>NC_080833.1:69688006-71043839 GCF_030435755.1 Ochotona princeps
AAGTCCCACGTGTGTAAAAATCAGTGCTTTCCTCAGCAGCAACTCACTAGAAAGGCTGGGCAGAAAACCAAAACTTCCGCTTCTAACTATGTGGCTGAGCCTTTCTCTTCACAAACAACAGCTCCTCCTTCGAAGTAGGAGGTTCCTAATGAAAAACAAACACACACACATTATATGGCTACAGGTTTCTGTGTTAAATACACGAAATGTTTGCTTCTGAGGTAATCTGAAAGGTAGCTAACATTTGGCAGAAAATTTTAAAAAAAGGAAAAAATGAAAGAAAGAAAAAGAAGCTATAATGATTCCTGGTTGTTGCCATGGACGCGTTGCCTTGGAGCCTGGGTATTTATTCAGAATTGACCCCATTTTGACCATTTTAGGGATGTTGAATTAGGTAAGCATCTCCAGGAAAAGTAACTCCTGATTTTCTTAATGCTAGGATTGATATAATCACCACAGAGCTGGAATCTGTCTCCTAATTACAAAAGTCATCTTTCTATTACTGCAATTTGTAACATAATTTCTATCATTCATTCTTCTCTCCTCCTAGCACAAAGTGAGCAGGAATACATCCCTTGATTTTTATGATATGGATAATTATTTTTAAGCAACTCGGTAGCTTGTATTCTAAATCAAAATAAACCCTGCTTATTGGTCCATATCCAATTTGTTATCAGATGGATATCAGTGTTAAAAATAGATTATAATTAGGATTAATTTAAACAATTTAAGAAGATCTTGTAGGAAAAGCCAAACCCTGAAAAGCAGTTTAGATGAGCCCTCTTCCTTCCTGATCAACGCTTCAATGCCCATGGGCTTTCTAGCTATATAGTGTTCTGGTGTCAAGGATTACAACTGGGCTCCTTCAAAAGCAATAAATCCACTTAAAAATATGTAAATGTGGTTCATGTACTACTGACCTGAAGGTGAAAAGTTCTATATCAAATTACTAACAGCCCAAGATATCCATTCTTCTATTCTGATTCTAATTAAAATAGCTGAGAAATGAACTATGTAAGTATGTTCATTTTTATTACAGCAAAAAACCATGAAAGATTTACTAAGTGCTACCCAACACAAAAAGTTTCAACTACTGGAAATTAAGGAAAGAATCTAGGATATTCTTTCCAAATAACATATTCTGTGCTTAATTTTTTTCTTCTTTTTTAGTTTTCACTTTATTTCATGTCAATCCATTTTAAACCTCTTTAATTGAATTTCCTGAGACTAAGCCTTTTCTTTATGTGCTTTTCCCTTGCTAGGGTAACCATCCTAAGTGATGGATACCCGTGGTACACTTACATCCACTAAGTGGCAGTGATCCACCATTGCCCAGAGCATAAAACATACTAGTTACTGTGCCAAATTCTTCCCAACATTAATTTATGAGTTCTTAAAACATGCGAGGAAAATGCCTAGTGCACGGATTACATAAATTTCAATATTTATTTTAAAAATCTAAATATTTTAAAAGGTTTTGAAATTTCTGTTTTGCTGCTAGGGGAAGCAACTACATTCTTTGCTAATGTTTTCATGCTTTCTAGGGGCATTGTGGCATAATGATCAAAGGCATTTCCATTTATTTTCCTACATCCTGTGAACTCCATGAGGTTGAGAAACATCTTTTTCACCATATAAACTTCTAGGTAATTTCAAATTACCTAAGGAACACATAACCAAGAAAAACAGTCCTACATGAACAGAATCAATTATATCTCTTGATACTATATAGATGCTGGCCCATCTCCTTAGAAAGAATAACCTATTTGAGATATGGTTACCTTGAAAAATGAGAGTAACAAAGGAAATATGGTCATGTTAAGGACTATAGTCACTGGCTCAAGCCCATGTGCTTTGTTGCACAAATGATCTGCTGCAAAACTCCAGGATCCTTAGCTGTGTCATATTCAGTGGGAATGACAACTCCTGACTCATGGAGATGGGCACAGTCTCAGAAGAGGGTGACACTTTCTAACCTTGAAGATTTGGACAAGTTACTTAATAACCTAACTTATGAATAGGGTATAATCCATTGCCTAAGGGACTGTTGAGAATAAAATTACACTTTTATCCCTTCTCAGCACTGTTTATAATTATGAATTTAGTTGATACTTGACTTTTTCAAAGTAATAATCACCCTTCATGAATGTAGGAAATGTTTGTGTACTTATTACTTTATACTTTATCTTATTTGTAAGCTCTTGGAGGATATTTGACAAAGAATGAATAAATGTATGTATTGATAAATAATGCATTAATAAATCAATGAAGTAATACATGATATCAAGCACATAACTGAAGCTAAATAAATGCTGACTCCTTTTCACCTTTCTTCCATGGTTTATTACAGTTGAACAAAAAGTTTTTCAAAATATTGATAAATTTAAAAGTGTTTACCAGTTTTTAAGAAGCTTATCTTTATGGTTTTTGAGTTCTAAGACAGTAAGAATATAGAATTATCTGATCAAAACAAGCACTGATAATCTTTCAAAACATTGTCTTCATCTTCGCGATTTGTTGGTCTTGGTTTTGTGTTTGATCTTATTTTTCTTAAATCACCATTTTAAAGGCAGAGAGAGAGAGAGAGAGAGAAAGAGAGAGAGAGAGCGAGCTTATCTCCACTCTTCAGCTGAGCCTGGAGCTCTTTCTAATTCAGCCATTCAGCCACATGAGTCCCAGGGCCCAAATCCTTGTGGCCATCTGTTTCTACCCACATTAGCAGGGAGTTGGATGGAAGCCAGCAGCTGGGACCTGACCCAACACTCCAATATTAGAAGCTAGGGCAGGAAGCAGAAGCTTTCATTTCTGTGACACAATGTTGGTGCTCTGTGGGCTTTTTTTTCTAATGAATTAGTTAGTTAATTAATTTGAGAGGCGGGGAGAAAGAGATAGAGGACTCCCTGCTACTGGTTCACTCCCCAAATTTGTATAATGACGAAGGGCAGGAACAAGGAACTCAATGTAAGTCTTCCATGTAGCTTACAGGAGCATAACTGTTTAAATCATCACCTGTTGCCTTCAAGCATGTACATTGGCTGGAAGCTGAATTCAGATCTCAGAGCCAGGTGTCAAGTTCAGGTACTTTAAAAGAAATGTAACATTCTAACATCTAAATGCCATGCCAGAGACTATGATTTTAAGAGTATGACTGAGAAAATATGAATTTCATTGTTAATGAAAACACATAGCCCTTACTTTTCTTGCAGGTTGATGGAATTATTAATGCAATATTTTACTACTGTGGTAGAGTTTTTGAAACTGTGACATTATAGAACTTTAAGGACTCGCAGGCTGAATCAAGAAATTTTGTTATTCATCTTTCAAATGCTTGTATCTTTCTCACCTCATCAAAAAAAATCAAGATAAAACACAAGAGTAAAAGATGCTCTAATAGATTTTTCATATTTTCTCTCGAAATGCATTTTTCTTTCAACTTTAAAATCAGCTATCTATATAAATTTTAAAATGGTGACAACTGTGTCATAAAATAGTGCATCTAATTTAATAAAATCAGATAAGTTTATGTCTTATTTTACAATGTAATGAGTTTAGTGTTTTTCTTGGTCTCTTGAACAAGTAGGAAAGCATTGCTCTAGCAAAAAGATTATATTTATGCATGCTGATTTAACACACATCTGGACAGATGATATAAAAGGGGCTTCAAAAAAGTTATCATCAGGCTGAAGAAAGAGACAATCGGTACACACTAAGATAAATGAGTGAATCTAAGAATGGGTTTGAGTTTGAAGAATTTTGAAGAGGAAAGGGAAGAGAACAATAAAAGCATGTATTTTAATTGGAAAGAAGATTTACAGAGAGAAAGGGAGACAGAAAGATGTTCTTCCATTCTCAGATTCATTTTCCAAATGTTCACAAGAGTGGAAGATGGATCAGAAGTGGAGCATATAGGACATGAACTGGCACCTCTAGGAGATACTGGCACATGCTGTCAGAGGCTTATACAGTGAGCCACCATGCCAGCCCCTGTTGCTTCAAATTTTATTAACATGATTGTTTCTGCCCTTAAGACTTAGAGCATATAAATGATGAGATAGGTCTTCAGGTGCATTTTTATGTAAATAGACATTATCCTCTCCCCTTTTCCTTTGTTACATTTCTGTGCTGTGTGTTTCATGAGTGTATCCCATGCTACTCAGAAATCATTGAAATCCCTGATTAGCTTATGTCAGTCATACTCTTTCTCTGAGCAATAGAGAAAGGGCATAGACAGATCATTCAAGTCAAGCCAATAATGAGCAATAAAAGTCAATTTAATGCATCTTCAATGAATTACTGTGAATGTGGATTTCTCTTTTGGGCTATAAATAAACAAGGACATATACTACCTAAAAACCATAAAGGAAATTGACCCAACACTGAAGAAATATGTCCAAGACAAGGGAAAAGAAAAAGATGGGTCCTCATCACACAATTTAAACTTAGAGTCAGGCTCCTCTGATAATACAAGTACTCCCAGACTGGGCAGCCAGGGAATCGACGATCTTAAATCATTAAGCATTTTTCGTCTCAATATTGATTGTACCTTTTATGCACATGTACCATATTTATCCCACTTACTCTAATTTTTGTGCATATAAATTATAAATTATTTTCTTATGTTACTGCATATGGGAAGACTGGAAAAAGTAATAACTCTTCTTAAAAATTTTCTCCACTTATCAGCTAATAACTTGCCTCAAACTGGCGACTGGTAAAAAATTTAGAATTACATGAACATTAAAACTCAGGTTTTTGAAGTGAAGATTAATATTTACTATATATCTGTGTAAGTTTGAGTCAATTACCTAACTTCTCTAAACCTTAGTGTATTTAATCAGTAGAATGAAGATAATTGAACCAGCTTCATAACCTTATGGATCCAACGATGTATATAAAGTAATATGTCAAGTCTGCGACAGGCAGGTATTATTTACATTAGTACATCAAACTTCACATAAATGGATTAACATGAGTATGTAAAATTTCTGGTAGTTAACAATAAAGAATGATAATGTCAACCATTGCAAGATTAAAATATAAACCTGAAAAAAAAAACCCAATGTATCTCTTAAATAAAAATAATCAGATGGCAAAGACTAACAATAATTTATATCAAGATGTCAGAGAGTGCTGTCGTGGCAGCCTAGTGGCTAAACCCTCAACTTGCACGCAGCATGATCCCATCTGGGAGTCAATTCCTGTCCCAGCTGCTCCACTTCCCATCCAGCTCCCTGCTTGTGGCCTAGGATGGTAGAAGATGGCCCAAAGCCTTGGGACCCTGCACCCATGTGGGAGACAAGGAAGAAATTCCTCCCTGGCTCCTGGCTTAGGATCGGCTCAGCTCCAGCCGTGTGGTCACTTGTGCAGTAAACCAGTAGGCACAAGATCTTTGTCTCTTCTCTCTATAGATCTGCCTTTCCAATAACATATATAGTTATATATATATGTGTGTTACAAAAAACTAATAAAATTGAAATGACCGATGTTTAGTTTATTTACTATACCCTGATTTTATAAAATGAGATAAATATCTTAGTAAAGACTACTGAAGTAATGGGGTAGATAGAAGAACATTTTGGTAAGACAATCGACTATATAAAATGTTAGAATATTACTCAAGGAGTGTTCAATTAATAACAGAATAGAGCAATCATGAATTACAAAGATGAAGTATAGTTAGTGGCTGGAATTGGTTGGGAGCTATTTTTTTTCATATTTTTTAAGAAGTAAGTAGTCTAGAAGTTTACAAGCTATTTGGAGTAGGTCCTAATAATTAAAGCAGTTATGAGGAACAGAATTCTATTGAGCAAACAGTTGGTTTAATGCTCATCATATTAATCCCTGAAATAATTCTGAAATAGAGAAGTTAGGCTTAAAGAAAGATTTTAGATATTTTTAAACCAGACTTTGAAGAGATATGAAAGGACGAAATGTGATTGAAATAAGTATCTGTCAACAAAATTCAACACTGGAAATGTGTGAAGTGTTTAAGGATCACTGGAAAGGGTTATATCAGCATACTCTCTTATCCATCCTTTCCCCTTCTTGCATTTTGGTTTAAATTAAATGGAAGCTACACAATGGGAAATCAATATTTTGTTGTTCCAAACACTGCATTCACCTTGGGGGCACAATATTCATGCAACTCTAGTGGGAGAGTCTTTTGAAGTGGAGTTAAGAGTGACTAGAGAAATGTTAAAGCTAATCAAAAAGGGTAACCTCTGAGTGCAGTGTTGTCTTCCTAAGTGAAAGTCAAAAAAAAATTGAAAAACAAAGGCTGTTATTGAAGCTGACACTATATGGCTTTAATTTATGGCTCAGGCTTGAGAGAATTCCCGTCTTAAAGTCACAAACACATCAACTTTTTAAGAATAAAACATTTTAATAGAAAGGTGTACTTCAATCTGCAGGTCAAATTCCAGGTGTCACCCAATGTTACTGACTCTCCACGATCCTGGTGTGTGTTATTCTGCCAGAGCCCCCATAGGCATTCTTGAAAAAACAAGCATATGTGACAGAGAGTTTAGAGTTTTTCGTTTCTGAAACAGCAATCAAGACCAGGAATATTGTTTTTGAATTTTTAAGAAAATCTATTAAGGCATCATGCCAAAATTTTTCTCACTTATTCATTCATTTCTTCATTTATTTGATCAATCAACAATTCTTGAGCAATTTTTACAGCTTAGACCTTAATAGGTATCATTAGATTACAAATGAAAATCCACATAGCAAGTCATTGCTTGAATCCTGCTTATTTTTCAAGATTTCCCCATTAAATTGAAATATCTGTGACAATACATTTTGTTAGCCGATGGTTGTCATTTGGAATAGCTGGGTCTGAGTGACTAGGTGAAGAAGCAAATCTGTTTCAAAGAGCTACACTCAAACCATGATTGCATATGGTAGATTTTGGGATAAGATGATCTGATGGGCTGTTTGGATAGCTAGAAGACTGCCAAGTGTTTAAGAAAATGTATTCATTGCTAACAATATTCAACGATAATTCCCAGGCTGGCTAAAGAAACACGTGTATAAAAATGAGACAAACAATTGGGAAACTCAATTCTTATCACTACCGAGATAAGGAATGCATAAATTGGGCTGAGACAAAATGGATCTTCAGCAGCTGGAGAAGAATGTGGGTAATGCAGGCTGTGACACTGTGCACTTCAATGTTTAAAGTTTGCTACTATCAACATCTTTAAGAATAAAATTGTGTAAGAAAAAAAACACAGAAAGTACTACTTACATGTTATTTTTTTATTTGTCTTAACATATCTATGAATGTAATAGGCAACACTAGATCCATGGATGTTTAATATTGAAAATCTTGATTCTGAGTCCCTAAAACTTCGTGCGGCCTCCAACTATCCATGCAATTTCTTAATTTCAAAGGCTCTGTGGGAAAAACATATAATAAGCACACATTTTGTTTGAAGCTCAAGTAGTGGTCACATGTCTGAACTTAGTATACTGCCCTTGGAGGAGCAGAGGCACAAAATATTCATTTTCTTTCTTTAATGCCTCATCTTAATGCTGCCTTAGGAATTTTGCTTCTTGTACTCTGTATTTAGGGATCAACCTAGTATCTAATTTTTATGTGTGGGTGGAGAGTAACAGCACATTGCAACTTATGATCCCTCTATGTAGGCCCCACCAATTACAAAAGTGGAAAAAAACCCTATTGTATTATCATATTGACCTTATCCCATGAAAGTCTACTTGAATAATGTAACAGTATGTATTTTGGAAATTTTCCATTTCTTTGCCTTTTTACTAGGTTTCCTCTTATAAAGTCTGAGAGGTTAGTAAAGGGACAATTATTTCCACTAGCAAGTGTGATCCGTGGATAGGAAATTGATAATCAAAGAAGGAAAATAATTTGTCCAAAGCTGCACAATCATTTAGAGGTACCTATGAACTCTGGTTTGACTGAATTAAAAGTTGCAGTTTTGTACTTTAACTTATGTGGCAGGCATCGGTGGCATTGTTTGTGTATTTATAAAGCTTCTCAAGGAAAGTATAGTGACAATATCCTATGGGCATGCTAATTTATACAATTTTCCTCAATTTTTGAATATAGATGATCATAATAATAATCTGAATAGGTGCCAGCATCCATTTACTCAAATGATAAACCAGGCAATGCTATAATAGCTTCAAACAGGTTATTTCCTTCAGTATTTGGTGGTGAAATTTTATCAGCTCCCTCTACATCTTACAGATAATTTTGAAGCTTAGAAAAAAAAAATAACATCTGCAGTAACGCAAGTGGCACATCCAGAATTGCCCCTGCTCGGGACTTGTGCATTCAGTAGGCATTTGCTAGTAATGGTTATTGTTAATATTCTCAATTCCCCACTATGTTAAGATCAAAGATCTGAATCAGCAAAATTTCACCAAAACTTTTTGTGATTTTATAAACTTTGTTAAATGTAAAGGGAGCCAACACAAAACTTGGACTTCCACATATTCACAGAAAGATCAGTTCCAGTCAAGTGAAAGCGCACACTTCAGTGTTCTACCATTTAGCAGTAGACGGGTAGGCACTCTAGGATTAAATGTATACACATAAAAGTCTTGAGAAATATTAGGCAACGTACCATAGTTATTAAACAGAATGATATGTATCTAATATCAACTAGATAAAATTCAAAATTTGTTATAATAGTATAGGTGTATTTTTGTAAATTAAAACCATATGTAGTCCACATGCTTACTACTGTTAGCACAATGTGTGCGTGCATGTGTGCCTGCACTGTCAATGAAATTGAAGTATGTAAATCAAACTAGGATTGTGAATTTGTTCAGGACTTCAACCCAATGGATGAAGAATAAAGAGCAAAGTGGATTTCACATGGAAGAACAGACTATAAATAAGTAAAATCAACATTAATTAGTTCTCAATGATGAATCAGTTTGTCAAAAACAGTTATTTGAAGGCTCAATTAAAAGCAAAATGCAGGGGTCAATATTGTGTACATAGGGTTAAGTGACCACTGATACACATTGAATCCCATACCTGAGTGTTTGTTCAAGTCCAAAATGCTCTGCTTCATACTCCTCTTCCTGTTAACATACTTAGGAAAATAACAGCAGATAGCTTGAGTATTTGGGACTCTGCCATTGCTGTGGGAGACATAAGCAAAATTCTAAGCACCTGGTGTCAACCTGGTCCGGCCCCTGGTATTATGGCCATTTGTGTAATCAAACAGTTGATGGAATATCTCTCTCTCTCTCTCTCCTTCTCTCTCTCTCTCTCTCTCTCTCTCTGCGTCTGTCTCTCAAATAAATAACAAAAAAGGGAGAAAATAGCAAAAGAACAGTGAAACGTTATGTCATATCACTACCTTCCTCCAAACACCCTCCACCACCACCACCACCACCTACTTTCACTCTCAGAATTAGGCACCTATGGAATGAGAATCAGCTTGGTTCACTGAAGAGATTTTTTCTTTTCTGGATTGCTGCTACAGTGTAGACTGGACTCTGAAATTAGAGGAGAAAAGAAGGAGGCAGCAATTACCTGGTTGGATATCGGTATAAATGCAGAAGGCCTATCCAGTTGGTAAGAGGTCTCCCACAACTGGCCACATGACCCTGTGCTTGGCTGCATTCACTGTGAACATGGGTTGAACAATATAGCTTCTTGGTCCAGTGACACAGGCATAAACAATAAGTGTTTAGTAAAAGGAATGGAATGGTTTGGATTATAACCCAGCTCATGCTAGCATTAGACTATTTGTCTCTACACTAAAATTGGCCTGGAAATATTTCAAAGAATGATGTTTTCTGTACATAAGTAAATACTGCCAAATCACATGCAAAAGGGTGTACTTTAAATTCAACTTTTTTTTCTTTTTTATATCTTTTTCAGAAACCTTTCATCCACCCAAAAATGTTGATAAGGCATATAACTCCAAATTGGACCCCAATTCTAGTTTGATGAAACCGGTATTAACAACTGCCTGGCGCTAAGGATTTAACTTCAATCTTGGACAGATTCAGTTTCTGGCTCATGGTCTAACTTAAGTCTTTCAGGTGGTCAAAGGATTTGAACTGTTTGAGAATGTTTGCTAAAGTTTGAATAACGTGTTGATATTCACGTGTGACATAAAGTTACCAATTTGAAGAAATTCTGTTGCTACTGACCTATCATTGGGACTTGGGAAATCAATTTTTCATAGATTTGATGTGATGAAATAATTATGAAAAACTACAAATTGATAGTTTTACTGTGTTCTTTCACTTGGTCAAGTCAATAAAATTCTGATATGATTCACTGTCATTATTCTGTGTGGATACATTATATAATTATCAGGAGAACTTTGGATCAAGGTCAAGCAAGGGTTTATGTACTCTCAAAACACTGCAAAAACACTTAGAATATTTTTCTGACAGGGATAAGTGCCCAACCCTATGGAAACACAAATCCTACTGATTATTTGAAAAGTTAGGGTGGTGACTGGATGAACTAGGTATGAACATGGAGCCCTCCAACACTCACAAGTACTGGGGTTGAGAATAGGCTGGGCAAGTCCAACCTGCAGCAACTACATGTGCATCCTAAAACAGGGTGTAGGGTCAGACAGCCCGCAATGTCCATCAGCTCATACAAAGGCCAAGATGGAGGGGCAGGATATGCTGGGCAAAGGCCTAGCACCTGCTGAAGCATGTGAGATCTGGGTCTGGGAGTGGGCTAAGTGGGGGAACCTGGGAAACTCCCCTGATGGGCCATAGCTCCCACTAGTGAGCTAGGGGTCAGGCAAGCTGGGCAAGGTAGCCCAACCCATTAGCAAGTGTGTGAGTTGGTTTTGGAAGGGGGCAGACTGGGCAGGGCCAAACAGACCTTAGCCCACTGGCGAGTGCAGAAACCAGGCTGGCATGCAGGTCATGCCGGGCTAGGGTTTCACACCTACTGGCTCACATGACCTGGGGATGGGAGCAGACTGAGCAGGACCAGGTTGCAGAACCCACCAGCAAGAGTCAGAACCAGGGGTTAACTAGATTAGGCCAACTTGCAACATCCAAAGGAAAAGGCTAAGACAGATGAGCAGTTATATCAGGCCAGTTCAGAGCAACCACTGGCACACACAAGATCTGTGGAGGGGAGTAGGCCTGGCTGGAGAATAAAGGGCATGCCCTGGCCGGGTTGTGATCCCCATTGGAGAGCATAAGGTCCAGGGTGGGGGCCATGGTCTAGTCTGGATTTAGCTGCAGAATTCCTCAGCGTGTGTGTAGGCTGGGTATGGGCTGCACCAGACTAGGCTAGAAACCATCACCCATTGATGCTCATGAGAACCAGAGTAGGTATAAGATGGGCTAGGCCAGGTCTCTGCCTCCGCTGAACCAAGTGTGAGCTTTGACTGGGTATGGACCAGGCTTCCCTGGGCTGTAGAGCCCAACAAAAAGAACTGGAATGGGTGATGGCCAGTGAAGAAAGGCCACAGTTCCTGCTAGGACAGGAAGTGGACTAAGCAGGGCTGGCCCATGGACCCACTGGTGTGTGCAAGATCTGGCATTGGGAGAGATCCTAATTGAGGAGCATGAGGAATTCCTCTGTTGGGACACGCTGCTTGTAAGTGAGTGCAAGAATCAAGATGGGGAGCAACCCAGACCAAATCAAAACACAGTACCCACTGGAATACATTTGGTGCAGGTCGGGAGCAGTCCAGGCTGGGGCAGTCCATATCACCCACTGGTGAATCTGAGTGCCAGAATGGAGTGTGGGTCAGGCCAGGTCAGGGTGCAATACCACCCAGTCCACAGGAGGGCTGGGACAGGAAGCTGACAGGGCTGGGCTAGGCTGTAGCCCCCAGCAGCATGAGTTGGAATTGGGGGTGGGCCTGGTCTGGCTAGGCTATAGCACCCACTAGCAAATGCCGAAGTGGGGCAGACTGTGCCAGACTGGGCCACAGCACCCAACCAGCTCGTGTGAAACCCATGGTGGATGATGGGGATGGCCCCAGTGAAGGGGCTCCCTGCTGGGCCACCACTCTCACTGGTGAGCATGAGAGCTGGCATAGGGGCAGACAAGGCTGGGCAGGGCCACATTCCTGTTCCTGACTTACCTATCTTTATAATCCTTATCATCTTATGAGTTAACATTTTTTTCTTACTCAGTTAAATTACCACAATGTACCTGACACAAGTTAATACTTACATTTTGTTCATGAATGAATATTGTGGTGAAGAGGAATATGTGCTATGGAGCCAGATTATCTGGACTCAAACTCCAAAGATATAGTAGACTGGCAACTTATGTAAATTTCAAGCAGTGAGGAGAAATGTTAGCCTAAGGAACATTATCATGGTAAATAAATAAAGAAGAAAATAAATTAATAAATAAATTCTTCCTGGTTTGTTTCATTCTTCAGCAGTATAAGGAAAACATAAGAACTTTTATTGCCAGGTAGCCACAATGACTGATCAAAATTGATTTTACAGTAATATAGCTATTATTATTCTTATATACTATAGTACTAATTAGATTAATATCTTCATAACTATTATAGCACACAAATCTTGAATCATGTGTGAAAACAGGCTGATAATGTTTTTAAAAGTTCATTGACAGCATGAATCATATTTAGATCAATACAGCTTGAAGACTTGTGGGAAAATGCTCAAAATATAATTAGCTAAAAAATTGAGTGGGTCCATGGAAATTGAAATGGAAAAGTAAAAAAAACAACTGTGTTAAATAATATATGCAAGGAATTTTTGTTTTGATATTTGTAAATCTATTTAGAATAGGGTTTACAGGATATGTGTACATAAATATTTGCAGAAAATGGTATACAACTAAAGGAAAAGTGATGGTCTTTTAAAAGTGAAGTTGAAAATGAGTGCTAATTTTTAATGAGATATGAAAACTTAGAATGTGTGGCATAGGTAAATAGTATAAATTGCTAATTATCCTAAAGATGAAGTCCAGATTGCTTGATTACTTGCTTGATTGATCAATCTACGTGAAAACAATATAAGGCATTTCTACAAATTTAGTTAATTTCAAAGAGATTCACAAAACTAAGAGGAGCTTAATATGTTAGGGGATTGTTTATTTATTTGCTCATTTTACTTAAAAGTCAGAATTACAAAATAAGTGACAGAAACAGAGAGGCACCATCCATCTCTTAGTTTATTCACCAAATATTCACAATGGCCAGAGTTGGGACAGTTCAAAGCTGTTAGCCAGGAGTTTCCTTTGGTTCTCCTATATACGTGCAAAGGCCAAAGGCCTTGGACCATCCTCTACTGCTTTTCCTGGCCTTAAGCAGGGCACTGGATCAGAATTGCTGCAGAAAGGGCATGAAATGGCACCAATGTGCCACAGTGTCAGCCAGAGAAATTCTTAAAACCTTTAAGATCGCACAAAAGGGCCATCTAATATCTGATTTCCCTAACCAACATACAGATAGTTCCAGGTCATTAGGCAGTAGAAAAACTACAAGGGCTTAATTGGGCTTTGTCCAGATGAGGATTAAGAGATGCCTTTTCCCACAGTGTATGGAACCTTATTTTTTTTTTTCTTTTCTAAGATTTATACCTTACTAGGTAGGACACAAAGATAAGTTACTCCTCACTAAGGTATTGAAGAGCTCTCTGCATTCCCCTCCTAAAACTGTTCTGCACCTCAACTGTTGACATATGCCTTGTTAGAGTTATAAGCCAGTTTGGACTATCCTAAAATTCACCAAGTTCAGTAAAAATTATCTTTCAACACTATAAACTGCCAAATATAAAAATGAAAATAGACATGGGACAGCTGAATAGTACCCTATAGCCATTTTAAGGTGTATAGCAGCCGGTTGTGTATAAACTAAAATCGAAATGTCAATGAAGTAGTCACAAGATGTGGTTAAGAACTTGCATTTTCTAATATATGGGTCACTTAATACCATGTCAATTAACTCCATAATGTTGTAAATTGTTGTTGATGTTATGTTGTGGCTTTTAATTGATCGGGATGATAGTCTGTCAGTTCTGCTTTCAGACCAGAGATGGTCTCCCCAAGAAACTATTGAATTTATCTGGACAATAAGGTGCTGGACTCTATGCATGGCAAATGCTTGCAATGAAAGAATCATTACTGAATTTGAAGTGTAATACTGCAACAAGGTGGAGGAATCCACCATGGGGGGAGGGCCTGGGGAGGGGTTGGGGGAATCCCAGAGCCTATGAAATTGTGTCATAAAATGAAATGAAAATTTTAAAAAATGATTTATTTTTATTGGAAAGGCTGATATACAGAGATGAGAAGAGACAAAGAGGAAGATTTTCCATTTGACAGTTCACTCCCCAAGCGGCCACAATGGCTGGAGCTGAGCCAATCCGAAGCCAGGAGCCAGGAGCTCTTCCGGGTCTCCCAAGCAAGTGCAGGGGACCCAGGATTTGGGCCATCCTCAACTGCTTTCCCAGTACACAAGCAGGGAGCTAGATGGGAAGCAGGGCTGTGGGGATTAGAACTGGCGCCCATATGGGATCCTGGCTTGTGCAAGGCGAGGACTTTAACCACTATGCTACCACGCTAGGCCCTGGAACCATACTTTTGATAGCTGCTACCCTGTAGCTTCCCAGGGACACATGCAGGACTCATTTCAGTAAGCCTTTCCCTGTGTGCAACTGATGGAAACTTACTTCAGGGAATAGTTTAGAAAGGGAGTAGCCAAAATATACAAGAAAACTGTGGAACAATCATGTTTGAAGAAACAGGGTTTAGAGTGATTTTGGAGACTTTGGGGCTCAAGTCCATTGTCTTTGTAACCTCTGTGCTTTGTGCTCTCTGCTGGCCTCATTAGCCAAAAACAGTCTTTCCTAGAGGCTGCTCTACTGCCACGGCGGTGTCACTACTTACCTGCTTGGCTGCCCAAAGGAAAGAGCTCCTCTTTTCTTATTCCTAAATTAGAATATTATACAAAAGCTCTGATTGACTCAACACAGAACTAGTCATGGCTGAGGAGAAGTATTTCTGAGAGTTCCTCTTGCCATACATAAGAGCAGCAGGTGGAATCTGAAGGTCCATTTATAAAAGGGACTGGACATACAAAATTACAGACACTCATTTTTCCCTCATGGTATCCAGGTAGCAAAAGAGCAAAGAGACTGACACAACCACACCTCTTTTCTCTAACTCCTACAGGGAAATTTCCAAAGATTGCTAAAGTATCACTTTTAAGCAAGCTATCTTCTGAATTCTGAAAAAAAATCCTGTGAGTTTATCACACCAATTTTCCAAATATTTATTCCTGTGCATTGCCTGGTTGCAAAATGAGGTTGTGTCATCTTCTTCAAATAAATAGAAAGAAGCGTTTGCATCTCAATCTTTTACTCTCTGGCTCCTGGCTCTTTGCATGAACAGCATGAGCTAAGGAATTCGTGTTGTCTACAACACGCAGCATCCTAGTGGAGGATCAAATATTTTACTGCTGCTACATCTTCACACATACAGAAAAACCAATACGCAGCAATCACATTTCATCCAAATCATCATCTAAATACCAACTTTGCCCCAAAACAGAGGAAGAAAAAAATATAAAAAGCATTCATAACTATTCAAGATTCCTTCAATAATCATGACTATCGTAATAAACTATTTGGAGAAGGAAACATGAGGTTTCACTCCTATTTTGAAGATGAGATTTATGGAAGTTAAGAACTTCAACACAGAAGTAAAAAAAATGTTAAGGTTATCTTTTTCATCAAAGTGATTGATTGATTGATTTTATTTTGAAATCAAAATTACAGAGAAAGGGAAGAAGAGACAGAGATAAATATCTTCCATCTGCTGGTTAACTCCCCAAGTAGACTCAAGGGCTAGATCAGGGCTGGTTCCAAGCTGGGAGCCAGGTACTTCTCCCTGGTCTTCAACATGGATTCAGGAGCCCAAGGCCACACTACGATGCTTTCCCAGGATATAAGTAGGGAGCTGGATTGAAAGTGGAGTAGCTGGAGTTCAAACTGGAAACCATTTGGAATGCTAGCACTTCAGGTGGAAGTGCTGGTGTTTGTCAGGGTAATCTTTAAATCAGATCATCAAATCCAGAGGACGCTATAATGCTGCTTGCTGACTCTTTATTTCCCTTTGATTGTTAAGTTTTTTTTTTCATAATGTAATCCTGAGGGGGTAGTGAAGATCTTTTTAGAGGACATGGTGGAACCTTGATGTTAGGGAGGGTTGGTAACAGGATTGCTTGGAATTTGATGCAAAAGTGTGTGTGTGTGCACATATCCTCAAGAGGAGGGTCCTTGACTTTTACATCGTCAGTCGAAACTCCAATTCTACAGCACATTTCATGCAAATAAGCTTAAGGATCACGCTATCTTTCTTTGAATTTCAGTCCAGTTAAAAATGTATTACTTGAGCACTTGCTATGGCTACTGTTTTACGTGAATGCTAAGAATGCTTAGTAATCTTGACCTCTCTCCAAAGGTCACAGCTGACACCCAATACACAATCTTATCCCCTGTGCTGCTCTTATAAACCGAGCTCTATCCTGTAATTATATATATACGTGTGTGTGTGTGTGTGTGTATAATGCATGTGTATCCTGTGTAATACATATTGCTGTATTCTGCCTGTGGACCACATGTATTTAGAAATTCTCCAGACTGCTGCTAAAATACCATCCTCATAGTGTTCAGTGTTTACACGGGTAGGCTGACTCTTCAGTATGCTCCTAGAACACAAATAGCTTTGAACAGATTTGTTGCCTCCCAATAGCTCCTTCTGGATATGTTTGCTTCAGATTTAGTACCCGTGAGAACTGGCACACATGATGCTTGAGGGGTTCAAGTGTGCATCAAGAGCCTAGATAGACAGTGCTGAGTGACGTGAAGAATACCAGAAGCCTCATGATGTGTATGTGGATTGCTGCAGAGTGGCAGCAGTGGCATTGCTGCAAAGAGGTCAGAAGATATCTTCCAGATGTGCCACCCCATCTGTAAGATGTCAGGGGTGGGGCATGCTGGCTGTTAAGAATGACAAGAGTTCTTGAGCTGCACGAGGACAGCGATGGCTGGGTTGTGATGGGGTCTGGCACAGGAGAAGGGCTATATCGTGCCTACTTGAAGACTGATTAAAGTGCAAATGCCAAGTGAAAAATTTCTTCAAAAGAACAGGAAAGTAATAGCAATATACCGAAGTTGTTTGGGGCTATTCATTTTCAAGATACAGCCCATTACACAATGAAAAATAGGGCAACCCAATAGAATAGACAGAGGGCCCTTTCAGACACAAAATATCAATAGATAAGGATCATACCTGTGAGTGGAAAAGGGCAAAGGGATTTCGAACAGCAAGTATTTGAAAAGCACTGTTCCAGCCCCTCCCTTTATAGCTGAATATTGCACCAACACGCTCAATACAAAATTCAGTACAGTCTTGGATTTCAAAGTCTGGCCATATTGAAGTCACCTAAAAGGAAAGGAAGCAAGCTCTTTCATCACCTTCATTGTGAATGTGACAGACTTTCAAAGGAAAACTGCCTTCTGTTTCTGATGGTTTATTCGCATTTCACAAAGCTGTGTCAGGAGCAGCCTCCTCCAGCCCTCATCCGTACTGCTCTCCTGACTGAAGCTGCTCACAGTCCTGCTCGCACCTGGAACCAGAGCTAGGACTTCTCCCGCAGATTGGAAGCTGCCTCGGTAGAAAATCAGCTCCGATACATCTCTGCTGAGGCACATGGTTCGCTTCATGCCAAAGATGTTTTGTTTCTCTTGCCTCTCATGTGTTTCTTCACTTGAGAGATCCCTTGGTCCCCAGAGAGATGAGTAATCTCGCATAATCAAGTAGAAAGACGTGGTATGTAGGGTAAGGGAGACAACTTCTAAGTCTGGTTTCTTTACTAATTAGCTAGACAAATTTGACCGAGTTATTTAGCCTCCCTGAACCTCTGTCTCTTTCTTTTGCAAAGGGAGTATTAATTGATGCTCAATCGGATTTTAGAGAGGTAGAGGAGATTTGGTTTCCTAACACACAGAGCTGTACTGTAATGTTTTCCCCCCTCACATTTGATTTTGATTTTCTGTGCCCCCCTTACCCCTTGATTTACTCTGTCTTTCCATTTATTGATTTTCTGTGCCTCCCCCCCCCGCCCGGACTTCTTCATTTTCTGTGCCCCTTCCTCTTAACTCTTGATTGTCTGAGTTGCCTTTGGCTCATCCACGTCTACCTGCTCGGCTCCAATTTTCTGTGTGTTCTGTTCCTATCAACCTGTCCGCTGTATGTGTTCAAACCTGCATTTATTTTCCCCACTGAATACAGACAAATATTTGAAACCTTATTATTATTATTATTGTTATTTTGGATGCTGCCTTGTTCACTGCTTTAGAGTATGCTGTGGCCACAAGCAGCACCTCAGAGGCACTGCAGGAAGCACAGCTGTCTGATAGCCTCAGCTATTGCTGTGTCACTTCCACCCTTGCATGGGAGTACTTCCGGTGAGCTCCTCCCAAACAACGCACGATGGCGCTGGCTAGACTGTGAGAGACTGTGTTGGGTGGGACTGAAGTAGAGATTTGGAATACACTGTTTTGGATGTTTCTACAAAGGTACTTTAACATGACGTTAATAATGAAATAATAGCTTTGAGTAAAGAACATTATTCTCTGTCATGTGGGCAAGCCACATCCAATCAGATGAAAGTCTTAGTAGACACAGACTGAGGACAACGGAATAGAGGAAACTCAATTTCGGTTCTTCCTTCATCTCCAACCTGCCCTGGAGATACCGGGATTGTCAGCCTACACACACACACACACACACACACACAAATTACTTATTTAAATTTCCTTGCTGCCCTTCATCTACTTACAATCACAATCTAAGATGATGATAGTATCTCTAAGAAACGTGCTCTTACTGGATTAATATGGTATATGTATGTATTTATACACATACCATATATATATATATGTATATATATATATATGTAGGTTGGCATTGACCAATACTTTTTAAGCAGCACATGATTATATATGTTGTCAAAGTTGTTGAAACCAAAACAGTTGTATGAACTCTCACAAAAGATAAATAAGTAAAGTTGGGAGGCTATGAAGGAAGGATTCCTGTGCCCCATTACCCAGTAGTAATTAGCACAAAAGATTGTCAGAACCACAAACTTGCAACCTTACACAAAATGTAAGACGTTCTGTGCTGCCAGTACTTCCACACAGCAGTTATCTGTACAGCCTCAGATTCATGTCCTGCTAGTTCCTGACTCCATGGCCAAGGATTATTATTTCAAAATATCTTAGGTAAACCTGCTTATTGTCAACTTCACTTTACCAAATCTGAATTTCTTTGAATATGCTCATTGTTTACTCTGATACATTTATTCTGATTGTAGTGCTGTTCTTTCTCCAAAGTGATAAATGCTTCAAGGACCTTACTCTATACACAATATAAGAAGTGCATCCAGGAAGATGTGTTTTTCTCTGAATGACAGTTTCATCTGCATAATGCCCCGCTGACCCAGCTTGGCGTGTCAATGAAACATTTTAAAAAAATTATTAATTTTACTTCAAAGTCATAATTGCTGAATGAGAGGAGGAGATACAGAGAGTTCTTCTATCCAGTGGGTCATTATCCAAATAGCACTAATGGGCTGGTCTGAAGCTGGGAGTCAGGAGCTTCTCCTGAGTCTCCCACATGGATGCAGGAACCCATGGATTTTGGCCATACTCTGCTGCTTTTCCAGGCTATTTACAGAGACCTCGATCAGAAATAGAACCGCCAGGACAAAAACAAGCACCTATATGGAATGCATATCCTACAGACATATGTGTCAGATCATTTCTCCTTCACAATCCTGCTCCCCACAACAGTTGATCTGCAGCTCCAGTCTGAGTCAGTTTCTTGGAAAACTCATACTGATTTCATGTGCTTTTTCTCTCTCCTAGTCTCATTCTTTTCACCAGCTTTGAGTGTCCCACTACTCTTCCTCACTACCTTGAATGAAATTTCCTAAACATTAACACATTTTTTTTTTTATCTTGGGCTAGGGCTTATCTTTTCACTGTCAAAGCCATGACTCACTGATCATGACACCCTGATCACCCTTGAGATCATATTTCTTAAGAGTCCTTGTTTGCCTTGGGTCCAGATCCCAGATTCCCCCATTGTCAATCCCTCTTCTGTCTTTTACCTGTCACTTGGATTGCATATGTCTCCAGGCAGTCTTTCTTGGTACCTCAGACATGGACTACATGCTATTCCCGTGCATTCCTACTACTCCTTTCGCGTCCCCTAATGTAGGGGCTTATCATTGTATACTCTGATTGCTTGTTTGCTTCTTTGATTTTCTGCTATTCCAAGCCTTTTGACATGATAAACTGAGATTTGCATATTATTATTTCCTTATGAGTGGTTCTGTAAATATCCAGTAATATTAAATATTAAAGTATCTCTAAGTAATATAAAAATCCATAAAAATGAGTTGCATTTCTGTGAGTTAACAAGAACAGAATTCTTAGCAATCAGTTTTATGTACAACATCTATACATGTTTTAGGCTTGATGACTTTCTTTATGGCATTAAAGGCAAACTCCTTAAAGTCTGGTTTGTGCCAGGAAGTGCAAGAGATAGATCAAGAAAATCACTCAAGGACAATATTTTCTTCATCAGTGAATTGGTGAATGATCCCTGTTTGGTTATTTATTTATTTGAGGTACACACACACACACACACACACACACAGATGTAGTTCTTCAAATACTGACAGTAGCTAAGAGGGCCAGAATTGGGAGCAAGGAACACAATCCATGTCTCCCACACAGGTTACACTAACATAAATTTCTTGAGCTATGTTAAGCTATGATTGCTGAAAGTCACAGAATCTGGAGTCAGACGCTCTGAATCAAAGCCAGACACTATGTATGGGATGGGAGTCAATCTGAGCCTTAACACAGATTTCAAATGTCTTCAATACATTTTTAAGCTGTCAAGTCAACATGTGTAGCAATTTCATGGCACACATGGAATTTTTAAAAAGATCTATTTATTTAATTGGAAAGGCAGATTTACAAAAAGGATAGATAGAAAGATCTGCCATCTGCTGGTTCACTTCCCAAATGGCCACAACAAACAGAGCTGAGCCAATCTGAAACCAGGAGATTCTTCTGGGTCTCCCATGCAGGCGTAAAACTTTGAGTCATCCTTTACTGCTCTCCCAGGCCATGAGCAGCGGCTGGATCAAAAGTGGTACAGTTAAGACAAGATCTGACACCCATATAGGAAACCGGCAATTGAAGGTGAAAGAGCCAGCATGCTGGCCCCACACATGGATTAATATCAATCAATAACTTCCAATTCTAATATCCCTATTTTCTTTCCTCCCTCTAACTCTGTCCTTTGATTTTTCATGGTTTATTGGTGGCTATAGTGTAGGCTGAGTTGATATTTTCTGGTACTTGTGGAAGCAATTAGACTTGGAGGAAAAAAATCAGCCTTTCTACTGTTAAACTTTCCAGATTCAGCATGCCACATACGCTCTACGTCTGTAAGTACTCACTGAATATTTTCTGGGGTTAAAAAGTGTATTATTTGACATTGAAGAGAAAAGAAAATGAAATAAATAGATTCAGTATAGAAATTTCTGCTTTCCAGGAGTTTAAAATCTAATGACAGAGCTACATACATTAATTCAAGCATTGGTGAGCCTGTGGAAGTCACTTTAGAATACACATACTAATAGGCTCTCAGCCAGAGAATCGAATTTCAACCCACACCTGTGCATGATTAGCCTATGGGATACTTGCTTATCATTTTGCTTCCAGCTCAGTGATATTCCAAGCAGGAAATTCTGAATGTCGACTATGAATTATATAAGCATTTTCTCTCATTTTCGTTTGAATGTCTTGTTATCTAATTCCATTGGATTTCTAATATTATGACCGAAAATGATTAGAAGCACTCAACTGGTCTTTTTGCTTTAATATTTCATTTTTACCCTCTTCTAACAAATTCTCTCCTACTTTTTCTCTTTTCCAGTTGAAATAATCCTAGCCTTTGTCATCTCTTCTCTCATGCATCTAATCATCATTGCACTTTCGTAGACCTTTTCTACTATCTTTTTGCTGTGATCAAATGCTTCATTGAGATGTTCATAATGACGGTTAGACCTTTCTTCTCAAAGGTTATAACTAATTCAAAGTCTATCAGTGTGCATCAGTAGCTTAAATTATTCCTTATAATATGAAGTACAATTCTCTTGTCCTGGTTCAATTTTATATGACATCAGACATTCAGCTATCTAACTTTGGTTGAGTTCCTGTGGAGTTCCTGAGAAAGTTCCCGACTCCTGACTGGTGTGAACTGTTCTCTAACACTTGTTGCAGCCTCATGATTCAAAGCATTTCCAGATTGATTGGTGTTAACATACACAAGAGATCTGTTTTCAAAACTGTTTCCTGGTACAGCTTTCTATTAACTTCCTTTCACACTAACCACATCATTTATTCCTACTTTTCATTGTCATTGTTATACAGCTTTGTTTCTTTTTTATTTTCACATCAAGGTTTTACAAGGTAGCATTTTACCTCTCACCTCTTGGGTCCTACCAAAAACCTAAATGGATCCTAAATGTCTTCTGGTTAGGAGCTTGATCAAAAGCCTTTTGAATGTCTAAATATTTAATGCCCACTACTTCTCTACATTTCACTGTTTTGTTAACTCTTTCAAAAACTCAAGGTAGATTATTCAGGCATGATTTATCCAGTCTGAAGCTACACACACTAACCACCTGGGTATCCTATAACCCTCAGTAATGATTTCATCAGCTATTTTTTTCTCATCCTGAAGGTAACATTCATCATAGATAATGCCCCAGGTAAATCTGTGCTCATTATTTAAAGATGGGCACTACTGCCCGTTTGTCCAGACAAACAGGCACCTAATGGAAATTCAGACAAAATAACATAAAACCTATTTTCTCTCTGACATAGCCAGCCACCATTCAGAAACACCTTGGGGCATGTCAGAGCAAAAAAGAAAGCCTTAGTTCTACTATTAAATGAACACCATGTACTTTGCCTGCCCTAAAAGGAACATTAAGCTAGATTTTGTTTAGATATAAGGAAAAATTCCCTGACAGGGCTCTTTTGCCCCAAAATGGGTATAAAGGGAGGCTGTGAATTCTCTTTTCCCCAGAAATCTCTTAAAGGAGTCCCTCTTCATTCTCCAGACATGAGTTCTTAGCAATCTTTCTGAAGAGGGAAGAATGTAATAACCTCTGGAAGCCACTTTTCGGTCTTATTTTATGATTTGGTTTTTGAACTCAACATATCTTAGGGGGAATAGAGAGAGAGCAAACTTGCAGAGTGTCTCACAGAACAAACTAAGTAATAGCAGGTGTCAGAGCTTACAAGTAAGTTACAAAATGTATTTAAATTATAACTGAAGTACCCTCAAGGTGACCCAACTAAATTTGTAGAAATGATAAGAGGAATTGACAAAACTAATCAACAAAGGTAATCACCTGAATGTACTCTAAGTGCTCCAGGTGCAGCTTTGCAAAAGGACCCTCCACCCCTACAGGGGGGCTCAAAAGAATGGCAATCATGGGCAAAGAGACACACCTGAGATGGCAGTAGAGGGCAAGCAGGAAGACAGGAACAAGTGGCAGAAAATTGCTCCTTTTCTACTTTTTGAGTCTTAGCCATGAAAGTTCATAGTAGGACATAAAATGTTTGTAATGGTTGGCAACCAGTTCTTAAAGTGTCTGGTGGGAGACTCTTCCTTTAGAGATGGAATTGACCCTCAACTGTATGATCCTTTTTGAATCTGATCAGGTCAACTTACTGAAAAAAACATTGATAGCTCTCTATTGATCCATGCAAGAAGAATAAAATGTTAAAAGGTTGGGGTGGATGTTTGGCCTGATGGTTTAGGCACTCATTTTGTTTTGTAATGCTTGGCTTTGATTCTAAGCTCTAGCTCCTGATTCCAGCTTCCTCATAATGCAAGCATTGGTGGTTCACTGTGTCCAGTCAAGTAATTCAGTCACTACTGCCCAAAGGAGAGGTCTGAGTTGAGTTGCCAGCTCTTGGCTTTGATCTGATTGAGTACGTGACAAGTTTGCTCTCTCCTTCTGTCCTTTTCTCTCCTTCTTTCTCTTCCACAGCTTCCCTTTCTCTCTTCCCCTCTGCCTGATAAATTAAAAGATTTACAATATTGATTCATTTCTTATCTAGGCACAGCATCAAAATTTGTGGGGCCTCACATGGGCACTAAATGCCGAATGGCATCTTTCTCCCACATTCTCTTTTTGCTTGCCAGAAGTTTTTATTTGCCATTAACACTATTTACCTCAAGCAAGGGGACATTCATCCCACACATCTGCCCTTCTCATAGACTTGACACTGCTATCCATAGGCATCCCTACAGGATTGCAAGCTCTGCACTGAGATCAGAGTAATACTAAGAAGTACTGTTCCTGATTCCAAGATGCTGCTGGGCATTCAAACTACTCAAATTCTGCCTGGGAGTACTAGGGTGGTGAATTGAATCCCTGTTGTGGCACAGAGGTGAAGGCAGTAAGAAAATTTGATTGGGACAAAAATTGACAGGTACCAGGTAGGAAATATTCAGGATGGTGAAATCATGCAGAATCAGTGTTTCCTAGCTCCTCTTCCCCAACACATATTTCATTTCTCTTTGCCTCATCAACTTTCATTTTTTAAAAATAAGTATTTTTATTGGGAAGGCAGAATAATAGGGAAAGAAGGAGAGATAGAGAAAGAGATCTTCCATCTGTTGGTCTATTCCCCAAATGGTCAAACCAGCCAGAAAAGGACTTATCTGAAATCAGGAGATTTATCCAGGGTTCCCATGTGGGTGCCTAGGCCTAAGGACTTGGGTGGGCCCTCTTCTGCTGCTTTCCCAGGCCATTAGCAAGAAGCTGGATCAGAATTGGAACTACTGAGACTTGAACTGATGTCCATGTTGTATGTTGGCACCATAGAAAGAGGCTTATTTTGCCATGCTGTAGCACTGGCTCAGTCAACTTAAATTTGAAAGCACAATTCAGAGATAATATCACTAAGAATTTCATGGTGAGCGTTAGGCTTAATATATAAGGCAATTGTTAGCATACCTACATGCCACATCAGAATACTATGCGAATCCAATACTCAGCCTAATTCCTAAATCTAATCTCCTCCTACTGCAAACCACGGGGTGCATCATTTATAGTGAATGTACTTTGGGCTCCTGCTACTCAAAACATGAGCTCTAGCTTAAATTCCTGTTCCTAACCTTGGTTCCTCCAGCCATAAATTGATAAAGCAGGGAATTCAATCCCATCTGAGGGTGGGACTTTGACTATTCTGGTCACATGCTCATGAAATTGACTTCAACTTTTTCATACAAAAATTGACATATTTGGAATAGGGAGGGCACATTAACAATGTTAATATGGGATTCCCTTATAATAGAAGGAAACAAAGCAGTCCCAGGAAAAGCAGAACAAATTACCTGTTCCAGGGAAGATTTAGTCAATCAAATATGCAGCTATCTCTCTATCCAATAATAATATTTATGTTGATTACAACGTTTAATCATTGCAGATAGTGCCTTACCAAAAACTTACACAATTCTGAGCCCGTGTAGGAATTTCTCTGATCTTTTAAGTCATGGGATGCAAATAGCTTTGTGAAGCTAACTGAATGACCTGTAATTACAATGGAAAAGGCTAAACTGAAAGATGATAGAGAGGAAAGAAGTGGAATAGGGTGAACTGTACTCCGTGAAGAAATCTTTGTTTCAATTTATTTCAAGACTGCATATATCTGTGTTCTGTTTAACATTGTAGCATGGGTTTATTGTGTTTTGTTTTTCTGTGATTGCTTTCCGAGTAGTTTGAAAGCCACTTTATTTATTTACTTTTTTAAATTGAGATTTGTTAGTCAAGCAGAATTGGTAAGCCACTTCTGTAGATACATTTTTTTTCCCAAGGACAGTTATTTTGATTTTCCTCTTTGCATTGTATATTTTCTGACTCTGCCTGTTTACTGAAATAGGACAGTCAGATATTTGGGCCCAGTGTGGTATATAGGACATCTCACATGACATAAATGAGTGGGGGTTTTGGATAAATAAAAAATTTTACACATGTTATCAGCCACAAGGCTGTCTGATAATATTGGTTATTTCAATTTTTCTCTTGTGCATATCTGTAACTTATTTTCAAATTTGTAAAACCAATGAGATTGATTTCAATGTTAATTATACACATAATTTTTACTTAAGAAACTTTATGCAAGTTCTACATATTTTTGAATTTTCCATCTGGAAAACAATTATCTAAGTTACTGGAATAGTTAGCCATTGATACAGCTGCTCTATTCTTATTCTTGATAACATTTTAACTAATTTATGTGCTCACTAGGAAAGAACTGTGCTTAAATACACTGTTATGTTTATTAAAATATTTACTTTTTGTTAAGATTTATTTATTTTTATTGGAAAGTCAGATTTACAGAGTAAAGAGGAGGTAGAGGAAAAGATCTTCCGTCCCTTGATGCACTCCCCAAGTAGTCGGAACAGTCGGTGCTGAACCAATCTGAAACCAGGAGCCAGGACCCTCATTTATGTCTCCTGTGTGGGTGCAGGGTCCTAAGGATTTGGGGCATCCTTGGCTGCTTTCCCAGACCACAAACAGGGAGCTGGATGGGAAGCATGACTGCCAGGATTAGAACTGGCACCCATATGGTATCCCAGGTGTGCAAGGCAAGAACTTTAGCCACTAGGCTATAATGCTTGGCCCTAAAAGATTTTCTCTGTAGTTTTATTAAAAGTTGAGTAACTTATTTTTAATTCATGACTAATCACATAGAAATATTGGATTTCTGATCTTTTTTGTCATTTTCCATTATATTATTCAACAATTATTCTGTTTATTCAGTAATAATGTATAATGTAATATTCACTTAGGTTAAGGTATGTCAGTCTCACTTCTGCCTTTTGCCTATTATTAGTGAAACTGTTGGCATTTTTGGAATTATTACAACTTCCTAAATGCTGTCTTTGTTTTTTTTATTCCTCTTTCCCTTTCTGCCATGTAATAGACAAATAGTATTCCGTTAATAACTTTCCTTTATTTTTTTCTGATCTTGCAGTTTCAAATCTATTATTTAATAAATCATTTTAAATTCAACTATTTTTTGCTTTTCTTAATAAAATTAAACCAATCACTCTGTATTTCTAATTAATAACAGCACCTCTATATGCTAGAGTAGGGAAGTTCCTTCTACCTGTTTTTCTATATTCAGTATACTACCAATGATGACGATTCATTTATAAGGCATTTATTTAGATTCACTGCTACATAGATTGTGTCGATGAGACACTCCCAACCCCCACC
The DNA here is from genome assembly GCF_030435755.1 of Ochotona princeps. Classification (NCBI taxonomy): domain Eukaryota; kingdom Metazoa; phylum Chordata; class Mammalia; order Lagomorpha; family Ochotonidae; genus Ochotona; species Ochotona princeps. The sequence continues at coordinate 69,715,369 of NC_080833.1, forward strand.
CAAACCCGTTTACTGTGCCGTATTATTTCTTGTATGTCACTCATTCTCTCTTTAGCAGTTAGTTCTTTTGATGAGGGTCTGTCAGGGGTAGAAAATGTTAGCTTTTGTTTTCTTGCAAATATCCGTATTTTATTCTCAAATTTGAGTGATTGCTTTATAGGATTCTGTGGCACTAGTTAATTTACTATGGCTGTCTTTTGACATTTATTATTGCTGATGAGAAGTCTGCTGTCAATCTGACACATTCTTTTGTAGATAAGCTATTTTTCTTCTCTAGTCATTTCAATACTCCTATACTCTGACATTCATGAGCTTCGTGTGTTAGGATGATGTGTCTGAGATCTTAAGTTTTGTTACTTTTCTTATGATTCACTGTGTTTGTTCAATATGAATACTTCACATTATTTTCAACGCTGAAAGATCCTTAGTTGTTCTTTGTGTCACTCCATTTTGTGTTGCCTTAACCGTGGCAGCCTGGGTAATTTATAAAAGAAATTTATTTCATACAGTTTCGGATGATAGGAATGTTAGGACTTTCACTATTGACATATCCCAAGGTATCCATGTATATGCTATCTGTTTAGTTTGTTTTAGGTTCTGTGACTGTATTAGTTTCAGAAAGTTTGGTTGATTATTTTACAAAATATCTTGACTTTCACATTTTAAGTAAAAATGTTAATTATGGTTAACATACTTAACATTTTTTAGAGTTTTCTATTTGTTCCGGTTTTACAGCAGGACTCTCCTTTTTTTTTGTGAGGGTGAGGGATTTATTTTAATGCTTTTGTTTATTCAGAATGGTACCTAATCAGGTGTTATGGATTTGTACACATTTGTGTAATTTCTAGGACCTTTATCACTCCTGCTTGTATTTTGTATCTTTCTTCTTTCTTCTTTCTAGAAACCTCTTTGGCTTCCTTTTGAGCTTCCCAGTACAGCTAACATGTGGATAAAGGAATCTCTAAGTTCTCCCATTATATTTTAGGAGGGCTTCACCTTCTTCTCGGCTTGACACTGCTCTCCATCTTCTGACTCGCAACGCTACAGCCATTCGTTCATCTGGAATTCTCCTGGCCACTGAACCTGCCCATTACCATTTCAGGGCTATTTTATTACCTTCTAATCAGTCTATTAATCTGAGTTCAAATATTACTTACTCAGGGAAGTGACCCACTTTGGGTTCCATGGTCAGACATTCCACTTTATCATAAGCATTTCTTGCCACAGTGCTAGTCCTCATTTACAAGAATACATTTCAGTGATTGATTAATACCTGATCATGCTACCAAAATACATGTTATGGTATAGAGTACTATTTCCTGAGAGCCTGGGCCAGAGGACTGTTGACCAGGACTCTTGACTGAGTACAAAAACATACAATACCTAAATCAGAAGCCCTGCCAGAGGTTATTCAATACAGCAAACAGGAGAATACCAGCTACCATTATGTGCTGGAGTCAATTGTTTTTCTCTAGTAATTTTAGGGCTCAGCTAAGACCATCACATTTTTTTTTACCACTAAAAATACCTTTAGGATTTAGCATTAGTATATTGGCCTTATTATTCTCAGTACTAGTAATAGAATTTGTTAAAGAGGAGGAATAACTAGTATCTACCTACCATTAAAAATCAGGAAAGGCAGAAGACGTATCTTTGTATTACAAGAGAAGCATACTAGATCTACTTTGTAAAAGAAGTTTATAGTTATTTCAGTGTTTGTCGAAAAATGCATTAACTTTTCACAGAGATTATATTGAGTTGATTTGACTGATTGTACAAAAGGGCTTCCAAAAGTTCAGATTTCTAGAAGTTTTTCACAAAATGGATGTTTAATTCATTTTCCATGAACTTTTTAAAGTGCCATCATATATTGTGGTCCAAATACTTTTAAGAGTCAAAAAATGGTAAAATTATAAGTAGTACTAGAGGTAATCATCTATTGTGGGTGTAATTTCTTAAAAGCAAAGGTATTCTTAAAATCAGAGAGGAAAGAGAAATATCTCAGAACTAAATGTAGCCATTTAATTTAAGAGAATGTATCCTCTAAATATTTTATTTCATTTACTTATTTCACTGAGCCTGGTGAACACTTCATTACGAAGTCATTTAGGAACCAATAGTGTGGGAAAGGAAGCCGATTCCCTTGTGGCTCAGACAGAGAATCTTAAAGGTTAAGTGTTAAGAGCCAATCCTATTGAAGATCAATCAGAAAAGATGAATCATTTCTGGTTTTATAATGGGATTTTATTTGCACAGAGCTTTTCAGGAGTGCACTGTGCAAGGCGAGGTGCAGCTGCATTGTTTTCATGTGTGTCCCTTTTGGCAAAGCAGCAGCACAGACATGTGGATAGCAATTACCCTTGTCTATAATGGCAAACGATGTGCCCTTCTTAATTTCTTCTCGCAAAAGCCTGCTATGAGAATCAGGGTATCACCTTCTCCTCACACATATCTGAATATTAGATGCACAATGCTGAGTGCCACCCAGTGCTTTGTAATGTTTTCTTCACAGCCGGTTATTTTCAGCTTCATTCTTCACGTTTGTTTTAGCTCTCAGACATGTCAACATGTTCCCTTCAGCACTATGTATCATAATAGATCTCTCTGAAAGTGACAAAAAATGCTCAGGAAGAAAAAAAGATATCCCCGCGTAAAATTACAATGTCACATTCCAAATAAGTCTTGTCTTGACTAGTTAACATACTTCTAGAATAATTCTACAATAATTGTCCTCATGTCCCACTTTCTTTATTTGGCTCAGAGGTGCTTTGTTCTCTGACCTTGCAGTGGGTTTGCTGGTTTCGCATATGCTGTCTTCTTCTTTGGGAAGTATTCCTTTGAGCATCATAGTGTTACCCAGATTGTTGCTTAAGAGGGGCATCATAAACTCCCAGACTCAAATCTTTCCCAATTCATTTACACAGGTCACAAGAGTTCCGTGTTAGTTATAACATTGTAGGGATTTACTGCATCTGCAAAACACGAGACGAAGAAAATTGAATGAACATGTTGTTAGTGTTGCTGATTCACAACTCAGTGAGTACTGTCGGAGGAAGAGAAGCTTCCGAAACAAGAAGATGGTCATCCCCAGAGACAGAAAGACACACTGGGAACAACGGTGGAGCGGCACAAAACACCACTAAGTGAAACAGAATCTGATGAGGATTTTTTTAAAAGATTCATTTCATTTGTATTACAAAGTCAGATATACAGAGAGAAGGAGAGACAGACAGAAAGATTTTCCAGTTCATTGATTCACTTCCCAAGCAGCCGTAATGACCGGAACTGAGCCAATGTAAAGCCAGGAGCCAGAATGTTCTTCCAGGTCTCCCAAATCTTTGGGCCATCCTCAACTGCTTTCTGAGGCCACAAGTAGAGAGCTGAATGGGCTGCATGACCACCAGGATTAAAACCAACATCCATATAGGGTCCCAGTGGGTGCAAGGAGAGGACTTTAGCCACTAAGCTAATGCGCTGGACCCTATTATTTTTTCCCTGAAATTTTATTATGGGCTTTTACATTTTCTTGTTATATATGCCTTTTCTGGCATTTTAAGAATACACTTACATCATTCCTTTGGGGCCTAGTGTGGAGGCCCAGTGGTTAAATCTTTGCATTACACATGTTGGGGTCCCAAGTGGGTGCCAATTTGTGTCCAGGATGATCTGCCTCCCATCCAGCTCCCTGCTTGTGGCCTGGGAAAGCAATGTAAGATGACCAACGCCTTGGGACTCTGTTCCCACTCGGGAGACCAGGCGTAGGTTCCTGGGTCCTGGCTTCAAACCAGCTCTGGTCATTGTGGGGACTTGGAATGTGGACCAGTGGACTGAAAATCTTTTTCTCTGTCTCTCCTTCTCTTTGTAAACCTGCCTTTCCAATAAAACTGAATAAATGTTTTCTTATAATTGTTGTTGTTTTATGATACAGTTCCATAGTCTCTGGGACAATCTGTCCTCCTCCCCAAGGCTCTTTCTCCCACTACTGATCTGCGCTCTATATTACAATCATTAGTCTTTCATGAGCAGTCGTAAGTCCATCATTCCACTATTGAAGTGTTTCCTGGCATTGCAGGCATGGACGATGTCAGAGAATCCCACATCCTACAGTATATATTCAACATAAAACTAAATAAAACTTTAAAAAATCATCATTTGAAAATAATGTAAGTTAGGGATGAATATTTCCTTGAAAGATAGAATCTCTGATTCCAATATTTGTTTGTTTTTTATTTTTACTGTGCTATATTTACCAGGTAAGTTATTTGGGTTGAATGAAAGTCCTATAACTTTCTAGAATTGATAACTACATGGTCCTAAATGTTACAATCTCACTTGCATATAAATACTTGGTATATTTCTGGAAGTGAATATACATGGGTAGGTATATTGTATGCTTAAATGTAAATGACATTAAGAGTATATGCATATGTATGTGAATATATAACTGCCTTTATAAGCTTGAAAAGTTTCATAACCTTCATCTTTAAACCTCAGCAAAATTTCACCTCTGGTGATTGAGTCAAGTGTTTATTCATGTTGCTTTTTAATTTTACTATTATTATTGTCATTTTATGATACAGTTCCACAGGCCCTGGGATTTCCTTCCCTCTTCCAGAATTCCCTCTCCCCTACTAAGTTCCCCTATATTATTGCAATAGTATAGTTCTTCATAAACAGTCATAAGTCCATCATTGCAGGTATCAACAACGGCAGAGAGTCTAGCATCCTATTGTCAAGATATATTTAATACTTTCATTGGGAGTTTATCTTTGATCTGGAAGTAGAGATGCATACTGCTTTGTATCCTCACATCTGGTAATGGTAGTCTCCATTACACAGCTACTAAATGTCCCTTAAATGAAAAGCCACAAAACAAAATCAGCAGCAGGAGAAAAAAATAAATTTACAATGCCATGAAGTTAAATAACATGCTATTGAATGATTAATGTGTTGCTGAAGAAATGAAAAAGAAAATCAAGAACCTTCTTGAAGAAAATGATGCTACTGTATGATCTATGCATCAGTGAAGAATTTAATCAGGAGAAACCTGTTTTGAGGAAATTAAACTGAATACAAAAACATCAAAATCCCTGAGACAGTTTCCACTGATATATTTTTTAAAAGATTTATTTATTTTTTATTACAAAGTCAGATATACAGAGAGGAAGAGAGACAGAGAGGAAGATCTTCCGTCAGATGATTCGCTCCCCAAGTGAGCCGCAACGGGCCGATGCGCGCCGATCCGAAGCCAGGAACCTGGAACCTCTTCCGGGTCTCCCACGCAGGTGCAGGGTCCCAATGCATTGGGCCGTCCTCAACTGCTTTCCCAGGCCACAAGCAGGGAGCTGGATGGGAAGTGGAGCTGCTGGGATTAGAACCGGCGCCCATATGGGATCCCGGGGCTTTCAAGGCGAGGAATTTTAGCCGCCAGGCCACGCCGCCGGGCCCTCCACTGATATTTTTTGATGGCAACAAATAGGTGGACTTTGTTTCCATGTCTTTAAGACTATGTGACTCCATTGGATTATTCTTATACTTTTTATTATTTGTGGAATTATATATGAAAAAAATTTCATTTTATTTATTTGAGAGGCAGAGAAAGAAACCTGTCTCTGTTTAAACCCGCAGATACCTACTACACCTAAGACTGGGTCAGCTGAAGACTGGAATCCAGTAATCCAGTCTAGATCTCTCATATGTGTTGGAGGAGTCCAAGTACTTTAGCCATTATCTGCTGTCTATCAGCATGTGTAATAGAAGGAAGTTTGAATGGAGAACAAAGTCTGGGCTGGGATCTGGATGCTTTGATACGGGATGCAAGAGCCCCAAGAAGTGACAATGGTAGCACCAAATGCCTATCCAGAACTTGTCTTCTTTTCCTTTTTTAATGATATCTTCATTTTGGAAGCTAGTTAGTGTGAGAAAGGAAGAGAGAGAGAAAGAGGAGAGAGAGTGCGCGAGAGAGGTTTCCCATCTACTACATCTGGGTCACTGCACAGAAGCCCAAAATGACGACAGCTGGGCAGGCCAAGGTGAGGAGCCAGGAGCCTCATCCAAATATACCATGCCTCCTTTGGACCACCTTCTGTTTTCCCCAAGCCATCATTAGAAGGCTGAATTGGAAGTGATGTTGCTTTGATGCAAATTGTTATTCATATGGGATTCCAGTGTTATACTCTATGGTCTTATCTGCTACCCACAACACTGACCCTGTGTAATGTGCATTCTATTTGCATATGGGAATATAATTTTTAAGTGTTATTTTTATTCGAAAGGCAGAATTATACAGAGAGAATCACACACACACACACACACATTTTCCATTCATTGGCTCACTCCACAATGGCAGTGAGCTGGGCTGGTCAGAAGACAAATGCCAAAAGTCTGTCCTGGGTCTCCCAGTTGTGTTTAGTCACCCAAGGACTTGAGCCATCCTCTGCTGCTTTCCAAGGCCATAGCAGGAAGCTGGATCAGATACTGAGTATCTGGGACACACACTGATGATCTTATGGGTTACCAATACCACAGACAGACAGGGGATGCTAATGCTAGAGGCTTAGCCTGCTATGCCATAGTGTGGCCTCTGAGAATATGCTGGGTTTTAAGATTTCATTTGTTCACATCACAAGTAACAGGAGGGAGAGAGAGAGAGATTATGGGGAGAGGGAAATGCTGCTTTCCCCTCTGCTGCTTCATTACTGAAAAGCCAGCAATGATTGTGGCTATGTTGAGGCCAAAGGACTGAGTTTAGGACCTAATCTAGATGTCTCATATGATCAGGGGAAAATCAAACATTTACGATAACATCTGCTACCTCCAAAGATCTGTAGTAGAAGAAGCTGGAATCATGTAACAGGTGAGATTCAAATCCAGGCACTTCATTATGGGATGCACAAATTTTGCTGATGAGACCAAATACCCACCCCCTCAGACTCACTGATTAAAAAAAATTTTTAAAAATCTTTTGTTATTTTCAATAAATAGCACATTTCATAGGGAAATTTTAGAATAAAGATAAGTCATTATTTATGTATAAAACTGAGGCATCTTTTTGGGAAGAGTGATTATTCACAATATTTCAGTTTTCTAATCTAAGCTTCTAACATTGTATACTTGAAACATGCCAATCTATTTCATAGTGGGCTCATCAATCTTAGGGTGAATTAATCATATACATTATTACATTGATAACTTCTTTTCTATGATGGATCACTGGAAAAATTGTGCAGAGTATCTTGTTCTAGATGACCTGTTACAACTGAACAGGAAAGTTGGTAATGTATGATGAGGAGCAGAAATGTACAACTCTTTACTGCTTAATTAGGGTCATTCATTCCATAAAGCATGTTTTAAAAAATAAGCATTGAATCTTTCTCTCCTTAAAGATTTATTTATTCTTATGGGAAAGGCTGATTTACAGAGAGAGAGGGAGAGGCGGAAAGATCTTTCATTCATCTGCTGGCTCACCCCTGAAATGGCTGCAACGACCAGAGCTGATCTGATCTGAAGCCTGGAGCCAGGAGCTTCTTCCAGGTCTTCCACACATGTGCAGGGTCCCAAGGCTTTGGACCATCTACCGCTGGTTTCCCAGGTCATATAAAAGAAGCTGAATGCTACAAGGGAGCAGCTAGGGCATGTACTGTTGGCCATATGGGATCGTGGCACTTGCAATGTGGAGAATTAGTCCATACAGCCATCGTCCTGGGCCTTGAATATTTCTCTTATAAAAATATCATGGTCTAGTAGGAGATTTGGTAAAATTCATGAATGTAATTTGGGGAAATTTAGTTAGTATCTTGATCCTGCCAAGTGTGACATATCCACTGTTCCACCACCCAGTCGGGTACTGGTACCAAGCCCTGCCAGACAGGCCCCCAGCCATAGCTTTGGTGTGGACTGGTGTGTGGTGGTCAGTGATGCTCTACGCTGATTCCGTCTCATGATTCCCATTTGGGCTCGTGAATCAGTCTGACCCAAATAGATCTTATAGACTCTCCCTTCAAACCACCAGGTCTCAGTCCCCTTGCTTGCCAAAATGTTCTGGGACCCGTTGCTGGGAATCATCCAGACTTCATCCCTCACATAACTCACATTGGCCTCATTCATATCCTAAAAACCCCAGAGCTCACTGCTGGATGGCCAGCAGGCAAAGCCTTGTTTCCAACAGACGCACTAGCTGCCCAAACCCTAGGACTCGGTCAGCTGCCTTTTGGCAGTGACTTTGGCCTGAGTCCCCAGCATTGGTTCTGGCCTGGCTGGGGCACTCCCCACAGCCACCACATTGCAGGGAGCTGCTTTTGCCCCAACCCCAAGGAGGACTACCACTTTCAGTAGAGGTTTGTAAGTGCTGCTATCTTCCATGGTAGGCACTAATATTCCTCTTTTCTAAGGAGGAAATAAAAACTTGAAAAAGATAAAAGAATTTGAGTCCGGGTTTCAGCCAATCTCAAAGTTTTATATTAACCTCTTCAGTTTCACAACTTTTATCATGCCAAGCTCAATGTTTAAAAAAAAAAGAAAGAAAAAATACTTGATTTTGTGATTAATGTATTAAATTATTTATCTATGTGCATTTCTTGACAAACTTTCTGCATTATTCTGCACTGAAACACTATTACAGATACATAGTTATGTTACACAAGTTGTAAAACAAATAATAAAGAAATACGTTTACAAGGTGCATGCTGTACTTTGATGATACCAATTTGTTTTCTTTCCCAAACGGGACTAATGTCACTGTCATCTTTACTGCCAGAGGCATTTCTATATAACCAGTCTGCCGTTACAGTCATTTAGAAAAGGGAACCTATTAGTACAACAGGACAAGAATTTCTCTTTCCTCCCTTTCCACTGTCAGCTCCATTTCAAAAGCTGTTTGTTTAGTCCTAATTGTAATTGAATGAGTTTTCCTCATCCATCAATGTCTGCATTTCACAATCTGAGTTGAAATCTCATATTCATCTTGAGCATAGTATTGACACTCAAATGACACACATAATGACTCTGCTTAAAGTTAAACTGACTCACTCAGGGAGGGGCTAGCACCTAAAGAAATTACCTGTTTGGCCTTAGTGTCACACAGATTACACAAATATGTAAGAGTTTATATGCTTATATTCTTGCAAATCCACCAAAAGAAATAAAACCTTCCTGCCTCGGAAAGACAAGATGTGTGCTCAAAAGAGTGACAAAGACTAACTGTATGTATCAAGTCTTGAACATGCAAATGGTACCAGCAGGTGCTAGACCCTCAGAATAAACAACTCTCTAACTTAGAACTTCCAGGTAACCAAATGAAGAACCCAGATATATTACTAATTAATTCTACACAACCTAATAAAATATAGAAAAAAGAAGAAAGCAAGTGGCCCCTATTTGTTTCAAATTCTGTAGTGAGAATTTTGCATAATATTTGTTTGTTGAGTGCTTCAAATTCGATTAGAAATGTATTATTCTATATTATTAAGAAACAAAATATTGGCCTATTTCAACGTGTTACAATTCCATTTCAGGTTTCTTCTTCAGCTTTCTTCTTGTTGTAAAAGGGAGATAGGTAATTTGAAGTGGAAAGCAAAACTTGTGTTCAAGAAATGCCTCTATCATCTCCATGCTTAACCTCTGTCTTCCCCAAAAGTGAACATTTACTGTCACTTGATCATTTCAACCTCGAGAATACTTCAAGTTTGCATTGTGAAAAAAATTCCATTCTAAAAATGAAGTATATATTGCAAAAAATTACAATACTAAAATAAGCATAATTTTCATTCCACATTTCCATGAAATTTCTATGTACCTTTGTATGAAACTGACCTGGCCTCCGGCTCCTGTTTCTTGGCTTCTTGATTTTGGAAAATTTAATTACCAATGGATGAAGTTCGGAGTTATGTAAAATCAAGTTTTCTTTTTCAGCGCTCCATAGAGAAGACAGATTCACCTGCTATTCCCTGTCCACAAGCATAACTGAGAGAATATTCCAAATGCTCTTTCCTTCTTCTTCTATCCTGAGCTTATTTGCCACCTGAGGCTGAAATCAAAGGCAATACGTTTGCCCAACCTGCTGACATCCTGTTCGTTTTAACTTTTGGGGACTATTGTTGGTTACCAAACAGAATGCAGCCTGAATCCACATGTCTGTTCATTGTAATGTCAGCAAAATTAGTGAAAGATAACACATGGAATCATTTGCATTTACAGATATACAGGAGGAAAGAAAACCACTTTCTGTGTTTCTGAAAAAGTCACCAGTGGCAATGGCATGTGCTGGTTTTACAGAGTTGCTGTTAGCATTGAAGGCAGCCCAGTTTCAGCTGACTCCAATCTGCTCGTCTCTTTTTTCATCTTAGAACGTCTAAGGGAAGAAAGGCAATTACAAAACGTGCTTTTCAAAATGCTCATTTCTATGCAGCCTGTCTAGTCTGTCCCTGATACTTTACAGGCCTGCCAAGAAGATACACTTATTTATTTTCTCTACTATAATCTTAGCCTCTTTTGTTTTCTTGTCTGTCTAAAGTTTACCAATCCTTTTGTCACTGTTTTTAAACGCATTTTTATTTATTTATTTTTACAAATCTGTCTCTTTTCTTTGGAATTTTAACAAGTTATTATCTTTACTTTAAATCCTCTGTTACTGCTTTGCAACCCTGAGAGCAGTCATCCACTTTATACCTCCTGTGAATTTTTACTCTACAGAGCTCTGGGTCAGAATGGAAGATTCCCCAAATGCTGAAAATGCTACGTGATGATCAGAGAATCATAATAACTTGGAACCTGTGTACGATAAATGTGATCATAACCACCATCCTGCTGTGATTTAGTGCATCATTAGGCCCCATCCATGGCTAAGCTGTTGAATTCTCATCAGAGAGTTTTGGGGAAATGTGCTATCACTGACCACTGTAGTAAAAGAGGTTACTGATGGCTGGTCAGCTATCAACTTGGCTTTGCAAGACAACATTATATATAGGATAAATATATATTTATTGTAATTCTTTTCAGCATGGTATGTGACTGAAAACCATAAACAATGAAGCCCAGAAATGTCTGAATTTGATTACCTTCTTAAAATACAATTCAAAAAGGTATTATGGGAAAATTATTGTTTATCTGGAATTCTGCCAGATGACAAAGATCCAGAAATGAAAAACATAGCTCAAAGTTATGTGAGAAAGACAGATTTGAAAAGATAACATAATATTCTGTACTAATCTCATATTAGCATGGTTCAAGCTGTACTGACTATATAAGGCTGGAGAGGTCAGGGAAATCTCCAGGCACTCTTGCATGATAAAATATGATATACGTGAATTGGGACAAAAGTATGAGAAGATGCAATATTGAAAGATTAACAAGAAAGAATCTGGGATGGATTTTCTGGAGAGAAAAGGAAAATAAGACATTAGAAGCAATCAAAATCTAAGAGTCTTTATCCAAAGGAATAGATAAATGTTCAGAAAATTATAGCTATAGATTGAGATAATAGTTTAGACAAATACCACAGTTTCATTCACTTTTGGCTTCCAAAAAGTCAGGAAATAGAGAAAACATACGCTTGCCCTGATTGCTGAGAAGTTCTGCTTGGCTCCAACTACATATAAGCTGGAACAGATTTTGAGAAGGTGTTGACTGGCAAAGGTTTAGAACACAGAGAAGCAGAGTAACATTAAGTGTGGTCAGATAGAGGTGAGTGAAGTGCACAAAAAAGAAATTTACCTTTTGGTTAAAGTATAAAGCTAAGTGTGAGGCCATGGGAGAATCAAAAGGGAAGGGAAGTTGAAAGGCCATGGAAAAGACCAGCCTCCTCAATTGATTGTGTCTAACATGCTTTCCATGCTATCATTTGGGGAGGGCAATTAGAAGGTAGGCATGCCTGTCCAACGATCTTGAAGGCAAAGCAGTTTCAAACAGAAAGAAACTCAAGAGAGGCTGATGCTCAGTATCTCTCCTGTGACTTCTACCTGTTCTATCCACTGGAATTGTTAGTCAGTAGTATCATGCTATCACATAAGTATGATATAGACCAGAAATTCTTCTAAACCCAACAGTGCAGCCAGCCATTAACAGTTGATATTGATACAAGAAATAAAATCGCATTGCTCTCTGACTCAGGTAACAGTTCATTAAAATTGGAATAGGAGATGAAATCGATTTGCTCTCTGACTTTAGGTGATTCCTCTGCAGGAAGAGCTATTTATTTTTATACTTCATATCCTATTTATGTTTGCATTAATTTTTGTTAAAAATGATTGTTCTTCAAACTCTATTTTACACTGGTACCAAATTTTTCAGCTGTGAAACTAACCAATATTGTAATTTTGGAGTGTGTGGGTATGCATACATTTTACCCAGGATCGTGGAGGAGTTTATGGAACTTATTTTCTAAGTGGACAGTGAGTTTCAAAAAGAAATTCCTATTTATTTTGAATCATCCTAAATGATTGGCCCCACTTGGAGTACACAGTAGGTGCATAATAAATACTTACTGATTTAGCTGAATTTCAAACCTTTCATTCAAGCTATTTTGATTTAGCTAAAAAAATCTTATAACACTTAGACAGGCTAATTGGAGCCAATAATTTGACTGACCTGTGCTGGTTAAGTACCTCTTGGTAATAATACTGGTTTTGCAAGATGGATATTTTACTGTTGAGCTCTCTGGTTTTAGAGGCTCACTGTTTTATGGTCTGTGTGTGGTGATCATTTGGATGTAATGATCAAATAGGGGTTGCCCAAATTGATCGTTATAACAGGATTCCACTGTAATTACATTTCCATAAATGATACTCAAATTCACCAGGGAAATCAGCAACCCCTTGGTGTGCTTACTTCCAGCACTGATTACAAGTTTAGGTTCTATAACACTTTCTAAACAAAAGGTAATTAAAATTTTACAACCCATAGTTAAACCAAACTGAGAAGGCAAATTTTTTGTTGTTGTTGTTCTAGATTTCAAAGCACTGCTCTTTTTAGACAACACTAGTAGATAACTCAGCTTAGAAGAACATATTGCATATTATTGAGACAATAGATAAAGGAGGGCTGAATGAGACTTTTAGGTTTAAATCTCAGCTTCAATATTTCCATGTCTATGTTATTTTTGATAAGCAATTTAAAGTTCTGAACCTCAGTTTTTACATCTTTAAAAATAGCCACAAAACTATTTCTGCAAAATTCAGAGATAAGAAAATGGTCTAATTGCTTAAGAGGTGCTAACAAGAGTGTTGACTGAGCGTGTTAATAAAGTATTTTAAAAAGTCTTATTATTGTCACTTGACTATTTGAATTATTATGTTTGTTTTTACACACCTTTTTCCGTGATGGCATTGTAAGAATACCTTCTATGACACTGGAATTTTGACATTGAAGTTGAAGCTATTGCCTGCCAATATGGCATCCCAAATAGGTATGGGTTAGTGTTTCAGCAGCTCCCTTCCAATACAGCTATTTGCTAGTGGATTGGGAAAGGCAACAAAAGGTGGTGCCAATGGATGGGCTCCTGCCACCCACATGACAGACCAAAAAGAAGTTTCTGGCTCTTCACTTTAGCTTTGCTCAAAAGTGGCTGTTAGAGCAATCTGGTAAGTAAGCCAGTAGTTGAAAGATCTCTCTCTCTCTGGATCACTTCTTCTTTCTGTTACTTTAATTTTCAAATATATTAAATAATAAAAAATATTTTTTAAAAACCCTATTTGCTTAGCAATAGAGTGAGTTCAACCATACAACTCTAATTTGGTTTGCTTAAGTCTTCTGTTCTGAAACTCTTTGGCTTCTCATTTGTGTCTCAGACGTATCTGTTCATCTTTATTTCCAGGCAGTAGGCTTGCCTCCTTGTCAGAATAAACATGCCATCTCCTGCAGATCCTCCTAGTTGTGAAACATCTCTCAACATAAATGTGCAGAATGTCATGGAGTAATTTAGCGCACAGTCCCAGGTACTCTCCTGCAAAGAATTTGGGAAAGGGAAACTGAACCTCGTTCTAAATATCACCATGCCATTAGAATAACATGAGAACTAATGATATTTTGAGCTTTTGAGCCATTTTTAAACATAAGTAATAGTTAAAAGCATTTCAATTTAGTCTGGAAATCATGCTGTTTAGTAGAAATTTATTCAACTAAAACTATCCTGTAAATAGCATCAAACTAAATATGATTTTGATATGTGGCACCCAAATAGTCTCTACCTAAACAGCATTTCAAAATTTAATTGATAAACCACATCACAAAAGTCATATCTGAGTAACACTTCATTAAAAACACAAAAAAAGACAATGCTCCCGTATTCTTTTTGTGTGTGGGAAGCATATGCAAGAAGGGAATAGCAAAGGTATTGATAAAAAGCTAGAAAAAGTGAAAGTTTTTGTCCAGAGAGAACTCTTGTTATTATTTCTGGGTTAGTTTAACAACAAAGGAAAGAAAGATACTCATTGCCTTAAAACAATGATCTCTCAAAATGGCGGACCCTTATTATTAGGGCACAGATCTTAATTTGTTCTGCTAAAGGAGAATATTACATAGGCAGATATGTTGTTTGGAAAGAAAAACATTCTAATATTTCTGTAGCTTACACTTCTTTTATTTTGCATATTTCTTTCTGGGTTATAACTTTTTAAGTTTTTTGTATTTTTTATAATCTTTAATCTTCAACTTACTGATGATCTGTTTCTTCCAGTAGCTTTTTTTGAATATAAATTTTATTTAGCCTTATAAAATTATATTTTTAAAACCATAGCATTTTTTTTGTTTCTTATTGCTACCTCTATAATAATTCACTGACGAAATTCTCCAGTCAAGGGTCTAAGTTAATTGTCCAACATGTATTCATTCAAGGATTTCTATGTCCCTTTCTTAGTGCTAAGTAAAAGAGTTGCAAAAGGTAAAGTAGAAATAGTATTACAAAAAGTGGCAGGGAAGGGTCTTATTAGCTGAAATTTAAAAGTTACTTGATTATGATTTATGCATAAATTATCTTATGTTCTTACTGTCACTGAACAAATGTTGAGATAAAGATGGAACTTCTTCTTTGGGATCCAATATAGATTACAATTAGTAAGTTCTGTATGTGTTCTGTGACATCATATAACAATATGATCTTCACTTGAACATCTAACATGAGTCAGTAGAATATATGTAATACTTAAGTGTTTGATCATGATATAGTACTGTCATATGCTTCATTCATATTATATGCTACCATAAATACTATTACTTAACGTACAAAAATCAAAAATAATACATTGTTTGAGTGAAATTAATTTATATAATTAAGCTATATTTACTTTAAAAGACATTTAGAGTGTCAACTATACTTATCTTACAAAAACCAAAAATAATACATTGTTTGAGTGAAATTAATTTATGTAATTAAGCTATATTTACTTTAAAAGACATTTAGAGTGTCAACTATTTTTATATGATTTTTATGCTTCTTTCTCCCAATAACCCTGATATCCCTATCGCAAACCTAGATATTTTGCCACACATGGGTCAAATTTTGTGCTGCTTTTTTTTTTTTTTTCATCTTTGCTTGGGCTTATTATCACAGAGGGAACTTTTTTCCTATTGATTCAATCCAGGCTTGCACAGTGTTTCTATGCTCTCTCCCTGTCTCTGAGTCATCCCATCAATTCCTCTTTTGAAAAGTTGTTCTGTGAAAAGCAACAGACAATTGGCCAGGAACCAGGGCAGTCTTTAGGGTCAAGTGAAAATATTTACTCTTTTTAATATGCAAAGTATTACACTCTATCGAGTGTCCTGTGTCAGGCACAATGCCCCTTTTTTTCAAACTAATACCTGATTGAGTGCTAATAATACCAAGAGGTAACACTAGTATTTGCCACGTTATTGAACAAAAAAAGAAAAAGCGATTTTAACTTTTTAGTGTCACATAGTTTGAAACTGTCACTAAGCTTTGGATTCATGCAGTTTGTCTCCACAACCAGCGTGTTTATGTCCTATTTTCTGAGTATACTTGAATGTAAATATTATAAATAAACAAAACAGAAAACTTAGTGAAAACAGAAAAGAATGAAGGAAATTTTGTAGTTTACAGCCCAGATTTGGATTTTTAATTATTTTAAGGGTTTCAAAAGTACAGGTTCTGCACTAGAGAAGAATCTCACTCTGCCATACTTTTGCGTATTGTTAGTACCCTTAGTACCTTGGTAGAAGAGATGGGGGAAGGCAAGTTTTAAGAAAGACCACCAAGCCTGAGATCAGAACACGGATGTTTTCAGATTCCAGGTACAGCCCAAATTCTGCCTTTCTTCGCATGTCCTCACATGGCAAAGCAAAGGGGTCTGTTCAAAAGCAAGTCTGTTCTGATGATCTTCCACCCGTTCTTATGTGGAATCTAATCATGTCAAATGTCTCTAGCATGATGATTTCATCGAACTTCTAACTTAATTCTTTGTGTAAGACAACCATATGCAAATGCCATCACATGAGGGCTTATGTTCACATGTTGATCAGTTCGGGAGGGGAAACTGCAAGTTGATAGTAGTAGTAAAATTAGTTATTTGGATAGAAGATGATTAAATTGAAGAGAAAAACACCAATGCAGAAAAAAATCCATAAATATATGGAAAATGAACTGTGAAGAAGAAATCTAGGATACACAATTGCAGGTAATATAATTAACAGGGGACAAGCTGGAACAGATGAAAACTAATGAACAACGAGACAGCTGTGTATCAGTTCACTGAATTGAGTAGAAACCTTGAAATTTCAGTAAAGGTCAGAGTTTCAGGCATAATTAACACTATGCACATATATTTGTAAATTTCAAAGTTACAGAAAATGAATTTACAATCTCCTGAAAAGATTGTACAATGGGAGCCAGAACATAACGGAATAATAATTTCAAATTATGAGAATACTAATTTATGCATAATGGTGAATCCAGCATAAATAACTTTGAATAGAAAGTTAAATAATTAGAAAATCATGAAAAGAACATTTTATGCAGAATATGTAGTAGATGGTTTTGTAAGAGGAATTTCTACATGAGAGAAGAAAACAACAATGGAAAAAAAAATGCTGTAAGGCTGTATGTTCCCCATCTCCCGTGCCAGCAGGTGACAGTCAGATGGAAGGGTTTTTACCTTTACAGACTGAGGAGTCACGTGAAGAAGCGACCTGGTGACTGGTGTCATGTTTAGTAATGGTAGCGTTGCACTCCAACATAGCTTTGGTAACCAACTGACTTTGAGAGGAAGCAGCACCACTCAGTCCTCATCGTGATGTGTTACAAATGAGACTGTGTTTTTGAGATTTCAATTTAATCTGTTGCTCAGCATTGTATGCCCATGCTGGATATTACAGAAGACCAAGGATCTGATGACCAAGGATTAGTAGTCATGAGGAGTAATCTGAATAAAGGTTGCCAGTAGCAGTAGTTCTGTATTTTTAACAAAATTAAAACTATGTTTAATCACTAAGGTTTCTCTCCTGCAGTATTTGTGGCAATATAACTAAGACAGTCCATTTAGCTCCCTTGTAGCTGCTCAGAATCAAGATAGTCTACCAGGTGACCTCAAGACGTATGTTTTCGAGGTGGTACTGCCATGCCAGCCTGAACGCTGAATCCCTGCTTGAAGTAACCGTGAATGTCTGTAGGTTTTTACATGACTAGGAAATAAACTGATGCTCATGCACTGAGCCATTTTGTGCTTCATCAAAAGAAAAACTTGAAGAATATCCAATCTAAACTTTTTCTATTCTTTCCTTTGTATTTAAAAGGAAGGAGGGGGAAGAGACAAATATATATATGGAGAGAGAGAGAGAGAGAGAGAGAGAGAGAGAGAGAGAGAGAGAGAGTCATTTCTTCATCTGCTGGTACACATTCCAAATTGGTCAGGTCGGAACTCAATCTATGTATCCCACATGGGTGGCAAGGATCTAAGTGTATAAGCTAATATCTACAAAATGCCATAATAAGCATGAGTAGGAAGCTGGAATTGGAAACAGATACAGAATAATGAGAATCAAATCAACATCTTTTCTGTGACAAATGCCTTGTCGTCTGATGTTTGCTAAATGTTCAGGCCATTTTACCATTCACAAAATTGACCATACTCTACAGCTATAATGGATATCTCCCAAAAAGCAGTGGATTACACAGGTCATATGAAACATAATAATTATAATGGAAAATAATTTAAATAGAAAACATTTTTAAAAACAAACTTGGTGATGATGATGATGATATGATTATCACATAATACCTGCTGCATAATAAATACTACAGGTAATAATCAAATAGTTTTAATTTTTAAAAAGATTTATTTATTTTTATTGGAAAGTCAGATATACAGAGAAGAAGAGAGAAAGAAAGATCTTTCATCTGCTGATTCACTCCCCAAGTTACCACAATGGCTGGAGCTGAGCTGATCCAAATCCAGGAGCCAGGAACTTCTTTTGGGTCTTCTACATGGGTGCAGGGTTTCAAGGATTTGGGCTATCCTTTACTGCTTTTCCAAGCCACAAGCAGGGAGCTGGATGGGAAGCAGAGAGCTGGATGGGAAGCAGGGCTGCTGGAGCAGGAACCTGCGTCCATATGGGATTCCAGTGGGTGCAAGGCGAGGACTTTAACTTTAGGCTACTGTGCCGGGCCCAATACTTTTAATTTTTATTTTATCATCTAAGAAACCCTATTAAATTAGTACTTTGTCTTCAATTTTTTCTTTTTTATTTTGTTGATAATCTCTACACAGTTGATTAGGACACAAAGGATTAAGGCTAGAGAAGAGTGAGTGAGACCATTGTTATCATAATCTCTTTTCTCTTTCTTGTATCTGAGGGAAGGGGAGAGAAAAGGGGAAAACCCACATCCAACCTCCCAATCATCCCAGGGTCCCTGATGTGGGGCTTGCTTGGAGGGTTCTGTTCAAGTAGTTTTTATACTTCAACAGTTCTGAGTTGCTGCCGATCTCACCACTCCAAGTACGCTGAAATACCTCTAGAATCCAGTGGCTGACATAATGCACCTTAGATTTAGATTTTGCCTAGATTTGCACTGCCAACCCTTGGCTGGGGAAGTTGAATGATTTGTTCTGTCTGCCATCCTGTTTTGGTATCAGGTGTCCTCTACAGGTGCTAGTGTACCGTCGTATCCTCCATGTACAACTGGCCATGAGTCCACTTTTCATCTAAGACTCTGAGGAGGCCCAGCTCTGACACAGGCATTCCATGGCTAGGTCATGGACCCTGCAATTTTCTCCATGGTTGAAGTTTTGAGTCCAATGGTTCAGTTGGGTGGTTCCCAAAGAAACCTCATCTGAAGCAACCCCAGAACTGATTATTGTGTGTGCTTGCCGATACGAGGTCTGGCAGTCTGTTGCCCCAATCAGCTTACACGCACACTGGTGGTTGCAATTGCTGGGTCAGTTTCGTTTCTAGCTCTGTTCTCTATCCAAACAACTGGATGTTGCAGCCCAACCCAGTTCCACCCACCACACACTTGACCATGTAAACCAGTAGGAACTGCAGCCTTGTTGGGGCAACTTCCAATAACCCCTATGGTTGCCAATATGTACAGTTGACCAGTCCAGTATGTCTAACATCCCATTCAGCACTCATACTTGTCAATGGGCCCTGAAGCCTAGTTCAACCCAACCAGTCCCACTATACACCAATACACCTGCCAGCAGGTACCACTCTCTGTCTAACCATGCCTGCCCCAGTCTTGGTTCTCCTGCTCTCCAGCAGGAATGGCAACCCTAAAGGGAGGTGCCTACTATTTCCCTGCTGGGTCCACTCCTACTCTTGGATCTTGCACTCTGCAGGTGGTTCTGCAATTTAACTTGACAGAATTTGCCCCCTGTACCAGCATCTGTCAGTTGATGCTGTGGCAAAGCCCAACCAAACCGCACCCACTCTTCTTATGCACCAATAGGAACAGTCAAACCAGCTTGGCTTTCCCCTGATCCAGCTCACATGAGGCCAACATGTGTTGTAGCCCTGACTGGTCTGGTCTGCCCCTAGCCTTAGCTCTCACGCTCATTAGTGGGAGTCATAGCCCAGCAGGGGAGTTCCATGCAGTCTCTCTAACTGTGTGTGCTCCCTACCCCTTGGTCTGACACGTGCTGGGTGAGCCCTGCAGCCCATTCGGGCATGGCCTGCCTCACCTCGGCATTTTCTAGTGGGTACTGTAATCTGGCCGGGCAAGACTCAACCCTCCAGTTCTAGCTCACACTGGTGGGGGATACAGCCTACCCCAGCCTAGCCCAGGCAGCCCCTAGTCCTTGCCCTAATGTAAGCTGGCTGGTATTGTGGCCTGACTGGCCCAACCCACACACCATTCTGGTTCTCAGATTTTCCATTGGGTGATATAGCCTGGCTTGCCCCAGATGTGAGCCAAATGTTTGCCTGTGGGTACCATTCCCTGGCCTGGTCCGGGCTGCATCCTGTCTTTGTTCTTGCGCTCACCTGCAGAGACTGAGTCCCAACAGAGGAGTTGCCAAGCTCCTCAATCACAGCCTCTTCCAGTTCTAGATCTTGTGCACACGAGTGGGTCCATGAGCCACCCCTACTTAGTCCATCTTCCATCCTAGCAGGGACAGTGACTTTTCTTGCCTTCGGATGCTATACCCTGGCCCAATCTAGCCAGCCCCAAGTCACAACTCTCACTGGTGGGTGCTGCAACCTGGTCCTGCTCAGTCTGTTCCCATCCCTGGCTCTTGTAAGCCAGCAGGTGTGATAGCCTGGCCCAGAATGATCTACACTCCAACCTGATTTCTGCACTTGCCGGCAGGTTAAAGGCTGGTTTGGCCCTGTCTGGTCCACCCCCTTCCAAAATCAGCCTGCATGCATGCAACGGATAGAGCTGCTTTGCCAGCCTGCCCAACACCCAGGCCTAGACCACGTGCTTGCCAGCAGACCTTATGACACAATGGAGGAGTTTTCAATGTTCCTCCACTTGGCTCTCTCCCAGACCTAGATCTCACACTTGCCATCACATGCCTGGCCTCTACCTGGAATGGCCTGTCCCCTCCATCCCAGCCTATTTTGTACGAACTGGTGGATGGTATGACTTGACCTGCCCTACACCCTGGTAGGGGTGCACATGCGGGGCTGCAGCCTGAACCTGACCAGCCTTTTACCAGCTCCACTACCCATGAGTGTTGACAGATTCCATGGTCACGCCTAACTCAGCCTTTACCATCCCAACTCTTAAGCTACCCAGCAGAACTTGTATTTCCACAGAGTTTGGCCCACATATCTGCTACAGTTCTCTTGTGTGCTGGTTGGTGTTATGGCCACACATAATGACACTTTCCCCATTCTGACACTCACTGTCTTGTACTGGGATATAGCCCTGACAGACAGGTGCCAGCCCTAATGTTCGTGTAGGTTGGCATGTGGTGGTCAACCATGATTCATGCTAACAAGTCCAGCTCAGGACTCCCATGTGGGCTAGAATGTCGGTCTTAGCCATAAAGGTCTTTGGGTCTCTCCCCTTCAAACCACCAGGTCTCACTCCTCTCACCCGCAACTACAGTGGACTTGTCTTTCTGCAGTCATTCCTCACCTACGTTTACGGTGGCTTTTTCCAGGAATGTCCCTCAGCAGTAATTCCTCCTGGGCATGAATCGACAGGTCATTGCTCTCCCTCACCTGTGTGACTCCCAATCTCCCTGCAGATCCTGAAGCACGAGTTTTTGGAACGAGCTGGCAGGCGGCCCAAATGTTGCACCCAGTGCCATTAGCATCCGGGGTGCCATGCCTGGAGCCACCCCTGCCGGCACCACCAGCTGGGTGGGAGTTAAAGGACCTCAGTAATCCCCAAAGCCACCCGCTGCTCCTGAGGAATATGTGATTTGAGGGAGGCCCAACCTGGAGCCACTACTGCCAGTGCTGCCAGCTGGGTGAGGGTTAAAGGACCCAGCAGGCCTCCAAAGTCTCCCGCCACTCTTGAGGAGTGTGTGGGCTTGAGGTGACTTCAGGCAGGCCCAGCATAGAGCCACCCCTGCCAGTACGGCCAGCTGGGCCTGGACTAAAGGACCCCAGCTCTGTCTTCGTTTTTGTAAGACAGGAAATGGTGGCACAGAAAAATCTAATCACATTTATATCACATGTAATATTTAAAAAGATTTTTTTTTTCTGAAGCAAAGATAGAGACAAGGAGAGAGAGATAAGAAACCCTCCACATTGGTTCTTTTTTCATATGGCCACAATGACCAGAGCTGAGCTGGTCTGAAGCCAGGAGCTAGGAGCTGCCTCCAGAGCTCCACCATCATTGCAGGTCATTTGCTGGAAGCTGGATCCTAAGTAGAGCAACCAGTGCTGTCTGTGGGGCATTAGTCTGTCACCCCACCATGCTGGCTGGCCCACCCCTCAAAAAACTCACATGCAATTTTTACAAGCAAACTAACAGATAATTGCTTTAAAATTAATCAAGATTATAGAAGACTCAGGTAAATAAAAGAGAGAATAAAAAAACAGACAAAATTTTGAATAAAAGGGCAATTCCAAAGATACTGTGAATGTGAGATCTGCACAAACAGTGATGAAGAAAGACTGATTTTGGATTAGTATTGAGACCAACTTATACTCGGGATTTGGAAACTGAATAGCACTGCCTTTTTAGCTCTGTGTTTGGTATCTGTGGAATTTTGCAATATCTGTGCTTATGTGATTACATAGTTTCCTATAATATATGATTGCTGAATCTATGTTAATGGAAACAAGTGCATCATTTGAATTGTTAATACCCAAAGACCACTTTCAACTACAAAATCTCCTGTATTTTATGTTAAATTACATCAGTCAAGTGCAGTGTATATGATTGTCAGTGAAAGAATAAGATGAAAGAATGAATAACACTTTAGAAAACTTTATTTTTATGTACAAAATGATTATTAAGATTTAAAAATGAGGAGATGTAGTAAAAAAAATCAAAGAATTAAAATAGGGTTTCTTGGTTATTAAACTTTAAAATAATTATTAAAAAATTTTATCATTGCAGCTTTCATAGTTATTTGCCTTAATTACATAATAATAATAATAGAGTAATATATGATAGATTATATGATAGTCATAATCAAGGTGAAATAATTTTCTGTCAGACACATTCTACAGTGACCTACAGAGTCATATGTTTACGTAGTCCCATCCTTTTGAACCCAATGAAAACGCTCACATCTGTCCAGAAAATATTATAAAGGTAAACAGAAATCATTCCTTTTCAAAGATTATTTTATGTGTAATAAGGATAATATTTCATTCTGTTGTTTATACATGTTTGGTAAGGCTGGTTTTGTACGCCTGACAGAGATAATTAAGAGAACAAACATGAGTCAGTATGTCAGTGGCTTCTAGAAGGTGAGCTATTAAAAACCTATTCCCTGCTAATGGAGATGAACTTTACTGACATTTGTAATTTGTATCATGATGTGCACATTTGGTTTTGATTTTGATTTAAATTTGATTTTGAACATGGTTGTTAGCTGTGTGACTTAGTCATTGCACAACTTCTAATATTGTTTTCTCCTGTCACCAGAAAATTAGTGACTCCAGTAGCAAGATAAGTACAATATTGGTAGTCTTGCAGAGTTATGGAGATAATGGTGGTGGTAATGTTTGGAGAACACCAGGTAGTTGGTAGATTTTCAGCTATTGTTATTGTGAGATCACTAACAGCTCCAGGTCTCTGCCTTTTGTTTGGTAATAAAAGCAACGACATTGTTGAGAGTGTTCCAGAAGACAATGTAAAGGAATGGGAAAGGCCTTTCCTGAAAAGTAATGCTCATTCACAGGCAACCAGGCAAGTTTTAATGCTACCTTTTCTCTCCTTGGTATGTACTCATATATACAAAGAACACACACACACACGCATACAGACTACCTGCACGAACATTAGTTCATGTGATAAACTTTTGCAAAGAGTAACGTTGGCACAAAATAGGATTTGTGGATTTGTGATTAGCTCTGAAACCATTCTTTATTTCAAACAGTTTTTCCTCCGGATAATTCTTTGAGCAGTCTATTTTTCTTGTATAAGTTATCATTAGTATTTCTTGTTCAGAAAATAAAATCACCATTTCAGAAAGAAAATGGATGCAAGTCTTCATCTTTCACAATATTCATCATATCATGCAGCCTTCTGTAACTCCTCTCACTCTTCACTCTCAGGATTCACATACAACCGTTATGTAATATGTTTTTTAAGAGAATTGATGAGAATGTGAGTACTCTGAAACAGTCTCTTGTTTTCTTATATACAGGATGGCATTATTTTCTGTCTATATATTTCTTAAAAATTGGCACAGTTTCTATCAATCCGTCCTCACTTATAAAATAATGCACAGCTCTGCTGCGTGTAGCACAGAAGTTCTCACTTGTGACCTTAAGCAGCAAACACACATCAGTAAGTTTTGAGATTTTAAACATAGATGAGCTCTTTATGAAGAACATTTGGCAGATTGAGAGAATTGCTATGGAAATAATCCCCTTTGACCTTTCAGATACAGAAGTACTATTATTCCTGTGTTATAGAAAGGGAAAAAAAAGCATGCAAAAGAATTATATACCTTGCTAAAGTTTGTTGTAAGAGTAAGTGGCAGGGCCAGGCCTGGCACCCTGGCATCTCTTCTCCTTAATGGAATTTTATAAAATTCGTGATGGGTGTGCCTGTCAGCAATTAAGATCTTCAATTTTTAGAATTTGATGAAATGAAAGTATAAGTTTCATTTCTTCTTCTTGCCTTCTGTGCAACTATAGGCAGATTATTTAAACACTTGACAATCTCTTTCATTTGTAAAATTGGGTAATAGATCATATAAAGTTCTGAGAAGATTAAATAGTATTTGTGAAATACTCAGCACTTAATAAAGTCTCAATGTAACTAATAATTCTCGTAAGAAAAAATGAACTATGCTATCCTTTGTGAATAATTTCCATCTACATAGGAAATATTCAGTATATAACACGGATTTCTGTTGAACAGAGATGGCTCTAGGAATGAAAAAACTTTACTATTTATAAAAATGGAATAAATTTCTTTTCCTGGGTTTCATAAAAAATGAAACACTTATCAAGTTTTCCTTCAAATAATATAGGCTTTCCATGCTCTCAAAAAGACATTTTCACAGGCAAATGAGACAAAATATGCCTTTTGTCATTCGAAAACCCAAGCGGGATAGTTTCAGTGGAGTTTCAGTATTGTATATGTTTTTTTCTTAAATGATGAAAATAGTTTCTTCAAGACAATATCTATTTTATCTTTATATCTATGCAAACTTTTTATATAGTATCTCAATCAAGAAAAATAGGGCTATATGTCACTACAGAACTTGGTAAATGGTTGTTTTTTTTGTTGTTGTTGTTGATTTTGCACTGTCTCATCAAAATGACCTGATATTTTGGGGTCTGGTAAATGTCCCCATCTCCACACAATGCAAGAAAGTAATTACATCCAGACAGACATCAGGCAGAATGGCTCAAATATTCTGTATAAATGGATTTTTAAAGTTTTTTTAATGCTTAAAATTAATATGATACCTTAGATAATGTTGGCAGACAAGTTAATGCAATTGCATGTCAGGAAATCCAGTGGTGCATAAATGTGACCACATCCACAGAGTTTTCAGTGTTTTTGATAACGAAAAACTAAATCAAATAATCATTTTTCCTAAAATATAAAGCAAGGTTAAATAATGTACCTATATAGTTTGGAAAATTTGAACCCTTTGTGTCTTTATAGTTCTCAGAAGTAGCACTATATATATATACACACACACACATATATATATATATATATATATATACACATACACATATACACATATATATATATACATACATATATATATACACACACACATATATATATATATACACATACACAGACATTCCCAGAAGTTAAACAATGGACCTTTGTTCTAAAGTGAAATGTTAGATTTTCAGTAAATGAACTCAAAAGAAAATAAGTTTAAAACAGAATAAAAAAACAGATACGCTATTTAAATTTTTTTGCTGAAAGCAAAAAGTCATAGAAGTGTATGATTATAAAGTGATGACTTTAGATGCCATCATGAATGATTCTGCTTTCTTAGATCATCACACAGACAGTATCCATCATCACTGAGCTAAGATTACAATGAGAACAGTTGAATCACCACTCATCAAATGACTCTCAGAGCAATAATTTTTATCTTAAATGCAAATGACTGAAAAAACATATGGAAAGAAATTTGGTTTACAGAGTGATTGAAGGTTTGTGGAAGAGTGCCAGGAAAAATTATCATCCTCATGCATTATATTCCAACAATCTTTGGTTTCAGGCTTTATGGCTTCTAAGAGGGCTCCCTGCTCAAAGGGCCACACAGTAAGTCCTAGTGTTTCCATCACACTACAGATAGTGTAGTGTATAAGCCTGGAAGCTTATACAGCCCAGTTTCAAAGATTCTTGGACATCCTTGGGACAAGCATTTTGTGGTTACATATTTTCACCAGTGGTGGAGGTAGTGAGGAAATGATTGTATTTTCCAAATGGAGGCAGGTAGAAATGGAATATGTGACATGGTTTCTCTGGGCATTTAACAGCTTTCTGTCTTATTTCCATGCGGTAGCAGACTGATTTGGAAGTTCTTCTACTCAAAATAACACTCCAGATCCCTCCTGTAATAGGTAAGATTCTTTGAATTGTATTTTATAGCAGAAATCAAATTAAGCCAGTGCAAGGGAAGAGAAAGAAAATGAAAGAAGCAGAGAGGGAAAACCTTGGGGAAACCTGAACTTTCAAATTGAATTCCTCCAGTTACTATCTTTCTTCCATTTGCACAGGAAGTTTACTTTGCCTCTCCACAAGTCAATTGTCTTCAACTCTTATGTAGTGGAAACAAAAGGGGGGAGGGGATTTCTAAGCCCCAAATGATTAGGCAGTGTTTCAGTTACAATAACAAATTCCTTGGAAACAATTAGCCAGGTGACTCTTCTCCAACTGTTCTCCAGCAGTACATTAACCAATATTCAAGGGTGTGGAATCTGTGACAAACTTGTCAGATTCAGAGTATGGGGCTGAGGTGTGATGAGGAGTTTTGAGGAAATGGTACCGAGGTGCCTCTACATTTCATTTTCTTCCGTTGGAGAAGAAACATTAACTTGGAAAACAATGTTGTGTTTCCTCCAATTTTGAAACCCAGCCCATCCTTCTGGGCTTTCCACTCCAGGAACACATTTTAATTTGTTTGAGTGTGGAAGCACCACACAGAGAGTGATGTTGGGGGATGATTCTGAAAGAGGGCTGCAGATGAGGAGGCCAGGAGCGAGTACCAACATTGCTAACGTGGCCATCACACTCTGCTGTGTGCTCTTCCTGTGCTAAGCACACATTCATACTCTAGTTTCATCTCAACTCATTCATCTTGACTGTGTTGTGGGAAAGCCAGAAAGCCAGGAGAAAAGGACAGAATGACTCTAAATCACCGTGTGACCCATGGAATATACACTTGAAACAAAAGAAGTTCTGACTGATAAAAGTCACTAGACTCCGAGAGATTTTTGAGATGATTTATCATGTCTTCATTCTTAAAAGCCATTTCTGATTTCCATGCAATATGTTCTACAGAGAGCAGTTATGATCATTATGAACTACAATAAACACATATCAAATAATTAAAATGCAAAACTATCTAAGATTTACAGTACATCTCAACAGTTGTGTGTTTAGATTGTTACGTGATGCTTAATAAACAAACCTCAAAGTTAAACTGCTCTAGATTCCAATCCCAGGGAAGTCCCCTACTAGTTACGAGAGTGAGGCACATGGTTTAACCACTTCAGTCTAATCTTTTTATGTCACTACAGAAATCCATGTCACAAGATTGTTGTGAAGATTAAAATATGTATCGCTTGGTATCTAGATTACAGTACATATTTGACAAATATTAAGTATTACTATTTTTCCAGCTTTTTGAGAATCATATTATCATATTATATTATAATCATATTATATTGCCTATTCTGATCCCCCCCACAAAAAGTAAATTTTCTATGGTTATGTGTATGCACTGCTTACTCCTTGAGCTCATTTAGTTACATTAAATGACAATTAAATTCATTAGCATGACCAAAAAGCAGAAATCAGCCAGATATACAAAGGACTAGAACTAGAAACAAAAGTGCCACAGCAGGTAACAAAGAGCCAGCATGCCATCCTTGTTTCCGTTTTCTCTTTCTTTTTAATAACAAAACGATGACTTTTATCAAGAATCAACATCGGTCCAGAGGAACCACTTCTGATATTCCTTACAGCTGTGTATGAATCATTGCTCAGTGACATATGCACAAATGATGCCTGGTGTTCTTCAACCACTAAGTGTTCTTTAAGTTAGAAGGTTCACATATTTTTTTCTCTCTTGCATGCAATTGAAACATAATGTCTGGAGCTCCAACAGTCTCTTGGACTGTGAGATAACCCAGAGATCTCAAGGCATGCCTGTCAAGGCAATGAGAAAAAAGGACTCCAGATGTCAGGCATCGTGGACCAGCACCACAACCCCACCTCATGTCTCTTTTGAGATGAAGTTTGAATACATTATTTGTGGTAATCCATAATTATTAATATTTTTTCTGCTGAAACCGTATTTCAGATACCTGTAACCAAATTTAATGCCACACAGTTTCAGCATCATTATTGGAAGACATAAGTGTACTGAATGCTTGTGATGAGTCAAGAATAGTGTCAGACTTTGAGGTCATACTTAGTGTGAGATAGTCCTAATAAATTTTACAGCTGACAAAGAAAACAATACATGTGCATATAAGTAGGAGAAATATTGATATCACTATGTTTAAAAGGTGACAGTGCCAACTAGCATCACAATAGACATTCTTACTAGGTTTTCTTGAGCAATTTATGTATTTATTTATTTATTGGAAAGTCAGATATACAGAGGGGAGGGCAGACAGAAAGATTTTCTCCAAGCAGCCACAATGACCAGACCTGAGTCTATCCAAAGCCAGGAGCCCAGAGCCTCTTCTGGGTCTCCTATGCGGGTGCAGGGTCCCAAAGCTTTGAGCTGTCCTCGACTGCTTTCCCAGGCCACAGACAGGGAGCTGCTTGGGAAGCGGGGTTATGGGACATGAACAGGATAGGAAGAGCCTGTTTGCCCATAATTCTAACACTAGCACCATAAGAGATCCCATGATGAACAGCGTGGCATAGGAGCTACCTGAGGTGGATGAGGGCATAAATTATGTGTAATACGGGTTTCTCTATAAACTACAGAAAATTCAATTTAGTGAATCAATTCATTTAATCTTCTTGATAATTCCATGGAGTAGGTACTACTATTGTTCTGTTTTTATTTTTATTTTTTTATTTTTTTAAAGATTTATTCATTTTATTACAGCCAGATATATACAGAGGAGAGACAGAGAGGAAGATCTTCCGTCCGATGATTCACTCCCCAAGTGAGCCGCAACGGGCCGATGCGCGCCGATCCGAAGCCGGGAACCTGGAACCTCTTCCGGGTCCCCCACGCGGGCGCAGTGTCCCAATGCATTGGGCCGTCCTCGACTGCTTTCCCAGGCCACAAGCAGGGAGCTGGATGGGAAGTGGAGCTGCCGGGATTAGAACCGGCGCCCATATGGGATCCCGGGGCTTTCAAGGCGAGGACTTTAGCCGCTAGGCCACGCCGCCGGGCCCAATTGTTCTGTTTTTATTGTAATTTTGTAGCAACTGATAAATATGTAAGGTTGCAGTTAGTATACAATGGAGTCAGGATTTCAACCCAGATATCCAGGCTCAAGATGTGTACATGTCCTTAATCACTGCTGTATCTACTCTCCTGAAGGTTGTCACTGTTAGGAAAAACAATTTGTATTAACTTATACGTGTCTTATTTGCAGTAATATGTTAAACATTCTGTACATGTTATTTCATTGACTATTCACAATAATTCTAGAAAGTCAATGCCATTATTAACCTCA
Source organism: Ochotona princeps (assembly GCF_030435755.1). Taxonomy (NCBI): domain Eukaryota; kingdom Metazoa; phylum Chordata; class Mammalia; order Lagomorpha; family Ochotonidae; genus Ochotona; species Ochotona princeps. Next base: position 69,745,300 of record NC_080833.1, read on the forward strand.
TTTAATAGAAGAATAGATCATGGATCAGACATATTAAATTCCTCCCAAGGTCCCACACTTTAAAATGGATTAACTAGGATCCAGTCTTGGTCTCTCTGACTCCAAAACATCTACTAATAACCTCCACCCCATGTTACAGAATGTGCAAGATGGATTAGGGGACAGAGGAAAGGGGACATTAATGGAATTCAAACTGAGTGGAAGAAAGAACTTGAAGCTAAACATGGAAAAGCCAGGGGCAATCAAAACCCATGCATTCCTGTATCATTAATGCGATAATTTAGTTTTCTTTTAAAAAGGGTATGTTTTATTCATTGGTTATAAATATAATCATAAATTGCATTGCATGGGACTCCAAATGCAGGAGATCTAAATGTAACAAAAGCCCCTTCTGAAATTTAGCTTGGGGGGCCCAGAATTCAAATTTATACCTCCTGGCTGGATTGGAAAAATATAAAAGCCAAACTGCCAGGTTAGCCTTGGAATCCTTACATTGCCCACCAAGAAGCATACGTTCTGATTGAGTGTTGAGCACAGCAGGAAATATCATTACAGACCTGGAATCCAGATTTCTACCAGAAAATGCGAAGCATCTGGCAGTTTTGAAAGGTAATCTTTCCAGATTTGCTCTCACATAAACTATACTCCATTACAGCACCAGAAACCATAGGGAAGATTGTTTTTAATATAGTGGCTCAGAGAAAAGCACAGAGAAACTTAAATGAAGACAGCATTTCATCTTCAGGCCTTGATTAGCAAAAATAACACCCCCAGATTTCTTTGTTAAGAAAGGTAGGCTCACTCGGATAGTCTTAAGACATTTTCCAATGCCTTCTCTGTACCTCATTTATTTCCAGGGAATTCTGTGGGGCGCCGCTTTTCTAAAGCAATTGGCCATTGATTACCCATTAGTTTGGTGGTTGTTATTTTTCTCTACAGGAAGCTAACTGAAGTTTCAAATTATCTTCCATGACTTCTCTGTGAGCACAGTACCACGTTCCTTTTTTATTAGTTGGAAACACAGGTATCTTCTTTTTTCTCTTTAATTACACTCCTGAAAGTTTTAAATCTATGTGAACTGAGGAGGAACACACTGCTTTCTTCACCCACCCTCTCTTTTTAAAAGAAATTAAAATGGAGTGTGCTAGGCCCCCGTAATCTTTAAATGTTTCATATTTTTCATTGCAGTTCTAATATTTCTTAGATGATTCTTCTTACTATAAGACCTGTTAGAAGCAACAGAATGTCAAAATACTAGTTAATTTTTGAGAAGGAGGATGTGTGTGGGGGGGACATCTAAGATGGAAACTAGAGGCAATAACAGAGTACTAAGAAATTTCCAGTGATTAATACAAGCAATGTTTCTCATTATAGTGAATAGGAAACAATAGAGATTAAAAAAAGAAAAACAGAAAAAAAACTTGGGGAAAGAAGCCATTTATAGTAGAATGCACAATGTCAAATATTTGAACTGCATAAGTAATAGAAAAGCCAAGCTGAATATGTACACTCACCAAGATTGTTAGACAACATTGCATGATCAATTTTCTAAAAGCAGAGCATGAATTTGGGTCTTAATTACAATGAAAGCAAATGTGTAAAATAAAATTTATTTCCTGTTATTTTTGTCTATAATTGATAGTGTGGCAAATAATTGCACAGCTATTGTGTATGGCACAGAAATAACTTGGGTAGAAATCTTGCCCTACATGGCAGCCAAACAGCTGTTTATCATTGGCCTAATTGCCAAGTAAATGACATGCTAATTTCTATATTCACAATGCTTGCATGAGCAAGTACTAGTGTATGCAAGTGACAAACTAAATAAGATAGCAAGGTATTGCTAAATAAATACAAACGATTTCAGGAGCTGAACTAGTTTATTATCGCGAAATGGTACAATTCCAGGTTGCATGCTCAGGCAATCTCCTGTGTTTAATGCATATATGGCCCTGAAGGCAGCCTTCCTTCCCTCAGTAGTCTAGATTCAGCTCCTGCAGGGTCTATAGAATACCTATTACAAACTCATACTGTGCAGATTTATGGACGGCTGTTTCAGTCCCCATGGGATGGTGGCTTCAGTCTTTCAATTTCTCCAGCATAACATAGGATGCCCCTTTTCTACTAAATTAATCTTATCAGGAAAATCCTCCAATAAACATTGCAGTGAAACATGCTTTTTCCTTTGCCTCGTCACAGTGTTCCTCTGCGCAAAGTTTGGAAAATACTCAAGTTTTATCACTCCATATTTACCGTTAGAAAGGAACTCTGTTCATACTTGCAATAATAACCAAAGAAAAGTGGAGATAATAGTGCTTGAATAGCTAAACCAAATAATAGAGCACATGATAATTCCTAAATCTGTATTTAAGGTCTTGGATAGCAGGAAGGATATCTATATCTATATCTATATCTATATCTATATCTATATCTATATCTATATCTATATCTATATCTATATCTATATCTATATCAATATCAATATCATTATATATTTAATAGATATATAATATATAATACAATATTTTTTTGAAAGTAGAAATTCAGGAGGTACTGGTGGTTCATCAGACTAATCCTCACGCTGTTTTGCCTACATCCCATATGGGTGCTGATTTGTGTACCAAATGCTCCACTTCTGTTCCGGTTCTCAGCCTATAGCCTGGAACAGCGGTAGAGGATGGCCTGACTCCTTGGGATGCTGTCACCACGTGGGAGACCTGAAAGAAGATTGTGGCTCTCAGCTTCAGATCCTCCTAGCTCTGGCTAGGAGGCCAGTGCACCAGCAGATAGAACACATTTCTTTGTTTCTCTTTCTGTCTGTAAATCTGCCTTTCAAACAAAACATAATTAAATCTTTAGAAAGTAGAAATTCAAAAACTTTAAGTGGCTGGGTAATGCTGACTTACATTGTTTCTTTTACTTTTTAATTTTTTACTTATTTTAGAGATAGAGTTATTAAGAGAGAGTAAGAGAGAGAGATTTTCTATCTGATGATTCACTTCCCCAAAAGCCTCAAAGACCCAGGCTGCGCTAGGCCAAAGTCAGGAGTCAAAACCAGAAGCAGGGGCTGGGTGCGTCTTCTGAATCCCTCATGTGAGTGAAGGGGCCCAAGCAGCTGTGTCATGCTCTGTTCTTTTCCTAGGCATGTTAGCAAGGAGCTGGGACTTGAACCTGTGCTTATTTTGGCACTGCAGGTAGTAATTTAATCTGGTAAGCCACATAGCCAGCTCCAGCCATTTCCTTCATATTATAGGATATAATGTCAATAATCTTAGTGTTCTGGGGCAATTTGCTCTTGAGACGTCAGGTGATTTGGGGGCCTACATACATAGTGTTGGTATGCATAAAGCCATGAGTGCAAGGAAAGTGGGGAATGCATGCAGAAAGTAAAGGCCTTACAGAAAAGTGCCCAGTCTACCAATCAACTTTCCTTCTCTTTTTAAGAATGTAGCCCCAGGCCTAGAATATTGAACGATTTCTGGTCACAATACAGAACAGGCTGGAGCCTGGAGCATCAAGAACATGGATGGTGCATCTTTGTTTTGACTGACGCATGCTCTCTAGTTCTTCCATTTCAGTGATATGATTTTTAATAACTTCAACTTTGTTTTAGTCTTTGTTTGAAAAGATGTATTTATTTTTATTGCAAAGTCAGATTTACAGAGAGAAGGAGAGGCAGAGGGAAAAATATTCCATCTACTGGTTCACTCCCCAAGAGGCTGCAACGGCCGGAGCTCAGCCCACCCGATGCCAGGATCCCAGATCTTCTTCCAGGTCTTTCACACAGGTGAAGGGTCCCAACACTTTGGGACATCCTCCACTGTCTTCACAAGCCATAAGCAGGGAGCTGGAAGGGAAATGAAGCAGCCAGGATATGAATTGGCGCTTATATGGGATCCTGGTGCATGCAAGGCGAAGACGTTAGCCATTAGGCTACCGCACTAGGCTGCTTTGCTTTATTTTTATCACTTGTTAATTTATTAGAATTTCACACTAAGCCTGAGATTATAGCTGTAAATTAAAACCATCTTTTTTTGTTTGTTTGTTTGTTTGTTTTATTACTTTTTCTTTTTAAGACCATCTTTTTACAGGTGCAGTTACTGAAGTCCAGGTTATAGCAATTGCTTTTGACAGAGTTGATGACTAGAATTCAACCTGTGCTCAATCTTTCTTCCCTTTTTAATTTAAATAATCAGTGGTGAAGTGAGCAGGGTCTATAACATTGTATGTTTTTCAATGCATCTGTAGAAAACACAGCACAAATATGTCTGCTGTTTGACATGATTATAAAATGTGCCTTTGTAATTTTCCTGTATACCTTAGTAATTAAGCATGCATGGTTTAGAATAAGAATATAACTTGCCACTTAAACCCAAATGTCTATAGTATGCAAATTTGATAATCTTCTATAGACTTAACCTCATTCACTTTAACAAACAGAAAAGTCACCAAAAAATCTGAAATCCCAGGCTACATAACTTCTAATCACAAGGCTCAGTCCTTTTCGATGGAAGATCGGGGCCACATCCAGGTATCTGAGGTGCAGTTGGAGCAAATAGTGCAGTAAGAATTACATGGCTGAGTCCATTACGTTGATCAAACTTAGCTAATTTTAAAACCAATTGATTCCGTTGGTTTAGGTTAGAGCTGCCTAATGAATGGTTCTGCACAGTTTTAATTCTCAGTGTTTCCCCAGACTTGGGAATATCAATACTTCTAATTTGCAGAAATAAAGCCCCATCAGCTTTGGGATTTTTGTAGTGAGATGGATACACACGCAGCTGTAGTATATGCTGAAGTTCTCTAAACTTTGGCTTTACAGATTTACAGCACTTCCTAAAAAACAAAGCTACGAAGAACCTATCTCCGTCTTCCTATACTTAAGTATCCAAAGGAAGAACATGATCACTTTCGTTCTTTATTGCCTTGATGGATAAATTTCATATATTCTGAAGTATGACACTCCCTGGGTCAGTTTTGAATGATATGAAGACAATGTCTTTGCACCTCATGAAATTCTGAATCATCATTATCAAAAGCGCAACCTACTCTACATATTCCAGAATAATGTAAAGAAAAATAACATCCCCAGAAAAGACTCAAAGCAGATATAAATGTAAAAAATAAGATGAAATCAGAGACAGTAAAGAGAATGTACACAGGTCAAAACTCTAGGATCACCTAATGAGAACGGAGCTGAGAATAAACATCAGAAACATTTCAGAAAATATCTACATGGTCTCTTCAGGATTGAACATGAATGAATACTTCTGCTCTTGATCAAGCAGAATCTCACACAAGATTCTTAATTTCTTCAGGCATGATATTCACATTTGCATATTCCTGAAATAGGAATAATCCCTGCATTCAGTGCCTCTCACCATCTCTAGTGCCCTGGACTGAACTCTCTTTTTCTTTCTCCAAGCAGCCTTTTTGTTTGTTCTTGCTAGTCACCTGAGGGCACTATCAAGCTGTAACCGCTACAGCTTAAATTTTCTGCTAAGAAGATGTGAACCACACAAGCACTGTGAATTCAGGCTTCACACGTGCAGCAAAGCCAGAGTATAGATCAGGTTCTCAGGATAGGCATTCTTCCCCCTTCCTCCATATAGTTTCAATATTGAAATGCACATTTCTCCTTAACTGTTTTGAAGTTTGGGTCTAATTCTTACTGTTGCATTGAGGATTCAGAATGGATTACATGAGTCATGTATTAGTATCCCAATCTCTTGCTTTCATTCTCTCTTACCTCATTGATCTAAAATCAAGGATATTTTATATGTGACATGGATTCTTTATACGGGAGTTTGAGCAAAAGTCATAGTTCAGCAGTTTCAATTCTATAAGGACAATAATGGGAATGAAGACATCTGAGTAAAGAAGCTATAACTAACAAACAATGCCAACATTCTCTGAACTCTTTCAGAAACTGTAGTGTCATGGAAATTGAGACAGTAACCTTGTGATTTAATAACCATTTTTGGAATATGTTAATGCTACTTGACACACTGGAAGATCAATTGTGATGTTATTTTTAATCCACTACTAAAACATGCCCAACATACATGCTTTAGGTGATTACATGGTATTTTGAATATGTCTATCTAAACCTTACATAGAATCACTCAGGTTTCAAAACAGAAACCTGTCCTTGAATTGGTTTCCAAAGTATGTCCAGCAGTCACTCCTGGATAACATTACAGAATTATACATGGCTTTAGGTAAGCATTTTAATAAAATTTGTAATGTTTTCATTTTTTTTAAAAAATGTTCTCATTTGTTGTTTGGGGTCAATTGATTTTTTTTTTGTTCACTTTGCATTACTTTTTCCTTTCCCCAAACTCTTTGAAATTCTCAATAACTAAAACTGTTCTTGATTTCTTTTGATTTTTTTAAAGATCATGCGATGCATTGTGATGAAGGCTGCACTGTGTATTTTCTGGTTAAGTCCATAGTCTCATCCTTCTCCTTTTAACAGTCAGACAAGTCAGCTTTCAATGGAGTGCTCCGCATTAAATGCTGTGTTTTCTGTTAAGTCTGCTGTTACTCTGTTGCCAACAAAGGATAACGTTCTTTGATTTCAGTTTTTTCTTTGCTCAAACTTGAACTTCATATTTACCTTTTTTTCTCGACTTTTATGAGGTGAGAGCAGTATAAAATTCTGTGGTCGTGCAGCTGATTCCAAAAAAGCAATTACTTTGAAGTACTTTTGACTCTGCTAACCTTTTCCTAAGCAGCTGCCAGTCTATTGGATGGTAGGAGGAAACTTGCAAAGCAGAAGAGCCTTTTCTAATTGTCAAGAAAATAAATCAAACATGACTAACAAAATTGTCAGTTCAACATATAGCTCTGGTTGTTAAGAAAGGTCAATCCTGGCATGTTAAGTAAACTCATCTTCGTGTTCTAATATATGGGTGATCATTTGTACCTCCTTAACTTCATCTAATAGCCTTAACTATAACTCTTTCCTGTCTCCATTGCTTCCTTTTGGGTTTTTTTTTTTTGCTTCCTTCCTGCCTTCTTTCTTTCATTCATTATTTTCCTCCCATCATTCACTTTCTGAATTCATTTACTAATTTTATGCTTCCATTAGAATGAACCCTCAGACTTGAACTAATTATATATCTAAAATAAAAATACAAAAATATATAATTAAATATGTATATATCTATATATAGTGATAATGATCATAAATCACTCACTATCACATTTAACTACCATATTCTTTACAAATGGCAACCAAGCCAAAGCATGTTCTCCCTTGATCATTGCTTCAAAAACTCCATTTTCATCAGGTCTTACAATTAAGTAAAACAGGAAACACCTACTTAAATGATTGTATTTAGACTTTCTTATCAAATAATTGCTATGGCAAGAACTTTGCTACATTGCATAGCAATGACTAATATTTTATTGAGCTGCGCATTAGTACGTTCAAGATTCTTTTTTTTTTTTGTTCAAGATTCTTTTCACAGATTTTCTCACTCAAATGTATGGAGCAAACTTTGTATTGCCAACTTCTATGGATAAGAGGAGGAAATCCCAGAGAACTGAAGTAGTACTGCCAGAGTTTTATAATCCAAATTAAGATTAGGATATTCGCATGCATTCCTTGATATTTGAGTGCATTCTTATCAAATACAATTATAATTTCATGCAATATATAAATAGAATAATTTTACTGTGGCAAAAATGACATTTAGGAAACAAATTAATGATCACAAAATGAAACCAACACATTTTCTCAATTGTATCTTTCTCTTTCCAGAATTAGGATTAGCCAAATCATAACGTAAGTGAAATAACACTTTTTGGAGTTATTTGTCTAGGCTAAGGATAATAATTTCTGCAGAAATGTGCACTTGGCAACTCAAAGCCTGTTTGTGAAGAATATTTCCCAGGGATTAGTGTGATGTTTCAGTCGACTAATCCTTGCTTTGCAAACACTGGGATCCCATGCCTGTGCTGGTTCATGTTCCAGCTCCTCCACTTCCCATCTGGCTCCCTACATGTGGCGTGGGAAAGTAGTGGAGGATAGTCTAAAGCCTTGGAGCACTGCATCTGCATGGGAGACCTGGAAGAGGCTCCTGGCTCCTGACTTTGGATCAGTTCAGCTCATGCAGTTGTGGTCATTTGAGAGTGAATCAGTACATGAAAGATCAATCTCTTTCTGTCTGTCCTTCTCTCTGTAAATCTGCCTTTATGAGAAAAATAAATAAATCTTTAGTTTATTAAGGAATGTTTTCCATTCAGCTGATGTGTGGTGCTTTGTCACTAATGGTCCTTGACTCAGCAGTTTGCAAGGTTTTAATATAGTTATTATTGGGGATTTCTACCCTATCAGCTGCATAGATGTGGCTGGTGGGATCTTCAGTGGTCAGGGTATCAATGACACTGGGTTAAGCCCTCTGGTCATCCACCTAGCTATGAGCTCTGGGAACTTGGGGGTGTGGGCCTATAAGGGACAAGCAGAAACTTAAGGGTTCATGTCCTGATGAAGAATGACTCCTGAAGGACTTCCATGGACATGGTTGTAATGGCAGGTAAGTAAGGGGATGGAGACTGAGTTGTTTGGAGAGGAGAATGGCAGGAACTTTAAGGGCCAAACTGAAGTACCAGTTCACATGGGAGGCCAGGTTTGGGTAGTTGGCATTGACCATCACCAAATACCACTCAGAGGCACACCTTGAGGCTGGAGCGGAGGGCTTCCCTGCAGGGCTGGATCATGGTGCCTACCAGTGAGAGTCAGATTAGGGAATGTGTAATTTGTGGCTGAGCCATGACACTGAGTAGCATGTGAATGAATCAGGACTGAAAGCAGAATCTGTGGGGGCATATGAGTGCTTGCCCCTGTGGAAGAGCGATCACCATTGGCATGTACAATATCTGTGACTAGGAACAGGCCTGGTTGGAGTGCTCAAGGGATGTCCCATATCTGGGTTGGCGTTCCCACTGGTGAGTGCAAGAGTCGGAATGGTGGTACTGGGCTGGGTCAGACACGGCTACAGTCTCCCTTGGCATGGGTGAGGACTGGGTCTGTGGAGCTCCAGACTGGGCTAGACTTCAGCACCCACTGTTGCTCATGAGAGCCAGGGTGGGTGTAGGACAGGCTGGGCTAGGTCTTGACTCATACTGAACCATGTTAGAACTGTGTCTGGGTGCAGACTAGTTGTGGCTGTGCTGTAGCACCTGACAGTAATAGCCATAATGTGTGTGAGTCAGTTGGACAAGCCCACTGTTCCTGCCAGGAAAGAAGTGGACAAAATAAACTGAGGCTGATGACATACCAGTGTGTGTAACATCTGTCATTGGGATGAGACCTGATAGAGAAGCTTGAGAAACTACTTTGTTGGAAAGTAGTCTTTGAAGAAAATTGCAAGAACTAAGGTGGGGAGCAGCCCAGACCAGGCCAGGTAACAGTACCCACCAACATACATGTGGGCCAGGTCTAAGGGTAGGAGAGTCCAAACTAGTTCATAACATCCACTGGCAGAACTGAGAACAAGGATTGGGTGCAGGAGGAGCCAGGTCAGGCAGAAACAATAGCCATTTCACATTGGGGCTGGGACTGCAAGCTGGCTGGACCTGGATAGACTGCAGCATACACTAGCATGAGCTGGAACTGGGGTCAGGCTGGACCCAGCGAGGCTGCAGCACGTGCTGATGGATCCTGAGGTAAGGCGAGCCATGCCAGTGTGGGGGAGGTGCATTCTGGGTTGTGAGTCCCAGGGACAAGGGTCTGGCATGGCCCAGATCCCTTGGTCCAGATCCTTGGCCCGACTGCACAGTGGGTGTCAGATCCTTAAGCCCCATGGCTGGGGGTCCAGCAGGGACTGACTTCATTGAGCCAAGTATTTGGCCCACCTGCAAGAACTGGTCTTCTTCAGTTGAAAAGATGGAATAGCAGACAGCTGGCGCAGATCCACATGAAGGATCTGGCCGCCCACTGGGGCCTGCAGAGGACATCTGTTCCCTGCCAGAAGAAGGTGAGCAGAACAAATTGGACAAACTACCGCAGCCAAATGATGACAGGAAGTATCTGGATGAAGGGAGAGTCTAAGCTCAATTATGTCAGCCAATGGATATTGAAAAGGTTTGTTCACCCTTGGCTCAGCAAGCTTGACAACATTCACAACTATCAAAACCAACTGGGAAGAACCCTCAGAGTGTCTGCCACATTGGGACCTTGGGTTGATATTGGGTGGCCATCCCCCATCCCTGGATATTGAGCAGAGGGAGGCTGGGTATGATTTCTCCTCTTATCCCCCCACCACCTGAACACAGGAAGAAGAAATAGAAAATTTGGAAAAAAATGATCATACCTACTTTTCCCTAACCCTTGTTTCCTCCAACCCTGATCAATTAAGTTAACATCATGTAAAATAAAAATATATATACATCTATTCTTTCATTCATTCATTTTGGTTTTAAAAAATTTTGCTCACTACCACAACATAACTTCTCTCTATGAGAAGCCATGGATTTAATTCTTCCCTTCAAACAATTTTCTATGAATAACATTCCTAGGGTGTTTGCCATTTGGATTGTTGCCATGTTGACCTTTATTCATCACAGATTAAATAGCAAAGCATGATTCTTTCATTCTCTTCTAATTCAGTTTTTTTTACATGCATCACTAGTCCTTGAAACCCACCTTCAATATCTATGTTTTGACTCTTGTATAATCCTACATTTCAAGTGCAAAATAACATTTCCCTCCATTATATGTCTTTTGTTTAGGTCAACCCAGAGATTTTGGTCAGAACAGACGACCCTGGCATCTACAGAGCAGCTTTAGTTCTGTGAGCACCTTAGAAATGGAACAAGATGTGTTTCCTTCTGGGATTTTCTTACACTTTTTTCGTTACCCTCGAATCAACTTTCTGTTTGGTGCTCATGGGGTCTAATGTAATGCTTCTCTTATATTGTTATGCTATTGGTGGGCTTTCAAAAACGTGCTGAACTTAAGTAAACCCTGAAATGTAATATGAATATTGCCTAAACACTGCTAGACTTCTTCCAGTGCAAAACAAACAAACAAACAAACAAACAAACAAAACTAATGTGTTGATTTAAGTTATTAACAGCTTCAAATCTCTTGCAGGACTCCCAGCATTCTTTGGCTATGTATGCCAGGGCCCATGTTGACCACTGACCCAATCTGCAATCTCTAGGGCTTTACAATGCTCAAGCTGTTGCAACTTTGTCCTCCCAAGTGTATTCCTTCTCTCTGTGCCTAGGACCCAAGAGCAGCTTTGTGAGAGCATAGAACTCCTATCACATGGATAAAATTCAAAGGACTTTTATAGCAGCAGCTGCTATGCTGGAATTGGAAGATATAATTCTCCAGGTGATTTAGGTAATTGCAAAAGAGCAAAAAAAAAAGTGGTTAAGGAGAAGTAGTAAGAGCAAAAATATTATTTTCAGGCAAAATATCAACAGGCAGGAAGGAGGCTAAAAATCAGCATTTACCTCATTGTGTCTATGGCTGTAAGGTTCCCATTAAGCATGAGCAAAAGTGTAGGGCAGGAGTCCATGTGAATGTCGTAGCCAAGATATGTTGTCATCTGCAACACTGCCAGCCCTTCAGTCTCTAGGGCCAAAATTGTAGAATTGGTTTCTAGTCTGAAAAAATCTTAAGATGTAAAAGCAAAAAGCATATTGTGTGTTTCAACATGTTTGATAGTTGATGCTTACATAATGGAAAAAAAGAAGAGGAAAAAACCTTTTAGAGAGAACAGTTTCTCATTTCTGTTAGAATGTGTAAGTTTATTAGGCATGGGAAAGGTTTTACAGAAAGGAAGTTGGCAAAGATCTTAAACTGATGATTGTGGACATCCTTTATGGAGTTGAAATTTTGACAACTAAGAGAAAGTATATAATACTGTTCCCTCATTATTTCATACATTTTGGCTGTGAGAGGAATTCTTATTGCATAAAGCATTAGGGAGGTTGAATTCCTCTGATCCCTTGTGAACTCCAAGCAAACTCCCTTTGTCATGACAGGCAACACATTGAAAACAAGCAGGATCATTTATTCTCGAAATGTCTGACTCCAGCATCATGAGTGATTTGGACTGCTTTGAATGAATTCAGGCAAATAACTCACATGCTTGTCTAGGAACAAAAAATAGCAGACATAGGATCACTTAACAAATTTTCATGTAGCTTGAAATTTTGACTACCTAAAAGAAATTCTATTCCATTGAAAGCAAGTCTACTGAAGTGTGGTGTGACAATGGTTATGGTGTTTTTGTGGTTCACATTGTGGAAGCTGCCTGCTCCTATTTGGAACCAGTATAAAACGGTCTCTAAGGATTTCTCAGCCTACAGATTTGTAGAGTCAAAAGCAGTGCTTGATGTTTCTTTCTAAAGTATTAAAATCCTCTGCAGTTGATGAGTTACGACTACACTAGGTAACACCTTCTCTGAACACCTGGTGAAAGCGATATTTATCTTGTCGCTTTACTCATCATGAAACCTGATGGTTTGGGAGTCTTTCTCTAGGACTCATGATGTGGGAGCAGGAAGCATGTTGGGGAGCATTCTGTTTTGCATGTCAGCAACCTCATTAGGAAGCAGCCTGGATTGTGAGCACCCCATTCCACAAGGCTTTCAATCCTGTACAGGAACTGTTCAGCTTCCCATAGGGATTATACTTCATCATCATTGAAAGTATTTTAAGTCAGAAATATACTTATTACATATAAATTACCAAACATCACAAAATCTTTGCATTAGCAACATAGCACACTGTACAATGTTAATTACATTTTATTATAATTAGATGACTGTCAGGGGTCTTTCATTACCGCCATCTAATCTTACAAACAGTATCATACAATGGATCACTAGCAAAGAAGTTAGAAACTCAAAATTCAAAGAATGGTCTCTCTTTCAGAAATTTTGTGTATTGGTTTATTTTTCCAGAATCATGAAGTTGAAAAATTATAATTTGAGGAATACCTGTGCTGAATTTCTAAATATTTGGTTTTCATGGGACAAAGTTCAGAACTGCTTTTGCTTGTCCCTGTTAATTTTCTGATAGCTTTCCATTTCCTGGATTTTATCTATTCCTTCTTCCCAGAATGTAATTGGATAGCTCATTGGGAATACCTTTGCCCGTTTCTAAATTTATGCTCTGCATTGGCAAAAAATTCCAATTTATCAGTCTTTGCTACTACTTTTAACTCATATCCTAATGAAATTCAATGATTAAGTTGATTCTTCAACATATTTTCAGATTTCTCAAATGAGGCCTGGTTTTTCCATAAAAGCAAATTAGGTACAATGCAAAAAGTACTTACTTACTTTCATGGATGCTATTTCTCCATTCTCACACATATTAATACATATTATAATTTATTTATCATTTATTTATTTATTTATTTATTTATTTATTTATTATGTATTTATTATTTGAAAGGCAGAATGACTGAAAGAAGCAGAGGGAGAAAAATCAGTCTTTCATATCATCTGGTTCATTCCAAAGTGCTTGCAACAGCAGTGGCTAACTTGGTCTGAAGTCAGAAATCAGAAACTTCATCCTTGTCTTCTACTGTACTTGAATCATCATTTGCTAGCGCTCAGGTACATAAGCAGAAGCTGGGTCAGAACACACAGTATCCAGGTCTTAAACACTTTGATACGGGAGCAGGGCATCCAGTGCAGAGGCCTAATCAGCTGCCCCATAACATCAGATTCCTACCAACTAATTTTGGTTATTGTCTTGTTTGTTTTGTTCTTAGAACAAATGCACATTTTAGTAGTACTAATGGCATTCCTTTAGCCAGTATTTTACTTAAGAAGGACATCATGTTTCATCAAAATAACTTTCAAATAATGACTCAAGGCCCGACAGTTTTCATTGCTAGCTATTGTTTTACTCAAAGCATTTTTATAGGCTTCTGAAAACTCCCAGAGGTTCCTTCTAAAATCTCAGAAATAGGTCTTTCATGTCTTCCACGTAGGACTCCTTCTCTTGACATCATTAAGGCTCAAAACAAGTTACTAATTGTTATTGGTCTCTCTTTTCTGATCCTGCATGTTCCAAGTTAAAAAGACAGCACTGGCATCCTTATCTCTCTCTCTCTTTCCGCCCCTCTTTTTTAAAGATTTGTTTTTTATTATTGCAAAGTCAGATATAGAGAAAGGAGGAGATACAGAGAGGAAGATATTTCATCCAATGATTTCACTCCCCAGACCGCAATGGCCCATGCTGTGATGATCCGAAGCCAGGAGCCAGGAACTTCTTCCGGGTCTCCCACACAGGTGCAGGTCTCCAAGGCTTTGGGGCGTCCTCGACTGCTTTCCCAGGCCACAAGCAGAGATCTGGATGGAAGGTGGAGCTGCCAGGATTAGCGCCCATATGGGATCCCGGCGTGTTCAAAGAGAGGACTTTAGCCATTAGGCCATAATGCCAGGCCCATCTCTCTCTCTCTCTCTTTCTTTCTCTCTCTCTCTCTCTTTCAAGATTTTTTTTCTTATTGGAAAGGCAGATGTACAGAGAGAAGGAGAGACAAAGGTCTTCTGTTCGCTGGTTCACACCCTAAGTGGTTGCAACAGCTATGGCTGAGCTGATCTGAAGCAAGGAGTCAGGAGCTTCTACCGGGTCTCCCATGCGGGTGCAGGGTCCCAAGACTGGGTCATCTTCTACCACTTTTCTAGGGCACAAGCATGGAGCTGAAAAGGAAGTGGAGCAGCCAAGATACGAACTGACACCTATATGAAATCCTAGTGCATGCAAGATGTGGATTTAGGTACCAAGCTATTGTGCTGGGCCGCACTGGTCTCCTACTTTTTAAAATAAATATTCACTCACAATGGCACAATTTGACTTGGCCAACTCGTCAAATGTAGCTGCAATATCTGAATTAATGATTATAGAAGGGGATAAATGTGTTCCTAGGAATTCATTTAGAAGGTTGGTTTCACTCATTGGCTTCTATTACATTCATATACTGAAAGGAGCAGTCTATTACACAATGTAGCAGTCAATCTTAGGAAAGCAGTATGCTCTAGACTTTTGGAAATCAACTGTAAATGAAAATTAAACATGAGTGTGAATGATGTAACCTCTTTTGTCTGTAGTAATCAAAGAAGGTCTTAGAAAAATGATCAAAATTGTCTAAGGCATGATCGAGAACTGAATTCTGAAATGGATACTACTGAATTGTCCAGAAGATATAAAAGGAGAAGCACAAAACGGAAAATAACCATTTATTAGTTATATGGACAGCACACGAATAGTTAAAAATGGTTTTTAAACTTTGAACATGGGGTACAATCATCATTGTTGAGCTTAAATTTTTGTAAGATTATTTGCACTGTTACATTCCGTTTTAACAAGAATCAATATGGAAAAAGCCTGCAACAACAAAATTATTTTTAAGTCTAAACCAATGGCCTATAGCATTAGTGCCTTGTTGATCTCATTGCAACAAAATTATCAACTATGAATTATTTAGTATAATGACTTTATTCAGTCCTTGTCTATAGAGCAGTTCTTCCCTTATAATGAAAAAAGCATAAGAATACAAACTGTTCCACAAAGGTTGATTTAAGTTTAAAAAAATTCATTCTCTAGAGTCACAGTGGCTTATCCAATGTGAAATGTGTTGTGCTCTGCTGGAAACTGAAGGTGGGCTCTGGGGTGTGCATTTAAATGGAGCTAATGAATTTCCTCCGTGCAGTCCAGCCTGGGGAGAAATGGAGAAGTCAGCTTAATAAAGCATGCAGTAGAATTGCCCTCTCTGGCTCTCCAGATTATAATAGTGGAGAATGTTATTTCTCCCCTTTTCTCTAAATCTATTCTTGCTTCTCTGTGTTACTAAAATTTATTCTAATCTCATCATCTCATTTTCTTCTTTGCCCTGTCCCTGTTCCTTCAGGCCTCCCTGCATCCTTCCTTCTCTACCTTTCTGCCTCCCTACCTGCCTTCCTTCTTGTTGTCCTTTAATTAAGACTGGTATCTCAGTGGTGATCTGAAGAGAGGCTCACTGTGTGCTCACACATTTTTCTGCATCATGCTGTTTTCAGAGGTCTTTCTCCTGCACTCTCTTGCTAAGAGCTGCCAAGTAGGGCCTCTGCTGACTTGGTAAAGAAGAATCTGACATTGCACAAGATCAGTGCGTTTTCAATCCTTGCTGTTTTGTTTTTGTGTGCAGTGGTTTGGTTTGCTTTTCCTGAGAGCTCTGTTACTTTCTGCTTCTTACTTGAGTATGGTGAGATGAGAGGCAATTTACTCACGTAAGTACTTTTTTTTTCCTGATTGTGTATGCAACTCAGAAGTCAAATCTTGGCACTTCCACTGTCTTTTATGAAGCCTTTGTTGCATTATTTTTCACCTAGAGTGACAGAAACTCAAGAGTACAACTTAGGCAACTGACTTTTTAATACATATATTGGTAGTTAGTATTCAAAGTAAAATCCAAAATCTTCATTTCTAAAACCATTATACCATGTAAGGTAGGAAAGTGTTTCATAGGAACAGAAACAGTTACTTAAGCTTCTTCTTCCTCACTTCACTGCTTTGCAGAATAAGTTTGTAAATTCGATTGTATACTTCCTGAGCCAGGAATCCTGACTTTTATCCTCAGTGACTTAGACAAAGCAGTATGTAGCCAAGAAGTACAGGCTCTACATTATTTCACTGAAGCCCACTTGCTTCCTCCTATGCAGATGTAAGCTGCAAATTAGTTATAGGCATTAATGTGTCACTTAATTAGTTTGAAATGAAATGCATATATAATGCATGAATCTTTCAAAAATGTTATTACCTTCCCTTTCACCTGCTCTGAGGTGTAGTTTCCCCATTTACAAGCTTAATATTTTATATTGGCGTTATATATTGATTTGAAGATAGTAGCAGCAAAATCTATGAAAATACCTAAAACTTTGCTTTCTATATATGATTATTACTAGCCATGTTTCAAGCTGTCATTCAACCAAACTAGTTCCATCAGTAGTTGTAGAATATTTGCTATGTATAAATCCCTCTTCTAGGTGGATTTTTGAATTCATCAATAAAACCACAGAATTCCTGAGTTTCAGAAGCTATCAGTCTGGTAAGTATCTTGAATAAGTACATATGTGATTATTGCAGAAGAAATTCGATGCCCTATCCTGTCTGGTACAAACTATGAGAGTAAAAGCTGCAAGAGTTCTTTTGTAGGAGGAACAAACAAATTCTGACTGGTGGTTTGGGTGATTTATCCGCTTGATGCTGCTGAATTTAAGAGGGAAAATGAAATTAGGGAAAACCCTATTTCTGCTTATTTACTCTACTTGGTGGGAGGGAGGCTGTAATTAGAAGAGAGAAGGAGCACAGTACAGTAAACCCTTGATGAATTTGAATACTCTGAAATAGAATAATTGGATGGCCTTGTTAATTTTCTTTAAAACCCAAAAAGTTTACGTTTTTGTTGCTGTCCCTCCCTTTTAATGTTTATTTACATAATTATTACTAAGTTACTATCAATTCTACAATGTTAGGCAATGGAGCAAATATGAATGATTTCTAATGGAATGTTCTTGACTCCAGTCAATTTATTTATCCTCCTGATTAAAGGTGGTTTTAATTTATGAAAATAAAACAGTTATAAAAGGAAGTGAGTAATGTATAATCAGCTGGAAATCAATAAATGCTGCAGTGTTGGGGACCTCTGCTGAAGCTTAAGGAAAACACTGTTCATAAGACATATAATTCCAGCAAACCTATAGTCACAGGTTGAGAAAATCTGTGCAAAAATCTCTTTCAGGATTTAGGACTCAGTATTCCCACAGGATCTGGAATGGCTTTGGAAAGAGAGACAGCCTTTGAAAAAAGTGAGTTAGAGTTGTCAGAATCGTCCTGGGAGAGTACATACCCGGGGGAACGTGAGGATAGAGATGTAAACTTGTAAGAAGGGGTATTTAGATCTTGGTCTCCCACATCAATGTCCACTAGAAAGTTCATTAACCAGATTCTGTCCTGGAACGCATTAGTGCTTGCACACTGACCCTTACACTAACTATTCCATGGTGGCAGGAGCACAGCATGAACCAAGCCATTTACACTTTCACTAAGCTTGGTGCATTTAATAGCATCATCCATTAAGGACATTGTCTGCCACTTAATAGCAACCCAATTACTTCAAAATCAGGTATAGAGGGCCCGGCACGATGGCATAGTGATTAAGGTCCTGGCCTTGCATGCGCCAGGATCCCATATGGATGCCAGTTCTAATCCCAGCGGCCCCGCTTCCCATCCAGCTCCCTGCTTGTGGCCTGGGAAAGCAGCTGAGGACGGCCCAAAGCTTTGGGACCCTGCACCCGCGTGGGAGACCGGGAACAAGTCCCTGGCTTCGAATTGGCTCAGCTTCAGCTGTTGCAGCCACTTGGGGAGTGAATCATCGAATAGAAGATCTTCCCCTCTGTCTCTCCTCTCTGTATATCCGCCTTTCTAATAAAAAAAAAATCTTAAAAAACATCATGTGTAGAACAGCTTAGGAGAGTAAAAGTAGAAGCCACAGGTGAAAGGTTAAAAATGGTAGAGGAGGATGATAAACATCCGTTATTGCCTTAAGGCCAATGGCAGCAATGAGATAGTCCGTCCATCACACTCCTTATTGAGAAAAATAAAGATCAGAATATAGCTAGTCCTAAATGTCACATTAACAAATTTTCTTTTCAACTTCCATAGGAATAAAAATGAAAACCAGATGGTGGATAATGTAGTCATATTTGTAATTTTTGCTAACATTTACTATCCTCCCCAAATTAGCCAACACACAACTATATGCAGACATACAAACATACATATGTATATATACATATATGCACACAAAATGGCATTAAAATGTCAGTATAAAATTTGAAGAATAAATGTGCTAGAAAATTAGAAAAATGAAAAAACAGTTACAATAATCAAATTTTGCCTCTCCACAACCATTCCATGAGTGCAATGAATTTACCTCTTTAGGATCCTGTTTAGAATAATATTATAAAAATTATATATTGAAGTAATATTACAATTTTGGGGATGCCTACTATTTGTAAGTTAAATGCTAATACATTAATTATTTGGCTTTATATTTACTCACAACATTGCTGTGAAATGAACACTATCATTCTTTACATGTTAGAGAAAAAGAAATGGGCGTAGAGAGGTTATAACTTGTACAAGATTTAGTAGGAACTTTTAGCTGACTTTTTAGGGTCAAGAATTCAAACTAAGTTTTGATACTGAAATCCATGCTTCTTATAATCATGTTGTATTAGTTATTGAAATTTGTTCTAAAATAGGAGGTTAAAAAAACACAGCAATTCAGTAATTTTATTCTAATTGTCCTTATGGTCATTTGATATGCCAAATCTTAGACCGTGAGCACTGATACTTTGATTTTTATAAGGGTCACAAAGCGAAACCCAGATTTCTGTTTTCCTATCTACAGGGTTTCAGGTAATGGCTTTTTATTCAAATTGAAGTTCTTGGCTGCAATAGCTTGTCCTTATGAATGATTAAATGACATATAATAAATATGAATTTAGCTGTCTATCGTATTTGAGAAATCCTGAAAGATACTGCATTGTTTCTATAGCATAGGATCTAAAATACTTTATTGCAAATCAAAATGCCAATTCATTTTTAAGACGAGATTTTGACTTACAAGTAGAAATACGTTTCAATAAACCATGGTAGAGTTGCATAGGAGAACTGCCAACTTTATAGTTAGCCTGCCTGTATTATATAAATCAAGGGCTGAGAAATACTTTACTTTAAATTGCTTTTTAAGACTGTTGAACTCCTCTTGGTTTACACACAAGATTTATGCTAACACTTTCCTTCTGCAGCTTTTGTGAATGGAATATTAATCTGATTACTTCCATAATCACTGAAGTAGTAATTTTGTGAGGCATGCATCTATGATTTTTTTAATCCAACTAACAAATTTCCATTATGAAGGCCTTTGGTTTTTTGTTTGTTAGTACTGTGGGGATTAGTCTGACATGGACTAGTTGGATTGGATGATGATGGTAATCAATCCATTGAAACCAAAGGACTGTTGCAGAACTTCAGTTAGACCCAATTTTTGAGGTGTCTTGTCTCCAATCTTTCCTCAAAGAAGTCATTCATTTCCTGGTTCTTTCTATTGTAAGAACTAATTATATGCTTAACAGTCATTTATATAGACTGTGATATATTTGGATTTGAATTGCAATCTATTCTGTACAAAGCCAGTTGATTCATCTCACTGAAAGCATGGTTCCTGTACAACTAACCACATAGAAGTTTTTTTTCTTTAAACATCATAGAGGTTTTACACAAATTTTTTAACACAATGCCTTTTTTGAATCATATAAACTCTAATTCTGATTAAAGTTTTCTTTAAATTAAACATTTTATTTATTTTTTTTTTATCAACTTAAAAGGAAAAGTGGCAGGGGGACAAAAAGAAAGGGGGCTTGTTCAACTAATGGTTTAGTTTATTCCCAAAATGCCCACAAGAGCCAGGTTTGAGCCAGACATAAGCCAGGAGTCCAAAACTCCATCTAGGTGTTGAATAAGGATGTCAGGAGACAAAGAGTTTGAGCTGTCACCTGTGCCACCCAGGATGCATTAGCTGGAAGTTGAATTCGAGCTGGCACTCTGATATGGGATGAGGGCATTCCAAGCAGTGGAGAATCAGCTCTACACAAGTCTCACCCCCTGAAAATTGTTTTCTTGAGTATTCGTGTTTCAAATGATACCTGGGGATTTGGCTGTTTCCATCAATTAGGTCACACTGTCAATCAAATTAAAGTAGATTTTAATTATTTTTTCATACAATTTATATAACAATTTTTTGAAAGGCAGAGTTACAAGAGAGAAGGGAAAAGAGTGAGAGAGCAAGAGAATGAGCATTCCATCTGCTAATTCATTTGCCAAATGACCGAAATGGCCAAAGCTGGGTCTATGTGAAGCCGTGAGCTAGGAGCTTCCTCTGGGTCTCCTAAGTGGGCACAGAGACCCAAAGACTGCCCAATCATCTATATTTTCCAAGATACATTAAAAGGGAACTGGATCAGAAGTGGAGCAACCAAGACATGAACTGGTGTCCATAAGAGATACAAAGGTTTACTTTACTATTCCACCATGTCATTTCCAGGTTTTATTCGTGAACGAAGTGATATAATAATAATCTTGGAGGGTATGTGTTTTACATTTAAGTGGGTGACATTTCAATTGAGGATTTATAAAGAAGGAGTTATCCATTATTCATGTTTAGAACATAGACAATGTTACTTCTATTCTTAACACAGTAGAAAAATAAAATCACCACGTGAAAATCAGGTACTTTTCTTGTATTTATTAGAAAACCGTGATTTTAAGGGAACGTCACACCTCAAAATCTAAAGGAATATGATTGAAGCTTATCAAATTCAAGTAGCAGCTTCTATTGTCATAAGTTGAACATTTATTTTGGAAAAAATTCTGGAGTTCAAATGTATATTAGCCTGAGAATGAAAAACAATTGGAAGATGCAGTGTTTGAGGAATTATAGACCTAGGAAAATCTAGAGGAAATACATCTAAGTATTATATTTAGTTAGATTTTTACAATTTACTTTTTTTCTTTCCTGCGATTGATTCCTGTAATACATTCTATTATTAAAGAAAAATAATGGTTTGCTGCCTACCCTCTTGGAAATATTACATTTGCCATCACCACTGATTTTGGGCTAGCCCAAAGTGATTACTTTGAGTAATGAAATGTAAAATTCAGAAATGTAAGAAACAATGCATGAGTGGCCATTTTTCTGCTCTTATTATTTTGGCAAATAATATTAGCCAGAATCTTGGAAGGAAAATGACATGGAAAAGGGTTGCTTTTTCCTTTAAAAAAAAAACTGTCTTGTAATTTGGGCAAGAAATGAAACTTTTCTTACAAATCAGTTCAATTTTGGGATAGGCTGCTATGGCAGACTAATTAATATGTGCTTACTCAACATTGGGGGAAAAAGAGTTTGTCTACAATTTTTAAAGCACCAATTAAATATCTTAATGTTCTGGATATGGTATAAAAAGTTTACTTTATTAATGATAAATAGCCTTATAGGGATAGGTAAGTAATTATGGTATCTGATTCTCACGTCACATGTTACACTTGACTTGAGCTTCTTATACATGCAGACTTTGTGACAGAAGTGAGGGCGCCAATATCAGGGTTCTTGCGTCACAAACTAGAAGCAAAAGTTATGCCCCAGACTACTGGAATTGGTTCATTGTAAACCCAGTTATTGTATATGGGGAGTGAATCAGCAGATGAGAGCACACACACACACTCTCTCTTTGCATTTCTCCCTCTGCCTCTGTTAATGTGTGCCTGCCTTTCAAATAAATAAGACTGGGGGGGGTGGTCAGTGCTGTGGCTGAACAAGCCAATCCTTCACCCGGTGGCACCGGCAACCTATATGGGTACCAGATTGGGCCATCACAGCTCCACTTTCACCCCAGCCCCCCTCTTAGGGCCAGGGAGAACAGCAGAGTATAGCCCAAGTCCTTGATAACCTTAATACAAATAGGAAACCCAAAAAGAAGCCCCACATGAAGCATTCTACAATTTTTGTCTGTTATTGTGGACTGGATTTCTCTCAGCTTTTTGTGTTTTAAGTATCTCAGAATCTCTTCACGATGTCACAGTTTTTCCTCTAAATATCCATACTGAAAAAAAAATCCATACTGGTATATCACTTTTTTTTCTTTTTTCTTCTAATTTACAGAAAAGTCTTCATTTATCCATTTTGAATTGCTGAACATGAACTTTAAATTTAATAAGTATAAGCTATACTGATTGCTGTTTTCTTTTAAAATGGGCCTTAAAATGCTAGATACTGGGCCTGGTGTGGTAGCCTATTGGCTAAAGTCCTCAGCTTGCAAGTACAGGATCCCATATGGTCACCCATTTGTGTCCTGGCTGATCCACTTCCCTTCCTGCTCCCTACTTGTGGCCTGGGAAAGCAGTCAAGAATTTCCCAAATCCTTAGGACCCTGCTCCCATGTGGGAGACCTAGAAGAAGCTCCTGGCTCTTGCTGAAAATCAGGTCAGCTCTTGCTGTTGCGTCCACTTAGGAATAAACGAGCAGATGGAAGAACTTTGTCTCTGTCTCTCCTCTCTGTAAATCTGCCTTTCCAATAAAAATATAAATAAATCTTAAAAATTAAAATAAAACAAAATGCTGAATACCAGTTCTTTCACTGAGAAAATCTATTCCCTTTTTATGGAGCAAATCTCTGCTTAATAATAATAAGAGTGATGATGGTGATGATAATGAAGACTGCCATTTATTTAGACTCCAAGTTCCAGGAACAGTGCTTTGTGTGTCATAGCAATAATTTTGTTTAAATCTCGCAAAAGTCGTGGAAGCAGCCGTTTTAAATTTTACATATCAGCAAGTCCACAGGAACAGTTGTTCGCATGTGTGAGGATACACTGGTGCAACACTATTCTGTGTTCTCCCCATGCACTATTTGCTGCATCTATCCACCACCTGACTGCTTTCTGCCCTTTCTACATCAATGAAAGGACAGATGAGAATGCCTCTTTGAGAGAAAAGTACAATTATTGTTTTGGAACGTGAGCTGAAAAATGCCAACTTCTGCTTTGTAGAAACATTCCTATCATGGAATTTCTTGAATAAAACCATTACATGTCCTGCTTATTTTTTATCATTTTCAAGTTTATGTCACCCAAAGCATAATACAAGATGAACAATACTCATTTGCAGATTGGAGAATGATGAGAGCAAGCACAAAGCTAGGCAGGCTCAAGGTCTAACTCCCAGAGAGAGGTGGGAAGTCATATATATGTAATATAAACACACATATATACATATTATTTTTGTTGGAAAGTCAGATTTACAGAGAGTAGAGACAGAGAGAAAGATCTTCCATCCTTTGATACACTCCCAAAATGGCCGCAACGGCCAGAACTAAGTCAATCCAAAGCCGGGAATCAGGACTTGTTTTGGGTCTCCCACGTGGGTGCAGGGTCCCAAGGCTTTGGGCTGTCTTTACTGTTTTCCCAGGCCACAAGCAGGGAGCTGGAAGGAAAGTGGATCAGCCTGGATATGATCCATATATGGATCATATATGGGATCCTGTGCTTGCAAGGTAAGGCTTTTAGCCACCAGGCTACTGTGCTGGGAGTGGATCATAAAATCTCTAGACAATGTAGTAAAGTTCTGTTTCAATTATTTTAATACTATTAAAATCAGTGTAAGTAAATCCTAAGTTATGTACTAGTTATTGAGACCCAGTACCACTGATAAAGGACCTACTATATTTATGTATGCTTATAGATACATACATGCCAGAATAAGTAAGCTTCCTACCCAAAGAATAGAGCAGGTACCTAAGCCAGCAAAGCCAGCTTCATCTCTATCAGCAAAATAAACAGTACTAATAAGCTTAGTACATATGTGAAAGCTGAATTGTCAATGTTACACTCGTCTACTACTACTGTTTAGTGTCATATACTAATTTTAGATCATGAATTAATCCTGACTACATTGTTTGCAGAAGACACAGGACTTTTTGTGATCACGAACCCTACATATACATTTTGATTGATGTGCAAACATGGCAAGTTATTTAACTACTCTGACTCAGTTTCCTCAAGTGCAAAATAGTGATCTGATGATTTGGCTCATATTGTTTTTCCTAAAGCTTTTCATTGCAAAGTCGGATATACAGAGAAGAGGAGAGAGAGAGGAAGATTTTTCGTCCAATGATTTCACTACCCAAGTTTCACTACCCAAGTGACCACAACGGCTGGTGCTGCGCCAATCCGAAGTCAGGAGCCAGGAACTTCCTCCGGGTTTCCCACACAGGTGCAGGATCCCAAGGCTTTGGGCTGTCTTCGACTACTTTCCCAGGCCACAAGCAGAGATCTGGATGGAAAGTGGAGCTGCCTGGATTAGAACTGGCACCCATATGGGATCTTGGCACATTCAAGGCGAGGACTTTGACTGCTATGCCATCACGCTGGGCCTGATTTTGCTGTTATAATGACACATAAATTGCCTCATTTCTATAAGAACAAAGGCAACAAATGTACATTATTAGCACCTGGCTTATTAGTCGCACTAACCTCTTCTAACCCTTTCAATATCAGATCTCCTTGTGTAAGTTAAATTACTAACACTCACTTCTAGACATTTGTGATTTGCAAAAAACTAAAACTACTCTTTTTCTATCACCCTGCTCTGATTGTTGTTATCCCAGTTAAGATCAACACTACCGTCATTCAATTGGATATATTTATATGCATAGAGTTTCTTGGAGTGATTTTATTCTCTTTACTGTCATAGTCTATTGCCTCTCACTTGTCAAATATTATTCATAGGAAGACATCTTTGCAAGGATCTAGTTTCAAAATCTTCATTTCTTCCACTTCCATGTTTAATTTATATTCAAGAACAAAACCATGCTACATATATAATGTTGCTTATATTTCATCTTCATTTAACAACCGACACCTTAATTGTCATCTCAGTCATCTGTTGCAATTTCTAGTTTATTTAATTTATTTGTCTCTAAATTGCTTCCCTATAATCTGTTTTGTCTACTACATAATCGTACAAAAGCAAATATAACCATGTCTTTTCCTACATAAGCTTTATCAGTGGATCTGTACTTCCTATTAAGTAAAGTTTGAATGTTAACCTACCATTCATAGTTCTTAAAAATTAGCCTCAGTAAATTGCGAGAGTCCCATCATACTCATCATTCTCTTTCCTGTATTTTATTTTCAGGCACATTATTATACTTGTTTCTGAGCATAATTTTCCTTGCATGTTTCGAACGCTTACTTTACTCATGCTGGTCTTTCTGTTTTCCAATGTCAAATAGTCTTCACATCATATCCATTCTGTAAAACACAACTGAAATCATGGTACTTCTACACTCCAAATAGCCTTCATTGCTTTCACTCTGATTTATAATCAATCTTGCTGTTAAGGACTGGATTGTGTCCTGCCCATTTTCCTAAAATTAGGATCTGGCACCCTCTTGGTTATGTCTGGGCGTGGGGTTTCTAGAAGGTAAGTAAGGCTAAATGAGGTCATCAGGGATGTCTCTAGTCCAAAGTAATTATGGCCTGGTGACGAGAGGGTTTCTCTCTCTCACTTCCCCATCACACGACACTGCAAGATGGCACTTGTCAATACATAGGAAAAGAGCCTTTTCCAGAAATTACAAGTCAAAATCTATCAGAATTTGGATTATCCAGGATCCAGAATTTTCAGAACATGATGATTTCTATTTAAGCCACCCAGTTTGGCTAACTAAAGCAAATACATGACCTATTTACTTAAGCTATAAAATCCTTAATAAAAATCCATGAGTATCAATAGATTTTTTTTCAAACTATTTCTCAAAACTTATGATTAATACACACTGAATAAATAAGGAAGTATAAATATCTATGTAGTGAAAGAAGAAGTGCAATAAATGATTTCAGAAAAAAGGGAGACAAACGTAGAAATCTTTTAAGCAGGATCTTTCAGGCCACAGCCCCCTATTGTTTTCTCTTACTTGCTTATATTCTCAATTGTTATAAGCTGTTCTACACACTTAGGAATAGTTTTAAATAATTATGTAAAAACGCACTTTGTTTACTTTTTATCAGATATGAATTCTTTCGCTTCCTGACACCCACACAGTGAGGATGAAAACCCTGATAAAACTGAAAATCAGAACTTCAACAATTCTAAAGGAAATTAAAAACTTTTCAAGGAAAATATGTAGTTCCCCTGCAGCTAAGTTTTTTGCCAAGCGTATATCAGTATTTGTGATCTGGACAGTTACAGTGTTTTTGTTTAGAAAACATTGATGATGTTATGAATTTAGGCAGGAAGAGGAAGTGTGTTGAATTAGCATATGCATGCCAACATCTGCTGGAGAGAACATTGAGAATGATCAGAATAACCTACTCTACCAAAGATGCAAAGAAAAAGGAAATAAAGAGAAAACAGAAAAATGAATGTGAGCCTTGAAACCTT
Organism: Ochotona princeps; assembly: GCF_030435755.1. Classification (NCBI taxonomy): domain Eukaryota; kingdom Metazoa; phylum Chordata; class Mammalia; order Lagomorpha; family Ochotonidae; genus Ochotona; species Ochotona princeps. The sequence continues at coordinate 69,772,323 of NC_080833.1, forward strand.
GACAGGTTTTGTAGCAGAGTTGGTACTTTATATACTGTTTTGTAAAAAGGTAAACTCACCACTTAAATTCAACATATGGCAAATGCAGCACCCTAATTTGTGATTGTAGAATTGATCTATAAGGTATAGTAAACCTGAATCCAACAAATAGGGGATTATCAACAACTTTCCACCTAAGTTTTCACAACTTAAACAGTTTTAAGCAAACACTCATTAACATTCGTATTTATCCCAAAGAAGAGTTAATTAGTCCTTAATTCACTTTTGCTGCTATATCAGAAGATCAATACAAGTAATCTTATCTTCTGTAAATATCAGAAAACATTTTACTACCATATTGGAGAGTGATAGTGTGCCATTAAGGTGCCAGCTTTGGGCCTGAATGTCCTCTTTCAAGATGGTGCCTTGTTTTTATATTTTCTGTAGGGGAAACCCTGCATTCCTTCATAGTAGAAGGTAGAAAGTAAGACTCTTTCTGGAAGCTCTTTCATAAGGTCAAATCCATTCATGGAGGCGGCATCCTCAAGCCTTAATGACTTCTCAAAAAGATCCACCTATTAATGCTATCATAATTGTGGATGAAGTATTAATAGGAATTTTAGGAAGACACAGCTTCAAAACAAACTTCTTGTGAGCTTGCATATTATGATTTTTCGATTTTGCAAAATAGGGCACAGAAAGCTATTGATTTTATTGTCTTTTAAGACATTGGTTGAGGGGAGTACCGTTTTTGACTATGAAGTTTAAGTAAGTTCCTACTGAGAAACTCCCTTTAACAGCTTCCTTTAGCCATAAAATAATTACCTGCTAAACATTTATTACATACATTGAAAAGACAGTAGCTAAGACAAACTAGCTTGCTACCCTCAAGCAGCTTCCTTTGAGAAAATGAAGAAGGAAGGAAAGAAAGAAGGAAGGAAAGAAGGAAGAAAAGAAGGAAGGGAAGAAAGAATGAAGGAAGGGAGGAAGGAAAGAAGGAAGGGAGAAGGAAAGAAGGAAGGAAGGAAGGAAGGAAGAGGAGAATGGAGGGAGGGGAGAAGGAAGATACCTTTAGATTGCATCACATATTGTGAAGCAAATCAGCAAAGAATATGCAGAGCATCTGTGATAGTGAAAAGCCAGTAACCTGGTCAAAGATGTTGAGAGTATCATTTGGTACCTGAGCATAAGAAGAAGTCAGCAGCACAAGAGTAAGTGTAAAGGGCAAACAAAACAAAACAAAATGCTGACAGAGGTAAACAAATGCAAGTGCTTGTAAACAGAAGTATTTTGGCCTTTGTTATGTGAAGGCAGGCCTGTATGCCTGCAAACTGGGGAAAAGTGAGGTAACATAAGGTGAAGCTGGAAACCAGAGAAAAAGTAGTAGGTGCAAGAACTTGCAGGTCAGGAGGTGAGGATTACCATTTCCTGAACTTCAAGAAAAACCATAGAAATGCTTAACCAGGCTAGCATTTATTTTAATCACTATGGTTGCTGTGGCAAGCCTAGCTTTGTATAATGATTGGTCATATGAACCTAGAGAGGCATCTGGAGTAACCAAGCCAAAATAGGAGATTTTAGACTGGAAGGTAGAAATTAGAGAAAAGTGAAAAGATGTTACACACTTGCGTGTAACAGATAGTGTTAATAGTAATGACTATGAAACGTCAGAAATCAAACATGTGTCTTAGGTTTTTGTGGGGAGATTAGGTTTGAGATGCCTTCAAATTCCATGAAAGGCAATAGTGAGATTCTTTTTTATTATCCTATGAATATGAATACTTAATATCTGTTTACTTGCATGACAAAAGCAAGTAAGAGAATTTGACTTTTGAATATATGAAATTCAAGTTCATGAGATAAATTTCAACTGAAGATAGAACAAAGGATCTCTTCCACCGAATTACAGAATAAACAAAATTCTTATCAAGCGCATTGAGGATAGTAAATAAGGTAAAAATTAAGAAACCATAGTATTAGAGATTCTAAAAGAAGAGAATATTAGAAATAGCACATGGTTCAGTAAGACATTACTAAACAGCAGCTTGTGGTGAAATGAAGGTACTTTTATATTTAGAGATTTGCCAGTTTCATTTGAAGGGCAGAATGGTGGAGGGAGGGAGAGGAAAAAGGAGGGAGAAACCAATGAAGAGGAATCATCTCTCTTCTGATTCGATCACCATAATGTCACGACAGCCAGGATTGGTGAAAGCCAAGAGCCCAGATTTCCATCTTTGTCTGTGTGATAGGGTCCCAAATATTTAGATAGTCATGCTGTGCTTTGCCGTGCACATTAACGGGTCAGAAGAGCAGTCAGAATGCAAAGCAGGTACACAGTGATGTGATGCTGCTGTTGCAAGCTTTAACGTTTTCACCACAAGGCCAGCCTCTTGTAATTTATTTTGTTAGCCCAAACAGTTGGTATTTAAGCTATAAACTAGCACATTTTTTCAGGATGTCTAATTGACTGTTATAAAATGATAGAGTTTTATAATTTCTGTTGATTTATTCATTCATTTGGTCGATGATAGGTGTTATGCTGTGCTCTCTCAGAAATGCTGTCCTCTTCATCTTTCTGCTGCAGCCTAAACTGTATGTCTGTAGTTCAACAGCAGAACTTCCTGAACAGTCTAAATTTGACCAACACCTTAAACTTTAGATCAGCAGCATTTTAGATCCTAGTTTCATTTACATTTCTTTTTACAATGATAACAATAATCTCAGCCTACTTCTGTTTCCAAAGTGTGTAGCATTTGATGCCCTTTTGTTTCCTACCATTGATATAGCCCTGAAATCACAATCAGATTGGAACTGGTTTAGGAAAGAAGAATCATTAAGTCACAGTGTGATGAAAGTCAGACTGTTTTATTCCTCTCATCTAAATGCATCAAGAAAAGAAGTTCCTGTGGAAGAAGAAAATGCTCATCCTATGAAAACATAACACAAAATGTAGCAATTTAATTAAGTATGTTATTCTAAACGTTTGCTTAGTAGTGTTCATTTTCAAACATTTCTTTATGGAAATTAGGAGATTGGACTAAAGCCATAGAACAGGTCCAAGACTGGTGTCTACTATAGTGGAACTGAGCTAAGCATTTCATATTGTAAGCTTTGGCACAAGGTGGTACTTTGAGAGTGCAGATCTATTTCTAGATAAGTTAGGCAAATCCACACGGAATGGTCTTTATTAGGCATGGTGTTTATTAGGGCTTGGCCCTTTACATTGTACATGGTCCACATATTGGCATCAATTTCAGACATGGTGTCTATTAGCAATGTAATTAATTATCCATCAAGACCATATTACATAGATGGGAAAACTTGAACTTCTGTGTTTAACTCATTATTTTAAAAAGCAAAACCCTCTGGCTACTTGCTTCAGAAAATGTTACACACAAGACATATGATCTTCAACTGAAAATAGATATTGATACTGTCTTTTAACACATGCAGTGTCAATTACTACATTCAGTATACTCATCACTTAAGTGGGTGAGTAAAATAAAGAATTCTCAAACACAGCACACAGGGCAGTGGTAAGTAATGAGGGATTCAAAGAGCTCATAAAAGTGGAATGTCTCACATGATGACATATTCAAATGTGTCAGAGGGAAAGAAGCCTTTTAAATGCCTTCATGATGATGGTATTTGTTGCTTTATCGTTGCTATAATTATTTAAACAGAGTTGCTTTGAAAATCATTAATTGTGGGGCCCAGCGCGATAGAGTAGTGGTTAAAGTCCTCGTCTTGCACACACCAGGATCCCAAATGGGCGCCTGTTCTAATCCTGGTGGCCTCTCTTCCCATCCAGCTCCATGCTTGTGGCCTGGGAAAGCAGTTGAGGACGGCCCAAAGCCTTGGGACCCTGCACCCATGTGGGAGACCTGGAAGAGGTTCCTGGTTCCTGGCTTCGGATTGGCTCAGCTCCAGCCATTGCGGCCGCTTGGGGAGTGAATCATTGGACAAAGATCTTCCTCTCTGCCTCTCCTCCTCTCTGTATATCTGCCTTTCCAATAAAAATAAAATCTTAAAAAAAAAGAAAAAGACTAATTTCAAAAGGCTTATTAAGATAAGGTGACACAAGTTAAGGTTGGACAATTCTCTCCCCCTCTCCCCTTGAATTTTGATATATGGGCAAACTGCATATAACATATAACTGCATATAATGTTACATATAACATTTATTTGATTTGTTTTTAAGGGCAGGTGGGAGCTATGCATTTGTTTTGTTCTTTTTCCTCTCAGAGCAGTTTGCACTTCTGCTTATAAGCAAATTACAGTCTGAAACAGAAATGGAAAACAGAGGCAAAAAGAAACACAACAAAATACAAAATACCACTACCAACATCATCAGCTTGCTCACCTCTGCTCTAACGTCTATTGATAGTCTTCAAAGAGCAAGAGGAAACTCCTTCCAGGTTATATTACAATGGCCTTATTGAAAGATTTAAGGCAAGAATTCAGATGGCTAAAGCTCTGTTTTTTAAATTCTATTCAAATAAAGTTTTGTTGTTATTGTTGTTTTTCTGTTTGCTTTACAGATCCCCATAGGCATCATTGCTTGAGTTTGGGCATCATGTAGTTGATTGTTGGTTAGTGCAGTATGTCTTAGATTTTACGCCCATAGGACTCAGCTGGGCATACTGCTAAGGGACAGTTCTGATACACTGAAGCTGGTGGAGGGAACCCCATAGTCTGCTTTTCCAACAAGCCCCAAGGTGATGGGGTGCTGCTGATGTGTGTGTGGGTCACACTTTTGAGTAGCAAGGTGCTAGCAGTCTCCAAGGAGTAACCTTATCTGTCTGAGCAAGGCATGCACATAGTATAAGGCATAGAAAGACAGCTGCAAGCATCCTTTTTTATGGCTTGAAAGTAGAATGATTTAGATTTTTGGCTTTTTATGAGTTACTAAATACTATTAAAAATACTGGCTCTACAATAGGATAGTTTGAATTTACTAATGTGTATATCCTATATCTCCAAGATCTGCTATTGTCCCTAACAATTTTTTTAGAGTAGTAAACTTTGGGGTATTTCTGTGCAATAACTAAATCTTTCTTAACCAATTGCATTCTGCTCATAAGACTTGTTAATGCATAGAGTTCCTGAATAACTAGTCAGTTCATATAAAAGTCTACTTAAACTGGTCCTGGTTCCCATCGTCTAATTCTGGGCAGGTTAGACACAAAACAACTCAACTACTAACTTTGTATAAAATACTGGGGACTTGTAGATGTTAGCGTCTGGTCAGACTCACCTGGAGACCTTTAAACAACTACAGATTTTTCCCGTATCTGCTCACATACAGTTCCAAATATTAGAAACTTCTGGTGGGGAACATGGCTATTTTAATTAGAAACATAACAACTGGTCCTGATTTATCATCTCCACACTCCAAATTAAGAATCGCTGAAAAAAAATTCCTGAAATATTTTCAGTTTCACCTGGCATTCTGAATTTTAAAGTTACAGCCATAAAATCTTAAATATTTTGTGTACTTTTATTTATCGTATAAAGACAGTTAAATTTGGTCAGAATGTTCTTGCAGATCAAAAAAGAGCTGATGTAGAATTGCACAGCAGCATATTAGGTTGCACTGGCTATTAAGAAGTATGTTTTCACTCATCTTAATACATTTACACAGAATTGATTAAACTCAGGTTAGTAAATTCAGTGTTAAAAGCATCTTCATAATTGGCATAGTATTTAATATTTTCAACTACAAATTTTTTGTCTTACAGCACAGAACCACAAAAGGAGAAAAAAAACAATACTTCACTATGTAAATAAATCCATTTTAGGCAGATGGAAAACAAGTTCTATATTGCCTTGTTCCCCCATCCTTCTTGTTCCTTTCATAAAAGCTTGAATTATTTTTCTAAGTCAGGCTTACAGTATTTACAATAAAATTGACCCTTTTTAATTTGAATCACTGAGAAAAAATTATTTGTCTCACATATTTCTAGATCGCTTGTGAAAGGTTCTGCTTGTTCTTTCTTTGGGCTATGTGTGAAGGGCGTCTTCATAACAATATACTTAGAAGACAATTTACTATTGGTAAAGAAGGCATTATGTTAGACAACATGGAAGGTTTCTTGAGATTATAGGAGAAATAGAAAATGTCAATCCACTAGAAACCAAGACAAAGGAAAGCCCAGCATCTGATATTGGTATGAGGGAAAGCCCTACCCACTCTTGACATGCAACATACTGTCTTGTACTGACAAAGCCACAAGTCACAATGTTTCAAGTGGAACTCCAACTAACAGACCACATTAGAATTTGTCCAGGAATCTGTGACACCGACTACATTTGAAGCCTACATCCTTAATGATAGCTATGTGACTTACCTTGCTAATTACCATCTTTTTGAGGGAAGGCAAAATCCACTCACAGAAGTCTCTTAGGGTTTGGACTTGACATCTCTGATACACAGCTACCATGTTGTCCAAAGAGCAAATCCTAAGCAGAAGCAAATTTTTACATAGGTTTTGGAAGCAATCTTAATCCATCTGATATGAGTCTATAGGTCTTTATTTGAAAGGTGTTTTTTGCCATTTTTCTTCTGATGTCAGCATCCACTCTGCTAATGTGCCTGAATCCCCATGTGGGAGACCTGGAAGAAGTTCTAGACACCTGGCTTTGGTCTGGTCCAGCCCTCACTGCTGTGGCCATTTGTTGAGTGATCCATTGGATATAAGATTACCTCTTTTCTCGATGTCTCCCCTTTCTTTGTAATTCTGTCTTCTAAATTTATACCTACAAATGAATTATATATAATATTTTATGTTTATATGTTATATAAACATACAATATATTTACTATATATTATGTTTTAGAATCATATTAATATATTATATAATATATATAATATGCATATTATATATATGCTATTGTGTTAGACTGGATTTTCAGTTCATTAACACAATTTTCATTATAAAGTGTATCCTACACATTTCATGGGATATATGAAAAAGATCATCTGTGGCTTATCTAAAATAATAATTTAACACAGAATTTTGTTTTTTATCTGGTTACCTTATACTGCATGTCCTTTACAATTGCTTGGTTGTCCTCAGTTCTAATGTAAAAAATAATAAATTAGATTTCTCGTCACTCATGTCAAGCCAAAGCAATAGCGGAAATTCAAGTGAACCTCCTAGGAAGTTTAGAAAATCTGTAACTACACAGGCCCTGGAATTTCTCCCACCCATCTGGAGATGTCTCGATGCTACAAGGTGAAAGGATTGTTTGGTAGTTACATGTTCATGAAACTTTTATTCTAGATTTACATTCCTCATGAGGCTTTCAAGTCTTGGAACAATCTACTAATCTCAGTGGAGAACAGAATTTCTCCTTCCAAATTTCTAACTTTATGGCTGCTTACTCCACAAGGGCTGTCCAATATCTGGAAGTGTTACCCTGCAGTCAGTCACCTGGAGGATCGAGGACGTAGCTCACATTGGCTTACTCCATGGTGAAACTCTCAATAAGTAGTTGTCAAATTTAGCTACACCAGAATCACCTGGAAGGCTTGATGAACACAGATTGCTGGACCCCACCCCAAATTTCTGATTCCATAGGTCTGGGGAAAGTCCCCTGCCGGCACGAATTCTGCTGCTCGGAGTAGCACAGTTTGAGAATTCCACTGCGCTACATTATGATTTCTGAAAGGAATGATGGTGTGTTGACTACTGAGTGTGTTTTTCTTTTGGAAACTCTAAAAAGCTGTAGTAAGGAAGTGTGAAAGAAATAAATTATGATCATAATATTGACATCATAATATTGACATTAAATTATGATCATAATACTGTATTTTCTGAGTCATTATAATAAGATTGCACTTTGTGAAGTCAAATGCTTAGTTTTTTCTGCTCTAATTTGATTTAAATTAGTAATACATGTTGGTATGTGTATGAACCTTCTCATGTCTAAACATGTCAAGGAATAGGGACATGCTATATGATACATTTTAAAATTAATTTTAAGCACATTTTCTCAGAATACTTAAAATTGCATGTACATGTGGACTATCAACATTTCCAAAAATATTCAAGAATGAGAAACAAAATCCTTTGCATAAACTGATTTTTTTTGTCCTTATAGTATTATTGCAGGGTGGGTGGTAGGGAAAGGAGGGAGAACATTCAATGAGTAAAATTACAAGCAATTTAGTTTTTGGTTATTTTTCTAAATAGCTTACTTCCTCTAAGACATTGGAGATACTTTAATAACTTTAGCTTTATTTTCCTTGTGAAGTGGCTAATCAGCAAACACTTCCAAGTGTAATTTAATGAAAAGCAAAAAAGTAGCTAAAAATTTTATTAAGCCTAGTGCTTTAAAGTGCTCAAAAGAAGCCTATGTTAGACCAGGTGGCTTAAATAAGGCTAACATAAAGTTTAGCAAAATTGTATCTACAACATTTTGAAATTAGAATATAAAAATGCCAAAACTTAAAACCTTCAGTCACTGAGTGTCACTTGTAACTCATTTATAGAACGGGAGCAGCAATGAACTAAACATGGTATATTCTAAAAGAGCATGAAAAAATTATATCCCCTCTAACAGTGTTCACCGTTGCTTGAGCCACTGTTATTATCGTCCTCAGCATAATATTGTACAAGTATATACTGACTGATGTACAAGTAGTTACACCAAAAAGGATGGCATGATATTGAAGAAGCTTGGACATAAGAACCACCCTTCAGACCATAAATCAAGAGAAGAATGAACTGTTGTGGATAATTTACAAATTCCCTAGAAAATTTAAGCTCTAAGAAATCCTAATAGGTCTATTATTTATGCTAAATATCAAATCAAGTGAGAGTAGGTTTTTAAACTTATGTGTAAATGTTTATTACATTTTAACTATATTCTTATGTTGGAACATTGCTATGTATAACCATAAATCTTACTTATAAGACAGATCAAAACCAAGTTTTGTCTTTTAAAGATGTATTTATTTGAAATGCAGGGTTAAAGAGAACACTTCACCACACTCAGAGTTCATTCATTCATTAATTTATTACCGCAAAATTGCCGCAGTCGCCAAAGAGGGGGCAAGCTAAAGAGAGTTTCCAGAGGCCAAGAGCTTCACCTGGGGCTGCTACATGCATGCAGGGATACAGATATGTAGGCCATCAGTTTTTGCTTTCTCTGGTGTTTTAGCAGGGAGCTGGATTAGGACTGGAGTAGCCAGAAGTGGACCTGCATCCATATAAATTGCTGCCATCACAGGCAGTGTTTCACCTATGCCACAATACTGGCCCTGATAAGTTGCTATGGGTGTGCCGTGTAGAAGTCATGTTGTCATCAATTCGTGCTTGAACCATAGCTATTTCCTTGCATATTCAATAAATAACTGCAAGTGTGTCGTGCAATGTTAAGAAATGCAAAACAACCACACATATGCATCCATACCTACAAATAAGCTACCTCTAAATCCCAATTGGTTCATCCTAATTTCCCCAAACTTTGAGTGCTGAGTTACACAGTGTGCATATAATAGTACTCTAATTTACTTTTTTTTTTAAAGAAAAATGCAAGAACAGTGAGCTCATGCAAGCCTTAAGATACACCTCAAGATCTGAATTTCCCAACACTTTTAAAGGCTTACCCAAACCAGAGATCTCCATTATTATATATATTTTTGTAAGCACTAGTATAGTTTTGACAAGAAAAGATGTATAATTAATAATCAAGCTTCATCTAGAAAAACAACTACCTGTGGATCTTTCATGGATGTGTCTCACAGGCATTCTACCCTGGATTTTGCAGTGGTTGTTTTTCAATATGATTAATGTGCAAGCAAAGCCTTCAGTTTGTGTATTTCCTTTTAAGAGGTTTATTTCCTTTGGTAGGGTAAAGGTATAGACTCTGATGTAATATTAGAGCTTTTCAAATCCTCCCAGTATGGATACTATCTTAGAATCAGTCTCCTAATGTCTTGCTAAAAGCTGTACATTAGTTTAGAATAATTCAAAGTTGTCCTGGATTTCATCCAAAAGCGACTCGGCTACCTTAAATTTAGAATATGTCATTGTCACATAATCACATATGTTGGAGTAGGAGCAGAACTGCTACATGACATTCAATATTATGTTAGGAAGAGCAGAAATAGAAGCTTCTCTCAGGGATGCTGGCTATTCTGCCATTAACTTTCACTTCATTATTTAGTGTTCATATTTAGCAATTAAAACTCCCAACATGAGGGTGCCTTGGAAACAGAAGACTACATAATCTTAAATATGAAGCACACAGGAAAAGTAAAATCTCTAAGGAACAGGTCTTATGTAGTTATTTTAAAAAATAATAATTTAAGAAAAATATCACATTTCAAATATTAAATGTACAATTAAGTCGATACTTCTCTAGGTGCAATTGTATGCTCAAATCTGTATTTATACTCATTTTCCTCCATCTATGTCTGTAATTATCAACCAATTTGCCTAACATAGAACATATTTTTGTTTAATCTGTGCTGAATATTATCTCACAATCAAGATTTGCTGCCATGTAGTAACAGTATAATTTTTACAATAGAATAAACCTTTTTTGTCTATCCTAATTTGGAAAATAATTGTAGGTAATGCTCCTTACCTAGCTTAAATGATTCTCACTGGCCCTAACTTTGTCATTTTAATGAAAGATTACACACCAAAAAATGATAAAATGTCACTTTTCAAGTTTGAAAAGTAACTCTAGACTTTATGCTTACCCCATTATCTGCAAGCCAGGTAAAATAAAGTTCAGTGGACGGCATTCAGTGGAGAAGTGACGGATCTTTACTAAGTATTTTTTTGAAAAGAAGACATTGAAAGTTCCCTTCAATATGTAAATTTTCATTGCTTTAATTCATAGACCACCTGATCTAACAGATTAAACTAGTTCATGTATCATAGGCAAGTTACACATACTGAAAGAAACTAAGAAAACCATCATATATGGACTAAAACAAAACTTAGCTCTCCCCTTTTAAAAACAATATATTTAGTTAGTTATTTGAAAGAGAGAAGAAGAGATATCTTCCATATTCTTGTGATTTTAATGCTTTGGTATCAGAGAACCAAGCACAGGTGCCATCCTCCACAGCTTTTCCCAAGACATTAAGCAGGGAGCTAGGTTGGAAGTTGAGTATCCAGGACGTAAACCAGCACCCACGTGGAATAGCAATATCAAGGTAGCAGCTCTACTGACTACAGCACAACACTGGCCCTAAGTTCAGCCTCTTTTGAAGTAGACTCATTCTTCATTGGGGGCAGAGTAAATGGCACCTGGTTAGTGAATCCAGAATACTGGCTATTGTGTCTTTGAGCTGTCACGTTCAATGCAGATCTCCTCCCTCACACAAGTGATTATACTTCCTCACCCTCTGTGAAATTAATCATGTCATTAGGTTTGCTTAGTCCAAAGAAATATGAACAGAAAATCATATAAGCCAAAAAAAAAAAAAAGAGGAGGAAATTGTGTATGCCTTCTTCAGGTATGCAATGTGTTATGTTCCTGACCTCTTCCAAGATGATGATGGCAGTATATGTTGAGATGAAGTGTCTATGAGATTGGATCCATTGATGTTTTTGTCATAGAACAAGTCCTCCTGATCTATTTTGCTCAAGAAGTAGAAAATCTATTTGACATGTCAGAATTTGGTGTTGGAGGTCTGGAGTTGTGATTTTAATGCTTTGGTAATACAAAGGTTAGTTTGCCTTAATAGATGCATAAATTTGATAACAGTCACAGAGTCAAGTTTGGTCTTAATGGATTTTTCAGTCACCTCTAGAGTTCAACATACACCAGAAAGGTGTGAACAAGAATTTTGATGTTAAACAAAACATGTTTTGATGTTCTGACTAAAGGAGTTGAATAAGGAATAACTTTATTTCAAAATGATACAACCTTTAACATCATTCTAAACATAGCTCACTGTGCACAACTTCTATAAGTTGTTGGGGAAATAATTCTTCTGGAAAAATAATTTCTGAATACTCCCGTCTTTAACACAGAACATACTTACTGAAATTTTGTATAAGAATTTTATGTAGATATAAATTACTTTCACAGTTATAGCCTTGTCTTCCATAATGATGAAGACTGAAAATCAAGGTTTATAGTTAAAATTCTCATTATGATATAAACAGAATGATGCTTTGATTCAGAAAAGAAAGGGGATACATTTTCTGTTCACTGAGACCATAAAACACAGTTCATTCCTTCAGTCTCTGTTTTTTTCTCTATGAGAGAGGTGATAGTACTCATTCAAAGAGGGCTCTGAGAGTTCATTCCTATTGCTATTATTGTTGGCTGAGAGGAAGGTGTGAAGAAACAAACCAGTCAAAATTCTAAAATAAGGGTATTCAATGCTTGGTGATTTAGATATTTTCTTTATATATTTCTGTCAAATACTACCAATGAAGTTCTGAATGTTTAGCTCATATGGATGTTAACATTTTGTACTCTAAACAGTTCTGTTATAATCTTGACTCCAGTTCCAACTGACATATAACATAGTATGTTTGAGAGAACTGTATTTGTGGAGCACACCTCAAATAAGCATTTGAGCCCAAACCTCAACACACACTCTAGCTTTCATAGGGTTACAAGCCAAATAGAGATTCCACTTTTCATCAGGTGACTCCCTTGCTTTCTTTCTTCTTCCCTGATCACTCTGTATGGCAGAGTCGCTATTCAGGAAGACACAGGGGGATGGTTTAGTGTGCCTGCTTCTTCAATAAGTGAAGGAATAATTGTGAAAAGAGATCATCCTGCTAAATTGTTTCATCTCATTTAGAATCCCTGACTAGTCTCTCAGCAGTTCCAGGTATCAGACAAAATCAATTTATGTACTGTGCTCTGTATGTTAGTGAATGCTTAGTTAAAAAACCTCAGGGTTCACCACAAATGTTTCTTCAATGTTTTTAGAGAATATGAATGGAGAAGGAATACAACATGTTCATATTTACATCATAGATGTGCCTTATAATTCAATGATTTGGGTACTATCACTCCAACATTTCAGGAACCTTCTCTTTAGAGAAGAAGCATCAGTGCTTCTCTAATGCTTTTCATTAATGGTTTGGACACTGAATGCATCCCATTCCCAATCTCACCATGTCTTCAGAGAACCATGCAGCCCAGCTTAAGGAAAGTTTCCATTTAAAATCAACCAAACAACTTCCTAGACCACTATTAGCTCAATCATCTCCTTCAATGCATAATTATAACTCAAGAAATAAAGAAGTAGCAGAACAACTATGATTAAAATGCAATGAAAAATGCATGTGGGATGTTCAGAGAGGTGAGAGAAAAGAAATAAAATCACAGAGTGTTATTCCTGTGGAGGTATAGGAAGACACACTGAGTAAAGTGACATCAAACGTTTTATGTAATTAAACTTAAGGAATTTGCATCTTGTTGAGCAGAAAATGATAAATGCCTATTGGCTGTTAGAAAGCACATAAAATCTGAAAAATAACCAGGGCAACATATTTTCCTAGAAATGTTTATCCAAGGATCTGCTGTGATCACTAAACTAATGAGTGAGCCTTGAGAGATCTATGACCTGGAGTATACTTGCTTCAACTAACTTAGAAGGAGTAATTATTATCTCACACTCTCTTGAATTATTTATAAAGTGGTGATTTTAAAGTAGGTGATTGCTTCTAACTTTGTTACAATAAGAATGTAATGTACTGAAAGCATGTATGATCATGGGTGTTTCCAGGCACATAATATTGGTCTATAGTCTTCCATGTGTCATGTTCCTGATCTCTTATTTTAGGAAAAACAAAACTTTATGCCTCAGTCTCAAAAAAGTGTAGAATAAGAATAAGGATAGACCATTCCTCAATGAGTTATTGAATGAATTAACTGGACAAAATTCTGAAAGTATCTAGCACAAGGCATGGTTTGTACGTTTGTAAAAGTTGGATGCAGTTATAACAAGTAACAAACCCTTTGCTATTCTACACAGAGAGATCTAAGGATGGAATCACTCTTGCTAAATCTGACAAATAATCAAAGTGCTTGTAGCCTTATTTCCTCTATGTTAAGAGGTTGGGATTATTGAAGACTAAGAAGATAAGCAACTTTATATTTTTCTATCTCCTCTCAATCTCATGGGAAATGAGAGCATTCTTTTGGGGGCCTTTGCTTGTTGACAATTGGGACTCTAGGTTGACTTTGGGCATGCATGTCGGGGAACCTCCGGACCCGCGGAAGAAAACCCGACGCTGAGTGACTGTGTAGATGCTCTTTATTCCGTCAGGCTGCATGCAAACAGGAAGGCCGTCTGCTCCTTCTTTCTCTCCACTCTGTCTGCTCTCCAGGACCCAACCTGCTAATATATAACACCTAGCCAATCAGCTAAAAGGTCACCCCTGCACGTGGGAAGCGACCAATCAGCTAAAAGGTCACCCCTGCACATGGGAAGCGACCAATCAGCTAAAAGGTCACCCCGCAGGCAGGGCACACAACCACGCCCCAAGGGGAAGACACTTCCTGAACTTGTTTACCACTGCCCTCGTCAGGGCATTGGTCTGCGGTGCTGTGCTAGACAGCCCCATAGATCATTAGGCGCTCTCAACACATGCAGTGAAGTTTTGCGCTGAAGGCAGAAAGGAAGTAGTGGGATCTTTTAACAGCCTCACATCTAGGGAACAGGCATATGGTAAATGTCAGTTAACCCCATCTTGGGAGCGGAAAAGATTACTAATGGAGAAGTAATGTTAAAATAACAAAAAAACGATTCACTATTTTTTCTGGAACCATTAAAACTTCTCAAAACTACAAAAAAGTCAACTGCAAGCTCAATTAAAGGGTGCTGAAGGGAGAAGGGTATGTTGTGTGTCTAGCATCTGGACCAGCACTAGTGTATGTAATACATAGCTGTCACTGACAGCTTTCTGGGTGATTTTTAATTCAATATAATTAGTCATGTCTTCTTCGGCAAGTATAGGAGTCAGTCAGAATATGTGTAACAATTGTGAAACTACCTTACAGAGAAATCTTTTGCATATTATTTTGAGAGACAACCATGAAGCCTTGTAAATGATAGTCCCCATAAACTTCAGCCCAGATAATTCAGCTGATGTCAACAAGTAAAAGTTGGATGGGCTGTCATAAATATTGAGGCTTATTATGGCATCTGACATCAAAATCATGGCTTTGTACATATTTCCTTCTTTGCATGTAGATTTAATTATCTTGCACCCCAGAGAAGAGCAAAACTAAGGCCAACATCATCTCAAAAGAAAGAAAAAAATGTGTCCTATTTTTATAGACTTGTAAAAGAAAGGAAATGTCTGAAGAGAAGAAAGAAAATAGTCTTGAAGAAGAATGCAACATACCCCAACCAAAACTTATTCAAGATGTCATTCCTGGATGAAATCTGTGCTTTCAACCTTAGACAGGCTGGTTAAGCAAAGGCAGATTCTACATAGACTGTCATTTGAACATGATATTGATGGATTGTTTTCACAAACAGCTTGGACTGCAATGAAAAGCCTAGTGAATGTGCTAAGGCCATTTTAACAGGTCACTGGAGACCAAAGTGCCTGAAGGGAGGATCTACGTCAAGTCCTGTGAACAGTCCATAATATACGAATAGGATAATGAAGCACCTCAGGAAAAAAAATGTTAACATGAAGATATTTTCAAAGACATTTCTGGTGTCATTAATATGTTTGAGAACTCTTCAAGCTTCAGGCTTCCTAGGTGTTTCAGGTTATGTCAAATACTTTTTTTCACGACATTCTCATCTGAGTTTCTCCTCACAACCAACGAGGATGCTCCTGTTTTTTTTTTCTCTCCCTCTCCTATTTTTGTGTTTGTTGTTGGTGGTTTTTTTAATCACATAAAATGGATTTCCACGATGTGGAAGCTGATAGAAATATTCTCTGAAAAGAAAATTAGACAACATAATGAATCAGCTCAATATAGTAACAATCCAAGCACACATGTAGCTAGGACTGGTGGGGTTTTTCAAAGGCAATAATGAAAGAAAGAATATGAGCTCAAAAGGATTATCAGCATCTCTCCAAATAGACAACTTGAAGTTATTGCCAATGAAATCCACATGGAACTTAATTTCAACTATAAACATATGTAATTTTTCAAGGAGTTTTCACATGTAATTGCAGATCACTATAACTCCATTGAAGGCCTTAAGATACAATCTCCTAAATTGTGAGAAATTTTACTAATGAATCATTTTTTTAAGATTTATTTATTTTTTATTACAAAGTCACATGTACGGAGAGGAGGAGAGACAGACAGGAAGATCTTCCATCCAATGATTCACTCCCCAAGTGACCGCAACGGGTACCAATCTGAAGCCGGGAACCAGGAACCTCTTCCGGATCTCCCACTTGGGTGCAGGGTCCCAAGGCCTTGGGCCGTCCTCGACTGCTTTCCCTGGCCACAAACCGGGAGCTGGATGGGAAGTGGAGCTGTCGGGATTAGAACCGGCGCCCCAGTTGGGATCCTGGTGTGTTCAAGGCAAGGACTTTTACTGCTAGGCCACGCAGCGGGCCCTAATGAGTCATTTTTAAAATCAAGGTAAATTAAGAATAGTTTGTAATTGGGTATTCCCAGCAACTTTAAGTTCCAGAGAAATCATCGGAAATGCAATCTTTTAAGTCATAGGTATTGATTCATTTCTTAAATTAAAATAACTCTGTTTAGAGAACATTCAAAAATTATAGAAAAAATACAAATTATTATTCAGATATAATGTCCACCCATTTTGTCAGCGTATGTCATTCATGGGATCACAGAAAATACAAGTAGGAAGCAGCTTGAGTGTCTATCCTGCTCATCTTGTATTCTTTGTTAGCTATTTTGACTGTGGTGAGGTATAACTTTATTGTTTTATTTGTGGTTCCATGATGTCTGCCAATTCTGAGCATTTTTTTTTCATGTATCTATCTACTGGTCATTTATATTTCAACTTCTGAAAATGCATGGTGGGCCCGGCACCGCAGTTCAGTGGCTAAAGTCCTTGCCTTGCACACCTTGGGATCCCCTACCGGTGCCAGTTCTAATCAAGGCTACCCTGCTTCCCATCCAGCTCCCTCTCTGTTGCCTGGGAAAGCAGTTGGGGATAGCCCAAAGCCTTGGGACTCTGCACCCCCTTAGGAGACCAGAAAGAGATTTTCCTAGCTTCTGGCTTCAGATTGGCGCATCTCCAGCCATTGATGGAGCAACTTCCTGTCTGTCTCTCCTCCTCTCTGTATATCTGCCTTTCCAATAAAAATAAATAAAATCTTTAAAAAATGCATAGTCATGCCTTTTGCCCTCTTCTTAACTATTGTTATATAGCTATTTTTGGAGCTTTTTATGGATCCTCAATATTAATCCTTAATATTAATCCAATAAATCATTTCCATAGCTTGCAAATATTTTCTTCCATTCTATTTTGTCTCTTCACTTTGTTCAGTGTTTCCATTGCTATGCAGAAGCTTATAAGCTTAGGAGGCCCAGTGTAGTAGCCTGGAGCCTAAAGTAAATAAGAGAGAGGTGAGAATCTCATAAGCAGGTCCAGCATAGTAGCGTAGTCATTAAATCCTCCCCTTGCAGGTTCTGGGATCCCAACTGGGTGCTGTGCTGTATTCTGGCAGCTCCGCTTTCCATCCAGTTCCCTGCTTGTGGCTTGGGAAAGCAGTCGAGGACAGCCCAAGCCCTTGGAACCTGAACGCACGTGGGAGACCCAGGAGGGGCTCCAGGCTCCTGGTTTCGATTTAGCTCAACTCCGGCCGTTGTAGCCACGTTAGGGAGTGAATCAGAAGGTGGAAGATCTTCCTTTCTTTCTCTCATCCTCTTTGTAAAATCTGACTTTCCAATAAAAATAATAAGTACATCTTAAAAAGAAAGAAAAGCTTGTTGGTTTAATGTAATCACATTTGTATGTATTTTTTATTTTATTGTGTGTGCTTTTTCAGGAAGTGTTTCAAGAAACTTTTGATTATGCCTATGTCCTACAGAGGTTCAACAATATCTTCCCTCAGCGATTTGATTTGATAATTTGAGGTTATAAATTTATATCTGTGATTCATTGTTGTTTAATATTTGCATACAGTTTAAAGTTGGGTTATTATTTCATACTTCTGTATGTGTAGATCCAGTATCTCCAAATTCACTGTCATTTCTCTAGGAAATTATTTTGCTCATTTTCAAGATCTAATCGGATGTAGCTGCATGGGTTATTTTATGGAGTTCCTAGTCTGTCCCATTGGTCCACATTTCTATTTTTAGCACCACTTTTTCATTGTAACACTCTGTTATGTCTTGGAATCTAATTTTATGGATTGTTTTGCTATTCATGTCCCTTGTGTTTCCATGTGAATGTTTGTATTTTTCCTAGATCTGAGGAGAATATTCTTATTTTTAATTATAAGACCCTTAATCCATGAATTCTTTGGGATAGTGTGTACATTTTCATTTTATTAATTCCTCCAATCCAGAATAGTAAAAATTCTTGTGCTTTTTTTCTGCCTACTACTATTTCTTCCTATAATGTGTTGTAATTTTTATGTAGAGATTTTTAAAGATCTCAAAACTATATTTAAACAAACTAGAAAAATCTAGAAGAAATTGACAGATTTCTAGGCTCATATAGTCTACCAAAATTGAGTCATAAAGAAATAGAAAACCAATAACCAAGGCAGAAATTTAATCAGTTTCATAGACACACAAACAAGCAAAAAAATCACTGCTAAATTCTATCTAACATGATAAGAAATATTTCCAATTCTCAAACTGTTAAAGCATATTAAGGGGAGAAATTCTCCTAAACTATTTAGATTAGTCCATTATCACCTTAATTTCAAAAGAAAAAAAAGAAAAAAAAAGCTACAGCAATAAAGTTAACTGTAGAACAATATCCATAACATACACAGATGCAGAAATGACCATTCACCATTAAAATTAGACTTTTTCATGATGAAGATTTGATTTTTTATGTTTTTATAGACTACTTCCTAGTTATCAAGTTATACTCCTGATTGAAGTTCACACAATTTGTGTGAAGGAGGCAAAGCATAGAAAACTTCAGTGGTGAGGACAGGGTTAATATTTTGTATCACTGATGCCAAACACATAGAATGTGCTTAATGACACATTCTGAATAAATGATTGAAATATCCTCTTTCAAATAATAAGAAAACCAAAGCTCCGTGAAATCCAGTGACATGCCTAAGGTATATTTGGTGAAAAACTCCCATAAAGACTGGCTTTGTTGAATTCTGATGGTTACGCCTGAGTTCTGTGCATCAACTATCTTAGCGTCTTTGCCCACACACTGTACAAGCTGTTGCCTGATACTCGTTCTCAAACTTGGAAAACAGAAAAGCAGTAGAAGCAGAATAAAGAAGGGAAAAGTGGCTTATTTCACTGTGAAATCTCACTATTGAATTACGCTTGATGAATACTCGTCAGTATTTTCTTTAGAGAGGATTCACTTTTCAAGGAATGAAAATATTGGTTGAAGAACAATGATAACACAATAAATACATTCTGCTGAAATCATGTATTGGTTGATAATAAACATGTACAAAATGGTTGCTTTACTCACCATTTTCACCAGCAGAAAAAGCATTTATTTACAGTGTGCAAATAAGGAAATTGTTAACAGAAACTTAAATGATTCCCTGCAGGTTGTATGTCTTAGAATCAGATTATTTGCCCCACAAAGAATATATTCTCTCATGCTAGTCATTCTTACTCATAGTGAATCCTATTTGGGATAAGAATCATTTTAAGCATTACCATATTTGTACAGCTCTAAAAATCTTGTTGTAATGAGAATCAGGGAGAAAAACACTAGCCAAATTACCCTGAAGAATATACAACATGTTTATACAAAGCTGAACAGTGAACAGTGTTGATCTGAATGTTCTACCAGTTGGTGGAGTTCTTGAATAGGTTTGAGAATGGGCAAACATATAGGGAAAAAACGAGTAGACAAGAGTCACTAAAAGTCATTCTTACTAAAATATTTCTTGTTTTATAAATACATGAATAATTTAAGTTAATTTAAATTAGCAAACGCTGTTTCTAGAAGCATATATTCTGTGCAGATCAAACCTGGAAGTCATGCTGACAATTATTTTAATCCTCACATGCATATGAAACGGCAAACCAGTAAGCCAAGAGATTTTAGGATTTTTTTTTCAGTGTAGACAGGAAAAAGCTGTAATTTGAGAACAGTAAGTATATGAAGACCCCATGAGAATGAATCCTGTGCAGTTAGAAAGCATTGAAAAAACTCCGAATGCTTGAAAGGTAGAAACCCAAGAAGAGGTGGATAGACAAATTCATGTTACAGGTGAGTTAATGTCCCTTGACATGCATAATAGCTGGGCGTTAGTGAGAAAAAATCCTGTACTTAAGACTATTAAATCAAGTGTCCAAATTCAAGTATTTTTTGAGACTTATTTATTTTTATTGGAGAGGCGGATTTACAGAGAGGAAAGAAATAAAGATCTTGCATCTCTTGATTCACTCTGCAAGTGGCAGCAATGACCTGAGTTGATCTGATCTGAAGCCAGGAATCAGGAGTTCCTTCAGGTGCCCCATGCACACACAGAATGGCAAGGTTTTGTGCCATCCTCTGTTGCTTTTCCAAGCCATAAGGTAGGAGCAGCCTATACCCAGATTGGTGCTCATCTGGGATGCTGGTGCTTGCATGAGTAGGATTAGCTAGTTGAGCCATTACACGGTCACCAAAATAATTTTTAAGGCTGAAAACTAAAGTCTCCATCAGTAAGCTGTCCATACAATTTATACTAGTGTAATCTATAAGCAACAACATCCACTGAAATAAATGTTATGCTAATTAGTCACTACCATGATCGGGCATGTGCATGCACATACACACACTCAGAAAAACACGCCGAGGATAAAGAGGAAACACCTAAATTTTTTTTTAATTTATTCATTAATTACATTGTATTATGTGACACAGTTTCATAGGTACTGGGATTCTCCCCACCCCTCCGCAAACCCTCCCCCCATGGTGGATTCCTCCACCTTGTTGCATAACCACAGTTCAAGTTTAGTTGAGATTCCCGCTTTGCAAGCATACACTAAACATAGAGTCCAGCATCTTATAGTCCAGTCAAGTTCAACAGCTTCTTAGGGAGACCCTGTCTGGTCTGAAGGCAGAACCAGCAGAGTATCATCCCAGTCAATTAAAAGCTCCAACATACCATCAGCAACAATTAACTTCGTTATGGAATTAATTGACATAGCATTGAGTAACCAATATGTTAAAAACAAATGCGAGTTCTTAACCACATTCTGTGGTCACCTCATTGACATTTCAATTTTAGTTTATACACAACATATAACATTCAAAACATGTTATACATAATATCATATCATCTTAAATTAAGGCAAACATGTGGTATTTAACCTTTTGGGATTGGCTCATTTCCCTTAGCATTATGGTTTCCAGTTTGGCCCATTTGGCCACAAAGAACTGCATTTTGTTTTTTTTAATAGCTGAGTAGTATTCCATGGAGTAGATGAACCATAGCTTTCTTATCCAATCCTCTGCTGATGGGCATTTTGGCTGCTTCCATGTTTTTTGCAATTACTGGCTGTGCTGCTATGAACATAGGAACACCTAAGTTCTTAACACTTTGGATTCTAATTTTAACGGAGAGTAGCATACCAGGAAGTGGAGTAAATATACACCGTAGTATGTATCTCTAATTTGGAATAAAGGGAAGACTCCCAATAAAATAGTTAAATACAGCTTAAAATTTGATACTAGATTTTCCACCTTTGTTTATGTCTCACACAATCTCATGTAAGATAATTTCTTTTTTGTTTTTATCATCTGTCCTTCTCATTCATCTCTTGAGTAATAATTTCATGATCAAATTATCTGTTAAGTATTATGCTGAATTTTAGGGATATTTTTGTACTGAATCACAGACTCATGCATCCAGGAATTAAAATTCCTTTGTAATGTTGTAATAGGAGTACACCAGGGCATTGTGGGAGCAGGAAATGTGTAACACGTAATTGAGTCTGTACTGTAAGGATGGTTTCAGGTCAAGTTACTTGAGTCTTTTTTTTTTTCCAAGTATGATTCCAATTTCTGCAAGTGATCTACTGAGTTGTTTATTTGGCTGTGATGAAGTTCTCACTGAATCAAAATGCATCCTATAGACAAGATGTTACAGAGGCTAATAGTTGAATTTTAATTATCAAAGAACTACAGCATTTAAGAGACTACTTACAGCAATTGTTCCTCAAGAGTATACCCAGAATGAAGGCATCTGTGCAGTTAATTTATACTGACCAATACATTCTTTTTATAAAACTTATTTATTTTTATTGGAAAGACAGATTTACAGAGAGAAGGAGAGTCAGAGAGAAAAATCTACTGTTTGCTGGTTCACGCCCCAAGTGGCCACAACAGCTGAAGCTGAGTCAATCCAAAGCCATGAGCCAGGAGCTTTTTCTGGGTCTCTCATGAAGGTGCAGGGTCCCAAGACTTTGGGTTTTCCTCTACTGCTTTCTTAGCCCATAGGCAGGGAGCTGGATGGGAAGCAAAGCAAACAGGATATGAACTGGCACCCACATGAGATCCTCACGCATGCAAGGCAAAGACTTTAACCACTAAGCTATTACACAGGACTCTGATAAATACATTCTTACAGCCAAAAAAAAAATGAAAAATCAAGTTTTTTTGAACATTTGATTATTTAAAATTGTATTGCTATTGCTAACACTTAAAATTCACTTAAAGGTGACTTCTTACCTTATCTGACTCTGATAACTCTTAATAATCATAAAAATACCAACTTTGTGTAAAGACTTAACAGATGGAAGACCAACAGCATGACTTTCTAAGTTTTCGTTTTTCCTAACAATCCAGGTAAAACAAAATGTACTTTTTATACTCAGTTTAAAGCAAGCTAACATTTGAAATTTGTTTTATAAAATTACTTGAAGATATACTAAATATTAACTGATTTATTATAAGGCTACCTTGTTAGGTTTAGAAGCTAGTAGCCTGCATCTAAACCTTCCTGACAGATTATAAAGACGTATCCTCCAAAGCCACACGTACATAGGAAGCGATGGAGTGTGTGTGCAGGTGTGGCAGTGAGGTTCATGTTGACTTCTTCAGCTGCTGTTATTTCAGCAAGAGGATGGAAAAACAGTGATGATCTTTTGAATGGAAACAATGGGGAGAGAACATAAACCGTAATGAGGAAGAAACCAGGAGGACACTAAATGCTTGGCAGTCCCCAACAAATTCATATAACAAATCTTAAATCTCAAAGCAAAATGAAAGCTTCTTTGATGATTAACATGAACTTAATGAACAATGAGAGCAGGTTAGCAAGCTGTAGAATACATTTGAACTCACCTCGCAGCAATCAGTCCTTGGGGCTTTCAAGAGATAAGGGCAACTATTGACAGAGCTGAACAGAGCAGCTGAAATTACACAGTCACTCCGCACTCCTTATACATTTGTCACCCGTATATGTGAATATTTATGGCTCACATGACAAGCGATTTACCTTATTTGGTGATTGCAAGCCTTGCTGAAATTCCAGGGTCACCAGAATGGTGTTACATTTCTCCTGAGATCTGGGCTGGATTAAGGCAAGGGAGTCGTAGCAGCTGCAAATGAAAATGTGTCATTAAGCCAATCTACCTCTGTAATCCTCCTACTCTGACACATGTTCCCAGCCAATCCCTCTTCCCACTTACCACTCAAAAATAAAATAAATAAATAAATAAAATCTCCTCCTTGGATTGTGGGGAGAAAATACTTCCAGTAAGAATAATTGGGGAAAATATGGACTGCAGAGAAGGAGCTAAAGTAAGCACGTTCAGGATGCAGAAAATTAAATCGCACCAGCCTCATCTGTTCAACAGCATGGTGCTCTGGCAGTTCATAAGCACGTTTAATAATATTTATAGTTCAGCTAAATAAGGAATTAATAAGGGGAAAGTGGGCTGTCCTGGATGAGATCAGCTTGGTATGCTCTCCCAGATGTTGAGCCTAGTAGGATTAAGCAGCATGAAATTCACCTGTGGTCCCATCAAAGCATATGGCAGATTCAATAAAGGAACTCCTGCCAGAAAAGGCCCTTGAAGCAGATATTCTATATGTGCTTTTATACACATTGACAACCATTCTGTGCCGCTGGTCAGGGAGACAGCACTTACGCTTTTGTTTTGCTTTGTTTTAAATGTCCTCCTACTGTGTTTCTTAAGCTACAATCCTAAAAACACTTAGAAGAATACATTTTGAATGAGTGGTGTTTTAGGCACAGAACTAATTGCATCAGACAGTTATAGAATATGAGAAAAATTTTGTATTGGATCATAGGTCTGAAAACTGTTCTCTTGAAGCTATTCAAGTTTTTTTTAAATATTTCTTTGTTTTTGACAATCTACATGGTTAATTAGGGCACAAAGTTTCAATGGTTACAGGAAAGTGGGTAAGACTATTGTTTCCACATTTTCTCTCTCTCTCTCTCTCTCTCTCTCTCTCTCTCTCTCTCTCTCTCTCCTGTATCTGGGGTAAAGGGGGAGATAAAGTCAGAAGACTTACCCAGCCTCCCACCCCTTTCAGGTCGCTGATGTGGGGCATGCTCTGAAGGTCTTACTCAAGTGGTTTTAATAATTCAACAGTTATGCATTGCTGCCAATCTCGCCATTCCAAGCGCGATGAGGTTATTGCAGAATCTGCTGATTGACATAGTCTCTGTTTGCCCAGTTTTTCACTGCCAATATATGTCTGCGGTAGTTGATTGATTTGTTCTGTCCTCTGTTGTGGTGCCAGGTATCCTCTACAGGTTCCGATAGACTGCCATTTCCTCCATGTGCACCTGATTGTGCTGTCCACTGCTCCGTCTGAGCCTCTGAGGAGGCTCAGCTCTGGCATTTGCACTTCATGGCAGAACATGGAACCTGCACTTCTCTTCATGGTTGTGGTTCTGAGTTCGACAGTTCGATCGGGGAGATCCTTAAAGAAACTTTGTCTGAGGTGATCCCAGACCAGATTCTTGTTTGTACTTTTCAAGTACAGAGCCTGGCACAGTCCATCACTCCAATCAGCTGGTGGTTTGAAATTGCTGGATCAGTTCTGTTTCCGGCCCTGTCTTCCACTGGAACCAAAGGGTGTTGCAGTCCAGCCTGATTCTGCCAAGCACACACTCTGCCCTCACGTAAACCAGTGGGAGATGCAGCCTAGTCAGAGCGAGGCACAATAACCCCCACCAGGACTGCCCCCTGCCCTAGTTCCCGTGCTTGCCAGTATGTACAGCAGATTAGTCCAGTCTGTCCCACATCCCATTCAGCTCTCCCAACCAGCTCCACTATCCAGCCCACACACAGACTGGTGGATACCATTCTGTCTAACCACCCCTGCCCCAGTCCTGGTTTTCATGCTCTCCAGTGGGAGTGGTAACCCAAGAGGGAGATGCCCACCATTTCCCTCCTAGGCTGCTGCCACTCCCAGATCATGAGCTTTCTGGATGATTTTGTAGTTTAATTTGAAAGGTTAGCCACCAGTGCCAGCATCTTCTATCTGATGCTGCAGCAAAGCCCAACCAACCCTCACCTATTCTGCTTTGTGTTTGCACCCGTAGGGACAGTCAACCAAGCCTGGCTCTTCCCTGATCTGGCTCACATAAGGCCCACCCATGTTGTAGCCCTGCCTGGTCTGGTCTGTCCCCACCCCAACTCATGCTCTCCAGTGGGTGAGATGTTCCAACAGGTGGGTCTTCTACATTCCCCCTACCAGCTTTACCCCCTCCCTTCCTGGTCTCTACTTACGCTACATCACAGTCTGGCATGGCCTACCTCATGTCGGCGTTTGCTAGTGGGTGCTGTAGCCTGGCCAGGACCGGCCCACAACCAATTCCAGCTGGTGAGTGTTGCAGTCTAGCCCATACCAGAGTGTACCCTATCCCAGCAGTAATATGTATTGGTTTGTGTTGCGACCATACCTGGACTGACCCACAGTGTTCTGGTGCTCGGATTCATCAGCGGCTGATGTGAACTAGTTCAGGCTGGTCCACTCCTGAGTTGGGACAAATGTATGCTGGTGCATACCTTTCCATGACCTGGTCTGGGCTGTTCCTTATCGTGCTTCTTGCACTCACATGCAGGGACTTTGTCCTACCAGAGGAATTGCCCAGGCTCCTCCATCAGAACCTCTCCCTATGCCAGATTTTGCACATATCAGTGGGTCCATGAGCCAGCCCTACTCGGTCCACTTCCTGTGCTAGCAGGAATAGTGGCCTTTTCTGACTAGCCTTCAACCCATTCTGGTTCTTATTGTTGGATGTTTCAGCCCAGCCAAGGTTCATCCATACCAGACACTACTCACACATGGCTCAGTAGGGGCAGAGACCTAACTTAGTCCATCCTACATCTACCCAGGCTCTCCAGAGCAACAGATGGTGCCGGTGTCTAGCCCAGTTAGGTGTGCCCAGTCCCAGTTCACAATTGTGCCTAGAGAGATTGCAACCATATCCAGACTAGGATGCAGCCCCAACTGTGTCCCCGCACTCTCCCGTGGGAACCCCAACCCAGCAAGGATGTACTCTCACAGCTCCCCAACCAAGCCTATTTCCAGCCCTAGATAACATGCATGCCAGTGGTTGCTCTGACCCAGTTAGCTTAGCCTCTCACCTGTCTCAGCCTTTGTCTTCGTTGCTGTGGCCTAGTATCCCTGGCACATGTAGAACAGTAGGTGTAAGAGCGTACTTACACTTGCTCCACCCTGATTTCTATTTTTGTTTGTGAGTTAAGGTTTGCTTGGCCCTGCCTGGTCCACCCCGTTCCATTACTGACCCACACATTAGCCAGACATTGGAGCTACTTTGCCCAGCTTGTCCAACCCCCAGGCCTGAACCATGTGTCCACCAGTGGGAGCTATGACCCACCAGAGAAGTTTTCTAAGTTCCTTAAAACTTGAATAGCTTCCCACATGGAGGAAGTTGGGAAGCTACTCGAGTTTTAAGTAGATTTGTTCTGAGGTGTTCATGAAAATCAGACTTAATGAAGTAGGTCAGCTTTGTAATATTTTATATTTAAAGATTTATGTATTTTTGTTGAAGAATACATATATTTCATGAGTATTAAATCTAACCAATGCATTACTCACATAGTTTTCAATTTTGTTAAAAATATGTAACATACAATTTGTGTTTCAAGAATATAAATATATTGTGTTTAATCCTCATTATCTTGCAGAATAATAGATCTCCTGAAATCAATTTTTCCATTCTAACAATAATTATGTGTCCTTAATCTAATACCTCCCTGTATCTCCTCCCTTCTAAATCTTTCAGGCTATGGTAACCTCTAGTTTATTTTCTGTTTAAGTGAGATAAAAGTTTTTAAGTTTAGAAAGTGAATAATATCATGGATATTAGTCTTTCTTTCTCTATCTTGCTTCACTCAATGTAACATTCTCCAGTTCATCTGTGAATGGTGGAATTTCAACACTTTTGTAGCTAGATTGTATTCTTTTGTGTTTATATACTATGTTTTCTGTATTCATCTGTTAATGGACATGGGTTAATTCTACAACTTGGCCACTGTGAGTAGTAGTTATAAAAATGAGAATTCAAATATCTCTTCAACAAACTGATTTGATTTCCTTTGGATACATACCCAGTGGTGGGATTTCTGGATGTTTAGTGGATTTTGAACATTGCAGTACAATTTATGGCTATGCATCCATATTTAAGGCTGCCCTCATGTTATCTTGACTAAATCTTTTCACTGATGACATCTCCTAGATTTGGGAAAAAAGTTTCCAATAATGCACTGATACATTTTAGGACCAAGGCGATTTTCAAGTGTTACTTGGGAAAAATGAATAGGAAATCTTTCTTTCATATGTAAGAAATTTTATGGAGGAAAACTGAATCTAAGTTTTCTAGTGAAACTGATAAATTTAGAATGAGTTCTTCTGTGCCAGAAGAGTTCCACCCTTACATGTACCTCTTTTATACAAAGTGCAACATTAAGATGACAGAAAATGAGGTCGTGATGGCTCTCGTAAGGCTCTGTATAGAGATCTTTCTTAAAGAAAGTACTTGCTTCTCAAATCACCTTTTGCAAAGGCCTATTTGTGCTGGCTAGTTGAAGTGCTAGTGGTAAGAAAGCATGGCTTGGCACCCCTTTCAGGCATAGCTTCAGTTGCAGAGAACTTGCTTGTCCAAGGTCATGGCCACATAGGAATGTCCTACAATAAATAACTGATGGAGCATTTATATAAATGCCAGGTCATTGTATTTCTGAGCAGGGCCAGTTTACAAGGTGACTTTACTTCCAAAGTTTCTCTATGGGGCTGACCAATGAATTAGGCAATCATCAGGCCAGCAACACATTTCAGCCAGGCCCTTTATATCCTCTCTCCATCTTTCTCTGTTGCAAGAGTTGATTTATCCCAGAATGCACCTCTGTCATCTTTTCCAGCTCAACATATGACACATGGTAAGATCTTTATCTACCATAATAATAATCTATTCCTGCTTGAACGATTATTTATTATAGGATTAATCTTGTCATCATAGAGAAATTTCAAAGTATGTCATCATAAAAATTAAAACAAAAATAAGACAAGTAAGAAAAAGAGGGTGGGAGTGAGTGAGGGAAGAAAGGTATGATGGGAAGTATTTCTATCCTCTTTAAACTGTATATGTGCATGAAATCCGAAACAAAAACAAACACAAACTTCATCAAGGTACTAAGGTCAACTTCAGAGAAAGGAAACACGTTCTACTGATTGGGAATACAGGTTATGGAGTTAGAGGTTATTTTCTTGTAGAGTTTCCCAGTGTGATGCAATGGATATAAATCAAGGACCTGATGTCTTTCTGGGATTAAAATATGGGCATCTATCTACAGATCTCAATTAACCCAAATGCAACTTTAGAAACATGAGGTGTAAATTTCCAAAAGTTAGTTCAGCTTTGGTTTCACTTAGCAACATTGGTGTGCCTGGTTCACTAACCCATGCTATTTGATATGTTTTCCACCTTACTTTATCGAGAAACATAAATCAGTCCCTGAAAATGGATCACATAAAACTCAATTACTGATTGAACGTGATCAACCTTATCTAGAGTTCTACTTAAGAATTAAGTGCAGTCATTTCTTACTGACTTTTATTTCGATTTGTTTTTCTGAGGGTACATCACAATTTCATAGCCTAAAAAGATGGTATCAGGAAAACGTGTCCTGTCCTAAATTCCAATCTCTGCTTCTGAAATCTTTTGAAGCCACTTCACATTTGAAAAAAAAAAAACAAAACAAAACAAGATTCTTGCAATAATACACAAGAACACAACGATGTGGCTTGGGTTTATCTTCCTTGCCCCACATTTTTATTCTCAAGCCACTACTACAATTTATGAAACAATAATTTTTCATACTTGTAAAGTTAGCAAAAAAGAAATGTCTATTTTTTTGAAATTCACAGAGAGGATAAATTCCCATATGGTACTGTGTCGTAAAATAACAACAATGATAATAATGATAAAGTTAAAACATCAAGTCTTTATAAAGTCCTGTAAAGAAGTAAGTAAGAATTGTCAAATGAAAAGCTTGATTCGCATGTATCCCTTACAAAACCTTTCCCCAACTCCCATTTACAATTATTTTGTAACAAAATTGAGACATACCAACCATTCACTTTCCCCGTAGCAATAACCCGTTCATATGAGCTGGCAAAACTTATCTTTCTCTTTACAAGAAAAATTGAGCAAGCATATTGTAAATTCCTTTACTGTCCTTGAGAAGGTAAATATGGTGACAATATAAATGTTGTTATTCTAATTATGTTAGTATATTGCGAATCTGTGTTTCCAGTCATGAGTGATTCCTGAGTGGTGAAAAACAGCAGCTCACTAAGATTAAGCAGTAGCTGAAAAAGCCATCTTCGAGCTCATTCACCATTTTCTTAGCATTGGTCTTCACTTCCCCTTTGCCAAATGCATCTCCATCCTTGTTACAGATTTGATTGTTGACCAATGAGATACAGATTTAGACACAATTATACAAGCCTGCTTGAAAACAATCTGGGAAGGAGCAAAGAGGTCAAGACCATAACAAAATTCTACGCATTAAGAAAATAGAAGAAGCAAAACAGAAACACTTCGTGATCACTGAAAACATGGGATGATATTCACATCTATAGCATTTTAGCATAAACAAAAGTTCCATTAAGCAGAAGTGAAAAGGTTCAATGACCCTTAGAAGAGCCAATGATATTCCCAGAAGTTAGGAACAAGGAGAAATCACATGTTAAGGCAATGTTTTCACGTCTTTTTTTTTTTTTTAATGATTGTGGCAATTACAGGCATGATCTTGCAGGAAAGGCCGTGGATATTGCTACCTAGGCAAGAGTCAACCTATTGGTCATTTGAAATGACCCATTCTGAAATTACCTCTTCTATTTCTTAAAAATTATGATATCTTCCCTTATTGCCTTCATCTATCAAAGCTAATTTTCAAAAATTTGTATCCAATTGCTGTGCCTCACTAAATGGAGTCTTAACCCCTTTTATCTTTTGGAAATTATATCATCTGGCCAGACAATTCTGTTTTTGCTGGAGTCTCAGTGGCTGGCTCACTCCTTTTATTTTTTTCCATTAACCTTTTACCGCCATCAATATTGGCAGAAGAATGTAATTATAAAAGAACAATTGCATTAAAAATATAAAACATATTTGTTTTCTAAATTCAAACTTTACAATTCTGGGAAGAACTGGACAGCAAGGAAGCTTGAGCTAGCTTGCTTACCTGGAGTCATGTACATTGCCTCCTGCCCACAGACACAGGGAAGAGAGGAAAGATGGCCAGAACATCTGCTTAGCAAGGAGTGAGGCCACGCTCTGAGCTGACACAGTGATCCTCCCAGGCATAAAAAGTCCGTCAGCACTTAATTTTGTCATCAGATAAATATTTGAGAATATAGAGATCACACAAGCATTGTGAGAATTAATATCGAAAGTAAGTTCCTGGCCTCAAACCTCAGTACGGTGGAGGAAAAAATGATCTGAATTGCCTTAGCTTCTGTTTTATTTTTCATTTGAAAGTCTCACAGTTCTGTCACTGAACATCTTGGGTTTGTTTTGCATGTCATCAATTGTATGAGATGAAGATTTTTTTTTATCCTTTATTAACCATACAATCAAAGTCTCAGGCCCTGCATGAGTCCCCCAGATTTGTGGCTTTCAGATCAGCAGTGTCCTAGTTCAAGAAAGAAATTGCTTTCAGCCAGTATTATTCAAAGACTCTTGTTTCCATTTTATCTTTTATTTAATGCAGCCATGTCATCTAGGGCCTATTCACAAGGACTCCAATTATTTGATAGACAGCAGCCAATGACATTTTTCTCTCTTGTTTTCTTATCTGTAGGCACAAGTTAAGACATATATTCATTTAAAAAATAGGTGCCCATTTGTGACTGGGATAGTTTATGAGAGGTCCAAAAAGATTCTCACCAAGAAACAAATTTTGAAAAAATCATTCTGAAACAAAGAGTTCTCCAGTATTTACCAAAAGGAGTGCTCATAGAAATGGCCTAAATCACATAAAGGATTTCTCTTTTGATTTCCTGATGACTGATATAAACTGATATTCCTAGTGTTTGAATAAGGACCCTCGATTTTTTCTTAGTAGGGAAATACAAATAAGCCAAAGGGTTTGATTTTCATTTATTGCCCTGGCTCAGTCAACCTCAAAAATCACTTGCTATAAAAGCCAACCCATGTTATTTTATGTGACCATACTTCATGATAACCTATTACATTTTTTTGAACAAATATAAAAGAAACTCGAATGCTCTAGGAGAAAGTGATGAAAAGAACCCAAATTCATTAACCCATTTAATGATCAATTGAAATTTCACATCTCATTCTATAATATGTACATTTAAGATAATAGTAATAAAAGTTGACTATTATCAGGTTATAATGGATAATCATACATGAGGTTTCAAAACTTGTCTCTGTTGCCTACCCCTTGCCAGGAAAAAATACTGGTGATAATAATACTGTTAATCCATACACGAGCTGGCCCTTGAATTTTAGGGACCATGCATTCTTTTTATTCTTTTTCTGGAAAGATTTATTTATTTTTATTTCAAAATCAATATACAGAGAGGAGGAGAGACAGAAAGGAAAACCTTCTGTTCGATGATTCAGTCCCCAAGTGACTGCAATGGCCGGTGATGAGCCAAACCAAAGCCAGGATCCAGGAGCTTCTACCAGGTCTCCCACACAGGTGCAGGGTCCCAAGGCTTTGGGTCGTTTTCTACTGCTTTCCCAGGCCACAAGCAGGGAGTGGGACACGAACCGTGCCCATATGGGATCCCAGTGTATACAAGGAAAGGACTTTAGCCGCTAGGCTACTGTGCCGGTCCTGGAATGCTTTATAAATTTAGCATTATCTCATGAGCCTTTCATATCATTTAATAAAATATTCCTCAAAAAACGATCTTAATGATAACACAATATTCCACAGAATGGCCCATTTACATGTATTTTATGTTAAGAAATAAGAGCTATTCCTTTCTGAGTGTGCAAGCTTTCTACTGTTTGCTTTCATACTGACTCCAAGTGTGTGCATACAACTCATGGCTGCTTGGGGCCATATCTTTTAGCCACTCATTTTTTTAGTTTATAAATGAATGGAACTCAATGTTTCCAAGTGAATTCTGAAAGCACAGATAAACAAGTAATAGACAAACAAATCTAAATAACAGTAACATACTTTTTCTGTTGGTGTTCCTAAACCAATGGTCCGTACCTGATAACAATCTATGTGAGGAATGTGTGAAGATGGAGATGTATGAAAAGACTGTTCATATTCTGCCTTTTGCTATGTAGATTGAGCTATACTTCGGAAGATTTCAGCCTGAATTTTCACTGATGTGAGACAATGTGGTTTTGTTGTTGTTTTTGTTATTTGTATTTGTGCAAAAGCAAGCATAACATCTGAGGAAAGAATGAGCTTGCTTTGAGCAGTGGAAGAAGAGCAGAGAGGAGAATGCAGTGTGACAGATAAGAGTATAAGCACAAGCCAGATAGCACAGGGCCACTTCACATAAGGTCCTATGGTTATTATTAGAAAGTCGGTATTATATAACTTTACTTTTTAGGTATGTGCAGAGAAATGGCATAATTAGGCACATGCTTAAAATCTGACTCTGATAATGTTTTTGGAAATTATTTGGCAAGGCAGTGCAGAGAAATTAGTATAAAGCTACTGTAATAATCATAGGAAAGAATTATCACCTTTTATAACTGGTGGTGGCCTGGCTACAGTGAGAAGTGATCATATCTGGGTCACGTGTTCAAGAGAAAACTAACAGAATTTGCTGAGAGTTAACTATGATATGAATGAAAACGAGATGATTCAAATATAACTCCATTTGTGCTATTAGGGGCAGAAGATGGGAGTTACCATCTGCTGGGACGCAAGAATGTGAACAAATAAAGAATGGAGGAAAATTCATAGCCTTTTTGGAATCTGCTAAGTTTGAAATTTCTTCTCAGTACAGAAGTTTTCTAGAACGTACATGAGTTTCTAAGCTAAAAAATATCTTGACAATATCTTGACTATACAGTGGTCTATACCCACAATATCACTATACACTTAACTAGAAGAACAATGGACTTCTGACTGTTGCTGAAGGACTATACTCTTACAATAAGAGGTAGGGGAAGACAATGCGGGGAGCGGAAATCCCTGAGCTTATGCACCTATATAATGGGAAAATAAGTAAATAAAGAAAATAACTTTCCATTCCTCTTTCCCCTGTCCATGGCGATCACTATTCTATTTCTTGAATCAATAATACGAGTACATTAGACACTGCTTAAGAGAAATAGGATGGGGCCCAGCGGCGTGGCCTAGTGGCTAAAAGTCCTCTCCTTGAATGTGCCGGGATCACATATGGGCGCTGGTTCTAATCCTGGTAGCTCCACTTCCCATCCAGCACTCTGCTTGTGGTCTGGGTAAGCAGTCGAGGACAGCCCTAAGCCTTGGGACTCTGCATCGTATGGGAGACCTGGAAGAAGTTCCTGGATCCTGGCTTCAGATCGGCATAGCATCGGCCGTAGCACTCACTTGGGGAGTGAATCATCGGACGGAAGATCTTTCTCACTGTCTCTCATCCTCTCTGTATATCTGACTTTCCAATAAAAAGAAATAAATCTTTAAAAAAAAGAGAAATAGGATGATGCATTATTTAACTTACTGTTATTACTTGTTTCACTTTGCATACTGGTTTCAAAGTTCATCCATTTCTTTTACACATTCCTATCATATTAAGATAGACATTTTCAATCTAACCTATCATCAAAGCATAGCAAAGCAATTTCAATTACCAATAATTTCATGTTTGAATAATTTTTCTAGTGAAGTCCAATGATACATTGGAGTGTGTACTTGGTATCAGGATCTCAGCTTAACAGTTTTCCACCCTCTGCTTTCCTGACTCTGAGAGGGCCTCTCAGACGTCCCTCTGCAATCCTTGGATAAAAGGGTAGGGAAGATGGAAACCAGGCCTGTGTTCTATGTTCTGTATTCTGAGTCTCAGACTACCCTTGAGCTCCCTCAGATTCTGCGCTTGCCTGAGTTCTCCTGTGTTTTCCAAAAGTCGAGCTAAAGGGCACAATAAAAGCAAAAAACAACAACAACAACAACAAAAAAACCCTCATGAAACAAAACAAAACAAAAAAGCTGTGAAAGGATGAAAGAGATGCAAAAGACTAGAAAAGAAGAATTTTTTTTCTTGCAGTTTGAAAAAAGGTCCCTAAAATTTACCACCACTCAGGTTCCCATGCAGAAAATTCCTTTAAAGAAGGAGTGCAAAGTTAAGATATAAATATGGTAAGAATAGGGGCTGGGCACTGTAGTCTAGTGGCTAAAAGTCCTTGCTTTGCATGCACCTGGATCCCATATGGGCACCAGTTCTAATCCTGACCGCCCAGTTTGCGATGCAACTCCCAGCCTGTGGCCTGGGAAGGCGGTCAAGGATGGCCCAAAGTGAGACACTGCGTGCGCGTGAGAGACCCGAGAGAGGCTCCTGGCTTCGGATCGGCTCAACTCCGGCAATTGTGGCTGCTTAGCTAGTGAATAATTTGAAAGAAGATCTTCCTTTCTGTCTCTCCTCCTCTCTGTATGTCTGACTTTGCAATAAAAATAAATAGATCTTTTAAAAATGGTAAGAATAAACTGTACACTCATGAAGAATTATGAAGGAAGTCTGAAATTAACATATGCTTTTTAATGTTTCTTAGCACAGAATGATCTGAGCAGTTTTGAGTGTCAGAAAATTATAATAAGAAAATAGTAATTGCTAAACAAAATTCCAATGGCGGGAAAAGTAGGAGATTCTCACCATATTGGACCCAGTTCTGTGGAATCTTGAGCATATGTAACTTTGAAAGAAGTCTGCAGTGAGTAGATGGACCAG
Organism: Ochotona princeps; assembly: GCF_030435755.1. Lineage (NCBI taxonomy): Eukaryota > Metazoa > Chordata > Mammalia > Lagomorpha > Ochotonidae > Ochotona > Ochotona princeps. The sequence goes on from NC_080833.1 coordinate 69,807,778, forward strand.
GCGCCTTTCTTAGGAAGCATTATGAATTTGCTGTGGGCGAACTGACTGATCAGAACCAGAGGACAGGAAGATAAAATTTTCATTTTCAGAAAATGCGTGCTAAGGTTTAAGGAAGAATGCACAGGTAGACACCTACTGAAGACTAAAAATGGATAAAAGGCAAGAGTTTATGACATGAGGCCTGAATATATTCAGTCATTTAAAAGGCAAAGTCATCATAAGAGAAAATGAGCAAAGTGAATAAGGGCTTACAGAAGACAGGTTTTCAAGAGATGAGGATGAGCATCCCCAGTCAGTGGAAAGGCCCCGGGCGAGGTCATAAGGCACACGCATTTGTAGTAGCCCAGTGATTTATACAAAGCTGACATTTGGCAAAAATGTGTTGAACAAATCCAGGATCAGGTTGGCACCACTCTGTGTCACCATCAAACAGATCCCTGGAACCACAGAAGGCTGAAGAGGACTAGTATGAGAAGAGAACGGGGACTGCCAGACATGATGACTAAGAATCATAGGCCTCTGCTTATTTCTCCACCTTTGAGTTATGTGAATCTCAACTTCCCGGGGCTTTCCTCGCAGAGCACATTTTGGTCACAATTCCTCTAGCAGCCAGGGCTGTTTATTATCCCTACTTCTGTTTCTGCACATTCTGTCCCTTCTTCATGCAGTTCTGCTTCAGTTTGTGGGGCACTGATTGGGCTCTAAGCAACTCCTGTTAAGCATTCTCACACAGCTTCTTACATAGTGCGGTCACCACAGTGTCTTCTAACCACCTGATAATTAAAATCACACATAATATTTTAGGTAAACTTTATATCCTTTTTCTCTCCTATAGTAAGATTTCCTTAAGAGTTGAAGTACATGTATATATAGCCCCAACACATAGAGAGGAGTTATAAGCAGGCACTCAGAGAGTTTTTAGCAGACTGATCAATTAGCTAGATGAATCATCAGTCAAGTGATTACTGATAAGAAAATAGGATGAAAATCAAGAGGTGAAATGTTGGGGACAAAATAGGACACAGCACCAGAAGTTGACATTTGCTATTTATTCCTACTTATTACTCATTTGGCTATCCCTTTCTTATGACCCCTATGTGGTACAGATCCCATTTCAAAATTCACAGGCTTAAAGAAGAAATTACATCCAGTAAGCTGAAATCAACCATCTTGAAATGAAACTCTGGGAAATGGAACCAAGCAGTGCTGAGAAACACTAATACACTATTAGTGTACCCACTTGAGGTCTCTCTGACATTCCTCTGACCATTCGTATCACAAAAAAAGAGTCTTCTGCAGTTCATGGAAATGAAAAGGTTATGTTGGATTCCAACCTTTGTTTGGGCCAAAAATATCACACACACACACACACACACACACACACACACACAGAGTGATTAATTAATTGATTGATTTTAAAAGCAAAGTTACAGAGACAGGGTGGATGAGGAGAGACAGAGAGGACTTCCATCTGCTGATTTATACTCGCTGAATGGCTGCAACAGCTGCAACTCGTACCAAGCCGGAAGCCAAGGTACTCAGCTAGGTTTCCCACAAATGCAGGAGCCCAAACACTGAGAACATTCTCTATTGCTTTCCAGTAAAGAGTAGCAAGGAGGGGAAAGGGAAATGGAACAGCTCTGACTTGAACTGCCATCCGTATTGGGTGAAAACTAACTTTAACATGGGTGCAGCTGTAACATCACAGTGCCGGGCCCCCAAAATTTGTCTTTGGACTCCATTTTCCATGAACTATCTGAAGTTCACGTATATGCTGATTATCGGAAAAGGTATTTTTTTGTTGTTGGTGGTGGTGTTCTAGTCTCTTTAGTCTAAGTACCCTACTTAAAACATTTATGTTTGAAGCAGGGCTTGGAAGGACTAAAGAAGAATCTTGGTTTCAGGTAAAGGATCACATTAGATCCAGGAAAATAATCCTTTATGAGCAGTAGAATTCCATGATCTTCCACAGTTGGGTGCTCAATAACAAACAAATGGGGGTAGAACTGTTTTAACTGCCTGGATTGACAAGGATTTTTGAGGTCAGATTCTAATTGTTTTCCGACTCAGTCCACTGGCACATTCAGTAACTTTGTTCTTTATGTACTGCTCCTATTGTTTTAGACTGAGAAAATTGTGTATGTGTGTGTGAGTGTGTGTGTGTGTAGCACTGCCCCCTGCAGTAACTAAAGATGTATTATATGTTTCCCATTCTTAGGAATTTTATATTATCTATCCTTTTCAGAAAGTAAAACCATATGATGGAATTTACACAAACCAACATTGCAGCTCCAGACCTTCACTTGAGCGTCTCTACCTGCAGACAAAAAGTACAGTGCACGTACCCCTGTCAGGTCTAATTTTGATGAATTGATCCTCTGTCCCCTGTTTGGTGTCTTACATCCATAACCATGTTACATAGTTTAGGCTGCCAGCATGTTGGTCTGACATTTGTTAATTTTGTGTCCTGTTCATGCTGAAACAATGTCAAGAGTGGGTCACAGTTGCCCCCTCAGTGCCTTTCACAGCTCCACTCATTCCCCAGTTTATTCATCCCTTCTCTGACACTTCCCTGAGCATCCTGGACCCCCTCACCAATGAAACCTCGGGCGGAGACGTCAGGGCATTCTTCATGACATTTCAGAAGGGAGTGAAGAGTTGAGCTTGCTTTTGCTCTTTCCCCTGCCTCTCAGGAGAGGACTCTGGGGAAGCCTCCCTAACAGTGAATGAACTTGAAATCTGCGTGTGTTTCAAAGGCTCTTTGGTGGTCACAGAAGTGCGTTTCCTGGAACAGTCCCGATGTCTGCTGAGAGGAAGGTTCAACTACCTCCTCAGGCAAGTCCTGAGTAAATTCCCTGCTGTGAGAGCAGCGGGCTCTTCCTCTCCTCCTTCAACAGAGAATCTCTGCCTAGATGTGACAACCTTTGACCCAGAGCAGAGCATAACATGATTCCCTTCTGAGAGGCTCCTTGGAAGTCTCCTTGCTACAGGGAATGCCTAATAGCCCCGCTCAACTTGATCGACAGCTATTTTGCCATCAAACTTCATACCGTTTGTCTAAAACAGCTACCATTTCTTTTTTTCTGATGAAGAAAATTGGCATATCGTATGTTGGCAGCTTTTAAAAAATTTTAATATGAAGGGGGAATTAAGAACAGTATTAAAAAACTCTGATATCCATCCTCCCCAAAATGTTATTGTAATCACTCTCACCCTTCCAAATACTGTCACATATCCATTATGCTGTCACGGATCAGTGTACAACTGACAGAGAATAAGATTGAGACAGTCCGTCAATCTAATGTCACACCATGTAATAAAAGTCTACAGAAACCCTGTAAATGCTACTTACACAGCCAGATACAGTTCCAAAGTGCCGATTGGTATAAATGTTCTAAATGGCTATAAATAGGTAATATGTCCTAAGGAAAATCTGACTCTTTAGTGGTATTGAAAAGAGAAAATAGCAGAAATTACAGATTATTACCAATGGAAATAAGGCCAGAGGCCACTTGCATGAAGAGATGGGTCTAGGGAGATAAATGAAATGGAGATAACCCTATGTCAAACAATCTTTCTGATTCACTATTTATAATGGTCTATGTGCTTAAGGCCGTATTGAGTACAAGGGGGGAAAAATTTGCAATCTTCACCAAAATTGGAAGAATTTAAAATCTTATCTGTCTACTTCAAATTTCAGTAAAAAAGGAGCTTTTCTGTTTTTTGCTGACAAGCTAAATAAAAATTACATTACAGTATTTACTAATTTCTTACAAGTTAAAATTAATTTAACTATCTAAAAAACTCAAAGCATGTAGGCATTAGTCCATAACTTGTTACTAATGCTTGTTCAATCTTTTGAAACTGGACTCATCAAAGTGTTTTCTGTTGTTCAATTTGTGGTCTGTAAATACTTCAAAAACCTCGTAAGAAGCTATCTTCCTTAGCACAGTGCTAAAGTCCATGCCTTGCGTGTGCCAGGATCCCACATGGGCACTGGTTCCAATCCTGGCAGCCCCACTTCCCATCCAGCTCCCTGTTAGTGGCTTGGGAAAGCAGTCGAGGACGGCACAAAGCCTTGGAACCCTGTACACACATGGTAGATTCAAAAGAAGCTCTGGGCTCTTGGCTTCGGGTTGGTGCAGCATTGGCTGTTTCAGTCACTTGGGGAGTGAATCATCATACCAAAGCTCTTCCTGTCTTTCTCTCCTCCTGTCTGTATATCTGACATTCCAACAAAAATAAATAAATCTTTTTTTTAAAGAAGCTATCCTCCTTATGAAAACATTATTAGACATTGGTGGAGAGATCACACATGATCATATATGTGTCATGTTCTTGAAGAATGAGCAGAGGCAGTACTAGCAATGACAAGGCCTTCCAGAGCATCAGCTTCCAGTGGCTGTGAACAAAATGCAAGCCCTCATACTATGACAACAAGAATGCAATCAGTGCTATTGCTCTATAGTTACACATCAGTTTAGAAGTTCACCATTGTTTATACTTAAAATGTATGCTCTGGGCCAGTCTGTGATGAGGAAGGTTGAGCCATTCATGGTGATGTGGCATCCCCTTACAGACACCTGGTTGAGTCCCAGCTCTCCATTTCTTATGGGGCACCTGGGATATGGAATCGCAGGCCTCAGTGAAATTCCAGGCTTCTGACTGTGGCATGCCACTGCCCTAGCTTTGTGGTTCTTTGGGTAGCTAAGCAGCAGATAGAACTATTGTTTCTCTCTCTCTCTCTTTCATTCTGTTTCTCTGCTCTTTCAAATTCAGAGTGGTTAACTCTTGAAATGACTGCAATAGTTCAACATCAAGGGCAGGATAGAGCTGAAGCCAGTAGCCAGAAACTCTGTGTTTCTGACATGGGAGGCAGGAAAACAAGCACTTGAAGCATCATCGGCTGCCATATTGGCACGTTAAAAGTAACGGGAATTGGATGCAGAGGAGCCATAACTTAAACCAACACTATGGGGTGAGATGCTGACCTCCTAAGCAGTGACCCAATTCATTGAACAACAACGCTGAACCTTGTATATCATTTTGATGTCTAAATGACTCATTACTTGATTGAAGTCTACTTCAAAGTCTGATCCACTAAACAGAAATGATGATTTTGAGTTGGAGATTTTTTCAAAGTTTTATTAAGCAACATTTAAAGTTACAAAATGAAATTTGTGTTTTATTATGTTAAAAATAAAAATTTGAAAAGCAATACCTTTTATTTTCATTGTCTTGCCTCCATGTTTAAATATTTGATGATTAATTTCTTATTCTTGTTTGTTCATATTTATTGATGTTGAAATAATTATAGAAAATATTTTTCATTTTACTACAGAAATAAGATTATGTAAAACATATTCTCTTCATAATTTTTCTTTTTCATTTCATAATTTTTCTTTTCCAGTTCATCATAATTAAGTATGATGTATTACTTGAAAAGCATTCAGAGATCAATAGGTTCCATTATCTTAGGTATTTTCATTGTTGTGGGGATGCCCAGGGTTTTCCAGTTTTATCTCTCTTTTAGAAATAGTACTCGTTCATATCCCTGTATATATTTAACTATATATGTTTAAGGACAAGTTTTATTTGTTGTTATTTCAATGGAATTGAATCTCCAAGGTAGTTTGTAAGTGAAATGCTTATAAAATCTATAGTTTATACTATCAGTGTTCAATATTGTTGAGACAGGTAAAGTCATGGCCTGTGATGCCAGCATCCCATATGGGTGCCAGTTAGATCCACGTCCAATCTAGCTCCTTGATAATGGCCTGGGGAAAAAACAGTACATAGCCAGATATTTGGGCACTTACTACCCATGGAGGAGACCCAGGTGAAGTTTTTGATTCCTGCCCATGTGGGAGACCTGGACTGGGTTAAATGATATTACCTACCACCATCTGGTACTCACAAAAACTAGAGTATAGGGCTTGCCTTGTTGGCCTAGGCCACTGTACTCATCTTGAGTAGGGGATGTGCCACATCAGGGTTGGCCACAGTACCACCAGAACGCTAGAGAACTGAAACTAGGGGCAGATTCTGTATGGAATTTTGGACTTGCCTCTATGGGACCACAGCACCACTAGTTTAATCGATAAGCTGGGGTAGTGACCAGATAAACCACATTGGACCACAAAACTCACCTGATAATAACCTAGGTGACATTCGTGGGAACTGGGACTAGGGAGAAGGCAGGCAAGTCCAGGTTGAAGCACCCATTGGCACATACAAGTGCCAGGACTGAGGAAAGACCATGCAAAGTAGGGCCACTGCCCCCACTGGCCTGTGTGAGGACCAGGGCTTGGAGCAGATCTGATAAGGAAACTTGGGGAACTCCCGGAATTGGCCACAGTTTCAGCTGTGGAACACAAAAGCTGGGGTTCGGATTGGGTCAGGAAGGACAAGACTGCAGTGCTCATCAGCGTTTTGTGTGCCTGCTCTGGGGACAAGTCAGGGCTACGGCAGGCCTCAAAAACCACTGGCATGCATGAGAACCAGGGCAAGACGTGGGATGTACCTGCCTGAGGTAGGTTGAGACAATGCCAGCAAAAGCTGAGACTGTAGATGGGCCATGCCAGGCTGGGTCAAAGCACCTGCCAGCCCACACAAGACCAGGAGCTTGAAATAGGCCTGATAAGAAAACTCTGGGGACTCCCCTGCTAGGCTGATGCTCCCACTGGCAAATGTGAAAGCTGCGACAGTGCGAAGACCATGCCAGGCAAGGCTACACACCAGTTAGCATGCACGTGAGCTAAGTCTGGGAGCAGGCCAAATTGGGCTAGGCTCGAGCACCTACTGACAATTCCAAGAGAGGGACAGAATGGGCTAGACCACAGCACCAGCCAGATCTGTGAGTGCGCTAGTCAGCAATAGGCTGTAGCACCCATCAGTGAGAGCAAGAACTGGCATGGACCAGTTGGACTAGGCCAAGATACTCAGCAGTGAGTGCCAGGATTGGGGCCAGCCATGGCAATCTGGGTAAAAGCACCAGCTGGCACACAGTAGATTTACTGTTGGGAGTGGGTTGGGTAAGGGAACTTGGAAAGCTCCTTTGCCAGACACAGCTCCTGCTGGTGAGCATTAGACCTAGAGCTGGAAAAGGGCTATACCAGTATGAACTACAGCAGCCATTGACCTATGTGTTAGTCATGCCTGAAGGCAGGCTGGGCAGGGTCACTCCACAGCACACACTGGCTCAAGTGAGAACCAGGATAGAGTGCAGGGCAGGCCTTATTGGACTTCAGCACTTGCCAGTTCACATGAGGCTGGAAGTAAGCCAGGCTGGGCTAGGCTGCTGCACCTGCTGGCATGAGCTGATACTAGGGGCAGGGCAGGCTGAGCCAAGCTGTAGCACCTGCTGAAAAATGCCAAGACTGAGGAAAGGCCATCTCAGACTGGGCTACAGCATTGCTGGCATATACAACAACCAGAATTGGGAGCAGCCCTCATGGGGGAACTTCAGATATTTATTCCCATTGTTTCCATTGGTAAGTGTAAGAGCTGGGTCTGGGGTGGACCAGACTGGGATAGGTTGTTGTATCTGCAGGCACACATAAGGGACAGAATGGGTGTGGGCCAGCCAGGCTAGGCTGAAGCACCAGTTGGCAAGTGACGAGACTAAATACAATTCTTGTCAGGCTAGACCACAGTATCCCTGAAGATGCAATTTCTGGGGCCAGAAACATGAATCACAGGGCAACTGTGGGCACTCTCCCTGCTAGGCTGTACCTATTGATGATAAGCACAAGAACCGGGGAGACAGCCAGGTAGACATGTATTGCATACGTGAAGGCTGGGACTGGGGGCTGGTTGAATTGAGTTAAGGCACAGCACACATGGGTGTGCACCAGGATAGGGTATGGGTTGGTCCAAGTAGCCTGCAATAGAAGCTGACACACGCACAAACTGTGGCTGGGGAGGGTTGTTGGGGATTCCTCTGACTAGAACGCAGCACCCAGTGATGTGTGTGAGGACTATGACACCCAAGGCTCATGTGAGATATGGGCTGGTATGGAACAGGCTAGGCAGCTGCATTCGTGGGTGTGTGCATTGGCTGAAGCAGGTGACAGGCTGCACCTGACCCTGCACTGGCTGGTACACACATAGTCCAGTCTGAGGTCACTCCTGGTGAGGTTTCTTGGGGGAATCTCCAACTAGACTGCTGGACTCAGACCCTGGTGACAGGAAAAATCACAGGCTGTTTGTTCTTACCTCCAAGTGCATGTAATGGGACTGGGCCTCTTTAGTTGTTGATGCATGTGCAGTGGACCATATTTCCAAATGCACCTGGGGGGGGGTGTGAGAGCCAGATCATCTAAGTCATCAGATGAGAAAAATAAATGACTTGATAAATGGCAATGGAATTGAATAGATGTTTTCTCTGAAAAGAAATGCAAATGGACAGCAAATACATGAAAAGATGTTTAGCAGCACTAGTCTTTAGGGATATGCAAATAAATCTCACTGAGATATCATCTCATATACCTTTTAAGAGGACCATATTATATTATGGACAATTATCAGCAAGAATGCAGAAGGAACGAAACCCTTATGCACTATTGGATGAAAATGTATTTGGTACAACCATTATAGAAAATAGATTGGCAGTTTTTAAGAAACTTAGAAGTAAAACTACTATTTAATCTACTAACCCTATTTCTGGGTATGTACTCAAAGAAAATTTCTCTAGGTGCTTTCTCTTTCCATTCTGAAAGACAGAATTTTGGGTAGTTCTCATTTATCAGAAGTTAGTCTTTCTATGAAATAAGAGAAATTCTAAAACTAGCTTCATTCTGCAGCTGCTAATTTCTAATTGCGTTCAGCTCAAAATGATCTACATGACAGAGCTGGCCCATCATCTAATCTAAATTATTTTGGTTTTCTAAGAACTACCATGGAAAAATGAGAATCATTGGAACACTGGCTTTGTTTTTTGCTGTTTGCACATTGATGATATATTTGCAATTGCACTTTAAGCATGAGGTTTTCCTTTTGAGTTATGTAACTGTGTATAATTCTTTGCTCTCACTTTTCTTGTAATGTTAATCTTTTATTCCCCTCCTTTCATACGATATCCAGAGAAGATTTTATAAGTGATTTTCTTGTAAGATAAGCAAGGTGGAAACTGGAAGATGCACCGTGTAACGGTCAGGCTGAGGACTGAGGACGCATGAGTCTGGCCTGAGTGTGCACTCACTCTCATGGTCTCTCTCCTCCCCTGCATCCTTACCATGTGGAAATGCAGATACATACATCCATCTTTCCCGGATTTTCCCCCAAAAAACTCAAATCATGTAAGTGTTAGACTTTCAATCAGATATGCCAAACAGAAATTACAGTGCCCTTCCACACACATTGCCACCAAATAATCAGTTTCCTTTTCCACAATGTCATTCACCCTTGGTAAACCCAGGTATGAAAATAGTGAACATAAATTGCAGACTTGAATTATTTAAACATTTTAGATAGCTTTTACCACACTATGTTGTTACAATGATTTTATTACTATTATGTATTACTGTTGATTTCATATCATGACTAAATTATAAATTAAACTTCATCAAACATAGGTACTTACAGCAAAAAACATCAGATTTTATGGTTCATTGCTATCCACGATTTCAGGCATCCACTGCAGGGTCATGAAAAGTATCCCTTATGTGCAAGAAACACTAAATATTTATCTCTACACAAAATATAGCTTTTAAATTGACAATTTAAAACTTCTACTTTAATGCAGTGAAATTCTGACATTTCAGGTCCGATTGATAGAGCTTCAAAATTGTACATTATTCTGGATGTATCAGGACACCAACTTGTTTTTAACCTTTATTTCAAATTAGAAAAAAACCCACATGTCCATAAGTCAGAAAATTATAATATGCCAATTTTTTAAAGACATGAGACGCCAATATCCTCTGTCATAAATGGTTTTAACTGCTGTACAAGTTGACAGTGTCTACACTGACAGTAGTGAAATTTAGGAGTCTGTGGTCTCACCCTCAACACTGGCATGTGATAATGTGCTAAAATAGTAATGAGCTTCTCCAGTCTTGCAAAGTAGGACTCCATATTTTGGAGCAAAAGTTTAAGACATCCAGCTCCTTTTGATGTGCTTTCCTTGGTTGTAATATTGAGTAAGGTGATGGAAGGCTCTTTTGGGCTAACCATGATTCTTTGTTAAACAATGATGGCATTTTTGAACAACTGCATAATCATTAATTCCATAGAGCTGCCATGACAGAGCACCACAAATCAAGTGGCTTAAGCAAGAGATATTTACTGTCTCATATTTCTGGAGACCAGAAGTCCAAGAACAAAATATTGCCTGGGCTGCTTCCTTCCGAAGGCTATGGGGAGCATGTGTTCCGTGTGTCCCTTTTAACTTCTGGTGGTTTGTTGTCAATATTTGGCATTCCTCAGCTGCAGATGCATTAGCCCACCTCTGACTTCAGCTTTATATGGTGCTATCTAGGCATGCATGACTATATTCAGGTTTTCCCCTTTTGCAATGATGCTAGTTATGTGTATTGGATCAGGATCCACCTTGACGACCTTACTGTAACTTGACCTCCTGGAAAGATCATTTTTACCAAGTAAGTCACATCACATTCCAAAGAATGCACAAATTGTGCAAGGATGCTTTTCAATGTATTTCCAAAAGCAGCAAATGCTAAATTTTAGTTAGATCATGTGATGTCATACACTGCAGCTGCCTTTATTTTAGCTCTACTCTGTATTTGTTTTCTTATATATCAAATATCTAGAAAGTGTGCATTTTCAGAGGTTTTTTTTAATATAAATAGAATATATTTTGAACTAAATCATTGCTTCCTAACTTGGAACATCTTCATTTAATGCATTTGTAGAGTGTGAATATGTGTCTGTATGTGTGTGGGGGGAGACAGGGAAGAAGAGAGAGTTTGTATTCAAAGGCTCAGTCCTCTTTAGATTACTGAGTGATTTTATACTTGCCAAGAGCTTCATATTATATGAATCTGAACTACTCACATTGTGAAATCCTCTTCATTCGCATAGCTTACAGAGTAATTGCCTGCCACTGTCCCTTTTTTGTAATTTACCTATAACCATAAAGGAAAGCCTTATTTTAATTCTCTTGAATGCCAAATCATTCAGCACTGAGGGTATCATTTTAGTGTGCTGTATCTTACTCAAAGCAAAAAGTAAATGTACCATGTCAGCAACAAATGATCCATTCTGAACGCTGATTTTAGGACCTCTACTGCTCAGATCATCCAAGCTCTATAAGGAAGCATTTGGAACTTAAACTCAGCACAAAGGGCTGAGAGAAACACTGGTAGTGGGGTCAGTGAAACTATGAGCCAGGTTTTTGCTGGGTGTATGGAGAGTGATGCTGATGAAGTCAAAGAGCCTATCAACTTAAGAACCAAGAAATGTCTAGAAACATAGCTCACCACACTTCAACTTTGATTTCTTGATATTTATTCACTGATTTCATCCTCTTTACGTAAAATCTATTAGATGCTGCAACCAAAGTGGTAAGGCAATGTATATGACAAACTAAACAGATATTAGAGCATTATGATAGGAAGAAATTAAGATCACAACAAAAGAAGTATTGTGTGTGTTAGGTGATAGGTGAATTGCTAAAGACTTGAAAATGTATTGATCAAAATCACAAATGCCTGACATTAAGCAGATCATGGATAATGGAACAATGCATGACTTAAGTTTTCAAATCTTAGATGGTTGCTCAAGTCCTCATTATCCTCCTACCAGAAAGGAGAGGGAAAGACACAGAGATCCAGATTTCATTTTAGGATTTCAGTCTGGAAGTGACATGTATCACTCTGTCACAAACACATAGAAAGAAATTAATTTCACTGCTATACTGAGCTAAAAGGAAGATCAAAATACAGAAGTTACATTACTAAGATTATGTTCATGAATTGCAAATATTAAGGGGGAAAATGTAATGTAATCATAGTTAGCATGCAGTTAGGTGGCAAGGGAAAAGAGGGATAGTGTTACATACTTTGATGTGAAGAAAATTCCTGTCTTCCTCTAAAGAAACAACATTAATCCTTAGAGAGTCATTTGGACCGATGATTAGTGATGGGAAACGGTTAAACATTTTAGACACATAAAACAGTCCTTGACCAAGCTTTGAAATAGTACAAATTCTGGAGATCCAGTAACAGAAAATTCGGTCTCAGTGTGGGAGTAAGGGTATTGTTCTAGGGTGGAACGGCAAAGGAAGACCCTCGAAATACAAGCAAGAATACCATTGCACAATAGTTTTGGCATGGCCCTAAAGTTACAAAAAGGCATTTAAGAGTGTTTATATAAAAGGGGCCAGAGTGGTACCCAGTAGGCTAATCCTCCACCTGTGGTGCTGGCATCCCACATGGGAGCTGGTTTATGTCCTGTCGCTCCATTTTCTATCTAGTTCTGTATTTATGGCCTGAGAAAGAAGCAGAGGATGGCTTAAGTCCTTAGGACCCTGCACCTGTGGAGCAATGAAAAAAAGTTCCTGGTTCCAAGCTTCAGATCAGCTCAGCTCTGTTAGTTGCAACTATTTGGGGAGTGAACTAGCAGATGAAAAATCATCTATTTCTCCTTCTGTAAGATCTGCCTTTCAAATAAAAATGAATAAATCCTTTAAAAGAAAATTTTTACTAAAGAAAATGATCATGAGATCTTGAGTTGTTCATTTTTAAAGGGTTGATAATTGAGTAAAAATGGAAAATGGATGGAGAAAGACTGAACGGAGCCAGGCAGAATAATCGAGTGGCTTTGCATTATCTAAATGGAAAGCTCATAGGATTAGAGCCAGATGGATGTGGGCAGTAGGAGATCAGACTGAGGAATGATTAGATGTTGGTTTTAAGGACAGGAAGCTGTCAAGGACAGTTATTGGACCCCTTCTATGTACACTGAGATATTAATGGCCGTTAATTGATGTAAATTGAAAGAATCAGAAATACGGAAGAAATCAGTTTGAAATTATTGACCTAGATATTATGTCTCTTGACAGATTTACCTAGCCACTTAAGAAATCTTTTTGCGTAGATAGGTTAGAATATCAAGCAGTAAATCTTGATAGAATTTGTGGAGAACATTTTTGTTTTGATCTTAATACCATTGAGCAGTGAAAAGGTGCTGATAAGATTAATGAGTGATTTAATTATTTAATTTATTTAATTATTTAATTATTTAATTAATTATTTAATTATTTAATTATGTGGGAACTGGAGATTTTAAAGGAAAGGGGCTATGTAGTTTAGAGAGGACAATTACAATGAAATTTTTTGCTTGTTTTAATTGTTTAGGCTGGATTGATAACATTTTCAAGTGGCAGGATTAAATGCAGCTGTAGGTTTAAAGACTGAGATTTTTTTTTTTTGCCCATGCTGTTTGTTTTGTCTTTAATATTACCCTCTTTGCTTTGTTTCTGTATTTTTCCATCTTAGATACAAATGGAAAATTATTCTTGGCAACATAGTGCATATGCCTTTTCTAGATGACTTACAGGTGTGGAATGGAGTAGTAGGAAGTGCAGGCTAATTAATTTGTCTTTACCATGCAAAGCAAAACCAATTTTCTTATAATGCATTCTTGAGTCTTCGTGAAAATATGAAATGCATTTAAAAAGTAATGGATTACCAATTATTTCATCTGGTTTTGTATCTCAGACAGAAGTAAATGTTAAACTAAAATTGGAACTCAGACTAAATTCAAATCATGAATCATTATACTTGCATGATAGAATTGTGAATCATTGTTCCCTAAGTACTGTGGTCATGTTAAGTCAGAATTTTGTTTAAATGTGCTTTTTTACACTCACATTGGAAAACATTCCCTTCTCAAGAGAACCATTACCCTTTTGCTTGACCATCTTTTGTAAATATGGAACTATAATACAAATGATTAATATATTCTGTGACTGTAGATATTTTAACAGTAAAAGAAAAAATCTAAACCTATGAAACAGCTGGCAAACATATTTTCTTCGCCAAGTGTGGCCATTTAAAAACAAAGCCCTCAGCTTTCTGAACAGTCATGAATTAGGGGGTGTTTTCTCCATTATATTGTTTCAAAAATTCAGGGACTGGTCTTTTATTACATATTGCAATGATTATGACTAAAACTTGGACAACTCATGTGATACCTTGTTTGAGCAATTGATGATAAATTCTGCCTTATACTTCTGGGGAAATCAAGATAACTGTTTTTCATCAGGGAAAATATTGGGGTGAATTGGCAGATTGAGTGATGTGGAAGAGAGCAAGAGAGAACTCAAACTGCTTAACAATAAGCTCAATTTGAAAAGCATGTAATAAAGTTACAACAATAATGTTTTAGCTCAGTAATGCAGTCTTAAAATGCAGCAAACCCATTATACTTTTAGTTGAAATTTCATGTCCTTATAATAAGGTTTGTTTGCTCTGTTTTTAAATTTTACTACTATATTGTAAGTAGAGATGAGTTGGATTTTTATTATCTGTGTCCATCTCAGACTATAATAATAATAAAAAAAAGCTGAAAGAAATAAGAGAGAGAGCACTGTGTGTCCACAATGTGTCATGTGCCCTAGAAGAACTCACTAAATACTTAGGATTATTCATTGATATAATTGTTCCCATAAAGAATCCCACCTGGGAGCCATTTAAAAATCAATTTGTCAACATATTATTTCTTCCATCACTTCTTCTTCATATCATGTATCATTTCATTCCTTGTAGCTCACGATTTGTGTTTTTTTTTCTTGAAAGCATTCAATAACCCCCCAATTGATGTTGAATAGTCTCTTATTACTTTTCATGCAATTTTTTATTTCTTAAAAATAAATACAACCACAGACTTGAACCATATCCTAAAGCGGGTGATCATTACTAATCCAAATTAGAGTGGTATCTAGAAATACATGCTGTTTGGGAGCTACAGTGTCACTGTATATTACACACACATATATGGTCCTGTGCATTTATTCTTTATAAATATATTTAGATCCTCCTCTGTGCTGACTCCATAATGTATTTTAGCAGAAAAAAATTTTAAAAAAACAGCACCAACTGCATCCTTTTCTTACAATATTTGTCTTATTAGAATAATATCCCCTTCATGTAGCAAGATACTTTTCTTTCCTAGCAGAGAATCAAATCTAGAAGCAATGATATTATCAGTCTGTTTGGAAGGGTCATCCTTGTTCCTTATCCTGTTCCCCATACCTATTGAGAAGACTTGATTTTTCTGCATGTTCCCAAGGATGTCCTCTTGGTATTGCTGATTGTCATCTTAGGCAGTTCAGAAACTCTCATTTTAATTACCTCTGTCCATTTTTCATTTCCCATACTTTCCAAAGAGGAGCGAAAAGAGACTTCTGAATGTTTCCATCTTGGCTGTTCCAAAGGACATCTTGTTTAATTAAAAAGAGTATTGTCAGAAAACACTCCCTAGGTATTTGAAGATAGGTAAGTCTTGAAACCTATCTGTCTATCATATACTTAGCATAATGAAAATGATCTAAAAAGAGTTATATTTATTTCAATATAAGGCCAATTGAAAAAATGTGTAATTAAATTGTACCAACAGGGGTTTATTTCAGAAGGGCGGTCTAGTGTTTATGGGTTATTTATTCAATACTTTTTAAAATTTTTTAATGAAATAAATTCATACAGCTCCAGAAGATAGTACATTGGCATATAAAAATACAACCTTCCTTCCTCAGCAATTAGCAATCAACCCAATTTCCAGCATCCATCTTGGATTATTAGCCATTATTATCAATGGCTTCTCCTGTTTTCTTACTCAGTTTATTTATGTATGCAATAAAATGTGAATATATATTATCCCATCTGTTTTCAACAAAGCAGTGTCTTTCAGACCTTTGCATTAGTCATATACCTATTAATGTTCTCCAAGCAAAATAATGTTGATCTTTCTCATTTTTCTCTTTTATCATTTGTAAATGATGCATTTATAGAGTAAGGATTTTGAAGAACAAATTCATTTATTCTACAGTTTTTCTATTATCAATTTTAGTATAATTTATTCATTGAGTACCTTTTTTGTTCTATTGCCACATATTGAATGGTCGCAATTTAGGGTAAAAATGAACTAACATCACATAATCCTATGAATAGTAAGCATGGAAAGGCATGGACTAGTCAAAGGGGTTCTCCTTCAGTTTTCAAGGACTGGGCTCTTCTCTGTTATCCTGGAGGTAGAATTGCCCTCTAAGTTCATTGTTAGCAAATTCAGTTCTAAGGTGTTGAGGACTGAAATCCCTATTGGCTTATGTTTTGTTCTCAGCTCATAGAGAGAATGTTCTCACTTCAAGGGCAACAATAGAACATTGAATCCTTATTGTATCTGTCCTGACCTTCTCTGTGTTTTTATTTTGCTGTTGAACAGAGAAATCTCTCAACTTTGAAATGTTGCATGTGGTTAGATAGGTATAGTCAGATAAACTTGTTTTTCATGCACCCAAAATTGATGCATTGGTCTGACAAGCCTCTTAGCTCTGGAAAAAGTCTGTGACATGTAACATGACCATAATCAGGGCATGTTCAGTCTCAAAGCTACACTAAGATATCTGGAAGGCGATGTTAAAATTTTGCCTACCACGATGTTTGTTTCTTCGTGACTTGATTCAGGCTTCTCTAAGAATATACCTAGATCAGAGTGCCATTAGATTTCAGAGTGCAGTGGGACTTCGCTTCCAGGTTCAGGGATGACTTCTGTTGTCATTGTGACCCCACATAGCAGAAAGAACTTCATGGAATCTCTTGTAAAGCAAATAATCCCATAAGGAATACTTCATTCTCATGACCTGCCTTCCAAAGTCATCATTTGATAACTCTAAGACACTAGGCTTTAGGATTTCAATTTGTGAATTTAGTTAGAAGGAACATAGACTCTCAACCCATATTTCTATAATATTTTATTTGTTTTATTTTTCCCAAATTTTTAGGAAAATTCTAGATTTTTTTCTTTTTATTTCTATATTATCTTTTGTGGCTGTTGTTTTCTGGAAGAACTTTTAACAGTATATATGTGTTTATAGCATGTCTTGGGATATATAGTATCTGTGCTTTTATTGTTTTATTTTAGTTAAGTAAACATTTTATTTACTTCACTTGAAAAGCAGCACACACACACACACACACACACACACACACGAGTGAGTAAATGAGGGACCATTTCTGTGGTTTAACTTCCCAAAGGCTACAATGTCTCAATAAGGAAATGTTGAGTTTTCCATTCCTTTCATGTTCTACTTATTTCCTTACTCTCTTATAATTTTCATTGTACAGACCTTTCACATCCTTAGTTGAATTTACTTTAAGTTATCTAAAATTTTTGTAGCTAATACAAACGGGACCAATTTTACAAGTTCTGTCTCAATCATGGCATTATTAATATGTACAAATGATATTAATTTCTGTGATATATATGTATCACTGTGTGTATGTGAGTATGATGGAGTACTACTCAGTCATAAAGAAGAATGAAGTGGATGCACTGGGAAGCAATAATGCTTAAATGAGCCAGTCCCCAAAACACAAATATATTATTTTTCTCATGTATATGGTAGTCAATTCAGAATAAAAAACTGTAATAATAAAACCAATTTTTTATAGCCATCATTTGTATTCCTGTGGAACAGTGGTGTTTCTACTTTTATTTGTTGAACATTGCATTTAGTGGTACATTATACCCTTGAATTTAAATGAAAGGTATGTTATAAAAATTTGAGAAGAAAATTAAAAAGTCAAGAAAAATATGAAGAAAAAATAGGGACATTACTTTGAGATGATTTGAGGAAAGGAACTATAATTATCCTAGAATTATAAATATGTTCTTTTTATAATAACAATTTCAAAAAGGAAAGATAAACTTCAATTAATGTGAATCTTCTAAGATACATAGGATCTAAGCACTTGTTTCCATGATATAGTTATCAGATGATACATTAGCCAATGAGAGAAAGAACTCAGATTAATGTTTAAATAAATAAAATATATGCATAGATTTATTTTTATGCAAAATAGTTTGAAATCTACATAATGTTTCCTAATATATATTTTAATTAATTTTTTGGTGATAGCCTGCATAGAAGTTTCTATCCATTCATATTAAACATATTCATGTGATGGTTTCCAATGAAATTTTTTGTTTGCATCTTTATTTATTTGAGGGACACATGTAGAATGCCTGAAAGAATATCCATATCTCCTGGCTCACTCCCTTATCCCTATAATACTTGGGGGTCTGTCATGATGAAGGCAGGAAATTTAAACTTCATCTGGGTCTCCCATTTAGTGGACAAGAACTCACAATTTATCTAAACCATTACTACTGCCTCTGAAGGTGCACATTATCGATAACCTGGAATCAGAAACAAAGCAGGGACTAAAACAGATAATCTGATTTGGGATGTGAGTACACCTATTGATGGCTTAGCCATCTGATCTAATGCCAGCTACCTACATCTTATTTTTGAAGCATATGTAAGTTCTCACTTTCAACAGGAAAATCCTCTACCCTGCGGGACCTGCATCTCAAGTGGTTGCTGTTTCATGTCCCAGCTGCTCCACTTCCAATCCAAATTCCGGCATTTGACCTGGGAAAGCAGTAGAGGATGGTTCAAATGCTTGGGCCCCTGCGCCCATTCAGGAGATATGCAAGATGCACCTGGCTCTGGATCACCTCAATTCTGGTGATGGAAGGGCTCCATCTCTCTGTAAATCTGCCTTTCAAATAAAAATAAATAAATCTTTTAAAAAAATGAAATGAAAAATAAATTAATTCAAGCTGATAATCTGCATCTTTTAATAGTTTTGGTACTATTTATCTTTAATGTCATTTTAATATAATTAGATTAACCATTACCTTATTTTAAAGCTATTTATTTCTTATTTTAATAACTATTAAAAGATGTTTTTATTTAGAGTTGTATATGATTATTACATATATGTGTGTATGTGTGTTTGTGCAAGCCAGTATATTTTGCCTTTTATTCAATTTTATCATTGGGTAGATCTAAGCTAAAGTTCATTTTCTTCAGGTATTAACCTATTTATTTGAAAGAGTGGCAAGAAGAGAAAGGAAGATACATGGGAGGAGGGAGATAGAGATCCTCCTTCTGTTGCTTCACTGCTGAAATGCGTGAAACAACAGAAGCCAAAAACCAGGAACTCAATACTAACTTCTCATGTTGATGGTTATGACCCAAGACGTTGAATCTTCATCAGATATCTTTAATACACATCAGCATGAAAGGGCGTCAGATGCATAAAATAACCTGGACTAGAACCTGGATATCCCAGGAAACAACTGAACTGACTGTATCACAGTTATCATTTCATCATGTCCATTCTGGTGAAAGGAAGGAATCGGGGTGAATCTCCTAGGTTTGGAATTTGAAATTGTCTCTTTATTTTTTGTTATGGAGAAATCTACCTGAAGTGCATCATTATGATTTTAGATTATTCTCTTTCTTTAATCTTTATTAGTTTTAGGAAAGTTTTTTGTTACAAATTGAGCCTACTTTAATTTCTCATTGTTTATCGCCAAAAAGATATATGACTGGAACTTCAGAGTGAATCCTGAACCTCTGCAAGCAGAATTTTACCCAAACAGTCTAGATCTACCACTTTGAAGAACTCTTCCTATTTTTCATGCTTCGTCAGTACACATGCTCCTACACGCCTTAAGCTATTGAGGTGCTTATGGAAGCTTGTACGTATATTCTAAACTTAGCATAGCATTTACTTCCTAGGTTCTCTGAAATGAATTCTACATATATTAAATTGTACTTTTGTACCATTTCCAGGAAGCAATGACAAACAATCCTGATTTACAGTCATCCTAAAAATTAAAATCTAATAAAATTGTTCTATACTTTCACATGTAAAGTGACAAACATCTAAGATACACAGGTTCAGAGTTAACCTTACCATCATATTGCTTCCCCTACAATTTGTCATGTAATATTTCCTCAGTGAACTCCATAAATGCCTGGTGGGGTTAGGCCACCACCTGTAACACTGGCATTGCATGGCGATGCTGGTTTGGATCCCAAATGCTCTGCATTAGATTCCGTTTCCATCTTCAGGAAGTAGCAAAATTGAGCCCAAGTGTTGAAAATCTGCCATAAATATGAGCAAGCAGAAAACATTTTGTTTCCAAGCTTCAGCCTGCACCAGCCCAGGTTGTTGCAGAAATGTGGTGAGAGACTCTGATGATAGAAGTTTCTCTATCTTTCAAATAAATATATGCATCTTAAAAATTCATCAAAATGAATGCAAGAAAATAATTATGATAATTAAACACTGACTTTTTTCATTGGAACAAAAGTAAGACAACGTGAAAAAGGAAATTTAGCAAAGAGATTTTCTAGTAATTTCTTGTAGGAAGACACTCTTCCTCTATCTCACTCCTTTCTTTTCTCAAACAACAGCCAGGCTTAAATATATATTTTCCTAAACTCCAGTTTCTGGAATTAATTCCTCTTCTCTGCTTTCTAGATGTCTACTTATTTGTCTTTTCCTCACCCCCCCCCCTTTTTTGATAGTTTAGAATTCTAATGCACTTCTCAGAGTAAAATGCTTGTATTTCTACAAACCTTCACGTTTCCTTAGAGGTTTTAAGAAAACATTGAATTGTGATTGGCAATACCTATTCTCAGGGACCTGCCTCTCCTTTTGAAATAAACAATGGGCTAGGCAGTCTTCTGAAGTTCACAGGCACCACTCCAGGTTATTATTTTGAATAATCTGCTCTGGCACAAGAACATTCCTTCAAGATGTTGAATGCCTTAAAATATGCAGTGCGACATGAGTGCCTACAGCACGTCAGGGTAAAGATTAAGGCCAGTAAAAGAGTGAATGATGGAGCCTTTGTGTTTTACTCAATATTCAGGCAGGTGTGTTGGCATTTACACATTCCTATGTGATGTAGCGTTCAGAGGGAGATAAGACTCTTTGATAATTATACATTTTTACTTTAAAGAATTCATCATCTTGTTTAGATGGTTTGCTTCTAATTGTCATGTTGTTTCTTCCTTTCTCACTTGTATTGTTTTATGAGAGAGGAGATTTTTATAAAGCTACATTTGCTGGTGGATTAATTTTGCTAATATCCAATGGAATCAAAGGGAAGTCCAGTGTACTCTTGTTTTAAAAGAAAAAATAACTGTTGATATTGATATCTTAAGAAGAAACCCATAGGATTTGCTATAAGGTGGAGAATCCAAGGCCTATGTATTTCAGGATTTAGTATTTTTTATAACTAGAATTTGTTACTAAATTGAAGAAAAGTATAAAAATCACATGTAAATTATGGCTGAATGTGAGTATTAGAAATTAGAGGGAAAAGAGTTGGGAAAGGAAAGAAAGAGGAAGAAGTAAATGTAAGTAAAGAGGTGAAACTCTCATAAGCAGGCCCGGCATAGTAGCCTAGTGGTTAAACCCTCCCCTTGCAGGCTCTGGGATCCCATAAAGCTGCTGGGGTGTATTCTGGCTGCTCCACTTCCCATTCAGCTCCTTCCTTGTAGCCTGCGAAAGAAATTGATAATGACCCAAAGACTTGGGACTCTGTACCTGTGTGGGAGACCAGGAGATGCTCCTGGTTCCCGGCTTCAGATTGGCTCAGCTCTGGTCATGAATGTGAGGAGATCTTTCTCTCTGTCTATCCTTATCACTGTAAATCTGAATTTCCCATAAAAATAATAAATAAATCTTTTTAAAAAAGAATGTCACAAGCACATAAATACCTTTGCATTAAATAAAACATATCCACTAAATTGAATCCTTACTAGTGTAGACATAAACTCAACAGCATGTATCAAGCAGTTATTACATAAATGACTCTGAAACTGATTTTGAAGAGTGCTTCAAAAGAAAATGTCTTAAGGAATTAGCAAACGAGTAGAGGATTACATCATGAATCTAATATCATAGACCAGAATCCCTTTTTAAGGGCGAAAGGTAAATAGACGCTTTAGTTGTTCTCAATGGCTACCACTTGCTGTTTCCAGAGATGAAGTTATTTAGGAGACATGGACACTGTATGCCCTTTACCTCCTGTCTTCAGTCATCTCTACTCAGAGGATTGCTTCTCTGTCCCTTCAGGACCTGTTTCTGAAACTTTCGCTAGTCTAGGGTTTCACACAAGTCGATTCATTGATCCAGAAAACTGTCACTCATCTATGAATTGCCTTAACCCACAGTCTCTCTATGAGTGATTTATAAGCATAATGGACTTAGAACAGTATTTGGTAATAGGAAGTTATCAGTAATTTTCACCATTAATAGCAATAATAATAACATTACATTAAATTGATTTAAATGTCAGGATCATAAATACTGTTAATGTTCTAGATATTTAGGAATTATGGAGAAAGTGGTAGCAATGCTGAATGCAGGAAAATTTGAAGGTAGAAAGTTAATTTTAAAAAGAAACTTATGAAGTAGGTGTAAACAAAATCATGGCTACCAGAATTTGTGTCATCGATTTCACCCAGTGAATTGTGAGTGTATGATTATATCTCATCACAGTGCTGTCACTGACCTTTATTTTGAGAATGGAGATCACCATAATCTCTTTCAGGATAATCCATTGAAGAGATGTTTTCTTTTCAATGATTAAAGCAAATTAATTATGATAATAATGGATCTTTATATTGTTTCCTAAATTGTCCTAATGTGACTTTCTTCATGTCTTCAAAATGAAAAACTGTATTACTATTCTCTGTATCTTGCATACTGACCAATAAAAGTGCAGTGCTGTATTTGATCCAAGACCTCACATATGTAACTCAGTCAGACTGAATTGAAAGGACTAACCTTATGCCAAATTTTCTTTTTATTTTTCTTTTTTTTTAAGATTTATTTATTTTGATTGGAAAGGCATATATACAGAGAGAAGACATAGAGAGGAAGATCACTTCCCAATGGGTCACAATGGCTAGAGCTGAGCTGTTCCGAAGCCAACAGCCAGGAACTTCCTCTGGGTCTCCCACATAGGTACAGGTCTCAAGACCTTGGGTCATCCTCTGGTTCTTCCCAGGGCAACAAGCAGGGAGCTGGAAGGAAAATGGAGCAGCCAGGATGCAAATCAGTGCCCATATAGAATCCTGGTGTGTGCAAGCCAAGAAATTAGTTACTGAGCCATCATGCCGGAACCTGATACTAAATTTTCAAACACATTTTAAATTTTTTATTAATATAAAGAGGAAAGATTTCATTTAGACAGGTCTAAAGTCTTGTCTTCCTTTCCCTCAACCTCCCCTTCCTTTCTTTTTCTCTTTGACTACATGAAAACATAATTTCAGTTTACTTTGTAACTTCAGAATATATGTACCAATAGTCATATTTGATAAGTAATATAAGTAGAAAGACCACATTTCTACAGAAGTGTAGTTAAGTGATAAAAACAATAACCAAATATTAAGTCATTTCATTTCTATATATTTTTAGTATTTTTATTAACTACTACACACCAAAGGAAAACATAATATTTATCTTTTGAGACTGATTTATTTCACTAAACATAGTTTCCAATTACATTAAGTTTATTGCAAGAAGGGTTTCTTGGGGCCCAGCATGGTGGCCTAGTGGTTAAAGTCTTAGCCTTGAACGCATCACGATCCAGTGTGGGCACCAGTTCTAATCCCAGAAGCTCAACTTTCCATCCAGCTCCCTGCTTGTGGCCTGGGAAAGCAGTCGGGGAAGGTCCAAAGCCTTGGGACACTGAACCTGCCTGGGAGACCTGGAGAAAGCTACTGGCTCCTGGCTTTGGATGGGCGCAGCACTGGCTTTTGTGGTTACTTGGGAAATGAATCATCAAATGGAAGATCTTCCTCTCTGTCTCTCTTCCTCTCTGTATGTCTGAATTTACAATTTAAAAAAATGCAAACCTTAAAAAAAGGGGGAGGTTCTTTGTCCAATCATCAGTTGATGGACGCCAGGGTTGATTCTGTGTCTTGGCTCTTATGAACTGAGTTGCAATAAACTGGGGATATAGATATCTTTAAAGCAAATTTTAATTTCACTTCCTTTGAGTGTATTTCTAGGAGTAGGATGAATGTGTCATATGGTAGACCATTTTTGTTTGTTTGAGTTATGAGAATTCCCCATACTGTATTCCAGAATGGCTGTACCTTTATGTTTCCACCAACAATGCTTTAGGGTACCTTTTCCAACAATCCTCACCCATATTTATTATAAGTTTTTTTAGTTTTTGTGTGATGGCTATTTTAAATAGGTTAATGCAAAACCTCATTGTGGGTTTTATTTGAATCTTCCCACTGGATCGTGGTCCTGAGCATTTATTAATAGATCTGTTTTTTTGTTTGTTTGTTTGTTTTGTTTTTGGGGGGTGTTGTTTTTATTTTTGTTTTTTTGGCAGTGCAGAAGCTTCTTCAATGATGTAATCCCATTGGTCTATTTTCATTTTATTTTATTTTATTGGCTGTTGTCTAGTGAATTTTCTAAGAAGTCTTTTCCTATATAAATATTTTGGAGAGTTTTCATAATTTTTTTTCTGATGATACGAGATCATGGACTTAGATTCTTGATCCATTGTGGTTTGGTTTTCCACATAATGTAAGGTAATAGTCCTGATTCATATTCTGTGTGCATAGATCCAACTCTCCCAACACAATTTGCTGAAGAGGCTGTCCTTTCTCCAGGCATTGATTTTGAGTTCATTTGCGTAGATGTCTGTTTTGTGCCATTAACAGTCTTTTGATTGTAACTGTCTTACAATATGCCTTGAAATATGATGTTGTGATGTTTCAGGCTTTGCTTTTGTTGCTTAAGGTCATTAGCTATTCAGACTCTACTGTGTTTTCATGGGATTTTTCAGATCGCTCTTTTTAAACTTGCAGAGTGGAGTAATTAATATCATCACAATGTCCATTGTATCCAAAGGCGGCACTCTGATACTGTATTTTAAAGGCATTTTATGATATGATGAATTGTCACATGGTCTCTGAAATTACAAAGGAATAGTCATGCCAAGCTTAAATTCTTTCCCTTGAGTGTGAACAGAATTTAAGACTTGTTGTTAACCATTAGAATATGACAAATGTGACATATAATCCCAATATGTATCTGGGTTACATAGGATTGCTTTGTATCTTAGAAGGAGAACTTATCTGTCTTCAAGAAAGCAAGTTACTATGTTGGGAAGGCACACAGATCCAACAATCAGCTTGAAATTTAAAACAGCTTCTGATAAATTTCTCTCAAGAAACTCTAAGTTGCTAATAGCTAGGTATTCTTGGTAGAAGAATTTGTGTTACTAATATTTCAGATGTTAATATGGCAAATGGTGCCTAAGTTTTAATTGTAGCATTGTGATATCTTGGAACACAAAAGAGCCAAGCCATCCCTAAATTTCTAATCCACAGAAACTGTGACATTATAAATATGTATGTGCTTGATTCTAAGAAAGGATTCTTAAGAAGTTTCTGGTAATTTTGTCATGGATCTACTGATATGTAATACAATGAAAAATTTGGAACTTATCTTGAAAGTCATTCACTAAGGGTTTTTAATCATAATAACTTGGCAATTCCATCTTTTAAAAGAAAAATCTGGGGCCCGGCGCCGTGGCCTAGTGGCTAAAGTCCTTGTCTTGAACCCACCAGGATCCCTTATGGGCGCCGGTTCTAATCCTGGCAGCTCTACTTCCCATCCAGCTCCCTGCTGGTGGCCTGGGAAAGCAGTCGAGGACGGCCCAAAGTCTTGGGATTCTGCACCTGTGTGGAAAACCTGAAAGAAGTTCCTGGCTCCTGGCTTCGGATCGGTGTAGCACCGGCTGTTGCACCCACATGGGGAGTCCACATTGGACGGAAGATCTTTCTCTCTGTCTCTGCTCCTCTTTGTGTATCTAACTTTCCAATAAAAATAAGTCTTAAAGATAAAGAAAAATTTATGCTACCATGTGGAGCATGAAAGGAAGGAGCAAAAATAAATGTGTAAAGCACAGACTGGAGGTTGCTCCAGCAGACGAACGGGGCGGGGGGAGTAATTCAAAATGATTTGCTATAGATGTTGTGCTGTTGTTCTTTGGTTTCCTATTTACCTGTGTCTAGAACTTAACCCAGCTGCTAAAGTCCTCGCCTTGTACGAACCAGGATCCCACATGGGCGCCACTTCATGTCCAGGCAGTTCTACTTCCCATCCATCTCCCTGCTGGTGTCGTGGGAACGCAGTTGAGGATAACTCAAAGCCTTGGGACCCTGCACCTGCATGGAGACTCAGAGGAAGCTCCAGGCTCCTGGCTTCAGATTGGCTCAGCTCTGGCCATTGCAACTGCTTGGGGAGTGATTCAATGGACAGAAGATCTTGCTCTCTGTTTCTCCTCCTCTTTGTAAGTCTGCGATTCAAGTAAAAATAAAAGAAATCTTAAAACAAAACAACAGCAGCAACAACAACAAATACAGTGCTGTATCTCCTGAGGGGACCATTTCCCTCTCATGGTACCTGCCATGTGGAAGTGGTCTATGGCTGTCTCCACCAGGGAGCGATCCATCAAACTCTGTTCCCTAATAAAACTCTGTAAAATAAAACCGTCTTCCTCTCTCACTCTCAATCGCCTCTAAATCTAATAAGCAATCCGAAGTGCTAGAGCCATCTCAATAACCATATTT
This sequence comes from Ochotona princeps, assembly GCF_030435755.1. NCBI lineage: Eukaryota > Metazoa > Chordata > Mammalia > Lagomorpha > Ochotonidae > Ochotona > Ochotona princeps. The sequence continues at coordinate 69,834,434 of NC_080833.1, forward strand.
TGGATATTTTAAGCTGCTTTGGTTTACGATAAAAACTCAGGTACAACCAAATAAAAGAGATGTGGGATCAGAGAACAGAAAATTCAGAGCTTCCATGTTTTCTGTAGTATAGCACTCTTCCAGCACTTGAGAGGGTTTTTCAAGCTGGAAGTTGCTGATGCCCTCTGTGTGGTGAGTTTTGGAAATTCTCCTGTATAGACATGATTGGTTGAGGAATTTGCAACTGATAAGTACTCTCACTCTTCACCCTCTTTTCCTGGAGGCTGAGGGAGTTAACGTTCTAAATGTCTAGTCATACTCATCTGTTCTGGTAGCACATTCCCATCCAGGTGCCTAATAGGCTCCCTGTAAGAGTTACATCATTGGCATAAACTCCAGCATGGCTGAAAAGTGCTTCTTATCATAACAGAAAAAAAAAATCTGCTATAACTAAATAAATATCAAGATGTTATAAACTCTGTTCTAATATCTGGTTAAAAAAGAAAAAATATATAGGGAATCTTCAAAAACTTCATCAAAAATAACTATTGTGTTTTAATTCCCTTTTTCACAATTTTTGAAGCCTTCCTCCCAGGAATTTCTTTTTACACCCCAGAGGAGAATTCAGGCAGATCACAGCACTCTCCCTGAGATGAGAAGGATTTGTAATTCTAGGGACATGAAAGTATTCGGTGTGTATATAGCACAGTGAAGAGGTATAAAGCAGTACAGAGAACTCCAGAGATTGTCAGAGAATCCCTTGAGTGTATCCCACTGAGTAATGCTCAGTACATGTGAGGAAATTATTGAGTCTGGGCATGAAATCAGAGGATGTAAACATTTCCTTACTGAGGGAGAGGCATGGTGCTACTACAACCAGTCAGAATGGAAAATTTCATGATGCACCAGGTATAGAGTATATTGCACAGAAGGTGTTTGTCTACACAGAGGGATAAAATTAGCCTTAAACTAAATGCTGCTCCATTTTCATATAACAAAGCTTAGCTGTAAGCCTATGACTTAACTGTATCCCAGAGGGAAGCTCAGCAATAATCTGGCATCCGCCTCCAAAAAATTATTAGAAATGCAAAGGAGCAGAAAATGTATAATAAGGGGCGGAAATGAGGCTAACAAAAAGCCATAAAGAAACTTCTCTAGGTGACAGATATGTTTATGATCATAATTGAAGTGGTGGTTTGCTAAGTAGATATATAGGTCAAAACTTATCAGACCGTATACACTAATTATGCATAGTTTACTGCACAGTCTACCAATTACTAAGCAATAAAGCAGTTATTAAGAATATTTTCCTACAAAGGACGGAATGAGAGGCAAAAAAATAGAAATGATCAAGTCGTTCAATGAGTTTTTCTCATGAATCATAGTATAAGGAGTCAGTAAGAGGAAGAGACAGAGTTCTTTTTTAATTCTTTACATTTTTATTTGTTATTATACAGTTCCAAATGCTCAGGGATTCTCCTTCTCACTGATTTGCCCTATATTATAATTTATTATTATATCGTTTTTCAAAAACCTTCACAAGTGTATCATTCTACTATTTAAGTGTACATTGACATTGTAGGTATAGACAATAGCAGAAAGTCTAGCATCCTATTTTCAAGATGTATTTAATGGTTTTATTGGGAGCCCATCTTTCATTTGGGAGTAGAGAGAGTAGAGATGCACACTGCACTGTATCTTCACTTCTTAATATGATAGTCTCCATTATGCAGTTCCTCTAGATGAATATATATATCTTGTATTTTGCGTGAAGATTGTCTTAGAACATATGATATTTGTGAATATATTTATTTATTTATTTATTTATTTATCTATATATCTGTTGATCTTGTATTTTGCATGAACATTGCATTATATCGGAGAGAACATATGATATTTGTTCTTTGGGGATTGGCTTGTTTCACTGAGTATAATTGTCCTAGTGGGGATCATTTTGTTGCAAATGATAGAGTTTCATTTGTTTTCATAGAGTACATGTACCATGGTTTCTTTATCCATTCCTCCTTCAGTGGGCATCTGTGTTGTTTCCATGTCTTTGCTATTATAGACTGTGCTACTATACATGCAGGATTTAAGGTCACATTCTCATATTCATGTTTCATTTCCTTTGGATATGTTACAAGTTGTGGGATAGTTGTGTCATATGGTAGGTCAATTTGCAATTGTCTTAGCACTCTCCATACTGATATTCATGATGTCTATACTAGTGTAAACTCCACCAATAATGGAGTAGGGTGCCTTTCTTCCTACATCCATTCCAGCAGGTGTTGTTCGTAGGCTTATGAATATTGGCCAGTCTCACTGGAATTAGATGGAATCTCCATGAGGTTTTTAGTTATATTTCCCTGACAGCTAGGGAGCCTGAGCATTTTCACATATGTCTACTATCCGTTTGAATTTCTTCTTTTGAAAGATGTCTGTTCATTTCCTTCACCCATTTCTTTACAGGATTGTTTCTTCTGCTGTTGATTCCCATTCCTCTTACATAGTGCACAAAGGCTTTCTCCCATTTTATTGGTTGCTTCTTCACTTTGTGGATCATTTACTTTGTTGTACAGAAACTTCTTGACTGTTTGTGCTCTTGGTGCTTCCTTTTTTTTTTTTTTAGAAATGATTTTTTTCTTTGATAACTGCATGCAAGTAAAAATGTCATAGTTACAGAAGGATTTGGTGATTAAGTTAGTGTGCTTTCATTACTTTGAAATCCTTGAAGGAATATTTTGAAATGGAAAGAGCTCATTCAGCTCTCAATTCGGCAGTTACAATTTAGGATCACAATGACCTATAGGAGGCAGCATCAGAGTAACAATCAAATGGTAAAGCAGGCAGGAGAGAGAGAGAGCAACTATGCCAAACTTGAATTCAAATATTAGCTAAAACTCTGGTGATAACCATTTAAGTCATCCTAATGACCAAAATACCTCCCAACAGACCTGCTTTTTAGACCTTATAATTACATCAAGTCTTCACCCTTAATCCAGCAAGCATTAAGGTATCAGAGTTCAAATATGTATATGAGGGTTAGGGAGCCAAATTCTCCTGTACCCGTACTATTTGGAGGAAAGCTGGAGAACAAGAGAATCATTTGTGATCCTTCACAAAACCCCACACATTCAGTTCTGAGAACGTTTGAAATATTGTAATCCTCATATCTTGTGGGACACACCTTTCTTTTTATATTGTCTCCACCTCTTCCATCCAGTCCCTAGTTTTGTTCAATAATCAACTAATTTTATGGAGCCCACCAAATTTCTACTTAACTCCAAGTATTTCTGCTTTATGAAACCACATGCAAATCTTTACTACAACCTGTTTTTACACTGATATCTCTTGGCTGCACCAAAACTAGAGTGATGCCTTTACGAAAAGAAAAAAAAAAACATCAAAATCATGACTTCCTCTTCCCTCCAGTCCCATTATCACTTTAATATCATGAACTTCTGTTTCTTCTAAGGATATTCCATTGGAAAACAATGAAAAGAATGAAAAGTAACATTGCTATCTTAGAATTGTTTTCATAAAACTCTGATGTTGATGTTGAAACATCACTTGTGTTTCAAACAAAACATTGACAAGACAACTGAAAACAAGCCATGTTTCTAACAGGTTTTATTCAGAGAACGCATTGAAAGTGCTACTGAGGAACTGCTAGTTTCTTGTTAACACCTGTAGATCATGTATCTGAATGGAGCTTCTGGACAAGGTCACTTAGTTGCTCAATTGCTAAAAACCTCCTTCTCTTTAACAGTACATCCAGAACAGCTTTGACATTTTTAATCATTTTTAAATCCTACTACATTTTTTTGACCAGTCCTTCCATAATGTCTTATGATTCCCTCCCATGAATTATCTTTTTTTTGTTGTTTCTTTGTTTCTTTTTTTAACATCTTATTATTATTATTCGCACTTTATGATACAGTTCCATAGGCTCCTGGCATTTCCCTTTTCGCCTCCCCAATTCCCTCCCCCCCACCTAGTTCCTCTATATCATTACTAAGATATAGTTCTTCATACACAGTCATATGTCCATCATTGCAGGCATGGACAATGGCAGAGAGTCCGGAATCCTATTGTCAAGATATAGTAAATAGTTTCATTGTAAGTCCATCTTTATCTGGAAGTAGAAATGCGTACTACATTATATCCTCACATCTGGATATGTTAGTCTCCATTTCGCAGCTACAGTACAACCCCGTTAATGAAAAGTCATAATACAAAATCAACAATAGAAAGAAAAATAGAAATTTACAATGTAATGAAATTAAATGTTACTAGATGTGACAGCCTCCATTACACAGCTACTATACATCACCTTAACTGAAACGCCACAGAACAAAATCAACATCAGGAAGAAAAAAGAAATTAACAACATCAAGAAGTTAAATAACATGTTACTAAATGACTAACGTGTAGCTGAAGAAATGAAAATCAAGAATCTTCTTGAAGAAAATGATGGTACTGTATGAACTAGGAGTCATTGAATGATTTAATCAGAAGAAAGTGTTTTGAAGAGATGAAACTAACAGAAAACAAGAAAACCCATGCGATACAGTTTCCGCTGATTTTTGTTGGTGAAGTGTGTCTCTGCTAGGCAACATATAGATGGGTTTTGTTTTTTAATCCAGTCTACTAATCTATGATGTCTGATTGAGCTTAAGCCATTTACATTCAGAGTTTAATATGTATGGGTGCTATTTTGGTCCTGTCCTTTTAGGAATGGGTTGTTCATTGGTTTAGTCTTCTGTTGTCATTTTACTGGGATGTTCTTCCCATTTGCCTTTGGTTTTGGTTGGTGCTATTCCTCTTCTCTGCCAAGAGAACATCTTGAAGTATGATTTGTAGGGCAGGTTTGGAAGAGGCAAATTCTTTTAACTTTTCTTTACTATGGACGAATATTATTTCATTTTCAAAGACAAAAGAAAACTTTGCTGGATATGTTATCCTAGCCGACAATCTTTTTTCTTTTAGAATCTAGAATATGTCACTCCATTCTCTTCTGGCCTGAACAGTTTCCTGTGAGAGATCTCCTGTGAGTTTAATTGGCATTCCTTTATATGTCAATTGATTTTTTTCACGAGCACATTTCAGGATCTTTTCCTTATGTTCAATCGAAGAGAGCTTAATGAACATCTGTCTTGGTGAAGATCATTTTTGATCAAGCCTGTTGGGAGTTCTGTGCCCCTCCTGGATCTTGTTTCCCAATTCTTTCTCCAGAATAGGGAAATTTTCCTTTAGTACTTCATTAAATACATTTGCAAACTCAGCAATTCCAGCTCTGTTTCCAGCTTTTTGTTTGCTTCCCCATGATGACAAGAAATATCTTCCAATTCTGAGATTCTTTCTTCTGCTTGCTTCATTCTATTTTGGAGACTCTCCACTGTACTTTTAATTTGCTCTACTGTGTTCTTAATTTCTGATATATCAGCCTTGATTTGCTTTATTGCTTCCTTAAATTCTTTGAACTCTTGCATTTGCTTCTCGTTTTTGATCAGAAGCTTTAAAATGAGTTTTATGGATTCTGTGTCCCCCATTTTTTCGATGTCTTCCTCAGTGAACCCTGGGGTTTGCAAAGGGTTTTGCTCCTTTGCAGGGAGTCTTCGATAATATTCATTGTGCCTTTGTCTCTTCTTTTGCTCTTGATCATTGTACTTCTGGTTAGCAGAGTCTTCTCCTTTGCAGGTTTCTAAGCTGTGTCACCCACAATGCGATTTTACTTATTGCAGTTGGTACACAACTCTTGGCTTGCAGCCACTTGTGCTACAACCTCCAGTGAGTTCCAGGTCTGGGTTCTTATGTAAGATTTCCACCGTGGTCTCCACAGCCCCAACTCCTGGCTCACCACTCTCCACCTCCTGTGATACCATGCTAAGGCTGCACTATTGTCTCTGCAACCTTTCTCCCACTTCCAGTTGGAGCAGGTCCTGGGATTAGAAACACCAGGTGTCCTATATAGTTAGGTTATTGGTGGCGCTGATCTTGTGGGAACCTGTTGGACGTTAGCTCTGGGTGCCACATGGACCTATTTTTGACCCATACGATGCCACAGCTGGCATTATTTTCTTGCGGGACCAGTGCAATCCACAGAACTCAGTGAGTTCTCGCGAGCTCAGCACATGCACAGTTCACTGTTGTCCACTGCAGTCCTAAAGCTATTGCCACAATGTGCAAAATGGCGCCTGATGTACCACTACTGGAGTTCTTGATCTGCTGGCCATCAGATCTGAGGGCTACCCAGACATGTCTTGGGTGGAACCTGTAAAATGCCACATTGATGCAGTTCACTGAGTCAGAAATGAGTTCACTACCAGCTCAGCGTATGCTCAGTCCTTTCCTTTGCCTTTGCCTCCTTACGCAAAACGGCTCCCAATTCAGTTCTAGGGGGCTGACTGGGCTGTGAAATCCACCCTGTTCTAACACTGCCCATCTGGGATCTGCTGCTCTGTCTCTGCTCCTGGTCAAATCAAACGGATGAGCATGGTGAACAGTCCTTTGTCTGGGCTCACCTCCCAAGCTCCCAGCGAAATCCCTTCCCACCTGGATGCTGCTGGAGTTCTGGCTGCTGGTGGAGTTCAGATTGCTGTTAGCTGAATGCTGCTGGAGTATCAGTCACTGCAACACCACACCTTTGTGTCCGCTGGTTTCCTGTGTCTGTCAGTCTCCAGGTACCCCTCTGCTGTTGTTCTGTCCTTTCCCATTTCCTGAAATATGTCCTTTCTGCTTCATTTTGATTAAATGTGTTTCCATCCATTTACATGTGTCCTTACCCTATTCCGCCATCTTGATTCTCCTCCCCATGATTTTTCTGTTGTGACAAGCTAATTGCTGATCCTAGCCCCACCCCCAGCACACACACACGCACACACTTTTTGTGTATAGACATGCTTCCTTTGTATAGGTGCACTCTGATGGTTTCTGAATGTTGGACCTGAAAGCACTCAGTTAGTCCACTGTAAATCTTTCAGAGATGGTTGGCAAAGAGCAAATTTAGCTAGAAAGCAGAACAGTGATTCTCTCATTTGGCGCATGCTCCATATCTGCCAGGGTGGTTCCTATGATTCTTGTGCTTCTTTAGTCATTTTCATTTATTCAAATTTGTGTCCTGTCCTGGAGCTAGGAAAACATCCACATTTCAAGATCAATGTTTTCTGGCATGCCTCAGAAGCATCACTTTTAAGATACTAGTAACTTGGAGGATCTCTCTGTGTCTTTCTATCTCTACGTACCTTCCAAATGGATCTATAATTTTTTTTTAATGGCACTTCGGTTCATTCTCTTTGGCTCAATGTTTTGCCTGGTAGGCAAGGAAGAAGAATGAGGAGAATGTAGTGCAGTCTGCAAAGGCCAAGCACTGTTTCCCATTTTCTTTTTTTTTTTTTTTAATTATTTATTATTTAACTTCATTAATTACATTGTATTATGTGACACAGTTACATAGATACTTGGGTTCTCCCACCCCTCCCCATTTTCAGTGGAAGCCCGGTTACCAAGCCAGAGCCACTGGGTTAGATCTGTTCTTCATTTGAGATTTCTCTCAAGACTGCTGTCCCATTTGGCTTCACTGGAACCTCAAAGCAGCAGTTAAATGTGCATATGTTGAGAATTTAATTTACTGAATTATTTTTCTGCCCCTCGGAGATAGCAACCAGGAGTGTAGAATTTGGACAAAGAGACCTAGGAATGGGACAGAGAATCTGAAACAGTATACTGGTCTTATCAGAGGATAAGCCAGGAAGAGATGGAACCACAGTACCAGGCAACCAGGTACAGTGAAAGAAACCAGAGAAAGACTTTTTTGGTTTTTTGCCTGCAATGTATAAAATAAATTCTATGGACAACAGCCCCCTGCTACCCATTTTGTACATGCTGGCCACTTCCCTAACCCTTCCTAAGAATGATCTGGCGATTGGCTTCTCCAAGATGGTTTCTTCCTGGAATTTTGCATTCCCATGTCTTCAAAATCTAGGATAAGAAAGTTTCAGAATATTCCATTAGGATGCTGTTCAGCCCTAAGACATACATAAAATCTTTCCAGTTTGTGTGACATAATCCCTTTTAAAAGCCAACTGGAGTTGTGTCATCCCTATTTGTGTCATCCCAAACACTGAATTATAACAATATAGCACTGAATTTTATATCAGTATTGATTTATATTTGTCTCTGGACTCCATGAGACAAAAATGTTCTGAGGAAAGGAAATAGATATTAGATATTATTTCATATTACATCTTTATGGAGATTGCAGTTGATTAGCTTTTTAATATTCCAATTGGGCAAAATATGGAAATATGGAAATAGGACTATGGCTGTGTTATGACTTTGCTTATAAAATGTCTTCAAAGAGAAATCTATTTCCCAGATAAGTCATTTACCATTTACTTCTTTGCAGCAGACATTCACACATGTTAAGATTTTATAATAAGACATCCACAACAGTGCAGCTTCGTTTCACTCTAGCTCCCGATTCCCAAATAGCATCAATAATTTAGGGGATATAGGGAGGGATTCTAATGATGCTAGAAGTAAAATGTGCAACTTCAATGAATTAAAAAAGTATTTTTGGTTGACCTCAATGAAGTAAGTTATAATATGGATAAAGTATTTTTTTAATTTGATTACCATAATGTCTTCTCATAATCCAGGTTTTATTTCACAGAAAGATGTAGTTGTGTCATTATGTATATGCACACTAAGAGCAGTTCTTGAAATGGGCCTTATATTAATCTTCATTTAAACCAGAGGATATCATAGCAGAGAAAGATAGAGTAACTTTCTCTAGATCAGGAGGCTGATGCATTTTGAAATTTAATTCCAACATGTATTCATCTCACTGAAATCCTCTCACCACTCTATGTGCCACATATAGACATTCTATGGAATATTATAAAGTTTTGCTTCAGCAAGTGTGTCCATAACAAAATGTCTTAAAGTCATGAGTGGAAGGAAAAAAGAAATTTGTCATGGATATTCTTCATGATGTAATGCATATAATAGACTAAAATTCATGTGTTACTTCAACAATGTCTGTCATTGGACTCACTTTAGCTTATTTCTCAACTATTGCCTTTTTATTTCAAAACATTTAGCTATAGAAATGGAAATTCATTTCCTTATTTTTTCTAGGAAACCTAAATACATGTACTAATGGATACTGAGACTCCTTCAAATGAGACATCTCACTTATTGTGGGATTAATCTAATCCGTCCTTTGGAAGGTTTACAATAGCTCAAAGGAAGAATTTTAATATAGTTTGGGGACAATTTTATCAACAAAATCATTTTTATACATTAGTAGAATTAATTTAGAATTAATACAAAATTTATACTTAAAAAAATCATGTACCCTAAATCTCAAAGCAGAGAGCCGATGCCAAATATAAATAAAATAAGAAAACCGACTTTTGCCCTACACTTAAATCAGTTCTTCAAAAAATGTGTGAAGCCTGTTTTTTTTTTCATTATAAATTGCAAGTTTTGTAACTTCTGGATGAAATTTAGTAGTCAGGTATTCTGTGTAGCATTAATATAAGAAGACATCAAAGGGAAAAATGAATAAATATCAGACTGTATTTCTACCAGGAAAATTATTGTGCACAATTCTTTATAATTCAAACATTTTCAAAAACATAATATTTAATATATAAAGAAAATGCTAGTGGAGGTACTGTGTGTTTTCTCATGTGTAATTTACCTCCAAGAGATATAAGGACTTCACTAAAAAATGTGAAAACTGAAAAGACTCTCCAGCTCATAAAGGGTGCAATGTTTTTTTCTATTCTGTTCTTAACATATATTCATGGATGATAAGCTGCTAAAAACAGAACAGGGTTCCGAATATGTCTTCATTGTAACATAAACAAGTGGACTTCCATGAATGTTTATGACTCAGCCAACTTAAAATATCCTGGTACTTAACTCATCATTGAAGTTAGAATCTAACCTGAAAATTTGAAGTCTGCATTGTGCCATGGCAAATCAAGGCAATTTCTTGGCAATTCTAAGTAATGAAATAACTTTCTTCTCTGCTTCAGGAAAATACAAAATACCAAGTCACTGCTATGTTTCTTCTTACCATATTACTGATGAAAGTGCAAATGAACCCAGGGCTCAGAATTAACTCTGCATAAAATACTATTTCTCTAGCATTCATTATGATTATAATAATCATTTTTATTATTAAATACCCTTGTATTGTGGGTTTGCAAAACTAGGTTTATAAAATCTAATTGGCAATCGATCTTCAGAATGGAGTCAAAAGCTACAAAATAACTGCACTGGATCTGTAATTTTGGTTCTTAACTCATTTTCACCACTTGTCCATCATATTTGAAACCTATTATGTCCTCTGCTTTGCTTGAAGTTCTGATCATTAAAACTCATCAATGTTGCCTCCAATATCAGCATTAATGTGTCACCTCTGAAATTTAACCTAAAATTTGTCCTTATGCCTGTCTATGAGACAGATACACAATAAAACCAGCACTTCTCTCTGTCTGCTTCTCTCTTTCTCTCTCTCTCTCTCTCTCAACATTTAAAGCTCCCCCTGTGGAGATGACTGTGTGAAAAATCACCCACATTGTCTCCCCCACACATGCACACACCCCTAGCAAAGGCCTAGATGCTGTATGCTGGGGTTTCTTATCAAACTGTGCCTGCAGTATTTAGGCAAGTCAAAAATGAGGAAAATGACTGCATCTGCTACATTTTCTTTATAAGGATATCCTCTTGGTTAGTTATAATTTTGTGAGGGAAGTACAGTTTCAGTGTTGTTCTTGAATCTTGGGTCAAGAAATACTATCAATATTTGTGTTTTCTACCATGCTTTGTTGGGCCAATGTAAGTATTTGGAATTTTATTTGTGTGCCTTACATGGAAAGGTATTTGCTTGTACATAAACAGCAGAATTTCCTGATTTCAAACTGCATTCTTATATTTGAATTCCTTTATGAATGTTTGAAAAATGTCCATTTTGACCCTATTCTATTTTCCCTTTCTTTCCTCCTTTTTTTTCCTCTATTACCTATCCATCTCTTTCCTTCCTTCCTCGAATCTTCTCTCCCTCCCTCTTTTTCTTCTTTCCTTCTTTTCCTTCCCTTTCTTTCCTCCCTTCCTTGCTTTTCCTTTATTTCTTGAAGGTTTCAATGGTAAGAAAAACACAGAGGTTGAGTAGAAACAACCCTGAAACCTTGAAATAAGAACAAACTAAAAACAAATACTCCTCTTGATGAACCTCAGGGGAACTAGTTAAAACAGTTGTTGTGTAACTTGTTTTGCACTTCACAACAGGTTAGAATTTTATTCGTGTTTACAAAGATATCAGAGCAAAACTCTAAATGAATAGGCCATTAGTGCAGGTCACAATTTAATCAAAAGTTTTATTTACAATAATTAATTTTGTGAAAATATATTCTATGGGCCAGCATTGTGATACATCATGTTAAGCTTTTGTCAACAGTGCTAGATCCCATACTCCACTGACAGTTCGAGTCCTGGCTGTTCTGCTTCCTATCCAACTCCATGATAATGAACCTGAGAAAGTAGTGGAAGATTGTTCTAGTACTTTGGCCCCTGCCATTCATCTGGGAGAATCAGGATCCTGGTTTAGGCCTCGACTGGTTCCCTCTGACACAGGCTTTTGGGGAGCAAACCACTGGATGGATGGCTCTCTCTCACTGTTTCCCTCTCTGTAACTCTTATTTGAAACGAACAAGCAGAAAAACTATATGTGCATATATTTGTCATTTGCCACACGAATGTTTAAAATTTCCATGATCTTTTTGACAGCTCAATTTAGAAAAACTCTATATTTTGCCATCTTAGCATTTACTTAGAACTTTTATAAACCAGTTTGCTCATAGAATATCTTGTCTGTTTTTTTTTTACAGAAATAGTTATGCTGTAAGTCATATCCCTTGAGAAATACTACCTGATTCTATTGTGATATAATTCTCAAAGAAATTATATTAATAGCTAGAAAAAGAAATGTTATATTACAAACACATAATACATACACAAATCTGCATTTGTATATATGCTCAGTCTTACAGCAATGCACTTACTTGCACAAAAGTCTCTATTATTTTTTATATCTCCATTATAAAATATATCTGTTCTTTTAAATAATTTATCGATCTCCATGAATATTTTTTCTTTACTCATTCTGGATAATGTGAAAGAACTTTTAATTTGTCTCCATATACTTTTTAATTTTGGTATAATTTTTTTGCTTTTCCTTTGAATCTATATTTCAGATTTTCATACAAATCAAGTAGCCCAGATACAGGCTCCATAAGAAATGGAGAGCCAAGGGATATAGATTCTTATTGGAGTTATGCTACAGAAGGAATATCATATTGCTGGCCCAGGTTCTTCTATATCCTTGGCATTGGTTTCTTTCCTTTAGTGATTCATTGTGAATTCATCTGTGGCACTCTGTCATCTGTTAGTCTCTCAGTTCTTGCTATGTTCCATAGCTCATACATGGACTCAATCCCATAGTCCCAGAACAAGATTTCTTAACCTATAGTGAATGAACTGCCCCATTTGCACCTGCCCTAACCTTTTGTTTTCTGGTATTTCCAGTTTTGCTTTTTTTGTTAGTTTGGTTTTAATTAGTTATCATATAATAGATCCATACATGCCATCACAGTTTTAAAGATATTTCACTTTAGTATTATAAAACCACGCTGTTGTATACATCTAGACAGAACACCTCTGTTCTCTGCTAATATGCTCACCATATTTTAGGATTATGTAAGAGTCAGTTCTCCCAATTCTACACATGGTGTGTCTCACAGGAATAATTGCAAATTAAGGGGCTTCTAAGTGGATTAGAATGATCAATATGTTAAAATTTTTATTTCCCTTACTAATGAGAACAGGTTTTATTATTTGTAACTTCCATTGATATTAATCACTCCATTAATAAAACCAAAGATACTGAAAATGCTGATGCCTTAGATAATAAAATGTATGATCCAATATTTAAGTTAGAGAGCATGGTTATGTTTAGCCTAGTGATGCTAACAAACTGCATGACACAAGACAGATTGATATAGGCTAAGAGGTAGCTGGCAAGGAGGATCTGAGGACAGTGGTACTCCCCTTGACCGTGCCCCACACCATCATCTGTGTCAAAGTCCTGTCTGCACCACTTAGCTCACCTTTGCTTTCCAGGCAGTGAAAAAACACATCCTCCTTACAATTACAGCCCTGAACTGGCAGCAGCCAAAAATGACCAACATGGCTGAACACCTGAAATGACATTCAGGTCATTACAATAAAATGCCAGTGACTGACACTTTTTACTCAGTTGGAGCAGCTTCTATCACTTTGCCAGGTTTTCCCAAAATGGGCAAGGAAAGACAGATATAATATCCTCTTGAAACTAGGTTCCATTCAAATAATCAATTAACCTGAGCCCTAGGCACAAACACCTATACATCCAGTTCCTATAAATGGATGGACCTGGAACTCAAGGAGTACAATTCTCTTGTGTATGCCCGAACTTCTTCCTAAGTGTGTACTTTCACTATGCATGTAAATAAATCATTCTTCTCTAATGATCTTCATGTAGGTTTGTTTCATCTGGGATTCCTTTCTCTTTTTCCATACATTTTAAATCATTAATGTAAAGCTAGTAAATTTTCTGCATTTCAGAAAAATAATTTCCATAATTCAGTGATAGCCTTCTCCTTGTATCCCTCCATCCCTTTCTCTCTGCTCATCTTCTCTTTGAATTTCCATAATAATACCTTATTTTATAACCACATGTTTAATACCCTTCTAAATAAATGCTTCTACAAGTCAAAAGTAGAAACACCACTGTTTTGCAAACATGATCATGCGTTAGCTCAACCTGTCACTACCCCCAGCTCTTAAGCAAATCATTGAAAGTTACAGTTCCACAGATGTGGGCCCACATATCCCCCCACAGAATCTGCCCCCACCTGGTTCTCTTACATTATGGTTAGTGTCATTCCCCACCCTAACATGACCCATCCCCTGTTCTGACACTTGCTGGTGGTTACTGTGATCTATCTCTGCCAGGTAAGCCCCGAACCCTAGCTTTTGTGTGCATTGGTAAGTGGTGGTTGATGGAAGTCTATGCCAAGTAGCTCAACTCAGGTCTCCTACTTCGGTGGGTTTATCAATCTGACCCAGAAAGGTCTCTGGCTTACCCCCTTCAAACCATTGAGTCCCAGCTCCCTCACATACCCACAAGTACTGTGGCCTTGTTAGTGGAAATTTCCAAAAAGTCTTTACTTACCTGCAGCATACTCCTTCAGCAGTCCTCTCCCCCTCACATTTCCATACCCCTTCCATGAGCAATCCATAATCCCTGTGCCTAGGAGCACATGGGTTGCCAAGGTGAGTCTTCCAAGCTGTCTTTTGTTGGGGTGGCATGCTAGCCTGGAGCTCTGACTGCCTACCAGAAATTCAAGATCATAGACACGTTCTGAGTCCTGGTTCTCTGGCATGTGTGTAGGTGTGAGACCTCACTCTTCTGTCCACCTGGGATACAAGTGTGTGTGCAAGACCCTAGGCATGACCCATGTGCACATCATGCTAGCCTGGTGTCTTCCTTCTCCCTACCCACCTGCGTTGTGATCAAAACACATATGTGATCTCAGGCATATTTTCCCAAGAGTGGGGAGATTGGCTCATATGGTAGAACTAGTTTCAGATTTGCTAAGTAATCTCCATAGTACATTCTATACTTGTGCTAGTATACATTTCTACCAATAGTGCATTAGGCTACATTTTCCATATACTGATTTTTGACTATAGAAAGCTAGCCATTCTAACTTGGGTGAACTGATTCCTCATTGTGATTTTTATTTGCATTTTCCTGATCCCACACATCTTTTCAGGTGTCTGTTGGCAATTTGTATTTCATTCATTTAAAAAAATTCTATTTGTGTCTTATGCCTATTTCTTAGCTGAAATGTTTTCAATTTGTTTAATTTCTAGGGAACCTTGTATATTCTAGATATTAAAACTTTATCATGTGTGTAACTTCAACTATTTTCTGCCATTCTGTTCATAGTTTCTTCATTGTGTTAACTGTTTTCTTTGTTGTTCAGTAGCTTTGTAGCTTGATGTAATCCCACTAGTCTCTTTTTTTTTTTTTTTTGCTTTTATTGCTTGTGTTTTGGGGTCTTCTCCAATAAAAGTGATTGCCTATGCCAATATATCGCACTGCATTTCCCTAGTAATCTGATAGTTCCAGCTTTTATTTATCCTTTATCCTTTATTTATTTATTTATTTATTTACTTACTTATTTATTTATATTTATTTATTTTGATATAGGGTATAAGGTAGTAGCTTTGTTTCATATGCTGGCATACAGATTCAATTTTCTCAACCTCATTTGTTGAAGAAATTATTGTTTCTTCAGGGAGTGGAGAAACTAGTTGGTTGTAGATAGCATGGAAGAGTTTCTGGGATTCTAATGTGTTGTGACGGTCCACATGTCTATTCTGTGCCAGTAGCAATCTGTTTTAGTCATAACTGTTGTATAACATGTCTTGAAATCCAATATTGTGGTAACTTCACCTTTTTTTATTGTTTAAGATTGCTTTAGCTCTTTGGGGTCTCTTGGGTTTCCATATGAATTTTACGATCACTTTTTCTTAAATCCAAGGAGGTGATACTTGGAGCTTTGATTATGATCACATCAAATCTACAAATGGCTTTGGATAGTATGGAGATGTTAATGACATTAATTTTTCCAACCTATGAATATGTAAGATTTTTTCCTGCCTTCTGTTTCTTATTTTTTAAAGATATTTCATCTTTAAATGTATTCCAAGGTATTATATTTCTTGGAGCTATTGTGAATGGACTGATGTTACAAGCTGTGCCTCAGACTTGGTGTCTTGACTTTATATCCTGCAAAAGTCCCAATTCTCGTGCAAATTCTAACAATATCTTGGCAGAGTCTTTTGTTGCCATCATGTCTTTCACTAACTGGAATAATTTCACTTCTTGTTTTCCCATTTGTATCCCTTTATTTTGTTATCAATTGCAACATACTGGCTACATCACTCAGTGGAGTGAATAGTGATGGTGAAAGTGAATAAATATCCTTGAGCTCGGCGGCGTGGCCTAGCGGCTGAAGTCCTCGCCCTGAACGCCCTGAGATCCCATATGGGCGCCAGTTCTAATCCTGGCAGCTCCACTTCCCATCCAGCTCCCTGCTTGTGACCTGGGAAAGCAGTCGAGGACGGCCCAATGCTTTGGGACCCTGTACCCATATGGGAGACCCGGAAGATGTTCCTGGTTCCTGGCTTCGGATTGGAGAGTGAATCATTGGACGGAAGATCCTCTCTGTCTCTCCTCCTCCTCTCTGTATATCTGACTTTGTAATAAAATTAAATAAATCTTTTAAAAAAAGAAAGTGAATATCCTTGTATAGTTCTGGATGTTAAAGGAAATGCTACCGATCTGTTTTGAGTCACTGTATACACTAGCATTAAGGACATATGTATACACTAGCATTAAGGACATATACATTTAGATGACCCTGTTTTTTTCTCTTTTAACAGTTTTGTCTTCATGTATATGCTTTTCTGATATTAAAATAGCTACTCCTGCTCTGTTTTTCTTTTTTCATGGAATACCTTCTTCTAATCTTTCACTTTGAATATGCATGTGTTTTTGCTGACAAGCATTGTTTCTTGCAACTAACACATAGATGGATCTTGCTTTCTCATTTATTCTCTCAGCCTATATGATTTCATTTTATTTAGATTCAAGTTTAAAACTGATAAGTAATGACTTGGACCTGACTCATTTTTTTTAACAAATGTTCCTTCTATTGGAAGGATCTAATTGGAAGGATCCCCCTTCCAATTCGTTAATGATTCTGATGACCTTTTTATCTTTCAATGTGTAATAGACCTTTATATGTTTTCTGATTTTCACGTAATGCTTTAACTGCTTGGGGTATGTACTTCCATTATCTCTTAGCATAAAAATTTTCTGATAAGAAATATATTTTTAACCTAATTGGAGAGCAATTAATAAAAGTTAGGTTTTACTCTCGTGCATATTTTAGAGATTTTTCTTTGCTTTCTATTATGAAAGCTTGAATATAATGTGTCATGGTGAAGGCCTCTGATCATTTCTGTTTGGGGTTTCTGTGCTTGTATTTAAATACATGTCTCAGGCCCGGCACAATAGCGTAGTGGTTAAGGTCCTTGCCTTACACGCGCCCGGGATCCCATATGGGTGCTGGTTCTAATCTCGGCAGCTGCATTTCCCATCCAGCTCCCTGCTTGTGGCCTGGGAAAGCATTTGAGGATGGCCCAAAGTGTTGGGAACCTGCACCCGCGTGGGAGACCTGGAAGAGCTCCTAGCTCCTGGCTCCTGGCTTCGGATTTGCTCAGCTCCAGCCGTTGCTGCAGCTTGGGGAGTGAACCATTGAGTAGAAGATCTTTGCCTCTCTGTCTCTCCTCCTCTCTGTATACCTGCCTTTCCAATAAAAGTAAATAAATCTTTAAAAATAAACAGATAAATACATGTCTCTATGTTAGAGACATTTTTATCAATGTTTCTCTGAATAACTTTACTAAGCCACCTTGCTGTTCCATTCCTTCAGAATCTCTTAAGACACATATATTTGTTTTTTTCATGGCATTCCATAAATTGTGAATGAAGTTTTCAGATTGTCTAATTTTTCATTCTGTGTGTGTGTGTGTGTGATTTCTTTTGAATGTTATTTCTGAGAGTGGGCTCAGAAGTGGACCATCAAGGACATAAACTGGTGCCCATATGGAATTCTGGACCACAGGGTGCAGCATTACTCTGCACTATGGACGGTCCCTGAGTGAAATATTTCAAAAAAAATTTTTAATATAGTTCAGATACTATTTCTTCTGCCATATTAAATCTTTGTTATTGCTTGCAACTGTGTTTTATTTTGAGATTTTAGTACTTCATTTCTGATATCTCAGCTAAATGCTTATTTACAGTCTTTCTCTGCAAAATTTTTCATCCACCTCTTGTAGAAACTTCTTTTATTTTTCTAATTCCTTCTCTGTTTTCTTGAGTAGCCTTACAATCATTCTTTTAAATGTTTTCAGGTATTTTTTCAATCTTCCCATCTTCACAATCTAATAATACAACATTAAGGTGTTTGTAAATTCATATTATTCTCCTTTTTCAAACGTCTTTTTGTATTTTTAAAAGATTTTTTAGGTAGCTTTTACACAGAGATGAGAAATAGAGCAGTCTTCCATGTACTGATTTATTTCCCAAATGGCCATGACTGCCAGAAATTAACTCATCGGAAACTGGGTGCAAGGAGCTTCTTCTGATCTCCCACAGGGGTGTAGGGTCCCAAGGACTTGAGCTATTCTTTGCTCCTTTCTCTGGCCTTGAGTAGAGAGCTGTATTAGAAGTGGAGAAGCTAATACATAAACCAGCGCTCATATGGGATACTAGCAGCACCTAAGAGCAGTTTATACTACCACATCAGTCCGCTTTAAGCATGTTTTGCAAATGTACCTTTATATCTTAGTGGACTCCTTGGATTCTCAGTGGATATCCAGACATGTGTCCCTGGTGCAGCAGAGAAAAAGTCAATGGGTTCCATGGAGTTCTTTCTGAAACAAAATTCAACCTTTGGTACCACATTGACTGCAACTGCCATTCATCTCGCTCTGGACAGATGTCATTTCCATTGACATCCAGCAGCCACTTTGGTGGGAGAAGTGAAGGAAACTGTGTGACCTCCATTCCTGAAACTAAGTGGGCACTCTACCTACTCTCAGTTCTCCAAGAATGTTTCAAAATCAGGTTGGGATCACAGGGTTGTCCCTAAGGCAACCAGTCGTATTTGGCTGAATCAGCTTCCTCTCACCTTGCTATGGTAAGATGGTGTTTTCTCTGTGGCCATTAGCCAAACCAGTTATTTTCTACTGGACGCTGCATGTTTGTACACTCCTGGCTGCCCTAGGGAGTCTCTCTTCTGTATGCTTTCCACTGAAAACTTTTCAATTGCCCCTTGGGAACACAGTGTATCTCCTGTTTTTCTGAGCTATCCCTGTTACTCAAATCAGTTGAAGTATATTTTCCTTTTCAGCAATCTATAACCTCCGTATGTATATTTCTCATGTCAGAAACAACAGTCAGGGCC
This sequence comes from Ochotona princeps, assembly GCF_030435755.1. Taxonomy (NCBI): domain Eukaryota; kingdom Metazoa; phylum Chordata; class Mammalia; order Lagomorpha; family Ochotonidae; genus Ochotona; species Ochotona princeps. Next base: position 69,853,576 of record NC_080833.1, read on the forward strand.
CAGTCACCCCAGGAAAAGGATCATTTATCTTGATGTTCTTTAGCAACTTTGTCTTCAAAGGGGATGCTGGAAACTTGACTTTTTCCTTCACCGTGTTATTATAAAGATAAATGGAATAATTGTAAATTTAAACCATATATTATGCAATTCACTTATCAAAGGAATTGTATGAGGTTCTCAAGTACTAGAGAGGGAATAGGCAAGCATAAAGCATAGAACTCTTTGAACAAATCTTTTGGATCATATATTGATGTTGAAAATGCATTCACAATATCAAGTCTCCTTTTAATCTTAAGGAAGAATATATTCATTAAGGTTTTCCAACATGAAGTTTTATCTACTTTTCTATAAGTTTCTTTAAGTCTCTGTAAGTTTCCCCGCTTGATATAAAGCAGTTTGTATAATAAGGTAGAGGAAAAGGTATTTGCTTTCCAGTCAGATACACAAAAGCTGTTATCTCTGCTCTACCATTTGTTCAATCTAAGTACATTCTTTGTGAAAATGGCAGAGTACTTTGTATTTTTGCATATACCGGCTACAGATGCATTTTCCTGACAGTGGCTTTATTCTTTTTAAAGTCCCTTTTTAAATTTCTTTATCTTACTACCAATTTCTTAAAGTCTAATTATAGTATCAGACTTTAAGTCCAGTAACTGTAGTATTGTCTTGAGCTGGTTGATGTTTTATCACTTCTTCTAGGACCAGTTATGAATGTTATCAAAATGCCAATAACTTACTCCTTTAGCAGGAAGAAATCCTTTGGGATATGCTGAATGTTTGAAGATGATTTTTGCTGCTATTTCGTAAGTATATTAATTTTTAAATCACTACTCTCAAGTAAAATAAATGTATCCATATTGTTTTAATACCTCAAAATGAAGCCAAAGAGACTATATTGCATTTTTACTCCATACAAGTTTTGGTCCATTTAATGCTAGTCTTGTTTAACAAATAACTGCTCTTTTGAAAAAACATCAATTTAAATACTTGTGAAATTTAATTTTAAGATTCATTTGGTTTAGAATAGTTTCTTAAATGGTCATGAAACAGTTTCTGTTTTTGTAGAATATTCAAAAATAAAATTCATGTAAATGACTTCAGTTTAGCTTACTAAAATTGTCTATGAAACAGAAAGCTTCTCCAAATGATTGTCACCAAGTTATTTTGGGATTTATTACTAAATGCAAAGAAGTGATAAATGTGATTGCAAATTAATTAAAAGAGTAGCTTTCAGGTATGCCTTTGTTTTATCCATATTTTCTTTTTTTCCTCTTGCCTGAATGATTTAGTTGTAGTGCCACAAAACCTGTAACTTACCCTCAGAGAATTCAGGATGAAGAAATAGAAACATGACAAAACTTACCAGTCAAGGAAAATAGATCTTTATTGTCCTACTGTTTCAGGTTTTCTGTAATTTTGAAGATGCCCAAAGCACAAATTAGGAACATAATTGCATACCTATGAGAAAATGCATGATGCACTTTGGTGGACATCAGGTACTTTCAGTTTACCAAACAGAAAATGCTCATGCCCTCATGAAGACTGTGACATGATATAGCAGAGGAGTATTATATCAACACTTACACATGTTTAAGTATTGTCATTGATAGTCTGGTAATGTGTATTCTGTATGCAGAGGGTCTCTGTGGATCCCTGATTCAATCCAGCCTATTTGCTGGATTCTATCTAAGAAAAGAAAGCACCATCGCCTCAGCATCTCAACATGTTTGTAATCCATCCCTTTGGCTTTTATCATCTTCCTATTCATGAGCTCTATGCAACTCACTCAACTAAGTTGACCAAAACAATTTGAAATGCTGTGAGTGACATAGGAATACAATGTCAGGAAACAGCCTTAGGACTCTAAGCTCTCAATTTTTAGGCTGAATTGAACATTCTCTTAAAGTCATGTGGTTAGTAAAATGTGAAGAGATGCAGTGGACAGAACTCCAAGGACCCACTTTTCTGCAAAACTGTTTTCTGCTTTCCACTTTCTCAATGTCTTTTCCAAGGACTAAGGTGACATTTGGGTGGGAGCCAGCCTTCACTATTCCAAAAATGATACTCATGATCTTGTGGAGTGCAGTCACCAATGTACTCTAGACCATATCCCTTCTTTTAGACTGTTCCTTAAAAGCAAATGCATTCTTGCTTGTACACAGTGCTCTGGGTTCAGCACCCTTTGTTATAGGCTGCTCAGTGCATATTTTAACAATTATAAATCTTAACTTAAAAAAACCCAGCAATCCTAATCAACTCCTCTGTTTTTGTTGTTTAACTTTCATTTCCTCCTACAGTAATGTATGTCTTCATTAACCATTGCCTGAACTAAGGAAGCACAGATTTGCTCTCATCACTTTCTCCTGCTCTTGTATTCCTCATTCTAATTTCCACAAGAATTGTCTTGTGGAAACAAGGAATTTCATTTGTATGACTTTTTCTTATTGAAGAACTTTCAAATTATTTTACGGTTACCAAGACAATTAAATATAAACTCTTGGCTTGACATCCTAAGTAATGTTACCTGTGAGTTTGCAGGTTATGAAATTATTACGTGAAATCTAAGAAGTTTCCTGGGGCAGAGGACCTATTCCCCATCTTCTTCACTCACTGAAATTCTGATAATGCTTGAAATCCTAACAATATTGACTTGAAGTGCATTTATTTTGTGAAAATCCTTCATTTTTTCTTATTCAATTTATAATTCTTCTTACACTGTTTACACAAAACACAGCTTTTGTGTCTTTAAGAATAGTTTATTCTGCTTCCTGCAATATATAATTTTTAAATGTTCATTTACCTGTAGGTGCAGAATAGAAATTCCGCAAGAAGCTGCACCAGAGGCCCTTTCATTGTTTTCATGGTGATCATCCTTAGTCTGTGTAAGAGCAGCCTGGCCTGCGAGGCAACACAACTACATTGAACTGAACCAACTCTAAGAAGGTTAAAGTGTCTGGGGTCATTTTTTTTTTTAAGATTTATTTATTTTTATTACAAAGGTAGATATACAGAGAGGAGGAGAGACAGAGCGGAAGATCTTCCGTCCGATGATTCTCTCCCCAAGTGACTGCAATGGCCGGTGCTGCGTCAATGCGAAGCCAGGAGCCAGGAACTTCTGGGTCTCCCACGCGGGTTCAGGGTCCCAAAGCAATGGGCTGGCCTCAACTGCTTTTCCAGGCCACAAGCAGGAGCTGGATGGGAAATGCAGCTGCCGGGATTAGAACCAGCACCCATATGGGATCCCAGGCGCGTGCAAGGCAAGGACTTTAACCACTACGCTATTGCGCCAGGCCCTGGGTTCATTCTTTTTTTTTTTTAAATTATTTATTATTTTTAATTTATTCATTAATTACATTGTATTATGTGACACAGTTTCATAGGTACTTGGGTTCTCCCCACCCCTCCCCAAACCCTCCCACCATGGTGGATTCCTCCAACTTGTTGCATAATCACAGCTCAAGTTCAGTTGAGATTCCCCCATTGCAAGCATATACCAAACATAGAGTCCAGCATCTTATTGTCCAGTCAAGTTCAACGGCTTCTTAGGTATACCCTTTCTGGTCTGAAGACAGAGCCAGCAGAGTATCATCCCAGTCAATTGAAAGCTCCAACATACCATCAGCAAAAATTTACATCACTATGGAATTAATTGACATAGTAATGAGTAACCAATATGTTAAAAGTAAATGCGAGTTCCTAGCCACCTTCTGTGACCACCTCACCTACACTTCAATTTTAGTTTATACACAACATATAACATTCATAACATAACATGTTATACATAGCATCATATCATCTTAAATTAAGGCAAACATGTGGTATTTAACCTTTTGGGATTGGCTCATTTCCCTTAGCATTATGGTTTCCAGTTTGGCCCATTTGGCCACAAAGAACTGCATTATGTTTTTTTTAATAGCTGAGTAGTATTCCATGGAGTAGATGAACCATAGCTTTCTTATCCAATCCTCTGTTGATGGGCATTTTGGCTGCTTCCATGTTTTTGCAATTACTGATTGTGCTGCTATGAGCATAGGAGTGCATGTTGGTTTCTCATAGAACAAGTGTTTTGGATATATTCCTAGGAGTGCTATTGCTGGATCATACGGTATGTTGAATTTGAGTTGTTTGAATGCTCTCCATACTGATTTCCATAGAGGCTGTACCAGCCTGCAGCCCCACCAGCAGTGGAGTAGGGTTCCCTTTTCCCCGCAACCTCGCCAACAAGTGTTGTTGGTGCTTTTATTCATATGGGCCAGTCTTACTGGTGTTAGGTGGTACCTCATTGATGTTTTAATTTGGATTTGCCTTATTGCCAGGGAACTTGAGCATTTTTTCATATGTTTATTTGCCATTTGGGTTTGTTCCTTTGTGAAGTGTTTGCCCATTTCCCGTGCCCATTTCTTGAGTGGCTTGTTTGTTTTGACATTTTGATTGTTTTGTAGCTCTTTGTATATTCTGGAGATTAGCCCTCTATCACCTTAAACAAGAATGGTCATTCTTAAACAAGAATGGTCATTTCTGCTAAGCCGAAAGGTCAAAGTAGAAAGGAGAGAGAGACACTTAATTTATTGACTCCACAGAAAGTAAGGGTTTGAGTTTTTAGTTTTAGCAAAGCATGATATCCAATTTCCAGTGGAAAATCTTTGAATGTGCTTTAAGAAAATGATATCATTTTCTGGACCTCAAAAAATTCTTATAAAATAACTCGTGGAGGAGTTAAGCATAAAAGCATATAAATTACGTTTTCTATGATATATGTCTAACTTCCTTTTAACCTTCAAATGTGAGCTACGTCCTACACGGTAGATTTTTTTTTTTTTTTTTCAGAATCGTGACTTGATTTAGTAGTTTCAGTAATATCTCCTCATTTTACCATGAAAAGCTATAAGATCCTTTATTTAGCAAGGGCTTATCAGATGATAATTATATCTACAAATACTATCTCAATCAATTTAAACAATTACCCACACTTCAAAAGTGGCAGCACCAGGTGTTAGGGCTTTTCTTTAATCTCAGGTCCATGCTATTTCTTGTACTTCATGTTGTTACAGGAGATCTTTGCACATCTGAAAACTTTTTCCAACCTGATAGGCTATGATACTATGTTAAGAAACCTGTTATCATCCCTAAAATCCTCATCAATCTTTGGAAAAGAAAAATGGTTTGTAATACATTCCTAATTTTTGTTGTAGCACTCTTCATAAACAAGATTTACACAATTACCTTGATCAGTGGACTTATGAATGACATTGCTGGCTGAGACTACTTGCAGAACATGCTTTAAAATGTCAGGTATTGTTTTATGTGTTTTAAATGCCTAATATCAATTTTTCACAGTCACATAAAGTATTTAACTTTCTATTTCTACATGTAGAAATAAAAATTTCAAGTGATTAAAAATAAAACCTTAATAGAGATAAAATTTGGATCTGTATCTAGCTCCAGATTTACAATGGTATCATATTTTTCTGCTTGAAAATTTATGAATAATGAATGACAAAATGGCTAATTGCTTTCTTGTGTTTCAAATTCCTATAAAAATAGAATTACTAGGAAAATGGCATTAACTTAGAAAATTTATTGTTCATTTAGGTCAGTCATCTGGTACTTTGTAAGACATATCAAACTATGAACAATAATCCCCTGTAAATTCCCACTATCAGCATTACAATTGGGTGAACAAAACATCTGCAAAGTTATTACTCAGTTTTACTTTTTATCCTGAAAAAATGGAAAATGTCATCGGTAGACAGGAGCCATCTTACGACAATATTTAGCTACTTTATCTTTGTTAATCTGCCCCATGGAGGGGGTTGTTAATAAGCAGTAACACATGACATGATGCATTTTGCACTCTGATGAAGCCACACTTGAACCGCTTAGTGATGCCTGAATATCTTGCTTTGTCAGATGCTGTCTTCTTTAGCAATGGGAGCTCTGGACTATGCTTCTGATGTGTTGGTGCCCCCATCACTGGGGGGTAAAAAGGACTAATATCAGACAGTCAAGAGCACATTTTTCTATTCTTTTCTTCTCTAACATTTTTTTTTAATATGGGCTTCTAATAATAATACAGTTAAAATACAGGTGATAAAAGACAATTAGGAAAAAAGTCTTGCACTTCTCTATCTTTCCAAACTGTTTACTTCATCTCTATCAAACCAAGCCTTTTATTCTCCTTCTGAGATTTTCGAATTAAATACAAACATAGGGCCCAGCGCAGTAGCCTAGTGGCTAGAGTCCTCACTTGCACACACCAGGATCCCATATGGGTGCTCACTTCTCTCTTGGCAGCCTCGCTCCCCATCCAGATCCCTGCTTGTGGCCTAGGTAAGCAGTGGATGACTGTCCAAAGCCTTGAGACCCTGCACTCACGTGGGAGACCCAGAAGAGGTTCTGGGCTCCTGCCTTTGGACCAACTCAACTCTGGCCGTTGTCACCGCATGGGGAGTGATTCATCAGATGGAAGATCTTTCTCTCTGTCTGTCCTCCTCTCTATATATCTGCCTTTCAAATAAAAAACAAATCTTAAAAAAATATTTAAAAATAAAATTAAAAAAATTCTCATTTCCCCTATATTTGACATGTGTGAAAGGCTAATACCCACATAATTTGCACATTCTTTTTCACAGAAATTTTATTTTGGAGATCTTCACCAAGAACTGTCTTTTCATGGCAGATTATTATTTAATTAAATCTATGATCATTTAATCAATAGATTCCACATAATAAGGAAATAGTTATGTCAGATGTTTGGAGAATAATACAATCTTTACCCAATTTGCTGTGCTTTCCTTTCTGCCCCATTTGCTGCTTGGTGCAGTGGTTAGATCTGACCAGTAAGAAAAGGTGAGATACACATGCATTTCCGGTCAGACACAGTATGCAGTTCCTGGTTCTCTCATAACGGAGCGAACAAGGAAGCTAACGGTTCCTGCTGGGGCAGCTCCAGAACGAGGATGTGTATTCTAGTGCTTGACTGCTGAGATTTAGGGCTTCTTTGATATTGCATACAATTATACCTTTGCATTTGGAGGAATTTTTCATGTTTAGTAGGAAATAAGCCCTCAAATTTCTCTATTATTTGGAAACTGGATATAGCAATTGCCACATTGATTAAAAAAAATTTCCAAGCAAAGTATTTAATGTTGCTTCTCTCGTCTAACACCTTTTGTTTTTTAACAGTGAAGATGAGTGTCAAGGACATCAGCATGCTGCTCATAAATGTTGCCATATTATAGGCCTCTTCCTCTTGGCTCTACCCTATGCCTCATCATGACCATGCCCCAAACCCATAACCTGAGTGAATCCAGACCTTATTTCCTAATTCATGACCATGAATGCCCATGAACAGTCTTGTAATAGCTCTCTTGGGAGCATATAATATATTCACCATCTCTTTTATTTTTTTAAATTTATTTGTTCATTAATTACATTGTATTATGTGACACAGTTTCATAGGTACTGGGATTCTCCCCACCCCTCCGCAAACCCTCCCACCATAGTGGATTCCTCCACCTTGTTGCATCACCACAGCTCAAGTTCAGTTGGGGTTCCCCCATTGCAAGCATATACCAAACATAGAGTCCAGCATCTTATTGTCCAGTCAAGTTCAACGGCTTCTTAGGGAGACCCTCTCCGGTCTGAAGGCAGAACCAGCAGAGTATCATCCCGATCAATTAAAAGCTCCAACATACCATCAGCAACAATCCAGGTACAATGAGGCTGGTGCAGAGTCCACTGATTGACATAGTCCATCATAGAGTCTCCCCTTGTCCAGTATTTCGCTGCCAACATATAGCTGAGGTGGTTGGTTGATCTACTCCATTTTCCATCTTTTCTTGGTTAAAGTTCTGATTCCTCCATTTTGATTGAGGGGATCCCCAAAGAAACTGTGAGGTGTTCCCAGACCAGGTTCCTATATGTACTAGTAAGCACAGTGCCCGCCACATTCCATCACCCTGATTAGCTGGTGGTTGCAACTGCTGGGTTGGTTCTATTCTCAGCCCTGACCTCCACCGGAACCAATGAGTATTGCAGTCCATCCTGGCTCTGCCCATCACACACTCGACCCTCACGTAAATCAGTGCGAAGTGTGCTGGTTGGGTGCTGCGGTTCCTAACAGGCACAGGCAGCCTCACCTTGGCATTTTGTGTTGTGTACTGTTTTTATCACGACCGAACCTGGCCTGATCCCCACCCAGCTCCAGCGCTTGGACTTGCCAGTAGATGACGCAAACTGACTCAGCCTGGTCTGCCCCCAACCCGAGCCAAGGGCCTCGGGATGGCTGTGCCTCAAGCCTGGAACACACGCGCCTGCTACCACATACATGTGGTGAGCGGCTCCCAGATTTGCCAGAGCCCTGGCTGCTACCCTCTTTTGGGGTGAGTCCCGGGGGTCTGCCTAGCGGGTCTGGGCCTCCCCCACTGCTCGCCATGCGGCTGGAGGTGGGGGGAGGAGCCAGGAGGGGCGGAACTGGGGCCTGAGGAGTTAAACCTCCAGCAGCCACCTTGCTCCTGGGGGGCCTTGGGATGGCCCTCAAGCATTTTTTTTTTCATTTCATTTGTTCAAAATCTCAAGCCAATCAAACCAAAGAAGGAGGAGCTTAAAAGTCTATCACTCCTATCTTCAAAACACACTCATCATTCATTTTTAACACTATGTTCATTACTCAAGTTACAATCCGAGCATCTTTCTGGTGATAATAACAGTCACTTTCCTAACCTCTGTGCTCCTTTTGAGAAACCTTTAGAGTTATAAAAAGTCATAAGGAGTTATCTTTTTAAACATTAAATGACAATTTCTTCATGACATTCAAGAGCATTAAGAACTAAATGTATTAGGGGCTGACTTTGTGGCATACTACGTAAAGCCAGTGATGTGGTGTCCTATGGGCACTAATTTGAGTCCCAGTTGCTCCATTTCCTATCTAGGTCTCAGTAAATGTCCTGGGAAGAAGCAATACAAGATGGTTCAAGTGTTTGGGTCCCTGAAATCCATGTTGACAATCCAGATGAAGCTCTGGGCTCCTGATTTAGGTCTGGCCAAAGCTGTTTATAGCAGTTGTGTAAGCAGTGAACCAAGGATAGCAGGTCTCTCTCTGTCTCTCCATTTCTCTCTGTAACTCCTTTAAAGTCAATAAACAAACAAACAAAAAAGATAAGAAAAATATCTTTAATTGTAGCTTATGAGACTAAGTAAATTGCACTTCTGGTCTAATATACTAGTTAATATTTCCATCTGTAATTGCATGATTAAGTATTCTTATCATCATCTTTAAGGTAAACCTTACCTGATTACTCAATTAGATATACTTCTGTCCTCTATCTCCACCAATCTAAGAACATTAATTCCCCTTTATGAATACAGGGAGGCAATTCCCAAGAATCTCAGTGGATGCCAGAGGCATGAGTAACTTCAAACACTATGTATACTGTATTTTTTTCCTATACATGCCTATGGTCAAATTATAGATTAGGCATAGAAAGATATTAATAATAACTAATAGGATAATAAAATAATTATAGCAATACAATCTAATAAAAGTTATGTGAGTTCATTCTCTCTTCTTGGAAAGTGATGGAAATTGGACTATGGAATGCACAAACTCTGTTATCTTTACATTAATACAGATACCTTAAGATAGTTTTATTGTTATTTAAGCTTTTCACTTCATGGACGCACTTTATGACTTGTGTTGCCACATCTATATTGCCATCATCACTCTTCTTGGGTTTTGGAGACTTACTAAATGAAACCAAGCTTTCTTTAATGTCAAAATCAAGGTAACCAAAGGAGTTAAAAGTCTTATCTGAAAAACGAAATGATTGTTGTGTAACTAACAAGCAGACAGTATATGGAGTGTGGGTATTCTTTAAAACTGGTGCCATGCTGATCTGAGAGGAACATACTTGGATTACCTATGATTTCTTTGTTGTTTTTTTCCATGATATAATTCCATATACACAGATTTCCTCTTCCACTCCTGCCCAATGTCCACCCCCCATATTGCGATAATCGTATGTTTCTTCAACAGCATTTAAAAATCCATCACACTTCTATTTAAGCGTATCATGACACTGTAGGTATATATGTGGACTTACAGCGTAACTGTTAAATTGACAAGAAGATAACATTGGGAATTCATCTCTTATTTTGGAGCAGAAATGCATACTGCCATATGACTTCATGCCTCCATATGATAATCTCCATTGTATATTTGCCTTTGGGAATCAGCTTATTTTACTGAGCATGATGGTCTCTAGTTGGAATCCTTTTGTGCAAATAGCATAATACTGTGCAGTATTTCATAGAGTACATGTACCATGGTTTCTTTATCCATTCCTCTTTAGTCGGGTACCTGGGTTACTTCCATGTTTTTGCAATTGCAGATTCTGCTGCTGCAAATATAAAATCACAGGTAACTCTCTCATATGCAGAATTCCTTTATTCTGGATATATTCTGAGCAGCAAGATAACTATGTCGTATTGTAGATGAGTTTTCAGTTGTTTTAGCATTCTGTACTGACATTAATAGTGTCTGTACTAGCCTACACTATAAAACCAATGGAGTGGCATACCTTTCTCCCCACATCCATACCAGCAGGTCTTGCTAGCAAATTTCTGAATGTAAGCCAATTTCACTGGAATTAGCTGGAATATTGACTTTTTTTTCCTTAATGGCTAGGGAGACTGAGCATTTTTTCATGTCTGCTAGACATTTTAATTTGTTTTTTTGATATATGTTTATTCATTTCCTGCACCTCTTTCTTCATAGGGTTGTTTGTTCTGCTGCTGAGTTTCTGGGTTTTATTTAAGATCCTGGATTTTAGTCCCCTACCTGCTTCCCCTTTTTGTCTCTTTTTTAATTGATTTGTTTTAAAATCATTTTTTACTATTTTTTTCTTTATTTTTTAATAATCTTTATGTAGTTAATTAGGGCACAAAGGTTCAAGGACTACAGAAAATTGGGTAAGACTATTATTTCCTCATCATTTTTTCCCATTTCTGGGGTAAATGGGGAGATAAAGGGAGAAGCCTCACCCAGTCCCACATCAGGGACCTAGGATGGGTGGGAGACTGGGTGGGGCTTAAATTGATTCTTATCTTCCTTTTTGTATGAGTTGTTGGGGTAGTAGAAAACCTATTATATTAATATTTATTGATCTAAAATGTTATTCTTTTTCTTTCTGCTTTGCTTATTTCCTCCCTTGTTTTGATTATTTCTTTTTGCTGCTGATCTTGGATTCTTCTGCTGCTATTTTTCTAGTTCCTGCAGATATATGGTTTGCCAGGTTCCTTGGTGCCTTTCCTCTTTCTTGATATAAGCATTAATTGAAATGATATTTCTTCTTAACACTGCTTTCATTGGGTACCACAAGTTTTGCTATGATGTATTGATCCTTCTGTCATTTCAAGCATTTTTTTTTAATTTCCTCTTTGATTTCTTCTGTAACTCAATGCTCATTTAACAGCATGTTTTACAGCCTCTAAGTATTTGCATATCTTCTGGGATATTCTGATATTTTGGTTGCCATTTTCACTCCAAGGTTGTCTGTAAAGATGCATGGTTTGTTTTTGATTTTTTTTAATTGGCTGAAATTGTTTTGTGAGCTTCAATCTGATAAGTTCTGGAACTGGTTTCATGTACTGATGAAAAAAAAGGGTGTATTCTGCAGTTGCAAGAAGAAAGGTTCTGTAGAAATCAACTGTAGATGTCAGTTAGGTCCACTTGTCCTATTTTTTGGGTGACCTCTGTGTTTGCTTGTTGAGTTTATATCTTGTTGATATGTCCATAAAAGTTAGTGGGATGTTAGTGCCCCACTATTAATGCAATGGAGTCAGTTTCCCCCACCCCACTTTTAAGATTTATTTAGTTTTTTTGAAAAATCAGACATACAGAGAAGAGGAGAGACAGCGAGGAAGATCTTCTGTCCACTGATTCACTCTCCATGTGGCTACAGCGGCTAGGGTTAAGTTGATATCAGGAATCAGGAGCTTCTTCCAGGTCTCCCACACAGGTGCAGATTCCCAAGGCTTTGGGCCATCCTCTACAGCCTTCCCAGGTCACAAGCAGGATTCGAAATGGGAAGAGCGGCCAGGAAGCGAAGAACCAACACCCATTTGTGATGGTAACACATGCAGGGAAAGGACTTTAGCCACTTGGCTACCGCATTGAGCCTCTACTTTTCCATTTAAATCAAGGAATATTTATTTCATGTAGCTAGGTGTTCTGAAATTTGGTGTTAATACATTTATTATTGTTAGTGTTTGCTTACTGAATGCATTCCTTAATTATTATTAATGTTTTATCTTGCTTCTTCTCTGTAATAGTTTTCACAATAAAGTCTATATTATCTTCTATAAGAATGGCTACCTTAGCTTGTTTTTGCTTTCCATTAGCCTGGAATATCCCTTTATATTTTTGCACTTCCAGTTTCCACGCATCTTTGTTGGGGAGATGTGTCTCTTGTAGGCAACAGTTGGATAGGCCCTGTTTTTTAATCCAGTCTGCTATTTTCTTTTTTAATTTATAATTTTAAGCTATTTACAGCTAGGTTTATTATCAGCAAGTAGTGATTTTGTCCTGTCATTGTAGCAATGGTTTCTGAGTTCTTTATTGGAATACTCTGTACATTTTTCATTGGATTTAGTAGGTGTTATTATTTATAATTCTTTATCTGGAATTTCCTCAGTTAATTTTGAGATTGAAATAACCTTTTGCTCCTTTGTAGTGGAGGCATCATTATCCTCATTCATTGTGCCTATCCATCCTGTTATTTTATTTTATTTTATTTTTTTGGACATTGGTCACTGCAAATCTGATTACCAGATTCTTCTCATTGGGTCTGTTTTTGTTTATTTGTTTGTTTAAGCTATGTCATCCACAGGTCTACAGGTTGACGCTACTGATTCAATTCGGTACCTGGTTCTCCATTTTGCATCACTTACACCACTTCTTCAGCAAGCTTCAGTTCTAGGCTACTACCATGGCATCTGCAACCCCAGTTCCCAGGTCATCACTCTCCACACCTTGTGATCCTGTCTTGTGGTTGCCCTGTTGTCTGTTTAACCTTACTTTGCTCCAGGTTTCAACAGTACCAGGAATTAGGGAGACAGCAGCTTTGACTTTAAAGTAGATCACAGGGTTATCAGCGGTGCCTGTTGCACAAATATTTTTTTCTCTTTCCTTCTTCTTGCCTAAAGTTGCTGGGAATTAAATCTGGGGACAACACAGACCTATTTTGGGTGGAACCCACGGGATGCCAAGTTCATATTTTTTTTCCTATTGGGACCAGTGTAATTTGTTTTGCTGGAAGTGAGTATACTGCTCACTGTTGACCCTTCTCAGAGCCTTTGCCACGGAACTCAAAATGACACCTGATGTGGCAATAGTGGGGTTCTGGGCCATGAAACTCACCCTCCTCCCACACCCAACTCTCTGTGCTCTGTAACTCTGCTTCTGCTCATGGTCAGGTTGAAAAATCAGTGGGACCCACAGCTCTGTGATTAGATTCACCTCTTGAGTTCCTGGCAAACTCCCTTTGTGCCTGCCCACCCGTAGAGCTTTGAGAGCTGCTGGACTATCTGTTCACTGCATCACTGCTTTGTTGTCTCTGCTGCTTCTCCATGTCCATGGGTTTCCGGATGTCATGCTGCCATTAGTATGTCCTCTTCTGTTTCCTTGAATCACACCCTTTCTGCTTCTCCTCGGCTAATCTTTCTCCATTGAACCTGTCTTCACCCTATTCTTCCATCTTGCCAGTGCCTGATAGCATAAGATTTCATAACACTACTCAAAACTACCAACCATTTCAAATTTTGAATCATTTAAATAGAAATTTTTCGTTGTCAGAATACAGTTGATCACTGATAGTTGAAGTTGTAGAAAGCAAAGCAGCAGATATATAGGAAGGCTGCATTCTGTATATGCATTTTTCTTCAAACAAGTCAGCACAGTTTTTAAAATTTTAAACCATTTATACTCTATCTTACCCCACCTATAACTTAGGCACTATGAAGTTGAAAATTTTTCGTCTTTTTTCCAAAGCTGAATCCAAGCACCTGGAACACAGTTTGATATCTATTATTACATCAAAAGTTTTGGTTCCTTATCATCACAACTATTTATTCAGAAATCCTTTCATTTTTCTTGTATTGACAAGGCACGACTCATACTGTATGGTTTGGGGCTTACATAATTGTGCTCTTCCACTTGCTCACTTGATCTATTATTCCCTTGTATGACACTTGTGATAGTTGAAGCTATTAACTAGACCTTTTGCTGGTTTGATAACATAGATAAGAAAACACATTTCACATACTTTTGATTCTCATATTATTAAGAGATGCTTTAGGATAAGTAATCTATCTTTAGTTCTCAGTTTTATGACATCTGTGAAAGTGATAAAAATTATGACAATACTCCCTTTGACTCTGCCCACCTTACCTCCATGTCATTTAATTTTTTCAAACTAAAGGACATAATCTATATTTATGTAAACTAGTAAAGCAAAATGCTAACTCAGAAAACCATCAATGTCATAATTGCTGGTATGTGTTATGTGAAGATGCAGTTCAATGTCATGCTTTCCTGCGTGCTTATTTTTAACATCAATAATGCCATTAATAATGAAACCTGGAAATAGGCCTGTTTAGCATCCGCATTTACTCAAAGAACATTAGAAGTACACTGCTAAATCTCTCGTGAAGTTAAATTACTGTTGCTTGTTCTCTCACATAAAGCAGATGTATTTTATTTTTGCTTTCTACAAAACTACAGAAAACAAGAGAGGATTCAGAAATTTTAAAATCTTGCATAATTTTTACTACTATTACTTGATGCTAGCTGATAATTCTTCTCTGCTACTTGTAGAAATACTGTCATTGTCTTCTTAATTGACAAATACCTATAAATTAGTAACTACTTTATTGTGTATAGTTTGTTTCAGTGATAATCCTCAGCTTTGTCACATCCATGAGTGTGCTGTGTAAGTGTGTGTTTTGTGCTTATACAACAGGCTGCAAAAGAATCTTCAAAAGCACATGGAACAACTAAGCAATGAAAACTTGCTAATGGACTCTCTCAATCACATACTGTGCAATACCAGTAAATTGTTTCCGTGGTGGTTTTGACAACATTGCCTCTGAACATAATTGAATGTCATCCGTTTATATGTTTGCAAATAAGGTCCCAGTGACATTACACCTGGGATTGCGCACACTTGGCTGTCTGTTTATGACAGAGGAGCCAGACATATGGCCTGTGGACTTGGTTTGGCCCCAGAGCTGCTGCAAAGTCGTCCTACCAGTTTTCAGGCAGGCTGCCCTGACACTGTGAATCAGCTCTGTCGCAAGCAATGCTTCCTATCAGCACATGAAGGAAAACGGAGCTTCCCCAACTGCCAGTTAAACAGTGTCTCTCAGCCTGAGATGAAAAAGGTGCCTGATGAATGCAAAAGAATATCATGGGCTATACAAATGAGACAGGAGAAGACAAGTAGAAAGAAATATTCCAAAGAATGCTGCAAACAAGCAAACAGACAAAAAATACTGCTTCAGGAACATCAATCTGTTTTAATTCAAATACTTGTTTTTTTTGTAAGGAATGCTTGTGATATTGGGCAAATCTCTCACTTTATTTCCTCCTATGTAAATTTGAGGAGTTGAATTGGTTTTTCCAACTTTTTAAAATAATAACGGTTTAATTTTCTTTCCCAGATCTTAAATTTTACAATGCTTTCTATTAAACCAGCCTTATTTATTACTGTTTCAATAATTAAAAGCTTATACAGCTACCAGATCAGAATTTGTGATTAGATGATGATTGAAACATTGTGTTTGTATCATACCAGTAAAAATTTTACTTAATTTTCTTTGCCAACTTGAATTACAGAAATATGTTAGTGTCAGCAACCATAGTGCATATATTTGTGGAGTCTATAAGTGTTTAAATAAACATTTAATAAACACCGTGATTTAAACTCAAATATTAGATCTTAGAGGGATGATAATTGTATCAATGGAGAAATTGGTAAAGCAATACCAAATTAATAAAAATATGTATTTATAAATCAAATATACTAAAAGAAAATCTATCAATACCCTTACTCAATGAAACAAAAAACAGTAATAATGAAATGCTATTTGTCAATATTCACCTCAAAACAGGGCTACCTTATCTGTTATTTTTTAATCTGAAATGTGATCTGTGGAAACAAGTTTAATTCAAAAATAAGGTGGAGGACTTAGGTTTTCTTGAAAAACAATGCAATTTGATTTAATTCATAAGCATTTACAATGTTGAAGATTCTGATAAGTTCCAGATTTTCTCACATATTTGGCCAGGGAAACTCTTTTGAAAAATATAAATTCATGTTTTAATTAGATATTCAATACATGTAGATTTTGGAATGAATAAGAGTATAGTAGACCATGTTCATGACCACATGGTTATATATCATGATAACTACATAACTAACATCAGTAACTTCCACTTCTGCAATCTAGCAAAGTTGTTTAAAAGCAAATGCTTAATGTAATTAACTGAAATTCTAATAAATACAATGTTGAAGTTAATATTTCTCACAAATCACTCAGCAGACTTAAAATGCAATCATTCTTCAGATGCTAACCACAGTTTTTATTTCATGAAAAATAATCATTTGATGTTAATCATATTGATTCAATAATTTGATTAGCTTTTGTTGGCAGGAAAGACTGGCATTTAAATTATAAGCCACATTTAGAGAATTTTATATACATATTGGTGTTATTCATTTCACTCAGTTTCATCATACTCTTCCTTCTTTACCTTTTATTTGCCCTATTTTCATTTTCTCAACAGCATTTGGTGTTGTCAGTGTTCCAGATTTCGGTAATTCTAAGAGTTGTGTAGTGGTATGTGATTACTGTTTCAAAATGCACTTCCCTGAAGGCGTATGCATTGGAAGAGTACACTCTCATATACTCACAGAGTTAATGCTTAAAATGTGTTAACAGATTATTCATTTTAATTGTTATTGTAAAGTCAGATATACAGAGAGAAGGAGAGACAGAGAGGAAGATCTTCAATATCATGACTCCCTCCCAAGCAGGTGCAGGGTCCCAAGGCTTTGGGCTATTCTTGACTGCTTTCCCAGGCCACAAGTAGGGAGAAAGATGGAATTGGAGCTGCTGGGATTAGAACTGGCATAGATACGGGAACCCTGGGCACTTATAAGGAGAGGACTTTAGCCTCTAGGCTACCACACTGGGCACAAAATGTGTAAATGGATTCTATTTTACATTTATTTGCTGTTTTGTGAAAGATACACTGATTTGTTTGTAAGATAGAGTTATAGACAGAGAAGAGAAAGAGAAAGGAAAAAAGAAAGTGAAAGGAAACAACCTCTTAGTTCACGCCACAGATGGCTGCAATGGCCAGGGCTGGGCCCAGCCAAGGCAGGAACTTCATCCATGTCTTCCATGTATATGTAAGGGCCCTCTTTTTCTCTCTTCAACTCAAGTAAATAAAGCTCAAGGGAGAGAAAAGGAAAGGCAAATCTTTATCTATTACTTCACTCTCCAAATAATGGAGTGGTTTAATTTTTGAAGATTTATTTTATTATTATTATTATTATTTTTAATTTGAATGAGTTATGGAGAGAAGGAAAAGAAAAAATATCTTCCATGCATTGGTTCAGTCCACAAATGGTCATAACAACAGCTGCTGCGTTGATCTGGAGGCAGAAGCTGGGAGCCAGGAGTCAGATGCTTCTTCTGTGTAATAACAGTAATAATGAGAGGTATTGGATGATATACAGGATGAGATTCAAGTAGATGGGATTTTAAGGATTAGGGAAGAGAGAATGGTTTGAAAACAACACTGTGGAACCAAAGTAATTACTGCATTTTTGATTCAAAACTAGAAAGTCCATAAAGAAAATTAGTCATAATCTGACAGACTGGCAAGGAGATATATTGCTTGTGGGCTGTGTTTTCATTCATTAAAAAAGCAAATCCAGGGATCGGTGAGATAGCCTAGTGGCTAAAATCCTTGCCTTGTATGCTTCTAGGATTCCATATGGGCACCAGTTCTAACATCAGCTCCCTGCTTCCCATCCAGATCCCTGCTTGGAGAAACAGCAGAGGGTGGCCCAAACCCTTGGAACCCTGCACCTGTGTGGGAGACCTGGAAGAGGCTCCTGGCTCCTGACTTTGCATTGGCTCAGTTCTGGCTGTTGTGGCCGTTTGGAGAATCAATCAATAGATAGAAGATCTTCCTCTGTCTCTCATCCTCTCTGTGTATCTCACTTTCCAATAAAAATTAATGAAAACAGTATAATATATGATGTTTGCATATTATGTTTCCCATTTTCTATTGAGTTTATCTGGTCTACTCTTCAGATAATATTTGTTTTATGTGAGTTGTTCAATATGGATATTAAAACTCATCACATATATTGAAAATAAACTCTAAACCTCATTCTGTTATTTCTCTGCTATAGTGTGATTTGATTGCTTTTTCCTATAGACAAGTAAAAGCTACAGATGTAGTCAGTTGTGTTGATTATATAGTTTCTTGATTTTTCTGTGAAGACTTTTCCTAAAGAATAAACATACATCATTATTTTTTTCAGAGAGAACATAAGCTATTTTTCCTTTTGCGATTGACTTATTTCACTGTATATATTGGTCTCCAGTTGGGACCATCTGGCTGTAAATGGTAGAATTTCAGTTTTTTAATGTTTGAGTAGTATTCTATGGATTAGATGTGTCACGGCCTCTTTATACACTCCTCTTTTGATAGACTTCTGGATTGTTTGCTTTTCTTTGCTAGTGTAGATTGAACTGCAGTAAATATTGAGGTACAGGTCACTGTCTCACACTCAGATTTCATTTCTTTTATGCATGTTCTGTGCAGTAAGATACCTGTGTCAGATGGCAAGTCAAATTTCAGTTCTCTTAGCACTCCCCATACTAATTTCCACAATGATTTACTAACCTACACTCCCACCAGCAGTGAAGGATGGTACATTTCTTCCCACATCCACACTAGCAGGTGTTGTTAAGTAGATTTCAGAATGTAGGCCAGTTTCACTGGAGTTAAGTGGAATCTCAGCATGGTTGTGTTCTTTCTAAAGATGTGTTTGTTTTTATTGGAAAGGCAGGTACACAGAGAGGGACAGACAGATGGAAAAATCTTTCATGTGCAGATTCACTCCCCACGTGGCTGTAGTGGTCTGAGGTGAGCCAATGCCAGGATCCAGAAGCTTCCTCTGTGTCTCCCACATGGGTGAAGAGTCCCAAGGCTTTGACCTATGCTCTAGTGCTTTCCCAGGCCACAAGCAGGGAGCTGGAATGAAAGTGGAACAACCAGGTTCCCAAGCATGCAAGGTGAGGATTGAGCTACCAGACCATCACACTAGGCCCTCAATATGTTTTTCACTTGCATTTCCCTGTTAGATAGAGAGCCTGAGTATGTTTCCAAATTTCTATTAGCCATTTAAATTAGTTATTTTGAAAAATGTTCATTTCCTTCCCCCATGTTTCACAGGGTTGTTTGTTCTGCTGTTGTTGAGTTTCAGAAGCTCTTTGTAAATACTGGATATTAGTCTGATGTAAGGAGAACTTCATGCAAACTACAAGATCAGTAGATGTAGATGTAAGCATAAATGTACATATAGTCACTAGAGAATCTGTATAACAGGAACTATCGTATCAAGATGTGAAGATATAATATGATATGAATCACTACTTCCAAATCAAAGACAGACTCCCAATGAAACTCTTAAATATATCTTTTTTGTTTTATTTTGTTTTTGTTTTTTGTCTATATATTTGGTAATTTTACATCTGAAGGTTTTTAATTATTATTATTAATTACATTGCATTATGTGACACAGTCCCATATGCACTGGGATTCCCCCCACCCCTCCCCAAACCCTCCCCCCATGGTGGATTCCTCCACCTTGCTGCATTACCACAGTTCAAAATCAGTTGAGATTCTTTCATTGCAAGTATATACCAAGCATAGAGTCCAGCATCTCATTGCCCAGACAAATTCAACAGCTTTTGGGGAGACCATCTCTGGTCTGAAGGTAGAGCCAGCAGAGCACCATCCCTATCAATTAAACTCTTGAGTGTATCTTGACAATAGGATGCTGCACTCTGTGCCATTGTACATACCTACAATATCAGGATACACACTTAGATAGCAAAATGATGGACCTATGACTGTATCTGAAGGACTATATTATTGTATTAAAATATTGGAAATCAGTGGGGGGAGGAAGAATCCCTGTGTCTTTGGAACTGTATCATGAAATTAATTAATTTAAATAATTATAGAAAAAGAAAAAAGAAATGTACATCTTTCTATATTTTCTACTTTTTTGTAATTTTTATTTAATCATTCATTCTTTTTTTTCTTGTTCTACATTTAAATTTCTTAACACCCTTTAAATGATTCTAGAATAAATATACAGGTTCTAATCTTTCCGTGTTGTTCTCTATCTATTCTAATTTTGTTGTTGTTTTTGATTTGTTTTGTTTTGTTTTGTTTTTAGGGGGATTCCGGAGCGACCCTGATGGTCATTGCAGGAGAGGGTGGGGATCTGAAGTTGGAACTAAGTAAGGACCATAGAAAGCTCCTCGTCCCAGTACCGAAGGGAGTTTACTGTTCTTCTGTTTCTGCAGACCGTTCAGGGCTCCTGCCTGTTGTTCATGTCATGTTATGGCTTTTAATTGGTAAGGACAATATTCTGCCAGCTCTGCTTTTAGACCAGAGATGGTCTCCCCAAGAAACTGTTGAATTTATCTGGACAATAAGATGCTGGACTCTATGTATGGTACATGCTTGCAATGAAAGAAGCATGACTGGATTTGAACTATAATACTGCAGTAAGGAGGAGTTATCCACCATGGGGGGAGGGTATGGGCAGGGATTGGGGGAACCTCAGAGCCTATGAAACGATGTGATAAAATGAAATGCAATAAGAAAAGAATAAATATACAGGAGTGAATAAATAGTAACAGCCAGGCTTGACATTGCAAACCAAGTGTCAGGTGTTATAAGTTGTTTTCGTGCGTTGACCTGAATAATGCTTATAAAAATACTTAATTGGTAGCTAATCCAATTAGTCTCATCATAAAGATTTTAAAAATTGATATATATGGGCATCTATCAATTTTTTTAAAAAAAGATTTATTCATTTTATTACAGCCAGATATACACAGAGGAGAGACAGAGAGGAAGATCTTCCGTCCGATGATTCACTCCCCAAGTGAGCCGCAACGGGCCGATGCGCGCCGATCCGAAGCCAGGAACCAGGAACCTCTTCCAGGTCTCCCACGCGGGTGCAGTGTCCCAATGCATTGGGCCGTCCTCAACTGCTTTCCCAGGCCACAAGCAGGGAGCTGGATGGGAAGTGGAGCTGCCGGGATTAGAACCGGCGCCCATATGGGATCCCGCGGCTTTCAAGGCAAGGACTTTAGCCGCTAGGCCACGCCGCCGGGCCCGGGCATCTACCAATTTTTAAAAAACAGAGAGACTATCCAACATTATATCCAGTTTTCAAATCCACAAAGTCTTACTCTGAAGTCAAAAACTATATGTTAGTCTCTAGTAAATAATTAAATTACACACCCTAAACTCTCAGAATACATTATGCTGGAACTGACATTTCAACTATGTGCCAAAAATTGAAAAAAAACTTTTTGGAAATAGAAATGTGAGAAAGAGTTAATTCAATAACATGGCATTACAAGTTGTTGACATTTTTCCAGATCTAGAAAAAAATCATTGCCACAGCTCTGTCAGATATATCAAAGGGATAAGAAAGGAAAAAAAACAAAGAATGTAAGTGCCATGGTAATATCAATAATTTGAACTGTATGGGAAACAATTTGGCTCTTTTACCAGAGAAATATAGAATTGAAGAGCAAGTATCAATATCTAGCTCTATCAAATTGGGAAAATTATCAAACTTTATCTTAATTTTTGGTACACTCCTAAATGAGAAGATAATAGTTAAACAAAGCACCCAAATTAAATGAAGAAGTGAATCTGTAATACATTTGTGGGAAGGCATTTCTAGGAAGATTAAAAGTGAATACAAATATTCTGAAACATGAATCATTTTATGGTCATGAGTGTCATCGTGGAAACAACCATGACAGATTACAAAAACAGTCCAAAAGGAAACGCAGTTGAAAATCAAATGAGATTTGCAAGCAGGCAGTATTTTTGTTGCTTTAAACATTTAAATAATAATTTTATAATAATTATTATAAAATAATTAGATAATTAGATAATAATAAATTTACATGGTATGTGGTAGACTCTGGCAAGTATAAACTAACAATATTGCCCATTTTTGTTCAAGTCAAAATGAGATTTCATGATAGAGAGGAGCCCAATCAGAGTGTCTATTAAGTGCTTAGAGGCACATGTTAAAATGACCATTCTAATTTACAGCAGAAAGAATGAAATAATAGATGAGGATGACATTAGCAGTTTAAGGCTTTGAAAGTAGATATTTTGGGATATAAATTGGTCAAAATGAAGGAGGAAGAGACATTTAAAGACAAATCACATGCTTCATTTTAAAAAATGTATAATGATATACTTGAGATTCAACTGTGAATATATAATATATATGAGTATTGTGAAGTCTGTATTCTGATATTCTTGTTGTTAAGAGAAGATATGGAAAATCAGTTTATAAAATATTGCAGCTACTGGAAATCACTGGTAATCAATATCTCCACATTTTAGCAGTACAATAAAAAGCATTATGTAGTAAGCTTGACTCTGAGAAGATCATAATAGCCTAAAGTGCTTTCTGAATCACCAAATATCAGATTATATACAGTGCACTATTATTGTTCAATATAGTTGATTTTATTTTAATTATATAAAAATAAGGCAACCACAAATGTCATGGCTGTGAAATATAAATACATTTTGATTTCTGGAACAATCTCTATTTAAATTTATTTACTTAGTAAACTGTACATTTAAAACATAATGAAAACACCTGCTTAGTTCATCCATGGAATGCCAAGTACCCTTTCAGTCCAGTGTTATATGGAGCTGGGGCTAGCCAGAAATGCTAATGGGAGAGTAATGGTGGCAACCTCAAGGCATTACATATT
This sequence comes from Ochotona princeps, assembly GCF_030435755.1. NCBI lineage: Eukaryota > Metazoa > Chordata > Mammalia > Lagomorpha > Ochotonidae > Ochotona > Ochotona princeps. Next base: position 69,876,715 of record NC_080833.1, read on the forward strand.
TAGAATCTAGAGTCCTCTTAAAGAATGATGCAATTAATATGTATTTACTCTAGCATCTCTGAAATAGATAATACAAACACACACAGAAACACACATACACACGCACACCATACTCTTGTGCTGTGCTAGATTACATTTATTATGCTTCTAGATTTCCATTTTTATTACATCTAAATGCTGATACAGTGTTTTCAGAATACCAGATTGGAGTTTCAAAAGGGTAGTTTAAAATCTTGTTCCAACCTGAGGAAGTGATTTTATAAGCAAATTAAGCAACTACATTCTAGAAAGACAACAGTTTTCTTATTATAAGTGTATGGTCTTAGGATAGTTTAAAAATCTTTGATTGTTTTTTAACCAACCAAATGCTAATAAAAATAGAATGCTCAGAGGATTCAAAGTAGATTGAGATATAAAATCTAAATGCCATTTAAAAGGGATTCTGGTGCTAAATGTAGAATTTTAGCATTCTGACACTAATAAATCTTGCTGCAGGGTTCCTAAATCTGATGAGAACACCTGTTAGTGATGATTAAATGCCTGCATTAGAATGTAGTTTTGATATTTCAGTTATTAGATTAAAATCAGAAACCTTTAAACGTGCAGTAATTTATGTATGATTCTTTTTGTGGAAGACTCTTCAAGCATAGATTGACTCAGTTTGACTCTGGAAAGCTTCTAAATTGAAGACTATCTATTTAGTTGAATATATCCTGCCCACATGATGCAATTTTATTCTATATCAAATAGAGAAGTCAAAAAGTATAAAATGATATCATGCTGTTAAGACATAATGAGAAGATTTAAAAATTCTTTTAAATAAGCTGTTAAATGGAAATATTTGCAGAGAATAAAAATATTCAGTTGGTGTAGTTTGACTTTTAGAATCACATAAGAAGGATGAGGCCAATTCATTATTCATCTAGGTATTGCCTAATATAACAGAATGCAGGCCTCAAGTGCTTTATATCTAAGTATTAAAAAGATCTGGGCACAATTCAGTCACCCCTTAGTAATTAAGTACTGAAAAGACCTGTATTTAAGTAACTCCAATAATATACAAAATTACCATAAAACAATTGACATGGAAAATAAGAGCAATAGAAAATGTACTTCTCCAAAGACTTGCTGCAATATTATTTAGAAAGTTGAATATTGATATTAAGAACATTCCTTCATATTAGCATTTTTCAAAAATCATGTTATATTGAAAATGCTATATTTACCTATAAATAAATAAATAGTATAAAATATCTTTCCAAACCTAGACATTAGAAAATTTTATCAAATTATATATTTGCGGGCCTGGTGCTGTGGCCTAGCGGCTAAAGTCCTTGCCTTGAATGCGCCAGGATCCCATATGGGCTCCAGTTCTAATCCCGGCAGCTCCACTTCCCATCCAGCTCCCTGCTTGTGGCCTGGGAAAGCAGTCGAGTACGGCCCAATGCATTGGGACCCTATACCTGCATGGGAGACCTGGAAGAGGTTCCTGGCTCCTGGCTTCACATTGGCTCAGCTCTGGCAGTTGCTGTTGTTTGGGGAGTGAATCATCGGACGGAATATCTTCCTCTCTGTCTCTCCTCCTCTCCGTATATCTGACTTTGATATAAAAAATAAACAAATCTTTAAAAAATCATATATTTGTAATTCTTTTGTATTCTTTGTATTCTAAGATATTAGCCTGATATATTTACTAACATGCAGGAGAAAAGACAAACTTCTCTAAAGACAAAATAATGTATCTGTAATTTAAAGTTTTAAAATTTGATAAAACAGTACATACATTTCATTTGCAGAAATTAAAACTTTAAATCTAGATGTTTTCCATCTATGACGTGTATGCTGAATAGGGGACGTAAGATCGATACGGGACTTTTAAAGGTCTGTCTTGAATAAACATAAACAGACAATAACAAGTGAAATAAAATCCTTTGAGTGAATATGTTAGAGTGAGTTATGACACATAGTTCATGTAATAAAGCAATTTAAACATAGGTCAGTAAAAGCGAATAAAAGTAATCACTTTACAAGCACTATCTAAGGTTTATTTGCTTTTCTAGAAACAGAAATGTTATCAATACTCATGCTGGAAAAACTTTGGAATACTAAGTACCAAAATTTAATAAATTGACTCAGGGTGACTTTCTTGTTTCTCCCAGTATGTACCCTAAGGCACTTAGCTTCTGGAGCTAACATTGCCCCTTTCCACAAGAATCTGGTTAGTCATGGAGGGTTTCTTTCCTCTAGTGAGTGTATTATGTGTATTATACTTAATGGTGTGAAAGTAAAAAAAAAAAAATGAAAGGAAACTACTGTTCTACATACTCTTTAGATTACTATGGAACCATGAAGATTTGCGCTTTAGGAAAAACAAAATTTTTGAACCTCAGTCAGTTCATCTGCTGACTGGCAGGTATGCTTGCTACCTGCCAGTGTGATATTTCAGATTCATCATGGCTCCACACTTTCCAAAAATGTCCACTCTGGAAGACAAAAGCTAATTTTACAGGTGCTGTGCATGGAAGAAAAGGAGGGTGGTTTGAAAGTAAAAAAATCCTATAACCACCTGTACAGCATTGAGGTAAAAGCTATGATAAAATTCTGTGGATCAATAGGTAAAGGATAATTAATCTAGAGTAAGAATAATTTGAGGGAAGCTTAATGGACTATAGCACACTGCAGAATGTACTCTGCACAAATTTCTTACAATAATATATATACCAAAATTGATAAAAATCATAAATAAAATTATAAATTTTAAAATATTTCTCAAAAAGAATACTAGTTTACATTTAAGGATATTACTTTACAGAATTGGTTTCTTAAACATGGGATTCTTTTAATTGTTTTAATCTCCCTGAAGGTATAGATAAGTAAACAGGTTTGTTTTGAAATACACCAGTATTTAAATTTTATCTAAATTGGTTCAATTCATTTGCAAACAATTTATAAAGCATATACAAACTACAAATCATAAAATGTTTACAGTAAAGATTTACACAGAAACAAGAGCCCAGAAAATACAAGCTCCATTTGAAAATGAAGTACTGATAACCACAAGCTGTAGCTATAATTTGAATATATTCAGAGAAGTTAACCACATAAAAAATGTCATCTTCTTATCCAGCAGATTAGCTCCCTGGGTATCTCTAGGACTTATCCACTGTCTTTTCTTTGAAAATTTACACTTCCCTTAGCTATGCTGCAATATTACAGCCATGGAAGACTGAGCTGGCTCCCATTCCGCCCTGTGCATCACCAAGCGAACTGTCGGCGAAGTGCTAATTGCAGAAATTTTATTACTTGAGGTGATATTGAACCAGAGCGAGCACAGCTTGATTTTTCATATTCCAAACTTGGCAATGTGAGCAATTAGGAAAAAAAAAAAACTTTCCATTTTGTTTCAATGTGTAAACTAACCAAAATTGAAATGAATGTCACCACAGTAAAACAGAAACTAAAAAATGTCATATTTCTAGGTGACTTTATAACATAGTATAAAAATATTTTATTAACTATCACTTACCAAAATATGCATGCAACTAATCACAACATAATTGGTTACTTGTAATTGGAGACATGTAGAAATACATCTCATGTCTTTTGATTCTGTAATTCGGATATTTTCTTCACAGAAATATACTTTAAACATATGCTTCATATATACTCTAAACTTACACATTTCTTGTGGGACCTAGTATATTTTAAACACCTAAACAATTTCAGAAACCTGGTTTTGAGGTAGCATTAGCAACTTAATTTTGAAATGCAAAAATAGAAGCTAATGGTTTAATTGAAAACATGTTAGGATTCTAGATTTGTGAATGATCGGCTGGAACTACTTCTGGGGTTCATTGCATAGTGACTTATTAGGAGGATTAGCTGATATAACTCCACATAAAAATCTCAGGGTGATTCAGTGTGCACTGACCACAAGAGGGACATCTAAATCAGACCTAAATGGCTAAAGAAGATGAAACAATCCATGCTAGCGTCCTGAGCAAGAGACATAATCCAGGACATGAAAATGGAAAAAAAAAATTGAATGGAGAGGGAAAAAGGGGGGGAAAGCATTATTCTGCTAAGAAATAATGTACTGCAATCCTAGGATTTTTTTAAATGTAATACAGAGAGACTGAATGTTCAAGAAATCTAAAGATAACTGAAAAGAATTAAATGGGTTGAGTGGACTAAAACTTCAAATAAATTTTGCAAGATTTTGAAATAACTCTCAAACCAAATTGAATTATTTCATATTTATTGAATGAGCAATGGAAAATTATGTAATGTATTGCATAGGAATTTGACATGAGATTTGTATTTTGAGAGTCAATCTTGATACAGTCCAGAGAATTTCCTGGAGGAAGGCAAAACAGAATGCAGGGGAATCACTTAACAGGTTCTTGCAGTAATTCTATCCTATGAAACAAACATGTAATCAATGCAAGTTAATATGATGGATCATAGAAATTAAAAAGATGGAGAGTGGAAAGAGAAAGATGATGACAGGCAGGCAGAAAGAAAAGCATTCAAAATGTGGAAATTTCAAAAATTGCATAAACAAAAATGGTGGAGAAAATGCCAAGAGATCTGGGTTCATGTGCCCACAGAGTGAAGCATCTGAATTTATTAAATCGGTAGACAAATTCTGGTAATAGCAAGTACACGATTGGCTGAGGTAGTAATTAGTTAAAGTGGAGTTATAGAGAGAGTCCTTGAAAAAGAGGTGCTACCAACTCTCCTCAGGGTAAAGGCTCCACCTACAGGGTCCATTCTGAGAGTTCATTTGGAAATGCAATGTGTTCGAATTACAGAAATCTTTTTATTTAATATTGCATCTTAATATTTACATCCATGAAAATTGATGGCCATATACATATCTGTGACAGATGATTCTTCGGTAGCTAGTCGTGTAACAGAATAGTAGTGCTACCAAAGGAAAGAATGACAGCCCTGGGTACTGTAGCTTAGTGGCTAAAGTGCTCACCTTTCAAGTACCTGTATCCCATATGGGATGTCCTGGGTGATCTCACTTCCTGTTTATGAGCTGGGAAAGAGCAGAGGACGGCAAAAGTCTTGGGAGACTGCATCCACATGGGAAACCCAGAAGAGGTTCTTTGCTCCTGAGTTGGGATCTGCTCATCACTGGCCAATGTGGACACCACTTGTGGAATAAATCAGCAGACAAGAAAATCTTCCTCTCTGTGTCTCCTCCTCATTTTATATCTGACTTTCCAATAAAAATAAATAAATCTTAAAAAATAAAAAAGAATGATAGTCCTTCACTAATAACTCATCAGATGCATATTTGTAATATAATGCTAATAAATCGAGAACCACACTTCTTGATTTTACAGTAACTAGCATTTCACAATTAATAGTATGAATTCAATTTGACAAAATTGAATGTTAATTACTGACAGATAAAACTAAATAATTTATATAGTCAATCATTCAAAAATCTGGGGAGAAGGAATTTTCACTGAGGTCTAAAGTTTTAGATTCACAGAAGACATAAAACTTGATCTGAAGTGCAGAAGATCCTTGGAAATCTAGACTAGTGCACCTCTATTACCTACTTATTAAACTTTTATTAGACTTGGGTTCAAATCTTGACTTTTCCCTTCCTTGCTCTAAGCCCTGCTGCAACTAATTTTTTTTTCTAAATATAATTTTTCTCAGTTTTAGTAGAAGGATATTAAAACTGTCATGTAAGGTAGTTAATTGAATCTTTGTTCTATAGAAATTCAATATGATTAAATTACAAGAAAATATTATTATGAAGAAAACAGCAGTCTATACAGAAAAAAATAATTTTAAAAATAAATTTTTATCGATAAATACTAACTTTAAAACATAATTTAAAAGATAACTATTGTACCCTAATATTGTCATTAGATTATTATAAATAATGAAAGAAATTTGTGTTTAATAATATATTTTTCCGGGCCCGGCGGCGTGGCCTAGTGGCTAAAGTCCTTGCCTTGAAAGCCCCGGGATCCCATATGGTCACCGGTTCTAATCCCGGCAGCTCCACTTCCCATCCAGCTCCCTGCTTGTGGCCTGGGAAAGCAGTTGAGGATGGCCCAATGCATTGGGACACTGCACCCACGCGAGAGACCCGGAAGAGGTTCCAGGTTCCCGGCTTCGGATTGGCGCGCACCGGCCCGTTGCGGCTCACTTGGGGAGTGAATCATCGGACGGAAGATCTTCCTCTCTGTCTCTCCTCCTCTGTGTATATCTGGCTGTAATAAAAAATGAATAAATCTTTAAAAAAAAGAATATATTTTTCCATTTCTTACTACAAAGAGGATTAGTCTAAGTGAAGTTAGTTGTGACCAACTATAAATCCTGATGAATAAATTGTGGGTGGAAGTATTTCCTGCAGCAAAGTATTTAATTATTTGAACTTAATTTTCTAATAATCTTTTGCTGTCACAATAAACTTCTAAAACTGATCATGACATGGAATCATGGAAAATCTGCCAATTATGTGTTACCCTGGCTATAGGAGCCAAAGACTCCCAACTGAGAAGCACTGAGCAAGAACAAGACAAACGTGGGAGTTGTTACTGTCACATTACTTAACCCATATGAATTAATAAAGGCAATAAAGTTGTAGATTACAACTGAGAGGCTAGACAAAGGAAACCTGATTTAGATTTGGAGTAATGGATGTAAACAAATGTAGATATGTCAAACAAAAATTGGCAATATTGTTATATTTTAGTGACAAAACGCTTTACCATTTTAAAAATTATTTTCTAAGCTTTAATTTTGTCACACAGAAAGTCCCTCAGCTTTTAATTTTCCCTTCCCTTTAAAACCTGAGGGACCTAAGATTAACATGTAGCATTAAAATTAGCATAAAGCTAATAAATTATTAAATATATCATTGTCATATATATGATAAAAATAATGAGAAATGGCATGTTTAAGAGTAAAAGTCACATAACTACATAGATACAAAAATCGCTTTATACTTGATGGGTATGTTGATAAGTGTTTTTCCCCTGAAAGACAATAATGGAGAAAAGAGAAAGTAATGTTTTTTGTTTTTTTTTTTAAGTAAGAAATTTTAGATGGCTACACAAGAAGAAATTAGTGCTGAAATGGGGTGACCTTTGGAAATCATGGCTTCAGTTAGACTATGGAAATTACAGAATCAATGAAGCTTGTGGAACAGGAGCCACAGACAGTGAGATTTTTTTTTTTTTTTTTTTTTTTTTTTACTGTGACTTGTTAACATCCTTTAGTAGAATGGATCTCTGCATGTCATAATCCTTGGCTCAGATTCCTGATTCTCTTACTCCTCAAGAATTTGAACATTTACATTCACATGGCAGAAATTCTGACTTTCAGTAAGCCCAAGGCAGAGAATATCTCTGTGAACAAGTGATGTCACCTACAATTCTAAGTTCTCCCAAATAGTGAATGGTCTCCAGAAAAGTGTAAATTCAGGAGAGTTGTGCCGAAAAGGACATGAGAACGACTGTTCACCATTCTATGGCTGGAAGAAACTTTCTGAACTGGTAACCAGCTCATAATCAATCAATCAAGCCACACTGCTACTTAAGACTCCTTAATGTAGTCCCTTTCCTCTTAAGTCAATGGATGCAAACAATCTCAAGATAAAATTGTATAAATGGTGTAGATCCTGTATGTCTCTGAAGCTCTTGCCTTATCTTAGCTCCTTCTTGGGTTAACCACCTAGATCAGCCCTACTCATTCAACATTAGGATTTCCTTCATACTATTCTATCTATCTATACTAAGAATCCTCATCCTTTCTTCCTCAGTTGCATTAATTTTTATCTGTCTCCAGTCACTTTTTATTGGCTATATTTCATTGAATACTACAAGATTTCTTGGCTATATCAACTCCTCCTGGAATAGTTTTTTCATTTAAGTTTCTATTTCTAACATTTATTTTATTTTTATAGGAGAGGCAGAGGTAGAGAGAAGGAGAGAGAGAAAGAGAGAGAGAAGGAGAGATGGAGGAGAGAGATCTTACATTTGATGGTTCACTCCTCAAGCTATCTCAACAGCTGGGGCTGAGCTGATACAAAGCCAGGAGCCAACAGCTTCTTTCAGGTTTCCCATGTGAGTGGAGGACCCGAGGACTTAAACTGTCACCACTGCTTTTCTAGGTCATAAGCAGAGTGCAAGATTGGAAGTGGAGCAGCCCAGACATGAACTGATACCAGGATAGGAGGCTGGTATCACAGTTGGAGATTTAGCCTACTCCAAGGCAGTCAATATTTAACTATTGCATCTGGGCCTACAGTGAATCAAATCTCAAAACACATTTGAGTGATTCATGTTTGCCTAAGATTGATGCATACACACACATGCAGATACTCACATGCACATCACAAACACACACATGCACTCCCATGTGACGGCTGCACTCAAAAAGTTGAGATGCTAGTTTTTTCCTCTTCAAAAAAGTAGTTTATTAAAAACCAGATATACAGAGAGGAGGAGACACAGAAGATATTCCGTCCGATGATTCACTCCCCAAACAGCAGCAACTGCCAGAGCTGAGCCAATGCAAAGCCAGGAGCAGTAAGCTTCTTTCAGGTCTCCCATGCAGGTGCAGTGTCCCAAGGCTTTGGGCCGTCCTCGACTGCTTTCTCAGGCCACAAGCAGGGAGATGCATGGGAAGCAGGACTGCCGGGATTAGAACTGGCGCCCATACGGGATCCCGACGCTTTCAAGGCAAGGACTTTAGCTGCTAGGCCACAGCACTGAGCCCTAAAAGTATATTTTTAAAACAAAACTATTATGCCACTGAATAATTGAAAATTGTTATCTCGGTAATTTGATGTAAAAATACAAATTTATAATTAGAACAGGTCACAGGTTTAGGAATAAAGAAAGAAGCTTTGGGCCTGGCACAGTAGCCAAATGGCTACAGTCCTCCTCTTACTCCACCATCATATAGGAGCTGGTTCAAATCTGGGCTGCTCCATTTCCCTTCCAGCTCCCTGTTGTGGCTTGGGAAAACAGTAGAGGACAGTCCCAAGCCTTGGAACCCAGCACCATGTGGAAGATTGAAAATCTTTTTGTCTGTCTCTCCTGTCTCTAAAAGTCTGACACTACAATAAAAATCAAGTAAATCTTAAAAAAAAAAAGTGAGAGTCTTTGCCAAGTGAAGCCCTGACAATAATCAGAGGATCTCAGTGATAAATTATAAAACATTTATTATTTTCCTCACATTGGGAAAATATTTCTGTATTTTATATGTGTGGAAATGGATGGTGTTAAATTTATTTTCATGAACAAGAATGTGAAATGGGTATTTATTCCTCATTTTCCCTACAATGAAGAAGTGCTTTATTTTAAAACAGAACTTCAAAGCTAGAAAAAGGAAAATTTTATACATTAATATTCTAAGTAGGGTAAATAGTCCTATATATAAATATTTTTTCTATGATGCAATCTTTCTTGATAGAAAAGAAGTCATCTCTGATTATTTTTGCTTCCTATAATCCCATTTCCACAGAGAAAACCAAACAATTTTGTTTTCAAAGCTCAGTCATTCCCAATCCTCCCTCCATTTTATGTATATTTTTTAAGTTTTTACATTGGCATATTTTCAATTTAGTTTATACTCATAAGCTTAACTCTTTAATGCTCTAACCTGAAAAGTTGTCATTTATGAAAAAAAGGAAAATAAAAACCTTCCAAACAAGCAAAAATTTTAAAAAATTGTCACCATTCATCCTTAATAAAATGTATGTTTATTGAAGTAGTGCACACAGGCACATTCTATGACATCATTAGCAAAGCATGCAAAGAAGGAGAATCTTCTAGAAAAATTACAGTAAAAGTCCAAAACAAGCAATAAGACTATATATGGAAAAAAATGTCAGGGCCCAGTCATTCTTTATCAACAATAACTTTGAATACAAATTCCTTAAAGTCTTTAATTAAATGACATTGATTTGCACAATGCATTAAAAAATATCCTCAGGTCCCAGTGCAGTAGCCTAGTGATTAAAGTCCTTGCGTTGCATGGGCTGCCATTCTATATAGGTGCAAATCTATGTCCTGGATATTCTAGTTCCCATCCAGCTCCCTGCTTCTGCCCCAGGAAAATAGTGAAGGACAGCCCAAAGCCGTTGGGACCCTGCACCGAAGTGGGAAACCCAAAAGAAGCTCTTTGCTCCTTGCTTTGGATTGGCTCAGCTCCATCCATTATAGCCTCTTGAGGAGTGAACCAACAGATGGAAGATTTCTTTTTTCTTTCTGTATCTTCTTCTCTCTGTGTATTTGCCTTTCCAATAAAAATAAATACATTGAAAAACCATCAGGATCCATCTATTTCCTGCTTGCAGAAAAACACCCCAATAACAAAGATAAAAACAGACCAAAAGTAAAACAATGAAAAAGATAGACCATGTTAACAGAAAGCAAAACACATCTGAAGCAGCTATCTTAATACAAAACAAGATAAACTTCAACACAAAAACTCTCAACAAAGAGAAACAAGGACATTGAGCAATAATTAAAGGTCCAGCTCAGTAAAAAGATATGCCTATAGTAAATGTATACACACCCAAAGCCAGGGCACCTAGCTATTTAAAATAAATGCTACTAGATAAAAGAACACAGAAATTCCAATAGGATAATAATTGGTGACAACAAAATACACTTTAATAAAACAACAGATCAACTAGCATAAATAATAAAGAAACAGATACTATATACAATTGATCAAATGGACAGCATTGATATCTATAGAACATTTCATCCCACAACAGAGTACACATTTTTTTAAAAAGATTTATTCATTTTATTACAGCCAGATATACACAGAGGAGGAGAGACAGAGAGGAAGATCTTCCGTCCGATGATTCACTCCCCAAGTGAGCCGCAACGGGCCGATGCGCGCCAATCCGAAGCCAGGAACCTGGAACCTCTTCCGGGTCTCCCGCGTGGGTGCAGTGTCCCAATGCATTGGGCCATCCTCAACTGCTTTCCCAGGCCACAAGCAGGGAGCTGGATGGGAAGTGGAGCTGCCGGGATTAGAACCGGCGCCCATATGGGATCCCGGGGCTTTCAAGGCAAGGACTTTAGCCGCTAGACCACGCCGCCAGGCCCCAGAGTATACATTTTACTCATCAGTGTGCTGAACTTTCTCTAGAATAGAATATATGCTTGGCCATAAGGCAAGTCTCAAAAATCCTAAAAAAGTTAAATAATAACACATTTTTACAATCATGATGGAATAAAGCTGGAACTTAAGAACTTAAGAAACTATGCAAGTTAATGGAGACTTAACAAAATGCTAATGAATGAGTTGTGGATCTTTGAAGAAATTAAAATGGGATCTAAATATTCTTGGAAACAAAGACAACACACCAAATAAAACTTTTAAGATGCAGCTAAAGCAGTTTTAATTCAGATTATTTAGTACCTGCATCAAGAAATTAAAAAGATATCATATAAATAATCTAAAAATCCATCTCATGGATCTAGAAAACAATGAAGTCAAAATCTAAAATTAGTGGGAGAAAAAATAATTGAAATTAGAGACAAAAGAAACAGACAAAATGAAATTAAAAGAAAAGTGAAATGAGGAGCTTGCTTTTTTAAAAAATGATAAGCCATTGGCTCAATTACCAAATAAAGATGAAGAAGAAATACATCAACACAATCAGAGATTAACTAGGAGATATTGCAAGAGACAATATGGAAATAAGAATAACTAGGGATCACTACACAGTTATATGCTGAATCTTGGAAAATTAAGAAGAAATCAGTGTTTCTGTGGACATGTACAGTCTACCTAAGTTGATTCTGTCAGGCTAGAAAATCTAAATGGACCAATTGTCAAAACAGAGATTTAATTAATAATTAAGATTCCCCCAACAAAGGAAAGTGTCACTGCTGATTCTATCAAACTTTTGAAGAAGAGTTACTTTCAACTATTCTGATACTATTCAAAACAATTGAAAAGGAAGAAAATCTGTTGGACTCCTTTCATGAGGCTGTCATCATGGTAATCCCTAAATAAGAAGAAAATATAACAGAGAAAGAGAATTATAAACCCATATCCCTGGTGTACAGAGATTCAGAAAGCTTTAATAAAATACTAGCTATTCAAATAGAACAATGTCTCTTTAAGATCATCCACAGAGACTAATTGGGGCCTATTCCTGGTGAGCAAGGGTGGTTCAACATAACCAACTAATAAATACGATACATCATGCTAACAAATTTTGGAAATAACAAAATTGTATAATTACCTCAAAAGGTGTAGATAAAGCATTTGGTAAAATGCAACATCATTTTTTAAGAATACAAGCTACTATACAAATAAACTACACAAACCTTACAAAATATACAAAACCATTCAACTCTTAAGAAAATGGGTAAAGAAGAAATATTCCTCATCACAATTGAAGAAATATGTGACAAACCCACAACCAGAATAATTGAATGGGGAAATATTGAAAGCATTTCCACAAATATCAAGAACCAGACAAGGATTTCCATATTTCATCATTGCTTGCTACTCAATACAACTTCAATCTAGAATTTCCAGCCAGAGCCATTTGAAAAAATATATATATAAAACAAAGATATAAACAGTAAATAAGAGCGTCAGGATAGCTCTGTTTGAGATGACATGATTCTATAAATAGGAAAACTTAAACACTCTACTAAGATATCACTGGAATTCATAACAGGTAAAGTTCTAGGATATAAAGTCAACACACAACAGACAACAGCGATGACATGCTAGAGGAAGAATTCGTAACAGTAGAATAATTCATAATAGCTATAAAGTTTAATACTTAAAATAAATTTCACCAAGGATATAAAATGTCTCTATGATGAAATTTATGTTAACATATTATATTTTATATTAATAATTATACAACACATATTATTATATATTTAACTATTAATTGGTACAATTATTATATATTTAAATGATATATAATTATACATTGTACTTAGCACAAGATTAGTTTATATATTCATATATATGGATTATATATACAAAATGTTAAATATTTAATGCATTATACATTATAAACATATACATTTCTATAATTATGAGCTTATATGTATGTATGTATATGAAAGAAATCAAATGAGAGAACAATAGGTAGAAGAATTTGTCGTGTTCATTGGTTGGAAGCATTATGAAGAAGAAAATTTCCATACAACCCAGAGCAATTAATAAAGTCATTGTGATCCCAATCAAAACATCAGTGACATACTTATCAGATGTATAGAAAATGATGCTGGAATTCATATGAAACCACGAGATCCCTAAACAGATAAAGTATTTTTATAAAGCAAAAATAAAGCTAGAAGCATCTCAATTCCAGATTCCAGGACATACTACAGAGCAGTAATAATCCAAACAGCCTTATACCAATATGAAAATAGATATGAATATCAAGGGTACAGGATAGAAACTCCATCAAATAATGCATGCAGCTATAAGCAACTTACTTTCACAAATAAACTAAAATCAGTCCCTGAAGGACAGTAGTCTCTTCAACAAGTAATGCTTGGAAATAAAATTTTCACAAAGCAGTATTATGAAACAAGATCCCTACCCAATATGTTATACAAAATTAAAACCAAAGTGGATCAATAATTTAGCCTATGACTTGATCCCATCAAATTTCTAGAGTAGAAACCTGGGGAGATTCTACCTGACATTGACATTGGCAGCAACTTCTTGAAAAAGATCTCAAAGGGTAGGCAATTAAAGCAAAATTATATATATGTATATATATAAAAATATACCAATAATTGAATATATATACATATATATATACTTCTATATTCAATTACATTAAGCCAAGGATCATCTGTAAGTCACAGGAAAACCTCAGCCATACAAAGAGGTAACTGACAATGAAGGAAAATATTCACAACCTAAGCAATTGCAAAGGGTTAATATCTCAAATCTATATTATAATAAGCTTCAGGAAATTAACAACAAAACAAACAAGTCACTTAAAATGGGCAAAAGGCATGAGCAGGTAACTTTTAAGGGGTGAAATATGATGATCCACAGATGTGAAAACATGCTCAAGATTACTAGGCATTAGAGAAGTGCAAGTTGAAACCACAATGAAAGTTCATTTCCCTCCAGTTAGAATTGCTATCACAAAGAAACAGAAAACAGCAAGTTCTGTCTAGTGTGATGGGGGAAAGGGACACTAATTCATTTTTAATGGGAATTTAAACTAGTATGGAAGATAGTATGAAGCCTCCTCAGCAATCTGGACACAGACCCAGCCATAACACTCCTGGTAATATCCAAACAAAATAAAATCAATAAATGAGGTATTTATTCCACAGTTAATGCAGGTCAATTCACAAAACTGAAGATATGAAATCAACAGGGATGTCCACCAACTAATAACTGGATAAAGCAATTGGGTTGTTCATGAATGATCGTATACTACTCAGACTTAAAACATGATGAAATTCTGCCTTTTTCAATAAAACGTGTGAAATCAAAAACTATTACGCTTATTGAAATAATCAGTCCTAAAATGTTAAATATATCTCTTCCTTTTTTAACATTTATGTATTTTTAATTTTTATTGGAAAGGCAGATAGGCAGAGAGAAGAGACACAGAAAGAAAGATCTTCAACTCTCTGGTTCACTCCCCAAGCGTCCACAGCAGCCAAAAATGAACAGATTGAAAGCCAGGAGCCAGGAGTATCTTTCAGGTCTCCCACTCAGGTACAGGGTCCCAGGGCTTTGGGCCTTCCTTCACAGATTTAGCAGGCTACAAGCAGGGAGCCAAGGGAAGTGGGGCTCCGGGGCACAAACTGGCAACCATATGGGATGGTGGTACAAGCAAGACAAGGACTTAGACAGCTGGACTACCAAGCTGGGCTTTATATCACACACTTTATTTGTAGTGGCTAATATACAGAATACCGAAAAACAATCTGCATGAGTGAATTTGACAATATAATATTTTTCTTTATAGCCTTTTACAACATTCTTGAGGAATCATATATATATATATATATTCACATATATGTATTTTATATGTGTATATACTTATTATTTATTGAGTTCTTTGTGTATTGCTATATTAAGACTGTAATTGTGAAATGAACTAAAAGTATAAAATTGTAACAATTTTTAAAACAGAATAAAAAAGGAAGAAAGATCATTGATGGGAACATGGAAAGGAGGGAGTGTAGCGTAGCAGTACTGCTACACTTCTAAAGTTGTATTGCAAAATATAGGAAATGTGTTCATCTAATATAAACAAAAAGTTTTTAAACTCAAGTAACAAGTTAAAAAAAATAGCACTGTTCTCCTGTTGCCCCCACCGAGTATAGCCCATGGCTATAAACAATAATCAAGTCTCAAAGTATGAATACATTTTTGTAAGGTTTACACAAGATTTTTTTTCTTTAATATTCATTTATTCATTAATTACATTGCATTACATGACATAATTTCATAGGTACTGGGATTCCCCCCCCCTTCACCCCAAACCCTTCCCCCATCATGAATTCCTTCACCTTGATGCATAACCACAGCTCAAGTTCCGTTGAGATTCCCTAATTAAAAGTTTACACCATACAGAGTCCAGCATCCCACTTGTCCAGTTCAAGTTCAACCGCCTCTTAGGGAGGCCCTCTCAGGTTTGAAGGCAGAGCCAGCAGAGCGTCACCTCGATCAATTAGAAGCTCCAACATACCATCAGCAACAGTCCAGGTATGATGAGGCTGGTGCAGAGTCCACTGATTGACATAGTCCGTCTTAGGGTTTCCCCTTGTCCAGTTTTCCGCTGCAAGCATAAAGCTGAGGTGGTTGATTCATCTACTCCATTTTCCATCTTTTTTTGATTAATGCTTTGATTCCTCCATTTTGTTCAGGGGAATCCCCCTAAAAAAAACTTTGAGGCATTCCCAGTCCAGGCTCCTACATGTACTACTAGTAAGCACAGTGCCCGCCACCGTCCATCACTCTGATCAGCTGATGGTTTTAACCCCTGGGTACACAAGATTTTTTTTAACAATGCCTGATTGTCATTTTGAATCTCCCAAAATAATCATAATGTTTTTATGGTTTCCTTTAATCAATGCTTGTTGCTTCCATTGTGGACGAGGTTTCCATTTCTTTTTTTTAAAGAGATATATTTTTAAAAGATATACAGAGATAAGGAGAGACAGGAAGATTTTATGCCCTCTGATTCACCCAGCAAGTGGCCGCAATGGCCAGAGCTGAGCCGATCTGATCCGGAGCCAGGAGCCAGGAGCTTCTTCAGGGCTTCCCACACGGGTGCAGGATCCCAAGGCTGTGGGCTGACCTGGATTGCTTTCCTAGGCAACAAGCAGGGAGCTGGATGGGAAGCAGGGCAGCTGGGATATGAACTGGCACCTATACGGGACAATGGCGCTTACAAGGTAAGGACTTTAGCCACTAGGCTACTGTACTGGGCCCGAGTTTTCCATTTCTAACTTCAAGGAGAATCTATCCTCTATAAAAATTCTTCACTTCTTGCACCTGAGTTCATGACTACCTGCCCCTGCCAAGACTGTTGCAATGCCACTTAATTGGAGCTTTTCAGTATGTGCTCTTAGTCTTTCGTCATTTTTTTTCCCAAGACATGATCCAGACAAAACTTTTATTTATTTATATCACCTGTTTCAAAATTCCCCTCAGAAAATTCTACCAATACTAAGGAGGACATGTCTGACCTTCACCAACATCTAGTAGGCTGTATCCTGCCGCTCACAATCTCACCAAATGCACTGACCCTCTGTTCCTCAGAGCTATCCAATTCCTTTCTTCTTGCTAAAACAATCCAGAACTTGACTAGCTTCCATCAAATCATTTACATTTCTGCTGCATGTCACCTTGGCTAGGGCTTCCATGCCATTCTGTGTGTTACAGCAAGCAAGCCAGCATTGTTACACTGTTGGGTTACAATATTCTGTTCACAGTTGTTTCCGCCTACTGAAGCTGATGCTATGCACATTTTCTTTTTATTGTCCGTCTTTTGGTATTAGAATATATACTCAGAGAGTAACATTTTTGAACTATTTTTTGCTTTAATTCCAGTGTTCAGGAGATCATATGGCCCTGTTCTATATATGAATAAATTACTCCTAAATAGAAAGCAAAGAAACAAATCATAATTCTCTGATTGCCTGAAACCTTTTCCCGGTTGTCTATCAGCCTGCATATGTATCAGTGAAGCAGACACAATCATTCCTTTCTTCATCTCCCATATGACACGTGAGTTCATACTGTGTGTCAGTGTCTCAATCTTTACATACATCTACCCCATCATGATAATTATTATTACTGTTGTTATCCCTACCCAGTGTTGCACAACAAGCACAGGGTACAGGCAATATTCAACCTTAAACTAACACCAGAGTTAGACTCTAAAGCCATCAAACTGCATTATCTAATTTTAAGAAAGTCAGAGTATTTTGCTATGACTAAACAGCCCATTGGTGTTTACTGACGTATTAATGGTTTGATACTATGAGATCCTCTGGGGAGAATTATGCATCATTCCAACAGCGCAACACTGTGCTCAGGAGCTGAGAGAGTGAATGAAGAATCCGGCACATGAAAGCAGCAAGAAACAAATGTATATATAATGTAAAAAAGTATGTTTTAATCAGATGTCTACACTGAATGATTTTGATTAGAGAAAACACATTAGAGGTAACCTGAAAATAAGGTAAGATCTATTTTTGATGATGGTCTTTATAGCATGTAAATATTAACCATTGTATAACTAAAGACTTACAAATATTGGTATGGGGAGTAGTACTACCTTGCAAATTCGACACAAGATATAATACATCAATTGGAGAACCTAAATTTAGGCTACACAAGATTGAACCTGTGTGTGTGTATGTGTGTGTTGATATAGGTGGTCTCCAATTTAATTTCATTAAGGAATTCCAGACCTAAGTCATAAATTTGCTTTTGGCTGTACAGGTCTTCTGACCCTAATGTGCCAACATTATACAGTGCAGATAGAAGCACAGAAGACCTCATCTAAATACATGAATATGTGAATAAGCAAAAATATGCCTTGTGTGCCTGAATAGCTCAGAAAAAATACATCTATTGTAATTCTCAGGACTCTGTGATTGCCAATGATGCCTTTGAAGCTAGTTAGGACAAAAAAAAAAAAAAAAAAAAAGGACAGAATGCTGACCAAAGTAAAGACAGGGTGAAGAATAGTATCACTCTATCCTGGGACATCTGAACCAGGTACTGAAATGCTACCAGTGTTTTTAGGGAGTTTATATGTTTCTTTACATGCACAAACGTGTAGCAGTTGAGTAAAAAAATGAAAACTAAGCAACAAAATATCTTTTTAAATAGTAGCTGCACCAATAATTCAAATGTGCCTAATTAATTTCATCAGTAAACAAGTGAGGTAATCTATAAGATGATTTTGACTTGAGGTGTTGTATTAATATCATCATCGGTAATTTCAATTCTTTATCCTAATCAAATATGGTTATTCCACCAGAAATACGGATTAAGAAGTAGTGAGATGATTTTAAAAGATAAAACAGGACCCGGCACAGTAGGATAGTGGCCAAAGTCCTTGCCCAGCAGGATCCCATATGGCTGCTGTCCTGCTTCCCATCTAGCTCCCTTCATATTCTGTGAAATTTGATTTTTACCAATGGGTGTAATTTTGTATATTCATTCACACTGCAAGTTTGATTTAATTTTCTATATTAATTTTGTTTTATTCTGTTTATTTAATATGTGTTAGGAGTTTATAATAACAACATACAACTTAAATAAAATGAATTCCAAAGTTTCTCCTCATTATCTATGCCATGGAAAAAGCTAAAAAGCAAAGATACTGCATCTTCTCAAAGTCTCTATGAATTCACCTATGATATCATGTGCTTAACAAAACCAATTAACCCATTGCTTTTGTAATTATAATAACTAATCTTCTGACAAAATTCTACTATTGTCCACAAGAATTTGATTTTGGTGGCTATAAACTTAAATCACAATTAATCTGAAAAACTATTTTCTACAATTTGGCAGGAGACATCTTTTTTTCACAATGCAGCTTTTTATGCATTTTTCAGCGATTTTTAAACGTATTACTTAAACTGATAAGCTCATATTTTTAAACTTAACTTGCCCTAGTAACATAAAATCATACTTCTAATAAAACAAAATTAATAATCTTGTCTCCCAAACCAATAATCTGACTTTTATAATTTTTTGAAGACAAAGATTAAAGACCTTAGCTTAGAAATCCTAGAACCACAGGCTCTTGATTTACAGACCCATGGCTTTCATACTGTTTTGTAACTTTCTTTCTAATTTTCTTTACCCATCATTGTGTACTCTGACAGTTTTATGCTTTCTTATATGCTATTGGTTAAGGTGTTTTTCTCCTCTTGTTTGTCCATTAAATCTGATTCAAATTTTCATGTTCCATTCAAAGTATCATACTTACCTCCACCATCAAAGTCTTAACTAAACAACCCTTGCCTTCACTCTACAGATGCCCAATTCCAGGACTGAAACCTGAAACCTGATCCTTCAGTTCTACGTTCATCTTTGTTTTTGCAACTGGGGGCTTAGTGACAGTGGGGACATTGTCCTTGTTTCCTCAGATCCTATAGCCACATACCACATAATGGTGTTACTTAGCAAATACTTGCCTAATGAATTAAATGCATTAGATAAATATCACCAGAATTTACATATGTTTGTGCAGATCTCAAGAAATTGTGCTTTGCATTAATAAGACAAAGAACATAAATTTCCAGTTTACTACGAAGTACAAGTAAGAAAAATATAAAATTGAATGACGCATAATGTAAATAAGCAATCTGTGGAATTGTGTGCAATTATGAGTCTATTAGTTATAGCACATTTACTATAGTAATTCAAAATGTTATAAATAGGGATAATTGGGTTACTAAGGTGAAGGGATATATAAGCAATCTTTGGAATTGTGTTTCTTTTTTCTGTGCATTCGTTTTAATTTTCCATAAATCTAAAACTACCTGTAAAAGTAAAATCATCAAACCACAAAATAAATATTACCCTTATTTATATTTGAGAAATCTAAAGAATTATAATTCAATAATTCAATACAAACTTACAACAATACTATTAAATAATAAATCTTTTCTATCGATCTGGATTGATCTATTTGGGCACATACTACTCTCATAGCTCAAGTTGGGATTAGGATTGGGAAAGACAACAGGCTAGAGAAGTGAAGTGGTATAGGCTGTATACTGTTTTCAAGGGAGAGTAGAACTTCCTGGTAGCACATGCCCATGGCAAGGATAAGAATCTCAGAGGTGGTGGGTGACAAAACATGATCACATGGTGGAAATGAATGACTAGAAAAATATATACGATGGGTATTAGTTTATGAGGGATATTTAGGATGAGAAGAAAGAGTTCTTGGACCTTAAGCATGCTCCTATCTTACTGAATGAATTTTTAAGCCAGAAGCAATTTGATTTCATTGAGAAATAGTCCTATGGCTATCACATAATCAGATTTTCCTTCAGAATGATTTTTCTGGATTTTACAACAAGGAAAGCGTATTAGAAATAGACAACAATTTATGAAGCTTATCTAATCATCTGAATGAGAAAAACTGCTTTTCTAAAGTAGAGAATTGTCTACATAAATAGAGTGATGAAAGGAATGGATAGATTACACATGAGTTTGAATGCATGGCCTCATGCACATTCATATTTAGGGGGCACTACATCTTAAGGACACTCGATCTAGCCTTCAGGCAGCCATCCTTTTGTTACATCCCAAGGAACTCATTGTTTCCCTAACTGTGAGAATGTATATACATTTATGAAGTTTCTATCTGCCACATGAAACATATTTACTCTTACAATAAATAAGATTTTATTTCATATAAAATTATAATAGTATATCTAAGGATAATTTTCTAAAACATGGGATAATTACAATTCTCTACCACTAAAATTTGAAGAAACAATTTACATGCTTTATTTATTTACAGAAATGATTATTGCAGGAGTATCTAAAGAACAGTGAACATATAATTCCTAACGTTGCTATATCTCTCATTACTCCACCTAATGCATGTGTGTGTGTGTGTGTGTGGAGGGTGTTGGGGAGGGATTGTGTACAAAGAAATAGGCTGAGGCTACCTGCAATGAGTGCATGCGAATGCTAAAAGTTAGCAGCCTTTTTGCCTGAAGACCTTCAAGAGGCATTTAATACTACAGGTACTTCACAAGTGGTGATTTGTCTACTCAAGCTTTAGCTTCATCTCCCCTATAATTCCTAGACTAGTAACAAGTAGAAGGCTTAGGAAACTATTATATCTTTTTTGGGACAAAAGGTTCTTTCAAATATTTGCTGAGATGACCCCGACAATGGATTTTGAGAGTGCTACATTCTTGTGGGAAAAGTCGTTTGGTGACTCACACAATAAAAGATGAGAATTTGTGAATATAGGAACAATTTGATGACTTAGCATTAGATAGACTGGAAAAAGTGTCTGGATCTGGAGCTTGTGATAATTTCCTGGAAAATGGCTTTCTGAAGTTTTGGGAGAAAAAATGTTATCCTCCAGCAAATGGCTGAGGATGCTGAAAGTGCCTTGGCAGAATAGTGTACAAGCTTTCGAAATTCTTAGAAATCAGGTCCTAGTTACTCCTATCTAGTGTATTTTCCCAATGTGATCCCAGAAGCCTGTCCAATTGGTAAATCACTAAGGGAGGAGCTATTGAGGATGGAATCATGGTGTCTCCTTTCTAAACCAGGGTCATTAGAATGATAAACCAAGAATGATAAACAGATTTACATTTTCCACTATTTACTTATCTATAAATTTTACTAACATTTACTATAGAACTATCTTCCACATTATGAAATTATACCACATATGTGATATTGTCATATTATATGTATTTGGGAAATCTGAGAAAATCACATATTTTAAAGTATCACCATGTTTTCCTCATCTGATGTTAACCCAAGTATACTCTGAATTAAAACATTTGTGTTACATGTATATATTTGCTTTTCCAAGTTGTTGCAATCGTATAGTCCTTAAGCCCTTCATTTTTAATTATGAAGATGATAAACACATGTTTAGAATTTAATACTTCTTAAAATTAAATTTAATAGGTCAATAAAAACTACTAAATATATACTATACATTATTATACTACTATACATGCAAATTACCTGAGCTACTTTGATACAGAATTAATATAGATAGATGTATAAATATAGATGGGCATAACTTAAAATAGTTTGAATTAGAAGTTTTCAGCATCATGATGAGATAGTGGAGATAATGAAGCTTACTATATTAACTGGCTCACATGAATGTGTATGCTGAAAGTGTCCCTGTCATGTTTTAGTTAATGATTCAGAAATGACAGTGATTTGCATTCAGGTCATGTCCAAGGGGCTGAGAATCAGGATAACTATGATGTAAATTCTAGTGCAAGTCCACAAGCCAGATCACAAGAAAACAGGCATTAAGAGATTCAATCCAATGTCAGGAGATGAGCAAGACATAAACTGTTAACCACGGATACACTTTTCTTGCACATAAGATGCCCACAATCTGGGGCCCGGCGCTGTGGCCTAGCAGCTAAAGTCCTCACCATGAATGCCCCGGGATCCCATATAGGCACCGGTTCTAATCCCAGCAGGTCCACTTCCCATCCAGCTCCCTGCTTATGGCCTGGGAAAGCAGTCAAGATGGTTCAAATCCTTGGGACCCTGCACCTGCATGGGAGACCTGGAAGAAGTTCCTGGCTCCTGACTTCAGATCAGCTCAGCTCTGGTCATTGCGGTCACTTAGGGAGTGAATCATCAGATGGAAGATCTTCCTCTCTGTCTCTCCTTCTCTCTGCATATCTGGCATTGCAATATTAGGTGGAAGAAATTTTCTTTCTTAAACCCTTCTAGAAGACATTGAGGGAAAAAAAATGATTAAGTTGATGACTGTCAAAATTATGCAGAGAAAGCAAGGAAAAATAGGTAAGGTTCTGTTGGTTGATCTCCATTCTGTACAAAGGTTTTCCTTTATGCTTTTCTTGCTCATTCAGAATGTAAAATACTTTATTACTATAATTGATAACCAAATATGAATTTCTAGTCTATGCACTGTGATTAACTATAAGCATAAATAAATCTTTACCCTGAAGGAACCCAACTTCTCCAAAACTGAAGTCACAATAATTTTTTTACAAATTGATTGCTGTGCCTTCCACATTTGACAGTACACTATCAATTTCCAAGTTAGTTATGTCTGATAGAAGTCATCTGAGTTCTTTGTTTGCACTTGTTTTCCAAGTTTTTGTACTAGATTTCTATTTCAGTTTCCTTCCCATGGAATTTTGAGATACTTTTGTTAATGTTTTTGACGCATTTTATTTTTTAGTCCTGTTAAGTAAACCTTAGTAAAGCAAAATCCTTTGCAATGCTAGATCAGTAATATTGAAGTAGAATGTAATAACATAGTAATAAAGCACTGAAAATCAAATTAAATAACCATGAGAATCAGCACAGTTTGTACCAGCCCCTACTTCATCAGAAATAAGAGAAAGATTGTTAATGCAACAGATAGTGTTGGAATGATGAATTTCGACAAAGAAGATTTTACAAAGACATATGGGTATGGAATAACACAGTGTTTTTAAAAACTGTGGAGCAGTATTCAAATAATATTTAGTTTAACTTCATCTTATTTACTTTTCAGACAATTTTGCTGTTAGACTCCTCAAACGTCTTGATATGTTGAGATGGTACTAGAACAAAGTAAAACTTGTTGTTAAATTATGAACATGAAATTAGAAGCACATTCAGAAAATTAGATGAGTGTTTTGTGAATATTTCCGTTACATGCATGTAGATACAAGTCATCACCTAAAACTTTTACTTGTAT
The DNA here is from genome assembly GCF_030435755.1 of Ochotona princeps. Lineage (NCBI taxonomy): Eukaryota > Metazoa > Chordata > Mammalia > Lagomorpha > Ochotonidae > Ochotona > Ochotona princeps. Next base: position 69,900,650 of record NC_080833.1, read on the forward strand.
GGAAGCCAGTATAACTGGACTTCTCTTTCTATCAATGAATGTCTACTTGTCTGCTAGCTTTCACCAAACATACCGCGTAATATTCATGAATTTAATTCCCCAAATGTTTAGGAAATTCAAATGAAACTCCTAAACATTTCACATACAGCTTTAGGTAATAAATTTTCCAACATATTTCAACCAGCTCAGACCACCTAGCTATACATTTTAAAGACTGTGAATTTACTCTTGACAAGGGGAATTCAAAACTATGAAAAGCCAAAGCCTGCGAATAAGACAAAGGATGAAAGAAAACAGATGAAGTAATGCAATAACCAGCTGAGGAAGAAAAGATGCCGAGTAGCTATGTCACAACAGCATAAAGCAAAGTGGCTTCATTAATATGATGCAAAGTGCCAAAATGCTGCACAACAATTTCTAAACTGAAGACAACCAAAGTCTACTATCATTGATTTGAAGTAGCAGCTGCTTAATTGCTTGAAAGCAGACAGTTGAGCACTTGTGACTTGCAAATGCAAGTAACTTTCGTATGATACATCTGTGTCACAGCTACTATAACTTTTGGTTGAGGTACACAATGATTGTGATATTTAGTCATCATAGCAATTTGAACTCCATAAAGCAATTAGTAGAAGCATCCAGGTATACAAATAGCAGTCAAGTTGAAGATAGTCAAATACAATTTTATAAAATATTATGAAGAGCTATATTTTTATTCCCCAGTGAAAAAATCAGTTTAATTTTGGAGCATTAAAAATTATTTGGGGCCCAGCGTAATAGTGTAGTGGTTAAGGTCCTCGCCTTGCACATGCCAGGATCCCATATGGGAACCAGTTCTAATCCCGGCAGCCCCACTTTCCATCCAGCTCCCTGCCTGTGGCCTGGGAAAGCAGTTGGTGACGGCCCAAGGCCTTGGGACCCTGCACCCGTGTGGGAGACTTGGAAGAAGCTCCTGACTCCTGGCTCCAGATTGGCTCAGCTCCAGCCGTTGCGGCCTCTTGGGGAGTGAATCATCGGATGCAAGATCCTCCTCTCTGTATATCTGGCTTTGCAATAAAAATAAACAAATCTTTTAAAAATATTATTTGAAAACGATGCTCTCTTGTCACAAAACATCCTATCGTATTTACCCAATATCCATTATATTAGGTGTTTATGGCACAAAAAATAAATTTTATTAGTTATTTTTGTTGTTTTTGTTAAAAATTTCATAGGATAAAATGTACAAGGGATAAATGGTAAACAATCACTAAATCTTAACTTTCTATATATATATAGAGAGAGAGAGAGAGAAAGAGAGAGAGATTTTAACATCCAACTGCTTTAAATGTAACAGTCGAAGAATAGTAATATAATAGTGGTATAATTTCAGATTTGATACTATAATTAATGTATTTTCAATTTTTAAGGAATCATAATGTCAATAACATGTGACAAATAACATTTAAAATATCGAGAACCCAATCTAGCCTTTCTTTATGATTTAAACAGATACTTCAAATTAATGTTTAACAAAACCAATCAATTTCAGTTAACTTTTTCTTGGGGATCACAGCCTAATGGGTTGGACAAATAAACCATGCAACTTTGGCAAGTTTAGAATGGAAGCTGCAGAAATTCCCGGAAAGAGTTCAGGAAAGATTTTGTTTGATGCTTTGTTCCCCAAAGCATGGTCTTGCTAATCAGATTTATCATAATTGCTGTAATTAGTGTTTGGGAGATTATCCCAGGAAACACCAAAAGGAAAGTGAGGAAAAATTGTATGGAAGAGATAGCATCAATTACAGCGCATGCTATAGCAAGTTTCCACTTAGAAAACTGAAATTCTGGTCAATGTTTTAAGACACATGTCTGATTAATCACCCAAAAAGAGAATGACGTAGACTGTTTATCAGTCTTTGGTGAAGTATGTTCATAGAGGTGTTAATTCCCATAGTTAATACCTAAGAAGAGGAAAAAACACTTGAGAAGTGATGATTGAGAAGAAACTAAATCAAACCAAACCAAATTGTTATTTTATTTGAAAGTGGATTCAAGGAAATGGTAAGAGTAGGAAAATAGTTCAGTCATTCATTTGTAAATGAGCAGATATTCACTAAATGTCTTTGATAACATAAATGGCTGTGGAATTCATTTTTTAAAAGATCTATTCATTGTTTTTTTTCTATTTTGAAAGATATATTGTATAAACAGAAGGAGAGGCAGAAAGGTCTTCCATTTGTTGATTCACTGCCCAAATGGCTGCATTTAAACAATTGATCAGAGCTGAGCTGATATGAAGCTAGAGCTGAGCTGATATGAAGCTACAAGTCAAGAGTTTCCATCAGATTTCCCACGTGGGTGCAGGAAACAAAGACTTGGACTATTCCCTACTGCTCTCCCAGGCCACACGCCGAGAACTGGATTGAAATGAAGCAATAAGAACATGAACCCACAAGCATAAAGGATGCCAGCCAGCACTTGCAGAATGAGCATTAGCTTGTTACTCACCACACAAGCCTCTACTCTACTTTTTAAAAACAATTTTTTAATGATCTTTACTGCATTGGACCTCTGTATTGTTTTTCCCTATTCTATCTTATATTTACTTTCCCTGTGAGTTTAGTTGCAATGTAAGGTCAATTCTTTAACTAGTTAATTTGCATGTTTCTGATTGATGTCTTTTCCCTTGGTCTTTTATGGTTAGGTGAAAAGTTCCAACAGTGGCTAAGTCTAACATTCCTCCTAGTTTAGATCAAAACCAACAGTATGTGGCTGGATAAAAGTGTCTAATTTTGCTGATGGCAATCAGGTAAACACATGACCAGAAATTCCTAGTGGATCCAGATTACTATTTAGCTTCCTTCCTGTCCTATTCTCTACTCTCAAACCCTGCTGTTCTACAACGCCTCTATGGTCAACTTTTCCTAGATATGCCTGGGTGCTGGCCTAACATAATTCACTGAGAAAATGCATTTAAAAAAAAACGAATTTTATCACTATCAAGTTGTCCCTAACTATGTTTGCAATTTTCATCTTTCTAGCTGTTAAATCTAATGAACTTCTGGTCATTCACTATATCAACCCATTTTGACAAATTGGAAACTGTATTTCTAGCATTATACATCTTTTTTAGGACAAATTCTTATCCCTAGCTTGATAGTGCTAGTTCCATGAGTATTTAAACACACTCTAGGACTCGTGTGGTAGTGTGAACTTGGATAATTAGACAGCAAATTAAATAGCATATCTAAGTCTCCATTACTTCATTTATCAAAAAGAATGATAACAGCATCTATGTCTTTGAATTACTGTTAACACTCAATGAAATGGAGCTTAAAAGTTCCTCATATGTTTGACTTTGATTAATAATTTATTATTAAAAATGAATTATATTGCTAAAATAATGTGTGTGAAATACTGACTTCTCTCAAGCAGTTCGTAACCACACATCCATTTTGGGACAGATACTTATCCTCAAAGTACCATGTACAAGAATGTGTTTCTAGAATCCAACCACTCCTCCAACTAGAAATGTACTCTTTGCCCCTCCCTCTGAAGGTGGGTGTGTCTTTTTTGACTATGTTGCCTGACATGGGATGACACAGACAACTATGTGAGTCCTACTGCTCGTTAATGTAGGAAAATTGCACATTCACTGTTTTTTTCCTTTTCTCTCTCTGCATCAAGAAAAAAGTATTTATTTTTATTGGGAAGGCAGATTTACAGAGAGAAGGAAAGACATGGAGAAAGATCTTCCATCTGCAGGTTCATTCTCCAAATGGATGCAGCAGCCGGTGCTGAGCTGAGCTGAAGCCAAGAGTTCCTTCTGCATCTCCCACATGTGTACAGAGGTCCAAAGACTTTTACCATCCTCCACTGCTTTCCAAGGTCATAAGCAGGGAGCTGGATAAGAAGTGGATGAGCCAGGACATGAACCAGTGTCCAAATAGGATCCCAGAGCAGGTAAAGAGACAATTAGCCAGTTGAGCCACAACATAACGTTCTCATTTCTCTCTTAAAATGATCATATTTGGAACAAAGCCAAGAAGACCAGGCCATCTCTCATGGCTGGTTTATATTGAGAGGCTCTCAGATTCCCACACCTGTTTTGGCCGATTTTTACAAATGACAGGCCGACTGTGTGAGCATGGTAAGTTCACAATCTCAGAAACAGATCTTTAGACTTCAGATGAAGCTCCCCACTAATAATATATTTATATATACAATACAATCTCAAAGTTTAAGGTTATTTATTCATGAATAGCTTTGCCAGTTTGGATTGTGGGTACAGGAACATGGAAAAGATACCTTTGGGCTCCAAATCTTATACCAGGAGAAAGTAGGCTGAAATGACAACATCATTACAAGCACATGCAAATACAAAAGAGGAAGTACAACTTAGAAATAGGAAAGAAAAACTAAGAACAGAGCCAACAGCCATGGAGAGTCAGACTTGGTATAGAGAAAGCCACCTAATCAAAGAATTGACAGCAATACCCAGCCTGGTTACTGGATTGCTATGAATGGTATATGCTGTGTGTCCTTTGCTCCCCGCAGTCTGTAGATAAAAGTGGTTATTTTATCCCTGTCTCCTCACCATGAGGTATAGGCATGGAGGGGTAAGATCAGTTGTCTCTCCATTTCATATTTCTTCATGTTGAGAAGAATGGTTATCAAAGATATACATACCAAATGAACATATGATTCTCATCTGTAAATAAACTCTATTTAAAGAATGAGATCTTGGACCTTAAGCTGCAGGCCAATGTGCTAATAATATTTTTCAGAAATCTTAAGAACAGCTGCATGCATTCTACATTTCAGAATACTGCATGCAGTCTTTCGTCTAAAGCAATGTAGTTAAGGATAGAAGGTAGTAGAAAATTTAAAACTTGTCCAGCAATATTCTCACTGCTGAAGTAGAAATCCCTTCCTTGGAACCTGTGGGGGTAATTTGTAACTGCTTCTATAATGTATTAGTGGAAAAGACATTGATTGATCCTTGAAACTGAGTTAAGAATGGGGATGCACTTTGGTTCCTTTTAGAATACTTATTTGGGAAACATCAGTTGTCATATAAAACATCTAAGTACCCTCAGTGTGTTCATATATTTGAGGGGAGAAAAGGGGAAGACATTGAAAGGTGGGGTTATAGAGAGAGACAGTAAGACAACCTGCTTGCAAGTATGTGAAAGATCACTGATGAGCTGGACTAGAGCTAATTTAATCTGATCGACTGTCATATTCAAGAACAAATTAAATGAGTATTATTTTCTTAAGCCACTTGCATTAGTTTCTAGGACTGACATAGTAAAGTAGCACAACGGTACGTGTTTGGCACAAATCTTAAGCCACTAACTAGGATGGTCCTCAGTCCCTGTGGTAGGGTCTGGCTCTGAGCCCTATCTCTATTTCCAAGTTGATTCTTACTAATGCCAACAAGGCAAGCATCGAGAAACAACTCAAGAATATGTGCTCATGCCACCCACGTGGAACACTGAGATTGAGTTCCAGGTTGCTGTTGTTGATTTTGTCCACCTTGTCTATTTTTAAAGGCATTTGGGTAGTGAACGAGCAAATGGCAGCTCTTTGCCTCAAATGCATCTTTTTTAAAGTAACCACAGACTGTAGGTTAAATAACACAAATTTTCTTACAATTTTAAAAGTGAGAAATCTAATACCATGTGACCATGGGGTTCATTTCCAACAAGGTCAGTGTGGTTAACTTATAGATGGTAGTCTTCCTAGTCTTCACACAGTTTTTCCTCTTTATGAGTTATAATCTCCTTTGCATTGTAAAGAGACTATTAATACTGGATGAGGGCTTATCCTTGAAGCTTAATTACCTCTTCAAAAGCCCTGTCTCTAAATGTAGTCATATTCTGAGGTGTTATGAGTTAGGAATTTAAAATATTAATTTGGGCTTTGGATCCAACTCAGTCCAGTGCACCACTGCGTTGGAGCTTCTACTCACATGGCATTGGTAAAACACAGCATCTCCTGGCTTCCTAATGGTTTTTCCAAACCTGTTCACACAGCACTACTACAGTGCTTCCTTGCATGTTTGCTTCTCTCAGTTTTGAATGATCTGAGCACTAGGACTTCACTTTCCATTTCGGTAGCACTATTCGTAGCGGTTACACCATCAAAGCAGCCCTGACACACGATGGATCTTGAATGAATATTTGATGATGAAATTCCTTAAAGACAACATCATACTCTCCATCTCCTCTGTCAAAATCATACTCTCACAGAACTGCCTACATAATCTGCACTGTGATGGAAAATACAGTGTCACTTGTTTTTGACTGGTGTTTCTCAATCTGGTTGACCAACTTAGCATTACATATCTCTTTTCTCTGCCTTATTTCTCACTTTCCTCACCACTGACACTACAAGTTCACAAGTCTTAACTAGAACATTTTTTTTTTCATCTTCCAAACCTGAGCTCCTATTGATCAGGAGCTTATACGAACAAGCAAGGATCTTATTCCTTTTGAATTTGAAGAATTACTTAATTCTCACTAAGAAATCGAAGATGACTGCTTCTGATAATCCTTCTCAGATATGATTTTACACATTTTAATTCACCTTTTTTCTATATTATAATAATTCATATGTAAGTTTTTTCTGTTCTAGTTTTCAGATTGTAAATTGTTATAAATGGGGAGTACTTCACATTTATGTTTATACTTACTTAGATTCTCAGAACAATATTTTGTCTATAGATATTCAGTAAATCAGTCCCAAGCCTTGTTTCTTTTTTCTTTTTTCTTTTTTTTTTTTTTTTTTGCTGCGTGACTCATAAAAGTAATTGTGGAATAAAATGTTTATAAGGACTATGATTTAACAAACTCTTGATAACAAAAGGAAAACAAATTTTTCTGCACATCATTTAAAACATAGTATAACATTCAAACCTTAAAGAAAACATACATTATGGATTTTTTTACTATAATCATTTAATACATATTAATTCTTTTTTTTTATTCATTGATTACATTGTATTATGTGATACAGTTTCGTTGGAACTGGGAATCACCCCACCCCTCTCCCGCCCTCCCCCCATGTGGAATATTCCACCTTGTTGTATATTCACTGATCAAGTACAGTTGAGATTTCCTCTTTGCAAGCATAAACCAAACACAGAGTCCAACATCCCATAGTCCAATCTAGTTCTTTGTAGCTTGATTTACAAAACAAGTTTTCTATTCCTATACCATTCATCTTCTTAAAAGCTGTCTCATATCTGTTGTCTCTTCTTACTCTTTTCATCTCTTCAACCTTCAAGTACTACCTCATTCCCCTGTAAAAATGTATAACTTTCTTGCAATTAAAGGGTATATTTAAATATATTCATACCATAAGTATGTTTGCTATTTATCATTGACATACACAACACTGAGGTTCATAATATCTGAAGAAGCTGGTTTATACATTAGATAATACACCAACTACATATACCTTAGAGTTTCCTTCTTTTAAAACAATTGAGATGATTTCTGAATAAGTAAGAACAGCTCCTGTGACTTCATAAAACCATTCGTTATGTAGATACTGGCAACAGAAGAATGACTTAGACATTTTTAAGTAAACTATTCTGTTTTAGAATTGTATTTGTTTGATATTTTTGGTAATATGTAATTTCCAAATATCAGTTTCAAAAAATAAATAACAAAGTTAATGTTATGGCTAGCTGCGTCACATTTTGTACCCTGACCAAATTAGAATGGTGTGACTACATGAACGCACTCATAGAGTGACTTCTTTATCATTTTGCATAATTCTTTATACTTTTGTTCAGTCAACCATTAAAATAGTTGCTTAATTTATATCTCTTTCATTTACTGGATATTAGAGATATTAGAAAGTCATCTAGAAAAGTTACTTTGATTTTACAATTTAAAAATTACCTATATTGATCCCTTTTTAACAACAGTGTCATTACAAGTATTTAAATTTTTCTTTCCATTATTATTTAAATTCAGCTAATTATATATTCAAATATTTTTGCATCTTCTGAAAAATTCAGCACTAAAAAAGATCACACATTCTAGTCAATCATAATGACATATCCAACAATTCAAGAACTACAGTGTGATTTTGGAAATTTCTTTGAAGTAATTTTAAACAAAATATTCTAAGCCAATATTTCTGGGTTAAGGTTTTTAACTTCAAATTTAAATGACAGAGCAAACTGAATGAATAAAGTATACCTCTAGCTGGCTAAACTCCAGGACATGGAATGGGAAACACTGGCTAAATTATTGTTGTGTTACATGATCAAGAGTCAACTCAATTGGACATAAACATGGAAGGTGTTTGGTCTGTCTAATTTGGGTTTTTATTATAAGTTCCAGAAAGTAGAGATTTCACTTAATTGGCACTCTGATAAATGGTGCTCTGATCTAATTGGTATAATTACCAAGAGGTAGGCACAGTGCAATGTATTTAAGTGACTCAACCAATTGGCTCATGGGATATCTTTTCCATTTAAAGGGAGTAATTTATAAGCTTATTCACAGCACAAGATGGCTATATATCAATATTCAGCACCAAATATTTTCTAATGCATGAACACTTTTTCTGCAGATCTATGGTTGAAGAAGACAGCATTGTAAATATGCTTTTCTATGGTTTTCATTTATTTGTAACTAAATTGAAAACTTAGCAAAACAAGGTACTATTTCACCTAAATTTTATCAAAGCTGGCTTGAATGTACTGTACTCTATTATTCTCATCATTACTTAGCAAAATATGTGAAGCCTTTATCCTAAACATATCTATTATCTTCTCTGATGTGAAATATAAAGAAAAAGTGAAGAATTATCTTAAAGGTAGTGTCTTTTCTCCCTTTCAGCTAGAAAGATACATGTTTACTCATAAAAAGTTATGAGGTGGAAAAATCGTAATTTTATTTTTTCACTTGTGACGTGATATATATTTCAACAGAGACTTTCAATTCCTGAGAAAGAAAATGAAAAACTAAGTCCTCAAAAAGAGTCTTTTTTTTTTTAGAGTCCCAGCACAGTAGCCTAGTAGCTAAAGTCCTCACCTTGCATGTGCTGGAATCCCATATGGGCATCAGTTTGTGTCCCAGCCGCCCCTCTTCCTCTCTGACTCCCTGTTTGTGGTCTACGAAGCAGTAGAGTATGCCCCAAAGGCTTGGGACACTGCACCTTTGTGGGAGACTAGGAAGAAGCTCTGGCTCCTGGCTTCAGAAGATCTTTCTGTCTTCCTCTCCTTCTCTCTATAATTCTGACTTTCCAATAAAAATAAATCTTAAAAAAAGAGAGTGTTCTTTAGGGAAGCATCATTACTTTCATGTTTCTCAAAATGTTGTTTATGCTGTCTCCAACATTTTGCTTACTGGTAATCTTATAGGAATTGAGATTTCTTGCTTACATAGATGTTAAAATGTTGGAAGAATTAGGAACATAAACAACTGCAGACTCTAGAGTTTACATTAGTTTCAAACATTGACTTCATGAATTAATTTGCTTGAATGTAGTTCAGTCTTCGTTGTGACTCAAAATTTATCATCTCTAAAAGGCATTTTGTTTCAGTAGGATTAAAATCATTTCTGTGAATATGAAGATTAAGTATGGTGCCTTTGAGTGTCTGACATTAGTTTTATCTTTATTTTCTTTGTTTAAATATTATTCTGTATATACTTAAAGCACATCACAGTTACTACAGATAGATGATAGACACATGGGTAGTACAAACGATCATTATACTGCGAAAGTCGTATTCTTCACCACATAGTTATTCATCTTTACTTTGAGAAAATCACTACTCATTTAGTAAAACAGAATATGAATAAATGTAATACTCACTTGTATATTATATTTTTTAAACTTGTGTACAGTATATATTTACTCTTATGGACAGAATTGTCCTACGTCTCCCAATTCAGTCCATCCCTAATCCTCACACTTGTGGTCTCAAGTTTTATTCTGTTAACTGCGTATATTTGACCTATAAATCTTTATTATTATTATTATTATTATTATTATTATTCCATAGATAAATGAAATTCCGCAATACTTTTTTCCGTATCTGACCTATTCCACTTGACATTATTTCTCGTAAGTATATTCATATTCTCTGTAACAACCAAGGTAAACATGCATTCTGAGTCCAAATACATTGTTTTTGGAAAAACACAAATATTTCGTCAACTTTATAATATCACTCAGTGTAAGATCATATTTTTGTGAAGGAAAAAAGTGTGTACCACATATGTGTGCATGCCAATCATAGGTTTTGTATTTATTCATTCATCAATGTATATGTAATTTGTTTCTATATCTTGGCTATTTTGAGTTGAGTGTCAATATACGTGGGAGTGCAGATATTTTTACAATGCAGTGATATAATTTCTGTTTGGTATATACTCAGATTGATATTGCTGATCCACATAATAATTCCATTATTTTAAAATTTCTTTAAGGACCTCTATTGTATTTTCCATAATGTCTACATTCATGTACATGCTTACCAAAATTGTATAAGGATTTCACTTCCCCACACTTTATTCAATATTACTTATCACTGTCCTATTGATTCTAATTATCTCAACTGTTTTCAAGTTCCATTTTATAGTGATTTTGATATGTATTTCCACAGTAATTTCTGATACAAAGCACATTCATTTGCCTTTTGAACATTTTTATGTCAACTTTGTGGTGTTACACAAATATCTTGCGAAGTTTTCATTGAATTTTATGTTTTTTGTATACACAGAGAAAATAAATTGGATACATACTCCTTTCTGATCTATTTATGTGACAAATTTATAATAGTCAAAGTAATTTGATATTGGGATATAGACATATAGACCAACAGAATAGAATTGCACATATAGAGATAAATCCAGGCATACCAGAAAAAAAAAAAAACAACCAGACACAATTAGGAACATGTAAACACACACAAAAAGAATTAAAATGCTATAGATGTGCAAAAACCAACTCAAGATAAAGACTAAATATAATATCTGAAACTATACAACATTTGAAAGAAAGCACAGACTGAAAGTTTCCAGATGTTGATTTTGACAGTGATGTTTTAGATTTCATAGCAAAATTTGAACCTATAAAGTGAAAATAAATAAATGCGACTGTACCAAATTAAAAAGGTTTCTGTATAACCAAGGAAATAACCAACATAAGGGAAAGGCAATCTATAGACTGAGAAGACCCATCTGCCGGCCATATATTACACAAGGAGTTAAGATCCAAGATATATAGAGAACTCACACATGGCAATAGAAAAAAATACATAGTTAAAAATTGGAGAAACAATTTGAATTGATATTCAAATTTTATGATGACATAAAAATAGACAGTGGGGACATTAATGATCAGGAAAATAAAATAATTTTAAAGTATTGCTGTAAACATAAATTTACAAAAGTTTACGTATTTCTTTGAAAGGATGGTAGAGAAACACAGAGACAGAGAGAAATGGAATCTTTCAGTACTGGTTCATTCCCTAATTATACGAGTAACAGTAATTCAACACATAACTCCCTTGCTAAGTGGCAAGGACTAAACATCTTGGGCCATTATTTACTGCTCCCCATTGAATGTACCAGCAGTAAACTTTATTGGAATGAGGTGCAAACTCAACTAAGGCACTGGAAGTATGTTAAGATTACATAAAATGGAATTTGATGCAACATGAGGGGGTACACTTGGAGAACAGTGAGTTAAGCCTCTGCCTATGCCACTGACATACCTTAGGAGCACTAATTCAAGTGTCAAATAATCCACTTTTGATCCTGCCCCATGATAATTCACCAAGGCAAGCAGCTGGAGACAACCCACATACTTAGGATAGAGTCACCCATATGAGAAACTCAAATGGAGTTCCATGCTCCTGACTTTAGCCTATTCCAGTTCCAACCTTTGTAATCATTTGGAGTTGGAGGTAAATCAGTAAATGAAAAATCTCTTTGTATCTTTCTCTCTCTCTCTCTCTTCTTCTTCTTCTTCTTCTTCCTCTTCTTCTTCCTCTTTCTTGGTATGCTTTCAAATAGACATATAGAAAGGTAGGTAGAGAGATAAATAAAAACAAAACAAACTTTTTTTCTAAAATTCTAAGAGTAAAGAACAGTGTATTACCAAGCAAGCGGTGTAATTCAGTGAAAACTATTTATAAATATCTATGTATCAAATAATACCACTTTTGCTATTTTTTTCAAGAAGTATGAGGTTATTTATTTTGGTGGTAATCATCAAAATTCTCAGCATTTTAATTTCTACTTAAATATTGTAAATGTGGACAATCAAGACAGTGGAATAGAGTAAGAACAGCTTTAAACAGATACAGAAACATTAGTAATATGAAGCAGAGAGAGCACATTCCAGGAAACAGGAGACGACAGAACAACAGCAAAGAGGTACTTGGAGACTGACGGACACAGGAAACCAGTGAACAAAATGGTGTGCTGTTACAGTGACTGATCCCAGCGTCATTCAGCGAGTGGCGATCCGAATCGCACTGGCAGCCAGAAATGCAGCAGCAACCAGATGGGAAGAGACTTTTGCTGGGAGTTCAAGAAGTGAACCCAGACAAAGAACCATCCGTCCTGCTGGTCTATTTGATTTCATAAGGAACAGAGACACAGCAGCAGATCCCAGACAGGCAGTGTGGGAATGGGGTGGATTTCACGGCCCAGTCTGCCCCTTAGAGCCATATTGGTCATCATTTTGTTTAAGGAGGCAAGGGTTATGGACAGTACTGTGCATGCACTGAGTTGGGAGTGACTCATTTCTGGCTCAGCAAACTGAAACAATGTGGCATCCCACAGGTTCCACCCAAGGTAGGTCTGGGTAGCCCTCAGACCTGATGACCAGAAGATCAAGAACTCTAGTAGTGGCACATCAGGTGCCATTTTGTACAGTGTGGAAAAACTTTAAGTCTGCAAGGACAACAATGAGTTGCACATGCACTGAGCTTGGTGAGAACTCACCGAGCTCAGTGCATTGCACTGATCCCACAGGAAAATAATACTGACTGTGGCTTCTTACAGGTCAAAATAGGTTCGTGTAGCCTTCAGACATAATGGTCAACAGGTTCCGGCAAGATCCCCACCACCAATAAGCTAGCTATCTAGGACATCTGTTGTCTCCCTAATCCTAGGACCTGCTCCAATCGTAAGTGGGAGAAAGGTTGTACAGACAACGGTGCAGCCTCAGCAGAGTATCAAAGGAGGTGGAGAATGGTGAGCCAGGAGCTAGGGCTACAGAGACCATGGTGGAAATCTAACATAAGAACCTATACCTGGAACTCACTGGAGGGAGTGGTACAAGTGACTTTAAGTAAAGAGCCATATATCAACTGCAATAAATAAAATTGAACTGAGGACTTGTAGGTGACAGAGCTTAGAAACTTGCCCCAAGGAGAAGAATCTGATAACCAGATGTGCAATGACCAAGAGTGAAAGAAGAGACAGAGACATAATTAATATTACTGAAGACTCCCATGCAAAGGAGCAAAACCATTTGCCAACCTCAGAAGTAACTGAGGAAGACATTGAGAAAATGGGGGATACAGAATTCAAAACATTAGTTATAAAACTTCTTATTAATGAGAAGCACGTAAAGCAGGCATTCAAGGAATTCAAGGAATATGTCACACTGGAAGTGAATCAAATGAAAGCTGATATATCAGAAATGAAGAATACAGTGGAGCAAATTAAAAGCTCAGTGGAGAGTATCCAAAATAGAATAAAGGAGGCAAAACAAAAAAAAAATATCAAAATTAGAAGATATTTTCTGTTACCAGGGAGAAACAAGCAAAATGCTGGAAGCAGAGCTGGATCAGGAGAAAACAGTATTCAAGAATTAAGAGACACTACTAAAAGGCCAAATATAAGAGTTATAGGAGTCCCAGAAGGTACAGAAAGAGAAGTTGGGATTACAAATGTATTTAATGAAATAATAAGGGAAAATTTTCCTAATCTGGAGAAAGAATTGGGAAACAAGATCCATGAGGGGCACAGAACTCCCAACAGGCTTGATCAAAAGTGATCTTCACCAAGACACATGATCATCAAGCTCTATTCAGTAGGACATAAGAAAAAGATCCTTAAATGTACATGTGAAAAAAATCAACTGACATATAAAGGAATGCCAACTAAACTCACATGAGACTTCTCACAGAAAACTCTACAGACAAGAAGAGAATGGAGTGACATATTCCAGATTTTAAAAGAAAAAATTGTCGGCCCAGGATAATGTATCCAGCAGAGCTTTTCTTTGTGTTTGAAAATGAAATAAAATTCTTCCATAGTAAAGAAAAGTTAAAAGAATATGCCTCTTCCAAACCTGCCCTACAAATCATACTTCAAGATGTTCTCCTCACAGAGCGAAGGAATTGCGCCCACCAAAACCGAAGCCAAATGTGAATAACTTCCCAGCAGAATAACAACAGAAAGCTAAATCAATGAACAATCCATTGCTAAAATGACAAGACCAAATTGTCACCCATTCATATTAACCCTGAATATAAATGACTTAAACTCATCAATCAAATGTCAGAGATTAGTAGACTGGGTAAAAAAACAAAACCCATCTATTTGTTGTCTACAGGAGACACATTTCACCAACAAAGATCAGCAGAAACCTTATCTCATGGATTTTTTTTGTTAGTTTCATCTCTTCAAAACACTTTCTTCTGATTAAATTCCTCAATGACTCATAGATCATACATTTTCATCAAGAAGGTTCTTGATTTTCTTTTGCATTTTTCAGCGACATATTAGTCTCAATAGTGTGTTATTTAACTTCATGGTGCTGTTAATTTCCTTTTTTTTTCCTTGTTGTTGATTTTGCTTTGTGGCCCTTCATTTAAGGGGATGTATGGTAACTGTAATGGAGACTATCATACCCAGATGTGAGGGTACAATGCAGTATGCATTTCTCCTTCCAGACGAAGATGGACACCTGATGAAACTATTTACTATATCTTGACAATAGGATGCTGGATTCCCTGCCATTGTCCATGCCCACAATGATGGAAATATGACTGTGTATGAAGAACTATATTATAATAATGATATAAGGGGAATTCAGTGTGGAGGGAGGGAATTGGGGAGGGGATAAGGGAAATCCCATGACCTATAGAACTGTATCATAAAGTGATAATAATAAAAAAGAAGTAACTAAAGAAAAAGAAATAAAAAACAAAACCAAAAAACAACAACAAAATTGTAAATGCATTTTCATTTTTTTTGGAAGGCAGATCAAGTGAGGGATCCTCTGTCCACTGATTCACTTCCCTCCCTCCCCAAATGCCTTTAATAGCTAAGATTGGGTCAGGTTGAAGCCTGGAGTCTGGAACTCAATTCAAGTCTCCCAAAAGTGCACTATAGAAACAAATACTACAGCTGTCTAACTGCTGCTCTCCAAGTTGAACAATAGCAGGTGAGAATACCAGAAGAACTTGAATTGGTCTTTCTGATATCTCATTTGGACACACCAAGTGGTGACTAAATTGACTTAATTACTGTGCAGAATGCCAGGCCCAAGTTTTCCTTTTAAGCTTTTTGAAATTTTCTCTCCTTTAGAATACTATAAATTTTGTGTTTGTCATTGTGTTTCCTTTGTATCCTGAATGATTTGGTCTTTTGTATGATTTTATATGTTATGGTAACTTGGAATAGCGTGTGTGTGTGTGTGTGTGAGACAGAGAGAGAGAGAGAGAGAGAGAGAAAGAATGGATATTAATAGATTAATGTGAAAATCAGTTAAATCAGTTAATTTTGAATCTATCATACTACAGGGTAATATATATTTAAATATAAAAAATTCAGTGATTAAAACTAAAAAATACTGTTTGGTCAAGTAAAATCAGAATGTTACTATAAAATGATTCTGTGAAGGGCCCGGCGGCGTGGTCTAGTGGCTAAAGTCCTCGCCGTGAACGCGCCAGGATCCCATATGGGCGTCGGTTCTAATCCCGACAGCTCTACTTCCCATCCAGCTCCCTGCCTGTGGCCTGGGAAAGCAGTTGGTGACGGCCCAAGGCCTTGGGATCTGCACCCTTGTGGGAGACCTGGAAGAAGTTCCTGGCTCCTGGCTTCGGATTGGCACAGCACCGGCCATTGCGCTCACTTGGGGAGTGAATCATCGGATGCAAGATCTTCCTCTCTGTCTCTCTTCCTCTCTATATATCTGACTTTGTAATAAAAATAAATAAATCTTTAAAAAAATGATTCTGTTGAAGGAAGTGTTTCACTAGCAAGAAATTAGAATGTTTGTTCACTTGAACTTCAGAAACTTCTCCAACATAACTTTTTCCAGGAAACAAGGAGTTTAGAAAATTTACCACTAAAAATATTTTGATATTGTATTGATGTAATGGTGAAAAATTTCTCTATTTTGTGATACTATTCATGCATTAGAAATTAGGTTTTTAAAAATTAGTATTTTAGTAATCAACATTGAGACAATGCAAAACATGTCATTTTGAATTGCATTGTGAGGATACTGATAATACTGATGACTGATAACAAAAGACAATATTTGCTGAATACTTGCCAGTAGCTAATCCCTGTATTAAACTCATTGACTACATGTTTTTATTGTGTTTTGTGCAGATAATATGATGAAGTAACTTTTATAGCTAATGAAGGCGTAACATCACCAACTATTTCTACTATTTACTATAAAACTGTATTGTTGAATCTGGCACAGTAGCCTAGCAAAAATGTTCACCTTGCACAAGCTGGGATCACATATGGGTGCCAGTTTCAATCCCAGGAGTCCTGCTTCCCATCCGGCTCCCTGCTTGTTGTCGCCTGGGAAGGCAGTCGAGGATGCCCCAAAGCCCTGGGACCCTGCATCTGCGTGGGAAACCTGGAAGAAGTTCCAGACTGCTGGCTTCAGATCAGCTCAGCTCCGGTTGTTGTGGCAGCTTGGAAAGTGAATCATTGGATGGAAGATCTTCCTCTCTGTCTCTCCTTATCTCTGTATATCTGACTTTCTAATAAAAATAAAATAAATCTTTAAAAAAAGATATTGTTAAGTGTACATAAATCACATTTAAATTATTTCAAAAATGGCACATATTTACATTTTGTTTCACAAGGCAATCATTAACTTAATTATATTCATCAGACACTGAAAGATTTTGTTAAAAAATTCAGTATCAGATGATGTACTTTCTTATTCATCAGTAATATTTTATATCAAAATTCAGAAAACAGGAACACCAAGATAAAAATTACTCTTGTATCAGTCCTAATTATCAAGCTAATTATAGACATTTCCTCAAATCAAATAATAGATAATATTTTTAGCAGACATTAACTTAATTAAACAGAAAAATTCAAATTAAACTATATTACAACTAAAGCTCAAGCATGAAACTATCGCAATAATTAATTCAGAAATAAAATGTTTCAAATTGTCAACCCTAGACCTAAACAAAAGTAATCCTTATACAATCTCTAATTATATCAGACTACCTCTTAAATTTTAAGAACTAAATCTCATGTGTTTTTTAAATTAAAGTAAAATTAACATCAAAACACATACACGCATGCAAGCATGCATACGCACATAGATGTATATGAACCAGATATATGTATTTGTGTAGCTGTTCTTGCACAGAGTTATTAAATATTTGTATCTGAAGAGTATGTGTGTGTATGTGTATATTGCTTTAAAGGTTATTTACTGGTGTTAGATATACCCATCAATCTCCCCGTGAATAAAAAATTTTCTGACATTGTCTTTCTTCTTCAAACTTAGAAATATCCAACGTATGAGGTGACCTCATTCAAATGTTTACAGAAAATGAAACTGGAATCACCTCCAATCCTTGGGGATCTAAACAATAGTCAATTTTCCCCTTCATTATCTGAACTAAATGCCAAAAGTATTCAAAGGCAAAGGACTCTGAATTGGACAAGTTTTGACTAAAACCAGCATAATAGCAAATTAAGTCAGTCTTCCAAAGTGTGAGCAACAGTAAAAGGTGAGCAGGAAACTAACTGCAGACAAAAGAAATGGACAGATGTTAAGAAAATGAAACTGGCTAGATCAGAAAGATGTGAAGCTAAGTCCTTGCTTTTAATATCCGTTAGTTGCTGATATTCCACTTCCAGAATGTTTAAGAAACGCACCTGTCCCTTTTATTTTAATTGTTTGAATGAATGCTTATTCTTTATATACAACTGATTTTATCATGATAATTCTTTCTACTGCTTGTTTTATTTTTATTAGAAAAATGGATGCATTTCAGCAAAAGCCTAAGTAGATCAGGCCCATGTTGTATTTATATAATTATGTCTAATTATTTTTGTATTAGAAATAATGATATATTACTGGAAATCAGATGGCAGAGTATTACCTGGGAAAGAAAGAACACATACTGACAGTCTTTAAGTATGAAAGCGGACGGATCCAAAACATACCTATGTGAGATAAAGCACACCACAGCTTCAGGCAGCAAGAAGGTGGGGTAAAGTTGCAGGAAATTATAAGGGATTTAGGTCAAGCTACATGGCATGTGTGTACTTGTATATGTTAACATTTATAAAATTTCTTCTCAATAAAGTGATCCCGTCCTTGAATTCAGAAACAGTGTTACTTTTTAATTTTTCAACATCTTGAGCAGCCAACAAGCCCACATCAGAAGTCAAATAAACAAGTGAACACACAATTTGTGTTGTACCATGACATGGGACAAACCATTCAATGTAGACTGTATCATAAAGTTCTCTTATAAGTGTAACACACTGTAGCTGACTTGTGAATACAGCTGTGTTGTGAATGAGATAAAAAGAACAAATTCTTTCTCACAAACTGACTTAATATGTATTATTAAGATTAGCAGTCAACTGTAAATCTCAAAATCTGATGCTCTGCTTCTCATTTTACTCCTCTCTACAAAATATGTTGTTATTGCTTACCTTGCATGCTATCCTCTGGTCTGCTCTGTGTTTCCTTTATATGGAATGCCAGCTATGGGTGAAGCTCTTGTCTTATACACTGCCGACCTTGCGGCAGGGGAAAAGAACAAATGCACAACCATGTGATTGCACTTGCTGTAGACTTGCTGTTAAGCAAGCTTACAGGTTACATTTACTGACATGTCACTGACCTTGTAAGTCGGTCACACCAAGAAACAGGATTCAAAAATAGATGGAGGTGCCATGCTGTCCCCTGAACTAACATTGCAAAACACAATGGGTGATGGAATACGGGATGGGACTGGGTAAAAAATAGGATATGATTTTATTTAAAATTATCCATAAATAGCTTTTATCACTTTATTTGCTATGGATCTTTACTTTGCTTTCAATTGAACTTTCTTTTTCTATTTTGATGGCTTCCCATATCTTAAGATGTTAAAAGGTATATCAATCTCCCAAGCTCAGAAGTTATCTGTTTCCTGTTTGTAGAAGTATAACTCCTCAAATACTCTTTCAAGAGAAAATATGTCTGCTGAATTTTAATTTTTGTAAACCAATGATACTTTATCATGCTTACAAGCCAAAATTACACAAAGCATCATTATATTAAATATTTTACTTATTTAACTGAAATTTAAATCTAATATATATAATATATATGAGATTCATATTAATGGTAGATTTTTTTTACTATATTATATGTCAAAAATATGGAAAGAATGCTTGTCTGGTTCTATTTGATTTTCAATGCCAGATAACCTAATCCCTTTACTCTTTCTGAAGATGCTTTTATCTCTAGATTTGATTGCCAATAATTTACACTTAGCATGATCCTCTGGGAAATTGTCACTCTGAGTCTATTTTCCCTGAGGCATTTTTTTGCCCAACTGGAAGGACTTAAGGGGTATAATATTAATCACATCTGAGTTTTTATAATAGTTTTTAATTGTCACAACCCTAGTTTGGTCTTCTTCATGAAGCTGCATGTTAATTAGCTTTGTCACTAAGCATTCCCAATATTATATTTTACTGAGATAAATAAAACAGAGTCACATCTTCTATTTGTGTTAAAAGCTTGTCAACTTTTATGAGTCAAACTCCTCCAAGTATTTCACTAACTTAGCCAATATCATTTAAGCAGCTTCCACTTTTTCAGTAGGTTATCCGCTAAGTAATCATGAACAATGATTAAATTCAATGTTGTAGCAATGCACATCCATGATGAACTGTCATATAACTGATTTATAATTATCCAGTAGAAACAAGTACTTCCCTAACAAGTACTCAGTGCAAGCCTATGCACCTATAAGGTGACTACAAATGATCCATTCAAAATGTAATTACAAGATAAACATTACTTTTTAGAAACACATATTTGAAAGACAAAGGTGGGGCATGGGCAGAGAGAGAAATCTTCCATCTGCCAGTTCACCCCCAAAAGATATCAATAGCTAGTGTTGGACCAGACAAAAACATCAGCTTTTTCTTAGTCTCTCATACGACTGCAGGGACCCAAGCACCTGGGCCATTTTCCACTGTTTCCCAAGAGCATTTGACATGAAGCTGGACTGCAAATCTAGCAGCCAGGTGTTGAGCTGATACCCAGATAGGATGCTGGCATTGCAGGCAGTGGTCTTACACACACTATGTAGATGCTTATCATTTTTTTCCTCTTAAAAATGATTGCCTGGAACTTCATGAGCAACACTTCTACACTGACGTTCTGACTTCAGTAGAACATTGATATTGTCTGTATTCTTTTACTTTAAAGATTATTTATTTGAAATTCAGAGCCAAAGAAATAAAAGGCAAAGGCAAATATGGTAGTGGTGGTGGTGGTGTGTGTGTGTGTGTGTGTGTGTGTGTGTGAGAGAGAGAGAGAGACCTTCCATCTGCTATTTCACTGCCTAAATGATAACACAAGACTACAAACCAGAGTTGGATGAGTTCCAAAACCAGGAGTCTTTTTTTTTAAGATTTATTAATTTTTATTGAAAAGTCAGATATACAGAGAGGAAGATCTGTCCAATAATTCACTCTCCAAGTGAGTGCAATGGCCGATGCTATGCCGATCCAAAGCCACAGCCAGGAACTTCCTCCAGGTCTCCCACACGGGTGCAGGGTCCCAATGCATTGGGCCGTCCTCGACTGCTTTCCCAGGCCACAAGCAGGGAGCTGGATGGGACGTGGAGCTGTGGGGATTAGAACAGGTGCCCATATGGGATCCTGGCATGTTGAAGGCGAGGACTTTAGCCACTAGGCCGCTGTGCTGGGCCAGGAGCTAATTATTTCATCCTGGTCTGTCAGGTGGATTGCAGGACCCGGGTACTATACCCATTTTTGCTTATTTCTCCAGGCATTTAGTAGAGAGCTGGATCAGAAGTGAGGAAAATGGATCTTAAACTGGCATCCATATGGGATGCTAGGAACGCAGGCATTGGTTTTACTACTAGAACATCAATTTGGCCTGTTTTCTATATTTTCTTAGTAACTTTTGCAAAACTCAGCAACATCATTTTATTAAAGTTTATTTTCATTATCATTACATGATGACTACAGACTAAATCAGCTATAGGTCAACTCCATGAGATACATTCTTTGTGGGATCCAGCCTGAAGAAGCAATTCTATATGCATTTGTAAATTTTAGTGGTTGCCTAAATTTATTTTTGCCAATGTAAGACCAATTTTTTAGTATTGTTTATTGAAATAACTACCCCCTTTCCAATGAAATGCCTTTACAGCTGTCAAAATTTGATTGTCTTTGTTTTAGCTTGCATCTGGATTATTTTTTCTTCTGTTTAAATTTTTTTTATTGGAAAAGCAGATTCACAAAGAGAAGACAGATACACACACACACACACACACACACACACACACAATCTTCCATCAGAAAGTTCACTCCTCAAATGGCTGCAATGGTTAAACACATTTTTAGTAATTGTATATCAGCCTAGTTTTAGTAATTTTGTGATATTTTAAAAATTTAATTCATGGGAGTCAAGTTGAACATCTTATTTCACTTTTGCTTGTATCCCTTGATTATTTCCTGTTTAGACTTTTGTTAAAATTACTGTTTCTTTCTTATTATGTTTGTTTTTAATATTTGTCTTCCAGGTACATCAGAGGGTTTCATTTCTCTCATCTCCACTGAAAGTAAATGGATCCATTTTTGAAAAAAAATGTTAATCTTTCCTGCTTTTATATTTTAAGTTACTTTATCTACATAAGGTGAACAAATTGAGCCTATTTCACAATATAGGCTTGGCAGAATAAAAATAATTGTTCCACCCATCCGTATTTCCCACACAACTTCCCCTTTTTCCTTATTTTTCTGTTTTTAATTTCCCAATTCAATGTTTGCACACAACTGCATAACCACAGGCTCAGCACTGCAATAGGTAAAGAATTCAACAAATAGCAAGCAGAAAAGACAAGGCTCTAAGCACTAATCATATATTGAAATGTCAATTTCACTTGCATACGTTACTTTTTAATTCTGTGTATCAATTAACAGATAAGGTAAGGCAAATGATATTTATGTTTATGGGATTGAATTATTTCACCATGCATAATAGTATCCAGTTGCATTCATCTGGCTGCAAATGACTGGTTCAGTATGCTTTACGGCTGAGTAGCATTCCAGAGCCTGTATACACCACATTTTCTTTATCCACTTTCCAAGAGGTGGACACCTTGTTGATTTCATATCTTTTCAATTGTTAATTAAGGTTTGTTAAACATAGGAGTACAAATAAATCTCTGGTATCTTCAATTCATTATAAGGGGTAGTTTGGCTGAACCTATTTTCAAATTTCTAAGGAATCTCCATGTTGTCTTCCAGAATGGTTAACAGTTTAAATTCCAACCAACAGTGAGTTAGAGTTCCCTTTTCCTCAAATCCTCACCAGCATTTAGTTAGCTAATTAGTTATTTACTTATTTGTGTGATTTATTTTGGTTTTCAGATGCAAGCCATTCTAACCAGTTTGCAGGCAATCCCATTCTGGTTTTTGTTTGTATTTTGCTGATGGTTTGTGATCTTGAAAATGTTTTCATGTTTCTTTTGCCTAATTGCGTTTCATCCTTCAGAAATTGCCTATTCATGTCTTTTGCTAGCAAAGCTCAACAAGTTCTTTCCTCAGCTTAGTATACAAATAAAAAGCCCAGAATCAGCTCCAGACAGAGAAGAGATTCTATTTGGAATTTTTATTTGAACCTGAATAGAAGGCAGGATAAAATACCTCCAGGTAGAAATTCAAATGATGGGGAGTCCTCTGAAAGGAGACAAGGACATGCAGAGAGAGATACTGAGGTTTCTGCAAGTGCTTTGGATTTTTAAGCGTTTCCTGTTTCCTCCTTGTCTGGGTGGAAACATACTGAAGACCTCCCTATTGGTGGAGTAACGAATTAGGAAATCAGAACATTTCTTGGCAATTTCAGTGTACCACATTTGAAGGCATAATAGGGTGACTAATAAAGTGGTAAGTTTCCTGACAGATAACCTCCAAACATGGGAAAGTGAGTTGGTGGTCCACGGAACATGGCTTCACAAATTTAATCTTGGACATCACCTAAGATTTTAGCAGGCTAGAATGATCTCAACGTCGTTTTTCAATTTCTTAACTGGATTGACTTATTCATTGTTGAATTATTTCAGAGATGTTGGGTGATTAATCTTACAGTTATATAGTTTTGAAATATCTTCTCCCTCTCTGTTGATTGCCTCTTCACTTTGTTTTAAAATTGTTTGCAGTTCCAAGCATCCAATAATATTGGTTTAATTTTTATTTTAATTCTCCTTGCTTCTGGGGTCTTCTCCAAGAAATCTTTGCCTGAGACTATTTATTGCAGAATTTCTCCAAAGTTTTTTTTTTCATAATTTTATGTTTTTAGGTTTTAGGTACAAATCCTTCATCCATTTTTTATTTTTGCACTTCTTGGGGTCTCATTCTGTTTCTTTCTTCAATGTTTTATAATTTTCATCACAAATATCCTTCACATCTTTGGTTAAATTTATTCCAAGGTATTTAATTTTTTTTTACAGTTACTATGAATGGGACTGATCTTACAGGTTCTTGCTTAGGCATGGAATTCTCTGTGTGTTAATTTTTGCATCCTACAACTTTACCAAACCTCTTGTGAGCTCCAATACGCTATGGATGGAATATTCTGATTCCCCTATATAAACAGTCATAACATCTACAAACAGGAATAGCATTATTTCTGCATTTAAAATTTATATCTTTTTATCACTAATTTCTTTATTTTTTTCTATTGCCTCTGGATACTTGCAGGACTCAAAACTATATTGAATAGTAGTGGTAACAACGGACATCCACACCTGGTTTCAGCTGTAACTGGAAATGCTTTCTTGCTTTCCCCATTCAGTATGATGCTGACTTTATATTTTTCAAATATTGCCTTGTTTGTGCTGAGAAATGCTCCTTTATTCATAATCTGCTTAAGATTTTTAGCATGGGTGGCTGCACTTGTTCCTTATTACTTTTTATTGGTGTGAAATATCTTTCTCCATCATTTCGTTTTCAGTTTCTGCGTACCTGTGCTGGTGAAATGTGTTTCCTGTAAACAGTTAATAAATAGATCTTGTGTCTTGACTTATCCAGCCTGTGTATCATTTTAATGGAAATTTTAGGCTGTTTGCATTTGGGGTTAATGTTAAAAGATAATGAATTGAACTTACCATTGTTTGTTTTAGATTCCCAGATAATTTCACTAGGAGATCTTCTACCTTCGTATCTTTATATTAAATCTTATGTTGAGGAAAGGCATAGTCGAGAATTCTAGTTGAGATGGTAGGGATTCAACTCTTCCAGTTCACTCTTGAATTTTTCTGCATTCTTTATAGCAAGGGAACTAACTGCCATTGTCCGAATAATGCTTTCAGTGATGTTTGTGCAGTAAACAGACCTGCTAGACAGGCTCCGTGGCTGTGTCCAGAGCAACATACATATTTGCTTTGCAGTGCTAGAAGATGTAATATCTTCTTTGGTAACAAGATTTAGGCATGGTTGTTGTACATTATGAAAGTTAATTACCATTAACTCTGTGATCCTCTCTGTAATTAAGCTCACTGTAAGAAATGGTGTTACTTGACCCTCTTTACAGTATCCTCTAAAAATTTGCAAAATAGGACCCATGCCGAGGCCAGCATCCCACAGGTCCTAATACCAGCAGCCCCACTTCTCATCCAGCTCCCTGCTTGGCGCGTGGGAAATCAGCTGAGGGTGGCCCAAAGCCTTGGAACCCTGTACCCACATGAGAAACCTGGAAGAGCTCCTGGCTCCTGGCTCCTGGCTTCGGATCGGCACAGCTTTGGCTGTTGGAGTCACTTGGGGAGTGAATCATTGGGTAGAAGATCCTCCTCTCTGTCTCCCCTCCTCTCTAAATATATCTGACTTTCATATAATAAATAAATAAATCTTTTAAGAAATTTAAAAAATAGAGAACTAAATAACATATTACAATCCTAAGAGTGATATTGCCAGGAAGTAACACAGTATTTGTTCCTGTTCCAGATCTCCTGTCTTCTGCTTGCCAACACTTAAGTTGTTGCAGGTTACTTTGTTACCTTGCAAGTAAAGTAGGAGTGCAGACACTGCAGAGTTCTATATGAGGAATTAAAGTAAAATCAAAACACAGGTAATAAGAATTTTTCTTAGTGATTTTATGGTAACAGAAGAGTATCAACTGAGTATGCTTATGGTTGCAGGAACTAAGAAGTCCATGGTCCCAGATTTCTCTCTGATGAAGCCCTTCTTATGACTCTTTATCCCATTGTAGTGAGAGGGATATGTTAAAAATAACAGAGGAGTTGCCCAGAAATTAAATTGTTAAAAATCCCATCCACCTTCATTCTTCCAGCCACTGTTAAAAAATGGAAGCCAATTTTATATAACAGAATTTTATAAACACATTTATCTTATTTGAAAGCTAACTGCCCATCCTACACCAATGAATTTCTTTTACTGACAAAGATGTAATTGATGCCATCCTGGAGCAGAGGAATAAAAGGCTGATTCATTGATGTTGATACTATTCCCACATCAAAAGGGAAAATGTCACTGTTGTAATTTCTGTTACCAAGAGAACTGACTGCACTTCTCATAGGTAGCAGCATGATCATAATTACAAAATTAAATTTTCATATGTATGGACATGGTTCATTCTGTATGAGATTATAAATATCCTTTGATTATCATTACCAAAACAAGCTAGCATATCAGTTCTAACCTTTAAGCAATTTTTGATATGGAATCAAATTTGAAAATCAAAAAATATTGCAGATGCATTTCTTTCATCAACGTTGATATTCCATAGTGTGGAAGTGAAGGCTGCCCTCAATGAAGAGAAGTTTTATATGCGTAGTACTGTATGTTGATGAATTACATTGAACTCAACAAGAAGTAATGAAAAAAAGAGTTATTTCCCCTAACTTACAGTCTTCTTACAAGCCCATGTAAAACAGGTTCTCAGCTGGGCAATACTTCAAGGCGATCATCAATGCATGCATCCCAGAATACTTCACAATGAATGTTCATGAATTGGTCAATGTTCCTTAGTAAGCAAGGTACTCATTCAACCTTTAGGAAAGTTGAGCAACATGTTAAGCGGCAGTTGTAGTTTAGTTTCAAAGAAACTTGGGGAAAATTGGAAGTATGATCTATTGATGGTACGGGATAGTTCAGTCTTGTCGAATCACATAGGACCCAACTAACTTTCTCTCTTAGAATGAGGACTGCACAGCAGGACACTACTGACTCCATAGGTCCTTGAGTAGTGGGCTTTACACCATCCAACAAAAGGCATTGCAGTTAAAGCAACTACTTTTCTTAAGATGCATGGGATATTCTGATGAATTGAAAAGTCTCTAAATTAATTATCTGTGCAAGTTTCCTAGATTTTTAGATAGCAATTTAGATTTATAAAAATCTGCTTTTAGAAATTATGCTAGCCCAAATCTGATACTTATCTCATAAATTACCCTCTTCACCTTACAAAACTCCAAATTTAAATAAGGAGTCCTGGGAGATGGGCACTTTCAAAATTGATTTCATTATTTCACTGATATTAATAATGGTTATAGTGTAAGAGATATTAAATCATAACCCTGCAGGATTTTGGAACTTTTGATCAGCCAAAATGCCATTTTACTTTAATTCTTCAAGGTTTTACATTTTTATTCTATTGTAGGACTTGCTCATGGACTGTAATTAAACTATAGTCAATGGACCTAACTTTCATAAGCAATTATTTCATATTTGCTTTTTTTTTTTTTTGCTTTTGCACTGAGATTATATTCTGCCATTGTGGAATCACTAAGCTGGATCCCTCTGCTCTTACTTTTCATTTACTTATTGCTCAATTCAGTGAGAACACATAGCACTCTAAAATGATTTTCCTTCTATAATTGTCAGAAATACTTACATCATATTCCACTGGAGAAATTTAATGAGTACAAGAATGCAAGGTACCATTTAAGCATCTCCCTATGTTCCCTTCATCATTCTTTCCAACTACGTTAACCTGCCTGTCCTTACAAAAATTCCACTCCTTTTATTTTACACACAGAGCTGAACATGAACAGGGATTAATGGCTTAGAACATGTTATACTCATGCACGAATAAAAGAGACCATTTTATGACACAACTCTGAATGTTGTCCACATTAATAACATAGAAAATAAACTCATGTTAGAATTAAAAGTTAACATCTATAGATAGATATGTTTATCTCACAATTGGGCTAATTATCTTTTTTAACAAACTACTTCAAAATATTTGCTTTTTTAACAAATTACTTTCAAAATATTCAAAAATATTTGCTTCAAGATATCTAACATGCCATCGTTGTATTTTGTATACTATTAAGATCATTAAATATTATTTTACCAATCTTTGTTTTTCAGACCTAGAAATAGACTGCTATAAGATCACTGTCATCATGATATAGCTTGCCGAAATATTTGTTATAATTTAAAAACTATGAATAAATGATTCCATCATACTATAATCCTAGAGGCCTATGAAAACTACATATATATATATATGTATCACCACATATATATCATTACATATCATATGAACCTTCTTCAAAAATTCATGAATATGGAATTAAATAAGTTTATTTGCTGCAACATAAATCTACACATATGAAAGATGTTAAAACTTTACAAAAATTCATTTCATTAAAATAACTATACAGACTTCAAAACATTTTGCAAAAATACTCCAGTTCTTTCCATTTTATTTCTGTGAACTTTTTGATGTATCATTTCATATCATTAAGAGAAGATATGCCTGCAGTCTCTGAGAGTCCTATTCATCTTGATTTCTACTAGCAAAATGGTTCTTGGATCAGTCAAAACCCCATAGAGACATATGCAAGTGTTCACATCTTTGATGCTGGACCTCCTCAGGATACTCTAATTTGCCACAGCTGAGCCCATGCCCATTCACTCCTAGGTTCCTGGCAAGCCTAGCATTGATGGTTGACAGGTGTGGGACCTACTGGCTCAGAGGAAAAAATATTAACCCAATGTCTGCTGAAATATTCTGCTATATTAATGGAAATCATCTTACAGCTGTCATGGTCAACAAGGATGGATTTTTTTTTAAATTAATTATAATGAAACCCTGTCCTAAAAGCAATGGGACATAAACTGAAAAAATAGACACATGACTACGAAGGAGAAGAAGTAGTTACACAGCTGCTGCTTCAGTATCCATGAGAGAAGATCCTGTGACGTCTTATACAAGGGAATATTTTGATGTCCGTCTCGTTCTAAGAAGAGGAGAAAGCCATTGCTCCATCCCTCCTCCACACACCCTCTTAAGAAAATGAGGATCTTAAAAAATTTTTAAAAACCAAGCCATTTTCAAATTGTACATTTCAAGCCATTTTAATTATTTGATTTGTTTTCTACTAGGTGCACAGAGGCAAACTAAAATGGCTTGTGCTAGGAGTGGGTTATCGTAACAGCTCAGGTGACAGTAGGAAATTGCTTTTGTGATGAAGGGAAGTATTAATAAAAGCTTTTCTAGTGTTTACCCTTTCAAATTGGCCCTAAAGGAGTTGTTTAAACTACTTCATTGCAAGTGGTTGGCTGATGCATGGTTTTGAAATGTTCTATGTCCATATGTGGTAGTTGAGTTTAGAGATATCTCCCTTTTTCCGATCTGATTTGGGATACCCTTGTTCCACTTAAACTTATGTGCACCCTTGCGAACTTGTGAAAAACAAACAAAATAACAAAATAACAAAAAAATAGTAAGTCTTTTCCCATACTGAAAATATCGTTGTATGTCTTAAAAAATGTCACATTCTTTTTCCCACAAAGCTTTTACAATACTAAATCATTCTACATGTGGTTTTAGGGCTTTATAAGACATGAGTAGCTAGCAATTTTATTTTAGTTTTCAATTTTGGAGAAAAGTTATCAAAGTAATATAAAAGTAGATTTTTATACAATGTGAATGTCTTGAAAAGCCCTAAAGTCAACCTCACATGTGTGATGCTTGAGGAAATGCACTAAATAACTTTCCGAGTTCACTTGGGAGTCATTCAGTTGAGTTGAAGAATAAGAAAAGATTCATGAGGTTCAGCTGTCTAAGGGTACTCAGCATGAGAAATCCATGTAAAGTGAAGGCTCCCCTAGGATGGCCTATCCTATTCCCATTGTTGTGCCCTTCCTCAATGCTGTCTTCTCACTCTCAGCATCATGACAGGTTCTGTGCTTAGAGCATCTGCAAAGGCAGTTAGCACAACACAAAAATTTCTTTTAGAAACTCAAATGTCTTCCCTGGAGGATTCAGTTTAGGAGTTAGAGTTGGTATCCTATTTAATGGTATTTTAAATTTTGAATCTTAATTTTTTTCTCTGGTGAAAATGGAGAAGTGCTTTTATCTATGCAGCAGCTATTTAGGGCTGAAACAATCCAACATTTTTTGAATCACTGGGTTTTTTACAACTAAATTAATAGAACCAAAAAATGAAGGTGTATACTTTTATCCTATTTTGTAGATAGAGAAATACAATCATAAGGTAGACATTCCCCATTATTCACCTAGTAAATTTGAGAATGTGAATGTTAACAGTGAAGATTGTTTTCTTTCTTATACATCAAGCTTCCCTTCTGAAGTGAAAAAAGAAGGAAAAATTTAAGGCTTTTACTAAAAACGTGCAATTTGATGCATATAAACTGTCTTATGACATAGCCCTTCCTCATGTGATACAGTAGAAAAAAAAATACAGAGAAAAACTGTCTCAAAAAAATTCCTTATTTGGCTCTTGTCTGAGTTCAAATGGGATATATTTCTGTTTTGTTCACTTGTTTGTTTACCTTACCTAGAATTGCAGGTGAGATTTGACCACACTCTACAATAGAGCCATGAGAATCTGAATCTAGTTACGGACATTTGCAGCACTCAGATACCTCGTTTGTACACTTTTGCTGTCGATACTCTTACTTTTTACTATACACAACACTGCTATGCTTTATATTTCTACACATTTATTTTTCTTGGTCTGGAATTTCATGCAAATAAAATAATACAATGCACAGTTTCCTTAGCTCATCAAAGTATTTTTACTATGTTTTTGTTTGTGTGGGCATCTCAGTACATTAGCAGTACAATCTTTTTTTATTTAATTGCTTCTTTAATTCCTTTAATTGCATTTCAATAAACTATTCTTTTGTGCAGGGGACATGTGAAGATTCAGAGTTTATCTGCTTGTTTACCTTTTAAGGACAACACTTCTTTTGCAGGCCCCGGTCTCCCAAGGATTAACTCCACAGCTTAGCTTGTTTCTCAGAGCATAACAGGATTGGCAATTTTGGCCTGATACATCTAGCCACAAGTTCCTGCTTCCTATTTGTCAAGTTATCTGCCAAGGGATTGGATAAACACTGGGAGGAACTCAAGGGATTTAGGGTGGCCACAACAGGATTGGATAAACACTGGGAGGAACTCAAGGGATTTAGGGTGGCCACTACTGGGAGGAACTCGAGGATTTAGGGTGGTCCCTTGAGGACTGGATAAACACTGGGAGGAGCTAGGAAGAGTATAAAAGAAAGCCTGGAATTGCAATAAAGATCAATCTGTCATCGATCGGCATTCGGTGTACTGCGTGTTGCCTTGTCTTGTCTCTCTGCGTTGTCTGTGTTGTAACCCTAGTCCCTCCGCTCGGCTCGGGGTACGTGGCGACGCAGGCGTTGCCAACATTCTTTCAGTGTCAATTGTTATGTGTAAAGTGTTTCACAACCCTTAGGTAAAAATCTAGAAATATAATTGCTTGATATTATGCTGAAGTACTGCCAAATGGCTCTCTAATTTTGTAATTTGCTTTATATACTTAACAACAACAATGAAACTTCCAATCAACCCATAACCTAGTTAACAATATGTTGAGTATTCTCAACATTAGCCAGCTAATGAATATACAGCAAAATGTCATTGTGGTTTCCTTTTCTTCTCCACACGATAGAAGTATTAAATCTCTTGTATTGTTCAGATATCC
The DNA here is from genome assembly GCF_030435755.1 of Ochotona princeps. Lineage (NCBI taxonomy): Eukaryota > Metazoa > Chordata > Mammalia > Lagomorpha > Ochotonidae > Ochotona > Ochotona princeps. The sequence goes on from NC_080833.1 coordinate 69,932,106, forward strand.
ATTTATCTTTGATAAAATAATTGACCAAATATTTAACTTATTAAAAAAATGTATAGGGTTATAGAATGGTGTTTATAGTTTAGATGTAACTTCCTTGCAAAATTTAATAATTTAATTATCTTCATCACATATTGAATTGCATTGTCATTTTGTTAAGATGTATATATAAATGTATTAAGTAATTTATTATTTCGTTTTGTTCAACAGATAGAAAGGTTTCATTTTTTGACCCAGTTGGCTACTCTATGATGATTGATTGAGGAGTTTTAGTCATTTACACTCAGGTTAATGTTGATAGGCAGAAATTTGGTCTTGTCATTTTAACAATGGGTTGTTCATTGTTTGATTTAGTCTTGTTTTGTCATTTTATTGGGATATTCTCATGCTTGTCTATGGTTTTAGTGGGCATTTTTTCCTTTTCTCTGTCAAGAGAACATTTTTAAGTATCATTTATAGGGCATGTCTAGAAGAGGTAAGCTTTTACTTACTGTGGAAGAATTTTACTACATTTTCAAAGATAAAGGAAAGCTTTACTTTGTATCTTATTCTGCACTGAGAACTTTTTTTTGATTGTTGGTTGTTGTTGTTTTGTTGTTGTTTTTCTTTTGAAATCTGAAAAACTCACTCCATTCTCTCTGGCTTGCAAAATTTCCTCTGAGAGGTCAGAAGGTAGTCTGAGGGCCATGCCTCTATATTTCAATTGATTTTTTTATGTGCTTACTTGAGGGTGTTTTCCATATGTTCCACGGAAGACAGCTTGATTAGCATGTGTCCTGCTGAAGATGGCTTTTGTTTGAACTTAGTGAGACTTTTGTGCCCCTCCTGTGTGTTGTTTCCCAACAGGTTCCCACAAGATCAGCGCCACCAATAACCTAACTATATAGGACACCTGGTGTCTCTAATCCCAGGACCTGCTCCAACCGGAAGTAGGAGAAAGGTTGCAGAGACAACAGTGCAGCCTCAGCACAGTATCACAGGAGGTGGAGAGTGGTGAACCAGGAGCTGGGGCTGTGGAGACCATGGTGGAAATCTAACATAAGAACCCAGACCTGGAACTCACTGGAGGTTGTGGCACAAGTGGCTGCAAGCCAAGAGTTGTGTACCAACTGCAGTAAGTAAAATCTCATTGCAGACCTCTGGGTGACACAGCTTAGAAACCTTCCCCAAAGAGAAAAATCTGCTAACCAGAAGTACAATGATCAAGAGCAAAAGAAGAGACAAAGGCACAATGAATATTATTGAAGACTCCCTGCGAAGGAATAAAACCCAATGCTAACCTCAGAGTTAACTGAGGAAGACATCGACAAAATAGGGCACACAGAATTAATAAAACTCATTTTAAAGACTCTGATCAACAATGAAAAGCACATGCAAGAGTTCAAAGAATTTAAAGGAAGCAATAAAGAAAATTAAGAACACAGTAGAGCAAATTAAAAGTGCAATTGAGAGAAATTAAAAGTGCAATTGAGAGTCTCCAAAACAGAATGAAGCAAACAGAAGAAAGAATCTCAGAATTGGAAGATATTTCTTGTCATCAGGGGGAAGAAAACAAAAAGCTGGAAGCAGAGCTGGATCAGGCCAAAAAAGTATTCAAGAATTGAAAGATACTATTAAGAGGCCTAACATAAGAGTTATAGGAATCCCAGAAGGTGCAGAGAGAGAAGCTGAGTTTGCAAATGTATTTAATGAAGTACTAAAGGAAAATTTCGCTAATCTAGAAAGGATTGGGAAACCAGATCCTGGAGGGGCACAGAACTCCTAACAGGCTTGATCAAAAGTGATCTTCACCAAGACAGATGTTCATTAAGCTCTCTTCGATTGAACATAAAGAAAAGATCCTGAAATGTGCACGTGAAAAAAATCAATTGACATATAATGGAATGCCAATTAAACTCGCAGGAGATCTCTCACAGGAAACTCTACAGGCAAGAAGAGAATGGAGTGACATATTCTAGATTCTAAAAGAAAAAAGATTGTCGGCTAGGATAACATATCCAGAAAAGTTTTCTTTTGTCTTTGAAAATGAAATAAAATTCTTCCATAGTAAAGAAAAGCTAAAAGAATTTGCCTCTTCCAAACCTGCCCTACAAATGATACTTCAAGAAGTTCTCTTGACAGAGAAGAGGAATAGCACCTACCAAAACCAAAGGCAAATGGGAAGAAGATTCCAGTAAAAAGACAACGGAAGACTAAACCAATGAACAACCCATTCCTAAAGTGACATGACCAAAGTACCATCCATACATATTAAATTCTGAATGTAAATGGATTAAGCTCAATCAGACGTCAGAGATTAGTAGACTGGATTAAAAACAAAACCCATCTATTTATTGTCTAGAAGAGACACACTTCACTAACAAAAATCAGCAGAAACTGTATCACTTCAGTTTTCTTGTTTTCTGTTAGTTTCATCTCTTCAAAACACTTTCTTCTGATTAAATCATTCAATGACTCCTAGATCATACAGTACCATCATTTTCTTCAAGAAGATTCTTGATTTTCATTTCTTCAGCTACACGTTAGTTATTTAACAGCATGTTATTTAACTTCTTGATGTTGTTAATTTCTTTTTTCTCCCTAATGTTGATTTGGTTTTGTAGCTTTTCATTTAAGGGAATGTATAGTAGCTGTGCAATGGAGACTGTCATATCTAGTAACATGCCATTTAACTTCATTACATTGTTAATTTCTATTTTTCTTTCTATTGTTGATTTTGTATTATAACTTTTCATTTGCAGAGATATACAGTAGCTGTGAAATGGAGACTAACATCCAGATGTGAGATACAATGCAGTATGCATTTCTACTTCCAGACAAAGAAGGACTTACAAATGAAATTGTTCACTATATCTTGACAATAGGATGCTGGACTCTCTGCCATTGTCCATGCCCTCAATGATGGACATATGACTGTGTATGAAGAACTATATCTTAGTAATGATATAGAGGAACTAGGTGGGGGGGAGGGAATTGGGGAGGTGAAAAGGGAAATGCCAGGAGCCTATGGAACTGTATCATAAAATGATAATAGTAATAATAAAATATTAAAAAAGAAATGAAATAGATTAGTTATTTAGATATTGGCTCTTTATCCTGCGATGTTATTAAATTCATTTATTTTCAGTTTTGTGTTTGATGGTTCCTTAAACATGCGTTTTATACAAAACCAAGGCATGTCTTTTGTTTTCTTTTACTGCATTTATACTTTTCATTTATCCATCCATGCTTTTTTTCTTAATAGATCCTTAAAAATTTAAATAAATAATCAATATCCATTACTTCAAAGTTTTATTTTCATCTCTTCTGACTTATCAAGAGGCATTCCAAACTTCAATTATTCTGAGCTGTTCTAAATACAACTACTTTTCTGTTTTAGTAGTATTCCTTTTGTGGCCTGGCGGCATGGCCTAGCTGCTAAAGTCCTCACCTTGAACACGCCGGGATCCTGTTCTAATCCTGGCAGCTCCACTTCCCATCCAGCTCCATGGTTGTGGCCTGGGAAGGCAGTCAAGGACAGCCCAAAGCCTTGGGACCCTGCATCCGCGTGGGAGGCCAGCAAGAGGCTCCTGGCTCCTGGCTTCAGATTAGCTCAGCTGCAGACGTTGGGGCCACTTGGAGAGTGAACCATCAGACGGAAGATCTTCCTTTTTTTGTCTCTCCTCCTCTCTGTATATCTGACTTTGTAATAAAAAATAAATAAATCTTGAAAAAATATTCCTTTAGGGCAAAGATCTTGGGTCCAACAGCTAAACTGCTAGCTAGGATGCCTCTATACTATATTGAAGTGCTTTGGTCCCAGTCACATCTTCATTATACAGTGTCCTACTAATATGCACTGCAAGAAACAGGTGATTAAGGCTCAAGTACTTTCTTTCCTATCACACAAGTGGGAGGCTTGGATTGTAATACAGACTCCTTGTTTTAACTTGGTCCAGCCCTTGGTATTTGCATATGTTCGGAGAGTGAACCAATGATTGGAAATTCTCTCTCTCTCTCTTTCACTATCTATCTATCTCTAGCTCTATCTGTATCTCTCTCTCATCTTTCCTTTCAGATAAATAAATAAATATGCTGTTTTCTTTCTCTAGGATACTTCTGCCAGCCTCTTCACCAACTCTCATTCTCTCTCATTCTCACTTTCTTACATGCTTAGTTACCTTTTTTTTTTAATTAATACAATGAATACATTATCTTTTTTGTTCCTTATAGGCTGAATTAGCTGTGTTTAGAATTTTGCTCTCACAGCAGTCATAACATTCATGGCTTTATGACAAATTATCATATTACACTCTAATATTTTTAAGCTCAGCTTGCACTCTAGCCTGTAGATTATTTGAAAGCATTTGTATTTGCTGAATAAAATAATTAAAACCATTATTCTTGTGATAATTGGTGTGACACTCTTGATTTACCTGTCACCTCATATTAGACCTCTGAGATTTCTGGTCATACCTTTCCAAGAATCAGCAATAGGAAACATATTCTCTTGATGTTATGTTATTTTAGCTAAAAGCTGCATGAGCAGTTGCAACTCTGTCTACATTGAACATCTGTTAAAATACTTTGTACAAAAACAAAAATATGAAAGTGTAATCAATAGTAATGGATAGGATTTGAAGTCCACTGATATGCTACCAATTTCTCACAGGCTTCTTTGCATTGTCACATTTAGATTATGATCACTCTTGCTTTTGAATTCAGTTCAAGACATTCAACTTATTATTTGTAACTCTTGAGGACTGAGTTTAATTATGTTTGAATCAGCCTCATTGCCATTACACCCTTGATTGTGCGGTTGTTCACATAGCAAGCATGACACAGCATTCATACAAAAAACTCAATTTTAAATTTGGACAGTTACCCATGCAGTGATTTTAGCATATAATGTGGTTCTGTGTCCAAAGACATTTCATGATTTTACAGAAATGTTTACAATAGTCACTGCCTTCAAGCCCAGAATGGCTACTTTCATTGTAAAAATAATTCATATTGTTTGAGAATATGTTTTGTGCAAGTAAGGATAATCATAGTCTAAATTTTTTTAAAAAATCATTTAAATGTTTTTGTCAACTCACCTTGACATAACAAGAACGGTTACACAACACAGATGTTTGGCAAGCTAACAAAACCAGAATTATTTAAAGAAGATGCTGCCTGAATTTGTGCCTCAATAAGACTGTTGAAGATCCATTTATTTTTAATTTTTTATAATTCACAGTACCAGTATTTGAGTAACACATCGATTTCCTATATAGTATCAACATGGCATATTCCAGATTTCAAATCTTTATACCTAATACTTCGGAATAGAAACAAATCAGGCTATAGGTAGTTCTCTGAGAAATGTAAAAGTCTTTCTGGGAGACTTTAGCACAGATATTTAATTTAAGTGATACCAGCCCCCTTTGTTGATCATATTCACATTTTAGCTCTATTGAATGGAGTTTTGTCAACAGGGTTAAACCTAACTAGAAATCATCCCTGATGCTTGGAATGAGATAATTAATGATAATCCCAAGATCGGGTTCCTTAAACAGCTAGGAGAAAATCAATTATTTAGACAGAACATGTGGAAATTTACAACTAGACCTAGAAATGATGAATTCCAAAATTTCCAAAGATAAACAAATCTCTCTGGAGTGGATATGTGGTGTCGAGCTGTGGTGTTGTTTGGGAGGTTCATAACCTGTATGGAGTACCTAAATTTGCTTCTTGGCTCCATGTCCAATTCAGGATTTCCTGCTAATGGATATGCTGGGCAGTAGTAAGTGATGACTCAAGTAGTTGGGTCCCTGCCACCCACAATGGTGACAGAGATCTTGTTCCAAGCTCCTGATTTGGGCAAGGCCCAGTCTGGCCAGTGAAGGTTTTGGGAGTGATTCAGGAGCTGAAAGAGTTCTATTTCTCTGCCGCTGTTGCTTTACATTTTAAATTAAAAAATCAAATTGCAATTAAAAACAATGAAAGCTTGTGAAACATAAGCTGCAAAATCTGCTGAAAATGCGAGATAGTAAGTATACTAAAAATATGTAGCTGTTTCACTTACCATATTAACAACAATACCAAGTAAAAGAGGGTCTTCAAAATTCTCATGGAAAATGAAATGAAAATATCCCTCTGAAAAAACTATACATGAATTTCAAATTTTTGCATCAAAAATAACTTATTCTTTAAAAATGGCATCCTTTTTGATAAATAGAAACACATAAATCCAAAGAGAGGGAAGGAGAGAAAGAGAGAGAGAAAGAACAGGCATCCATTGTTCTGTCCATTCACCAGTACACTCCTCAAGCCCTCAAGCCCTCAAACTCTCAAATTCTAACAACTGAGATTGGATCAGATTAATGTCACGTTCCTTGAACTCAATCTGTGTCCCCACATGTATGTCAGGAAGCAATTATTTGAGTGGTCATTACTGCTTTTCAGTGTCCTCATTAGCATGAAGCTGTTATCAGGAACACAGATGTTCCAGTGAGGGATGCAGGCATGTTAATCATGGTTTAAATGCTCAACTCAATTTTTTGTCTTTAAACTCCATTTTCTCTTTTTGAAGTAGTCTTGTATGTCCTGTGAAACATATTCCAAAACTCATATCAATTACAACATGTCACTACTAAAATGATTAATAGGAAAATATCAAAATAAATTTTAAAAAAATAAAATTATCTATAAAAACAAAACTCAACCATGTAAAAAAAAATAAATAAAACAAGCCTAAAGTTGGCTGTAAGTTCAGATGCTGAATTCAGCTAATATCCATGCAAAATCTAAGAACTGCATGCAGTTGTTAGAAGAGGAAGTCCCATGTCCCCAGCATCCTCATCCCTGAGGAGCAGATACCTCTGTGCTTGCTTACTGACTGCTAAAACCAGGAGCAATTTGTTCAGCTCTGTCCTGTTCCCTTTTCAGAAGGAAGTTGCTTCCCCTCCTTCTAAGGGCAGACTCAGCCTTTGCATCAGGTGATTGCTTTGACTCAAGCTGCATGACTGGATAAATAACTAAATATTTCCTTTAAACTTGCCATGTACGAATACTAAAGGTGATACCCCGAGCGTCATCTACCCCTCCTCTGTGGTGTTTACCTTTTCAAAATTGATTTACACAACTGGAAAGGGCCTACGTACAGACCATAAGAATTTCCCACTTAAGAAATTCAATCCAAATCATATGAAAGTATGATTATATGAAAGTACTTCAAAAAAGTTTTAAAATGGAGTTAAAAGACATTTTTGTTTTAATGCAAAACATTTTGAAATCTAAGGATAATTTTTTCAATAATACATACTACCTTTAAGCTTTTTAAGGACTCCATGTATGCACTGATGCTAACAGATGATTAATATGAACTGCTGACGTGTGGAACAAATTGTGAAATATTTACTGACTTTAACTTTTGAAATAAATGTTAACCTTTGCGGGGTATTACAAAACATTTATTTCCCATTTGAAATTAATTACAAAATTAAAAGTACTTTTCAACATATGTGTAAATAGCTGCATTATGAAAATCACTGAAATATTACATAAAATGGGAGATGGACACAACAAAGCATAATAATTGAGAAGAACAGAGATATTTGCTGAACGTGTATCTAAATTCACACACCCGAATACTGTCCACAGTGCTTCCAGAGCTGTTATTACCAAGGAGGCAAACCATGGCTTTAGAAATGCCTGAATGCTGGGTAGACAGCTGAATATAGAAGAGTTTGTGGCAGACTTTATTGAGCTAATGATGTGCTATGATTTATACTGCTATCTTGAGTGAGCTTTATTTTAACACTGTAATGTTAGATGCCACCATAGTAGCAAAACAAGTTCATAGATGTAATCATGCAGGAGCTGAGTGTTACATTCTAGATATGAACTTAATGAGATGAGAACCTTTAAAAATCAAGCTACTCCCACAGTCTTTGGTAGGAGGATTACCCAACAAGCTCTGCTTTGCATCTCTGGGCCTAACAAAGGCCACACATCAAAGCTTCATATCCAAGCTAATGTGTGGCTTTTCCCTCTCCCCAAGGTCTTCCCCTTGGTTTTATTATTACTGACAATATTGTAGGAGCAGTGCGAAATGGCCAATTCACACATGTGCCATGTTTTGCGCACTGCCTGAACCTGCTGGAACATGATTTTCCTAAGAATGATGACAATAATAAACATATCCTGGCATCGACTTGCAAAATCTGCACCCACTTTAGTCACTCAGTAATGGCCCATAAAATTCTTAGAGAACTGCAGGAGAAAAACAATGCACATACTCATGCATAAATTAAACCTAGAAATGGAAATAGAACTTGCCTTCTCGCTCCCTGAGACAACTGTGGAGTGGATAAAAATGATGCAAACCATAACGCCTGGGTGCAGCCAGCGGCCATCAGAGAAGGTGTTCACTGCTGAAGATCACTCCACTGCCCAGTACTTTTTGTGGAGCAGACTGTCTCTGTGGAGAAGTATTCAGATTAATTTCCACAGTCCTTTCTGATCATTCTCTTACATAGGCAATGCCATTTTGAATAAAAAAGAAAGGGTTCAACTTAACATCCTTTTACAATAGGTGCAACTTTTCTATGCTTTTTTTTTTTTTTAATTTTTACTTGTGGTGATTTTTACATAGATGATTAGGGTACAAAGGGTCAAGGGCTACAGGAAATTGGGTGAGACCATTGTTCCACATTCTCTTTTTTTTTTTTTTCCTTCCTGCCTCTGAGGGAAGCAGGGTGACAAGAGGAGAAGCCACATTCAGCCTCCCAAAGACATCTGTACCCTGGGATGGAGGACAGCCACCTGATGCCATCCTAGAGTCCCCGATATGGAGAGAGCTCCAAGGGTCCTGCTCAAGATGTTTTGATAGTTCCACAGTTCTGAATTACTGCCAATCCCGCCACACCAAGCACGAGGACATCTTTCCAGAACCCATTGGTTGACATACTTCAACTTAGAGTCTCCGTTGGCTCAGATATTTACTGCTAACACTTGGCTGCGATACTTGATCAATTTGTTCTGTCTTCTGTCCTCTGTTGTGGTACCAGATGACTTCTGAGGGCTCCAATGTACTGCCATATTCCCCATGCGCACCTGGATATGCCATCCATTGCTCCATCTAAGCCATTGAGGAGGCCGAGTTCTGACACATGCATTCCACAGTTTGACAATGGGACCTGCAATTATTTCCATGGTTGGGTTGGGTTATGAGTCCAGTGATTCAGTTGGGGGGGTTCCCACAAAAACTTCATCTGAGGTGATCCCAGACCTGATCTTGCATGTACTTGCCAATATGGGGTCTGGCACAGTTTGTTGAACACACTGGTATTTGCAATTGCTAGGTCAGTTCTGTCTCCAGCATTGTCTTCTATGCAGATCAGTGGGAGTTGGAGTCCAGCTTATTCCTGCCCACCACACACTCGACCCTCACACAAACCAATGGGAGCTGCAGCCTAGACGGAGAGACCTACATTAACTCCCACTAGGCCCACCCCCTGCCCTGGTTCCTGTGTTTACCAGTATATACAGCAGACTGGATGAGTCAGCTCCCTATCCCATTCAGCTCTCATACATGTCAATAGGTATGGAAGCCCAGTTCAATGCAATCAGCCCCACTATCCAGCCCACACACACCTCTCTGTCTAGCCATACCTACCCCAGTCCTTTTTCTCATGCTCACCAGTCAGAGTGGCAACCCTAGAGGGAGGTGCCACTTTTCCCCTAATGGACCCACTTCCATTCCTGAATTCTTCACTCACCAGGTGATTCTGAAATTTAAACTGGCAGAATTTGCCCCCTGTGCCAGCATCTGTCAGCTGATACTGCACCAAAGCCCAACCAACCCACACCCACTCCGCCTTGTGTATGCACCAGTAGAATCAGTCAACCCAGCCTGGCTTTCCCTGATTCAGCTCACATGCAGGCCAACAGGTGTTGTGGTCCTGCTCAGGCTGGTCTGGCCTTATCCCTGCTCTCACACTCTTCAATGGGAGTGATGGTTCAGCTGAGGAGCTGCACACAGCCCCCCCACCCACCGGGTTTGCCCCTACCCCCAGGGGTCTCATGTGTATTAGTTGGGTGCTCTGGCTCAGTTTGACATGGCTGCCTTACATCAGCATTTGCCAGTAGGTGTGGTAGCCCGGCTGAGCCCAGCCCACCCCCAATTCCAGCTCACTCTGGTGGGGGCTACAGCCTAGCCCAGGCCATCTGGTCCCCAGTCCTGGCCCTCATGTGAACCGGCTAGTGTTGTGGCCAGACCTGGCCCAATCCACACTGCATTCCAGTGCTCAGATTTGCCACTGGTGATATGAACTGGCCCTGCCTGGTTCGCCACCTCCATTACCCAAGTATATGCTGGTGGGTACCATTACTTGGTCTGGGCTGCCCCCTTGCTTGGTTCTTGTGCTCACCTGAAAGGACTGTGTCCCAACAGAGGAGTTCCCCAAGCTCTTCTATCAGAACCTCTCCCAATGCCAGCTCTAATGCAGGCTGGTAGGTCCGTGAGCCAGCCCTGATTAGTCCACCTCCTCTCCTAGCAGGAATAGTGGCTTTTTCCTGACCAGGCTTCACACATTCAGGTTTTTTTGTGTTGGGCATTATAGCCCAGCCAAGCGTGGCCCTGCTGCTATAGTCTGGCCCAGTCTGGCACACCCCAGGTTCAGTCCACACATGTGCTGAAGGACACTGCAGCTATGTTCAGAACAAAGGGCAGCTCCTACTCTGGCCCTCGCACCTATCCAGTGGGAGCTACAACTCAGCCAGGGCATCCCCTTAGTTCCCCAACCAGGCCTGCTCCCAACCATAAAACTCGCATGTGCCAGTGGTTGCTCTGACCCAGCGTGATGCATTCCCTCACCTGTCTTGGCCTTTGTCTTTGGATGCTGCAGCCTAGATCAACGATTCCAATTTGAGCACCATTACATTCATCAATGAACAAATTAGAAATGCCCTTATTGTGGCTCAAATAAATAACATCAAACAAACAAACAAACAAAAAACTGTTGGCTCACACAGCATTTTTTGGAATATATCAGAAGTATTCAACAGTTCTATTGATTATGACTAAGATTCTTTAGAGCACTCATGTTTAAAAAAAACTATTTTATCATTTTATTTTCATATTTATTTAGTGACTGAAATCTTATTCTGCAACTATTGGGAAACATCTCAGTTGACACCGAACAATTCAAGCAATATGGCTTGCTTAAGATTTTCTTTTCCAAAGACAACAAAATAATAGCTTGAGAAGATGTTCCCAGGTACAAAGGTAGGATTACTTAATTATTGGGCAGTTGCTACAGACTTGTCAAAAATGGCTTTACTCATGCTCACGTGACCATGGAAAACCATGCAAAGATTCTTCTGTTTGGTGCTTAGGGATGTTGTTTCTTGCTCTCTCTCCATTGCTAGAGAAGTATATAACCTCTTAATTTTGAAATATGTCTTAAGTCAATGAAGAAATGAATGTCAGGCGGAAGAAAAATCAATAATTGAGAGATAGTCAATGATAAATTGAATGTTACTGGTCCCCAACACTGAATCTCCTTTAGCGGGTGTCATATTATAAAAGTACTGCCTAGAAAATTATTTGTTATTGAAATTTATAGATAGTTCTAACAATTTCAAGTGTAAAATTGTGAGCAATTTCTAGATGTTTGATTGTTGATATTGTACTCATTGTATATCCTTCCCAGCTACGCACAATTGGCTTTTAGATTTTTATTTGTTCATTTTCAAGGAAGAGAAAGAGACAAAGAAACACAAAAAGACAGAGATCTTTCATCTGCCAGGTCTTTCAGAGTGTATAGTAGGAAATCAACTACTTGAGTGTTTGCTTGCTATCATTGGGGGTGGCAAGAAGCAGGAATCGGAATGAAGGGCAAGGCTCAAACCCCAGTACTTTAATAGTGGATGCATCAAGTTCTGTAAGTTTCAAACCTTGCTTCCTCTATGAGGCCTTAGTTCTTCATTGGTAAAATTAAGTAACTAAGTATTCATTCACCAATATAAATTATGGCTTTAATTTATTACACCTGATTTAATGAGCTTGAAAGCACAAATGCTTGGGCCCGGCAGTGTGGCCTAGCGGCTAAAGTCCTCGCCTTGAACACACCGGGATCCCATATGGGCGCCGGTTCTAATCCCGGAAGCTCCACTTCCCATCCAGCTCCCTGCTTGTGGCCTGGGAAAGCAGTCGAGGACGGCCCAAAGCCGAGGACGGCCCAAAGCTTTGGGACCCTGCACCCGCGTGGGAGATCTGCAAGAGATTCCTAGTTCCCGGCTTCAGATCGGCACAGCACCGGCTATTGCGGTCACTTGGGGAGTGAATCATCGGACAGAAAATCTTCCTCTCTGTCTCTCCTCCTCTCTGTATATCTGACTTTGTAATAAAAATAAATAAATCTTTAAAAAAATACAAATGCAAGTATTTAATCCCTTACTCTCAGATTCTTAACTGAAAAAGAGAATTGTATAATAAGACTAGGAGGTACATGCACATCAGCTTTAAAATCTTTGTTGAACCTCTCCCTCTCCCTTTGATTTCCACCCTACTTCTGAAAATTCCATTGCACAATAAGCTCATCTATTCTGATGGTTTCATAGAAATGTATCTAACATTATCAAGGGAAGCATATGATCGAAGCTGGGCAATTACTCATTAGCAATGATAGTTGTTAAAGGAATGAGTATTGAAACTAAGCTACACCAATTAATATCATCATAATACTTTTCTTGAGCTAAACCAAAAGAACACTACCTTATTCTGAGATTGTAAACAATGAGAACAAATTTTACTTTTGCTTTCCAACATCATTTTATTCATCTTTCTACAATAAAGCATTGACAGTAACTTCTTTAGAAATGGCTTATCAGTGACAACAAGTTAAACTGTGGTTTGGAATGCCTCGATCACATATGGGAGTACCTCACTCACATTCACGGTACCCTGCTCTGATCCAGCTTTTCATGAAGCATCTGGGGACAACAAATGATGACTTCAATGTTGGAGTCCTTGCCATCCAGGTAGGAGACCTGGGTGAAATTTATGATTTCTTGGATGGGCCTGGCCCAGGACTCACTTTTGTCAGTTTCTGGCCTTTCTCTGTCTCTCCCCTTCTCTTTTTTACCCTTTCTTCAAGTAATTCAATAAATAAACCTTTCAAAAGAATAAACTATGTTGGCATTATTTTTTTAAATAATTTAAAAATATTTTTTAAATAAACTTAAAAATTCATTATTTTTCAAAAAGCATTATAAACACCATCTCTTTCTCCCTCTCTCCTCTCCCTCTCTCCTTCTAACTCTGCCTTTGGAGTAAAAATAAAATTGCAAAGTGGGGGAAAGGGTTGACTGGTACAGTGGCATCGTAGACTGTGGCACTGGCATCCCAGGTGGACTCCAGTTCACATCTCAGCTACTTCATTTCCAATCCTGTAGCCTGCTTATGGCCTGGGAATGTAGCAGAGTGTAGTTCGAGTCCCTGGGTCACTGCACCCATGTGGGAAACCCAGAAGAAGTTCCTGGTTCATGGCTTCAGACCAGCACAGCTCTGTCAATTACAGATATTTGGAGAGTGAACCAGCAGATGAAAGATCTCCATCTGCTTCCCTCTGTAACTCTACCTTTGAAGAAAATAATAGTAAAAAAAAAACAAATCTTAAAGACAAATCAATTTAATGATACTTTTCCTTGATGCTTTAGGACAGCTTTCTTGATTTATCCTACGATCAAGAAACCAAGCTATTTCTGTCATTGGGTTTTTAAATGAATAAATGAAGCCTGAATAAAAGAAAATTACTAGCAATGAATTGTTTTTTTTCATCTTAACAAATTGCTAAAAGGAAGAACATAGTCTAAGAATTAATATTTAAGTGACTTAATTAGAAAGAAAAAACAGACTTGAGATTTTCACTAGACCTACAAGCTTTTATAGAGGGTCTAATATCATTAATCCACAAATTCTGAACTAACCCACTTCAATAAAGAGTGGTTCCAGAGCCTAGTTTGCAAAATGATTATATGGTTAATGCAGGATTAAATTTTCTTTCAATTATGAGTCTGGAAAATGCTCTAAAGAGAATGAGGGGAAAAAAACCTACAAGAGGTACATTTGGTCTAAAGTGCTTTTAAATATGCTTCTTAATTGCTGGGGGCTATTTTGTTCTTCATCTAATCATTGTCTGAATTACTGAAGCTCAACTCATCTGATAAAATAGGTGAGCTTTGTGGTAATGAAGTCAGATAATGTTTTATCTGAGTGTCAGGCTAGCCAATCAAATGGGCAGTGTGTTTAACCATTAGTAAGGAGTTTGCAGACTGAAATATTTTTATCCAAATTATTCCTCCCAAGCCAATTCATTGAAATAAGAAAAAGTTCAGATTTGGAGAGGCTGTGTCTTTAACTACTTAATAAAATTGCTTGTTATTTAAATAAAGATAATTAAAAGTGTAATGCTTGGAAACTGCTACATGCCTACTCAAAAAACCAAAATGTTTTTGTTTTGCCAAAGAGCCAAGACCTTGAAAAAAGCATAGGCGTCACAGTGAGACTCTCATAGATACTTTTAAAGAGCTGTAGTTTAAGTCATTTCAATAAACGGTCATTTTATGGCTTCTTCACCAGGACAGCCAACATTTCCTTGGGTTTCTTGAATTGGAGAGTTCCACACCAAAGTTCTCTAAACTACTGGTGTGCTTATCAATATTATGGAGTCCTTCACCTCCACTGGGCGCTCAACGTGGGCAGAAATCAAAGAAGCATAGTAATCTGCCCAGAGTGCTTTTAATTTTTGCTTTGCACCTGTCTTTTCAAAAATATTTTCTAAATTTTTTTTTAAATTTCATTCTAACAAACAAAATGAATCAGAAGTCCAAGTCCTTCTGCCCTAATTATCAGTTCATTTCCGCAGAAAAAGTTTTAGACACTGGGTTTACAGCATTGAAATATATGCCATTTTGCAATACACAGTTAAGAGCAGGTTTCTCTAAAACAGAGATATTCTAAATGAAATGTACAAATATACTGACCCAGCAATGTCTTTTTTTAATTCGAACTAAAGCAAAACCATTCACATATGAAAAACATCCAATTCCATTTTATCCCTACTTACTACTTTCAACATATGGTAAGTATTTCCTCGGTTTCTAAATCTGATGGATTTCCAAATACACTTGGGGAAGAAGTGTAAGTTACCATATTTTCATACGGTTTTTCTCAGGGAAATTTGTGCAGCTTGAGTTTTACTTAATGTGGATGAGCTGCATTGAAATATCTGTGTAATGCCCAAAAACTGTGAAATTAAAGCCCATCAAAAGCAAACTATGGCATTACCTGTTGACTTTTGTCAACTACGTGTTTGCCCATCCTCATCTGTGTTTCTGCTTCCATGTTCATTTTACGAGCAATGGCCCAGGAAAAAAGAACTCGCCACTGTATTGGTCAGTTAGAGGAGCCGATTGATTCATGTGTCCTACTTTTTTGTTTGTTTGTTTGTTTTTGTTTTGTTTTGTTTTGTTTATTTCCACCAAAGACAAGGGCAAATAAAACGACTCCACAATACATTCAAAAGTTGTCACTATTAATGTTTTTCTATAAAACATCTTCTTCCTAGGTCAGTTCAAAAACCGTGTCTGCTTTATGCTGTCTCATCAGTTTTATTTTGCGTTCAAAACTGACAGTCTCATGGTATATACTACATTTAACTACAGCGTTGAGCTGCTCTGGGCCTGACAAGTCACGAAGCATTACTGGATGAATGGTTTTTCCTGTCTTGGAATTCAGCTTAATACATAAGATATTTTAATAGGGAAATCACCATTGACTTTGAAATCCCTTGTGTGACACTTGTTCTATGAACAGATAAGGGGGAAGTAAGTCAAGTACACATTTGTCAGGAAGTCTCCACTGTCTCCTTTCTCCCCTAAGACAGGAACTGTCAGCATTTGTGACTTCAAGCTAGCCCATGTTCTGATATTATTGCAACACATTCCCAGAGGGGATTCTTTGGAAGGACTTCTGCATTCATGTGAAGCAGAATATTTCAGCTGCTTTTTATAAACACTGATTACCCAGGACAAAGTGACTGACTGCTTACACATGGTGAAGTTGAAGGACATAAACATACTATAATATGTTTTGTCATAAACAATCACAGATTAAGCCCTTTTTCACAGGTGATTAAGCAAAATGAATAACAGAGTAGAGACCTGCATGCTGATGTTGTTGCTCATGAAAACTCGCATTCTCAGAATTTGTTGAAGGCACAGTGTCTGCTTAGGAGTGAGACCCATGAATCAGGCCTTAGGTGTGTTCCGAAGCAGCTATTTTTGATGATTAAGTTTAACACATTACATTAAGTAACTAAGCATGTTGTTAATAGCATGTTATCACGAAAGGATAGAACAAGCATTCATATTATATAAGGCAAGCTAAAATGCTTCAATGATAATACTGCTCTGAAATCAAAGTATGATAACCTGAAAAATGCCATCAAAAATCTCAAACATAAGCGTCTGTTATGTGTTACACACTATATCAAGTGCTAAGAAAAAAGACATTTCAAGTGATATTTCATTTAACTTCACAGAGAATTTTAAAGAGTAAGCAATTCAAGGTAGTAAATCAACAGTCCATAATGTTCTTTAGAAATATATTAAGACATATGAACCTAATTTAAATCAATTGAGATGGTCTCCAATTCCTAGCATTGATTAAGGATGTAGAGGTCGTAAGAAGTTGCAACAAAGTTATTCAGCCATTGTTTTGTATGATGAGTAGGCAGGAAGTTGATCTAAGGATTTAGAGATTTTTTTTTAATCGAACAGCTATGCAGGTTAGACATACTACACTTGCCTTGCAGTTTTATTCTTTTGAGAATAGTGTGATTTGCACTAAAGAGCATTAGGGAACCTTTGGCTAATAGTTTTATGTTATTATTTTGAAACTATTAATATATTGAGATTTTTTCCGATGCTTTTAATTTGATAACATAGGATAAGTACAAATACAAGTTAAGTGATCCCATTTTGGCAACAAAAAACAGAGGGAGACAGAATCTTAAGGCATTGTTCAATGGTGATTGCAAACTTTTTATTTTTCAGAATATGAGACCTGTCATTCATAAGTACATACCTTCATTAAGTAAATATTTCATTCTGTTTTTCAAAAACTGAAACAGTTCAGACAATTTTAATGAGACTTCTTTAGAAGACCAACTTGGAACTTCCAGGAAAACAGCCTGAACTATGTAACTGACTAGAGGGGAATCTCTAGGGGAGTACAAACTCGTCTGACCGCGCACTCGTAGTGGGTGTGCAGTAGAAGAAAACTGTCATTTCAACAGATTTCCAACATTATCCTATCAGAAATTAAAATGTTTATTCATTATGACTAAAGTAAAGGAAAACATTTTGAAACATAACAGCCAGTAATTTTAGTCTCGCTGGGCCAGATCTACACTGGAGTTCTGGCCATTTTCTTGTGTGCTATCAGGAGTATTTACCATGACAACATCTGCATAGCATTACCTACTCACTTCTGAGTATCTAATGTCGTACTCTTTAAAAAACATGTTCCTTGTGGTCTGTTACATATATTTTTAAGACCACATTAAAAGAATCAGAAGTGGAAAAATGTTTCCAAAAACTTAAACATGGATACCATTAATTTGGCATTTTGTAAATGTGCAGTGTTTGCTTTAATAACCAAAGAATGTATCATAAAAATGTCTGTAGAGCCCTAAAGTAATAACGTAAAAGAGGCCTTAATGTGAGCATGCACTCTGGAAGGAAAGAGTAGTATTGATCTCCGTTTTTTTTTTTTTTTTTAATGTTAAAGTTAAAATCAACTGTACCTGAAGGTTGATTTTAAAATAATCTGATAAAACTTAACTATCTAGCTGGAAAAGCAAGCCTCCAGAAATTTTGCCCACAAAAAAAAGGCTAAGGACATTCTCTATCAGTTTGGAATAATATTTCAATAAAAACCCTGAAGAAAAGAAATAACAATTTTCTTTTGCATTTGAAGCACCGTGATTGGAAAGTAGTCCTTGACGGGAACAGGTTGGGAAGGGTATAACAAGCTTCCTTTATAGAATAGTAATTCAAAACATTCTTTTCCTTTGGAAATATTTGTCACAGAAGAAGTTTCCTGGAGTGAAAAGATTTTGTTAATAAGCATTTTTTTTTTAAAATGTTCAAGGTCTCTTACATGGAACTAACTGGAACCATGCTTCAGTCAAGGTTTTGGGCAATGACCAGCATTGGAATTGCACAGTCTTGCTTTGTCATTGCAGAGGCACGTCACATTTCATTAGGCTGTCACTTTGCATCCCCTGGCATTTCACTGACACAGTGCAGGCTCTTGCTCTGTTTTTTGCTTCTTTCCATGGTCTCCACAAAAGGCCCCATGTCTCAGCAACTGCTGCAAGAATTGATAGTATTTATTTTTCTATGCATGGCACTTTCTTATTTGAGTGACCAAAACAATGAGCCTTTGCTTTTTAGTTTTTAGGGAAAAACATTACTTTGAAGGCTCTCAGCCCAGCTAAATCACTCACAGCTCTTTATTTCCAGATGCAAAGTAGCAATTCCAAGCCTGCAGAAATTAACTACGTGACATATGTCAAAATAAAATTGAAGGCCAGTTTTAGTAGTGTATGCAAACTAGGATAAAAATCAAATAAAGGCACCCTTGATAAAAAATACTGTATTTTATGAATACTAAAATTACTCGAGAATGACATTGTAGCCCAGCCACTAAAGTCCTCGCCTTGAATGTCCGAGGATCCTATATGGGCATCAGTTCTAATCCTGGCAGTCACACAGTCCCATCCAGTTCTCTGCTTGTGGCCTGGGAAAGCAGTTGAGGATGGCCCAAAGCCTTTGGACACTGCACCCGCATGGAGACCTGTAAGAGGCTCCTGGCTCCTGATTTCAGATCGGCACAGCTCTTGCTGTTCAGGCCACTTGGGAAATTAATCAACAGACAGAAGATCTTCCTCTCTGTCTCTTCTCCTTTCTGTATATCTGACTTTCCAATAAAAATAAAATGAATCTTGCAAAAATCACTCACTTTCTCTGTAGCAAACTGACAGAAAATAAGCAAAGTGAAATGAAACTGACAACACTGCCAACAAAAAGTACCCTTCATTATTTAGCATATTTCTACCCAAACCTATTGTGAAAAGTTCACAGGTAATACTCATATATGTGCATATACATTATTACATGTAACAATAATGCTTTTCCTTGGAATTTTATTATTACTAGTTTCCAGCTCAATAGATATTCTTGTGCAGCATAAGTTCCATGCACTCGGTCTTTTATTGCATGGCTGTTAGGAAATTCTTTTTTAAGACAAATCACTTGAAGATAGAATACCAGACTGATATCACTAAATTCTACCACAACGCAGACAGAATTTGATATCTCTTTCTCAGGTCCCACTTATACACTCAAGAACAGTTTTTGAAAATGCTTGTTTTCATTTTTATTTGTGAATATTAGATCTATTATCTTGTTTACTCTTGTTATTGTGAAAAACTGTTACATATCATTGCACTTCATGTTTCTCTGTAAATAGTAGAACAAAGCATTCTTTTACAGGCTTTTTGTTACTTTTTTATTATAAAGTCAGATATACAGACAGGAGAAGAGTCAGAGAGCAAGATCTTAGTCCGATGATTCACTCCGCAAGCGGCCGCAATGGCTGGTGCTGCACCAGTCGGAAGCCAGGAGCCTGGAGCCTCTTGCAGGTCTCCCACGCGGGTGCAGGATCCCAAGGCTTTGGGCCTTCCTTGACTGCTCTCCCAGGCCACAAGCAGGGATCTGGATGGAAAATGAAGCTGCCAGTATTAGAACCAGCACCCATACGGGATCCCAGGTGTGTATGGCAACGACTTTAGCATTTGAACTAATGTTGGACTCCGGTTACTTACAATTGATTCTGCATTGGACCTAGTGTGACTAATCCCCTGCCTGAAAGTGCCAGCATAACGTATCAATGCGTCTTCATACCCTTGCTGCTCTACTTCCATGCCAGCTCTCTGCTTATAGACTGGGAAACTAGTGGATGATGAACCCAAACCTTGAGATCCTGTACCTATACAGCAGATTTGGAAGAATCTCCTGGCCCCTGGTTTTTGATTGGCTCAGCTCTGTCCACTG
Source organism: Ochotona princeps (assembly GCF_030435755.1). NCBI lineage: Eukaryota > Metazoa > Chordata > Mammalia > Lagomorpha > Ochotonidae > Ochotona > Ochotona princeps. Next base: position 69,952,257 of record NC_080833.1, read on the forward strand.
TGCTCATTTGTGGAAAGAATAGAATATCTTTCTCTCTGTCTCTAATCCTTTCTTTCAAATAAAAATAAACACACACACACATAATTATATATATATATAAATTTCTTTGACTTACAAATAAATAAAGAGCAGAAGAGTGGAGTTTTCCATTGATGCAAACTCCTTCTTAAACAGATCTTAAAAACTCAAAATGTTTTCACTTAATTATTTACTTGAAAGCCAAGGTAAAAGTAAGAGGTAAGAGAGAAGAAAGAAGGAGAGAGAGAGATGTTCCATCTCATGTTCTGTCTCATGTTCAGAGCTAAAACAAAGGACTCCATCCTGGTCTCTTACAGATGAACAACTACCTGGGCCATCTTCCACTGCCTTCTCAGCTGTGTTAGTTGGAAGCTTGATCAAAAGCAAAGCAGCCTGGACTAGAGCCGGCACTCTAAGAAAACCCAGTATTACAAACCATAGTTTAACCCATTATATCACAGAACCAGCCTCTCATTAGGCATGCTAAATGCAAAGAATATAAATAAGTCAGGTTGATTTATTTCTGTACTAGAACTACTTAAAATCATGCATTGACCTAGAATTTTATTGGAAAAGTATCATATCTCTGTTTTAACTAATAATTTATTCCACTGCCACACAACAAACATCATAATTGAGTCATTAAATCATGCATTTTTTTTGGACAATCACCTGTAATTTCAGGACAAAGATGAAATTGGAATCATTCAGGGTGCTTCATTCCTAGCTTGCTTCATTCCTCCTTGATTTCTTCACTCTGTCACAATTGTCCTCTCAAATGCTTTTGGTTTTTCTTTCTCATTTGCCTCTACTCTCATCTCACAACTTAAAAGGCCCAGGCCAGTACAAAGCTTCAGTGACTAAAATCCTCAACTTGTATGTACCAGAATCCCTTATGGGTGTTGATTCACGTCTGAGCTGTTCCACTTACTTTCCTGATCCTTACTTGTTGCCTGGTAAAGCAATAGAGGATGGCGCCAGGCCTTGAGACCCTGAACCCATGTGGGAGACCTGGAAGAAGTTCCTGGCTCCTGGCTTCAGCTGGCTTAGCTCTCACCATTTGGGTCTCCTGTGGACTGAATCAGTGGATGGAAGAGATTTTTCTCTCTCCTTCTCTGTGTAAATCTACCTTTTCAATAAAAATAGACACATTTTTAAAAGAATAAATCAATCAATAAATAGCAGTGCCATGATGAATCTTCAAAGTCTTAATTTCTTGCAAGTGGAGACCTCAAAATTCCTTTCCTTTAAGTTTGACTTCCTGGTTCCAGTGAAGAATGGATGAGATTACATTTCATTTTAGAACAGAAAAATATCTGGGTCTAGCGCGATAGCCCAATGGCTAAAGTCCTCACCTTGCATGTGCCAGGATCCTGTATGTGTGCCATTTTGTGTCCTGTCTGCTCTATTTCTGACCCAGCTCTCTGTTCATGGTCTGGGAAAGCAATCAAGGATGGCTCAAGGCCTTGGGACCCTGAACCCGCGTGGGAGACTGAAAGATGCTCCTGGCTCCTGGCTTCGGATTGACTCAATTGCAGCTGCCACAGCTACACTCAAATAAAAAATAAGGAAATTTTTAAGTTAAAAATTTCCATCTAATTTTCTAAGAAAAAACAATATTTAAATTAAGAAAACAAAACAGAAAATAATCTGTATAATAGTTGGATTCATTATTTGAATATTTTTTCAAAATGAAAGAGAAAACATTTGCCATAAACCAAACACTTTTCATTCATTTTTTAACTGAGTATATATAAAAGTCCCATTAAATTCAAATGTTGCATCTTATTTGAGAGATGTGAAAACTGAGGTTTGGGCCCAGGGTGATAGCATACTAGTTAAAGTCCTCGCCTTGCACGCCTGGGATCCCATACGGGTGCCGGTTCTAATCCCAGATGCCCCACTTTCCATCCAGCTCCTTGCTTATGGCAGGGAAAGCAGTCAAGGACCGCCCAAACCCTTGGGACCCTGCACCCGTGTGGGAGACCTGAAGGAGTTCCTGGCTCCTGGTTTTGGATCAGCGCATCACCGACCATGGCGGTCACTTGGGGAGTGAATCATCAGACGGAAGATCTTTCTTCTCTGACTCTTCTCTGTATATCTGACTTTATAATAAAATAAATTAAAAAAAAAAACTTAAAAAAAATAAAACAAACAAACAAAAAACAGAGTCCTAAAGACACAGAGTTGGGAAGTAAGAAAATTTAGCAAAAGATTTTTGGCTTAGAAATTAGATAGTGAAATGCAAATGAAGTTATGTTTGTGTATGTGTGTATGTAGATTTTTAGTTTATTAAAAATTCCCAAATACACTGCTATGTAAACATTCACTTAAATTCTACACCAGAAAAACAAGTTTTCCCACTTTTGTTCTTTTTTACTCTGAAGTCATTCTTCAGTTCATTAAAAATTTTACATAGAAGTACAAAAGTTTCCCTCTCAAGGCTGTCCCTCCAACATTCACCCACTCCTCCCAATGAGTAAAACCTCATATATGTGTATTTCATTAATCACAACAAACAGGATGTTGGGTACTTGAGTAGCAATCCTTTCAAAGTTAGTCTTGATAAAATACTTCAAACAAAATATTTTTAGAAAATTTTTAACAAAAATAGCTTTTATTGATCCTCAACAAAACAAGTAAAATGAAATAATGTAAAAACATAATATGTTAATATTTCCAAACTTCTTTCTTGTATTTACTGATATTTAAGTCTAGCATATTATATTTTGACCACTGAAAGTACTGTATTTTAAAGTGACTTGCCAAAGCATTACCTTACTAAAAATTTGTAAAGCATAGTCTCAAAATTAGATCTTCTGAATCCTAATTTTAGCCTACCACTTAACTAGTTTTTCATAAATCTTAATAATTCATCATTTAATCACATTTTCAGAGAATGTTTGTTGGGCATGTAGTATTTGCCAAGATTGAAATCTTTGGAAGAAGATAAACATGAAAATCTTACTCTTAGCGGTGGCACTGTGCTACAGTAGGTGAAATCAGCCACAGCAAGGCTGGCATCCTATTTGAGCACCAGCTCAAGTTCTTGCTGTCCCACCTCAGATTCAGTATCCTGCAGTAAAGACAGTCCAAGTCCTTGGTTCTTTGAATCCATGAAGGATATCTAGTTGAGCTCTTGGATTCTGGCTTCAGCCTGGCCCGACTCTAGCTATCCTCGTCATCTGGTATGTTGTGTGGGCTTGCCGGGGAGGGAGAACAGAAGATAAAAGAATCACCACTCTGCAACTCTCTCTCCATCTCTCCCTTTCTCTCTCTCTCTCGCTCTCCTGCTATCTCTCCCTCCATCACTGAAACTCAACCTTTCAAATAAATTAATTAATGTAAAGAGGAAAAATAAATCCTGATCTGGGTTCTTCCTGGAAATTACAACGAGTTTGCAACAAATAAATTCAACGTAATTAAATGTTAATAAGAATGTATTTATTCTACAAGTGCCACAGATATGGAAGAAGAACCATCTTTGTCTGAAGCAAGACAAATATCTTTACAGCTGACAGGTTTTATAGCATTTCTGTAGGTAGGACCAGTTGTGTATATGAAAGCATCTTCAATAACAAAATCTAATGAGTTTCTGGAATATGAAGCCGGAATATTGGCTAAACAGGAATTGATTAAATGACACAGATACAGTACGAGTTTATGGTCATAGAATAATCAGATTATGTGTCAGCAGCAGTACATGAGTGGCTTAGTCTACACTGTGTGGTACACAATTTGTCTGGATGGGTTTGTGCAGGTGAGTCCTACAGAAGGGGAGAGGTAAAATCCGTTTGAACACCCACACTCATTATTTTTCAAAGAAGCTCATTTATTCTTCATGTCAAGCCTTCCATGATGGCACTGTTAATTTTATACACCGCTGAGGGGATTGAAGCTTAGAGTGGTTAAACAAACATCCTGTGATTCACTTTGCTTGTGAATCACAGCACTGGTGTTAAAGGCAAAGAGTGTTTGATCCCTTGGTCAATGATGCTTTCATTGTACTATTTGCTTTTGTTGTTGTTGTAAGTAGAATAGTGATATTATTATATATCAGAATCTAAAAAGCTTTTAAATGCAGCTAAAGAAATAGTCATGGGATAATTCACTAATACAAATCATCATTTTAAATAAAGACTGTTCAGTTAAATTACAGAAGAAATTATACTTCTTAAATTCTATAATCTTCATTTTAACTATGCCTTAATCTTATAAATTAGTTAAAATTTAACTAAGGCCAGATACTAAATTAATTAAAATAACAAGGACTTAGAGAATGATCTAAATTTGGGTCTTTTTTTTAAAAAAACTAAGCATTTTTATTGAAAAGGCAGATTTACAGAGAGGAAAGAAAGAGAGAAAGATCTTCCATCTGCTGTTTCTCTCCCGAAGTTTGTGCAACATGGCTGCTGCTAAGCCAGTCTGAAGCCAGAAGCCAGTGGACTCCTCTGGATCTTTCACGTGAGTGCAGGATCCCAAAGCTCTGTACAACCCTTCACTGCTTTGCCAGGCCACAGGCAGGGAGCTGGATCAGGAGAACAGCTTTTCACAAACTGACAACCGTACGGAATGCTGACATTTGCAGACAGAGGATTAGTCAATTGAGTAATTGTGCCAACCCTTAATTTTCTTTTTTTTTTTTTAGGATTTATTTATTTTATTACAAAGTCAGATATACAGAGAGGAGGAGAGACAGAGAGGAAGATCAGTCCGATGATTCACTCCCCAAGTGAGCCGCAATGGCCGGTGCTGCGCCGATCCGAAGCCGGGAACCAGGAACCTCTTCCAGGTCTCCCACGCGGGTGCAGGGTCCCAAAGCCCTGGGCCGTCCTCGACTGCTTTCCCAGGCCACAAGCAGGGAGCTGGATGGGAAGTGGAGCTGCCGGGATTAGAACAGGTGCCCGTATTTAAGGCGAGGACTTTAGCTGCTAGGCCACGCCGCCGGGCCCCCAACCCTTAGCTTTAAGTCTTGACTGTACTTCTTATTATCTTTGTAAGTCGTGGAATATTGTTTATTCTACATTAATTTCATTTTGTCAGCAAATATAAATATTAATAATTGCCTAATAGAATTTTGTTTGTATTAAACAATCTAATCCATACAACATCCTTAGAATTATGCTTGGTTTACGGGAAGTCCTTTTTAGAAAGACTTTATTAGGTAAATCTCAAGACATAGCAAGCAGATAAACTTTGACATGAATTTACATTAACCACTGTAATATTCTTTTAACATACCATAAATGAAATGACAAAGAATTTTACTTACCACAAAATGAAATTAGAACAGATCAATGCCTTCTTACTGGATAGGAAGTAAAGTTTTTGAGTGTCTCCAAACGAATCTGTATATCTAATGCTATCCCAATCAAAACTGCAGTACTTGGGCCAGGCGGCGTGGCCTAGTGGCTAAAGTCCTCGCCTTGAACATGCCAGGATCCCAGATGGACGCCGGTTCTCATCCCGGCAGCTCCACTTCCATCCAGCTCCCTGATTGTGGCCTGGGAAGGCAGTCGAGGACAGCCCAAAGCTTTGGGAACCTGCACCCACGTGGGAGACCTGGAAGAGGTTCCTGGTTCCCAGCTTCAGATCGGCGCAGCACCGGCCGTTGCGGCTCACATGGGGAGTGAATCATCGGATGGAAGATCTTCCTCTCTGTCTCTCCTCCTCTCTACATATCCGGCTTTCCAATAAAAATGAATAAATCTTAAAAAAAAAAAAAAACCTGCAGTACTTAAGGGGAGATGTGACAAAACTTGGGATTTTGTAGGCAACCATTTTGCTTAATGACAGTTTAGGTGAGCCTTGGCATACCCACATGCAGAGTGCCCGGGTTGGAGACTCAGCTCCACTTCAGATTCCAGTCTCTTACTTCCATGGATGTTGAAGTAATAGGAGTCAGTTCAAATATTTAGGCTCCTGTCAGCTGCGCAGAAAGTTCAGCTTAAGTCCTGACTCGGCTTCAGCCTTGTCCAGCTCTGACTGTTGGGGGGACTTGCACAGTGAAACAGCAGATGAAATCTCTTTCTCTTCGCTCTTTTCAACTTCTGTCAACCCTTCTCAACCTTTCAAGCTCTCTTCCTTCCTGCTCCCTTGTCTCACTTTCAAATGTATTCTTCTGCATAGTTTTTTTTTTTTTTTTCAAAAAAGTAAAATAGAGTCTATGGAAGGATGGAGAGTCTGAGAAAGACCATTTATCAAGAAATAGTCACCAATAGCGCTAGAAACCACACCACGAAAAGGCTCTTGGGTAAATGGAAAAGAATACACAGTTAAAGCAGCCTCAGGTTTGCTTCTGAGGAGTAGTAGGTAAAGCCGCTGGCTACAGTGCTAGCATTCAGTTTGGGTGCCAGTTGCAGTCCTGGCTGCCTATATGCCAATCTAGCTCCCCGTGAGTGTGCCCGGTAAAGTAGCAAAGGTGACTTCAGGTGGGCCAAGCTGCAGTCATTGTGACCATCTGAAGACTGAATCAGCAGATAGAAGAGCTCTACATGTCTCCCTCACTCTAACTCTGCCTTTCAAATAAGTATATGAAATACATTTTTAAAAAGTAATCAGCCTCAATATCTATGTATGTGTAGCCTACTTTAAAAACTCTATTCCAAATGAGAAAAATAAATCTCATATTTCTCAATAAATATAACTGAAATTTCTGGTACAACTAATATTTTAGCATACATCTATATATTTATGTCAACATTTAATATTAAACATACATTTACAGTAAAATTTACTTAGAAAAAAGCACTCGAGTTTTAGATGACATTCTAGGAATAAAGGAAAAATTGCAAAAAAAATAGTTTTATGCTTGCAAATTATAAAAATACCACGCTCTAAACAATTGAAATACAGACAGCAAGTTGATAAGATGCAGTAAGCACACATAAGTTGAAATAGGTTAAAATCAAAGGACAAAAATAAATAAAACCTTGATATTTTTGCTATTGCGGTAGAGCAGCCAGAACAGAAACTGGCACCCGTATGGGATGTAGATACTGCAGGTGTCGTCTTAACTTGTTATAGAACATTTACATCTTGGTATAGTTTATAAAAAATGATCTAACATTTAATCCTAACATCTGCAATTGTTTATGTGGTTTTCTCTATATTCTCTGTCTATCCGTCTAGATTATAACCCCTTATAAAACAACAACTATAGCTTTTTGGTTTTTTTTTTTTTATACAGCTAGAATGTACCTAATATGCACTTGCAGAGTGAAGGAACTAATTAAAGATCAGATCGCCTTGGAACTGCAAGTAGTACAAGAGCAATGTCATAAAAATATGTGTAAACACACTTGCTGGAAAGTTTTGAAATATGCCTGATATATAAAGATGATTTTCAATGGCAAGTTCATTTTCATTACCAGAGTTATGCTACTAGAAGTTATTTTTAAGTCATTTAATTTTTTTATGTTTGACTCTAACATGAAAGAAATTTTCAATGACTAGTGCCACAGATGGAGTGTAGTGTAGCAAGATTAAACATCTTAATTTTTAGATTCTTAAATTTTCCTTGAATTTGGGTGAAGATAAACTTTATTTTTGTGACTCATATTTTTTCTAGACCTTCTAATTGTACTAAATCTCTTAGCTTATCTATCCTTGGTTTCTCATGTTAATACTATTCAACATCAATGGACAATTGTTCTCTTCCTTGTCTTTCATCTTACCTTGCCATCTTTGTTCATATTTCTACAAGAGTGAGTTCAACTACAAATTTGTACAAAGCAATACAAATTTCAGCAAGAAACGATTAAGTGTACCTCATCCTTCAAACTATTTCCTAATTAAGAATTTCACCAGATTGACAGGTATCAGAATACCAAATCAAGGCTAGACATGATGGTCTAGCCTTTTGGTATTTTCTATTAATAAAGTAGAATGTTTTTAAAAATGTGTGCCAAATACTACCATGTCCAGTAAGATGACAACTCATCAGAATAGTGTAGGTTTTTTTACCAAACCTCTGCCTCCACAATTACAGAGCATTTGAACCAAAGACACAGAGCTAGGAAATCTCAGTAAGAAAAATGGCTATATCCTGGATACACACAGGTATGATTCAAGGATGATAATGCTTGCAGCTACTTTGATGTTATGCCAAAGAATTACTGTCTAAGAATCTTAAGAAACAAGAAACTTCATTTTGTTTCTACTTTATCAGAGACTGGTGTAGTTAATGTTTATAGAATATCAATAATGCAGTTTGTAGCTCTGCATAATTAAAGGCACCCCTTATGTTAATAAAATAACGTGAAAGCAACTGCACAATACAAGGCATAAATATGTTGATGCATTTCATCTTGTTTTAGGCAAGTTTAATTACAGAGACATGGATGTCTGCTATAGCCATAAAAATATTTTTCTCTCACTTAAGGCTCTCAAACCTTATACCTATTTATGATATTGGTGGGGAAAATGAAACATCATCATAATGACCCACCAGTGAATACTTACAGCCATGGCCATGTGCACTATGAATCTGCAACGTGAAGGTTTTGTAAGTGGGGAAGAACGTCACACACACACACACACCACAAACACACAAAAGGAGAGAATATGTTATTCTCTGGGTTTGTGTTAAATGCCAGCCAGCAGAAAAAACTAAGAAAATTTATTTCTAATGCGCCTAATTACTGTCAGAGGCAGCAATTGTGTTAATGCAAAATCCATGGGACTTAACAGTTAAAGACTGATTGAGGTCTAACTGCATTTGTTCAGAGCTGCCTGTTGTTGGGCAAGTTAGCGAAACTCTCTGAGCCTTAGTTTCCTAATTTTTAAATCTTAAATCAACATAAAACTCAGCAATTACATCATAAGTCACAATCATACTTGATACAAAGACAAGCTAAAAATTTCAGAAATATTTATGATCATAATATTTTAATATTACATAGTACTAATGTCTAGTGTGTGGCACAAATTATGAGCTATAGATATTGATTTCATGAAATGTATGACATAATATAATTATTTTGTTAATTATGCACCCCAAAATGTGTTCTCTCATTAATTTACCTAAAAACAAATGATCAAATTATAATTCATCTTAAGCTTGGAAGATTGCTCAGAGATGGATTTTCATATAAAAAGCAGGAAACATAACAATAGGTCTGGAATCAAACAAATGATATACTAGAACACATGGCATACCCTTTAACCCAAATACTTGCATATTTTTTGTTAATATGATTAATCCAAAGAAAGGACCTTGACATTCCAAGATATTAATAAAATTATTTAGTCTTTTGTCCAAAACACCAAAAGAAACTAGTCCTAACATTGGACCTCAGCCAAATTTACGTAAATAGAAGCTACCATAGTAGCTTGCAGGAAGGAAAAGAATTAGTAACCCAAATGATATAAGTCTTCTATCAGCAATCCGAAAGATTAAGTCTTGTCTATTGAACTAGTAAACAAATCAGATATTAATGAGGGAAAATCTTGAAATTCTGAATATAGGAAATGAAACTAACCCTATTCTATGGACACATTTTCACATAACATTACCTACCCTTCTGTATGTTGTAGGCAGCCTCTATGATGGTCATCCATGAGTTTGTTCAATATTCTCCTATTTTTGAATAAAGCCTTGATCAACTGATTCATTTCAGAAGAATACAACATAGTTGTAGATTAGTTACAATTAGACTATGCTTTCCATTTTTAATTCTCCCCTTCAAGCTGGCTTACATTTGTTGCATTAGGGAAAACTCATTTTCACATTTTGATTTAGTCCCATGGAGAAGCCCATATGACTGAGTTTGGAAACAAACGTGAGTTTTGCCAGTGGCCAAATTGACCCTTCAGATTGCCAGCCTAGTATGACACCTTCATTACATAATCACAGAGCATGGAATCATAACCACTAAACTCAACTACTTTTGAATCTGGGACTCACAGTACGTGTGAAACAATGTATACTTTTTATTTTCAATTGCTAAATTCTGGAGTAATTTGAAGATTTATTTATTTTTTTTAATGGAAAGGCAGATTCACTGAGAGAAGGAGAGACAGAAAGATCTTCCATCTGCTGATTCACTCTTCAGGTGGCCACAATGGCTGAAGCTGAGTTGATCCAAAGTCAAGAGCCAAGAGCTTCGTCTCAGTCCCCCATACTCTGCTGCTTTTCCAAGCTGTAAGCAGAGAGCTGGATGGCAAGTGAAGCAGACGGGACACAAACTGAAGCCCTTTTGGATCCCACCCTGCACATCCAGTGGAGCCATCATGCCAAGCCCTTAAATTCTTTAGTAAATTGTTACATAGTGATGGGCTGTTAATAAATCCATTGTAATGAGAGATCTGGAATTCAATGGTCATAATTAGAACATATACCTTTAGATGAAAGACTGATTTACTCCCTTGGTTTTCTACCCAAACTAAATGCCTCAATTATTCCCAAACTAAATGCCTTAATTGTTCAGACATGAGTAGTTTTCACAGAATATTGCTGGAGAACAAGTTGCAAAGAGGACATAGTTAAGCCTTTGATACTCATTATATTAGTTTTTCTGGTCACATAAGTGATTTTTAAGGACATATACTACTTTCAAGAATTTGTACTACTTCCACGCTAACATTGCAAGATTGGTCATAGATGTTATTGAACTATATTCTGGAGGATACACAGGACAGTAAATTAAAGAATGCATTATGTAAAGAATTGTTTCTCAGTCACTGTTTTACATCAAAGTGAAGGAACCCTGACCTTGCAAAGGGAAGGTTGTGTTGCCACAGACAACAATCTTGCTGGTTGCTACAGGCAGAAGATGAATTGATTTTACTTTTTCACTTGGGAATACAAAGCAGAAGCAATACGAATTAGAATGTAGAACACTGGGGTAGCCAATGGTGAGCTGTTGTATTGCCTAGAACTACTCCTCTAAAGAGGCAAGCTTAGTCTAATGTATTTCCAAAACCCACTGAGAAATTGACTAGAATAACTTACAAATTCCATACTAAAGTGAGAGCTATTGCTGACTTCTCTCATAGACCTTTTATTTCTTCTATTTTAATGGATGAGACAAACAATAAAGACTTCATAAACAGTCAAAAACACTTCAAAGAGTTGTAGTATCATGAAAACAGTGGGATATACACAGAAAGTGAAAAAAGAGGATGTGAGAGAGAGAATATTAAGTGATACTGCTAAAGCCAACCTCTCTAAAAGATAGCATTTAAGCCGAGAGATAAATTACAAGATCTAATACTAAAATATTTTGGAAAATAATATTTCATTATTGAAACTTGAAGTTCACAGACATTGCTATATTTGATATGTCCCTGAAGTGGGAAGGTATTTTAATCTGAGAGAGAAAGCTAGGTCAGTTTAGAGAAGCAAAGGTACATATACTTCCATATATGTGTGCATAATACACACATCTTGATAAGGATTTTCAATTTTACCTTTAGTATTAGTTGACATGGTAAAATTTTTAAAATAAAGACTGATAGGAGTTAATTCAAGTTCCTAAAATGATGCTTTTCTGTTTTGCTTTATTATGGATTGTGAGGCAGGGAGCCTAATATGCGGAATACTTAGTGATTCAAAAGGCATAAGGTGATAGAGTAAGAAGAAATACAGTATATACCACTCTTTTTTCCATAGTCTAATGGTCCAGAAAAAGATATAATGATTTATTTGAAGGGAGAAATTTGTATAAATAGATCAGGATTAGTGATAAACTCTGGGATTTATCAGCACATGAATTATGCTTAGAGTCATGAAATTAAATGAGAACAAAGTATTTACTTACTATCAGAATCATAGACTCTTTCAGATAAGATAAAATAATTCTTAAGGTTTTCATTTGTGAACCATTGAGATGTTGCAACAAAATGTAGCCTGCTAAGTTATCAATACACTTATGTCACTGTGTCATTTATAGCCTTAATTATCCAGATTCTTCATGTGGGTCAACTGAATTAGTGATACAGTAAGTGTGGTTACTTTTATGTGACTGATATTTTTAATGCTACATATTTCAAAAGAGAAGAAAAAATACTATACTAAATCTTCATCTGGAGTCATATATTGCTGCATCATTTGTGTGGAGACATTACTACTGCCCTTTTAACAGAACGTGTGAGTCCTGTTGATTCATTTTAGAAAATAGATTTCCATGAAATATGTGACAATTTGGAGAATATTTGTAATGACTACTTAAATATTTTCTGAATAATATTTACATGACTCTCCTCCCTGGAAACTGTTAGTGCCTGTTAATTAGTACCTGTGTAAATGTTGTAATGTAAGCAGCTGTATGTCCCATTCTAAGTGCGATAAAAATGCTACACTTTTCATTGCGGAAAAGTCCTTCTCACCTATTTTTGAACAAGGGGATTGTTTTGATGTTATTACTATTACACTACTTCCTTTTTGCAAAGAAACCAAGTATTCTGTGCAAGAAAAATACAATGATGGTGACAATGACAGTAATGATGGCCTTGATCATGGTGATGATGTAAACTCGGTGTGTATTTTCATGATCACAGCTAGTCTGCATTGGGATACAACTAAATTCCAAGCATTTATCTAAAACATTAAATTACGTAAGTTAATAATTTACTTTTATTATAGATAAAGAAAAATGTAGCACCTTAAATTATTTATTCGAATACACTTGATTGATAAGGCCAGGTCGAAATCTTAGTCTATATATTGGCAAAGCATTTGTTATTTCTGCTTTATCATCTTGTGTATCAGTCTGCTTCAGTTCTTTGCATTTATGTAGTTGTATTCACATGTTTCAAGGCACAGGAAGACAATTTCCAAGCGAAATATTTGTATATAGGACTAAGTTCCTAAGACTAGAGTCAATTGATACAAAAACCAAAGGAAGCATGGCTTTTTGAATTAAAACAATTGCCCCATTACATTTCCTGAGGCTTCACTATTGCAACTCACTCATGAACATTCAACTGCCTAAAGGTACCGACAACCGATCATAAGTGTTAATATACACCACTCCTAACTCCAGCATCTCTCAATCAATGATGGATTTAAAACATGAATAAATACCCAATCCTTGGCTCCTGGGCTAAGATAACTCAGACACTTGTTCTACATGAATCTGTTTTCAATTACCTTCATATTTGATCCAGGAGGTAACTAAGAAATCCTCTCTTTATTTTGTGTCTCACCTTCCCTATCTTACTTCTCAACTCTCCTAACAATATTTTCTAGGATCACCCGCCCAATAAACTATTACCTCTGAAACCCTAGCCTCAGGGTCTACTTCTGAGGAAACTCAAATTAATCATGAATTTCTTCTCTCTCATACATATCTGTGCTTTTATTCTGGCTTCAAAATTTTAAATCACCTATTGAGAGTGGATAGCAAAGAGAATATTTAAGCAGATTGCAGGCAATGATGTATCCACCATGGTAATCCTCCTTCACCTTTAATGAAACAGAATTTCTACCACGTTCACTCTAGTCAGCTCTCAGTCCCTATCTATTAGGATTTGGACAGCTTTGCTTTCATCCTAAGGTTATTTGTTTTTGGTCACTAGCAGCACAATGCCTAGAACTCTCTATATTTATCTAGTTCAAAGTTCTTTATGTGCAGTAAATAAGAGTCCAGGGCACAAGAGAGTCTCACATTTCATCATGGTTGCCATAGCACTCCTGACCTCAGCCCAGGATTTTGAGAACACGGGGCAGCTCCCAAGCAAGTGTGGTTGAGTTATTTGCTTTACTTGACATTTTTGACAGAAAGAGAGTTCCATCATAAAGGATTTGTTCCTGTAGAGATTTGATATACACAGTGTAACACTAAGGCATAGTTTTGTGTGTTTCAGGTTTACTTTCACAGATGGATATAATTCTACCAAATTTTTAACTCCTCACTTGGTTTTTAAAACCCCGAATGGGATGTTCATTACTTTAGTTAGAGTAGTAGACAAAGATTTGTTCACACTAAGCTCATTTTGTGCTGTATAATTGAAGAGTTTACTTTTCCGAATGTTAATTCACCCTGAAGGCATGATTGAAGAAAATAGATCTGCAGTATTCACATTTTGTAACTCTTTCTTAATTTACTAACATAGGAAAATGCTATTCTCTTAACACTTCTTTGGTTTGGTTCTATCCCTTGCCTTTGAGTCAAATAAAATCATAATTACTAGAAAATTTAATGTCCCATGTGAATTTCTTACTTGCCCAAATCTGAGAAGTCATATGCATGATTTAACCACAGGATGAAATATACTCTTCTCCGGATTTGTCAGAAGTAAAGTGTTTAAACTACTAAAGAAATCTTCATATCATCTGGGCATGTTTAGGGAGAAAATGTAAGCCAGGACATCCACCAACACATAAAGAGAGATGGTCATTTCTCTTAAGTTAATGCTGGGAATTACTTTTCCAATTGACATTTCCAACATCTGAAATACAGCTGCCCTCACATTAACCAGATGTACAGCACTCTGAACTGAAAGCACACGTTGTACACGTCTTACTTTTCAGTAGCTGTGAAAAGGAGTGTAGGTGCAAGGTCAATAAGAACCCCTCCCATGGAAGAAGTATAGGAATCAAGAGGGATTCAGAGATTCTGCTATTCCTGGGTTGGTCCTGGTTTTTGTCAAGGTATGTCATGAGACTAAGAGGCTCAGGAAATAAGCAAAAAGACTTTGTTCTGGATGAAAAGAACTGCTTCACGTAGCCTTTGACATGCTTTGAGAGGGAGGATGGAGTAAGCGAGAACTAGCATCATATTTAACTTCTGGCTTTACCATTTGCCAGCTGTAACATTATTTAAACACTTGAGTAACCATTTAAACACTTGACCCTTGGTTTTCTCAATTGTGCAGTGGAGATAATCACAACTTCTTTAATCTCCTACAGATATTTTTTTAAGAAAATAAATAAAATGATGTATGACAAAGCTGTGTATATTATAAAACTGTGTACTGTAATTAGAATGACTTTTATTGATTCTCTAGTGTATGCAAAGCATTCAGCTCAGTGTTTCACCTATGCACCTCATTAAATCTTCATTACAAACCTTGCAAAATGTTCTGATATTATTTTCATTTTCACTTAAGTAACTTTAATAAGGATACATGGCAGGTAGAATATGGCAGAGATGGAATTTAAATCCATGCAATCAAATTCAATAGACTGTACTCTAAAACAGTAACACTAAGAGTGGTTCATTCAGTGATGTCTGCTCCCATAAAGATAAAGGCAGAAATTAAACATAAGCATTTTCAAACTTTTGTAAGTTTTTGATACTACTTCAACATCTAAGTATACGATAACTTCCATAGTAATTTCTGTTCATTTTGTTTTATAATGTATTGGTATACAATGAATAAAAAAGAGTAACTTCCAGTCTTTAACCACTGATAATTCAAGAAACTCTTTTTAATCACTGCATAATGTGGCAACAATTGATTCTATCACTGGAATATTGTGGAAAATTTTACCTCAGAGAGAAGAAAGGCTCAATGAATTGTGATATCTAATTTAAGCTAAAAATGCTTATGAATATCATGAAAATAATAATCCATGAAACAAAAATCAGGCATTTGAGGTGAGATCTTTTGGTATAACTGATTTTTTTTCTCTTTCCTGTAAATTCTACATTTGAACTTTAGATAGATTGCTACAATATCAGTAGTTCTTCTCCAACAAAATCCTAGTTATATGAGAACTGGATATTAGGAAGTAAATGCAAAGGCATTTAGGCTGTAGGAGAAAATAACTTGCAGTGGGCAAAATAACAAATATTTCTCAATTAGGAGAGGTCAGAAAATGCTGAAAATGATTTATCTAATCAATTATAGAACAAATGGAAAGCATCTTTTCACTTCTGAGATTTTAATAACTATCATCAACATTATACTTATAAAATAATGTATTTTTAAAGCAAAATAGCAGAGAGAGAATGTAGCAGAGACACAGAGAGATGCTTTATTAGTTGATTCCCTCACCAAATGGGCACAAGATTTAGGGACCACCCAGGCTGAAGCCAGGAGCCAGGAATGTTTTCAAGGTATCCTATATGTTGGCAAGATGCTAAATGTTTCTCCACATTTCTCTACCTTCCTAGACACATTAGCAGGAAACCTGATTGGAAAGCAGAACAACTGGGACTTGAACCAATGCTTCCTAAATTATGTGATTATTTACAAGAAAATACCTACATTTGACTTATTAAGGATAAACGATTACTTTTACTTTTTAATCACAAATCAGCATTCATAGATTTTTATCTCATTTTCACAAATAAGTTTCAATTTTTGAAAAATATTTTTGTTCAAATTCTCTCAAAGAAAGAACTTTTGACAAAGTTAGAAATTTTAACGAATTATAACTGGATCCTCAGGGTCACACATTAAACCTATCATTCAAATATCATGAAGCCATGAAATTGAAACTACTTTTACTTAGAAACTGAATCCACAAACACATTTGATGAGGACATAGAAGCTTTGTGGATTAAAGATAAAAGTAAATTTTAACGAGTAAGATACACTTGGAAATTTTGACATATGAATAAATATCCACAGCAAACTAAATGTTGACTTGTTCTTTTGAAATATCAAGATTTACTTTCTTCTACTTCCAAATACATATAAATTTTACATAGGATGACAGTCAAGAGGCCAGCTTAGCATCTCAGACAGTAAATGTATATTTCCAAATGTTCCATTAAGTCAATATATGCATTTAATATCTCAGTTTCCTTTGTTTTCAGATATATGTATCCAAAACAGTTAATTCACTTGATACTTTCTCTAAAAAAGATAGAAGAAAAAGTTGAATTTTTAAGACATAGTAAACCTGAAAGGGCATAAACGACAATAAAAAATATAGAATTATTTAAGTAGTTCAATGAAGGATTTGGGACATTACTAAACCTCAACAAATCTTAATGTTTACTGGAGTTTTCATTAAAATCATTACTATGATTAAAAAAACAAAAATAAAGTAAAAAACAACAAGGTTGTGTAACAGCCCACATGAGGTCTCCAGGAAAGGTATTTCCTTTGAAAGGATCTGAAGAAGAATCTTGGAGTCAAAGTTTGGAAGTGAATTGAAAGGATCAGAAAAGTGTCTATTAATAAATCAACTTCAGAACCAACCATATCCACCTACTAAAACTATATTTGCCAGTCCTAGCAAATAAAACATACGGGATGCCCTGTTAAATTAAATTTCAGGTAAGTGAGTATGGCGCTATCTAAATCCTCATTTTGCAAACACTGGGATCTTATGTGGGTCCTGGTTCTTGTCCTGGGTGCTCCACTTCTGATACAGCTCTCTGCTTATGGCCTGGGAACGCAGTGGAGAATGTCCCAGGTTCTTGGGCCTCTGCAACTATGCAGGAGACACAGAGGAGGCTCCTGGTTTTGAGTCTTGGATCAGCTCTGCTGCAGTCATTGCAGCCATTTATGGAATGAACTAGCAGGTGGAAGATCTTTCTTTTTCTCTCCTTTTCTTTGTAAATTTGCCTTTCCAATAAAAACAAGTAAATCTTTATTTTTAAGGACAGGTACATTCCTGCAATGGAAGACTAAATGTCCACATCGCATTAGTGACCATCTTTATAAGTATCTCTCTCTTTTAAAGACATATTAGATTTCTACCAATGTTTCAGTTCTTACAGCATCTGGGATATAAAAAAAAGTATTTGTTGTTCTTCTGAAATTCTAACTTAAATGACTGTTTTGTTCTATATTTTCCAATACTTAACAGGTCATTCTGCAATTATGTATCATAAAGTTAACCTTGTATAATGAACAACTATGCTATTATACAAACTTGAGGAAAACATAGGAGGCAATTAGAAGGAGAGAAGTAAATGAAGAAAAGAAATGGCCCTATAGGCTTATAAACTGACATCAAGTAAAAATATTTTTTCAATAAAAGACTGTTTTGCAGTTTAAATATCCCAAAGGGAGATCTAAAGGAAGGTATCCTTTCTCTATCAGTGCCAGAACCAAAGATTCTCAGCCCAGTGCTAATGGTATGCCCGAAGCATCTCATGGCAACCAAATATAAGCTGCCCATTGGCATCTATATATCAGCATTGTTGACTTCATCAACCCTCAAAATCCCAATAGATGTTGTTTCATTTAACTACCTCCCCAAATCTTAAGTATATCTTTCATAAACCAATAAAAATGTATGGAACAATCTAGGGATGAAAGTTCTTGGAGCTTTTGATCCCAGGGCAAGCCAAGTCAAATCGTCATCATGATATTGATGATAATTCTGATGGTGATGCTGGTAAGAGTTTTTTTCTCTAGGGAAGCTACTCTTGATGTTAGTTCTATGAGACACAAATAGAAGTTATGTTGCTACTCACAATGTGGTAGGCAAAATCAGTGTGAACCAGTGTTCAGTTTATGTAATATAGATTTATGTCTTGATAAATGTCATAAGACTTCCTAAAGAGCCAGAAACGCATCTTTAGTGCATTCAGTGGTCTTTCCATGTAGCACAGTTTATGCTGTCAGAGAACAACTTGATACAGCAGTATCAACAGTTTGTTCTGAAAGCTGAAATCGGGGATTATTTTTGTGCGAAAATGAAATAGCGAACTAATTTTCCAGTCTATCACAGTAATCTTGTCAAATGTGATATGTTGCTTGGTATCCATAATATTTAACTACAATGATTAAATCTTTAACAAATATCCTTATAAAATAAACATTTATTCACAGAGGTAAATATACTGTTAGAGTCTCTTAGTGTGGAAACGCTGTGCAAAATGATCATTGCATGACAATTTAATACATTTAAGGCAAAATGCATTTTATGAAATGTTCTCTGATAGCTTTATAAAATATACACCCACAATTTAGGAATATCACATTTTCTATACTCACATCATGCCCACTCACAACAAAAATAAGTTTTATCCACTTAAGTGAGAAAAATGACATTTCAGTAAAAGTTATTTCTGCAGATCCATTTGTTTGTTAGACACATACATTCCTATTTCTGTGAGAGATCAAACATTTCATTTTCTGTTTTTTCTCTGGTGGCATTTGTTCTCTTGATAACATGTAATAAGTTTTCTATCTGTGTTTCATTGGTGGTATTTTGTGGCACAGAATTTTCTTAACTAAGCACTATAGGCAAATCAGCTCATCTTTGAATCTTTGTGTTCATCATAGTATAATAGAATCATCTTCCAATCATGAAAATTATTTTTAAAAGAATACGTGTGATTTTCACTTGTTAAGAATGTGGATTTGACATAGAAATTTTAATTCATTGGACATGTGTGATAAAAAATACTTTCGTTTTTTCAAATGACATTTCAGTTACTTAATATATTTTATTTAAATTTCAAAATCAGGCTGAACATGCCAATTTTATCTTCAGTACCACATACATAATAACAGTCTTTGCATATGAGTGAAAGTGTATACCCTGGGATCATAATATAAGATCTTCCTAGACCCTTACCAGCTGTGTAACTGTAAATAATTTCTTTGAGTAGCCTATGATCAAGTCTTTTATTCTATAAAATTATAAAAATGAAAACATAAAATTATCATGAGGTTTACTATGAATTAATATATTAAGCTCACAAAAGGGTCTCAAGTACATAATAAATACTCAAATAATGCTGATCACTATTGTGTAATGGGACGTAAAAGGAAACCTAACACAGTATTAAAGAAGCATTTGTAGTTGTTGAGTATTAGAACAGAGGCGTCACCTTACAGAGGATAGCAACACCATTCCTGCCTCAGGGAAACATGAACATGCCCTGTGCTGCGATGTTACCACCAAGGAACTTATTTGCATTTCCTGTGGTTAGAGACACAGATAATGAGTCAATTATTTGAAAAGCAATGAACTGTATAAAAACTTTTAAATCATTACAGTGTAACAGAGAGTTGGAGTCATAATGGGAAAAAAAAGAGAGAGAGAGAGAAAAGAGGGCCTGATAGCTAAGTGTTAAATTTTTCGTGTGTTCAAAGGATAGATAAAGAAAAATGGAACATCTATAGGACATAAGAAAAACTGTTTCACAGATTGGGTGCTGGGATGATCTGTGTCCTCTGTCGGTAAGAACTCCTAGGCTCAGGCTCTGGTCCTCCAAACAATTGTAGTTAGAGCAAAGGCCTTAAAAAAAATAAAGTTAATGCAGTCATAAGGGCAGAGACTTAATCTGCTAGGGTTTGTGTACTTATAAAGAAAAAGAAAAAGCAAGCATGCTGTGAACAAAGAAACTGCCAGGAGAGGGCACAAGGATTAGGCAGCAGCCATTTGCAGGCCAAGATGAGAAGCCCCTGGCAAAAAAGAAACTTGCTGACCATTCCAGTTTGGTCTTCAAACCCTCAGAACTGTGGAAAAATAAAGTTAACTTGTTGCCTCCACTCAGTTTATGGTACCCTACAAACTAATAACAGAACCAAAAGAAGAGAGGGTTCCAGACAGATGGGAATGATCGATTGCAAGAGTTTAAGACAGAGGGGAAATAAGAGAGAATTGGTGTTATTTGGCTCAGGAATTAAGAAGATATTTTTAGCTTTGCACAAGCATTTCTTGTTGTTCTTGTTTAAGATTTATTTATTTTGATTGCAAAATAGATATACAGAGAGGAGGAGAGACAGAGAGGAAAGATCTTCCATCTGATGATTCACTCCCCAAGTGACCACAACAGCAGTAACTGCACCAATCCGAAGCCAGGAGCCAGGAACTTCTTCCAGATCTCCCATATGGGTGCAAGGTTCCAAGGTTTTGGGCCATCCTCGACTTCCTTCCCAGGCCACAAGCAGGGAACTGGATGGGAAACGGGGCTGCCAAGGTTAGAATGGGTGCCCATATGGGATCCCAGTGTGTTTAACATGAGGACTTTAGCTGCTAGGCTACCCTGCTGGGCCCTGCACAAACCTTTTTATGGAATCATATAGGCAGCCTGCAGTGGATTGAAAGCTAAAAATTGTATTTTTATGGAAAACAGAATAATATTGAATTGTTCCAATATCAATATGATGGAATTGGTGTTGCATGATGAATGAAAGACTTAATACTTGCCCTTATTAATTTTATATTCTTCAAAATTAATAGCTCAGATATTATTCTTTTTTTTTTAAAGATTTATTCAGTTTATTACAAAGTCAGATATACAGAGAGGAGAGACAGAGAGGAAGATCTTCCATTCGATGTTTCACTCCCCAAGTGAGCCGCAACGGGCCGGTGCGCTGATCCGAAGCCGGGAACCCGGAACCTCCTCCGGGTCTCCCACGCTGGTGCAGGGTCCCAATGCATTGGGCCGTCCTCGACTGCTTTCCCAGGCCACAAGCAGGGAGCTGGATGGGGAGTGGAGCTGCCGGGACCAGAACCGGCGCCCATATGGGATCCCGGGGCTTTCAAGGCGAGGACTTTAGCCGCTAGGCCACGCCGCCGGGCCCCAGATATTATTCTTTATCCCTACTTATTCAGTGCCTTATAATTTTTCACTGTAGTATATACGTATGGCAGAATTTTTTATTGTAGTGTATATGAAGTAACTTAAATTTTTTGATTCTAACATTCTCCATTGCATATAACAAGCAATTAGGGAACAGACAGGATATTCATTATTTTTATTATCTCAAAACATAAGAAATATTCAGTAAGTATGGAATAAAATTAACTGAGGAGTATGTCATTTATATTTTCACATGTAAAATAGCATCTCAGAAACTGCGATTTGTTTTGTTTTTATAATTATCATAATTTATTCCAACTTTTCCTTTCTCTAAGTTTCCCTACTAGAAGCTCTGTCTGGAATAAGTTAGCCAACTCATTATTTACTTCTGCCATTGATTTTTTAAAAAAATTTAGAAAATCTATTTTTATATAAGCATTACTATGCAAGTGATTTTGTAATTTTCTAAAGAACATCTTCATATTAATTGCTTTTCTCAAGTTTCCAACTCCAATTGCACAGAAATTCTCATTTTCAATCTGTGTAAAATAAACTAATTCACATTCCTCATTTATAACTTTAGTATTTAGTAAAGCTTGTAATATAAAATGTATAAAATGTACCCATTAATTTGTACATTTTAATGAGAATTTATTAAGGCTTATGTGCATATTTTCACCAGTATAAATGGAAAAAATATAATAGTTTTATTATTCGGAAGAGTTCATTTGCTCCTTTGAAGATATCCATTCCAAGTCTGCCCAAGAAATCACTGATTTATTTTGTCTATTTCAGAATGTCAGAGATATTGAACCTTATGACATGCCTTCAGCAGAATATAATTTTATGATGAATGAATCATATTTTGTTGAATCACAATTTGTTTTTATTGCTAAGTAGAATTTTTTAATGAGCACACCATAATTTTTTCGTCCATTTTTAAGTAACAAAAAGCTGTGCTAGCACAAACTTGGTGGAATGAATGAACAACAACAACAAAATCACACTTCTTAAGTTTTAGAGATCAATAGGCCAAAACTAATCTCTTTGGGGTAAAATGTAGGAATCGGAATCCGCACAGGATTGCACTCCTTGTGGAGGTGTGGTGGCATGCTTTTCCTGATTTTCCATCTAGAGAAAGCTCAAAACTTTGGTTCCTGGGTTCCTTCTGTCTTCAAAGCCAACACATCATCATGTCTCATTTTTGACTAGCCTCTCTCCCTTTTGTACTTCTAGGACTCCTCTCATTGAGTTTGAACTACTTTCATTTCTTTGTGTACTCTTCTCCACCCAAGATCCTCAATGTATTCACTTACAAAGGCTGTTTTTGCTGAGATATGAAACATATTAAGTTTCTGGAGAAGATGACATGTAAATTATTCACAAATCTTTCAGCAAGTATGGTGTCATGTCCTTCAGTGGGGGACTGCTGAGCATAGTTATAAGATTAATTTTTTTTATTAATTTCATTGCATTATGTGACACATTTTTTTTTATGCACTGGGATTCCTCCCGCCCCTCCCCAAGCCCCCCCCCCCCCCCACGGTGAATTGCTCCACCTTGTTGCATTTCCATAGTTTAAATTCAGTTGAGATTCTTTCATTGGAGGTTTTGACCAATCATACAGTCCAGCATCTTATTGTCCTGGTAAGTTCAATGGCTTCTTGGTGAGACCATCTCTGGTCCGAAGGTAGAACCAGCAGAGTATCATCTCAATCAAGTAAAAAACCCAACATAATATTTACAACCATTTACAGCATTATGGCATTAATTGACATGGTATTGATTAACCAATATGTTACTAGGGAATTGCAGGTTCTCAACCACAACCTGTGACTTCCTCATAGACATTTCAATTTTGGTTTATATTCAACCATGTTCTATATACCTTAAAATGGCTATAGATTGCTATTCAGCTGTCTCTTGTCTGTTTTAATGTTAGTATTTAGCATTTTATAGCATTGAAGCATGATTTTGCTGAACCTGGTTGTTTTTCAGGTAGTCTAACTCTATAACTTTAACAGGACATATGTCAACAGTTTAAGTGAACGTTTTTGGGAGGGGTGTGCAGAGAAATCTTTATCACCCCAGAGAGGAGTAACTGATCTTTGTGTCCCACCCAGTGAGTTATAAGTGCATCCTGGCTGGCCGCTTCCTGTCTGTTTCTAAGCTTTCCTAGTTGTTCTCTGTCGATCTATTCTAGTTTGTTTGTTCATTTGTTTGTTTGTTATGAGGGGCTTCTGGAGTGATCCTGATGGTCCTTACAAAAGAGGGTGGGGACCCAAAGTTGGAAGCAGGCAAGGGCCAGAGAAAGCTCCTCTCCCTAGTTCCAAAGGAAGTTTACTGTTCTTCTGTTTCTGCGGACCACTCAGGGATCCTGATCCTGGTTGTCATTCCAATGACCCTGGATCCTGCAAGGCAGGAATTGGGCTTCTTCCATCCCACATTGTAGATCCAAATGGGGTGGGTGACCTCAGAGTTCTTGGCCTCTGAAGGCACTCCATTTCCCCCGTGGTCTCCTTGGCAGTAGGGATGTAGTCCTCAGTGCTCGTACTGATAGTCCTTGGTGAGGCTCTGGGAGTCTTCAGGGTTGGGAGTTGGGATACAAGCCTCCTCCTGTCCCCCTGCTCCACTCTGGGGTGCCCCCCTGCTCTATGCGTATGACCTCCTGTTAAGAGGTTGTTAGGATTGCTCCTGATTCCCCCCACATGTCTTTGTAGTTTTGCTATTGTCTAATGCTGACTCGAATTTGCTGTCTATGAGTTACCAGTTATGATCCTGATAGGTTATACTTCCCGTCTTCCTCACACCTACTAGGGTGATGTAAGATTTCTCTGCTCTCCCTCCCCATTTCCAAGTATCATAGGGCCTTACAAGTATATTAGGTTTTACAATTCTTGAAGTAGATCATAAACAATCTGACTCATATCGATTGTTGGTTCATTGGTTACTTCACAATGTCTTATTGCATGAGATACAGGCTGTTTGGGGTTGAAATAATATTACTGTTTTCTGGATTGACATCATTTCATAACAGCCACATCAATCACAACAACAACAACAACAACATCAACAACAGATTATAGCACTCTGATAAAATAATGCGCCTCTGAGTAACCAACACATGCTTAACTAAAAGGAAACACAGAAGTCTTTTGGGAAAAATGATGCCATCGTCTACTTCATGAGCGTGTGATGAATTGTACTAGTGAAAAGAGATTATTTGGAAGCAACCAGACTGACATAAAAATAGCAAAACATATCAGAAAGTGTTGCAGTCTGGCCTGGCCCTGTACGTCTTGTCCCAGTCCACACTTGTGCCAAGGGAGACAACTGTATCCTGACTAGACTCAGCCCTTTTCCAGCTCATGTGCCCCTTGGTGGGAACCTCCACCCAGTTACAGTGTTCCCTTAGCCCCTCAACCGCAGCCTGTTCCCAGCCAGTGATCTGCCTGCCTGCCTGTGGTTGCTCTGACTCAGCTTGGCCTAGCCTTCACCTATCACAACCTTAGCCTTAGACACTGTGGATCAGCGTCCATGGCTCACGCAGACCAGTTGGTATAAAAACTTAGCTGGGCATGTCCTGTGCTCCACCCTGGTTACCAACCTTAATTGTGGGCTAAGGTGTGCTCTGTATTGCCCGGCGCGCCCATTCCATTGCCGTTTTAATACATTGACCAGCTGTTGATGCAGCTTTGCCCAACCTTTCCGACCCCCAGTTCACCAGTGGGAGATATAATTCACCTGGGGAACTTCACGTTTCTCTCCTTTGAGCCCCTCCCGGATCCCATTCTCCTATATGCCACTGCGCTTTGGGCCAGTGCCTGTGCAATCTGGCCCTCCCCTTTGCCTTGCTTGAGCTGGTGAACGTTGTAGTCTGGCCCACCCAGCACCCCCTCAGGATGCACACTCGAACGCTGCTGCCCCAACTAGTCCAGATTGCCGTCGGTTCTCCAATCTGTGGTCAAAGGCATGCTTCCCAGTCACACCTAGCTTAGTCCATCACCATTCCATCTCTAGAAGTGACCTGTGAAGCTAGAATTTCTATAGGGTTTGGCCCTCGCCTCCCCAACTGAGTCTCCCCCCAATATGTTTCTCTGGCATGTTGTTAATGCCATAGCCCTGCTTAAGGTGACCGGACTCTGCTTGGTCAGTTCTGTTTCCAGCTCTGTCATCCACCTGGACCAACGGGTATTGTGTTCCGGCTCGATCCTACCGACTTCACACTCAGTCCCCACACAAGTCAATGTGAGCTGTAGCCCGGTTGGGACGACTCCACACAACCTCCGCCTGATCTACTCCTTTCCCTGCTTTCCATGCATGTGAGTGAGTTACCGCAGTCTTGTTCAGTCTGTCCTACCTCTCATTAAACTCTGGAAATTATTGATGCATTTTGAAGCCCAACTCGACCCGACCAGCCCTCTACCCAGCCCAGATAAATACTGGCATGTGCGTTTCTGTTTAGCAATCCCACCCCTATATTGGTTTCGTGTTCATCAGAGGGGTAGTTACCTAAGAGGAAGATGCCCACTATCTCCCTACTAGGCCACTCGAGCTTCTGGGTCTTGGTTTGGTTGGTAACTCAATCTGGTTCTAATAGTTCTTATGGGTACTCTCATTCAAACCTTCATGTCTCAGTCCCACTCTTGCCCTAGTGTTTATGTTTACTATTGCTGGGAATCACCAGAAATTCATCTCTGACCTACACAAAGGCTGGCCTTATTCAAGAGTGTCCCTGGGCAGCTTTTTCTGATCGTAAAAACTCCGTAGCTCACCACCAGGCAGCCAGCAGGCAGAGCCTGGCACCATTTGGTGCACTGGCCGCCCAAAGCCAGGGACCCCCTCACTGCCTTGCGGAGGTGGTCTTGGCATGCTGAGTCCTCATTCTCGGATCCGGCCTGTCTGGGCCGCTCCCCCAGGGCTGCCCCGAGCCCTGGGGGGCAGCCAGCCACCTCCAGGCCAAGGTTCCAAACCCTCCCCCACTCACCCCACCTCTAGCTTATGGCCGAGAGGCGGAGCTAGCCCTCTAGCCCCGTTCCGGAGGTTCCCTCATGGCAGGCTTACCCGGGGGGAGATGGTAGCTCTTGGGCCTGGGAAATAGCCAGGGACCCCCTCACTGCCTTGCGGTGGTGGTCTTGGCATGCTGAGTCCTCGTTCTCAGATCCAGCCTGTCTGGGCCGCTCCCCCAGGGCCGCCCCCCATAGGATTAATTTTAACGAAACCATGACAAATAGACTGCCCAAATGCTTGGAATATACTACACGCTAATTGTTCTGTATATGAGATTTACTCTATATTTTCATTGTTAATGTTTATGATTATTAAATGAAAGATTAGCCACATTAGCTGTGTTGTCCAATTTCAGCTTTGATCTTAAAGTTTCCTGATAATTAAACTGATCAACATATACATATATATATATATATATATGCAAATATATATATCTATATAGAGCCAGAAGTATTTGCTCAGTTTTTGTCCATTTAAGTACTTAATAATCTTTCATTTTTGAATTATAAGAATGTGCATGACTGAAACAAGTTTTCTTTCAAATCAATATTTTGAATATTGTCTCTACATCTGGCTTTCTTTTTAATGTTTTAAAGTGAATATCTGGGCCCGGCGGCGTGGCTTAGCGGCTAAAGTCCTCACCTTGAACGCCCCGGGATCCCGTATGGGGGCCGATTCTAGTCCCGGCAGCTCCACTTCCCATCCAGCTCCCTGCTTGTGGCCTGGGAAAGCAGTTGAGGACGGCCCAATGCATTGGGACACTGCACCCGCGTGGGAGACCCGGAAGAGGTTCCAGGTTCCCAGCTTCGGATTGGCACGTACCGGCCCGTTGCGGCTCACTTGGGGAGTGAATCATCGGACGGAAGATCTTCCTCTCTGTCTCTCCTCCTCTGTGTATATCTGGCTGTAATAAAATGAATAAATCTTTAAAAAAAAAAAAGTGAATATCTTCCGAGGTGAATTTCATACATTCCGTAGGACTGACATCTGATATTTTCAATTAGCTTTCTTTTCTCGTTCGTGTTTTAGCAATGACAACATCATGAGTATATGTTATTCCCTCTTCTTCCCTTCTCATCCGTTTCATATTTTCAGCTTTCAAAAGGAAGTCTGTGATCCATACTGATTCAATATTTAGATATGGCTTGAAGTAAGGATCAAAGTTCATTCAGGTTTTTATAGGGATATCCAGCTCAACACCATTTATTTAAAACAGTATCTGTTTCAGGGCCCAGGGCACTGGCCTAGTAATTAAGTCTTTACTTTGCAACTACCAGGATCCTGTATGGACGCTAGGTTGTGTCCCACTTGCTCCACTTCCCTTCCAGCTCCATGCTTGTGGCCTTGGAAAGCAGGTCAGAATGGCACAAAGCCTTGGGATCTGTGTGGGAGATCTAAAATTTCCTGGTATCAGATTAGCTCAGTTCTGGCCATTGCAAACACTCACTGAGTGAGCCATTCGATGGAAGATCTTCTTCTCTGGCTCTCCTCTCTGTAAATCTGTCTTTCCAATAAAAGTAAAAGGAAATATTTAAAAATGATAAGATATACAGTTTTCATTCTTATGAATATTGTATCCAACACAAAAAAGAAAAACTGTAAAGAAATTTGAAAAAGAAACTGAAAATATAGTTTTGGATAGAAATATAATTGCACGCTTGGTCAATTTTCATTAAACTATTTCATTCAATCAGATTCTAACTAGTCTGTCCGTACAATTCTGTCATTTACATGCTCTTTCTTTGTAGCTTTTAGTTTTGAATTTGCCTTTTTATTGATTTACTTTATGTTTATAGAAAGTAAGCAAATTTCACAATACATATGTAATAGCATAGGGATACTTCACACCCTGCCTTTCCCCCCTCTCTTCACTGCCTACCCACCCTCCTCCATCCTTAGTTATTTTCATTTTTTCCTAATTTTTATAATGACATATTCTTGCCTCAGATGGTTATCAGAGACTTGACAGTTTTAGGTAAAGATAGCAACACATGGCAAATAGAAAGAGAAGAAACATTAGATTTAGGTATTTGATTCATTAAGGATTGATTTTTATATATGGTTCAAAGTGGATGTCTTGTTTCATAGTTCTGCACCTGTAGATTCAGTTTTCCCAGCATCGTCTTTTAAAGAGACAGTTTTTTCTTCACCAGATTGATATAGATTCTCCTGTCATAAATTAGTTAGCTGTAGATGTATAAGTACATTTCTGGGATTTCTATTCTTCTCAATTGATCTTCATGCCTATTTTTGTGTTGACACCAGGGTATTTTGATTACAACCACCCTTTAGCATGACTTGAATCCTGGCATTGTGATGCCTCTTTAGTTTTGATGCCCAAGACTGCTTTAATTATTCAGTGTTTTTTTTTTTGTTGTTGTTGTTTGTTTGTTTCCATATGAATTTCAGCGTTAGTTGTCAGGATCTGAGAAAAATGTCCTAGATATTTTGATTGGGATCACATTGGATTTGTACATTTTTTTCAGTACTATCAACATTTTTATTGTATTAATCTTAGCAATCTATAAACATTACAACTCTCTCCATGTTTTGGTGTCTTCTCATGTTTCTTTAATGTTTGTGATTTTCATCATTGAGATATCTAAAACTTCAGTTTATGTTTTACTTGTGTAAGTTTGATTATATTGTGTCATGGTGAAGATCTTTTCTCCCATGCCTTTTAGGAGTCCAGTGTACTTCCTGTACTTAGATACCTCTATCTTTCTCCATATAATAAAGTTTTCAGCTATTTTGTTGAATAGGCCTTCTAATTCACTCTTTCTATGGCTTCAGGAACTCCGTGAGTGTATATTAAGTCATTTGACGATCTCCCGTAAATCCTGGACACTATTTATGGACTTTCTCATTTCTTCATCTTTTTTTTTTTTTTTTTTTTTTTTTTGTCTGACTGAGATATTTTACCAAAGGAGTGTGCTCCTTGCCCACAGTGATCTGCCAGAACCATCCCCTTGCTCTGGTGCTGTCCAGACCCAGAATCAATTAATATGGAAGACTCTGTGCCAGGCAATGCTTCTAGGAACTCCAGCCATGCGATCTGCTCAATGCATTTTACCTTCACATCTGTATGTGAGTCTCTACTGCACAGTTATTACAAATCCTCTTAAATGAAAAGCCATAAGATAAGACCAACAGAGAGAAAAACAGAAAATTTACAACACTATGCAGTTAAATAACATGCCACTGAATGACTACTGTGTCACTGAACAAATCAAAATCAAAAACTGTCCTGAGGCAAACGATGCTATTGGGTGATCTATGAATCAGTGAAGAAAATGATAAAAAGAAAAAAACCTTTTTGTTTTGAATGGATGAAAATAAAACAAAATATATCAAATCCCCTGAAATGCAGCAATAACTGTATCAAAAGGGCTATTGATCTTGTATTTTGCATGAAGGTTGCCTTGTATTATAGAAAACATATGATATTTGTCCTTTGCATTTTAGCATTATAGATACATGTTTTAATGATATTGCAGATAAATTAGAATACACAATGAAATGGATTAGAGGAAAAGACTCAGATATGGTTGGAATTAGATTTTGGGAATAATAACACCCCACATTTATAAGAACAGCAGAAGCATTTCTATATACCATGTTTAAGTAAAGATCCAAAAAAATCAGAGTTCACTTAATCCCTTAAAACAAAACACATTTTTGGTGACGTGAAGGAGAAAAGATCGTGGTGTATGTATGACATTTCAAGGAAGAGAGGGTTGGCAATATGATGCCAGCATTGCAGATTTTTGCTACATGGAGTTCTGGCTGTTCCACTTCAGAACTGGCTTTCTGCTAATGTGCCTGGGAAAGTGGTGGGGCATTACTCAAGTTTCCGTATTCCTTCATTGATATGGGAGACCCTGATGAAGCCCTTGGCTCCTGGCTTCATCCTGATCTGGCTGAACACACTACAGTCATTTGGGGAGCTAACCTATTGACAGAAGACCTACCTCTTTCTACCACTTCTCTATTTCTGTAGCTTTGACTTTCAAATAAATGAAAACATTCTGAAAATTTAAGAAAACATTGTGCATTGAAATAATATTTATTTATACTAAGTAATAGTGAAATGAGAAAGACATTCTCAAGTTGGAAATAAAAGACGCAAGCCTTCAAGAAAAAAAAAAAAAGACAAGTAAAATTGAAGACATAAAAAAAGTCATATAGCTAAACCAAAGACCCAGAAAAAATTGGAAGAGAATTCTACAATATACGCCCCCAACACAGAGTATTTTTCCTAAATTTTGTATTTTCAATCTGTACATATGAAATGTTCAAGAAAAATAAGTAAGATTTACAAAGAGTTCAATAGAAAAAGGTATATATATATATATATATATATATATATATATATATATATATGCATTAAATCTGTGACAAGATATGGAACTACATTCACTTTTCTAATTACATAAAATAATTAGTTTACTTAATAGAAATCACTGAATACTTCTACATTTTGCAAAGTGAACCATTAACAAAATAAAAATAGATATTTCCTCTAATAGAACTCATGTTTTAGTCAGAAGATGACTAACAATTAAAAAATTAGCATCAAATATTTTATGAGAATTGGTTACTAAAGATAAAACAAATCAGAAAAAAAGGTGAGTAAGGATATTAATGAAGGCAAGATGACAGTGATGTTAAATTCAATGAACAGGGAGGACCCCTGGTAAGTGTAGCAATGTGTTACTGCATTTCAGGATTTCATATCTAATAGAAATATGTGTACAATACATGTACAAGAATGTTATTTGTTCACTATTTGCAAAGCAAATGCCTCGAAAGGACACTGTTTATTTACCAAATGTATCTGTATTAAAATAAATCAGAATTTTATGATATTCATAGAGTGACTCATATAACAATGAACTGAATACAAAGCAATGTGTAAAAAGTAAATAAAATAATGATAAGAAAAAGTAAGCTTTATAACAGACACTCTCTTGTTGGTTTCCGCTTAAATCAAATTTAAAAGGAGAAAATGCTGAAAATAGATTGTGAAGTCAAGACAGAAATAATTTTCTGTTTTGTGCCCTGTATAGTGGCTACTCAATGGCTTTCTCATGGGGTAAGTCACTATACTATTTATCTGCTATTTACACAGTCTTCTGTACACCTGATGCATTTCAGTTTGAAAAAAAAAAAAAAAACCATAAAGCCAGTGATCTTACTTTCCCTTTTGAGATACACAAGAGTCTGTCATTATCCTTCAGGTTTCAAAACTGAACTGGAGACATCTAGGCATTTCTGTCTTTTCATCAGCAGTTCCTGCTTCTCAGTGAGGGCTTTGATCTGTACACCTGGGCCTCTCTTACACCTGGAAAGCTGCATCCGTGTCTCTCCTCTCCTCTTTGATATGTAATGTATGTTTCATTGGATCTTCTGTTGATGGTCTTTCATACTTCCAGATTCATGCTTGTATTTATGCTTCCCGAATATTTCTGCTACACTTTGGGAATATTTACTATTTGTCACTGAAGTTATACATTCAATTTCAGAATTATCACTTTATTTTTTACTGGTTTTCATTCTGAAATTGCTTTACAGCCCTGATGTGTTAGTCATTAAAGATGGTCGATAAGAGAAACACTTTTTTTTAAGTTGCAGGAATTGTACTGACCCCTTGAAATCAATGATTGACCTGTGACTAGGTTCGCCTACAGAAATGAGAATAGAAGACAAATGTGAATCTTACAACTAGCAAACTTAGGATCCAGGACATATTTGCTCTTATTGATTTGAAATTCTGTGCCTCAGTGAACAACATTCTATATCAAGGCTCTTCACTGCTCTGGCTCATTGATCAAAGGCATTTAGGAATTGAGCCTATTGTTATCTCATGTTTGATAGATAGCATATCCAAGAAATAGCTAGCACTTTAGGCACTTTATTATTGTAGCATTATCTTGCTTACTCTGATTACTACATCATGTAGTAATTTCTAATCATTTTCTAATATTTCACCAAGTAATTTATATTGTTCAGTTTAGTGTGATACTTATTCCAAAACTACAATTTGCTTCTTCCTAATAAATTCCATTATCTATTTTCTTACTTACAGATCTGTTTACAGGCTGAAAATGACACTTATCTAAAACGTGTGTATTGAAAAAAGGAATTCCTTCATTCCTCTTGACTGTTTATTCAGTTACTGATGGAATAATCAAACATCCTAAAATAGTTGGCAAGTCTAGCATCACTTCAATAACAACGTTATTCAACAACAAAATCAAAGGCAAATGTGAAAAACATCCCAATAAAATAACTCAGAAGACTAAATCAATTAACAACCCATTGCTAAAACGACAGTATCAAATTACCGTCCAATTATATTAACCCTGAATACAAATGGTTTAAACCCATCGATGAAATGTCATAGATTAGTAGATTGGATTAAAAACATATATTTGTTGCTATATGAGACATATCTCACCACCAAATATCAGCGGAAACTATATCTCATGGATTTTGATTTTTTTAGATTTCATCTCTTCAAAACACTTTCTCATTAAATTCTTCAAAGACTCATAAATCATACCGTAGCATCATTTTATTCAAGAAGTTTTTTGATTTTCTTTTTCATTTCTTCAGTGACACGTTAGCCATTCAGTAGCATGTTATTTCATTTCATGGTGTTTTTAATTTCTTTTTTTCTTCCTGTTGTTGATTTTGCTTTGTGGCTTTTCATTTAAGGGGATGTACAAAAAC
Organism: Ochotona princeps; assembly: GCF_030435755.1. Lineage (NCBI taxonomy): Eukaryota > Metazoa > Chordata > Mammalia > Lagomorpha > Ochotonidae > Ochotona > Ochotona princeps. Next base: position 69,985,412 of record NC_080833.1, read on the forward strand.
TGTGTAATGGAGGCTATCATATCTATATGTGAGGATACAATGAATTATGCATCTCTACTTCTAGACCAAAGATGGACTCCCAATTAAACTGTTTACTCCATCTTGACAAAAGGATGCTGGACTCTCTGCCATTGTCCATGCCCTCACTGATGGATATATGACTGTTCATGAAGAACTATACTACAGTAATATTATAGGGGAACTCAGTGTGGCCAGGAGGAGACTTACGGAGGGAGTAAGGGAAATCCCACAGCCTATGGAACTGCATCATAAAGTGATAATAATAATGAAAATCAAGTAAAAAATAACAAAGTTATTAAACAACCTGAAAAAAGTGAACACTGGAAGAGTGAGCTTCAGTGCCATGCTTGTCCCCACACCCCTGTTCATTTGGGTTCAGCAAAGCCAGTTCACCAATGGTGTTTTTAATATCCACTTTTCTCAGAATGGAGTCAATTCCTCTCTTAAGAAAAATGCATCAGAGAAAAAGATGGCCGACTGCAGAGAGCTGGTGTAGGGTGGAGTAGGGAAGGAGGGGAGCCGATCCAGCAGAGAAACAGGCCAGGAGGTGCGAAACTGTAGGGAGAAGAACGAGAAGGTCACTGGAGTTCACTAAAGCAAGAAGATCTACACAGCGTGAAGGAACAGCCGCAAAAAGTAGGAAAGAAAATACAGCACGCCGCGAGAAACCTGGTGAGTCACGATCCCAGGCAGGGGGAAGGCGGCGGAGGCTCAACCGCCCCAGGGAAAACAGAGGCGGCTGGAAGGATAGGCGCCCACACCGACAGGGGCACCAGTCCCCTGGAAGGCAGGAGCCCCCAGAGGAGGCTACTGGACTGATCATTGGGTGCATCATCCCTGCAGAAGTGGAGGAAAAGCAGGGGAGATTTCCCAGAGGCTTGCCTACCCGCTGCTCAGCGGCTGAGGGAGAGTGCAGAGGGAACAGGAGCGGCGCTGTGGGACTGGGGCTCAGAGATTCCCCGTATGGCTCTGAGCTGTGGACTGGCTGTGGGAGAGTCAGTGGATCCTGTTGCTGGACTCGCCCTGAGCCCCAGAGGCTGGGCAACGCTCGACAGGGCCTCATGTCCTGGGCAGAGGAGCAGACTAGTGGGGGCACATCTCACCTCAAGGGCTCTGTGCCTCTCAGAGATCCGCTTCTACCCTTGAGAGAGTGCAGCTGAGGAAGTGGCTTCTTCAGGGCAGAGTCCCCAGCTGGGCTCAGCTAGAGAGGCCAGACCAGAGCGGGCTCAGCTGAACTGGCCGGACAGGTTTTCCCAGCAGGAGCCCGCTCCGAAAGACCTGCCTGCGGTGTTGCAGCCCTCAGCGGAGCAGCGCTTCCGAGTTTGGCACTGGGGCCGCGGAGATTTCCAGCCCAGCACAGGCCGGGGTTGGGGATTTTAGACTCCGAGCAGCAGGAGCCCCTGCTGTGCTAACCTCAAGCCCTGAAGGAGAGTCTCGGCTCAGCACTGAGGCGGAGACCCCCGCTGTATTAGCCTTGTGACCCAAAGCCCAGGCGCGGCTCAGCAGAGTGAATCTGTAGGGCACTGCCTTTGAGAGGGAGCCACAGGGGAAGGGGCCTGGCACTAGGGCTGGCCCACAAAGCCTCCTGACCCAGCTCAGGGCTGTGATCTACAGACCCTGAAAGCAGCTGGTGACTCAGGCAGTAAGCCCTGCTGGGCTCAGCCGGAGACCCCAAACCAGAGCCGGCTCAGCTGAATCACCGCTAAAATCTCAAAACAACAAGAAGCAAAAACACAATGAGGAGAAGTATCAGAAAAAGCAATGACCCAGAGGAAAGATCAAGCACTCCCTCCCAATACAACCAAAAACTAATCTCAATATCTGAGATGCAAGATGAAGACATAGAGGAACTGTCAGATAAGGACTTTAAGAAGCTAATGATGAAATTCGTCAGAGAGAGTGAAAAGCGCTGGGAAGAGTCTAAGGCATTCGAAAACCATATCACTGCAGAAATAAATCAAATCAAAAAGGGAATCCTCGATATAGAGCACAAAATTGAAAGCCTAACCAACAGAATGAACACAGCAGAGGATAGAATATCAGAATTGGAAGACAATCAGAATGAAAGGCAGCAGCTCATCAAACAGTTGGAGACAAATCTAGAGAAAGCCAATAGGTCCATACAGGAAATGAAAGACAACCTCAAAAAATCAAATATTAGAATAATAGGCCTTCCCGAAGGAGTGGAAAAGGAGACAGGCTTGCAACGGGTGCTCAATGAGATAATACAGGAGAACTTCCAGAATATTGGAAATATAAATCCAGCACAAATCCAGGAAGGGCAAAGAACCCCCAGGAGATACGACCCAAACAAATCGTCTCCCAGACATGTAGTCCTCAAGCTACCTTCAAGTGAATACAAGGAAACCATTCTAAGACAAGTAAGAAAAAAGGATAAGATTACTTTCAGAGGAAGGGAAATCAGGATCACAGCCGACCTATCAGAAGAAACGCTCCAAGCAAGGAGAGAATGGGGTAAAACCTATCAAATCCTGAAACAAAACAACTGCCAACCAAGAATAATGTACCCAGCAAAGCTCTCATTTATATTTGAGAATGAAATCAAATACTTCAACAGTAAAGAGAAACTCGAAGAATACATCAACACGAAACCAGCTCTGGAAAATCTCCTCAGGAAGGTGCTAAACCCAGAAAGAAAAAATACAAACCAAAATCAAAGATGGCAAATGGGAAGACCTCCCCACTAAAATCCATACAAGAAAAGTCAACCAATCAAGAACTCTAATAGTCGCAAATACACACTTGCATACTTACACTCATGGCAGCCCAAAACCAATTCCTTTCAATATTATCTCTAAACACAAATGGCTTAAACTCACCAATCAAAAGGCATAGATTAACGGAATGGATCATCAAACAGCACCCAACTATATGTTGTCTACAAGAGACACATCTAACCAGAAAATCCTGTAAGAAATTTAAAGTGAAAGGATGGAAAAAGACATTTCATGCCAATGGACGAGAAAAAAAGGCTGGCGTAGCTGTTCTAATCTCAGATGACCTAGACTTCAAGCTGACAGACATCAAAAAGGACAGAGAAGGACATTATATATTGGTGAAGGGACTGATCCATCAAGAAGTAATTACAATCGTGAACATATATGCACCTAATTCCAATGCGCCTAGCTTCGTGAAGCAACTACTTACAGACTTAAGGGGAGACATAGATACACACACAATAATAGTGGGTGATCTTAACACCCCACTAACAACTATAGACAGATCAACAAAACAAAAACTCAACAAAGAAACAACAGAGCTCGTACAAACATTAGAACAACTAGACTTGGTAGACATTTATAGAATTTTTTATCCTAAGACCACAGATTATACATTTTTTTCAGCAGTGCATGGCACCTTCTCCAGGATCGACCACATGATAGGACACAAAGCAAATCTAAATAACTTCAAAAAGATAGGAATCATACCATGTACCCTCTCAGACCACCACGGAATGAAACTGGAAATCAGCAATTCAAAATGTCCCAGGAAATATAGAAACTCTTGGAGGCTGAACAATATGCTATTAAACGAACAATGGGTCAGGGAAGAAATTAAAGATGAGATCAAAAAATTTATGGAAACCAATGAAAACTCTGACACAACATTCCAAAACTTGTGGGACACTGCCAAAGCAGTGCTACGGGGTAAACTCATCGCAATTGGAGCTCATGTCAAGGCCCAAGAGAGTCGCCAAATACAGGAACTAACCACACACCTCCAGGAATTGGAAAAGCAGCAGCAGATGAGCCCCACACACAACAGGAAACAAGAAATCATCAAAACAAGGGAGGAAATCAACCAGATAGAAATAAAAAAAACCATACACAAAATCAACGAATCAAAAAGCTGGTTTTTTGAAAAGATAAACAAAATAGACACCCCGCTGGCCCGTCTGACAAAGAAAAAACAAGAGAAAGCAAGAATTAACAGCATCAAAGATGAAAAAGGCAACATAACAACAGACATTACAACCATTAAGAACATAATCAGAAATTACTACAAAGCACTGTACTCCAACAAATCAGAAGACCACCAAGAAATGGAAAAGTTCTTAGACTCACACAACCTGCCAAAACTTAGCCCAGAGGCAACAATCAACCTGAACAAACCCATAACTGAAGCAGAGATTGAATCAGTGATTAAAGACCTCCCAACAAAGAAAAGCCCAGGCCCAGATGGCTTCACTACAGAATTCTACAAAACATTCCGAACAGAACTAACTCCAATCCTCTACAAACTCTTCAAAACAATAGAAAAGGAAGCAACCCTTCCAAACTCATTCTATGAAGCCAACATTACCTTAATCCCAAAACCGGGCAGAGATCCTACAGAGAAAGAAAACTACAGACCTATCTCTTTGATGAACATTGATGCTAAGATTCTCAACAAAATCCTAGCCAACAGAATTCAAAAACACATCAGACAGATCATTCATCCAGATCAAGTAGGATTCATCCCTGGAATGCAGGGATGGTTCAACATTCGCAAATCCATAAATGTGATACACCACATCCAAAAACTGAAAAACAAGAATCACATGATAGTATCAATAGATGCAGAAAAAGCTTTCGACAAAATTCAGCACAACTTCCTGCTAAAGACCCTAACCAAGGTAGGCATAGATGGAAAAATCCACAACATAATCAAAGCAATATATGAAAAACCCAATGCCAGCATCATACTGAATGGAGAAAAACTGGAACCCTTCCCACTGAGATCTGGAACAAGACAGGGATGTCCGCTTTCTCCGCTGCTATTCAACATAGTTCTAGAGGTACTCGCTGAGGCCATAAGACAAGAAAAAGAAATCAAAGGAATCCAAATGGGAAATGAAGAAGTCAAGCTTTCACTATATGCAGATGACATGATTCTTTATATGGAAGAGCCAAAAGGCTCAACACAGAGACTACTAGAACTTATACGAGAGTTCGGTAGAGTGGCAGGGTACAAAATTAATGAACAAAAATCAACAGCCATAGTGTATGCTAACAGCCCCAAGTTGGAAAAAGATCTAACCAGCAAAATACCATTCAAAGTAACAAAGGAAAGCATGAAGTATCTGGGAATTAACCTAACCAAAAATGTAGGAGACCTATTCGAGGAAAACTACAAACTACTTAAAAAAGAAATTGAACAAGATCTAGAAAGATGGAGTAACATCCCATGCTCCTGGATAGGTAAAATCAATATCATTAAAATGTCTATACTGCCAAAAGCAATATATACATTCAACGCAATCCCAATCAAATTGCCCAAAACATTCTTCACAGACCTGGAAACAATGATTCAAAGGTTCATCTGGAAACACAAAAAACCACGGATAGCTAGAACCATTCTCAAGAACAGGAAGTTAGCAGGGGGAATCACAGTCCCAGACCTCTGGACATACTATAGGGCAGTGGTTATCAAAACAGCCTGGTACTGGCACAAAAATAGAGAAGAAGATCAATGGAGCAGAATAGAAACACCAGATGGGAACCCACAGAAATACAGCCAAATAATCTTTGACAAAAAGACAAACGACAATCCAGGCAAATGGGAAGGTCTGTTCAATAAATGCTGTTGGGACAACTGGTTGATAGCCTGCAGAAACAAAAAGATAGACCCACATCTCTCACCATATACTAAGATCAAATCCAAATGGATAAAAGATTTAAACCTACATCCAGAAACCTTCAAACTTTTGGAAGAAAATGTTGGAAACACACTGGAACACTTAGGGGTAGGCCCTCACTTCCTAAAAAAGACTCCAAATGCAGTAGAAATCAAGACCAAAATAAACAATTGGGACCTCATCAAACTAAGAAGCTTCTGTACAGCTAGAGAAACAATCAACAAAGTAAAAAGGCAACCCACAGAATGGGAGAAGATCTTTGCACACGACTTAGGTGATAGAGGGCTGATCTCCAGAATATACAAAGAGCTACAAAACAACCAAAATGTCAAAACAAACAAGCCACTCAAGAAATGGGCACGGGAAATGGGCAAACACTTCACAAAGGAACAAACCCAAATGGCAAATAAACATATGAAAAAATGCTCAAGTTCCCTGGCAATAAGGGAAATCCAAATTAAAACATCAATGAGGTACCACCTAACGCCAGTAAGACTGGCCCACATGAATAAAAGCACCAACAACACTTGTTGGCGAGGTTGCGGGGAAAAGGGAACCCTACTCCACTGCTGGTGGGGCTGCAGGCTGGTACAGCCTCTATGGAAATCAGTATGGAGAACATTCAAACAACTCAAATACAACATACCGTATGACCCGGCAATAGCACTCCTAGGAATATATCCAGAACACTTGTTTTATGAGAAACCAACATGCACTCCTATGCTCATAGCAGCACAATCAGTAATTGCAAAGACATGGAAGCAACCAAAATGCCCATCAACAGAGGATTGGATAAGAAAGCTATGGTTCATCTACTCCATGGAATACTACTCAGCTATTAAACAAAACAAAATGCAGTTCTTTGTGGCCAAATGGGCCAAACTGGAAACCATAATGCTAAGGGAAATGAGCCAATCCCAAAAGGTTAAATACCACATGTTTGCCTTAATTTAAGATGACACGATGTTATGTATAACAAGTTATGTTATGAATGTTATATGTTGTGTATAAACCTAAATTGAAGTGTCAATGAGGTGGTCACAGAAGGTGGATAAGAAATCGCATTTACTTTTACCATATTGGTTACTCGTTACTATGTCAATTAATTCCATGGTGATGTAAATTTTTGCTGATGGTATGTTGGAGCTTTTAATTGATCTGGATGATAGTCTGCTGGCTCTGTCTTCGGACCAGAGAGGGTATACCTAAGAAGCCGTTGAACTTATCTGGACAATAAGATGCTGGACTCTATGTTTGGTATATGCTTGCAATGGGGGAATCTCAACTGAACTTGAACTGTGGTTGTGCAACAAGGTGGAGGAATCCACCATGGTGGGAGGGTTTGGGGAGGGGTGGGGAGAATCCCAGTACCTATGAAACTGTGTCACATAATACAATGTCATTAATGAATTTAAAATAAAATTAAAAAAAAAAAAAAATTTAAAAATTAAAAAAAAAAAAAAAAAAAAAAAAAAAAAAAAAAAAGAAAAATGCATCACAGAGGACATTACATTGCACACCTTTCGGACCATACCTTCATGGATGTGTGTTTTGCTGTGTTAGATTCCCAACCACAATGTGAAGCTCTCCGTCTTAAATTTTTAATGTCGATTGTTATCAAAAGATATGTGTATATGTGATAAATTATAGAATGATATTATAATACTTACCCATCTTCACCTGTTCAAGGTGTAGTATCACTTGCCAGTAGCAATCACTTTAGCTTATATCCGCTACCTTAAAAGCGTGATATGATAACCTGTACCTGTCTCTTAGCTTTCACATTCTGCAAATAACTTACTGATTTCCAAAATTAAAACAAAAAATGTTTTACTAAATAAACATTTAACCCAAACTGTTCTTGTGTCTGTTGCTTTGATATATGTACTATTTCAAAAATCACTACTTTGTATTTGCTTCCAAACTGTTTTGCCCTTCTACTTCCCAAAGACTGGTGCTATTCTTCTACATTTTGGTTAATATTTACATAGTGTTCAGCAACTGCATCTAAGTTTTACACAATTTTCCATTATTGATTAAAGTTGAAAATTTCGGTATTATGATTAAGTGCTTGGATTACATGTGTTTTTCAATGAGAACAATAACATAAATTCTAAGTAGCCTGGAAGAGTGAATAAAAGCAAAAACAAATTCTCCTATTTCTAATAATTGCAGGACATCAATTATGTATAATTTGTATTTCCTGGAATTTCTTATGGCCTTACCTTCTACTTTGACATGTTTTATGGGGCCTCTGCCTTGAACCATCTCCTCAATAACAGAATCCCTTGCAAGGAACTTTGCTTTGGTGACTTCCGAGAGCCATTGATCATTTACTATGCAGCTTAGGTCTGTTGGACCACTGTCATACTGAGATTCTCCCTCATTTTTCTGTTTCCTTGTCCTTATGTCCTTGCGCATCTTCACCTGCTCCCTCATTTACCAGCAAATTTAATTAAAACAAGAATTGGAAAGCGGGGTGCTTCTTAGATTACTTGGGACCTATTGTCTCCTCATCAATATCTCACATTCTCTCTCTCTCTTTTTTTTTTTAACAAACTGCAAAGTTACAAATGTTTAAATGAAATATCCTACTTATGGCTAGATTTATCCATTTTTAAGACACTGATTTATTTATTTTTACTGGAAAGGCAGATCTACAAAGAGGAGAGACAGAGAAAAAGATCTTCCATTGACTGGATCACTCCCCAAATGGCCATAAAGGATGGAACTGAGCCACAGAAGCATTTCCCTGGGCCTCTCATGTGGGTGCAGGTCCCAAGGCCTTGAGCCATCCTCCACTACTTTCCCTGTTCATAAGCTGGGAGCTGGAAGGGAAGTGGAGTAGGCAGAATGAAAACCAGTGCTCATATGGGATCCCAGTGCTTGCAAGTGGAGGATTAGCCAATAGAGCCATCGCATTGGACCTGACACAGCCAATATTTTAAGGAGGCATTTTTTTGCATGCAGCATTGGGACTGGAGTGAGAGGAATGAAAACACTCTGGAAAGGAGTTAAAATGCGATAGAAGCACTCTACTTCCTTGTTCTAATGTGCTGTACCTAAAATGTGACTCCCCGCTCCTTAGAAATAAACTTAACTCACAAACAAAAAATGTGTTTCATACGGCTGTTATTTCTAATCTCTTTTGCTAAATAGTGAGTGCAGTTATTCCCTAAATGTGGCAGTTAGATTTTCAGTTTCTTAAACAATCTAAGCATATCTCAATTCTGCCCTTTTTGAGATTATTAATTCAACATTGAAATTTTCTTTAATGCCAGAGATATTTCTTTTCTCTTCTTTCACTCATTATTGCTCTGCAGAAGCTGAGTCTCATTTCAATTCTTAAGAAATGTATTTTTCCCCTGTAAAACATCAGAATCTTTTAGTCTTTCATGGTATGCTAAAATGCTACAAGCATGTGTCTCAATTCACGGGTTTGTTTGTGTGCTTTGTTTTGTTTTGTTCCCCATTCATTGTACCAGGTATTAAGTGATGCTTAACTAGAAGTTTTCTAGGTAATGCAACTCGAGAAATTGTCTCACTAGTTTTTGGACAATGTTCTTTCCTCTATTTCTTTGTTCTGTGTTTCTAGTTGTCAGTTACTAAGCTTCATTAGATTATTTCCAATATATTTTGCTCTCCTTTCTTTTGGTTTGTGGATATTTGTGATATTTTTTCAGTAACTTTTATGAAATTCACATTTCTGGCAGTTGTATATGTAATGTCTAACATCTCTTTCTTATGTGATGATGGTTTCCTTTAAGCAAATGTTCTTGCTTAAATTTTGTGTGATAACTTAAATATATTGCTTTGGTTGTTTATTGACATTGAAGTATTTTCTGTTTCCTTGTTGACTCAGAAAATTTTTGAAAAAAGTTTTTAAAAAAGTTGTAAGTCATTTCATTTATTTTTTCCTCCAAAATTAATGTGTCTTAAAATCTTTGCTATTTTACATAAAAAGGACTAGGTAGCCTACATGCAATTTTCTACAGCTGTAAGGATGGAACCTTTCTAACAGAAAAAAAATGTTAAATTTAGCATGTTACTGTTTAACTCTTCCTCATCACTTACAGCATTATTTGAAATAGTTTAAAATATCAGGTTTTTTTTCCCTGTGGTCTATCTAAAGACATTTTACAGTAATGTATTTAAACTTTAAATAAGCAAGGAGCTTGAAATTCCCAGCATTGTCTAAAATGTTTTACTTGAAATACATGATTTATCCAAAGTTGTCTCATGAAACAGAGAAGTTGAAACATCATATTATAAAACTGTTCTTTCTTCTTTTATTGTTGAGACTTTGTGTAAGAACCCTAAGTAAACAATGGGGTTAAAAATAAGGAGAACATTTCTGAAAGAATATTACTTGAAGAATGTGTCTTTTCTGTAAAATTACTTTGGAATGAAGATATTTCAGACAGAATATATTGTTAAAACCTTTATTTCCTTTGACTGTCTGAGATGTTTCTTCCTAAATACATATCCTCACACACTAAACAATGAATTTAAATGAGGGGAAAAATCTCATCTTTTGAAATTTCCCATTCAATCAATTTCCCTATTAGATACTTACATCTTTTTGTTCACAGATGCCTTGAATTTTCTGAATGAAGGTGCATCATGTACTAGACTCGATTTCCAAGCAGAGTCCATTCCTGGCAATAAAAAAGAGTCCAACTCACCTGTTTCCTCAGTGTTGCCCTCATCTTCAGTCCTCTTGTTTTGTCAATAAGCTTTCATCCTCTGTAACAAAAATCCAATGAAAAGACATTGATTCACTTAATTGAAATATCCAATTGTTTACGCATGACTCTTTTCCAAGCTTAGCTGCCTTAGATGATGTCAGTCTCCATCGCTGTTTCTTGGATCAGCGTTTGCCTTGGTCTTTACTCCTGTGGTGCTGTCCAGTGGTTACAACCTGATGACAACTTAGTGCCAAGCTACGTTACAAAACACTTACTAGAACTCAATCATTTTCTGCCTGATATCAGTTAGTGCACATCCTTGTTAAAATCTCTGTGATGAGAAGATAATCGTTTTTAATGCAAATAGTCAATTTCACCATATAAAGTAACAATAAATAAAACTGATTCAATGAAAATACTAGCTATTCCAAATTTACTCCAAAAGTAAGGAACATTATTGCTGTTCGTAAACAAATAGAACACATGGACATGCAGGATCTGCAAATAGGATCTGGGGTGAGGAATTCCCCACTCTCACTAAAGCACTTATTTTGCTGTATAAGGTGCCTTGCATCAGTCCTAAATTCCAGCATTTAGTTGACCCCATCTGCACACATTCAGCAGAGACTGCATGAGGAAGGCATACTTCTCTAGTTTCTAATGCAGACGTCAGCAGTTCCATACTTACAAATCGTGATTGTAAATTGGATTTCAGTCCCATCCTCTTACCTTTACCTGGAAGTCGGCAAAATGTTTTCATATATATATATATATATGCAGTTTAGTCATTAAAACCAATTATGTCATGTAAAATAAAAGCCTTAATAGGCTTGTCAGTTACTTGTTATATACTTTAAAAGCTTAATTAGTTCTCTACAAAGTGTTTAGATTTTTGGTTAAGAAAGCCACTTCAGAGTTTTTAAAAGCTATTGATGGGCCCGGCGGCGTGGCCTAGTGGCTAAAGTCCTCGCCTTGAAAACCCCGGGATCCCATATGGGCGCCGGTTCTAATCCCGGCAGCTCCACTTCCCATCCAGCTCCCTGCTTGTGGCCTGGGAAAGCAGTCGAGGACGGCCCAATGCATTGGGACCCTGCACCCGCGTGGGAGACCTGGAAGAGGTTCCTGGTTCCCGGCTTCGGATCGGCGCGCATCGGCCCGTTGCGGCTCACTTGGGGAGTGAATCATCGGACGGAAGATCTTCCTCTCTGTCTCTCCTCTGTGTATATCTGGCTGTAATAAAATGAATAAATCTTTAAAAAAAAAAAGCGATTGATAGCTATATTTTGAAAACGAATCAACTTTCTAAAGTTTTCAGATTTATCTTTTCTAAAGAATATGAGTTGCCATATTAAGATAAATCCTGAAATGTAAAGCACACATAAAAGGTTTAAAATCATTGGATGCCTTACGTACAAGCAAACCAGGAATAAAAGTTAAGAAAGCAGAAATTCACAGATGCATTTCTCACCATCTATGTAGCCCCAAAATATTCATTAGCAATAGTAGGTTTTTTTTTAAGAAAAGATTTTTTTCTTATTACATTGCATTATGTGACACTGTTTTATAGGCACTGGGATTCCCCCCACCCCTCCCCAAACTCTCCCCCCCATGGTGGATTCCTCCACCTTGTTACATTATCACAGTTCAAATTCAGTTGAGATTCTTTCATTGCAAGCATCTATCAGGCAAAAAGTTCAGCATCTTATTGTCCAGATAACTTAATCAGTTTCATGGGGAGACCATCTCTGGTCTGAAGGTAGAGCCGGCAGAGTGGTTTTGATAGTTCAACAGATCTGAAATGCTGCCATTCTCACCACTCCAAGCACAATGCGGTCGTTGGAGAATACACTGATTGATATAGTCCATCATAGAGTGTCCGTTTGCCCAGTATTTTCATTGCCAACATATAGCTGAGGTGGTTGATTGACTTGTTCTGTCCTCTGTCATTTGATGCTTAGGGTTCTGAGTCCGAAAGCTCGATTGGGGAGATCCCCAAAGAAACTTTGTCTGAGGTGTTCCCAGACCAGATTCTTGTATGTACTAGCAAGCACAGGGCCCAGCACAGACCATCGCCCCAATCAGCTGGTGGTTGCAGTTGCTGGGTTGGTTCTGTTTCCATCCCTGTTTTCCATTGGAACCAATGGGTGTTTGCAGTCCAGTCTGGTTCTGCCCAGCACATACTCAGCCCTCGCATAAACCAGTGGGGGCTGCAGCCAAGCCTGAACGACTCACAATAACCCCCACCAGGCCTGCCCCCTACCCTGATTTGCCAGTATGTGTGGCAGACTAGTCCAGTCTGTCCCACATCCCCTTCTGCTCTCATATATGTCAATGGGTATTAAAACCTTGTTCCATCTAACCAGCTCAACTATCCAGCCTTCACGGATGTTGTTGGGTGTTTCTGTCTAGCCACCCTAGCCCTTGTCCTAGTTTTTGTGCCCTCAAGTGGGGGAGGGGGGTGGTAACCCAAGAGGGAGGAGTCCCGGATTTCCCTCCAAGGCGACTCCTACTCCCAGATTATGCACTCTCCAGGTGGTTCTGTGGTTTAACTTGACAGAACTAGCCACCAGTGCCAGCTTCTGCCAGCTGATGCTATGGCTAAACCCCAACAACCCTCACCCACTCTAATTGTAGATTGCACCAGTAGGAATAATCAGCCAGCCTGGTTTTTCCCTGATCTGGTCCACATGAGACACACAGGTGCCATAGCCCTGCCTAGTCTGGTCTACCCCCATCCCAGCTCACACTCTCCAGTGGGAGTAGCTGTTCAGCCCCTTATTCCCCTGCCGATTCTGCCCCCTCCCTTCCTGGTTCTCACGTGTGCTGATTGGGTGCTGCAGTCACATCTGGCACAGGCAACCTCACCCTGGGCTGTTTCCTTCCATGCATTTGCGCTTACCTGCAGGGTCTGTGTCCTGCCAGAGGAGTTGCCTGGGCTCCTGCATCAGAAGCCCTCCGAGTGCCAGATTTCGCTCATACCAGTGGGTCCATGGGTCAGCACCACTCAGTTCACCTCCTGTCCTAGCAGGAACAGTGGCTTTTCCTAACTGGCCTTCAACCCATTCTGATTCTTGCTGGTGGATGTTTCAGCCCAGCCACAGCTTGTCCATACCCACATATACCTCATATATGGCTCAGTTGGGGTTGAGACCTAGCCTAGTCCGTCCCACATCTACCCTGGTCCTCCAGGACACCAGAAGGTGTTGCAGTCTGGCCTGGCCCTGTACGTCTTGTACCAGTCCACACTTGTGCCAAGGGAGACAACTGTATCTTGACCAGTACGCAGCCCCATTCCAGCTCGTGTGCCCCTTGGTGGGAACCTCCACCCAACTAGGGTGTCCCCTTAGCCCCCCATCCGGGCCTGTTCCCAGCTGTAGATCGCACACATGCCAGTGGTTGCTCAGACTCAGCTTGGCACAGCCCCTCACCTGTCGCAACCCCTGCCTCAGACACTGTGGCTCAGCATCCGTGGCTCACGCAGACCAGTTGGTGCAAAAACCTAGCTGGGCATGTCCTGTGCTCCAACATGGTTACTACTCTTACTTGTGGGCTAAGGTTTGCTCAGTACTGCCCAGTGCACCCATTCCATTGCCTTTTCATACATTGATGAGCCATTGGAGCTACTTTGCCCAGCCTGTCCGACCCCCAGGTCCGGACCACCTGTTCACCAGTCGCAGCTATGACTCGCCAGGGGAGCTTGCCAAGTTTCTTCCCCGATCCTCTCCCAGACCAAGTTCTCATATATGCCACTGAGCTTTAGGCCAGTGCCAGGCGCGGTCTGGCCCTCCTCTTGGCCTTACTTGAGCTGGTGAACGTTGCAGTCCGGCCCACCCCACTCAGGATGCACACTCGAGCGCCACTGCCCCGACTAGTCCAGACTGCCGTCGGTTCTCCAATCTGTGATTGATGGCACGCTCCCTGGTCACACCTAGCTTAGTCCACCACCACTCCATCTCTTGAAGTAACCTGTGAGGCTAGAATTTTCATAGGGTTTGTCCCACACCTCCCCCACAGAATCTTCCCCGGAATATGGTTCTCTAGCGTGTTTGTTAATGTCATGGCCCTGGTTAAGGATTATCAGTCTCCTCTGGGTCAGTTCTATTTCAGCCCTGTCATCCACTTGGACCAATGGGTATTGTGGTCCAGCTCGATCCTACCCACTTCATACTCGGTCCTCACACAAACCAGTGGGAGCTGCAGCCTGGTTGGGGCGACTCCCCAGAACCCCCACCAGGCCTGATCCCTTCCCTGGTTCCCATGCATGTGAGTATGTACCTCAGGCTTGTTCAGTCTGTCCCACCTCCCATTAAGCTCTGGAACTTATCAATGGGCATTGAAGCCTAGTTTGACCCAACCAGCCTATTATCCAGCTCACACATATACTGGCAAGTGTCTTTCTGTTTAGCAAGCCCTGCCCCTGTCCTGGTTTTCTTGCTCACCAGTGGGAGTAGTTACCAACGAGGGAGGTGCCTACTATCTCCCTACTAGGCCACTCCAGCTTCTGGATCCTAATTAGGCTGGTGTTTCAGTCTGGCTGAAACAGATCTTATGGGTGCTCCCCTTCAAACCTTCAGGTCTCAGTCCCACTCTTGCCCTAGAGTTTCATGTCCCTATTACTGGGAATCTCCAGGAATTCATGTCTCACCTACACTAAAGCTGGCCTTATTCATGGCTGTCCCTAAGCAGCTATTTCAAATCTTAAAAAACCCAGAGCTCACTGCCAGGCAACCAGCAGGCAGAGCCTGGCACCAGTCCAAAGCCAGGGACTCAGTCACCGCCTTGTGGCAGTGGTCTTGCCCTGCTGAGTCCCCATTCTGGGATCCGGCCGACCGGGGCACCCCCCAGTGCTGCTGCCCTATGGGGGGCTGCCAGTCGCCTCCAAGCCCCAAGGCTCCGAATCCTCCCAAACTCCAACAGTAGGCATTTGATGTAGTAATAAAGAGACTAGCAATTCCATTTGGAGTACCTGAAGTTGACTGTTGATTCAAGCTCTTACCTGAAGCTCCCACAGGCCCTGGGAACCAGGCGATATTGACTGTTCAGTAGCAGGATCTCTGCCGCTTACTTGGAAACCTGGTTCTTCTAGTTCTGTGCTCTAGGGTTTGACCTGGTTCAACCCTAACCACTGTTGGAATTTGGAATTTGGGGATGGACACATGCTGTCTCTTTGCCTCTCAAACAAACAAACAAGCAAGCAAACAAGCAAAAATTCAAGCCCATAATCGCCTAAATGACCCTCTACAGTTTTCACAACAGTATCACCTTCACTCAATACTCTCCTCTTTTCCCTAAACTTGTAGCATCTGCCCTTTGACTTCATGGATACATGACTAGTTCTTTATGTTCCCCTGCTCATTTAGTCACTTCATTGTCTTCTTTGACTTGGCACCTTGAAATTTCTGCTCCATCATTCTAATAAACACATAAACAAGATCATACTTTCAATACAGATATAGCCTTGTTTTACTGAAGGAATCTGTAACACCCCATCTTCCAGGAAACATAGTGCATTCTTTTCTGCTCCTAAAAACTGAAGAAAATCACCTATTTCAGAAATGGATATCACTGAAATGTGACCTTTAGTTTTTCCCAGTAAATACATCACTTTCCCCATGGTGTATATATCGTATCATCATGATTCAAAGCCTGGGTTTCATCATTACTCCATCTGCTTTAGGAGTAATATAGTGTGTTTACCAGATCCATGTTCTATCCTTGGCCTTGCAAACTTCTGGAAGTAGGTCAGCCTCCTGTTCTTACCTCACACAAGACATTCCTTCCATAGTCCTGAGTCCTATTCCTGAAACCTCAAGGACTTGGGTCTGTTACTGTTCCCCCTAGATTGCCCTTTTCACTTCCCTATTTGGACCATTGTTTAACTATATCCAAGTCTCTTCTATGTAATAAAAATAAATGATACTAAAAACTTATGTTTCTACTGTACACTCCCCTCTTATTCATGCTTTTACATCCCTGAAGTATTTCACTAACTTGCTGGCTGTGCCTGATTTCCCTCTTAATCTTCAGCTCACTGTATAGCTTTGTGGATCTTTTCGCCCAAACTCAGTTAACAAGATCATCGGTGATTGGGCTGTCACACACAGTCAATTATGTTTTGTTTCTTCATATGGTCTGAATGCTTAAGATCCATTGTGTTCAAAATGAAGCCCATCAATGTCCTCATAAATTGATTTCACTCTTAGCACTGGAGATGAAATTCCATGAGGAAAAGGATCTTACTTCTGAATTTATTTCTGTATCACTTCTTTCCAGAATAACACCATGCATGTTGCAAGCATCTGATAAATTTTGACTGAGTGAATAAACTTATGTGTCTTACCTCAAGAAACAACTCTTCTGCCAAAGCATGTGACAAAGCTGGAAACCTGGGAATACTTCCTTACCCCCAGCACAGAGCCATTTTGACTCTATCTGCTTAATATTATTGTTTCTGAATGATCATAATGGTCTCCTAATCTGTCTTTCCTTTAATTCTGTTATCCTTAATATCGCTAGTGCCATATTTCTATTAGTACAAACTTGTTTGTTTCTTTTTTATTAATTTTAATGTACGATTTATATATAGATTTTCAATTTAAAGTTCAAGCATCACAAAAAAAAAAAAAGATTTTTAATGGGTATTTTTGTGCTTTCCTCCTGTCTTCCCTCACTGATTTCTTCTGATACAGATTCTTTGCCTGACCTGGACTCAGAGACAACTAATCTTGCTTTCCTGAACCTGTCTTGTTCTCTTCAGCTTCAGTCCATTTCTCATGACTCATTGACTGGAATACTAACATTCTCTGCTTCTCTCCAAGCTGCAGCCCTGGAATCCTTCTTTAAGACCTTTCCATGGCTGCTCACTTTTCACTTTTCCTCACTCTACAGGCTGGAGAAAGATGCTTTCCTAAACATGCTAAAGCATCTACCTTACACCATTATCACAGCACCTATTACATTGTGTTGTAATTATTTATGGCAGTCATTTCTCCCAATCTGTTCCTAAAGGGTAAGTTCATTCATTTCAAAACTGGATTTTGTTTGTTTTTGTTTTCTCTGCATTTAGTACATTCCTAAATAAAAACATATGGAAAGAATTAACCGCATCTCTTTCACATTTTGTTCTATATTTGATCCCGTTCTCAGATGAAACATTCAATGTTTTTGATTAGTTGCTTTCCAAAGAAGGCTGGATCATAAGATTTAGTGAATGCAGGAAATGAATAAAATAAATATATACATAGATTTCGTGCCATGGTAATTAAACTATTACAGCTGAACACTACTACTAGTTCAAGAACAGGTTAACATAGATTTTTTATTTGTCAGAAGTAGTAAGTAAAGAAGAACCACTGTTGTTATTGAATGAATAAAAAGATTTTTGGGTGGTCTTCCATAATTATTATTAATTTTAGATTTTTAAATTGTTTTTGATACAATTTAGTTGGTGTTGGGCTCTTCCTCCCTCCTCCCCAAGTTCTCTTCTTTCACCTTTGTTCTCCCCTGTAGTTTCACAATGTGCGTCTTTCACGAATTTTCCCAAGTCCATCATGCTGCCGCTGGAGTGTCTCCCAATCACATAGGAGACGCATTTCGTTGTGAGTGCATTCTTGTATCCTAGGGCCCTAAAGTAGGTACGAGGTTGGTTAGATTTTCGTTATTTATGGACAGTACCAATAACAGTGATAAAAGGGACATTAACCATGTCAGGTGATTTTAAGCAATCAGCCTCTCATGGATGGTTGATTAATGAATTACATTACAAGATCTTATTACAGAAGATACTGGTAAGTATGGGTGATATCAAGTAAGATTCACATATAATTCCCCTAGATTTGCCATCGTATTATCTTATTAGAGCAAACATATAATTTTCTAAGCATAATGGTCTCTAGTTTGGCCCTTTTGGCCACAAAGTTTTGTGTTTCATTTTTCTTAATAATTGAGTAGTAGTCCATGGTGTAGGTGAATCACAGTTTCTTTATTCAGTCCTCTGTTAATGGGCATTTAGGTTGTTTCCATGTTCTTGTGATCGTTGATTGTGGTGCAATGAACATTGGGGTTCATGCTGCTTTCTCGTGTAACAAGTCTTTTGGATATATTCCTAGGAGTGTTATTGCTGGGTTATATAGTAAGTGAATTTTTAATTGCTTATGCATTCTTTTACTGACTTCCATAGTGGTGGCACCAGCAGTGGAATAGGGTTCCTTTTCCTCTGTAACCTTGCCAGCAGGTATTGTTGGTAGTTTTCTGTATATGGGCAATTATTTCTGGTGTCAGAAACACACAAAAAAATAAACATGAGTAGCCAGAACTGTCCTGAAGAATAAGAGCCTCGTGGGAGGGATCACAATCCCAGATCTTCAGCCATATCATAGGGCAGTAGTTATCAAAACAGCCTAATACTGGTACAGTAGATCAATGGAGGCAGATCAATGGAGTAGAATAAAAACTCCACAAGGGAGCCCACACATGCACAACTATCTAATCCTTGACAAGAAAACAGAAAACAATCTGGGAAAAAAAGAAATGCTCTCCAATAGATACTGTTGGAACAACTGGCTAATTGTTTGTAGAAATAAGAAGGAAGACCCACACTTTCACCACACACAAAAATCAAATCTGATTGGATAAAAGATCTAAGCCTACACCCAGAAACCATCAAACTTTTGGAAGAAAAAGTCAGAAATGCTCTGCAAGATATAGGTGTGGGCATAGACTTAGTAGAAAAGTCACCAAAGGCGAAGGAAGTCAAGACCAAAATAAGCAAATGGGATTACATTAAAGAAAGAAGTTTCTGCACAGCAAAGGAAAGTTCCAGCAAAGTAAAAAAGCAACCAACAAAATGGGAGAAGATCTTTGCACACTACAGGATACAAAGAGTTAATTTCCAGACTATACAAAGAATTCCGGAACAACAATAACATCAAAACAAACGAACCAATCAAGAAATGGGCACAGGCCCGGCGCTGTGGCCTAGCAGCCAAAGTCCTCGCCTTGAATGCGCTGGGATCCCATATGGGGGCCGGTTCTCATCCCGGCAGCTCCACTTCCCATACATCTCCCTGCTTGTGGCCTGGGAAAGCAGTCGAGGATGGCCCAAGGCTTTGGAACCCTGCACCTGCGTGGGAGACCTGGAAGAGGTTCCTGGCTCCCGGCTTCGGATCGGCACAGCACCGGCCTCTGTGGTTCACTTGGGGAGTGAATCATCAGATGGAAGATTTTCCTCTCTGTCTCTCCTCTCTGTATTATCTGACTTTGTAAAAATGAATAAATCTTAAAAAAAGAAAAAGAAATGGGCACGAGAAATGGGTAGACATTTTACAAAAGAACAAATCAAACAGCTAACAAACACATACAAAAAATGCTCAAGCTCTCTGGCAATAAGGGTAATTAAAATAAAAACAACATTGAGGTCTTCCATAATTATTGAAGAATGAGGGGCAAAATGCAAGCCTTTTTCCATTATTTCTTCAGAATTCTTCAGCATGTACAAGGCTTACTCCAAAAAGTTCATACAAAATAAAACTGAAAGATAAGTTTATTTGAGTTCAAATAGTTTTAACTTCCATGTACAGTTTTTCACAGAACAATTTTCCATAGATAATGGAATCCTCCTATACAAATGGAACTCAACATTATTTTGTTCAAAGTAAAGTATATCTTATTAAGAGTGTAATTGAAGTTTAATTTAAAAAGCAGAGAGAAAGGGATGTGGGGAGAAAGGGAGAGAGGGAGAAAGAAGGACAGAGGGAAAGCTCTCCAAGATTCAGGTTTACTCCCCAAATGTTTGCAATGCCTGGGGTGGAGTTAGGAGAGCTGGCAACTGAGAACCCAATCCAGAGATCACATGAGAATGTGAGGACCAGGGACTAAAGTGTACCTTGCTTCCTCCGAGGGCATACATCAGCTAAAAGCAGGGGTAGGACTAGAACTTAGGGATATAGGCATGGCAACTAATGCTTTAACTTCAGTGATAAGTGTTCTCCACAAACTTATCTTTTAATTTCATTTTCCATTGATGTTGTAAGTATTTGTTGTTCACTAATGGTATTCTAATATTCTGCTATTTTTAACACTCATCTCCTGTAAGTCACTAATCACCTCCTGTATTTCTTTACCTTTTTTCACAAATGATGTCTGAATAATACAGAAAAAGGCTTTACAAATTTATATCCAATAATTTTTAAAAATAATCTTGAAAATTCTGAATCTATTTATTCTAAAGTGCCAACATTATTTGTTGCATTTCAGTATTGCGTGAGACAAATAACAAAATATCTAGGGTTATCGTTTTTCCTTTAACAGTGAAATCAATAAACATGTTAAAAATGCAGGCTTGGTCCTATCTACAGTTATATCATATTGTGGAGCAAGAATGGTTGACTGCATATTTTCCCACATCAAGAAAGAAGCAATTAGTCACATCTGTGCTTACTAGGCAGATGTCTGATTATTAATGTGGTGATTTGGATACTTGATTTGAAATTTATGGTTTAATAGCAACGGAAACGACCCTTTGCTTGTCCAGGAGATCAATAAGCACATGAATGTTCTTATTTTAAAAATTAAAGGAAGTTGTCTCATATATCAGTTCCTCATGAGTGAGAGAAAAAATTATCACATTTGAAATATGTGTCAAACAACTTTTTCACTAAAAGGACATTCTCAGGTGATCCATGTAGAAAAATTAAGAAATACTTCCCAATAAACCTGAATCCAGGGCACGTTGATCTAAACCAAATCTAATCTTATTTATTCTTAACTTCTTTTCACTGAAAATGTGAAAGAATTCCCCTTTTTTAAATCTCTAAAATAGGGTTCCCTCTAAATAGCTGTGTAGGTTATGACTCTGTATGAAAATGGCTTTGGGAATTACCTTGGGCATGGTGACAGTAGGATATAGCTCCATGAATTCATTGTGTATGCAGAGATTTCTCGCAGTCTATTCAGTGATTTAACAAGTTCTGGCTCAATACAATATAAATCACAGATGACATCTCTTCTAAGACAGCAGTATTAGAGTATGAGTGTGGACCCCCTAGGAGAATTGTATGGGAATCAGAAAGTTCTGAAATGTGGACCTGAACAGCTGGTTGGTGGTGGCAGCAGCAGCTGTTATGAAAAAGTGCCTTTCCCCCAAATGTGCTTCTCTGGCTCTCCTGCCCCCCTTCTTGTCAATAGCCAGTCAACATTTATTGATTGTGCAGAGGCTAAGGGCTCATTCTTCTGTGTAGGTTTCTCCATCTGCCCCTTTTCTTTTGTTTCGCATTGTCTTTCTCTAGGGTTTTATTTTGTTTTTATAAACATCTTTCTGTCTGCCTGCTTCTTCTCACCATATGGTAATTCTAATATCTACTTTTTTTGTTTGTTTTTGTGGGGGAATGTGAGACAGAAGGAGAATAGGGACCGTCCCTATTGGAAAAAGAGTTACAGTAATTGTAGTACGAGTGGATGTTTTAGTATATACTGGTCTCTTCAGTGTGAATAAAATTGCATGACTATTTAAACTTTTCTTCAAAATCAAGTAGAAATGTTGCTTATACTCAGTGCCTCCAATTCTTTTATACCCATCGATATTAAACAGTTCAATCTGATTTTTTCCTTTACTATTTGAATGGTACTTTTTTTTTAACAAATCATGAATGACCTCGATATCATAAATCCACAAACTATTTTTCAATTTTCATCTTGACAGGCTTTTTAGTTTTACCTAAGATGTAAGTGTGTCTTTTATGAAACAATATGTGGCTCCTAGGACTTGACTCTATTCTAACTTGTCTCCTTGTAACTACACCTCAGGTTCCTTCAATGATCACGTTGTTTTCACCTGAACTAGAAACAGGGACTTGCAGAAACATCATTTCATTCATTTTCTCATCTCTTTTCACTTACTGCTATCTACTTTGATATCACCAGCGCTTGTGGGTTTAAATAGCATCTCTTTGCAATCAACTCCCTTAGTCCTTAGCGCTAGTAAGAGTTCTCTTTTTGAGCATCAAGCTTTTGATCTGACTTCTATATTGCCTGCTGCACTTGGAGGTAACTTGAGTAAAACCAAGCCCTCAGAGAACCTGAACAACCGTTTTCTCAGTCTTCTCATCTTGAGGAGTCATATCTCATTTGCCCACATCAGACACATAACAACTACTCTAACTGTATCTTTCCCTCAGTATTCACATGAAGTGTTTTAGAGGAAAGCCTTTTTTTTGCCACCCAAGTCCATCACTAATTTGTTATTTATTAGCTTTTCTACTTCACAGTTACCTCTCTCATCTATATAATATCTTTTTTGGTCTAGAACATTCTGGCAGTTTCCTAGTTATCTATCCAATTTTTGGTTATCTAGGGATAATCTATAAAACTTTAAACCCAGAGGATGTCACACTATGGCTTATAATTCTTCAGAGCCTTGTTATTGCACTTGCAGTAAAATCCCTTCTCCTTAAAGTGCATTCCTCAGCAATTTGTCTTGCTAACCCCTTCCTTCTTTATTCCTGGGCAACATTTTCTATGCCCCAGGAGAGGCTCAGGCTCTTCATATATGCTCTTATCCTAGCTCTTCATATCTGGTCTCCCTCTCATTCAAATGGTAACTTTCCAGAAAGGACTTTCCTGAAAACTCAAATTAAATTAGTCCCTTATCTATCTTCATCTAGTCTATATCATGACATTCTCATTCATAGAAATTAAAATTGGTGTGCATATGTATTTCAACAAGGCCATGGGTTTAATTAATAAACAATCACACTTCTGGTTCTTAACCTTCTAGCTGGGAATCATAGTTCTTACAGTATTTGCTTTCATATCATTAAAGGAAATCAGGTGTAATGTTATATTCACAATTATAATCAATATTTGGTGTGGTGATAAGTCAGTGTTAATTTCCAGGAATAAAGTGGATATGTGATATCAGTTATAATATAATTGGAGAATAAAGAGAAAGGAAAGTAGCGAAAGTGGAAAACAAAGGGAAGGAATATGGCATATGGCCTTTTTGACACCAAAGTGAAAATAAAGACCATATTGGCAACTCAAAGAAAATGAAGTCCAAGGAATAAGAAAACTAGGTTCAGGTATGCCTACAGGAACAGATAATCCATTATTTTAAATGAATGTGAAAAGTCATTTCTGAAGTAATGCCAGCAACTCTACTTAAAATCAGCTTAACCCAATGGTTAAATCCAAGATATATGCTCAATTATATCTGCTCTGTATTACTGAAATAGTCATGAGATTGAAAGGATTCTAAGTGTTCATAGTAGATTTGAAGGAGACTCACTAAAACTCAACCCCTCCTTGCCCAGTATATAGGAACCTGAGTTCAACCTGAATGACTATTCCTCATTGCTGTAAACTCAAAATGTCCATTGCTTGAGCAAACATTTAACTAAGGCATTGACCACAGGCTCAAGTATGTGACATTGTTGGTGCCAATCAAGTGTTGCTGGAAGTTTTGGGGAGATTCTGGAAAATGTTTCCTTACTTTTAACTAGGATAGCAGAAAGAGATAATGCTCATCCACATTTGTTGCCACAGGTGTGAGATTAGAGTCATTATCACTTTAGGATTAAATCAGTACTGACAGCAATGTGGAGGTGAGGTAAGCCCCTGGGTGAAGAAATGAATGACAGGGAAGGGCATAATGGTTCAACTGGCTAATCTTCCACCTGCAAGCACCAGCAACTCATATGGACACCAGTTTGTGTACCAGCTGCTCTACTTCCCATCCAGCTCCCTCCTTATGCCCTGTGAAAGCAATGAAGGATGGCCCAAAGTACTGGGAACCTGAAACTGTGAAGAAGACCCAGGAAATGCTCCTGGCTCCTGACTTTGATTACCTCAGCTATGGCTGTTGCACGTAATTGGGGAGTGAATGAGCAGATGGAATAACTCTCTTTCTCTCTCTCTTTCCTTCTTTCAGTAAGTCTGCCTTTCAAAAAACAAAAGCCTTCATAATGTCCTCCATAGGGTCCCTGTTCAGAGTGCAATATATGTATTTGAGGATTTATCCCATTTAATTCCTGTGTTTTCTTGTCTATCGTAGAAAGTATGTTAACTGGGAAAAAATGTCCAAGGAATATAGATATTAGGAAGAAGAAAAAATATCAGGAAAATTTAAAAAAAACTACTTTTAGAAGCACATAGGATCATCTCTCATTCTTTTACACTTCAGCGTTTGTATTACTAAGGGCAGAGCTGATGAGTAGGTTCAGCTTCCTTTCCCTTTGGCCCAACTTGGAGCATAGCTAGGAAGAGAGAGGCAGGGAGATTATATCTAGCATAATTGGTAAGCAAGAACACTTTATTATCTAGTCGTGAACAGTTTTTTTTCTTAAGATTTTCTTTTATTTTCATTGGAAAGGCAGATTTTTAGAAAGAAGGAGACAGAGAGGAAGATTTTCCATACGCTGATTCATTCTCCAAACGACAGCAACTGTAAGAAGTGAGCCCATCCAAAGCCAAGTCCCAGGAACTTCTTCTGAGTCTCCCATGTGGGCACAAGGTTCAAAAGTTTTGGACCATCCTCTTCTGCTTCCCCAGGTCACAGGCAAGGAGTTGGATGGCAAATGAAACAGCCAGGACATGAACCGGTGCCCATATGGGATGTGTATGCTTAATGATGGAGGATTATCCATTTGAGCCAATGCACCAGCCCCTGAGGGTTCTTTTCTGTTTGTTTTGTTTAAGTAAAACAAAAAGAAACATATGGTAGTTTGGCTACATTCATTATTAAATCTATTCCTCGTTTAGCATATATTATTTAGCATTAGTTAATCCTAGCATATTATATCAATAATAGTAATGAGCATCATAACAGTAACAGAAATGCAGACATGCATACTAATGACCATTTGTATAGGACTTAATATGTGCTGGAAACTCCTTTAAATACTCCTGATCTATGATTTCTTTGAATGCATATACGACATAGGTAATATTAGTATTCCAGTAGTATTATTGATAAAGAAGCTGAGGTATAAGCAAGTTAAGTGAATTGCACAAAATAGCACATTGAATGGAAGGTTGTGTTTTAAAGGTGACAATCAGGCTCCAGAGGTTGGGGATTCTGAGTACTAACCAAACTTCTTATTCTCATAGAGCCATACATTTGGAGATAATAAAAAATTGATATTTATTCAAAGTCCTGAGTATTTTCTTTAAGCTCAGTCATCAATAAGAATACTTGCTACATCAATTTTTTCATACAAAGGGGACTATGTATCATGTCAAGATTCCCACAGTATGTTTTTGATTGTTTATGATTTCTGATTGATTACATAGTCAGTATAATTTAACAGTTACACTGCTCAAAACCACTTCTTTTCAAACTGCATTAAAATAACAAAGAATAATATCACAATAATAATTTCAGTGGATTAAATACTTTTATCACCAATTTTATCCAATAAGAGGATGATAAGTACTTAAGGTTTTAATAATCAAAAATATCCTCACTTTTCATCATTCCACAGGTATAAAGCAATTTGAACCATAAAAACCTTAAATCATCTCTGAGAATCAGTAAAAGGAGAGACTGTTTCTGGGGTCTACATAATACATAGCTGTATTTTATCCATAAAATCATTCCAGAAAGCCTCAAAGGTGACTGGATGAGCACACAAACTAAAAATATAAGAAATGGCTCTGTCTCATATGCTGACTGTCCCAGCAGACCTTGAATTTTCACAATGCACTTTAGATCAGCCTGTATTTGAGACCCTGCCTTAAACCTCTCTTCAGACACTGTGAATATGATACCCTATCATCTTTGAGAGGAACTGCATCTGTGCTATTTCTCCTTTTCCAGTAAACACTTAAAAGTGTTGATCTTCTCCTACCAGGGACTTTCCAAACTGATCTGCTAAATCTGTTAACAGAGATTCAACTTGTCATAACTTCCTGAAATGGAGTAATCTGATACATGAGAAAGGAAGCAGAATGCTCCTGAAATGGGGATAGATTGGCCATTTTCTCAGGCCCAACGGAAGGGATTTTGCATATTAACATTACGTTTCACCACCCCCATGTAGTTTTAAAAGCTTTAAAAGCTCAGAGAAGGGCTGGTATGGTGGCACTGCATGCTAATTTTCCATGTTTGGGTCCCTACACCTACATTAGAGAAGTGAATGAAGCCTCAGGCTCCTGGTTTCAGACAGGCCAAGCTCCTGCCTTTGTGGCCATTTGGGGAGTGAACCAAAAGATGGAACTCTCTCTCTCTCTCTCTCTCTCTCTTTCCCTCTCTCTCCTCATGGTGACTTTGTCATTAAAAGAAAACTAAAATAAATCTTTTAGAAAAAACATTAAAGAGCAAACATGCCAAACCTAGAAGTGATGACTTTCATTGCTACTTTAACTACACAATCTTTGATTCACAAAATATCGTTTTTCCTACCTATAAAATAACCTCCTTCTTCACAGTGTGGGAAGGTCTCTAGAAAATAAACCTGAGATACAATATTGACATTTATTAAACCCTAAGAACATTTTCTCATTTGTTAGTTTTATTCTTTATTTTTTCTAAGCTGAAAAAAATCCATATTTACAGTGGCTAACACATGAAGAATGTAGCACATTCCTATAGTATTTTCCATACAAACACTTTGACTATTGCTTTCAAGCATTCTCCCAATCAATCGCTAAACACTGAAGTAGTTGTCACTATCCCAAAGTAGTTGTCATATGTCAAAGAAATGAGGTTCAAAAAGTGCTACTCAGGTGGACATTTTATGCAAATATTAGATAATGTCATTCTATGTCAAAGTTCCTGGGTTTGATATCTAACTCAGACTCCTAAATCTAGTTTCCTACTGTTGCAAACCAAAGATGTAGTAGTAATGGCTCAAGAAATTGACCTCTGTCACTAATGTGGGGAACCTGGCTGAGTTTTTCCGTACCTAATTTCCACCTTCACATACAAGCAATTTGAGATTGAACTAGAAGATGCGAACAGACTCTCTACCTACCTATCTATCTATCTATCTATCTATCTATCTATCTATCTATCTATCCATCCCTCTCTCTTCCTCCCTTTTAAGTAAGAAAATAGTTCAACTATTTTATGCTAGACTACCTATATTTATCTAAGACTATTTGCAAGCAGCAATAGGCATATGGTTAGGCAATCTAGGGTTTATGCTGTCTATGAGGTCTCAATTTGGAAAGGAAAGAGACAACAGACAACACTGATTGATACACAGCAGATCATACTGATACAGCTTATTAAAGTCTGAGGCCATCTGAGGCTAGTACAGGCAAAATCCTTTGGCATGTTCTTAGACACCAGCTTCCTGTGTTTACTCTTACTCTCATCTATTCATTTCAGTTCATTTTTTGCATATTTTAAAGACAGAGAGAAAAAGAAACAGGAGGAGAAAGAGAGATAAATAGAGCTCCTCTACCCATTGGTTCACTCATCAAATGGTTGCAACAGCTAGGGTTGTGTCAGGACAAATCCTGGAGCTAAGAACACAAACTGAGTCTCTTTGGTGAGTGACAAAGACTTAACTACTTGAGCCATCCATTATGTGCTGCACCCAGGGTTTGCATTAATAGAAAGAGGATTCAGAAGCAGAGCAGAACTCAAAGTCTGGTGCTCCGGTAAGGAATGTGACCATCCTGAGCCACATCTTCACTCCTGTGCCACATGCCAGCTCCATCCCCACTATCACAGCTTAACTGGGATTCTGCTCTTTTCCCTGAGAAGCATTCCCTCTTTGGGGATAACTCTTCTAATGGCACCCTATTTCAGCAGCACATACCACCCTCTTTCTTATGGTGCATCATCTGTTTCATCCTTCTTTGGATTCACTCACTCAACACAAGTATGCATCATTAACTTTCTATGTGCCAGCCCTCATGCAATACTCTGAGGATAAAATATATCCACAAGGATAAAAATATATATATATTTAAAATTCTCCTCTTAACAAGATTGCCTGTCATTTAACAGATGAGAAGAATAAAATACCATAGATGCTAGAAGAGAGGTCATCAAAAAATGAAGTGAAACAAACAAGGCTTTTTTATAGCATCTGCTTGGTGTCAGGATGGCTTAAGTTAAAAGATGGCTTAAGTTTCAATAAGTTATGATTGAGCTGACTATGGAACAGACAAGGGTAATGTCCAGGTGAATAGTTGGACCTTGAACTCAAGGTAACATTCAGCTCAGGGATTCACTTTTTAGAGTCAAATGTGTATAGATATCACTTGCAAGCTCACCCAAGGAGAATATACACAGCAAAAAGAAAAAAGAATGTCCAACAAAAGGCATAACCAGGAAGAAGGACATAGTTTAAAGGGCAGGAAGAATACAGATCAGGCCCTTAAACAGAAGATTCTTGACTATGTCCACAAGCAGTACAACCACATCTGCACAAACAAATTTAAAATGGAAAAACACACATTATAGAAGAACTGAATAAAATATGTTTACAATACTGTGAAAAAGTCACTAGTTCAGTTCTAATTAAGAAAATTGCAGAGATTTCATGAGAGCAGAAAAATCCACATGAATGAAAAAGAAAATGGAATAAGCTCACAAATTTAAGATATCAACTCAAATGTTCATGTCCCATCTCAGGTTTAGTTTAATGTATCAGATGGTAATATTTTATTTTAAGGTGGGATTCAAGCTTTAAATTTACTATTACATTCACGAAGCCACAAAGACATACCTGCTATGATTTTCCCACTTTATTAATACAATTAATTTTATTTTCTTTCAAACTGACAGCATACTGTAATGCTACAGTAATCACTGTTTTATTTAAATCTATCCCCAATTTATCTTGAATAAAAATGCTGGTCATTTTATTTCCCCAAAACAATTATTTATCTACTTATTTGAAAATCAGTGTTTACGGCAAGATAAGGAGACATAGATCTTTCAGACCTTTTATTTACTGGTCCACCTTAGGGTGGCAAGGGGCCTAATTCCTTGATCCATCTTCTCTTGCTTTCTCAAGCACATGACAGGGGACTGGTAGAGCAACCATGTCTTGCACTGGCCAATTCATATGAGATTCCAGGATTGCCGATGGTGGCTTAATTTATAACATTACAACATTAGTTCCAAGATGCTAATCTTATAAGAAGAAATGATCCTTGTATTTTAATAAATAAAACAATATCCTAGTTATGTCTGCAGTTTTTTTTTTTCAATTTAGAAACTAATTTCTAAGGGGAAAAATTCTTGCTTTGAGACTTTACCAAACTCTAGATTGTAATAAAAAAAAGGGATAGGAAATAGGCTCATATGTGTTTTTGAAGACTGTGTAATACTACAATACCCAGGGTATGATAATAAAATAGCAAGTACAAAAGGGCAGTGGGAAGGTTGACAGTGTTTGCTAAAAATGGATTCGCAAAATCTTCTGTTAAATTAAAGAGAGTTATTTACTGCAGGACTTCTCAGACTTTTTAATGAATTTATGTTCTAAGAAAATACTTTAGAAAGAAACAGCCTATATACACTGATCTAAGGACCAGAAGAGACAGATGCACAACATAGCAGAGAGCAACACAGATGCACTGGGGAGTGGAACAGATGGGGACTGATGGCATCACTCCAGCCAGGAAAAATGAAAAGCAGGCATGGAATGGACTCTAGCTTAGAGGTTTGGCCTCGGAGTTCAGACTCCAGTTGGGACACCTGCGTCCCACATTGGCATGTCTGGGTTCGTGTCCTGGCTCTGCTCCCAATTCCTGATCTGTTAACATGTACTTTGGGAGGCAGCAGGTGATGACTTCAGTTGTTGAGTCCTTGCTGCCCATGAGCGAAACCTGGATTGAGTGTTGTGCTCCTGACTTCAGCCGGGAAATCCCAAGCTGTCATACGCATTTGTGAAGTGAACTTGTCGATGGAAGATCTCTCTATCTTTTCCCTCTCCCACCTCCCCCCTTTTTTTCTTTCTTTCCTCTCTCTCAAATTAAAAAAAAAAAAAAAAAAGAAAGCTTTAGCACATGTAGGTGAATGCAGATGAAGACAATAAAGGGTCACTTTTGCTGCATTACAAACACATTTTCCAGGAAGTTGCTATTTGCATCATTAAAATCTCTCCTGGAGATTTATCAAACGGAGCAGGTAATAAATAAATGGTGGTAGGTTGATAGTAATAAAATGATGTCATTTGAGGATTTTGATAGCTGTTCTATGTGGAAAAAGGAAGACTGAATCCAGTCTATATTCTGAAATGTTACACAAAATGGATTTTCCAGAAGAAACCTTCGCAAAACTCTGGCAATCTACCATTAGAAAGAAAGGCACAATGAGGTTGTCATTAATTGGAATACGAATTTAAAAGAAGGTTAAATGTGTCTTAGGCAGTGTTCCCATGCTCGTTAAGGAATGCTTATTATAACATCAAGTCCAAAAAGTGGATTATATATGCTTCACATCTTTATAATAATTTTCATGTCTCTTCAAAATTAATCCCATTAAAGCTGAAAATAGTGACAATGCAGCCCATTGTAGAAAGAGAAAATATTCAGCAAATGACAGGAATGACCTGTCCAAGTTTACCAAATTTTGTTATGGAAGACCCAGGGTTACAATTTAGCTCTTCCAGCAAGTAACGGTTTTAATACAGATAATAGTAAATACTAATTTCATCCAGTTTGAAAAACCCCAACTTGTAATGGAATAGAAACTTTCTTTAAAAAATATTATCTGCTTAAAAAAAGGCTACATGACTAATTCTCCTAAAATAATAAAACAATCATAAGACCACATAAAAGTCATCTAAAAACTGGGTGAAGAGAAGATCAAAGATGCTTATGTAAGGACAAGATAGACACCAAGCTTTAGAATTCAAAGCTTTTGTGAGCTCTAATCATTTTGCTGGCATTCATAAAATCTTAAACATTCTCTATCCACTTTTTGATGTATAATATTTAATAAATTGTAATGGAATATAAGTGGATGTTGCTTATAATGGCCCCTAAGCATGAAAGTACGAACAGCAGCATATGCATGGCCCTGCCACCTACAAAGGGGACATGCTTGTCCCAGCCTGTCCAGATGCTCTCAGAGAAACAGAGAAATGGGCATGTAACCCATGCCATTTGTATTCCCCCTCTCACTCTGTTAATTGAAAAAGATTCTTGGCTTTGTTTTTCTTTGTTCCCACTCTAAGTCAAAGGCAATGACTATACTATTAGGACATAGCTGTGCTTGTCCCCTATCTTATCATAAATATAGTATGCGTTGTATATGTAATATATATGAAAGAAATAAAAAAGAGATGAAGGATCCTGCTGTGACTGCCTGGGAAGGCACATTTTCCCAGTTTATTGAGATTTTGAATTGCAGGCGGGGCTAAATCCTCATTACTACTGCAACCATCCAAGAATTGGAGTGAAAACACCATATGATTAAAAGACTCTTAACTCCTTTAAAACTGTACATTTTGACAGATAAAAAGAACTCACAGATATTCACAAACTATTTAGCTAGTGAATGACAAGCTTGTACCATATAGATAAAATCAAAGAAGATTTTTTTCCAAATGATTACTTACATTCAACCTCTTTCTCATTTTTTTTCTGCTATATACTTATGGAATTAAATACATAAAAGACTAACCCAAGTGTGGTGGTCTCCAAATAGTTAAATTACAAGCTGTTGCTGAGAAAACATTTTGTTGAGGCAAAAAAGCTTTCAATTCTAAGTTCTATAAATGGGTAGAGGGGAGCTTTTAATGCTAAAAACTGGTAGTAGACAGAAGAGAGAACACTTGAGTGATGGAGGAAGGTATGCAAAGCAGCATCCAGCTAGAAGGTATTCATCTTCTGCCCTTAAATTCAAGGTAATCCGTTACAAACACTTTTCACCAAAACCTCAGAAAATTTCAGAGAATAAGAAGAGTCACATCTACCAAAGTTATTTGTTAGAAACATTTATGTAGCAGCAACCAGGAACAGTTACCAAAATAGTTGCTAAGTTGTTAACAGAGTAGGCATAAAAGAGCTGCATTTGTGTTGTTGAACACCCAGTCATCACTGAGAACAACTTTAAGAGAGTATAACATTTTGTTACAAATAAATGATTGGTATCTAATGTACCATCATGAGATTAACAACTAGAATATTTATACACAAGAATCTGCAGAGCATAGATAGTGAAAGAACAGAACAGAAGCCAAGACGTGTTCCAGTTAGTTACTGCAATTATTTGGAATGTTCATTATTATGCTTATCATTTACATTTTTATTTTAAAAAGGTAGTCAAAATAGATAGTTTTGATTCTTGAATCTGGAGTGAAAATTCACTTAAACATATCACTTACAGAATAATGTTTCAATGAAGTTTTTACTACTTGATTGACTTGTCTGCAATCCAAACCACTCTGGGAACTATAACACATTGCAGATTCTACTCTATCACATTCAGTGTGTTACAGTACAACTGTTCTGAGATTTGTTGAAGAAGCCATGACTCATTTCAGCTGTTCATTATAACATTTTATCTGTGAGAAAAGCACAAAATTACTTGTTTCTTTGTTTTAAACATACTACATTTATCATCCATATGTTATAGAATTGTGAATTCACAACAAATCTGTTCACCTTATATAAATAAAATAATTAAAATTTGAAGGAAGTGTATTTCTTTCATATTCATTCACACAGCAATTTCTCACAGGCTTTAATATCTTCATTTCTCATAAGAGAATTGAGTCAAAGAGATAAGAATCCAAGTCACATGATTAGGAAAAGTAAATAACAGAACTAAAATTCTGAATTTCAGTGTATCAAACCATCACCCACTACAGCATATTACCACAAAGACAGCTATTCTGGTTATCCTACCTTGCAGAGTACACAGATGTGCTGGTCACTCATACTTGAATGACACCAGCAACATCTCCTAGGGGAATAAAATCTACATTTCAATATCCTCTATTTCAGAAGGTCTTATTTCTGTCATTCCATATTTCTGGATTCCATAAAATCCATATCTTCATAACTTTCACTTGTTACGTTGCTATTTCTGTTCTTTAAGAATTTGCAAAATAGGGAAAGTTTCTCTTCAAATGAATGCCTTTAAGTTGCTCCATGTTCTTACACCTTTTATGTAAACAAATACTTTCTCAAATGAGAGTTTGTTGTTCCTAATCTCTTCAACTTTAAAATTTTCCCAAATCCAAGAATACATTAACTGTCAAAGACAACTTATTCCTTTTGTATGCTTAGAATCATACATCCAATTTTACATTTATTCATTTTTCTGCATGTCCTATTAGATTACATATTCTCTTGGTAGGCAACATGACACATTATTCTTGTTTTAAGGTTATACCTCATGTGCAAGGACATTTTGGAAAGTCTACAAAAAAAAACATTAAGTGCTTATATTGGTGCAAATATTTTGGAAATTGAGTGAATCACAGGTGTCATACAATTATGCATTTTGGAAAAGTTTGTGGAAATATAAATTATAATAATAATAGTAGGCATTGATTTCAAAACCCTTTACACCAACGCAAATGTCATGCCTTTTAATTTCATTCTGCATGAATTTTCTGAATTACCTTCATAAGTATTAGAACACGAAATGTCTTACCATAATATGTTTAATGAATAAGTTAAAATGTTAATTGAATTTAACTGAAAACAGCATTCACAAAGTTGACGCGGTAGCAGAAGTGAACAGAAGTCAGGATTTTAACCCTCTGATAATGGTGGTTTTAAAATACACACACACACACCTGCATATATATAACATATATGACACATATACAAAATATAATATATGACATGTAATATATAATATATAACCTATAATGTATGATGCATAATATATGATACATAATGTATGATATATAATACATAACATACAATATATAATATATATACCCACATACCTGTGGTATCTATGAGACATATATAATATATAATACACACATATATATAACATTTGTTTCAAATACACACTTATACATAACATTTATTTCAAGCATTCTATTATTTATATATTATATATAATATATTATGTGTAACATATATACATATTTATATAATAGTAGCTCAGCAGACAACCCTGGAGCTTAAAGTGCCCATTAGCAGTGTTTTCAAGTTGTACTGAGAGATAATGACATAAAGGAGATCTAAAGAGGGAACAAACATGAAAATAACTAACATTTTCTGCTATTATCTTACTTTTGAAAATTTAGTATTCTTATTTTCTGTGTTGTAATAATCCTGATTATTAGTCCCCTATTAGTTGGGTAGTGTTCAAAAATCTTCTCCCACTTTGTTGGTTTGCTCTTTGCTTTGCTGAATGTTTCCTTTGCTGCACAGGAGATTCTAGGTTTGATGAAGTCCCATTGGTTTAGTTTGGCCTTGACTGTGCTTTTGGTTACTTCTAGGAAGTCTTTGCCAATGCTTGTATCTTTACTAGTGCTTCCTATGTTTTTTTTTTTTCAAATAGTATGGTGGTTTCTGGATGTATATTTAGGTCATTGATCCATTTAGAACTTAATTGTGTATAAGGTGAGAGGTGAGGGTCTTGCTTCTTTGGCTGCTCACATTTGTCCAAACACCATTTGTTGAAGAGACCAGTTATTTTCTTTGGGTTGGAAATTAGTTGGTTTGTACATGTGTGGGCTCCGGTGCAAAGTTTCTGTTCTGTCTCATTGATCCTCTGTTTCTGTGCCAGCACTAGACTGTTTTCACTACCATTGCTCTATAATATGTCCTAAGTACTGTAATTGTGATTCCTCAAGCTTGATTTGTAAAAAAGTATATATATTTTTATTGGAAAATCAGATATACAAAGAGGAGAACAAGCATAAAGAAAGATTCTTCATCCACTGATTAACTCCCCAAGTGATCTCAACAGGTGGAGCTGTGGTGATCCAAAGCCAGGAACCTGGAGCCTCTCCCAGGTCTCCTATGTGGGTGCAGGGTCCCAATGCTTTGGGCTGTCCTTGACTGCTATACCAAGCCACAAGCAGAGAGCTGAATGGGAAGCAGGGCCGCCAGAGCACGAACCAGTGCCCATATGAGATCCTGGCACATTCAACGTCTGAACTTAGCAGCTAGGATTCTGAGCTGGGCCCACAAATTTGATTTCTATTCTTCAAGATAGCTTTGGCTGTTCCTGACGTGCTGTGTTTCCAAACAAGTTTTTGTTTTTCCAGCTCTCTAAAGATGTGATTTTGATTGGGATTGCATTGAATTTATACATTATTTTCAGCATTATGGATATTTAGATGATGTTGGCTCTAGTTACCCAGAAACATGGTGTATTTCTCCATCTTTTGAAGTCTTATCCTGTTTCTTTTTCAATGTTTTGTAATTTTCCTCACACAGATCTTCCACATCTTTAGTTGTATTCCAAATAATTTAAATCTCTTTTCCACTAATTTAAAACAGACTGTTCTGACTAGCTCTTTTTCAGGCCTGGAATTGTTTGTGTACACTAGTGTGATCAAATTATGTTCATTAATTTTGTACCGGCCCACCTTTCCATACGCCCTTATAAATTTTAACAGTATATTGAGTATTTTGGTTCTCTTATGTATACAATCATCATCTGCCAACAGAGATTTTTGACTCCTTTTCCAATTTAAACTGCTTTCTTTTTCTTTTTTTTTTTTTTTTTTTGCCTAATAACCCTAGTGAGAATTTCCAGTACTATGTTTAATAACAATGGTAATAGCAAACACCTACATCTTCCTCCTCATCTTAGTGGGAAAATTTCCAATCTTTTCTCATTCTGCATAACACTGGAATTGCTGGTTTTTTTTTTTTTTGTAAATTGTTTTGATTGTGTTGTAGAGTGTTCCTTCTATGTCTTTCTTAGTTAGGGTTTTTAGCATGAAACGTTGTTGAATTTTATCAAATGCTTTCTCTGCATATGTTGAGATGATCACATGTTTTTTGTTCTTCACTTTGTTATGTGGTGTATCAGATTTATTGGTTTACATATATTATACTATACATGCATACCAGGGATAAATCCCAACTGGCACAGATGGATAATCTCTGATGTATTGCTGAATTCTGTTGTATAATATTTTGTTGAAGATTTTTGCAGGTATGTACATCAAG
Organism: Ochotona princeps; assembly: GCF_030435755.1. Lineage (NCBI taxonomy): Eukaryota > Metazoa > Chordata > Mammalia > Lagomorpha > Ochotonidae > Ochotona > Ochotona princeps. The sequence continues at coordinate 70,021,817 of NC_080833.1, forward strand.
GATTTTGGTCTATAGTTCACTTTCTCAGTTTGTGTCTGCATTTGTTTTTTAGATTAAGGTTGGCTTCGGAAAAAGAATTTGGAAGAATTGCTTTGATTTCTATTGCTTTTAAAAAATTTGGAATAATTGGTGTCAGTTCTATTTTGAATATTTTGTAGAATTCAGCAGTGAATAAGTCTGGTCCCAAGCTCTTCTTGTTGGGAGGGACCTAGCTACTGATTTGTTCTGCATGCTACTTATGGGTTTATTTACCTTTCTTTTACTTCATGATTCTGTTTTGGTAAATGGTATGTGTCTAGAAATGTTTACATTTCTTGAAAATCTTCTGATTTGTTGACATACAGTTGCTAGTAGTTTTTCCTGATTATTCTGTGTATGTCCCAGGTATCTGTTGTTATGTTTCCTTTATCCTCTCTAGTTCTATTTAGTTGTGTCCTCTCCACTTGTTTTTTAATTGTTTGGGGAGTGGGGTATTTATTCTGTCAGAGAAAAAAAATTCTTTGATTCATTGGTTTTGGCTTTTGTTGTTTTTGATACCTATGCATTTCATTTCTTCCCTTATTTTAATTTTTTTTCTGCTGCCTTGAAATGATTGTTGTTTTTCTGATGCCTTGAAAAGTATGGTTAGTTCATTTACATGGTACCTCTGTTCTTTCCTCACATAGGCAGTAAGTTGTATTGCAGTCTTCATAGGTATCAGGGAATTTTTAAGTTTCTTCTTTTGATCAATTCTCTATTTTTTTTCATTCAGTAACATGTTGTTCTGCTTCCAAGGATTTACAAGGTTTCTGGAGTTTTTTGATTTACTGCTCTCTGGTTTCCTTCCAAGGTCGTTTGAGGTATATGGGATGATATTTTTAAGCTGCTGAGGCTTGTTTTGGTGCCTATAACATGATCACTCCTGGAGCAGCTTCCATGTACAGAAGAAAAAAAAAAAGGAGGGGGAGTTATTCAATGTCCATAGGATGAAAGACTCTGTAGATATCAATTAGGCCCATTTGTTCTGTTGTTGGTGTGTGTTCTATGATTTCCTTGGTGAGTTTCTGTCTAGTCAAGCTGTCCATTGATGTGAGTGTGGTGTTAAAATTGCTCACTATTACTATGTTGGGATCTAGGTTTCCCTTTAGGTCTGTGAACAGTTGTCTCATTTAGCTAGGAGCCCTGGAATTTGTGTATATGCATTTGTTATTGTTAATTTTTTTTTTTGCTGGATGGATCCCTTATGATTATATAGTGTCCTTCTTCATTTGTTTTAATGCTTTTCATGTTGAGGTCTTTATCAGTTAATATTAAAATGGTTATACCTGCTTGTTTTTCCTTTCCAGTAATGTAAAATGTCCTTTTCTGGCCTTTCACTTTCAGCTTTCATGTATTTTTGGTGGTGAGATATGTCTCTTGTTGTGTCTTGCTTTTGAATCTAGACCTCTAAATTATGCCTTTTGACTGATGAGATTAAACCATTTGTGTTCAAGGTTAATATTGACATGTAGGGATTTGGTCCTTAACTTTTGTATTAAGTTCCTCTTTGTTTAATTTTGGCTTCCTTTGTGGATTTAATGGGCAAATCTACCTTTACCATTGTGGGGATAGCTGATTTCCTTTTTTTATGTCTTCAGCAGGTTTTTTTTTTTTTTTTTAGTATTTGTAAGACGGTTCTTGTGATGCAGAAATATTTCAGCTTTGGAAGTATTTTATTTAATTTTCAAGTACAAATGAGAGCTTTGCTGGATACATTATCCTGAGTGGATTGTTTTTTTCTGTTTTAAGATCTGGAATATATCACTACATCCTTTTCTGGCCAGAAGAATTTCCTCTGAGAATTCAGCAGAGTCATTTTGTTGTTCCCTATATGTTATATGTTATCTGTTCTCTCTTGTGTGTCTGTGTCAGTATTTCTTCTTTGTGTTCAACCGAAGGGAACTTGACAATGATGTGCCTAGTTGAACATTTTTTCAGTTCTCTGCCTTTCCTATATTTTGCTTCCCCTTACATTCCCCATGTTTGGGAAATTCTCTCTTTTTTAAAAGATTTATTTATTTGTATCAGAAAGTCAGATTTACATGGAGGAGGAGAGACAGAGAGAGGAAGCTCTTCCATCTGATCATTCACTCCCCAAGTGATTGAAATGACAGGTGCTGAGCCGATCCAAAGCCAGGAGCCAGGAGCCAGAAGCCAGGAGCCAGGAGCTTCTTTCGTGTCTCCCATGCTGGTGCGGGGTCCCAAGCCTTTGGACCATTTTGACTGCTTTCCCAGGCCACAAGCAGGGAGCTGGATGGAAGTTGGTGACGGTGACAACAACTGATGTTCTCTATCTGAGCCTGGCATGTGCAAGGCAAGGAGTTAGCCACTAGGCTACTTCACCGTACCCAGCAGATTCTCTTTTATTGCTTCATTGAATATGTCTTGCAATCTTGCCTCTCTTTTCCAGCCTTCATGAACTCTAGAAACCTTATGTTTTATTTTTTACTGATGTGATTCAATTCTTGTATAATTTGCTTAGTTTTATTCAAGCCTCTCCCATATTTTTGATTACTTATTTGTCATTGAATAAAGCATCTTCAGCTTATGAAATTCTTTCTTCTGTTTTGATCATTTAATTGATGAGGCTTTTTCTTGTGTTTTTATTTTGCTTTATTGTATTCTTCAGCTCAAGTGTTTAAATTTGATTCTGTTTCTTAGCTTGCAGCTCCATTTAACATAGTGTTTAAATTCTTTAAATTCTTGGATTTTGTTTATCACTGTCTCTGAAGAGGTATTTTAAAAGATTTTTTTCATTCATTCATTGATTTATACTGGAAAGACAGATTTACAGAGAAGAGACACAGAGAGAAATATCTTCCATCTGCTGCTTTACTCCCCAAGTGGCCACAATGACCGGAACATAACAAATCCAATCCCAGGAGCTTCTTTTGAGTCTTCCACTCAGGTGCAGGGTCCCAAGGCCTTGGGCTGTACTCAAAAGCTTTCCCAAGCCACAAGTAGGCAGCTGGATGGGAAATGGAGCAGCCAGGATAAACTGATGCTCTTATGGGATCCCAACATGTTTAAGGGGTGGATTTAGCCACTTGACCATTTCATTAGGAACTCTGAAGCGTTTTATTACAATTTTTTAAAATTTCTTGCCTAAGATGTCCTCAATGTCTTCATTAACTCTCAGACTGGAATGCTTTTTGCTCACTTTTGATGAAAGCACTGATTTTCTCATTTGTGTTCTTACAGTTCTTCCCTTACCCTTGCCCATTGCCTTTCAGTTCTGCAGATTTTCCCCTTCAGACATTTTCTATCCTTATGCTGTGTCTGTCACTCCCAAATTCTGTGCCCACTTTCCTATTCATTATTTTTTATTTAATTTTTACTTGTTTTTTGATAACAGCTTCGTTGAGGCTGGGGTCTCCCTTCCACCTTCCCCAAGTTCCATACCTTCCTCTCTGTTCTCCCCTCCAGTCTGAGCTTTTGTGCTGGCCTTTCCAGGGGCTTCAGCATTGGACTCTGTAGTCAGTGCCACCCTCACTGGCTCTCTTAGACCTGTGCATCCCCAGGTGATATCCAGGCTTTTGTCTATCTAGTCTGTCTCTCATTCAATGTTTCAGCTGGTTACTGCCACTTCTTTAAACTATGTCATTTCTCTTCAATCTTTTCTTTCTGCTCTATTTGCTAATTGAATAACCATTGTTATTGGATGCAAATGAGTCATGCCTGATTTGCCTCAAATCTTCTTCATATGAGTAGGGAGACATCCTGGAAACGGAAGCAAGAAAACCACCTCCAACACTTACACTTTTGGGGGAGTAGGAGGAGGAGCTGGGACTCCTTGAAATTCTAAGCAGATTTCCCTTTATTTGTTGCTATGTGGTGGCAGAGCTTCCTGCTGCATTTTTGTGTCTTTCCTCAAGGCTCTGATCACACTGCAGGATCGCTGCTCTCCCAGTGGTTTGGATGCCAAGACAGGGGCTGAGGCCGAAGTCATGGCAACCCAGAAACCACAGAGATGAACATTCGCCTGCATGGTGTCCAACTCTGTCTCATCCTCTGTAGCCTGTGGAATGGCAAAGCCATGCTGATCGGTGGCTGTCTTCTTTTTTATCTCCTGAGGCTGCAGTCCTTTGCAGTTCTCCGATTCCCTCCCACCATGCCCCTGACTGCTCATACAGGCCTCTGGACTATTCCTGCCACTGGTGTGAGTGCTGTCACCTGAAAGGATAACTTGTGTCCACAAAGGCAGCCTTCACTTTCCCTTCCAGCCTTGTTCACACTCTGGGTGTTTCAATCCATTGATCAGGGCCCTCATGTCCGCGAATGAGTTTGTGTTTTCATTGTGGCCTACTTGCCAGGATTCGTGAAGGTGATCCAGCTCCAGTCTCTGTCCCTCCAGGTTCCAGCATGCCAGTCTCAGGTGATCCTAGTATGTCCCATGGCATTTAAGATGTGGGCCTTCTGAGTTTGAAGTTAACCCAAATTTTTGTTAACCAGGTCCCCAATGACTTGCTCCCCAGTGACTGGCTGGCATGATCTGGGGATGATCAATTGATAATCCGTGGAATTCCACTCAGTCTTATTTCCCTTCGTAGGTGTCACGGTAAACTTTTTATCCTACAGATTTTTGTCACAATCTACTCTTTGGGAGACTGTTGTTCCAGTTCCTTTTATGTTATTTCCAAATCCTAAAACTCCAAACTAGGCATTTGTCCACAGGTTGGGAGACCTTCCTGCAGCACACTTGTGGTAACCTTCCTCTTGGGTTGTAGGCTGCAACCTCAGGCATTTTCAAGTTTTTCCTTGTCTGTCTGGTCCCACTTTATTCCACAAGCCTCCCCTGAGCTCCACTCATCTAGTGAGTCATTTTTCCTTCTTCAGTTCTGATTAGTACCTGTTTTTCTCCTGCTGCTCTCTTTCTATTCATGACTACGTCTATCTATCCTGATCAGCCATCTTGTCTGAACATAACTATCATTAAGCAGTAAGGGGAGCCATGTTTGAAGTGTGTAACTTGCATCATCTATGAAGATTAAGATCATGCACCTTATTGGAAAGCTTTTATCATTTCTTTCGTTTACTCATTCAGCAAATACTTGTGAAATGTTTTCTATACATAATGATGCCTGTCCTTATGCAGCCTACAGTGCAATAGGGGACAGGATAAAATCTAAATGAAAACAAAACAAAACAAACAAGCAAATGAACAAAACAGTGTCTGATCTGTTACACACAGGTATTCAACCAATAAAGTCACACAGGGGCATTTGCTCAAAAAAAGCCAATTTCATGAAGTTTCGATGTCTGGGGTCACAGTCCTGAAATGTTTAAGGATTTTATCTCTAAGTCAGTGTGTTGATATAAAAAGCAATGAGTCTGTGGAGCTTGTGTTACAGGCCTGGGGCTTGAGATCAGATGTGCTTTCAGCACCTCTACAGAGGGACATTAACTGTCTCCAATCTGTATGCTGGTACTCCAGACCCTATCTTGCCTTCTTAAATCTGCCATGATCACTGCTGCACACTAGTCCACGGTGTCCTGGTCTCAGTGCTAGACAGTGTTTGGTGTTTCTTCCACAATTTGTGTCACTTCCAGGTGGCACCTGGCTGAGTAGGCGAGGATGGAACTCACAGGCCTCCCTGCCCTGAGTTGTCAATGGCCTAGCCACTTGAACAGACAGTTTGTTGAGTGCTTCACATCCAATCTTCAACAACCATATGTCAGGAAAAGAATGGTAATTCCTTGTAGATCAACTCTTTACCATGTGTCTTCCCTGCTATCACCTTGACCAAATGCATTTTGCACCTTGATCTATAGATGACACAACAGGCTTTGGCTATAAAGTACCTGAAGTTGGGGTTGTGCTGTGAACAGAAAATCCAGTAGAGGTGTGGAGGCCTAGTTGTTGTTCCTTCCAGGTAGCTGATACAAGACTATGAGCAAAGACAGAGAAGAGTTACCCACGCAAAAGGAGAATGATAACATAGGAATGCTTTGGCAGAAAGCGAGCCCCAAAATATGTTTCATGACTGCAGCAATATGCAGTTTTCAGAATTTACAAAAACAGAATTTTTTGTTGGAGGTATTTTTCTCACGTTGACATTTTGTTCATTACAGTTAAGTTTACAAGACAAGTTTCTGAAGAGCTTTTGTCTATATCAGTTGCCATTTCATATAGAAAAGATGAGGAAATGTTGAAGAAATATGGCTTTTCCCTTTAAAGCAAAACTACTTTAGATCTTTACCACTAGGAAGCAGTATATTACACCTTAGAGTTTCATGGAAATAGGTAAGCCTCATGCTAGGTTTATTCTAGACACAGAGCTATGCTTTCTTGACCCAAGTGGTAGTTTGATTTCTCCTTTATTCATACAATTGTCCTTAAAAAAAGAGAGAGAGAATGTCAGGAAAATATTTAACTTACATATGGGACGGTAAGTATACAGTTGAAAACTAAGAAGTAATGTTTTTATACATACATGCAAGAAAAAAAGGCAAAAATACACATGAAATCTCTAAAGGTAGTATCCAATAAATGTCACTGACCTAATAATGTTCAGTAGGTATCATAAAAATGGAAGAGGAGAACAAATTTTGTGGCACTTGTAACATGCAACAGACAAGTCTAATACAGTTCATCTAATGTAACATTGGTATCATCCCAAAGAATAGTTATGATATTTACAACTAATCCACAAACGACACTAAACTCTGCAGAATCTAAGGGAGTTGATCAGTTTCATATAAAGTTTAACGATAGAGCCAAGTCTTAAACTCAAGGTTTTTTGTTTGTTTGTTTTTCAGTGCAGAAGGCCTTGTGGCTCTTCAGTCTAATGATAACATTCTGAAAAGTAATTGTGGTTCTCTTGTGGACTATGGTGCAATTTGCAAGGCGGCAGTCAAGGTATTTATTCCGACAATAATCAATGAGGGAAAATTTTGTACATTTTTGGTAATTTTGTAAGAGGTATACATATTCATACGGTAGCTTATAATGCCCCATTCTGTTATGTACCTATTGCCTCTATCATTTAATAATTCTTTATAGTGAAAACTTTTACAATCCTGCCTTCTAACTTTTTAGCAGGGAAATCTATAGTATATCAGCATTATTTATAGTCATACAATTGTGCAACTGAATTCTGTATTTTCTTACTTGTATCCATTAATTATCTTTTAAAGGGCTGCATAGTTTTCCATTGTTTTTATACTTGTGCATTAATAAAGATAATTATGCTGTTTCCATTTCTTAGCTTTTATCGATAATGCTGTACTATTGCCAGGGAAGCGGATGTTTACCCAACTGACTGATTTCATTTCCTTTTGGATACATATACACTCAAAGATGGGATTACTGGATCATTAATTCATTTTCAATTTTAGCTTTTTGAGGACTGTCTGCAATGTTTTCCACAATGGCTGTAATTAGATAAGAATAGGAATGTGCAAGAGTTTGCTTGCTTACAAATTAACAAAGGAGACTTTAAATCCATGTATTTTCATAGCTGTAATTATAATTTACTGGATAATAGTCAAATAGCTATGTCAGTTTCTTAAAATTTGATTAATTTATTTCATGCCAGCCCCACATACCAAGGAATTGTATAATAATGACCACTTAGTGAAGCTAAGAACAATTTTCACTTTTTGAGTGCTGGCCTTCATATTAGTTCTATAATTCATAATCGTCTCAGTTGTGGGAAACAATTGTGCAATTTAAAAAGAATTTCATGTACTTCATCATGTAGAATTTAATATAAAAAATCCAAAAAAGCAAATTTGCAACCACAACATTATCACTAAGTGCCGTAAGTAAATGTTCTGTGTTGAACTCATGATATGCACATCAAATCCACTCTACTGAACAAGCAATGAACATACATTTTTAAGGTACTGCAAATTAGACACTGAAAAATAATAAAGAGAGCTAGTGAAAAGTCAAAAGTCCAACACAACACGGAGACCATTTGATGGCTGCTGACTCCCTGTCACGTTCTGGCAATAAAGAGGAGCAATAGGCGAAAATTCACAGAAGAAAGGAGACCTGGAAGTTGAAAGGGAGCTTCCAGAAATCAAGTGATATATATGTTTTCATGCAGTTTGTATTGCATGCTCCCGCTTTAAGTTATAGATAGATTTCTTGACATCTTGAATGTCAAAGACACTGTGTAAATGCTGTTAATGTAGTCAGCAAACAGAATGACTGGGTTAAGGAGGAAAGGTTCCAGGTTGGGGAGTAAGATTAATTTTAGAAGCAGGAAAAGAGGGGAATTTACTTTTGCATGGATTGGAATTTGGTTTAGGGCTTTTTATCCCAGACAAAATAAAGGAACAAGACTCATAAAGGGAGAAGTGTTGCTAATCACATAAATGTGTGATTTCTTTAGTGAAGAAATATCAGATTGATAAATACACTATACTCATTCTCACAGGTGAGAGAAATATGAAAAGGAAGTATTTGTGGGTGGGGTGGTGTCATGACTCAACTGCTGCATTTAGTAAGAATTCTTGAAAAGGGATTTTAACTGCATAGCTAAAGCAGGTTAAAAAAGAATCTCAATGGAAAGGGATAAACTATAGTACATGGGTACATTTAATTGCAAACAAATCTAAGCATACAGGCATAAAATTGTTTATTAATTCCTTGCTGTGTGACATGAGTGGCTTAGGATACTCCCTCCAGGCCTCAGTATCGTCATCTGAAAAATAAGAGGATTGAAATAGTTGATCTCAAAATGTCATTTACAATTAGAAAAAAACACTATTTAGATAAACATAATGCCACTCTGCAATGAGCTTAAAAAAGGAAATGGACTAGTCAGGTTGACAAGATCTTTGTGAAAGAATTATTGTTTTGCTGTACAAAGAGAAAGAATATCCCTTTTTATAATGAGAGTAATGACTGAATTTAATATTCACAAAGGTTGGAAATGTGGCATTTGTATATGGGAAATAAGTAAATTGTTATTATAATGGGGATGGCTTAAATTATTATATGAAGATGATAAAGAAGGGGAAATAATTTCTGTCCTTTCAAAATATCAAAGCTTAACTGAACTTTTTTTAAAAATGAAAAAACAGTCTCAAGGCAAAGAATAAATTTACATCTCTGTGTAGAAACTTCATTGTAGAATCCTCAAATCTATGATATGCTTTTGTATTAACCAAACCTTGGTGGCATTATTTCACAAAGAAAACACTGAACTTCTCATCATCCTTCGCAGCAAGATGGTATTACTTGTCTAAGCCCAGGCCAGTGAAATTTGTGTTGTTCTGTGATAATCTTCTGACAAGGATATTTAAAAGAAGCCAACTAACTCAAACTGGGCCTAAATTACTTACCTGTTCCATATTGTCCTACTGCCACAGAGGTGATTGCTGAGTTCAGCGGCCATTTCACCCTAAAAGGTAAGTCAAAGAAATGCAAACCAAACAGGGTCAATGATAGCATCCTTGGGCCGCCAAAAATCTCTGGGTGACTTGAAAACTCCACTACTACATAGAAAAGGAAGAAACTTTCATCTTGATTAAGCCATTGTTATTTTCATTATATTTCTGGTAATATACATTTAAAGCTTATGCCAAATAGTATAGTTTATGAGAGTGAAGTGCTTCAAGTAACAGAAACCAAAATGTGATTCTGAAATGGAGGCTGAGTTAAATAGGTATGAAATAATGACTCAACTATTAATGCTGACAATTTCATAATTCTCATATTCCTAAAATTTAATCAATGCATTAACTACATACAAATTGAGGCTAAGCATATACTGAGAATGCATTGCATATTAAGACAAGTTTTAAAATTTGTAAAGAAAATCGGTACAAGTTGACAACAAAATCCTAAAACAATGATAAACTTTGTAAGACTGTCTGGCTAGCCTGAGAATGGACTGGGAAACATATGCATCTTTGCTAAGGGAAGCCACTTTGCATCATGCAATCTGAGTTAATTAATGCCTGGGTCTTTGAATACTTTCAGGGTTGTGAGACCAACTGTTTTCTCCCAAATTGAAACAGTTAAAGGGAATGTCTGAAAAAATCCAATCTGTGCAATAAATATGATAAATGATGCACCATATAGAAGTTGCTAGCTTATTGTCAAAGACAGTGAATGATTTCAGATGTTCTTAGTTTAACAGACAACAAGCTGAAAATTGTGTGGATGGTGAGAGACATACAATTTACAGACACAAGTAAATAAAAGTTCAGAGTTCTCAAGCTTAAAAATTCCATGTACCCAACATTTTTTGGATGTCTACTCATATTTGAAAATTATCAAAAGCAATTATACTGAAAGCCTACTACATCTTGAGGGGTACTGTACTGTATAAATCCACTAGATAACAAAGTGGTATGCGACTTACATTTGATTCTTAGGGAAGACATATTCTACAAAGTGTGCTCCAGATGGAGTCACAGAATGTGACAGGGAGGAAATATACTCCCAACATGTAAAGCAAGGGCCAAGAAGGAAAATGGATCAGAACTCTAGCTCAGAACATCCAGATGAACAAAGAACTTACTCAGTGGCTGAGTCAGGCAGGGCTTATCACTTCTGCTCTGTAAGAGTTGGTAACTGATCTAGACCAGGAACATTATACATTTCTTTGCATAAGTTATAGAATCATCAGAAACCGTACTAAGACTTAAGAGGATACTTTTACATGGTAGATCCAAAATATCCACTCCATAAAGCTGTGGTATATTCCAAAGTGTCCTCAAATGTTTATTCCTTCTCATTCAGTAAACCAAAATAGAATGACTAAAATGAAAAACCAGAAGAAATATAGCACAGTTGTGACTGTCATAGTCAGTAATTCCTAAATCAAAGAAACAAGGCTCTCCCAAGCCAATCTCAAGGCGAAGGCCAGAATTGATGTAAACTCCCCAATGGAACTATCATATCTGACATATAGAGGCGAGACTGATAGTGCAGATGTTTGTTATAAACCACTGCATATCAACGTTACTTATTAAGTGATATTATAGTCAACAAATCAGCTGGAGTTGTCAGACGTGATACAATGCCATATAGAAATTTTAGGGAACTCCTCTGAACATAAGATTTCTAAAACAATAAGAAATATACAATTTTCAAAAAAAAATAAATTCCTGTAAACCTGAAAAGTATAGCTGAAAATGAAAAAGAAAAATCAAGACAAACCTATAAATCTCCAAGAATTCATGAAGACAAAATTATTGAGCCCAAGAGACAAAAATATGCATTCATCCAGACTACATTTGAAGAATTTGCGTATTACTAAACAGGATATAAAAATTGTTTTATTTTTATTGGAAAGGCAGATTCACAGACCAAAGGAGACACACACATATAAAGATCTTCCCTCCACTGGTTAACTCCCCAAGTGGACACAACAACCAAAGCTGAGCTGAGTTGAAGCCAGGAGCCAGGAGCTTCTTTCAGGTCCCCCATGCAGGTACAGAGTCGAGGCTTTGGGGCATCCTCTACTGCTTTCCAGGCCATGAGCAGGGAGCTGGATGGGACATGAACAGATGCTGATATGGGATTCCAGCAATGCAAGGTGAGGATTTAGTCCCTGAACTATAAAGCCAGGACCATAAAGAGGATTTCTTTCTCTAATTTTTTAAAGATTCATTTATTTTTATTGGAAAGTCATATATACAGAGAGGAGGAGACACAGAAAGGAAGATCTTCCATCTGATGACCCACTCTCCAAATGGCTACAATGGCCAGAGCTGAGCTGATTCAAAGCCAGGATCCCAGAGCCTCTTTCAGGTCTCCCAGGTAGGTGTGGGATCCCAAGGTTTAAAGCTGTCCTCAACTGCTTTCCCAGGCTACATGCGAGCTGGATGGGAAGCGGGGCCACCAGTGTTAGAACTGGCGCCCATATGAGATCCAGGCGCATACTAGGCTAGGAGTTTTGCTGCTAGGTTACCACATCTGTCCCATTTTTTTAAAGATTTATTTATTTTTATTGAATAGTCAGATATACAAAAAGCAGGAGAGACAGAGAGGAGAGAAGAGGTTTTCTTAATGGAATTATTTCAAAAGTAAAACAATAAGCAGATAAATGGACAAAGTAAATAATACACGCTAAATAACTGATGAAAAACAGGAAAAAAAATTCTCTCTGGACTTAGCATGGTCATCTTTATGAGTGGAAAATTAATTTTTTAAAATAAGGCAAAAGGTAAAGGCCCCTCCCCCAAAAAATGGAAACAGAAGTATAAATAACCCTATGAAGCACTCTGTGCAAAAAAAAGAAAAAGTTAACTTTTCAAAAGAATACATTAAATGAAGAGTACAAGATGAGATCCTTAAAAAAAGTCAGGAAAATATTACAGAGTAATTGAAAAGGCCTTCTATCCTTATAACAAGGAAATTGATGGATTTGAGAATAAGGATATTAAAAAAGATCTTTAAGAGTCTGCAGGAAATAGAAGAGCTAGGACAAAGCATGGATGTCATGTAGAATATTTTATGACAAACTACTGGTCTGAGCCAATAATTCTTGGGCTAGGAAAGGAATGTTGCTTTATAAAAAGGTGGGTGGGAGCGGGGGTGGTGGTGGGAAGGGGAAAGCTGTACCGCTCATTTTCCAAACACACTTCAAAGGAATATTCAAAGGACACAGAGAGAACCAGCGTAAGTGTATTTTAATTAATGTTTTGTCAAAAACAAAATATAAAGAAAATGAATAAATTATACCCATGCTAATAAAGTAGATGGTAGGCCATTAATATGTGGAAATCAAAGTTCTGGATATAATGTAATACATAATGGAAGAGTAGAAGACATAATGTATGAAAACTGGAAAGCAAATGAGGAAAACTGACAGAATGTATGAACAGTTTCTTCAATGAGTGCAATTGTTGCAGAGAAGTTACTTGGTTGCAAGATGTAATTAAATATTGATCTACATAAAATTTACAAACACAGTATAGTTTGAAAAGATTTGGATGTCAAGTAAGATCATTTATTAGATAAGGTTTAGAAAAACAGCTTCCTACAAATATGGCTCAAGTCCGCAATGGTAAATGGTACTTCTTGAGGATACAGAGCACAAACTGTGCCCAATTCAACAGCAGAAATCTTTTTTCAGCAACTACAATGTGCCAAACAGATATTTCCCTTGCTTAGGAGGAGACACATTACTAAGAAAGAAAAATACAATCTGAGTGATTCGTAAAAGATATCCTTATTTTCCATTGAAAGGGAGAGAGACCAAAAGGAGAGACAAGAGACACTTTTCATCTTCAGCTCATTCCAATGTGAATCCAAGGGTGAGAAACTCTATCTAGATGTCTCATGTGGATAAAGAGGTTATTTGAGAATATCTTATTCCATAGTGGACTAGAGTGTACTGAATAAGCCTATTTCAATAAGCATGTATGCAATTCCAGTCCCTCATTCAACATAATGGGATATGTTTTATACATAGGCTAATATACCTTTAAACAAATAGCTCGACTTAACTATCCTGTTGCAACATGAGGTTTTAATTTTTTTTTTAATATTTCCAAATAGCCTTCAAAGTGTTACATCTACTTCTGTTCCATAAAGAGTGCACAAAACACTTATAGCGTCACACCTCTGGCCAACACCATTTATTTTTAAATATTTCTTTTTTAAGATTTATTTTATTTTTATTAAGAAGTCAGATATACAGAGAGGAGAAGCGACAGAGGAAAATCTTCCACCTATTGATTCACTGCCCAAGTAACCTCAGAGGCCGGAGCTGAGCCAATCCGAAGCCAGGAGCCAGGACTTCTTCTGGGTCTCCCACGCAGGCACAGGGTCCCCAGGCTTTGGGCAATCCTTGACTACTTTCCCAGGCCACAAATGGAGTTGGATGGGTAGTGGGCCCCAGGATTAGAACCAGTGCCCATATGAGATCCTGGCGTGTGCAAGTCAAGGATTTTAACCACTAGGTTATCGCACCAGGCCCCTTTGAGATTTTTTTAAGTTCTCGTTGATACTGTTTGTGCCTTTGTATTGCTGCATAGTATTACAAAATATGCATATCTGACTGTATATTCCTTCACTCAGAGGAGAATATTTGACTTTTTTTCCAGCTCCACAGTGGTTGGATAAGTTTTGTGTTCCAGTTACAGCATGTGAATGAGCCATATCCTCAGATAAGCATTTGAGATTACCATTGTATGTAAAAAGTTTATAGCATTCTAATAAGTTTATAGCAATACATCATTGTGATTTTAGTTTTCATTTCACTAAGGATTAATGATGCTTGACATCTTTTGATGTGTTTATATCATCTCTGTACCTTTGCAAGATTCTCTTCATATATTTCAGATTTTTATAACTGCTTTAATTTTTTTCACAGTTGTGCTTTGGGAGATTTTTAAACATACATTCTGATACTTGCACTTTGTTATTGAAATAGGATTGACACTACATTTCTAAAATGCATGTGTTGCTTTGATTCACATGAACATTTCAAGATGATTACCATTATAAAATTAACAGTTAATTTCATTTTGTAGTGAAAATATTTAAGCTTTACAATTTTAACAACTTTCTTCTTTATTTATTCCTTTCTTTATTTCTTCTTTCAACTTTCTTCTTTTATTTTTTTTTTTTTGAAAGGCAGCTTTACAGAAAAAAAAATCTGTAAGAGAGAGAAGTATTTTGCATCCACTGATGCACTCGCCAAGTGGCCACAATGTCTAGAGCTGAGCTGATCCGAAGCCAGAAGCCAGTAACCTCTCTGGGCCTCGCGTGTGGGTGCAGAATCCCAAGGATTTGAACTATCCTCCACTGTCTTTTCAGGCCAGCAGTAGGGAGCTGGCTGGGAAGTGGAGTACATAGGACACAAAGCAGCACCCAAATCAGATCCCAGCATAGGTGAAGATTTAGCCCCAAAATATCACGTTGGCCCTCAGCAAATTTCAAGTTTATAAAGCATAAGACATATACTAACTATGTCTAGAACTTATTCATGCATACAATTTAAAGTTTGTACCCTTTATTCAAATATATCCATTTATTTCATTATCAACTTCTAGAAACTCTAATTTCACTCTCTACTTTCATGAGTTCAGCTTTAAGTGTTACATGTGTACTTTACAGCATGTAATATTTTTCTTTCTATACCTGGCTTATTGCATTTAGCTCAAAGTCTTTTAGGGTCATTCATGATTATACAAATGATTGGATTTACACCCTTTTCTCTTGTGAAGACTGAAATATATTTTATTATATGTATATATTCTGTATTTACTTGAGCCATAATGGATATTAAGTTTGTATAATGGTATAATGAGTATTTGTACACACAGATGATCATGAAGGCAGATATATAATCAAGAAATTTATTTCATGCGCATTGATGACCGGATAAAAGCAATAGCTCATGCATGGCAAAGGAAACAATCACTGAAAATAAAGAGAAAATCCAAGAAATCAAAGAAAATGCTGAAAGTCATATAGTTGATAAATTAATGTAAAAACAAGAACTCAATAGCATGTCTTTTATTTTTCTTCTTTTGCTGCATTGGTTAAAACTTCTAATAACAAGAATGGTTACCTACACTTAGGTCACATTTTTAGGGGAAAGGTATTCAGATTTTTATCATTAAATATATCAACTACAGGGGTTTCAACACAAGTCAGGTAAATAAACTATCTTTCCTTGGGAAAACAAATGTTCTTTCTTGGGCCCAGCAGCTAAGGTGCTTTCCTTACAAGCAATAGAATCACATATGGGCGCTGGTTCTAATCCTGGTGGCCCTGCTTCCCACCCAGCTCCCTGCTAGTGGCCTGGGAAAGCAGTTGAGGACAACCCAAAGCATTGGGACTCTGCACCTGTGTGGGATATCTGGAAGAGGCTCTTGGCTCCTGGCTTTGGTTCTGCGCAGCTCTGGCCGTTGTGGACACTTGGGAAGTTAATCATTGGACGGAAGATCTTCCTTTTTGTCTCTCTTCCTCCCTATAAATCTGCCTTTCCAATAAAAATAAAACAAGCCTTTAAAATGTTCTTTGTCATGTTAAGATAGTTTGCCTCTATTCTTGTTAAGTACTTCAATCAAAATTGATTATGGGATTTTTGTCAAATGCTTTGCTCTGGAATTGATTTGAAAACCCAATCTTGGAAATTACAATTCATTAACTTTCTCTCCCAAGAGTCAGAGTTTTATTTTTCTTGAATTCAATGGAAATGTTTTCTGGGTTTTATCCATTAAGATGATGCTGGCTTATGTTTGTGTGTATGCATGTAAGGAAATTTCCATGTATCTGCTCATATTTTGTTAGTTTTTTTTTTTAAATCAAAAACTGGTGTTGAAATAATAATATTTCTGTTTGAATAGAAATAAATTACTGAAGTACTAAACTTCATTATCTGTGTTTTTCAGAATATATGGGCATAACCTGGATCATTTCCTTCTTTCTTTAGCCCACAATTAGGTACCAAGATTTCTCATTATTGAGCCATTCTTGCAATCCTAGAGAAAACTACTTCTTGGATATGATACATGATTCTTACAAAGTACTTTTGGACTCTGTTTCCCAGTGTAGTTTTGCTATTTTGCAGTATTATTCATCAGTGCTGCTTGTTGGTGGTATGTGCATATATGTGTGGTTTGTCAGGTCTTAGATCAAGGTTATGGTAGTTTCACAGAAGGAAAGTGGAATCTCCTTGCTTTTTCTCTGGCTTTCACTCTTGCTCCTATTCTCGCAGCTTCTTCCTCCCTCTCTCTTCTAATAGCTTTCCTTTTGCCTCAATGCTTTCAAAGAATTTACTGTGAGGCTGTCCAGCCAACTGCTATTTTAGGGAGACATGCTTTGACAACTTTCTTTGATTATCATCAGGGGTTTTAGATTTCTGAATTACTTCGCCGAAAAAACCTTCATTGAAAAAAATTTACATATTAAAAAGGATTACAACCAAAACAAATTTAAACATTAAAAATGATACCAACAGACAAAAAAAAATCACATGGCATCAGATTTTGAATTTGTGTTTTCTCAGAAGCTCATCTGAATCTCTTCGCTTTTTATAATTTTTTTTTTTAACAGGAAGGAGGAGAGACGCAGAAGAAGCTCTTCCGTCCAATGATTCAGTCTCCAAGCAGCAGCAACAGCCAGCAGGAGCTGTGCAGATCTGAAGCCAGGAGCCTCTTCTGGCACTTCCACATGGTGCAGAATCCCAAGTCTTCGTCTTCAGGCAGTTCTCAACTGTTTTCCCAGGCCACAGGCAGGAAGCTGGTTGGGAAATGGGTTTGCTGGGATTAGAGCCAGTACCCTTATGGGATCCTGGTGCGTACAAGTCAAGGACATTAGCTGCTAGGCCACCATGCTGGGACCCAGAAAAGAAGTACTCTTAAGACAAAATTCTCCTCTCAGATTTATCCATTAGCTGGTCAATTATGAAAAAAAAAGAAGGTAGTCAGCAACTCCTGAGTGCTTTTGCGCTTACCTTTTTTCACAGTTTTTCCCCCCAGGGTAATTATTGTTTAGAAGATACTCTTAGAAACAGTATCAGTGGAGTGAGCTGGATATTCAGACAGGATACATTTAAATTTGTAACTTTAAGTAATTCCCAACAAAAGTCACTGTAGAATTTTAACTCTTCCATGCTTTAGTATCAATTTCCATATCTTATTGTGAAGGGAATTATGAGACTTTGAACCATGACTTAGAGTTTATCTTTCCTTTTTATTTAGTTTTTCTGGAGGCCAGAGTGAGAAAGAAAAAGGAGAGACACAAAGAGATTTTCCTTCCACTGGTGCACTCCCCAGCAGTCTACACTAGGTAAGTTTAGACCAGAGCCAAGCAAGGAACCAGGAACTGAATTTGAATCTCCACCAGTCTCCCAACAGGCTACATTCTTGAGTCACTACACATTGTCTCCGAGGCACATTAGCTAGAATCTGAATAAAAAAGCAGAGGTTCTAGATTCGAATTGGCACTCTAATATGGGATGTGGATGGCCCAATAGCAGCTTAAACTTCTGTGCCACAACACTAGTCCCAGAAATTTATATCACTTTTTTTTTGCATCAAATATAATCTTTCAAAAGATTGCTTATCTACAGCATTTTCTCTTTTACTCAACTAAAGCTGGGCTAGATGCTTTCCTTTTCCTTTTTTGTTTTTGGTTTTTGGTTTTGCAGCAATATTATGCATGTTTTTAACTTACCCCATCTTCCCTGTGGCTCTATCATGGCCATCAGGCAGTGGTACTCTGGCAGCCCACAAAGCATCTGAACTACTGGTGTCCCATCAAAGGGGTAGGTCACTGACTTGACATTTCAGAAGGTAAAGTTACCTTTGGTGGATTGTGAATGTTCCCTGTGACCACGGAGACACCTACCTCCTGCTGCTTTGCTCATCTGAACCAGATATAAATGTCACAATCCTGCAGTGGCCCTCTGGGTTTTCATTTCTTCTTCTTTGTTCTGTGTTTGAGTTTTAAGTTGTCTTCAACAAATGAGTCAGAAATGTCTTTGCTGTGCTATCTTTAATTGGTTTCTGCAGTTTTTAATAAATTTTAAAATTAAAGCCAGAGAAAGAACAATTATGCTTCCAAAGAACAATCAATAAAAAGCCGACCTCGTCCTGCAGCCAGCCTGCGTTTTAAGGAAGTTTCAGGTACTTTTAGGAGGACATCATTGCCAGCTCCATGGATCTGAACTAGCACTAATACAGTACACTAAGTTTTGCTTTGTCATACCACCTAAAAGTTGAAACCAACATTTAAACATTCTAAAAGTCTTTGATTTTTCTGGTTTTTTTTGGGGGGGGGATGGTATATGCATAACATGTTTCTGTTCATAACTGGCATTTAGAACATTTGCAATACATTTTGTTTTCAATCTTAATCCTTAGAGCCTTGAAATAAACAAGCAACTTGTATGAATAGAATGGTATCTGGTTAGCATTACTGCCCTAGAAAATACTGCTTGCTTTTGTGGCTTCGTTTCAGCTCACACCAGAATTTAGTAATACCACAATCTCCTGCTCAATTCCAGAAATACTAAATGAAGCAACATGAAAATCTGGCTTCATTTGAGTCCCCACATCTGAAACTTTATTTGTTGGTATTCAATTTGCTTGGCATTTTTTTTTTACTCACTGCCTATTGACTAGCTTCCAAATCTGACTGATGAGATGATTTTAGAACAGCAGAAAATGACAGTGCGTTCCTCACCTATAACAGGTGGTCCCCAAGTGGCCATCCGTCTTCCCCTGTGGTCTCTACTGCAAACTGCAAATCACATGTAGAAATGACTGTCTGTTAGACAGTGCGATCTTTCATCCTTGCAAGAAGCTACCAGTCACAATCCACAGCACTTGACCTATTCTGCTAACAAAGTGATGGATTTGGCCAAAAACACCATTTCATATTCTGGAATACACGAACTGATATGAGTTCATAAATGAAATACTTTAGCTGCTGATCTTAAGTTGTTATCATGATGTCATCTCTCTGAATTCCTGCTGCATGAAATATTTGAAGATGTAGTTCCTATCAATTAGTTAACAATTCCTCATCGATACAAATTCAGAGCCTCCGGCAGCATACATGTTAATCTAATATCACATGGAAATGAATAGATATATGAAACTATATAAATTATATATAAATAACACTGAATTAGACTATAAATATACTGAAATTAATAATTTGTATAAACTCAGATATCAAATAGTCCAAATTATCAATATACAGTTCATAAATATATGTCTTGCTTGCTTTGGAAGCATTATAGTAGCACTGGAGCAAGGGTGGACAGTCTCACTTGGAGACCTAAGTGAGTTCTTTTGAGATATGACATGGACCGAGTTAAAAACTGAAAAGGAAGTATAACAGAGCTTCAAAATGCTTGCACACAAATAAAATTGCGATGATTATCTTAGCTTAAAAAAAGAAAACCCTGCATAGATTTTTCATAATATACATTTAATGGGTTATGTGAAGACTCCCAGCACAAATGAATTTCAAGAGCAATTTCCACCAAAATAAACTTGCCTTTAAATCCATTTCCCTGTAACTTTCTGAAGTATTCCCCAGGACTTGGTAAAAATGGAAAAATAGGGATGTGGGAATAGAATTTCTATGTAAAGGAATGATCAAAGACATAGGACTAGAAATAGCTTGGAATTTGTCATGAACTAACAGTGATAATCCAGGAGTTTACCTTTGACGTCCTGATCATTTAGATACATGAGGAAAATTAGCTATAGGCAAGCTAGAGGAGCACCTTATGAACAAAACATAGGAGCCTAGGTTGGATCTATGGCCAGGAGTTCCTGAGGAGTTTACTGCTGTTATTACTGGACTTTATTTGTTTTTAAAATAGATTCATTAAGGTCTTATTTGTGTATGTTAAAATTACTTTAAGTACACAATTTAGTGATTAGTAAACTTAGTGAAGTGTGCAATCATCAACCGATTCTAATTTTTAGAATTTTTCCATCATTTCAAAAGATTCCTTTCATCCATTTACAGTAATCTTATTAATCTTAACTCCAGACACAGGCAAACATCTACCTGATTTCTGTATCCCTATATTTTGACACTTCTAGAGTTTTAATATAAAGGGGAAAACATGCTATGCAGCAATGTACACTTTTCTTCTTTCAATAAACATAAACTTTGGAGGTAGTGCGTAGCCAGTTTGTTCCTTTGTATTGTCCAATAATATTTCATGGTATAATAACCCACTGTTGCCTACCTACTCAGCAGTTGGTGGACATTTGGCTCATTTCCATATTTGAGTTACTAAAATGTGATGCATCTTTAACTGTTGAAATACAAATAATAAAAGAGATATGTGTTTCCATGTCTCTTGGTCTGAAAAACGGTGATAGAATTCTTGGGTCATAAGTTAAATTTAGGTTTAAGTTAAAGAAAAGGCCACCAAACAGTTTGTCAGGGTAAACCTGGAATTTTTCATCACCATCAGCAATGTATGAAGATTTAGTGGTTAGTAAAAGCTTTAGCTAGGGATAAGATATGAATGACTTTGTGCTTTAAATAAATCAATCTGGTGGGTATTTAAAACAAAACTGACTTTTCATCACATTTGAATTGAATTGACTGGTACTAACAAACATATCACCATACTTTCCCAAACACCTGTGTTTCCCTAGGTTGTTATTTGCCCCTTCCCTCCATTTTTTTTGGTTTTGTTTTTCTGTTCACCAATTGCATTCAGGGTATAATACCACACATGATATTGGACATTCTTCCTACCTTTAAGATTGTGTTTGGTTCTAAAAAATAGCATCAAGAATATAATTATACTATGGTAAGTACATGATCTAATGCATTTGAAATGGTCACTTACCAAGAAATATCTGCCACTTAAAAAAGACTAGGTTGGGGGCCATTATTGTGCTGTGGTGGGTGACACTGCTGCCTAGTGTGCCAACATTCCATATGAGCAATTACCCCACTTTCTTTTCTTTGCCCTTTTTTTTTAACTTTTATATATACTGTTTTTTTTTAAATTTTTTTAATATTCATTTATTCATTAATTACATTGCATTACATGACACAATTTCATAGGTACTGGGATTCCCCCCCTTCACCCCAAACCCTTCCCCCATCATGAATTCCTTCACCTTGATGCATAACCACAGCTCAAGTTCCGTTGAGGTTCCCTAATTAAAAGTTTACACCATACAGAGTCCATCATCCCACTTGTCCAGTTCAAGTTCAACGGCCTCTTAGGGAGGCCCTCTCAGGTTTGTAGGCAGAGCCAGCAGAGCGTCACCTCGATCAATTAGAAGCTTTGCCCTTTTTTTTTTAAAGACTTACTTATTTTTATTGCAAAGTCAGATATACAGAGAGGAGGAAAGGCAGAGGAAGATCTTCCGTCCAATGATTCACTCTCCAAGTGACCACAACGGCCAGTGCTGCACAGATCCGAAGCCAAGAGCCTGGAACTTCCTCCAGGTCTCCCAGGCGGATACTTTGGGCCATTCTCAACTGCTTTCCCAGACCACAAGCAGGGAGCTGGATGGGAAGTGGAGATTCCAGGATTAGAACTGGTACCCATATGGGTTCCTAGCATGTTCAATGCAAGGATTTTGGCCACTGGCCACCGCGCTGGGCCCTACCCTTCTTTCAATCCAGCTCCCTGCTCTTTCTGGGAGAGGAATGAGAAGATTATCCATGGTTTTGAACCCACATCACCTACATGCGAGACCCAGCTCACCCCTCACCATTGTGGCCATCAAGGGTGTGAACCAGTGGATAGAATATCAATTTCTTTCTTACTCTCTCCCTCTCCCTCCTTCTTTTTTTGTGGTTCTGACTCCCCAAAAAATAAATCATTTGTTAGGAGTCTAGCCTGTGGCACAGCAAGTCAAGCCACAGCCTGTGACTCCAGCAACCCAAATGTGAACTGATTCATGTCCTTGCTGATCCGCCTCTGGCAGCTCTCTGCTAACAGCCTGGGAAAGCAGCAGAAAAGAACCCAAGTTCTTATGCCCCTGCCATCCACATTGGAATTGAGAAAGAAGTCCTTGGCTCCTGGCTTCAGCCTGGCCCAGTTTGGTTGTATAGTCACTTTGAGGATAAATTAGCAGACAGATAAATTCTATTTCTCTCTCTCTCTCTCTCTCTCTCTCTCTCTCTCTCTCTCTCTCTCTTTCTTTCTGTAACTACTCTGCCTTTCAAACAAAGAAAAAACTGCAGTACTTGGGCCCGGCGGCGTGGCCTAGCGGCTAAAGTCCTAGCCTTGAACGCCCCGGGATCCCATATGGGCGCCGGTTCTAATCCCGGCAGCTCCACTTCCCATCCGGCTCCCTGCTAGTGGCCTGGGAAGGCAGTTGAGAACGGCCCAGGGCTTTGGCATCCTGTACCCGCGTGGGAGACCTGGAAGAAGTTCCTGGCTCCTGGCTTCAGATAGGTGCAGCACCGGCCGTTGCGGTCACTTGGGGAGTGAATTATCTGATGGAAGATCTTCTTCCCTGTCTCTCTTCCTCTCTGTATATCTGACTTTGCAATAAAAATAAATCTTTAAAAACATTTTTTTAAAACCGAAGTAAAAACCTTAATTAAGCCAACACAAAATGTCTAATAAATATAATTTGTAACTAAGAAAAGTATGACCCCAAGGAATATGAATATTTGGAAAAGCTAAGAACTTAGACCACAATATATTTTTATCTTAGAAAAATAAACCAATTAAAAGATAAACATTGTGAAGTAGAGTTCTACATGTTATAGCAAGTAAGGTAATTTTCTTGGCTTTTAGAATCATTTGCTTTTCAAAATACTACTAGTACTAATAATAACTGCAGCAATCTGATAATTTTTAATAACATAAATGTTGTGTAATGTAATTTTCCGAGCAAGGTTTTAGTTCCATGTCAATAGCACAAGCACAATGTATGCAAACAAATAACCGAACATAAAAAGAACATAATGGTTTTCTCAAAGCAATTAATTCACTAACTAAATCGGATGTTCATTTACTGCATTTTTTTGGAGTAACACATGTGAGTAGTTGCTCTTCTGATGACCCATCCAGAATAATCTTTTTTGCTTGCTTTTCCTCAAAATATGTATTATTATTATCAACACTAATGAAAGTAAGTCAACATGGATTTGGTAAGCCTCTGTTTCATACTCTCTTTGTGATAATTAAGCCCAATAAAATGTTAGACAAGCATACTCTTTTTGATGCAGTGTCATATGATGGCAAAAAAGAAAAAAAAATCAAAATAGGTCTACCGTATGACTCAGCCATCCCAAAAGAAATGAAGTCAACATATGGAAGAGTTATTTGAATCCCCAAGCTCATAGCAGCTCAGTACACAATACTTACACATGAAATCAACCTACATGTTTATCATATGATGGTTGGATAAAGAATATGTGCTATATACCCAATGGAATACCACCTAGCCATAAAAAAGAATTAAATCCTCTTTATGGCAAAAAGGATAAAAATGAAAAAACATCATGCTTAGTTTTCTATTTCATTTAAGAGTTATTTTAGAATACCAAACAATACAAAAGAATACAACTGACATCTTAAATTTAATTTTTTATAATTCTTCCCTATATTCCTGTGGAACAGTAGATTTTAACTTTCTACTTGTTTGAATATTTCACCTTGCTGTGCATTAATTCTGACTACAAAGTAAATTGAAATTATATTGCTGAAAAATGCGAGAAGACAATGAAGGAAGGGGAGTTGAAGGGAGGGAGGAAAGAAGGGAGTCTAGTTACTTCTTCACATTATTTCCATAAAATACATAAAATCTGTTCCTTTATATTAATAAAGATGTTTTAAAGGAAAAGTGGCTTTAAACTAAATGAAGACAGTAGTAGAAAGGTCAAGTACTTGAGCTCCTGCCTTCCACAAGGGCGATCCACAGGAAGCTCCTGGCTCCTGCTTTGAGCCTGATTTAGTCCTGGACTTTGTTATCATCAGGGGAGTCACCAGGAGATGAGATCTCTCTCTCTCTCTCTCTCTCTCTCTCTCTCTCCCCTCCCCCATGAAACTTATCAAATACATAAAATACATAAGCATTTTAAAAAGAAATCTATAGGAGGTACACTAAGATAGGGCAGAATAAAATACTCTCATTTATCTCCCCATAGAAACCTCAATTTGAACAGATTTTCACTCACAAAACCATATTCACAGAAAGTGAAGAAACAAGATCAGATATCACAGTCCCCAGTTTCAGGATCACAGCAATAAAAAACACATTAAAGACTATAGAAAGGTGGGCCCAGCGGCGTGGCCTAGCTGCTAAAATCCTCGCCTTGAAAGCCCCGGGATCCCATATGGGCGCCGGTTCTAATCCTGGCAGCTCCACTTCCCATCTGGCTCCCTGCTTGTGGCCTGGGAAGGCAGTTGAGGACAGCCCAAAGCTTTGGGACCCTGCACCCATGTGGGAGACCTGGAGGAGGTTCCTGGTTCCCGGCTTCGGATTAGCCCGCACCGGCCCGTTGCGGCTCACTTGGGGAGTGAAACATCGGATGGAAGATCTTCCTCTCTGTCTCTCCTCCTCTCTATATATCCGGCTTTCCAATAATAATAAATCTTAAAAAATATATATAGAAAGGTAAAGGCTGCTTTTGGCATCCTCTTCCTTAAATATGAAAACATCATGAAGAGAGACGTCTCCAACTTTGGATAAGGATGTGGAATTAAGTCTACACCTTAGGCTTGGAACAGGGTACCAGGCAGTGTTCCATAAGTTCTATCCGCAGGCACTGGGCACCCTTCAATCCCACATTAGCCTGGTTGGTAAATGAGGGACTGTTTTTGCAAGTCCTGTGCCACTGTGTCAGAAAACCCAGTGGTAACAACGGTTCAAACCTACAACCCAGAAACCAAAGGGTTTCTGAATTTACTTGAATACGTGATGGGAGACCCACAGTCCCAGAAAAATGGATTTTTATTCTAGTGAGTGGCACTTGTAGTTGGCTGTTAGGGTTTCAGGCCGCAAGTTCATCACAGCAGCAGACAGGTCAGAGGTGATGCTGACCCTGTATTTTATACTTGTCGTGGCAAGAGATGAACTCCAGGTGTGATCTAGTATGGCAGCATTGGTTATTTTAGGACTATCTTGTTCCTCTGTAATTGTAGCATAACCTAGAAATCGTCATTGTCCACCTACAGGAGGTTGGTGAAGTGCCCAAATAATCTCTCCACAACCTAGAGCTGTTCCCTCCATGGAGAAGAACAGTTGTGGAAAGAATCTGGCAGCGACTGAGCACTGACTGACAAGTATGGTGGCAAATCTGGAGCCTCCTCGGCCCCATTGGAGGTTTATAGTGATGAACTCTATTTCCTAGGCATTATCATAGACTCTTTTTAAAATATGTGTTTATTTTTTATTGGGAAGGCAGATATACAGAGAGAAAGAGATGCAGAGAAAAAGACCTTCCATTCACTGGTTCACTGCCAAAGTGGCCACAACAACCGGAACTGGGCCGATCTGGAGCCAGGAAGCAGAAACTCCTTCTAGGTCTCTCACCAAGTACAGGGTCCCAAGGCATTGGGTCATGCTTGACTGGTTTCCCAGGCCACAAGCAGGGAACTAGATGGGAAGTGGAGCAACTGGGACATGAACCAGTGTCCATATGGGATCCCAGCAGCTGCAAGGTGAGGACTTAAGCCACCAGGCTATTGCGCTGGGACCATTATCATAGACTCTTGGACAATAAGCCAACTGTAATTTTGCTGCAAACTTAAGCTTATGGTCCCTTTTAAAGCTGAAACAATAGCAAGACACTGAGGATCATAGATTACTTATATTTAGGCCCCCATCTTGTGTTGAAATAGGGGCAGAGGCCTCAGGCTTAGGCAAAATAATCAGTCATAGAGTTTCTAAAGGGACAGACATATGCAGAACTAGATTATAAAGACTGGAATAAATATCTAATCTTGAAATATACAGGTATTTTCACATAACAATAAACATCAAGTATTACCACAAAATCATGGTTTCACTAAGGTGACAATATAAAGCACCAGAAGCTTACTATATAGAAATTGATATGCAATAATTCTCATAGAATTTTCAATAGGTACTCAAAGGAAATAGTTGATTTCAAGAAACCATAGTAGTTTTTAATAATGCTTAAGAGATTGAAATAACATGAAGAATTTCTGAAGCTGAAAACTACAATAAATAAAATAGGGAACGACAAAAGAGCAAATAAAGCAGAAAAATAATCAGTGAACTTGAAAACAAACTTTTTGGAAATAAAGTATCAAAGGAAAAAAAGAGTGGAGAAAGATTAATAGAGCTCTGGGAACTTTAGGAGAACATTAAAATAACAAATTTTATTATATTATTGGGGCTTAAAAGGGACTCGGGGGCCCAGCACGATAAAGTAGTGGTTCAAGTCCTTGCCTTGCGCACACCGGGATCCCATATGGGTGGCAGTTCTAATCCTGGCGGCCTCGCTTCCCATCCAGCTCCCTGCTTGTGGCTTGAGAAAGCAGTCGAGGACGGCCCAAAGCCTTGGGACCCTGCACCTGCGTGGGAGACCTGGAAGAAGTTTCTGGCTCTTGGCTTCGGATTGGCTCAGCTCCAGCCATTGCGGGCGCTTGGGGAGTGACCCATCGGATGGAAGATCTTCCTCTGTGTCTCTCCTCCTCTCTGTATATCTGCCTTTCCAATCAAAATAAATAAATATGTTTTTAAAAGAGACTTGGAATGCTAAATGTCTAGAAAGTTGATTCAAGTTGATTATTATAAAAAAAAATCCAAAAGTTAAAGAACAGAAACATCCAGATGCAAGCAAGCTAGAAGTTGCTCAGATTTAATAAAATCAAATATTCCCCAAGATAAATTATAACCAAACTCTCAAAAGTTAAAACAGATACAATTATCATGGCACTAAGAGAGAAGAAATAGGCAACACATACACATTTTCTAATTCATCTGCAGGAAGTGTTTCTGTTGAGTCCTTATTGGCCCAGAGGTGACGGGAAAAGATATTCGTAGTTCTAAGGGAACAAACCTGCTAAGAATGTTGTAACCACTAAGGCTTCGATTAGCAATGGAGAGATAAAGATGTTCTCAGAAAAACATAGGCAGAGAGAAATAACACCATTGACCTGCTCTACAGGTAATGCTATAGCAAGTTCTTAAAACTGAAATAGGAATACAACATCAAGAATAAGAAAACACTGGAAGTTATAAATGTCACTGGTACACACACTTAAAATGGTCTAGTGCTTCAAACATACTGCATCGAAGACTTCTAGTTTAACATTGAAGCTAAAAGACAAAAGAAGTTTTACATCGAGTAGACTGATAATAGGTAGGAAATATGAAAGTCATAAAATAGAATAAAATGACTGGAGATACAGATATTTCCATTAATATGTTAAATTTTGTTCATTTCATGTCTTTGCTAGCAATATTAAGATCCTATCATTTAAAAAGAATTGGCTGTAATCGAGTATGTCTTCTGTAGATCTCGTGGTCATCACAGTCAAAAATCTATATTGGACAAATCAAAATGAATTTCTGAGGAGCCAAATATTCTACCAGATATAAAGACTTAACTACAATTGAAGAAACTAGGACATGAAGAGAGGGATGCACATTGGTTAGAGTGTTTCAGATGCCACTGGGATGCTCACACTGCAGTTCAGGATGCCTGCTTCTAGTCCTGACTCTTCTGCTTCCAGTACAACTTCCTCTTCATGTGCATGCTGGGAGAAAGCAGACGATAGCTCAAGTAGTTAGAGTCCTGACATCCATGTAGGATAATCTGGATAGAGTTCTGGGCTGCTGTCTTCAGACCGACCCAACCTGTGTCCTGCAAACAAGTGAGGGAGTGAATCAGCAGATGGAAATTCTGTGTGTGTGTGCGTGTGTGTGTGTGTGTGTATGTGTGTGTGTGTGTATCAGCAGAATGGTAGTTACTACAGGCTAAGCAGATTAGGATTAAGAGGTGGGAAAAGGCTGATCAACTGACAATAAATGCAAGTAAAGTAGGAGAAACAAGTTATGGTATGCTTTCCCATACCAGAGTAAGTACAGAGAAAAATAATACATGTTTCAAAAAAGCTACAAGAAGATTCTTCAAAGTTTTCACCAGGAAGAGATAATGAGTATTTAAGGAGATACATCTGCCTTGGTTTGAATATACAGTGTATTCATGTTTAAAAATATCATGTGAAACTCCACAGTTTCAGTACAGTTTTATTATGTCATTTTTGAGGGTAAAAATTACTATTTCTCAAGAAATAAAGAAAAATAATACAGAGGAACAGAAATATTTGAAGTTTACTACACAACAAATTGAGCTTGGAGAAAATGGTATAATATTTACTAAGGGAAATAACAGTTCTAGTTGACAACAGTGCACATACTTTGACACATTCATTTTTTACATGATACACAATTATAGTAACTAAACTGATATTGAAATTATTTTAAAATATTTTGGTACAACAATAAGTATCTGATCTTCTTCGCCACAATTTAATTTTAGAAACGTATAAACATTTCAATAACTGCTTTGTAAATTTCCTTAGTTATCTTTCCAAATAATTTATTTTGTAAATGAACCCTCAAAATTAGGATTGCAAACTTTCCAAATTTTTGGAAATTTTAAATATATACATATGAATATATACACACACATATACATTATAGTATGAAACCCAATTTTAAGATATTGAAGCTTTCCCCAATTGCATTTATTAAAAGCATAGCTTTGCCAGGGAAGAAATGCAAACCTCCTGAAAAGGGGAAAATTGATTGATTGAATGCTAAAAGCACAAATGGTATGAAAATTATGATTTTGAAATTGTGTCTTGAGTATATTGAAATATCTGCTCCTTTGGAAATGATTTGGGTGACACTACCATTTTCAGTTGAGTAAGCATATATTATATACTACTGTGGAATGACAATGAAGTTATTATAATGTCATTGACACTGTGGAATTGACACAAAATACAAGACGGTTTCAGTTATTGTATCATCAGAAAGAAAACTTTTCATACAGACAATTTTAGTGTTCAAAACAAATGCTACCTCTGCAGCATCAGTAAGGGTGCTCTATGAGAGTAAAATTCCAAGAAAATGGTGGAAGGGGTGATACTGAAGTACAATTTTGGAGGAAAAAAAATCATAGAATAGCAGCTAACAACACGAAGAGAAACAACACTCAGAGGCCAGAATTGAGAATCTGTCTAGCTTGCTCAAAATGAAAATCCATCAGAAGGGTGTAATTGGTAACTTTCCATTCTCATGACAAGCTAAAATCTCTGGAGGGTTAAGTCATTGCTTCCTTACCATTCCAATGACAAAACTAGAAACCTAGAAATCGGATTCATATTCCAACAGGGGCTTCACCTAATCATCCCACATTGGCCATCCTCATAAAACCAGAAAAACAGACATTTCGTGTTTTGTCTGTCCTCAGATCAAATTAGGGGAGAAGCAAGAGCTTACACATTTTTCAAATAGACCCCTTTTTTCTCACTTCACTAGGGGCCACAGTCTAACTACCCATTATCCCATCTAACGCCTTGAAATAATTAATCATATTTGAATTAACTTATGCAACCAGCAAAAATAACAAATGTCATTACAAATATATATTTGTAAAATTTTACCATTTTAACTTTGTAATTATTTTCACGTTGAACTGTCCCGTATTAAACAATAGGTGAGGTGGTCATGTTAGTTTTCATGAAGTAATTATTATAGACAATTTTTACAACTAGATTGTAAAGCATTGAAATCAACATTTCTTAAGAATCCATGCATGCAGTTTTCAAAGAAAATTCTAAACAATTTAAGATGCTATTTGTTGCATGGGCTAATAGAAACCAATCTTGTGGCTCTCATTTATTTACTGCTTGTTAAGGGTATTAACTGCTTTCAAAATGACTCACACTTTTCAGAAAGATTGCAAAATGTTAATCTTCAATCTACAGAAACAAATTGAAAGCATGAAAATTGCATTTTAGAATTTTCTTTGAAGAAAATTACCTCACCACAAATTGAAGTCCAGGCCTTATTCTCATTTCTTCATTAAGTAAAAGTTTTTTAGTGGCTAACATGATGCCTCAATGGGTTAATCCTCTGCCTTACAGTGAAGTCATCCCATGTGGATACCAGTTTGTGTCTCAGCTGCTCCATTTCCCACCCAGCCTCTTGCCTGTGGCCTGGGAAAACAGTGGAGGATGACCCACTGCTTTGGAACACTGCATTTGCGTGGGAGACTCAGAAGAAACTCCTGGCTCCTGGCTTTGAGCTGCCTCAGTTCTGATGTTATGGCCATTTGAGTATTGAAGCAGCAGATGGAAAATCTTTTTGTCTTTCCTCTGTAAATCTGCCTTACGAATAACAACAAAAATATATACCTTTGAAAAAAAGTTTTTCAATAGAAAAATTGGTAAGGCACAATCATGCTTTTTCCTTTAACATTAAATAGGTCTTTATTCAATAGAACTCCCTCTCAATGTGAAAGTGGAGGCTTAGACACAGACACACTACACAACCAGAAGAGGACTAATATCCAGGATATACAAAGAGCTTCAGAAAATTAACAGCAAAACAAAAAACCTGTGGAAGAATAGACAAAGGAAATTAACAGGCATTTTTCAAAGCAACAAATTCAAATGGCTAATAGATATATGAAACAATGCTGAGGATCCCTAGCTGTCCGGAAAATGCAGATTAAAACCAACACTGAGGCTCCACCTGATTCCAGTGAGATTGACCTACATTCAGAACTCTACTAATGATGCTGGCTGGTGTTAAATTAAGAAGAAAGGTACCTTCCCTCATTTGGTGAGAGTATAGGCTAATAAAACCACTATGGAAATCAGTATGGAGAGTACTAAGAGAACTGAAAATCAATGTTCCATTTGACCCAGCTATCCCACTTCTGGGAATATACCCAAAGGAAATGCAATCTATATAAAAAGGTATCTGTAATCCTATATTTACAGCAGCACAGTTGCAATAACAATGGCATAGAAACAAAACAGATACCCCCCAAAACAAGCAAAACAGATGTATTATCATTCAGAAGATGCCAGTTAAAACTGCAGCTTTACCAAGTACCGTAACTTATACTTTCCAGCCCTCTCTCTCCAACAATTTCTTAGTATGTTTCACCTTCTATATTCTAGTGCAGATTCTGCCTATGGCTAGTGGTAACAATTCCTGATAACCTTATTCCCGCATCTTATACCTTCCATAAAATAAGTCAAAATATCCTCCGAATATTTGTGAAGGAGCCTCTTAGCTCCTTACAAACAAACTTTTACATGATTTTATATATTAAATCCTTGCTGAGACAGAGAATTTTAAAAAAGAGGAGTGGGTAAAGAAACAGTGGTACATCTACTCTGTGGAATACTTCTCAGCCGTTAAAAAGAACGAAATTCTACCATTAGCAAACAAATGGTCCCAACTAGAGACCATCATGCTCAGTGAAATAAGTCAGTCCTAAACTATCTTATGTTCTCTCAGATACAATGCAGCCTTCTTGCAAAATACAAGATCAATAGCCCTCTCGATAATGTCTTTGCTACATCTCAGGGAGTTTGATATTTTTGTTTTTCTGTTCATTTCTTCAAAAAAGTTTTTCTTTTTCTTATCAGCTTCTTCAATGACTCATAGGTCATACAATAGTATTGTTTTGATCAAGAAGGCTTTTTTTCTCTTTTTCCAGTGAGACTGTTAGATATATCTTGATAATAGAATGCTGGACTTTCTGCCATTGTTTGTACCTACAAAATCAGGATACACTTAAAGAACAGCATGATGGACTTAATGACTGTTTATGAAGGAAAAACTAGTTTAAAGTTATAGGGCAGGATCCAGTGAGGTAGCCTAGCAACTGGGGTCCTCATTTTGCATGCGCCAGGATCACATGTGTGTGCCAGTTCCAACCCCAGCCACCCCATTTCTAATCCAGCTCCCTGTTTGTCACCTGGGAACGCAGTGGAGCACGGCACAGGGCCTTGGTACCCTGCACCTGCTTGGGAGACCTGGAGAAGGCTCCCGGCTTCTGACTTCGGATTGGCTCAGCTCCGGCCATTGAAGCCACTTGGGGAGTGAGTCAATGGACCGAGATCTTCCTCTCTGTCTCAGCTCCTCTCTGTGTGTCAGACTTTCCAATATAAATAAAATAAATCATAAAAGAAATAATGTGTAATAATAATATAGGGAAAGTCAGTGCGGAGTGAGGATTTGGAGAGGAAAAAAGAATATTCAAGAACATATGGAACTCTATTATAGAATAATAAAATAAACGAATTAAAATATAAAAAGAGAAGTAAGTAAGCTGAAGCCATCTGAGAAATCAACCAACATCTGGATGATCTCCTTGTGTCTCTGACATTCTCTCAATGAAAAAAAAATATTTGAGAGACACCAGCACAATAACCTAGTGGATAAAGTCCTTGCATTCCATCTGTCAGGATCTCATAAGAACACTGATTCATATCCCGGCTGCTCTATTTCTATACCAGCTCCCTACTTGTGACCTTGGAATGCACTAGAGGATACCCCAAAACCTTAAAATCCTGCACCCATGTGGAACACCTCAAGAAGCTCCTGGCTGCTGACTTCTGAACAATTCGGCTCTGGCCATAGTGGCTACTCGGAGAGCGAATCAGCAGATGGAAGATCTTTCTATCTCTTCTTCTCTCTGTAAATCTCACTTTCTAATAAAAATACATTTAAAAATGCAATCCTCTTTATAGCTTCAACCACCACCTTATTTTAATATTTCCCAATTTTATATGCACAGTTAAGATACTGTCATCACATCAGATTTCCTATATGTACCTCAAACTCAACATACTTAACACTTATTCTTTCCCTGAAATCCTGTTCTTTCTCCATGATTGTAAATGGAAAGCAAATAATCACTGTCAGTCTTTCCTATTTCACAAGGTCAATAATGATACATGTTCTTTATTGTCACTCACCACCCATAGAAGAGATGAGACACTGTACTAATCATTCTATCAAATAAAGCATTCTTGAATGTGTTTCAATTTAACTAGAGTGGTTTTGCAAAATAGTTTAAACAAAAAGGTACTCATTCACACCTGTTATCCAGCATAATGATTAATTATTCCCTCTTTCAGTCTAAAATGATTTCAGTTTGAATATTACATTTAATGAGTTAAATTGACTTCCTACCAATTAGCTAATCTCACTTCAAATTCCTGCTACTTTAATGTGGCCTTTTATTGTTTTTCTCTAGTTGATTATCTGGCTTCTACCTACATTTACATCTTTATTTCTGGCATGCTTCGAGTTATAGAATGCATTCTTGCTACCCTAAGCTATTTGCAATCTTTGAGTGTCTTCTTCAAGCGTTGGTTCAAGTATTACCCTCTCTATAACATTTTGTTGCTCAAAGTCACACATAATGCACTGGCATCAATTTTCAGAGAGCTGTACATCCCATGAAGTACCACTGTCTGGCGTATCTCCATTCAGCACTTGTAGCTGTACATTGTAACTATCTGGTTGCTTCTGAACCATTTGTTATTTTTAAGTGGTAACTACTCTGTTGACAAATATTAGGATGCATCCATGCTTCTACAAATCAAGCATTTATTATAGTGTCACACAAAAAATGATGGTAAAATAATTATCTATTTTATCTTATTGTTTCTTACAGTAAAGATGGATCTTGACAGTGATAGAACAGCAAAATAATGTAGCAAACGCATGTTAAATCAATATTCTGGATGTTGAATATCAGAGTTTAGGACCAATTCTGATTTAGGACCTGACTACCCTGTATCTAATCCGGCTTCCTACTGATGTTCGCACTACAAGGCAACAGATGACTACTAAAATACATGGATCCCTGCCATCCATGTAGAATGAGCTCTAGGCTCTAGGATTTTGATAAATTCAGCTGTGGCTGTTGCAAGCTTTTAGGGAGTCAACAGGTAAAAGACCCCTCTCTGCCTCTCTCTCTCTTCTCTCTCCATCCGTTTGCCTTGCACACTTTCTACTTCTAATAAGATGAAAATGAAAAGAAAAAAACTGTAATAGAGCAAGAGTCTTCCTTACTGCTGTGTATGTCAATTCCCCCCCTTTTTTAGCATTGACCTCCTCTGCTATTATCTGTAGTGTTACACCTTCAGATATGCCTGTGGATAAGTTGTCTTTAGAACCAAATAATCCACTGTCAATGAATGTATGTCCAGTAAATCAAACCTTTTTCACAATAAAACGTGATATATAATCTAGACTTCATTATAGATCTTTTAATAAGATGTTAAAATATTCTAGAATTAGGAAAAACACATGATAAAGATTCAAAATGGAAAATTAAGACATTTTATAAAATCCTATACAGGTAATTTCATGATAATATATTTTGCTTTTATGTCAGGCAAGAATCAGAAAATCCAACAAAAACCTGATTTAAGCAAGATGTAAAATTTGCTATTTTGCATATTATTAAGTCTGGAGACATAGTGGTTTGAAAAACTGAATAATTCAATTACATATGGATACCACCAATGACGTTAAGTTTTTGACCTATCACCCTTGGTGAATTACTCTGCTTCTTATGGACCCAAGTTGATCACAAAGTATAGGTAAACATAAAGTGGAGTTCCTCTCCTGGATGTCTCTGTAACAGTCTTTATGTGCATGACTCTTAAGAGCAGTCTATTCTTAGCACATTTATCAGAACTGCATGATAGAATCAAGCCTTGTCAAGAAGAGTGGATTAATCTTGTTCTTTTAACAAATAATACTTTACTTCTTGTGTTAAGCAAAATCTAGAAACACATTCATATATGATACCTGAGTAAAACTGAGCTTCTTTTGAATGAAGGAGAATATTGGACATGGTGGTTAACGAGAGGGGGAATACTATCCATCACAATATGTATTCATTTTATGCCAGGAAGCAGTCTCACTGGCAGGAGCCGGATGTGCCTAGAAGCACACCCAATTAAAAAGCAGCCAGTCAAAATTGTGTCTCTAAGTTGCTGAGCTCCATCACTAGCAATTGCTGTAGATAAAGCTCACTGAAAATATTAATAAGATAAGATGATTTGAATTACAATCTATGGTATTGTTCATATTAATTGTAGTATAATCAGTACAATTTACTAAGCCTCAGTTTCTACAACTATAACACTAAAATACTTGGACACAAATCCTTCGTGCTGACACTTATTATGTTATTCTATAATAGTGTAACTCTGTGCAAGTCCTTTTTGCCATGATAGCACTTTGGAAATCATATTCTGGTCCATGTGTAAGGAGCTTGAAAATTTCCACTGCAACCTAACCACGAATAAAAATCTGAATAGAGTGAAAAAAATGCAACTTCTCTTGGATCCACAGGAGAATAGACTACACAAATAAAACCATTTGCGTTACAATGAAAGAGAAATAAAAGTGACCACAGAGAGTCATGATTTACCTAAGTCGACTCGCAAGCACAAGCCACTGTAACTAAAACTGAAAACTAATTGTTTAACTTCTGGAGGCTCAGCATTGACAAGTCTCAGCAAGAACCTGCAAGGGAGGACAATGCCTTACCCACCCTCCCTTGCAATGACCATCAGGATAGCTCCGAAAACCCCTCATAGCAAACAAACAATCATACAAACTAAAAAAACCTAAAATAAATAGACAAACAACAAAAAGTAGAGCTTGGAATCTGACAGGAAAGAGCTGGCATGGATTTGCTCATGCCTCGCTGGGTGGGACACGAAGATTAGTCACTCTTCACCGTGGTGTTGGGGACTTTCCTGCACACCCCCCCCAAAAAAATGCCCTGCACCTTAATTGTTGACAAATGTCTTGTTAGAGTTACAAGCCAGTCTAGATTATCCTAAAATCTGCCAAGATCAGTAAAATTATACTTCAACACAACAAATGGCTAAATACTAAAATGAAATAGACACGAGACAGCTGAATGGTACCTTATAGCCATTTTAAGGTATATAGCAGCCGGTCCTGTATACAAACTAAAATTGAAATGTCAATAAGCAAATCATAGGTTGTGGTTAAGAACTTGTTTTTTTTTTTTTTTTTTAACATACTGGTTATGCAAAACCATGTCAATTCCATAATGTTACAAATTGCTGTTAATGTTATATTGGGACTCTTAATTGACTGGGATGATATTCTACCAGCTCTAACTTTGGACCAGAAATGGTCTCCCCAAGAAACTGTTCAACCCATCTGGACAATAAGTAGCTAGACTCTATGTTTGGTGTATGTTTGCAAGGAAAGAATCTTGATTGAATTTGAACTGTAATACTGCACCAAGGTGGAGGAATCCACGAGGGGGGAGGGGCATGGGGAGGGGTGGGGAGATTCCCAGAGCCTATGAAACTGTCACATAATGCATAATAATTAATAATAATAAAAAAGAACCTGCAAGGGAATGCATTCATTGGGAGGCTGCCACAATTTTGTGCTTTGTACCTCTTTGGGTTTGATTAGATTCACGTGGCAAATAGAAAAAAAAAAATCACACACTTTCATTGTCAGCAGGGGTGGTGTTGGTAATGCTAGACATTATGAAAATTGAGTCAGAACATTGTGCTCCTTTTAACAACCTCCATCCCCAGTGGAAATTAGTAAGCCATGGCCAAGTTTTAGAGAATATTATCAGAGAATAACTTACCTGGAGAAAGGTGAATATGTGTCTCCACTCAACTTTATTCTTTCCTATGGCAAAAGGGGAATGACAAAGCCTAGTCTGCTAAAGTCACTCTATACCATCTGGAAACAGTGAACAAAAGCTGAGAAGTGCTTGTAAAGCTGGTTCTAAATGCACTAATTCATTTAAAGTCTGAAAATCAATTATAGGATATTTCTCCTTCCCCATGCTTTATCATCATATTACTAAAAACTGTTTAAAGCAGTCCTTTTAGCCAATAAAACATATTTAGTGTTCAAGAAAAATTTGACAAGACATACTAAGAGACAAAAAACACAATTTAAAGAAACAGCAAAATGAGAGTAAGGCATGGAAGATAACTTGACCCAACATCAAAAACAACTATAATTGACAAACTCAGGATTTAATGAATAAAATAGACAACATAAAACACAGTTGTGAAGCAGGGAGACGGAAATCCTAATAAAGAATTTAAAGGGCATGCTACAGTAATAGTTCCAGAAAAGAGGGAAGAGTATCTTTGATGGGCTTATTATAGAACTGAATGTAACTAAAGAGGAAATGAGAACAGCCATTAGAAAGTTCGGAAACTGAGGGTGTAGGGGAGAAGATGGAATTCTGATTAGCATTATATTCTTAAAACCGCATATGTAACATACACATTTGCTTCCTTTTTATACATAAAAATAGAGAAAAAGATGCAAGAATTTTAAAAAGAAAACAAAGAATAGCCATTGATTTAGGATAACTATAAGAACTGTAGCATACATGTGATAGGAGTTATAGAAGAAATGTAAAAATGAGAAGAAATATAGGAGAAAATTATGAATTTCTCCCATTTCAATGTCAAAAACCAAATACACTGAATGGATGCCAGTGAAACTAGACCTAGTCAAACTAGTTTTAAAATACAGAAAACCAAACGCAAGAAAAAAATATCATTAATGTCAAAGGAGGGGGTCATCAAAACGGCTCAATGGCTATTCCTCCACCTCCAAACATGGTATCCCATATGGACACAGGTTTCTGTCCTGCCTGCTCCACTACCAATCCAGCTCCCTGCTGTGGCCTGTGAAGGCAGCGGAGGATGACTCAAGTCCTTGAGACCTTGAATCTGTCTGGGAGAACTGGAAGAGCCTCCTGGTTCCTGGTTTGGATCTGCTCAGCTTCAGTGTTGTGGCTGTTTGGGGAATGAATTAGCAGACAGAAGATCTTTCAGTCTCTCCTTCTCTCTGTAATATGCCTTTCCAATAAAAATATGTCAATGTTGAAAGAAAGAAAAAAAGGAAAACACACCTTACCGAAGTAGGAACAAAGCTAAGAATCCTGACTTTCTTGAGAAATCATGCAAGCAATGAGAAAGGATAGTGAAATATTAAAAGCATAAAGACAAACTACTTGGTTCATGTTATGAGGCCAGACTTTGCCTAATAGCAAACCCAGGAGAGATTCTGAGGAAACAGAGAACAACCACAGAGACACATAACTGAGGTCAGTCAAGCTCTAGAACACCTGCATGCACATTGTAGTGTTTGGATTTGATTTTTGGCTTCAGCACTAGATTCCAGCGACCTATACATGTGGATTCCAGGAGACATCAGTTATGGCTCAACAAGTTTTATTCCTGTAACCCAGGTAGAAGATTTTGAACGAGTTCTTGGATCCTAAGTTGGATCCATCCCCTGACCTCTCTCAGCCACATTTAGAGAGTGAAACAGTGAATGGGAGTCTCTCTCTCTGCCCCCCTCTCTCTCAAAAACAAGTTAATTAATCAATAAATTAATAAATGTTAAAATCAGTTATACATAATGACCAAGTGAGATTTAACGTAATTTTACAAGGCTGGCTCAGCATTCAAAAACCAATTAGTACAATCCATCACATGAGTATGAAAGAAAATTGTCAGCATCATATTAATACATAGAGAATAAACATGTGACAAATTTAAATATCTACTTATAATAAAATCTCAGCTAACTAAGAATAGAAGGAAATTTCCTCCATTTAATGAAGGATAGGCAGAACCTTCTATACACCTTCATAATTATTGATGAGAACTATTTCTGTTAAGCTAATGACCAAAGTATGGCTGTCTTCTCTCACCACTCTTTTATAACATTGTGGTAGAAGGCTTATGAAACACATTAAGACAAGAGAAGAAAGTAAAATCTGTACAGATTGGGAAGAAGAAAGAATAATTTGTATTCAACAGTCATCAATAGCAAATCAGAAAGCACATTTAAGCTTCCCAGAACCACAATCAATAATTAATATGTTGATATTAGAATATAAAGATAATAGTCAATGGTCAATTGTCTTCCTATATAAGCAATAAACAATTTTAAATTAAACTGGAAACACAGTACATCCATACCCCCCAAAAATGGAATGTGCAGGCATGAGGAAAGAAACCTAAGGACTAAATGTAGACATACTTCTTATCGGTTAGATGACTTAATATTAACAAGATGTTAATTATTCCTACATAAATTTATATAGTCAATGCAATTCTAGGCAAAACTTTTGGTAAATTATTAGGGAATATCAGCAATTTATTTCTAAAGTTTACATGGACATACAAAAGACAGAATGGTCAATATAAAATTTAGGGTGAAGAATGAAGTTGGAATCGATATTGGCTTACTTCCAGACTTACAATAAATGCATTTGCAAAAGAACATGTTGCAAAATCAGTCAAATAGATAATGACACTGAAGACAACCTAGAAATAGACCAATAAATATATCATCAACTGCTCATCAGAAGAACAATACATATAA
Organism: Ochotona princeps; assembly: GCF_030435755.1. Taxonomy (NCBI): domain Eukaryota; kingdom Metazoa; phylum Chordata; class Mammalia; order Lagomorpha; family Ochotonidae; genus Ochotona; species Ochotona princeps. The sequence continues at coordinate 70,061,666 of NC_080833.1, forward strand.
TCTTTTCAACAAATGATGCTAGAGAATTGGGTAACTTACATTGGGACAAATTAATCTAGACATACATCTTATAACCCTCATAAAAACAAACTCAAAATGGATCACATGCCTAAATATAATACAAAACAATATAAATATCCTAAAAGTTAACTTATATAACTTGGGATGGCAAAGGCTTTTCAAATTCAATACTAAAAGATTATACAGAAAAAGCACATAAAAACATGTTTCATGTCATCTGACTTCCAGGAGCTGCAAATTTAAACCAGAATCAGAATACTAACAGTATCAAATTGTGGGCAAGAATGTGATAGAAAAGGAACTTTTTTTTTTGAATGCCTCATAGTGGAAGTGCAAAATGATATAGTTATTTTGGAACAAAATTTGGCAATTTTTTTAATAAATAAAATTTTCACCAGCATCATTCTTTATATTCATCTGAGGTGAAAATTTACACCTTCACAAAAACCCACACATAGATGTTTATATCAGCTTTACTTGTTATGGTCAAAACTTGGGAAAAATCAATATAAAAATTGGTTGATAAATCAACCCATAAACTATGATGCATCCAGCTAATGGGTAATTATTCAATGCTAATATGAACTAGGCTATCAAATCTAAAAACCATCAAGGAATTATAAATCTGAAAATGTTACTTACTGCGCATACATTATTCCAGTCATATGACATTTGGGGTGATAGTGCTGTAACACTACCGGTTGATCAATTGTAACAAATGCGCAGTTTTGGCAAGATAGTTGCTTTGAGATCCATTGCTAACAACTTACAAATGTATCTGGGAACCTATGACTTGACTTATCTGCTCCAGTATGTTTAGCTAAATTTAATTTACTTGAAATCATTATCAATACAGTTAGCTAACATTGGTACAGTAGCTACTGGTTACTAAACTCTTTCCCAAGCATCATGTATCTCTTCATGATAATATTTTGTTATTCTGTTTCTTAAATGGGAAAGCTCTATCTTTACATGTGAACAAACTCTTTCGCTGTGAGTCTATCACTTCTGAGCATTAAATGTCATTATTGAGCCTAGCACCATGACTCAATTGACTAATCCTCCACTTACAGGGAGTTCCTATGTGAGCACCAGTTAGTGCCCTAAATGCTCGGTTTCTGGTCCACCTACCATTATGTGGCCTGTGAAACCAGCTGAGGATGACACAAAGTCCTGGGAGACCCGGAGGAAGCTCCTAGTTCCTGGTTCCCAGGTTTAGACCATTTCAGCTCTGGCTGTTACTGCTGCTTGCAGAGTAAGCCAGCAGATGGAAGATCTTTTTCTCTGTCTGTTCTCTTTGTAAATCTGTCTTTCCAATAAAAAATAAACTAAATGTTTTTAAAAAGCTGATATTATACAGTCAGCCTAGATCCAGCATCAGGTTTTAATATTTCTAGAGACACCAAGGACACTCAAGCAAAGCTCTCAAATCTGTTCAATGTCAAAAATTGTATGCAAAGGAAACAGGTATTAGGCCATATTTGGTTTTCTCAGTGAAATATTGATCACCATTTTAGCTAACCAACCATGAAATACCACTTAATAAAGTGTTTGAAACCAGGGGCTTCCAAATTCCTATCATCTCTGGCTTCATGAAAACTTTGTCATCCACCTAAAAGATTACAGTTCAGTCTGCTTCCCATTGGGTAAAACAATACTAAAGGTATAGCGGTGCTGAAAGGCTTGGTTATCAATAGTTAGAGGAGTTGACAATCTCAAATAAAAAGCACTGTTGCTGCAAAGTAGAATTGCAATCAATGTCATTGTCACTTGAACCACATTGTTTGCAGTGTAACCAATTGTGAAACCAACATAAATTCAAGAACTAAATTAGAAAAACAGATGCTTCTTTTGTTTGGAAAGTTTAGTCCCATCTAGCCACATTATCTATCATTTTCTTTGACTTACACCACATAGAAAGAAAAATCACAGAGCATAATACAAAAAAATGCAGAAATATATTTAGCAAATTTGTGGATTTCATAAGTCATTTATAAACTTTGGATTTACAAACAATTTCAAAGGCTTTTAAAAATATTTATAAACACAAGAATCTGTATACTGCTACATATAATTACGTGATTCCTTTTCAAAAGCATATTTCAGAGATGGAGTTTATGCAGAATATCAAGTTTCTTATTTGGGTTTGTCAACAATTTATTTTTCAATCTCTGCCTCCAGTGATGCTCATGATTCAGCTAAATACATTGCTGCACCGAGAAGAAAGAGGTTTATCTTATTCATAATTTCTAAATTGACTTGTGGCATTAGGAAGTACATCTTTATAGAATAAGATTTATTTCTTCAGTTCACTCAGTTCCAACCAACACTTGTTTCTTCACAGCCTTCAAATATTATTTGAGAAAATAAGAAAGTTCACTTTCAATGTTTCTGAACTACCAGACTTCTCACAATCTAAAAAATACCTCTGCAGGAAACCATTAAGTGTATGCTCAAGATCAGCTTCAGTTTTGGGTCTAAGTACAATATTGATTTGTCTATAAAACAAAATTACTGGAAGTATTTATATTTTGCTTGGCAAGTAAATGCTCTACTGATGCATGTTCAGGAGGAAACAGGGGCTCCAAAAACACACATCCACTCATATGCACATATACATGTGCACACATTCATATACACATAGGTACACACACCTGATAAGCCTAAGGATAGGAAATGAACCACACCTTAATACATATGATGTTAATTTTAGGCAATCAAATGTGTGAATAATGGAAACATGTCTTGTCATGCTTAGTGCACACAACAGTAGTTATAAACAGAAAAGTAAGTTTTATTTTAAACCCGGAAGTTTGAAGTGCTTTAGTTTAATCTATACTAACAACATTGTATTTCTAAGAGTTTAATATAGAGGCAATTGACATGCTGGTCCAACAGATCTTTATATAACATTTGATCTCTTTGTGAGTAGAGTATAAGGTGTCAGAATCACAAGAAATAAATGCCCTGTTTGTTGAAAATAAATGCTGCTGCAATTAGTCTTTTAGAAATCATTAACAGGGCCTAGATAACCTCAACTTATTACAAAGTTTTTTTGTGTGTTACCAAATGAATAAAAACAGGTAGCAGGTATTCGCAGGATTTGCTGGAAAAGGACATGGCTGCGAGATTTACTATTCTTCCTATCAACACAGCAATTATGCACTCTAAATGTGCTGTCCTCAACAAATGATCTTATCTTGAGTTTGTTTTCTAGCACATAGAATGGATCAAATAATGAAAATAAGACTTTAAAGATTTGATGGTATGATTCATGCAGAATTATTAGTATAGACTACTTGCTCTCTAATTGTTTTCCTGTATCTGTCTTAAGCTCCTTTCCTCATTTGCAAAGAGTAAAACAAACAGAAAAGTTTAACCTTCATCATGAGGTTAATAAAGTGAAACATTTTGTCCCATCATTATAAGGTTATTCAGTTTGCAAATGAATAGCTATTGTATCAGCCCATCAATCAATAGTCTGGTCAAATGACACATGCATCAAAATTAAGTGAATTCATCATTAGAAAAAGTAAGCCAAAGAACAAGATAAAGAACAATATAATATTTACAACAGATTTTTCTGATTAATCCAATAATGCACTATGAATCACCTACTGACTGCTTTCCATTAAGTCATTGCTTCTCACTGACTAGAACACAATTTCATCCCTTAAAAATGCTTATTTGGCTGCAGTATTATTACACTTAAGTACATGCCAATTCCTTTATCTGAAGTTAATCCAGGAAAACATCCACCTATTCTAAAACTGAAAGAAAAAGTGTTGATTTCCAGTCTTCAACATGACCTTTCTCTGATTTTCAATGTGCATGTGTGTATGTGTACACACACTGAATTAATGATTTACAACTTTAGATTTGTCACTATTCTCTATTGCATTTTAGTGAGATTAAAACACAATATAATTTAAAATTACATTATCTTGTTAAATATTATTTATTTAAAAGGCAAAGTGAGAATAGAGAAAAACAGTGATTTTCCATCCACCAGTTCATTCCCCAAATGCCTAAAAAGCCAGGTTGAATCAGGCTGAATGGATTGTAAACAGAGCATCCAGAACTTGAATCAAACTATGTTACAAAATATTGTTTATTCTAGCATAATAAGCAGAAGATCAATAGGCTGAACCACAACACCCACCCTAACACTGTTATTTTTGTGTAAATAGATATTGAGGTATGGTAAGTTAAGCCGTTGTTTGCTATGTTTGCAGCCCATAAATGAATAGCAAAAATGGAGTTCACCCTTCTGTTAATATATGCGTGGGAGGCAGTAGATTATGGCCAATATACTTGAACTCATGCCACTCATGTGGGTGACTAGTATTGAGTTTTTAGCTCCGAATCCCATCTGGTCCAACACCATCTGTTACAAACATCTGGAGACAGAATCAAGATGAAAGAGCTCTCTCTATCTCTCTCTCTCTCTCCCCCGCCCCCATGGTCTCTGTATCTCCTTCTTTTTGATTGAAATGCCATCTTCATTTATTTTAAGGTTGGAATTCTGAAAGAGAAATTAGTTTCTGTATAGTAAAGAATAACTGTAGAACGAATAGTAATGTTTTAGACCTGAACTTAAGGTATAATGGATTAAGAGAGTTGGTTAAGATGAAACTGTAGCAGAAGAAAGAGAAGCACATTTGATATTAATAATGGTACTTTTAAATGGCAAAAGGATGGACATTTGGCACAGGGATTTATAGTCACTACTTGAAATGCTGGCATTGCATATTTGAGAGCTTGATTTTTTTTTAAGATTTATTTATTTTATTACAAAGTCAGATATACAGAAAGGAAGATCTTCCAGCCAATGACTCACTCCCCAAGTGAGCGCAATGGCCGGTGCTGTGATGATCCGAAGCTGGGAACCAGGAACCTCTGCACGCGGGTGCAGGATCCCAAAGCCCTGGCCCATCCTGGACTGCTTTCCCAGGCCACAACCAGTGAGCTGGATAGGAAGTGGAGCTGCCGGAATTAGAACTGGTGTCCATATGGGATCCCGGTGCATTCAAGGTGAGGACTTTAGCTGCTAGGCCACACCGCCGGGCCTGAGAGCTTGGTTTAAATCTCAACTACACTGTTTCCAATCTAGCTTCATGTAACTGTATATCCTAAGAAGCAGTAAGTGATGGGCTAACTTACCTGTGTCACTGTCACCCAGGTAAGAAGCTCCTGACTGGGTCCCAGACTTCTACCTTTGACCTGGTTTAGCTCTCGCTATTGCGTTCATTTGGGAAGTCAACCACAAGGCAAACTTTTGTTTGTCTCCTTGTCTCTGTATGAGTGCCTCTGCTTCTAAAATAAATACAAAACATAATAAAGAAAAAATGTGAGTCAGAAACATAATAATAGAGAACATTCCTGGGAATCCGTAAGAAAAAGTATGAGAAACAATATCACAATTAATACCTGAGGTCAATCAGTGTAGTAATTCTAGGTTGAAATAATCAAGAGAGTAATCTTGCAATCTTAGTAGAAAAAGATGAATAGTCATTATGAATATTTCATTATTTATATCACGTGTCTCAAGCTGAGATCCAGAATTAGAAGGACATATATTAATGAAAAGTTTGGAAGTGCTTATCAGATAATATAGAAAATGAGATAATGGCATATATATGATGTACAAAATCTTACTTAAAATCCCTGAGTCAGAGAATGGCTTCAATATGGCAGCACATAACTGAACTCAAAGAAAATAAGGCAAACAAGTAATACTTACTTATATGAGATACTAAAAAATTATGTCAGAAAAGTGTATTACATAGAAAAGTACATATATATGTATACATATATCCAAAATAGAGTGAAGATGGTGGACGTGGATGATCTGAATTGGCTAGTTCCCATTACTGCATAATGAATTTCCAGAAACCACTGGGCTTAAGAAAAAGCTCCCATCTATTTGAATAGAGTTCTGTAGATTAAAAATCTGGCAATGTTACTATGTTTTCTGTTCAAGATCACACAATACCAAATCAAGGGTACACCAGAGTAAATTTTCATTTGTACATACTTCAAGTCTTATGAACGTCAACTCCCAGTGACTTTAGCTCTGAAATAGCTTGCTATCTTACAGTGGATTCTCTCAGCTCCATAAAGTTACTAATATTTTATGTCCTCTCCATCTTCAAAATATTATCAATGTTTTAGATATGTATCTTGTGGGCCCAGTGCAGTAGCCTAGTGGCTAAAGTCCTAAATCCTTACTTTGCACACACTGGGATCTCATATGCAGTGCCGGTTGGCATCCAGGCTGCCCTACTTCCCTTCCAGCTCCCTACTTGTGGTCTGAGAAAGCAGTCAAGCACTGCCCAAACCTTGGAACTCTGCACCCATGTGGGAAACCAGGAAGAAGTTCTTGGCTCCTGGTTTTGGATCGATAGAGCTTTGGTTGTCCCAGCCACTTGGGGAGTGAATCAGCAGTTGGAAGATCTTTCTCTCTGTATCCTCCTCTCTGTATATCTGATTTCCAATAAAAATAAATAAATCCTAAAAAAGTATATATATATATATATCTTGCTTTACATCTTTAACTTACTGTTGAAGAGACAGAATTCACATTTAAAAGGATTTACATGCCTATCTTAATGTCGACTGTGTTAGAATGTAATGTAACCACAGAACAGAATCTACCATGTTCATAGTCCCAGCGACTGCAGGGAAGGAACACAAGAGGACAGGAAGTATCCAGGGCAATTATGGAAATCTGTATACCGTGGTGTAAGTCTTCAGCAACAGAGAGAGCAAAGACTCATCAAGAGTATCAGAGAGTACTGACTTCTCCATATGGGAATGAGACCCCTCTGGTCTTCTCTGTCCTATCCCCTTAGGGCACTATATATGTCTAGGATTGACCTTATAGGGGCAGAATAGATTGGAATATGTTTAAAAATAATAATAATAGTCTTGAAACTGTGGCATAAATGAGTGTATAAACAGAGTAAATTTCTTGCTCATGAGGAGTCATATGGATGAAATTGTTTCCTTGACTGAAAATTAGTTAAGTGTTTTCACAAGGAAAATATTTACTATCTCTTCAAGGTGCATGGCAGCAATATGTATGCAACAAGGAAGCATCTAAGTTAAATCCATAAGAGAATTTAATCAAATAGAATGTCTGGAAAATCTATGAGTATTCCCACAAGTTGAACCCAATCACTTTATTAGAAACTTTATGCTTTAAATCATAAATTAATACGAATAAAAAGGAAAATGGATTTATAATAAAATTTGTTTATAAAATTCTAGGTTGTGTAAATAAATAGTTCCTTCTTTCCAGTGCAGCGATTCTCAGAGACTTTATACTATTATGTCTTCCTCTGAAGTGCAGGAATAATCTGGATATTTCTATCGAAGTTCAAACTGTTTTTCTTCCTATTGAGACATGCGTAAGATTGGCCTAGCAAAAAATTTTACTTGGTAAACCACTGTGTTCTGTGGAGAATTCATGCCCCAGATAGAAAGCGGTTTGAGATAATCACTGCAATTTCTTCCATGATTTTAGGATGTATTTTGTAATTTCCCAGGACTGGATCATCTTTGGTAATGTAAACTGAACATATGTCCCACCATTCTGGAAAATGAACATATATATTTGAATGACTGTGAGAATTCTCTAAAATATATACATTCTCAGAGAAACCAACTGAAGTACTGTGCTTGAAACTGTATGTTCTCAAAGTATAAGCAACTGATGCAAGATTGTCTGCACATAATAAATCATAAAATGTCAGTCCCATGTTCAGCAATAATTATTAATAATAGAGATGGGTAATAAGATATTATGATATGTTGCTCTCGGTAAATAATTCAGAAAAAAAATCTAGCTCATTTATGAATGTTGTTCAAACTTCATCAGCTTAGACCTTACTTCTTTTTCATCCTGATCTCCATTTGGAAGAAGATGATTGTCAAAAAATATCAAAAATTGTCCCTTTTATTTCCTGAAATACTCACCAAACGTGTATTCCTCTTACAGACATTGTGGCCAAATGAACACAAAGTTATCCTTGTATGGTTGGTTAGAAAAATTCTTGAAGGAAATCTTTTGAGGTTCATTTTAGAAAATTCTGCAATCGAGTAAATTCAACATATTTTATTATGTTAGAATTTTGTTTAATTTTGAAAATAAAGCTAGCTCTTTATGTCCCCAGTTCTCTGAAGGTAGACATAATTGGGAAAAAAAATGTGAAGACAGACTCTTTCAATGAAATCTCACATTGTTTGATCTTAAAATGATATTCTATTATCTCATTTCTAGCTCCTCAATTAAAAAAATGTATCACCTAGAAAGCAGCAGTGATGTGACTGGAGGAACTGTCCCCTCTGACACTTACTCACGTACCCTTGAGTTAGATTCTGTTTTACCGAATTTGTTGACTTGTCTGTAATCCTCATTATCTTGTGCATCCTAGGTAGACATCAATTCTGGCAGCATATCTAGTACTCTTTAATTACATATTCTGCAAATTTCTGTCTTTTAACCCAGGACTTTGGATTTGCCTAGTATTTTCATAATATATAGACAAACCCATTTTCTCAATAGATCAGTCTCAGAACAATTTTCAGTAGAAAAGTATTTAAATAACACTAAGTATGCATTTACACAAATGCTATGTAAATCTCTGTCTACAAGAGATTCTTCTTGTAAATAATAAGAGTACCAATCAGTTAATTTTGATGAAGAAACAATTTCTCTTTTACTCAGGATCTTATAGGACACTGGTGTAACTCAAGTTTCTGACTTTAAGATAATAAAATTTAATATTCTTTTTGTCAGTAATTTTAAGCTTAGATAAAGCAAAGGAAAGAGTAGGAAGGGGAAAATATGTTTTAATAAAGGTGTTCTAAGTAAAAAAATTACTTTTTAGAAGTTAGTAAATACAATGATTTTTTAAGAGCGTCTCAATTTGTCCAAAGACAGGAACTATCCATGTAGAAATCTTCTTTTAACTCACCAATGTCCTTCAACCTGTGCAGAGAAGCACCGATTCTCAGGTTGGGGGATGGTCTATCCTCTTAGGTCCACTCAATTCTTGGCCTATAGGCTGAGATTGCCACCAAGGGAGCCAATTAGTGCCAAATACGTTGGTGGTTTTTTGATGTAGGAAATCTCCCCTAAGAACTTGACTGAGATGAGCCATCAAATGATAGTGAATCTCAGTCACTAATGATCTGAGTTTTAAATAGAGACTTTTAATTGGGTTACCAAGCAACCTGCAAATATTTTGGTGATACCTGCTGAGTCAATTGGGTAGTTTGTAACCCACTCACTTCTGATTATGTTATCTTTGATATGAGCACATTACATTTTATAAATGATCAGCATGCCATTTTCTTTTCTTTGTCATCAGCCAAGAAAGGACATAATTGAGCCTTTTGTTCAGCCCTTGAATTGCGTTTCCATATGTCCAAAAGGGGGTGCACAGAGGCAACAGTTGCTGTGGAGAATAATAAACTTCCCTTAAACTGTCTTCTCATGCCCCAGGCTTCTTCTGAGTGGGATTAGACCTCATGAAATCAGAAAGAGTATTTTATAACTCAAAATTTTACTTAATTAACATAGTCAATTGTATGTCGTTTCTTAGATCAGTTTTTACAGCATGAAAAGTAAAATGTTGAAGATATTGTTATTGTGGTTTTTGTTTCACTGGAGAATTATTTTCAACAAAAACATTTTGAAAAGGAAATGTTATGCTTTTCATTATTTCCAGATGCCTCTGTCAGTGTCTGTGGCCAAACACACTGATTTTTTTTTTCCTGACTACTACTGCCATGTTTTTCAGTCCTTTTTGGTCAACTGTCTTAAGGGGTCTCCTCCAGGTCCTTAAACTATAGTCTTCAGTGGGCTTACCTCCAATTTGGGAGTTGGCATTAATTCTCCCAGTATCCCTGTTCTGTCCTTCTGGCTCTTAGATAACTTTTCACATTGGCTTTCAACCTTCTACTTCTTTAAATACACAGTGGGATCTTTAGAAATGCTGCCTTTTGCCTTTGACATATATGTATGGTGTAACTCCCTACTGTAGATGAAGCAGTGGCCAGACCTTTGCTTTACTCAGCTTTTCTTCCATGGTCAGCTTTTCCTTTCTCCTCAGACACTCATTTGAACTCTTTGTAAGTGGAGATTCCTAAGGGAACATGTGCTCTGTTTGCCTGCCTTTGTGTTTCTTTGAGAACCTTCTACTCTCTTTGAAAACTTGTCCTGCATAAGATAACATTAGTAGATTTAACTTTTCCATTTCTAGTTCTATGCTCAGTGAAAGCAGCTAAGCAAATGATAACATAAATCTTGCTGCTGTTTCAACAACAACATTAATAAGACCCTTAAAGTTCTCCATCGTATTTTACAAATGAGGAAAGCAAGGACTCAACCTACGAAAAGGCTTATCAATGTTACATAAATGGTGGACAATAGCATAGGATTAAGTTCAGTCTAATAATAACTAGTTGCATTTTGCAGAGTCCATCACATTGCCTCTCATTTGATCACTGTGTTGCTGACCCAGTTTCATTTGTCACTACATGGACTAAATGGAAGGCACAGCAGCCACAGCGTCTGCTAACATTATACAGAGATACTTCATTCATAAAACACAAAACAAAGAATAACATTGCAGAAAGCAATAAAGATAGAAACAATAAGAATAAAAGTCATAATAAATATATCTTAAGCATAGGTTGAAGTTCTAAATTCTCTTTTTTTAAATGATTTAATTTTTTTTTTTATTGGAAACTCAGATTTACAGAGAGAATGAGAGACAGAAAGATTTTCTATCTGCTGGTTCATTCCCGAAGTGGTAGCCACGACCGGAGATAATCATATCCAAAGTCAGGAGCCAAGAGCTTCTTCTAGGTCTCCTATGCAGGTGCAGGGTCCCAAGGCTTTGAGCCATCCTTTATTGCTTTCCCAGGTCACAGCAAGGAGCTGGTAGGGAAGTGGAGCAGCCACAGCCGCATCCGCATTCGCAGCTGGGGTATAAAGCAGTGCCCATATTGGCTCCTGGCATGTGCAAGGCAAGGACTTTATCTACTAGGCTACTGCGCCAGGCCTAAAGTTCTAAATTCTTATATGAGAGCAAAGAATATCCCAAGCTACACTTTGCATGAGTTTCTGTTACTCAGTGCTTTCTTACCTGCCAAGTGTCAACAGTTAAGAGCAACAGCAGGCATTGTGGCATAGCAATCAATCTGTTGCTTGGCAAACATTCAACTTCTTTTGCAGAATGGTCATGTTTCCACTTCCTATCCAGTTCACTGCTGATACTCACCTTGGGAGGCAGCAAATGATGACTAAAGTACTTTGGTTCCTTTTTGCCACATGGGAGACAAGGATGAAGTTCCTGGCTCCTGACTTAGTCCTGGACAGCCTTTGACCGTGTGGACGTTAGAAGAATGAAGAAGAAACTGGAAATCCTCCACGTCTCCCCAGCCTAAGTCTGTTTTTCCAATGAATAAAGTAAATGAACTATAAAGCAAGTAGACAAAATTATGTATATAAGAGAAAAAGAAAGACTTGTACACATAAAAATGCTCTTTGGGAAGATTTTATTCTACAGATAACCTTGGGTTTGCAGGATATGTATGTATCTGAAGTTATCAGAGAGGCTTGAAAAGGCAAGAACATATATTCTTCTCCCAAATTTGCACAAGTTCAGTTTAAAGTTCCTTTTAAAGCAAATGAATAGCAAAGTTCCTATTAAGTATTTCTGCAAAGACAGCTTTAAGTATGAGTTTATTAAAGTGGGAAATATGAGCTGTAGACATTGTTATATATCTTTTTCATTTTTATTGCTTCTCCCTCATTTTTTCAGGAGTTTTATGAACTGAGATCAGAATCATGTCCTAATTATTCTCCTCTTAGCAAAGGTCTGATTGACAGGATTCAAGTACATTTCAATAATTGAATTCTGGATTCCATACTCTTCCTTTAAAAAAAAAAGATTTCTATTACAAAGTCAGATTTACAGAGAGAAGGAGAGGCAGAGAGAAAAATATGTCTGCTGGTTCACTTCCCAAGTGGTCACAATGGCTAGAACTGAGTTGATCCAAAGCCAGGAACCATGAGTTTCATCTGTGTTTTTCATATGGGTGCAAAATCACAAGATTTTGGGCCATCCTGTACTGCTTTCCCAGACTACATGCAAGGAGCTGGATGAGAAGTGGAGCAGGTAGGACACAAAGCAGCATCCATATAGGACGCCAGCCAAGAAAAAGTGAGGATTTAGCCACTAAGCCACTAGGCTATTGCATCATGCCCACATATACACCTGTTTTTTTTTTTTTTTTTTTTTTTTTTTACAGTGTCATTTCTTTTTTTTTTTTTTTTTGGACTTTTTTTTATTCGTTAATTACATTGTATTATGTGTCACAGTTTCATAGGTGCTGGGATTCTCCCCACCCCTCCACAAACCCTCCCACCATGGTGAATTCCTCCACCTTGTTGCATAACCACAGTTCAAGTTCAGTTGAGATTCCCCTCATTGCAAGCATATACCAAACATAGAGTCCAGCATCTTATTGTCCAGTCAAGTTCAATGGCTTCTTAGGTATACCCTCTCTGGTTTGAAGACAGAGCCAGCAGAGTATCATCCTGATCAATTAAAAGCTCCAACATACCATCAGCAAAAATTTACATCATTATGGAATTAATTGACATAGTAATGAATAACCAATATGTTAAAAATAAATGCTAGTTCTTAACCACCGTCTGTGACCACCTCATCTATACTTCAATTTTAGTTTATACACAACATATAACATACATAACATAACATGTTATACATAACATCATATCATCTTAAATTAAGGCCAACATGTGGTATTTAACCTTTTGGGATTGGCTCATTTCCCTTAGCATTATGGTTTCCAGTTTGGCCTATTTGGCCACACGGAGCTGCATTTTGTTTTTTTTAATAGCTGAGTAGTATTCCATGGAGTAGATGAACCATAGCTTTCTTATCCAATCCTCTGCTGATGGGCATTTTGGCTGCTTCCATGTTTTTGCAATTACTGATTGTGCTGCTATGAGCATAGGGGTGCATGTTGGTTTCTCGTGTAACTGGTGTTTTGGATATATTCCTAGGAGTGCAATTGCTGGATCATACGGTATGTTGAATTTGAGTTGTTTGAATGCTCTCCATACTGATTTCCATAGAGGCTGTACCAGCCTGCAGCCCCACCAGCAGTGGAGTGGGTTCTCTTATCCCTGCAACCTCGCCAAAAAGTGTTGTTGGTGCTTTCATTCATTGTGGGCCAGTCTTACTGGCGTCAGGTGGTACCTCATTGATGTTTTAATTTGGATTTCCCTTATTGCCAGGGAACTTGAGCATTTTTTCATATGTTTATTTGCCATTTGGGTTTGTTTCTTTGTGAAGTGTCTGTCCATTTCCAGTGCCCATTTCTTGAGTGGCTTGTTTGTTTTGACATTTTGGTTGTTTTGTAACTCTTTGTATATTCTGGAGATTAGCCCTCTATCACCTACGTAGTGCACGAAGATACTGCCAAAAGCAATATATACATTCAACGCAATCCCAATCAAATTGCCCAAAACATTCTTCATGGAACTGGAAACAATGATTCAAAAGTTCATCTGGAAACACAAAAAACCACGAATAGCTAGAACCATCCTGAAGAATAGGAAGTTAGCAGGGGGAATCACAGTTCTGGACCTCTGGACGTACTATAGGGCAGTGGTTATCAAAACAGCCTGGTACTGGCACAAAGATAGAGAGGAAGATCAATGGAGCAGAATAGAAACACCAGAAGGGAACCCACACAGATACAGCCAAATAATCTTTGACAAAAAGACAAACGACAATCCAGGCAAATGGGAGGGTCTGTTCAATAAATGCTGTTGGGACAACTGGTTGATAGCCTGCAGAAACCAAAAGATAGACCCACATCTCTCACCATACATTAAGATCAAATCTAAATGGATAACAGATCTAAACCTACATCCAGAAACCTTCAAACTTTTGTAAGAAAATGTTGGAAATACTCTGCAAGATCTAGGGGTAGGTCCCTGCTTCCTAAAAATGACACCAAAGGCAATAGCAATCAAGACCAGAATAAGCAAATGGGACCTCATCAAATTAAGAAGCTTCTGTACAGCAAGGGAAATAATCAACAAAGTAAAAAAGCAACCCACACAATGGGAGAAGATCTTTACATTGTCATTTCTTAAAGTGGTGCTAAATACTGACATCCCTAGGTGCTTAAATAGGGATACCTATCAGATAACTGATTTAATTACAGCCAGCTGAGGTTTAGGCTCATCTCCCTGTGATGGATGTGATCTGGTAAACAGCATTGTGAATTTTGATTTGCAAATTCTCAGGTACTGCGGGCCCCTGCTTATATTCTCAGCTATCTTTGCAAGTGGGACATCATAGTTATTCTTTTTATCTCTTGTATGAATAAATTAGAGTCTTGCTTCTTATCAAAAGAAGTATGCACACATCATCTGGGGAACATAAAATATTTTTCCAGACTATAAATAATTCTTAAAGAAATCTTAGATTAGTTGGACACTCTTTTTGGGAGAATACATGTGCTGGCAGCAGAGAAATGAAATGTGTCCATTTCATGGCTCTAGCTCTAAACAATCATGGTCAATGATATTGTCATCCTACTGCACTTCCTTAAAATAAATTCACCTAGATAAAACAAATAAATAATGAGCAAAAGCACATTTTCCAACTCCTTGACCAACAACTGTGAATGGCAACACATGCCTAGCTCTTCTCCTACTATTTTCCTCCTGCATATTGGAAAAGAATATGATTTGGTAGTAGAAGGTTGGAAAATGACCCCTCCTAATGATGAAATTTACATAAATAAATGCTGATAGCATGAAGCAGATAATACACTGTGGGTATCATCACAATAAGTTGTCTCCTACTGACACAGAGTCTACTTTGGAAGCACACAATTATGCAAATCACACTAATGCCAGTTGCTCATTACTGTCATGGTAGTAAAGGCAAAAACATATCCTCCACAGACAGCTCGAGGCTGGGCCACAAGCCAAAACGTTTGGTTTTGCTGACATAGTAACTGAGTCAACAAAAATAGGATATAATAGTAATACATCAGAGGAATCCACATCAGAGTAGACCTGAAGCTTAATGGACTGTGAATCCTATGTCTGTGCAGAGTCCTCTCGCTGCTATTGACCCATAATATGTCTGCTTCCACATTTGCCGATTCTATAGAAAGAGATTACAGAGCATTTTTTTATCTGAAATGTCTGCAAGACATTCTATTAGCTTTTCCTAAAACAGATGATATGACATTTATAAATACTTAAATAATGTCATATATCAGAGGCTTAAACACTTCCCAGAATATTTCAGAGTACTGCTGCTGTTTGATCTAGGTTTGTCCTGAGTTCTCATTACTGCACTAGAGATGTTTTCACACAATAGATTTTCATTTGCCATGTAAGTGTCTTCCCTATGTTTTTAAAATAGAATAACCATTACCAGGACAATATTTAACTCTGGAGAGTAGGTAATGGATTTGATTTTTACAAAGGCAAACCCAAGAAGTAATGTGGCCCTACCTAGTATTTGAAGTCAGTGAAGCTATGGTTGCTGACCTCCTATTTTCATCCTTTGCTTTTGTGAATTACAATATAGAAACATGGGGAGGAGGGTGAGTTAATACCCTTCATCACCCATGGCACCTATATATGTTTCTATGAAACTTTGCTGTTATTCCCATCAGAGAGTGAATACATCCTTGAATCTTGGATCTGACTTTAGCCATGAGACTTACCTAGACCACTATAATATGACCTGCTCTGACCAATGCAGAGACATGGAGAATTTGCACAGTCTTATGCCTGCTTATGTTACATAGCCATTGCCTGTCAGAACACACCTGACTTCTCCAGCTAGAAGAGAACAGGTACAGAGAGCTGAATTGTCATGTCAAAACCAATCTAGACCACCCAAAGGCCTGCTAATCTTCAGAGAACTGAAGGAGCTTAAGTCAGAACAATCTACCAGTTCAAATTACTAACTCTTGGTTCAGGAACTAATAGATACTAAATGTTTTAAGCCCATGTGTGTAGTATTGCTTATAAAGAAACATTGTGCAAATAGATAATGAAGTTTGCCACATTTTTATAAGATATTGAAGAGATAATAAAGAAATATGCTTTACCAATAATCTTAAAAGAGTATTCATTGGGTTATTAGATTTTTAAACATATAGCAAAATTCAGTTGGAGAATTACATATTGTTTCAGAATATGTTTGGTAGCAGTTTAACACCCTCTTGTTACACTAAACAAAGTCATTTTACTTCTGCCCATATGTTCGATAGAAATAAAAACTTAGGTCTATGCAAAGGCTTGTACACAAAGATTAATTAGAGCAATGACACAGATATCAAAAACAGGGAAACAACTCAAATGTCAATCAACTGATAAATGAATAAACAAAACTTGACATATCCTTAGAGTGAAATATTGTTCAGCAACATAAAAGAATGAGATGCTAATATATGTGTTGATAAATTAGTCTTGAAAATCTAAGTGAGCAAGTCAGTTGTATAACCCTTATACTATAGGATTTTGTCTGTATTATAATGCCTCAAAGCATGCAACTCAGTAGGGAAAAAAATATATACTGAGACTGATTTTTATCTAGAGCAAGGACAAGAAATAAAAGGTGTGGAAAGAAACTACTAAAGAGTACCAGGGAGTTTGTAATAAAATCATAAAATTAAAACTCATTTAACTTTTGACTTTGAGAGAGGTTTTTATGCTGTATAAATTATACCTCAAAAAAACTTTCAAAATATATAAAACTTTTAAAATGTAAAACTTTTAAAATACAAGTATTTATATTTTAAAACTTTTAAAGTGTAAGTATTTATGTTTTAAAAGTTCATTCTTCTGTGACCACCTCATTGACTCGCATTTACTTTTACCATATTGGTTACTCATTACTATGTCAATTAATTCCATAATGATGTAAATTTTTGCTGATGGTATGTTGGAGCTTTTAATTGATCGGGATGATACTCTGCTGGCTCTGTCTTCAAACCAGAGAGGGTATACCTAAGAAGCCGTTGAACTTGACTGGACAATGGGATGCTGGACTCTATGTTTGGTATATGCTTGCAATGGGGGAACCTCAACTGAACTTGAACTGTGGTTATGCAACAAGGTGGAGGAATCCACCATGGTGGGAGGGTTTGTGGAGGGGTGGGGAGAACCCAAATACCTATGAAACTGTGTTACATAATACAATGTAACTAATGAATTAAAAATAATAAAAAAATTAAAAACTAAAAAAAAAAAAAAAAAGTTCATTCTTCTGACCGAGTATGGCTCGCTCATTGTTTTGTCAGTATTTTTTCATTTTTTTATGTATTTCACAGAAAAATAAATATTGATTGTAAACTTGTAGCCAAACAAAGCAAAATAAAATTCTCAGTGTTGCTTTGCATAGAATGGCATTCCTATTTACCATACTTGGCACATTTACAATATGAAATAATGGAGAATTTTTGACAATCTGTATGAAACACTGATTCTCACAGAGGTCCAGCTCTGTCTTTCCATATCTTGTTTTCTGCACTACTCACTCACGCTCTGCTGGCCCTGGAGGATGATCTGTGGGAATAAAAGGCACCACTGTTATTTCTTAGGGTTTACACATCGAGGTCAGCTTCCATGTTAAACTGCAGCTCTCCCAGGCACACTTAGGATAGGTCCTGATTTAGTCTTCACTGCCTTTCTTCAAGCAGCAGATACGAGGTTGAACTTGACGTTGTCATGTGAAACTCAACTCGAAGTGCTGTTCCCTGTCCTATCTCCACTGGAATTCCTGTCCCCACTGCTTCCTCTGCTTTCTTTTGGGTTCTCATTATTTTGTTTAACTGACCACATGCTCCAGTCTGGTTCATTTGCTTCTGGTTTTACTCCCTGCAGCTCACTGTACAAATTGTCCCAAGAGTGAATGCCTGTGAACCAAGAATTCTGACCATTTCATGCTCTTACACACAAAAAATTCCATTGGTTTCCTCTTCAAATAAAAATCAAAATTCTGTTACATAATTTTAAAGTCCCTTTATGATCTGACAACCATGTGAAACCTTGCCTCTCTCTTTTGTTTGACACAGAATAATGAGTTGGTAGTCTCTCTTATGCTTTTAAACAAATGCTCCCTTGTGTTTGTGGGCGGTGGAGAATGAGAGATTAAAAATAGATTAGATATACTGTAGCATGGGAGAATTGGAGAGCTGCTTTCTAGCTGGTAAAACTTCAGTTATTTGAGGCAAAACATTTGTAGATACATGCTGAACAGCTTCTGGGGTATAGTTAACAACATTGATCCAAGTATAAATACTCTTAAATAAGTCCTGTTCATTCTCCAGAAGTGTTTTGGGCAAGAACTTTCTCAAATTTGAGTTTGAATGATATCATTTTTCTGATATGAGTTCAGAAGCTACTGGATTAGAAACCACTTTTCCTAAACTCATCAGAAATATTCATTCTGTCTGTTGGTAGGATTCATAGCACATAACATTTTCTAACTTGTGTTTTATTACTTTTCAAATTTCAGTCCATGAGAGATCATGACCAGTTCATACATTGCCTTTTTGTTTTGATTGAACATTGTTCATTCCTCCATCCTCAATTCTTCCAATCATCTCCTGCTGCAGTATGCACCATCTGCTGTACAATATTCCATTTCCAAAGGATTAGTAAGTTTTAACATGCATTCTTAAGAAATATGACATGGTATTATGGGATACAAGCAGAGAATAAAAGGTTACTATAGCGAAATAAATTAACACATTCATCATCTTACATTGATACCTATTTTATCTTTTTGTTTTTATTTCTGCAAAAGCAGTGAAAATCTACTCCATCAGAGTGAATCCTAAAATCAGCGAATATTATTACCTGTTGTGCTCTTGTTGTACATTAGATTTGTATTGTTCATCCTATGTGTCTAATTGGCACAGTCTGATACAGAGAAAGAGCTTGAGAAATGTTTATTAAATTAATGCATAAGACAACAAATAAAAATTAAAAGCATTAAGTTTTAATTCCATTTTAATTATCTTGGTGACTTCGCAAACTTTGTATTTCTTATCAGTAATCTAACAATGACAGCTTGCCATAGAACAAAAATCTGAAAATATGAGGACATAAAAATATTAGCCTTTTTCACTGCACACTTTTTCTTCTCCCAGTTGTCTTTCAAACACTCTTTTACTACTGATGGTAGATATTACAGACCATCTAGTGGACACAGCAGATTTGTACCCTTCTCTAAAAATGGTTGCTGATTAATAGCTGAAGTGATCAGCCCCTCAGGGAGCCTGAGGTTTTCAACCAACCTGAAGTCTGTTTCCTCATTCCCACTACCCACTAGAGGACTGAAAAGAGTTTTCCCTTGACTTTGAACCATCATTTGGTTTTACAGTCTGCTTGCCTGTGGTTTAGAAACTGAGCATGTCAGCATTTCTTTTTACTGCCTCAATGTAGTAGCAAATGTGTTTTGTTCTTTTTTTCTGAAGCAAAAATTGTATTTTAAAATCACTTTCTCCTTCAGGGAACCACTCACTTCTAAACTCCCTGACAAGCCATGAGGACCTCAAAATTAAGAAAGATGTCTAGAAATGTGAGTTTGTACAGAAAGGACTAGAAAACCACCCAGACACGTAATAGCTCAGTTATGTGCCTGCCTCCTGTCAGGAGAAATGTGTGTCTGAATTTTCAGGCTCATAATAGACATGTACAGCTAACTGACTTTTATCTTGCCTCTGTCATATTGATCTATCAGTGAATCTATAATAGAAGATGGGAGCCTGGAACAGTGAAAAGTAATAACCATTGAGATGGATAGCCCAAGCAAAAATGTAGTTTCATGGGGACACTTAGTGCAAGAACTGTAGATTCATGTCAAGGGGGCATAAGTATCCCCTTCAAAGCCAGCTGTTAAAAACACCTAGTGCACAGCTGACCTGCCTTCAGAAGATGATATGTTTCTGTATTGATTTTCAGAGTTTCAGAACAACAGGAAATAGCCAAGTGAAAGTTTCTTTGCCGAGCACTAAAAGTAATTTACCTCGTTCCTTTGATTTCAGCTTCAGATTTTGTTTTATGGCTCAAAGTACAAGTGCCTATTTTTAAAAATTCATCTCTAACTTATGGTGGAAAGCAGTACTGGAGACTAAGGCAGTGTGGATCAAGAAATGAGCCACAAAATGAAACAAAATAAGATCCCTAAAATTGCATTGCTGGAGTCGGTTTGTCATTACATGATCAAGTTTGTCTTTTAAGCACTGTTTCATTGTTAGGCGGGTAAGAATTTACCATGATCAGAGGCTTCTGAAGGCGATATCGAACAAGTTAGGCAATTCTGTAGGATCACTTTCAATTCATCGGTGTTTGGCTACCGAAATCCTTTTCTATGTCTTTCTCTCTCTCTCTCTCTCTCTCTCTCTCTCTCTCACACACACACACACACACACACACACAAACACATAAATCTCATCAATAATACTGAAAAGAAACAGACTTTTGAGGACAGAAGAAAATTTGTTTACTTCCCAGTTTAAATCAGTACCACATGTGTATTACTAATGTTTAGTAAGCGATAAACATTGTATAATATTTTAATTTACAACTCATAAATACACTTTCTTCATGTACTTCATATTCACATGCATTTTCGTTAAACATTATCATGACTCAAGGAAACAAGTCTCAGTTTATTCGATGTCAAATTTTAAAATATATTCCCATTGTTTTCATCATGAGCGGCTATAGGAGGTTGTATTGGTTAGAGTTTTGGCAAGAAACAGAAGGCACACTCCAAAGAAGTGATTAAAGAGACTTTTAACAAAAGCTCAAAGGGTGGGAAGAGTTTAAAAAAAAAAAAGTCAGCCAAGTCAGAGGCAGCAAGCAATCCTGAGGCATCCAACCACCACTAACAAAGTTTAAAGCAAAAGAGGAGGCAACATTTACAGTCCAATAGGCTTGACTCTGAAGAGAAGGTTGCCCAACAGGAGCTGCAGCAGGCCGAAAAGGAACTACAACACTATCCTCCCATGAACTAGTGAGAGGAGGCCAGAGGAGCAAATATTTGAACTTCTCATTTCTTATGTCCTTCAATCTCCTACCAAGGTCTCACATTGATTGGACACCAGTGACAACCAGAAGAAAAAAAAGGGGGGGAGGGGAGAATCCTAGTTTCCCAGCTTCTTCACATTGACATCGTGGGACATAAGACAGAGAGAAAGCTTCAGAATGATAGAGACAAGTGGAGAGTTTAAACTTTGTCTTAAAGATACGAATACATGCACTTGCACACAAATACGCAATTACAGTTCACAAATTGCAGAAAAAGGTAGCTTTGTCTATGTGATATATCTTGAGCCAAGCAAAGGGTACCCACCTTTGGGAAGTAGGAGTATGGATTAAGAATGTCTATAACCATAACATAAACTGTCAAGGTCTTAAGCAATATAAGTTAAGCAAAATTAAAGCAGTATGAAAGAAAATGGGCATCTGTTAACTTCTGCCTTCTACTTCTTAAGAAATATAACATTACAGTAAGTACAAATTTTCTGAAAATACTCCCAGGAGCCATGGAAATGACTAACCTCTTTTTCACCTCCCCTAGTAAAAGCTTTTTTAATTCACATTGGAAATACGTCTCCTAGTTTATAAGAAAAACAATGGGAAATGGGACTTACTTTAAAGACATTGAATCGTAAGCTGTATTTTAAAATAATGCATTTCATCCATAAGGAGAAAAAAAATATCTGTGTCATATGTTTGCCAGAACCAGGTTAAAATGTATATGAACTCCAGACTGACTTTTTTCTACATTACCCTCTTGTCAGGAACTCATTTATTGTAAATATTTAAATCTGATAGATATTAGATATGGGTTGGTTTTGTGTTTCTTTCATTCATGTAGTGCTCATCCAGACTCCTGCAATCTGTGTTGAAGGATTGGAATACCACATGATATCTTAAAAAAAAAAAGTTGTGTAATTTCATTAGGAAAGTGATGTCTTTGAACACGAAATTTGCATTCTATCACAAATTCATGAATGATTACACAAATTGATTGTGCTTTAAAAGAAAAAGGAATAACCACTGCCTAAAGTTGATAAATTGTCATCCATCTAATTGCCTATCTATGAAAATAAATCTAAGATAAACTACACACAACACGTAACTTATTTGCACAGTTCTCTCTGTAAATTTCCAGTTGATGGAAATGTTTGTATTCTTTCACATCCATTAGGATGGCTTGTTCTCACCTCAAATAAAATGATAACTACATGTTACCCAAGTTTGCTTAACTTTCTTTCTACGCCAGTACTCTATCTCATTAAAGACAACTTTTTAAAGATTGGCAATTTCATAAACAGTTTCTAATTGCTTGAATTGTTCCTTAAAAAAAAAAGATACAGTGTAGGTAAAAATATAACTAAAGACTTCTCTCAAAAGTATGCTTACATTTCAGTTCCATGAGAACATGATTCTGAAGTATACTCACATATTGTAAAGAAAAATGCAAACTCTACAATGGAATGTGTGCAGATTTGTTTCAATAGGAGACCACACACACACACACACACACACACAAGCTGATATGGGACAAGACTGTGTCGAAAAATAAGATTTTTGGTCAGAAACTTTTCATTCAAAAATGATGCCATTCCTTTCTAAATAAATTCTTACATCCTCTGCACCCTTTACCCTCTCCCACACACCAATTCGAACTACTTCTCCAGTCTCTACCCTTTCTGATCTCATCTATGACTTACATAAAGTATCTAAAGCCTTCTGTATTTTGTGATTGATTTCTTTCTGATTTTGTGATCCTGACCCACTCATTATTTGACTTTGCTAACATCTTGTTTTTTCAAATTTCAGCTACTTTTTTACTTTATCTAGGATCCCTTCTTGAGAACCCCCAACGTCACACTCATCATCATATGACCACCAAATGTAACACCAAGATCCCGTTGTCTTGAGATTTTATATTACTTTATATGTCCTCTCTACTAAATCAAAATTCCTAGAAGAACATGGACAGCATCTTGTTTATCTTTGTGTTTCCAGTACTTCACACTATGTGGCCTATTGAATTTCAATGAGAATTTCTTGAATGAATGAAACTTGATCTTAACTCTTGACTCTCAACCTCACCAAATTTTAGTTACTCTCATTCTTTAAGCAAATAAGGAAAAAGTCAAACTCCAAGTGTTTCATTTACCAGCCAAAGTCAACAACAGAAGGGTGCAATAGTAATTGATCCTCGGGCTGCCCACATTCAAAGACCATACATTTCCTCTCCAGGGACATTCCTACCCTCTGTTTCTTTAAGAAATGCAATTATGAACACTGTTCACCCAACAGGGTTGGCATAAGTAACACATAAATCATGGTAATGAACGATATGGTACAGAATAACAGAAATGCCTAGAATATCTTGTTTAAGAAGAGAAAAAAAAAATCCCTAAGCATCACAATGAATAAGTGAATCCTAGGAAATTGTCAGACCACATCTGGTTCTATCCTACACTGCAAGTTTGCTTTAGAACCAGCTGAGCTTTCTCAAGTCACTTTAAATGCTTTAAGTTATATATATATATATGTATTATACATACATATATAGTATATATATGTATATAGTATATATAGTATATATAGTATATAATATATATGTATGTGTATATAAAGAATTGTTGCACTCCTACCACTCGTACATTTTCTATATATCCACAATGGTAAGAAGACAATGGCACTCACATAACGAAGAGTAAGAGACTTCGGGAGATTGATGTTTCTATTAGTCTGCCAAATGCTATCAGCTTATGGTTTGAACTGAAAACATGGGAAGAGCAAAGTTCAATTGCCTTCTAATTATAATCACTCTTTTTTTAAGATTTATTTATTTTTATTAGAAAGGCAGATGTACAGAGAGGAGGAGAGACGGAGAGGAAGATCTTCTGTCCGGTGACTCATTCCCCTAGTGACTGCAACAGCTGGTGCTGTGCCGATCTGAAGCCAGGAGCCAGGAGCCAGGAGCTCCTCCAGGTTTGGGCCATCCTCGACTGCTTTTCCAATTCACAAGCAGGGAGCTGGATGGGAAGTGGAGCTGCCGGAATTAGAACCGGCGCCCATATGGGATCCTGGCGCATTCAAGGTGAGAACCTTAACTGCTACGCTACCATGCCAGACCCTATAATTACTCTTAATTCACAGATTGAAAGACATTTGTGTTTCACAACTGCTACCTTTTCCTTTTTGTTGAGATTCAGCAGCTGAGATGAATAGTCCAAGGCCAAAATATAAAGCAACCTTGAAACATACACACACACTACCAATAGTTTCTTGAGACAGATGATGAGTTGTCAAAAGTTTTGACCAATTCGATGATAAGAGGAGATGAATTTTAACAGAAATGGATTATTCATGACTATGCAAAGAAAATTAATGCAACAGCATTTTTGCAAAAACAATTTATAATTTAATTGTACTTTCTAAAATCCTATTGAAAGGAGGTATTACAGTGTTATAGAATTTTATAGTAATGCCATGTTTAAGGATAACATTTTCTAATTCTTGTTGAGACTAATAATTTTCAAGTAAAGGTCATTTGAGAACCTGCAATCCTATTTCACATTTCTAGATTTGTACCCAACCAGAAGATTGTCTTCTTTCCCAAATTTCACACCTATTTTTTAAGAGGGCTAAAATGGGGCATGGAGTAAAGGCAGATACTTGGGTTAGAGTTCAGCAACAAGGAAAAATCAAATGTGTTTTTGGGAAGTTCAGCAATGTAGGCCATCAGCTCTGGGTTTTCTTCTTCATGTTGTGGCTAGCAGTATTTTTCACCTGATTCTCAGTAATTTTCTAACCTTTGTAATCAAATTCCCAGCCAACTTAAAGTGAACTGGCCTTGAACATAACTTTCTCTACTAAATTCTTTCTTTCTTAACCGACATTTTGTGGTTGAACAAATGAATCCCAGATGTAAGAAGTATAGTTCACATTCACTGGCAATGAAGTCCTGGCTCATTAAAGGAAAGATACCATTCTTTTCTGGCTCACAATGCCAAGATATCATTTCCTAGACTTGAAAGGGAATTGGAAATTTAACAAAAGCCAGAAGGAACACTTCCTGGGTCACCAAGAAAGTCGTAACAGCAATACCACTTGATATCTTGCACAGTTCCCAAAAGCTCCTTTTCTCACTTACCCTCCTAGTCATTTCCCACCCTCATTTTCCAGGCTGTTAGTCCCTGTGTTGGCAGCCGCAAACTGCCTTATCTTGTTCAAAACAGTTGCCCCAGAAAAAGCAGTAGCAGAAACTCAGAGTCTTCAAGGGAGTGCTGAGTGGAGAGAACAAGGATGAAGAGGAAATGGGAAGAAGTGTCTTCCCGACTACCACTAAGGAAGTGATTACAGGGTTCCAGGGATGAAAAATAACCCTCAAGTTACTTGAGAAGGAAAAATGCCACCATCACCAACAGCCATTATGAACTCCGAAAAGGTACAGAAAGGCGTGAGCTTCTTCCTCCAATTCTGAACTACTCATTCACAGCTCAGGATTTCTCTGGAGTTGTTTGTTGGTTTGTTTGTTTGTTTTTTGCTTCTTTGTGACCACTGACAGCCTGTTTTGTTCAGAGCTTTGCCAATAATGTTCACTTTCTGGCAATGACAACCTCCCCCAGCATAGTGCCTTGAAGGAAAATAACTCCCCTTTTCCTGCTCAATTGTTAATAGAATTCAATTATATAAACTGAGAGGAGGGTAGCCCAAAGAGTCAGAATAAGAAATCCTCATACAAAATCCATTTTTAAGTTACAGACAAGCTTCACATTAATTCCTCCGTTATTCAGAATTCAGATTTGTTCAGTAAATAACCACATTGCCCAATAAGGGTAAACCATAAATCTTCCAACACCGTAGAGTGGCCTTGGATGAAAATATGTGAGGGAAGGGCTTTGTATGCCAGGCATAATCTCAATGGGATGTAACACATTGGTTAACGAATAGAGTCTTGGGACTGACCTATACTTTTCAAAGTAATTAAAAGCAAATACATTAGCATTTTTTGTGAACAATTATCTTTCTCTGTAGACTGAGGCCTTTTTTCTCATTTATGTCTTATTTGCTAGTTAGCTTTAGACCAAAGTTATCAGATATATCTGCACTTTGATCACAAGTCATAATGTCCAGATATACATCAATAAATCTGATAATACTATGGGAAAATGAGAGAACTTTCATAACTCTATAACCAGTTTTGTTAATTGGGGAAGGGAAATGTTTCATAGTATAGAGGAGGGATTGAATAAAACCAGAGACTCACTTCAAAGTGATTAATCCCACAGATGTGTCTATCATTGTATTCTTTTTTAATGCTGTTAACAAAAACATAGAGTTCCTGTATAACCAGACAATGATTGACCTGAATATTTCATTTCACTCATGTAGACCTCATGACGAATTATTTTTTTCCCAATTTAGAATTTACTAGACTGCTATGAACTAAAGCTCTGATGCTTAGAACAACAATAACAGAAACCAAAATTTGATGCTTTGTTCTTACACAGGCCCCTTCAAACCCCAGAAACAGGTGCTTTGAATTAGGCTGCCCAAGGCCAGCAGGGCCTGGCTTTATTACACTTTGGTAAATAACAGTCACTGTTGTCATCAGGGTTTTCTACACTTGCAGAAAATGTCACTAGTCACATGTCAGCAGGGTTCTTTGTCTAATTTCTACAGCTAAGGTGGCAAGAAGGTTATTAGAAGTAATAGCAAATTTAAAGTTTTATTAGCAGTAAACTGCAAAAGCTAATGGTGATGCCAACACTAGATAAAATCATTGTCACAGTTAATTCTGAACTCCTTATTTCAAGCTTAATAATAGGAAACTCAATGGAAAGGATATTACACGCCCCATATCGCTCATGAGTGCCTCAGGCCTGAGTAACTTGTTATTTTTCTCTTGAGTGAAATAAAATGCAGATTATACTGCCTGCTATCAGGGGCATTGTTTTAATTGAGGGTGTATGCATGGTGATGAGGGGAGGATTGAGTAGGTTCACATTTTTTGAAAATGTTCTAAGAATGTTCTTCTGTTTTATAACAGTGACTTGGCACATCAACTTTCTATTATTTTTTTGTCCTTCTAAGTTATCTTTGTATCAGATCCAAAGAAATGGGAGAGGGCCGGGAGGAGAGCAGGGGAGAAGGAAGGGTAGCAGTTGGTGCTCCTCACCAGCATTTCCGTAAAAAAATGCTTCTCTGGCATTCTAGTGCTTTTGTCTCCAGCCTGGTGCCTAACAGAGGCAAACAATGGAGTATTCGTGTTCCTCTGTTTGTCTTATTCCAATCCTGTATGCCAGCACACAAGAAAAGCCCTTTCACCCTGACATACATACCCAGCCAGAAATAAATAATACAAGATGCACTCCTCCATGCTTTACATTTACTAAGAAAATAGGTGCTTCTAAGAACCACGATCACTTGGGATTTTATGTTCTTTTTTCTAAAGCTTGTTGCCTTTTTCTCTGAAGCAAGTGAAGGAATTTCTCATCCTATGCCACAAATCATCCAAGTACACTGCCTCAGGAACCGTGCGCACATTCCTGGGTGGCTTTAAGGCATGCCATCCACTGACTTGATTGGGATTGCCTGTAATTATGCCTGTAATCTGCTGTCTCTGTGTGTGTGTGTGTGTAGATGGCTGCTTTTAAGTAGGTTCTATTCCTTCTGATTGAAGTTGAAATCCTAAAACTTGCACAGCCAAGAGCATTTTTTCTTCTCTTAGTTTCAGTATTTCCTTTGAAACTTTTTTTTATCTGATGATAAGTATGGACAGAGTGGCCCATAGTTCAATTTCCGAGCAATTATCACTCCATGGCAAGTTAATTTTATCTGGTATTGGAGAGCTTCAGGCTGCAAACAGCCTGCCTAACAAAGACTTTCTGTAAGTTAAGGATGCAAAAAGGAGCGCGGAAAAAGCAATCAAACGTTATCTTTCAAGTTCCCCTAAGCTGCAAAATCCAAGTTCAAAATCTTGGTGCATGTGAGTGGCTTCCTCATTAGCAGGTGAAATTAGCTCCCAGATCGCAATATTCAGTGGTTCAATAATACTGCGCCACTAGTGGTGGGATGAGTTTGATTTTTCGATAATTTCCTCACTGCTGCTGCTCTGCATCATATTTCAGTTTGCAAGCTCTGTCCTTTCAGTGGCATTTCATTTTATCCAAAGCACCATGCTGTGCATTTATTGAGAAAGGTGTGTGTTCACAATAAGATGATGCCATTACTAATAAGTCCCATTCGTTTCAGGAAAAGTGAAATACTATATTTCTAAATTATAAACAAACAGTCCTTAATTCCAGAGAGTATTATTACCAGGAAGCCAAAGTGCAGGGTCATGATCATTTGTAAATACACACAAATTCACAAGATTGATTTTGACAGTGATGCACAGCCTGTTCAGATCTGCTATTTCCTATTCATACACACCACTCTTGTGTTTGACAATGAATATGGTACTGTGACACTTGAAATCCTTTTTTATTAAAGACAGAAAGATGTCAGCCAGTTGAACATACTAGATTTCGTTTTTAATTTTTGGTTTTGCAAACTTGAATTTAAAAGAATCATCAATCCTCCTCCAAGGATGCTTTTAATGTATTTTGCATGGAATACCACAATGTCTGGCCTGCTTCTATTCAGAGTCTCTTAGGATACAGAAACATATTTACTGTTTATGAGAACTCATATTGTATTGTGGATTATAGAATTTTCTTCTGCGATAGACATCTAGTGACTCTATTTAAAACAAGTTTTCTACCATTTTAAACAGTGTATTAACAAATAGAAATGTGTTGATAGTCACATATTAACACTAGCAGAAAATATTTTAAACTAATATTTTCAAAAAGAACAATTTCCGTATTTTAATCATATTGGCTTACCATTCCAGTTTTGAACTCTCCCACAACTTGAACTCTTTCCCCATCTTTCAGTCATTTTGTAAATCACAACTGCCAATGATGTGTTTCAAAGCCAAGTCCACATGAAGTGCTGACCATGCCATATGCCTTATTCTGCTATCGAATATAACGTGCATACTTCTCAGTCTACGTATATTGCCTTTGTTCTTTGTAAGTAAATCTTCAATGTGGAGAAATAACAGTGAATAAAGACAATACAGTCTGGATCAATGGCACAAATGGCTAATCCTCTCCCCTTACCCCTTTCCCTAAATGCTGGGATCCCATATAGGTGCAGATCCGTGTCCTGGCTGCTCCAATTTTCATTCAGTTCCCTGTATGTGATCTGGGAAAGCAGCAGAAGATGGCTCATTACATTAGGACCCTGCACCCACATGGAAGACCTGAAGGAAACTCCAGGCTCCTGGCTTTGGATGAGTCTAGCTCTGACTGTTGCAACCATTTAAGGAGTAAGGCAGAAGATGGAAGATATTTCTGTGTCTCTCCTTCTCTCTGTAAATCTGCCTTTTATATAGACATGCAATACATAGCTCTGAATGAACGTATCAATCCATCAATCAAACTGTCATTCACTTTGAATTACCTGAGAACATTCAGAATTACCAGAACAAAGAGACCAAAATTCATCATTGACTAGCAGTTCACAGGTTCAGAATTTGAGAGATGATTTATACATATGCATTATACATGATTGAGATAGTGTTGCAAATTAAAATTATGAAAATTAGGCAGCCTTCATGCAAACTGTAAGATCAATAACCCTTTCCATATTGTTTTTGCTTCATCGAATGTGTTTTGATGTTTTTGTGTTTATTTTCATTTCTTCCAAATAGTTTCTTTTCTCTTGCCGAATTTATCGCTGGCTCATGGATCACACAGTGGCATCATTTTACCCAAGAGGCTTTTGTGTTGTCTTTTTGATTTCTTCACCCATACATTGGTTATTCAGTGGCATGTTTTTCGACCCCATGGTGCTGTAAATTTTTTGTTTTAACCCAATATCTGTTGTTGACTCTGTTTCGTGGCTTCTCATTTAAGGGAATGTAAAGTGACGGCATAACTGAGACTATCATATCCAGATGTGAAGAGACAATGCAATGCATATATCTCTACTTTCAAATCAAAGATGAACTACTCATGAAACTTTAGGACAAATCCAGACAATAGGATGCTGGACTGTCTGACACTGTTTGAATCGGCAGGCGATGTCTGTATCAGCAGAAGGACTTATGACAATTTATGAAGTACTATGCTACTGTAAACATGGGGAAAATCAGTTGAGAGATGGGATCTTGAGGAGGAAGTAGGGAAATTCCAGCTCCTATGGAATTGCACCAAAAGATTCAACATCAATTGAAAAAATAATAAAAATAAATAAAATTACGAAAATTAACCCACTTAACATTTTCACAATATTTGAATAATCTGTGTGAAAATGGAATTTATTTACTACACCAAGCAGTTATAAACTTGGCAACAGCGAATGTTAGATCCCTTATCTTTCTTTGAACTAAGCACAGATGATTTACCACTATGAAAAACCTCATTAAGAAATGCTAAGAACAAATTGTCAAACCTTACTCTACCAGATTAAGTGTATGAAAAAAAACTTTAAAATGACATTTTCATATAAATTTTAAGATAGAATTAGAGAAAGCTATTAATATATCTTAATAAGGCAAAATCCTATTTTCTCTCTTTTTTATCACATTTTTTCCAATAATATATATTGGGCACCATTGCCAAAATATTAGAAAACAATACCTACATAACTAAACCACAATTTTTAGAGTCTAAAGGCTAGTTGTAGATGGATAATATTTTATATACATTTCAGTTTACCACTTGATGTATCATGTTGGGTCTCCTGCCAGAAGGATTTCAATTACTTGGGAAAATAAAGTCAGTATAATTTTATTTTTGAGGGGGATAATTTTACTATTAATCATGGGATAGTGATTGAGCTCTGGCAATTCTAAGTGCTGAAAAAAAATCAGAGAATGTTCTTTTTTTTGTCCAATTATGAACTGTAAGTTGGTGATGAGGAGAACTGGAGTCCATTTAGTTCCATGTTAATGCTTCATGTGAGCTAAAATGTCAGCACATATTGCTGTCAGCACATATTTTACCAATATCCAGCTTCCACCACGGAGCTAAAATGTTTTTAAATGAAATCACAGAAGCTTAAAGAGAAGGAGCTAAGCATTTATGTCAACATACAAAAATCTCCTATCCCTTTACGCACGTACTACAAATATAAGAAATTCCTAAAATGTTTTTTCGCTTTCTGTAAGCTCTACATCCCATATTCCCATATAAGCTAGAGTGTGGATATCCATATAAGCAATTCATACAAAATGTACTTACTCCTCTCTCCTTTGAAATCGGTAATCTGACTTCAAGCACTGCCTTCCCAATTAAGAAAGTTAACTACACAGTTTTCAAAATAGGACTTCAGTTTGATTGAGTGCCTACAAGTTTGCTGTTTCTGTGGTTTAGTACTTTGGGTGTTCTCTCAAGGCCTATATAGCAAGGGTTTGATACTGAAGAGTTTTGTATTAGGGGATTAAGGACAGAATTTAACCCAATTGCAAAATCTGAAGGTGTGGCTTGGAAAATGTGTAAATTAGGTTGGATTGCTAAAGTGGGGTACTAATGTTTCAGTCATGGTGGCTTCCCAAGGAGAGAAAAGCATGGTCTCTGCATGTCTCTGCCTCCTGGATGACCATGTAGTGCTTTCTCCTGGCTGCTGCTGTGTTAGATATCAGACCAATGAGGCAACTGGGGGCCTCCAAAATTAATAACTACAATAAACCTTACTTTCAAAGAAGCTACTCTCAGGTATTCATCATTGTTTTGAAAGAGTTGATTAATATGCTAGTTACTTTTAATAAAAAATAATAATTTGGAACAACAGCAATAGCAATCAATTATTTCAGACATCAGCATCTCTAACTTTCTAACTTCAGAACTTCAGAAAACAGCTTTCTAACTTTCTAACTTCAGAAAACAGCTACAAAATTTGTGCTTTTCATTCACTCAGAACCACACATCATGAAAATAGCAAAGCTCAGTTCTTCTGGGATTCTGCAAGATTGTATTGTCACGCTGTGAACCTATTCAGAAATCTGATGAGTTTTTAATCCAGGCAAATTAAAAGCCAACAAACAAGGCACCAGGAAACTAGCAAGAAAGAAATTCTGTTGTCTGGTTTCCACCTGAAGCTCAGTACATTGCTTGCATGGTAATGGCAGCTTTTCCTCAGAAATGTCCCAAGGCATGCGATTGGTTCAAATAACCAAAAAGTTAAGATGTTATGAAGGATTATTCCCAATCTCTATTTCCTCATTTAGTTTCTAATGAATATACATTTTAACTTCACTCATTATAACATGTATTTATATTCTAAAAAGTCCATGTTGACCCTAAAAACAGTTACACAGGGAAAGTGAGGGCATTACCATTATCTTTACCCATCAGTTCCTTCAACCTGCAGGAGTTCTAACAGGATTCTTTTAATAGTGCCACATAGGACTCATTGTAAAATTTGTGGGATCAGCCCTGGCAGAGTAAGCTTGAATTCCAGAAGCCCTTGGGTCTCCTTCTCTTCAAACATTACACACTTGGAGTCTTTATATTTTCAAATGATAGAGAAAGTTAAAAAAAAAAATCTAACGTTTACTGTAGCTTTTCTCTCTAAGGGCTTCTGGTAAAGAATTCACATGTTGTAGTTACCCCTCAAATTAGAGATTTGAGTTGCCCTGACTGGTCAATTATAAGACCCTTGGCCTTCCTAAAGAATACACACTTTTCATTTTGTAAAGCTCTGAGTCAACAGTTTGTTGAGCTTTGAAGAACCCCAGCCATTTTCTGAGGCTAGGGCTTTTGCTTCGTTTGCGTGTTTCAGGACCACTGCTGGTTTTCATTCATCTCCATTCCTCCGGTTTCAGGTGACATTTTAGGACTGAAAACATAATGTGTCAGAAGATAACTGTCGCTTCCTACTGTGTTAGTTACTGCTTCCTTTGTCGGGTGGTGAGTGAGCACAAACATTTTCCAATTGCTCTGAATTTCAGACAGGTTTAGATCTACTGAGCCATCACTGATGCGCACGCCTATACCATTTAGAAACACTTGATATAGATTTCAGGGATGACTTCTAAGATCAGTCCTATACAAATAAAGGTACCTACCATCTAGCATTTATCCTTTTTTCCAAAAGAGACATAGATTTCATGGCCTCTCCTTGATTTATCCCTACTTGTTATAAAAGGAATGTATGGGTTATTCTAAAAATGCTTCTCATTTGGGTTCAAAGACAGCGGCTCACCTTTCTGCTGGGGATGTAACAATATAATCAACAGAACTAGTCTCTCAGAACTCATCCTGCAGTCCTTCCTTCGGTATCAGATTCAAAATTAAGTCCTTAGTGAAAAATTACATTATGATATTCATTATAATATCATAAGTTCCACCAAGGCTTTGCCAAAGGCAGTGAATGATTTATGATAAACTTGAAAACCTCAGTCCCCTCCTCTCAGGGTGTCTTCAATTATTTCTTTTCACGGACTCTACTCTTGGTTTCTTATTGAACTGAAGTAATAAGGTGTTTAGGGCCTTTGGATTTTTTTCTCAGACTTTTTCTTTTTTAGCTTAGAATATCCAGAAGAGAAATAACATTGATTAGATCATTTAAATATAACATGAAATTACAGTTAAATCTTACCTATTCCTACAGAATTTTATGAATTGCAAATGCTCAATCTCCATAATATAACTTTACATATGAGAATTAAATTATTAGAGGTCACTCAAAATCAATTTACCTCTGCCTAATGAGTGCCTAGCATGATTCTTTATCTTAGATACCCTCTAAGATTCATAGTTAATGAAATTAAGTTAAAATCCAAGCTTTTCAGGTTGTGCATTAGAGATGTACTTACTGTACCAACTAGATGCCACATTTCCCACGGTGAAGGGCAAGAGGAAGGACCACGCTTTCACTCAATGTACCCATTTTCCAGAATTCTGTGTTGCACACTTAAAATATGCCATTTCTTAATCATGTATCTTTTCTAAGGTGTAAAGCTTATTCTGTTGGGTACTTCAGTCATACCTACACTTATGTGTCTTTTATATTGTTGGTTATTAAACACAAGCTTTATGTCTTCAACTCTGTAAGCAAATGGGAATGGATTATAAAAATATTATATGGTATATTGTAATTGTAACAAGGCACTAATTTTTTCTTCTCTTCCCCAATCTTAATTGGCTACATGAAGAAAAGTAAATTGAAATAAAGCAAAGATCTCAAACTAGCATTGAAAAATCAAGAATTATTTGCATTACAATCAGGTGGTAATGCAAAAACTTCAAAATCCAGAAAAAAATATGTTCTCAATGCATTACTTGGATATAATATAATCTCCCAAAACATTTCCAAAAAAGAGCTGCAGTAAGTCAAAATGAGTAACTTAAGTATTTAGGTAAGTATCAATCTAAGTGTATGCGATTACATTCACTAATGTATTGTCATGTAATTGAACATAAAAATTAGTGTTCAATTTAACGTATTTTATGAGAAATTTAGGATCTTAAAGCATTTTACTGTACATTTTTCTCATGTGAATATCAAAATATACTTTTCTTTTAAAGAATAATTTCTTATTAAGAGAGCTGCAATCCTCTAAATTACAGAATAATTTCAGCCATTGTACTGTAAGTACTAAGACACAAATCAAAACTGTTTTGCTCAACAGTGTACATTTTACTTCCAAGTTTGGTAGTTGACAAAAATAGACTCCTCCAAAATAACAAATATTCAAACTTATTTCCACATTCAAGACAAGCTTCCATCAAATCTTCAACTGCCAAAATGAGAACTTATCAACAAAGAATTATAACAGAAGTTCACATTATGATAACAAAGGTCAGAAGATGAAGCAGTCATAGTAGAAAGTGGAAAAGGAAAACACAAGAAAAAGGGAAAAAATGAAAGGAGGTGTTTATAGAAAGGACCCGTATGGAACTAAATATTTAAAATGAATTCTGCCTCTTCAAGAGCTGTGAACTCAACTAACTCCTACAAAAATGATCCCCCACTTTTCATAGTGCCCCTCCACCCAAGGACTGTGGGATGCCACCATCCAAGAAAAGCAGCATTCTGGTTGGATGTAGATAGCTTATTAGCTCTGTTTCTTTATTGAGCCAAGATCTCTCTCCACCCTCGGAAAAGCTGGCATTAACCCTTTCAGCTGCTGAGACTAGTTCACAGCAGTGCAGTCAGGTTCAATATGTTGCATGTCTCTGAAATCAAGGGAACAGAGGAAGGATGCTCTTGTTACTAGAATATAAAGCCCACATTTCTCATCATCCTCTGAAATAAATAAAAGGTTATCTTTCCTGAAACCTTCTCACTAAGGTGAGACAGGGGGAATTCCTGCTTTCATAAAAAGCCATTTCTGTGCTCATCCAAGAAGTATTCTGGCCTCTTGCTCTCTGTTTACAAGGTGACTAATTAAGCTCCAGAGAGAATTATGTAGTTCAGTGAGCTGAGTCACTATGCTACTACTGGGAATGCACAGACACTCCTATTTTATCAGAAAAATAAACACTTTAGTCTCATTTCACATGTTATCGCTTTTTGTGTCACCACATTGTTACAGGTTTTCATTTCAAAGGGTTACCTTGAGATTACTGTTGATACAAGCCACAGGGATGTCTCCATATAGTATGTTGGAAGTGGTTTTGCCTAGAAAAAAAAATAGCCACACTATACACAATATAAGGTCACTAAAGTAATCTCCCTTGTTAGAACAAAGAGCCAGTTTTCCTAGAGTACCAGGAGCCGAATTTTAAGGAAAATGAAATGCTTATCAGTGACAAAAGCAAAATATAAAAGGATGATTTTTAAGTCAAAAGTGTACCTTTTAAGTTGTTATAGAAGCACCGCTAGGTTTTGCTGTTCATTGTAACATGTATACACAACAGGCTGGGTCACAAGTCATATTTTGGAAAGAAAATATGGCTTCAGAACACAAAGGCCTTTCTTTTCTTTATGCAAGGGAAAAACATTTTAGTTGTTATTCAACTCAAGAAAATGCTCATAACCATGGAATTAAATATTTCTGAAGGGCTCATTCCTGAGCTTTCTGGATTGAATTAGGGCTTTTCTCAGAACTATACTTCATGTCACCCACATGTCTTAAGAACTGGTGCCTCCTGCTCAGCTGTGCTTTTTTTCCAGACACGCCGGATGTCTATGCAATAAGCGCTCTGAAACATCAAAGACACACAAAGCATTCTGTGCTTTCCCTTCCCACCATTCCATGTAAACACCATTAATAACCAGACCCTTCTCATGCCAAAAAGCCCTGTGGCTTCTTTTCAGTCTGTTGATTGTTCACACTCACTCCCTGCCTTTATTGTGTTTGGTAGACTCAAGTATCTGGAGCTGAAATCCAGGCCTTACCACCTTATGGGCTTCATACAGGAGCAGAGATACTGACCAGAGCCCAGAAGAAACATGCATGGCACTTCATCTCTCACTCTTTACTGCCACAAGCTCCCAACTCCCTCAAGTATAATTTCCCTGAAATTAAACAAACATGCATTCAGAGTTTACCATGTATCATGCAGCGGAATTGATACCAGGCACAATGATACACAAATGATACAATTGATAGCAGGCACAGTCAGTGAACACACAAAGATACACAAAAAAATCCAGATTTCCAAGAAACATATTTTGATGAAGACAAAGACAAGTAATTAAATAAAGAAGAAATAATGCTGGAAAGTAAGAACTCTCTAGAAGAAGTCTGAGACAACATGAGAAAAACATGGACTCAAGCATAGGCAAATGCCAAGGCACAGAATCTCTGGAAGATCTTTCTAGGCATGTGGCATTTGAGCTAAAACCAGAAGGAAAATAAGATCCTGCGTAACTCAAATACTGGACACAAAGGGGCTTTTGAAACAAAAGAAATGAGAGCAAAGTCCTCAAGTGAAATTAGAGGGGCTGAGGGAAGTTTAGAAGGACAGAAATGTACAAGCACTAGTTAAAGGGAAAAACTGCAAAACACAAAGAATTCTGAGTTTGTGTGGGGTACTTACAATTCCTTCGTATTCCTTTGAAGCATATGATGACAAGTTATTTAATAATTTACCCATAAGTGAATTCTTGGGTACAAACTTAATTTTTGCAACTTATTCAAATATTTAACAGCTTGCATGGAGTGTATGTTTCATAGGAATAACACCGACCCAATAAGACTTCCATGAAGTCTACTAAGAAGGCAGATACTACTTGTTTTCTTACAATCCTGTCTCCTCCGTTTGGACAAATCCTGACTGTGGCAATATTGTAAAGCATGCATGCACACACACACACGCACACACACAGTGTTTCTTTATATGTGCCATTTTCCTCTCTCTTGCACCTAATGAGCTGGTAGATACACCACAGTGATGGCTAATTAGAGACATTTAAATCTTTAAAACAAATATTTTAAAATGCTTCACTGGGGACAGATCTGACCAGGAGACTCTATTTTCCGTCACCATTCCCTCTTTCGCACTTGGAAAGGAAACATGATCCTGGAAGTGAAGCAGTCAGCTTGTGATCTGAAGGTAGCTATGAGAATGAAGCTACAGATTCAGGAGAATTGAACGAACTGTTTAGAAGGCCACAACATAACAATGACTCCTTACATGTTTGATTGTTATATTTTTAGTTTGCTGTGTGCTTATACACATACATCTATTCAATAGTTTCAGAATTACTATGTCACAAAACAGAAGAAAAATCAATAGTCAAGTACTTCCATCACCTACATTACTGGTGTATTTTACTAAAGCACTATATTTATTTACCAAAAAGGGTGTGTGGAGGGTTGAAAATCTTTTTCAGATATCTCAGTCAAACCATAAGGGAGTATGAAGACTTATACATATTATAGCGATTATTGTTTCTATTACTTCCCAAGTAACTGTTTACATGGTCATTATATTACGTTGCCATGCTGAAATATATGGAACTCTAAGAATGAACAATTAAATATCATCCATTAAGTTATCTACGGAATTCCCAGAAAAACACATCAAAGAGTAAGAAAAAGAGAGCGAGAATTATAGAAGAAATACTTCAGCAGTTCTCTAAGTATTTGTAATTTTTTCCGGCACATAAAAAGAGCAAGTTGGCTGACCTAGATTGCAGCAGTTAGGAATGAGGGATATGAGGGGCAGCATAACCTGAACTTGGAGTTGGACAAGTCTGACAGCAGGGATACTACCCTGGATTGAGGAAGACATATTCTATATAAACAGTGTCTGCCTGTGAAAGCCCCAGATTGACGCACATCAGCCACCACAGGAAATTCTTCCTTCAAATTCTTTAGTAAGCAATTAGAAACACTGTTAAGAACAAATAGTTGTGGGTCCAGCATTGTGACACAGTGGGTTGCCTCATCACCTGTGATGCCAGCATCCAAAATGGGAGCAGTGATTTGAGCCTGACTCCTCAGCTTCATACATACATGCCTGCTGATGTGCCTGGAAAGGTAGAGCAAGAAGACTCCAGTATTTGAGACGCTGGCATCCATTTTAGAGGCTTGGATGGAGTTCCAAGTTCCTGGTTTACTTCT
The DNA here is from genome assembly GCF_030435755.1 of Ochotona princeps. Classification (NCBI taxonomy): domain Eukaryota; kingdom Metazoa; phylum Chordata; class Mammalia; order Lagomorpha; family Ochotonidae; genus Ochotona; species Ochotona princeps. Next base: position 70,100,389 of record NC_080833.1, read on the forward strand.
GGACCAGTAGGTGGAAGGTTCATTCTCTCTCTCTCTCTCTCTCTCTCTCTCTCTCTCTCTCTCTCTGACTCATTCTCTCTCTTGCTCTTTCTGTCTCTATCCCTGCTTTGCAAATGAATAAACAAAAATATGTTTTACACAAAATAAAAGAATAAATGTTATTTTCAGTGACTCATTTGAACAAATTCACAGTATTGCAATAAGAAGTAGTAGTTGCTTTCATGAGGCACATTTGTATGTGTATCATTGTGACACAGTATACATTGGCTTTAATTCTTATACTAATTAATAATAATATCACTAACTCTGAAATATGCATAATTTATTAAAATTACGACACAGAGAAGAAATTCAAAAGCATTACAAACTATGTTGCATGAAGCTGGGTAAATATGTGACTGAATTTTTGTAAAAACAACTATCTACATTGCCTTAGTGATGAGTGCGTGTAGATGCTTTGTCATGGAGCTCTTGTGTCTTCGGGCTGCTTACTCACATCTGCAGCAATTTTGCACATAGTCTTTCCAGAAGCAGCTAGGTTTCCTCAGGATGAGATATGTCAGATACACGCAATATGATCAGGTAAATCAGAATGCACTTCATGCACAGGTGTACCTGTTCTTTGCAGTGCTGCTGCAGGTGTGTGTCTAGAAAGACAGGAATTCTGATGAATTGTATTTTACACAATGATTTCTCAAAATTATGTGGTGACAGTTATAATTGTACAGATTTCAAGTGTAGCTTAGTGGGACAGATGTTACACTTTGAGGAGGCACCTACACAATCGGATTTCCACTTTTATCCCTTAAAATTTTACATGCCTGCTGTTTACAATAATTCTCCATACACTAGCTGCTAGCTCCAGATATTTCAAACTTTCTATGCTGATGATCTCTGAAAGTTACATCACAATATGGCCTCCATTGCTATTCCTTTAACATATGCTGCCAAATGAGTGAACATTGTGGTCAATAGGAATATTCCTAAAATGTATTATGACTCAGATAAGCAATAGTTCAAATGAGTTTGCAAATATCTAAAGAAATAAAAAAGTCAATAGTATTTCCCACTCATCTCTCTCTTGAAGGAGGATAAAAATAAATAAAACAAAAGCAAAGAAATGGTGATAAAGTTAAAAAAAAAAACTTTCTGCTGATGCTCTATTCTTACCTGACAGGAATAGAAGCAGACAAGGAAAGAAGGCAAAGTGGAAAGATACAGTGGCATCACACAATTGCGATTTCAATAGCTTGCATTTATAAATGCTACAACAGTCTATGGTCAAGTTAACACATTGGGGTGCTCCTTCCAGAGATAAAAAACAGACCAGTGAAACCAGCGAATCTGAAACTTGACCTTGTCTATTGGTTTGAACGATTAAATTGCCTGTGTATTACCAAGACCCCTCTTGTTAGCTTGATGAGGTAACATGCTATTCAATCCAGGGAGAACAGTGCTGCCAGTCAAGTCTTCACAACTGAACTCTACTGAATGAAAGATGTCCACTTTCAACCATTTATCAGCATACAAGACATAGGGCCCGGCACGGTGGCCTAGCAGTTAAAAGTCCTCGCCTTGGGCCCTGCACGATAGCATAGGGTTTAAGTCCTCACCTTGCATGTCCGGGATCCCATATGGTCGCTGGTTCTAATCCCGGCAACCCTGCTTCCCATCCACCTCCCTGCTTGTGTGTTGGCAACACCCGCATCGCCACATACCCCGAGCCGACTAGGGTTACAAAAAAGACAACACACAGTACACAGAATGCCGAATGCGAAAAAATGATCGATCGATCTTTATTGAAACTCCAGGCTTTCTTTTATACTCTGCCTAGTTCCTCCCAGTGTTTATCCAGTCCTCAAGTGGCCACCCTAAATCCCTTGAGTTCCTCCCAGTGTCTATCCAATCCTCAAGTGGCCACCCTAAATCCCTTGAGTTCCTCCCAGTGTTTATCCAATCCCTTGGCAGATAACTTGACAAATAGGAAGCAGGAACTTGTGGTTAAGCCAGTGGGTAGATGTATCGGGCCAAAATTGCCCATCCTGTTACCCTCTGAGAAACAAGCTAAGCTGTGGAGTTAACCCTTGGGAGACCGGGGCCTGCACTTGTGGCCTGGGAAAGCAGTCAAGGATGGCCCAAAGCCTTGGGACCCTGCACCCACGTGGGAGACCCAAAAGAGGATCTGGGCTCCCGGCTTTGGATTGGCACAGCACCGGCCGTTGTGGTCCCTTGGGAAGTGAATCATTGGACGGAAGATCTTTCTCTCTGTCTCTCTTCCTCTCTGTATATCTTACTTTGCAATTAAAAAAAAAAGAATACAAGACATAGTACTCACCTGGATCTACTGAGATCAGCCAGAGAAAAAAATCTCTTAATATCCCATACAAAATGATTCAGTTTAATCCTGAACGTTTGGTGGTGTGGATGACAAAAGCGGAATTGTCAAGGACTCAGAGTGCAAGTGCAAGAGGGAATTTTTTTTTTCTGATGACTCTGTAACACAAATAAATGTCCAATAACAGCAGCTATCATATATTGGGTACTTTTTTGGTTTGGTGCTTGTACCTCATTTAACAAAACAAAATGCTTTGAGTTAAGTACTTCATCATACCCAGTTTTAAAACACATTTGTTTTAGGCTGTGTTATCGTTGTTGCATGCCTTGAAGTCAGATACCGTATGTTATTTTCCACCTTTTTTCAAACTGTTCTGGCAAATCTTGGCCCTTACTTTTCCCATATAAAACTTTACATCATCCTGACAAGTTCTTCCAAAGGGTCTTCTGAGATTTGGCTATTATTGCACTAAGCACATTGATCAATTTAGTAACAAAGTGATCTTAAAAACAAGGAAGTTTCTGAAACATTAACACATATCCATGAATTTGAGTCCTTAATTTTCCTAAGCAATAAGTCTTCACTTTAGCTACAAATATTGCAAATATAAAAATATAGATATCCTTAAATCTCTGACGACATTGATACTGATTAAATTTCAGTAGTCAATCCTAAACTGCTTGCATAGAAATTGAAGTTTTGCATTGATAAACTGCATGATCTCACTAACTTCTTTTTGAAATTGAAGTTTTTGTAAATTCTTTGTGTACAACATGCTGCTCATGAGTAAGAACTCACCTATATTTTCTTTCTAGAAAAGTTTGCTGTTTGCGAACAGAAGCATGTCCTTCTTCCTTTCCAATCAGTCTGTCGCATCTTTCCCTTGATATACTTCATTTGGTGGAAATTAGAGTGCAACATTGAAAAGTAGTAATGACAATGAACATCCTATACAAAAATGAAAGTTTCTTTCTATTTCTAATTTGCTGAATGTTTTAACATAGTTGAAAATCAACAGGCTCAGGGCAGTAGCCTAGCAGTTAAACCCGTCACCTTGCATGTGATGGAATCCCATATGGGCACTGGTTAGTTTTCTGGCAGTCCTCTTCCCCATCCAGCTCCCTGCTTGTGGCCTGGGAAAGCAGTCAAGGACAGCCTGAGGCCTTGGGGACCTGTACCTGCATGGGAGACCCAAAAGAGTTTCCTGGCTCCTGACTTCAGCCTGTCTCTGCTTTGCCATTGTGGCCACTTAGGGAATGAATCATCAGATGGAAAATCTTCTCTGTCTCTCCTCCTCTCTGTATATCTGACTTTCCAATAAAAATAAATAAATTTTGAAAAAAAAAGGAAAATCAACAATTTAATAACTTTATAATTCATTTCAACTACGTAGTATATATTGGTATGTCTGTTTTTTTTAACAGAAAAATATATTTGGGGATCAATAATGTGACGTAGTGGAGTAAACCTTTCCATGCAATATTGTCATCCCATACAGGTGCTAATTCACATTTCAGATGTTCTGATTTCATTCCAGTTCCTTGTTATTGTTGTTTGAGATTAATTTTGTTTTATTGGAAAGTCAGACATACAGAGAGGAGGAGAGACAGAGAGGAAGATTTTTTATCCGTTGATCCACTCCCCGAGTGGCTGTAACAGCCAGAGTTGAGCCAATTTGAAGCCAGGAGCCAGGAAGTTCTTCTGGGTCTCCCATGCAGGTGCAGGGTCCCAAGGCTTTGGGCTGTCCTTAACTGCTTTCCCAGGCCACAGACAGGGAGGTGGATGGGAAGCAGGGCCGCCAGAATTAGAGTTCTTACCTATTATTAAACTTGCATTTATTCTATTACTAAGATAGAAACAATGAAATATCAAGCTGCAATTGAGTATACTTCTCTTTTTTATTATGGGATCCTGGCACGTTCAAGGCCAGGACTGCATAAACTATGCTATCGCAACGGGTCCCCAGTTCCCTGTTAATCCACCAAAGAAAGGAAGGAAGGAAAGATGGGCAAAATCTTGGGCCCCTGCATACATATGGCAGACCCAGATAGAGCCCTTGGATCCTGCTTCCACCGGGGACAGTCCTGGCCGTTGCAGTCATTTGGAGAGTGGACCAGCAGCTAAAACCATTCTCTCTCTCTCTTTTTTGTTATACCTCTCCCACACATCACTCTGTAACTCTTCCAAATTAAGAAAACAATTTTTTCTTATAAAAATGAATATACATCCTCTGTTTTCTGGCATTACTGTTTATAATGCTCTATATATGTCATGCAGACTAGTGTTCCCCATAAAGCTAACACTATTAAATAGTACTATGAAGGTCTTACCTATTATTAAACTTGTGTTTATTCTATTAGAAAGGTAGAAACAATGAAATATCAAGCTGCAATTGAGTATACTTCCCTTTTTATCAGAAAACTACATGCTTTGCTGCATATTTTTCTTTTACATATTTTGAAGCATTGCTATGAAGTTTTTAGAAATTTATAATTTTTATTTCTTCTTCCTAAATTCATCTGTTGATGTCACGTTATTTCTCTTCATCCCTGGATGAATTATTTTACATTGCTATACTGACTGCCAATATTATCTAGTCTTTTATTTTAACTTATCTGTTATCCTGTAGTTTAAAATTTCATTTATTATTATTATTATTGTTATTATTTAATAGGGACACAGAAAGAGAGACACAGATAAATGCAGAGAGAGTGCCCACTCACTGATTAACTCCTCAAACACTAGCAGTAGTCATAGCTGTGCTGGTGCTGACTCTGAAGCCTGAAAATGCAATTCAGATGTCTCATGTGGGTGACAGCAACACACTTAGAGCTAGTACCACTACTAACAGGTTCTTCATTAGAAGGAAGCTGGAGTCAGGATCCAGAGCTAGAAATCAAAGCAGGATTCTCTAATGTGGGGTACACACATCAAAACCACCAGTGTAGGGCCCGGCGGCGTGGCCTAGCGGCTGAAGTCCTCGCTTTGAAAGCCCCGGGATCCCCTATGGGCGCCGGTTCTGATCCCGGCAGCTCCACTTCCCATCCAGCTCCCTGCTTGTGGCCTGGGAGGGCAGTCGAGGACGGCCCAAAGCTTTGGGACCCTGCACCCGCGTGGGAGACCTGGAAGAGGTTCCTGGTCCCGGCATCGGATCGGCGTGCACCGGCCCGTTGCGGCTCACTTGGGGAGTGAATCATTGGATGGAAGATCTTCCTCTCTGTCTCTCCTCCTCTCTGTATATCCGGCTTTCCAATAACAGTAAAATCTTTAAAAAAAAATTATTAAAAAAAAAAAACACCAGTGTAAAAGCCCACTCCTGCTTCCTTTGTGTTTTTCTTTTCTTTATTATTATTATTATGATTATTATTATTTTCATGATATGACTCAGTAGGTTCAGGGATTTCCTCTTCCACTCCCCCTGCCCCCAGCCACCAAGGTAAAAACACACTCCCACATCCCTTAGTGTGTGTGTAATTTTTATTATTTATTTCCATAATATCGTCTGTTTTATTATAATAAATAGTACTTTGGCAAAAATCACAAATCCATCATTCTGCTGTTTAAGTGTATCATGACACTGTACTTACAGACCATGGTAGAGAACACAGTATCCTATTGTTAAGGTATTTTTAACTGTTTCAGAAGTCGAGATGTATGGTGCAGTGTATCTCCACTTCATGGTAGACATGCCTCCGTTATGTAGACCCTCTAGATAAATACATGTATATTCATACTTACCTATATATCTATTGATTTTGTATTTTGCATGAAGGTTGCTTTATATCAGTAAGAACATAGCTGTGCTTTTGGAACTGACTTATTTCACTGAGCGTAATGGTCTCTAGTTGAGACCGTTTGGTTGCAAATGGTAGAATTTCATTCTTTTTAATGTTCAGTAGTCCATAGAGAAGTACCACAGGTTCTTAATCCACTCCTCTTTTGAAAAGCATCTGGATTGTTTCCAAGTCTCCACTATTTTAGATTGTGCTGCTGTAAATATACAATTTCAGGCCAATTTTACATATGGAGACTTCACTTCCTTTGGATATATTTCCAGGAGTTGGATTGCTGAGTCATATGGTAGATGAATTTTCAGTTTTATAAGCACTCTTCATACTGACTTCCTTAGCTGCTATACTAGTTCACACTCCTACCAACAGTGGAGTAGCATAGCTTTCTCCCCACATCTTCACTACCAGGTGTTATGAGTAGCTCTCTCTCTTGATCTTAGTCAAAAGGCCGAGAAGCAATTGTGTAGCTTTCTCTATGCAGGCAGTTCTCACTGAAGTTATCTGGAACCTCAGTATGGTTTTTATTTATATTTCCCTGATAACTAAAGTGCCAGATTATTTTTTCTTTTATCTGTTAGCCATTTGAATTTGTTCTTTTTTAAAAATGCCTGCTCATTGTTGAGTTTCTGAAGCTCTTTGTAAATTCTAGAAATTAGTCTTCTATCTGTTATGTAACGTACAAAGATTTTCTTCCATTCTATTGATTGATTCTTTGCTTTGTTGATTATTTCATTTGCTGTATAGAAGCTTCTTCATTTCATATGTTCATATTTTTGTTTTTGTTTCTGACTGTATTTTTGGTGACTTTTCTAGGAAGTCTTTCCCATTGCCTGTATCTAGTAGAGTGGTTCCTATATTTTCCTATAATAGTTTGATAGATTCTGAGTGTAGATTTTGGACCTTGTCTTATGTAGAGCTGAATTTTGTATTAGGTAAGAGGTGTTGGGGAGGGCCATGCTTCTTTCTTATGCAGGCTGCTATCCAACAGCATTTGTTGAAAGCAAACATTTTCCCTGAGTTTCAGTTCTCTGTTGAAGATTAGCTGGCTACATATGTGTGGGTTCACTTCTGGGGTTTCTATTCTGTTCCATTGGTCTTATTCTCTGTCTCTGTACCAATACCAGACTATTTTGATCGCCACTACTCTGTAACAGGTTTTGAGGTCTAGAGTGAGATTCTTTCCAGGTTTGTTTTTTTCATTCTTCACTATAGCATTGGCTGTTTTTCCAGATTAATTTTGTAACATCTTTTCTATTTCTGAAAAAAAAAATATCATTGTGATTTTGATTGGGATTGCATTGAATCTGCACATAACATTTGGTAATATGGGCATTTTGATGATGTTGGTCCTGCCGATCCAGAAAGGTGGTAGATTTCTCCATCTTTTAATGTCTGCTTCTATTTTTTTAATGTTTTATAATTTTCCTCATAGAGGTCTTTCAGGCCTTTGGTTAGGTTCATTCCAAGGTATTTAAGATTCTTCTCTGCTATTTCAAAGGGACTCATCTTACAAATTCTTTCTCAGCCATGGAGTTATTTGTGTATACTAGGGCTTTTGATTTATGCATATTAATTTTATATCCTGCAACCCTGCCAAACTTTAGTATGAGTTGCAGTAGTCTCTTTATTCAGCATAGTATTGAGAGTCCTCACTAGACCTATTAGGCAAGAAAAGAAATTAAAGGAATTCAAATTGGAAATAAAGAATTAAAGTTATCTATGCCTATTTGCAGACAACATGGTTCTACACTTAGAATTTTTTGTCTGTAAACCGAAATATCTATTTTCTTTTTACTAAGAATTAAGAACAATGTTTTTTTATTGGGGTGTTAGAGTTTTTAATATGTTAACATTTTTCTTTGTCCAGTTTGCTTTTATTTTTCCCCTTTTGCCTTTTTTCTATTAGGTTTAGCGTTTTGAAAAGTTTGATTTGCTTGTTTCAGAGACATGAGAGGGAAACAGACAGAGAGAGAGAGAGAGAGAGAGAGCGCTTTCATTTGCTGCTTCATTTCCCAGATGTCTGCAACATCCGAGTTTGGGCCAGGACAAAAGCAGAAGGAAAAAACTCCTGTGAGAATACAAGTGTTTGGGTCATCATTCTCACATTCTTAGACACATTGGCAAGAAGCTGTATCAAAAGGATGAGAGTTGGGACTAAAATTGGTGCTGTGGTATAGAATGTGGGGAGCACAAGTGGTAGTTAATCTGCTTAACTAAATATTTTTTATGGTGTCATCTTCTCTCAACTATTGCCTTATTTGTTCAGGTTTCATTTAATCAGTTTTTAGAGATTGCTGGGGCTTTCAATTTGACTTTACTTGATCTAGTCTACTTTCACAGATATTTCACCAAAGCATAAATCAAATAAAAATCTTGGAAGTACTCATTCATTTTATCCAAGACATCGTTCATGAAATTGTCGTAATGCATTTTATTTCTGTATATGAAATCTTCAAAGCATTAATAAAATTGTGTGTTATTAGAAAAGTATTCGTAGATATTAAAATCTTAGGCACCAAAACACATTGATCACTTAATTCAATTCCTCAGGAACTTTTTGAAGTGCACTTATGTTTTATGAACTTCAAATTACTGTTATTATTTTTTCTTCCAATGGTTTAGAAACAGAAGAAGTGTTTTTTAATTTACCTTACTTGACAACTTCTAGAACTCTTCATGGCTTAAGTAGGTTCAAAATTTCATCTAGTACAATTGTCTTGCCTGTAGAGACTATTTTGACATTATTTGTAATGAAGAGCTACAACCACTCTGCTCATATTTATGTTTTGGAAAATCTTTTAGTTTCTATCCATACTTTTCTACATGCATTTTTTGCAAAAAAAAATTGACGTCTGGATTGACAAACTTTTTTTCCTGTTAAGAGCTTTAAACTCATGGCTTTTGAAGAAATACTAGCTGTCCTTTTCAGTCTTAATACTTTACATGAAATGTAGTTTTGTTGTGGGATGGTTTTTCTTGACGTTCTTCCTCCACCTCTAGTTTGAGCGGTCTTCATGTGTGTAAGCCACTGAATTGGTATCTCTTCCTGCTATTGTCCATTCCTTACCTGATTTACCTAACTGGTTCATGACAAAAAGAATGGATTTTGTTTCAAATTTCTTGGTTCAGTCTCATTCGTAGGCAAATCCTGTGTGTCTCAGCACCGACAATAGTTTTCTCACTGTTCCTGTCCACTCTCAAAATATTCCAGTGCTTATTCAAGTATAAAGCTTATACGAATTCTGCTTTGTGGACTTGTAGTTGACCTTCAACAATGTGGGAAAATGTTTCTTTCTAAGCACTATTGCAAAAGACACAATGTTATATAACTTGCAGAGAGAAAGCTTTACACGGAAATTTGAAAACATTTGAGAATTCTCATTAAATCAAAATGTATCTGCTATTCATTGCGTGGAAGAGAGTGGAATTAGTAAAAAGAGGAAAGACTACAATGTGAAAAGTGGAAATCATTTGTGTATACTTAGAAAATCCTTTTTCTTTAGACTGTTGCAAGAAATACTTGCATTCATCACCATTAAACTGTACTTATTAATTTAGGAGTCTGTCTTCTCCAGTACATTGTGATATTGAAAGCAGAGACTGGAACTGGTTGACACTTTACATCATAACTGCCCAATAGCATGCCTGGGTAAAGTAAATGTTCCATAATATTTGCTCAATAAGGTAATGGTATCATTGCAAAGCAAAATGGGTATACATATGAAGGCTTTCACATAACAGCATCCATACAATTCCATATATACATATAAATGTGTGTATGTGTATACACAAATGCATATATATATATGCACATACATACTTTCAAACATGAGCAAAATATAACACATTATATTGTATATATTATGTATATATATTGCTATATGACTGTATCTGTGACTATATTATATATAAAATATGTGATTGAGTAGGTTCTGAAAAGTTCATGGAAAATTTGAATTTATAAGGTTTAATTTTCATGTGTCTGTTTTAAAAGGGAGTAACAAGGACATATCTCCATCTGTTGGAAATTTCCCAAATGTCCACAACAGCCAGGATTCCCAACTCATTTCCTTCTAGTTTAGATCCAAGAGACATTGGTGATGCTTCTGGTAATTAGCTAACTACCACCAACATGGGGGAACCTGGAGTGCATTTCTGATTCCTGGTTCCTGACTCTGGTAAAGCCATTCCTTACTCATTTCAGGCATTTGAGAAATAAACAAATAGATGGGAGGTCTTCCTCTCTCTTTCTCTTTGTTTCTCCCTCTCAAATGAAGTTTGTTTTAAAAAACAAGTTTGTAAATCTGGGATAGAAATATGCAACACTAAATGAAAAAGAAAAACGTGCACACAAAGGTTAAAAGCAATATTTTATCCTTTACAAAACACATATGAAAGCAGGCATTGTTTTTGAAAGGGCAACGTGTGTGCTTTAACTGTGACTACTCACGGCTCAGCCTGTACTCAGCCCAGTACCGTTTACTGCAATGCTTCTTATCCCTTGTGTAAGACTAGAACTCCAAGGCCAAGGCCTGACACAGGTTGGCTGTAACTGAAATACTAATGAATTAGAAATTCTACAAAGTTGCTTTTGAGTCTCAATCTGCACCAGAGTAGCCCTGTCTAAAGTATCTAGTAGCTTAGAAATGTGGAAATGATCCCAAACTCTATGGTCTGAAAGTCTAGCTGAGAATTGCTTTTCAACTGTCTTGTGGGTTATTTTGGCACTTTATAATCCTAGCTGGACTTCATCTGAAGTCTTAAACCCCATAAAATAAAAAGTAATGGTCAAGGTAAATAAGCCAAATGGAGAAACATCAGACCTGCTTGGATGAGTGTTTCTGTTAATCTACCTTGTGCAGGCTGGTTAATTCCTTCTGGCTTGAATAGCCATCCAGCTATAACTCTCCAGAAAGAAGAGACTTTTCTTTTCATCATGCAGGGAATCATTGTCCCCAAGGGCTGTGATGCACTGTATCATATTGAAATTAAATTGTTCTGATATGTTTTGTGGCAGAATGCTGATAAAAGTATGATATAAACCGTATTACCATTCATCAAAGGTTACTTTTATTTGTAGGATTTAAGAGCAACTAAAACTTTTATTTGACAGGTTTCAAAAGTTCTAGTTTGGCATACTTGCACATTCTTATTGTATCCTGGGATCAGACATAAATCAAACGATTTCCCACGGACAAATAAAAGTGGTGGAGTAATATAGTTCCTGGAATTTAACACTTCACGGTCAGAAGGTCACATATGCTAAGTTGCTTATTTATTCACCTCTTAAAGTTTAAATCTGTGGCAAGGAGACATGAAGCAATGTGACTTACTATATCAGTGAAGAATGTGTTGTTCTTTTTCTTCTTGTCAATAAAATGAGCAGTGTTGGAAGAGCAGATCACACAGGAATGTCATCAAGAACACAGTAATAGACATTTTTAAATGTGCTTGCCGTATGATTTTTACCATACTCATTAGTTTTAAACAGTGAGCTTTATTAAACATTCCTAATGTGTGCGAGACAGAGTTTGTGTACAGCAGTCATCAACACACTCAATGCTGTTTCTCAGGCTGAGCTTGCTTGCGGGTCTGGCCAATGTAGCCAGGGTGGCATTGCTACATGCCACCTCTGACTTGAGCCTCCAGAAGCCCAGACGCCTCTTCTGGCCTTGACTTGCTGCCAGCAGTGTTCTCACAAGCCATGTGATCCAGATGACAATTTTAAAGTGGAAAGAGTTATTTGACCCAATTTAACCACAACACAAAGCAAACATCACTTTCTATATAGACGACTCTAAGAAAAGTCAAATTTTGTGGAAAAACAACTCAGCTGAAATATATTAAGTTCTTGTCACCAACTAGTATCAAACAGTTTCTAACACTTTATCTCCATTGCACATGTTCACCTGTTTCAAATTTTACAACAGTCTTCAAGTCAATATGCTAAGGTCCAGAAAAGTTTTGACATGCTCCAGGTATGCAGCTGGAAAGGGAATAGATCAGAATTTGAATCCAGAACTCCTAACACAATGTATGAGCTTCTCTGAAGAGCGCATTGGAAGCCTGAACTAAATTTCACATCACTTTTATCCCAGGACTCCAGTTTCTCTCTTCAGAAACAAGTTCCCTTTAAACGCACCTAAAATTTACAGATGACACACAGACAAATTACTAATGGAAATCACATTAGTGCCCTGAGAAGGGCAGGCCAGGGGTTGTGGTAGAATCCTGGGGAAGCCAGAAGCCCCCTGCAGCTTTATCAGAGGCCGCATACAGTCACTTATTGCAGCACTGAAAGCCTTCTGCATTCACCCCTTACACAATGGCCTTCTGGCTACAAGCCACAAGGACAGATACGAAACCAGAGCCTTTTTCCGCCCCATCTTAGGGAGACTGACTGCATTACCAGGCCTCTCCTGGAGGCAAGCAGGGGAAATGAGGCTTTTACATTTTTCTGTGCAGACAACTTCACTGAACTTTCTGAAACCTGCATAATAGAGGCATGTGTTTGTTTCTGCATTCAGAATATTGTCTTTTCCTAGTCCTTCAGAATATGTTAAGGGGGTCTCACTGTATATCACAAACCACGGTTTAAATTTCAAAGTATTAGATAAAAATGACCTTCCACTACATTTGTAGATGTCACTCTCAAGACATCCCAATGCAGTTTCCATGGGAACTAATGTACATCAAAGGAGAAAGACAGAGGCTGTGTAAGACCAAATTTTTAGTCCCTGCCTTCTTTTTTTTTGGGAAGACCAAAATGAGTTCCATATTCAATGCTGATGAAATCCAACACTGAGTCAGAATTTCAATGTTTGTGCAGGTTTTTCCCCTATAAAAATCCAATGTTGAATATTGTATACAACATTAGCTATGTGTTCATTCATGGCATTTTTAAGTTGTATTCAAAGCTTTAGATGGCACGTGCATTTATGTAGGAATATAGTAGACAGCATCCATTATCATTGTCAGGCAATTTCTTTAAAAAAAAACATTATTATTACAGAGATTTATCATTTGTTAGAAATCTGTATCCTAAGCACTTATATAGAACCAAAAATGAAAGTAGTTTCATAGGAGTATATGCTAAGATTGTGTACTATAAGATTATGTTGTATACAATATATACAATATAATGTATACAATATATACAATATAATGTTGTATACAATATAATGTCTTTCAGAGTAACATGTACCAATAGAATAGGTTAGCTATGATTAATTTCTTACCTAAGAAGTATAGCTATGAAATAATGCTATTTAAAAAACCAAAAGTTGTAGTTATTATTTTTAAATCCAATTCCACATCATCTTTGATTCTGTCTCAAAGGGCTCACCTGGATAGTAAACTAAGTTCATTAATTTGATTTCAGTGTGCTTGGAGACATGGCATACTATATTGATAACATATGATTGATGACTACAATACAAATTGCCTGTTACTAGTAGAGAATTAATTAGAAAAAATACTTAAAGACAGAAATTCTGGGCTTCTAAACCTGATAAAATATTTTATCATATGGCACAAAGTGACAATTATTTTAAAAGTTCCAACAAGATTTTTTTCCAGACAGTTTTAACTCATTTGACCAAAAAAAAATATCAATAATCCCATGCTTGTTATCATCAACCATCATCATCATTGTCCCCACCATCATCTCACCACAATAATCATCATCATCTTACCTCAATTGGACACAGGTTTATTGAAACAGGATTTATGCCAGACATTGGCTTAGGCATAAAAGGTAGAACAGTGAACATTACAGACAAAACTCTAACCTCCCCATAACTTATAGTTTATCAGCGGCTAAAATACATAGAAGACTACAGTGATATGACACCTGAAGCACACCAGAAGAGCTGAGGTCTGGAAGAGGAACACCTCGGACAAGAATCCTAGAAATGAAAACTTATTCATCTTTAATAGGAACTCAGCAAATCACCAAGCATGAGAAATTTCTGCAAGGAAATATTGCAATAGGAACTACCAAAGAAAAGAGACTATTGTGAAACCTAATAGGGACCAATAAATAATACAAAATAGGACGATAAAACAGGATTCAGGAGAAAAACAGGTTTCTCAGCCATAAATAGCCAAGGGTTTTTAAAAATTGCTATCATTAGAACCAAGCTTGAAGGATCACATCATGTATTACTTAGGGTCTTTTCTACATGTCTGTATGCATTGCATGCACCTATTGAAGGTGCTATACAGGATGAAGGTAATCATTTTTGAACAAGCTTTCATTTTTTTAAAAAAGATTTATTTATTTATTATTATTGAAAAGGCAGATATACAGAGAGGAGGAGAGACAGAGAGAAAGATCTTCCATCTGATGATTCACTCCCCAACAGCAGCAACTGTCAGAGCTGAGTAAATGCGAAGCCAGGAGCCGGAAGCTTCTTCCAGGTCACCCACTCACGTTAAGGGTCCCAAGGCTTTGGACCATTCTCAACTGCTTTCCCAGGCCATAAGCAGGGAGCTAGATGGGAAGCAGGGCCACTGGGATTAGAACCGGCCCACATATGGGATCCTGATGCATTCAAGCCAAGGACTTTAACCACTATGCTACCACACCGGGCCCAAGCCTTCATTTTGCCATTATAAAGATCTAAATTAAAAAAAAAAAATCTCTTCACATGTAGATACAGATATAATTTATTACTCTGGGAGTTTTACATCAGTGGTGGCAATAGGCAAGGGAGTGACATATCATTATAAGAACTTAGGTAGCAAAGAGTATACGTCTTCTATTTACTATTGTTTGATTGATGCTAATTTCTCACAGTCATAGATTAATCAGTCTTTTTTTAAGATGGATTTACCGTTATTGGAAAGGCAGATTTGCATGGAGAAGGCGATACAGAGAAAAAGATCTTCCATCTGCTGGTTCACTCCCCAAGTGGTTGTAATACCTGTAGCTTGCTAATTCGAAATCTGGAGTGAGGAACTTCTTTCAGCTCTCCCACATAGTTGCGGGGTCCCGAGGCCTTGGTCCATCTTCCACTGCTTTCCCAGGCCACACGCAGGGAGTTAGAGAAAATGTGGAGCAGTTGGCATGCATGATGGCACCCATAAATTTAGAACCCTGGTGGATAACATGTGAGGATTTACTCACTGAACTACCATGCTAAACCCAGATTCATCAGGCTTAGAACAGAAATACAGGAGATAGTAAGTGCATTTTAATGGGTAGTATTTATGCCTCTATGTTAACTATGTGTGGAAACACCTTTGAACTTCGCTATTGATCGTCACTGACTCTTGAAAAGGGGGAAGGATAAAAGCATACATGACAACCTGCCTTTGAAAACAGATGACTAGGGAGAATCAAGATGGCGGAATAGGGTAAGAACACATTTATGTGGACGGAAAAACATTTAATCAAGTTGAAGCAGAGAGGACATATTTCAGGAAATAGGAAGGGACAGAACAACAGCAGAGGGGTACCTGGAGACTGACCAACACAGGAAAGCACTGGACACAATGGTGTGGTGTTTCAGAGACTGTTACTCCAGCACGGCGATCTAAACTCCAACAGCATCCGGAACTCCACCAGCAACCAGGTGGGAAGGGACTTTCACTGGGAGCTCGGGTGGTGAACCCAGACAAAGAACTGTCCATCCTGCTGGTCTGTTTGATTTGACCAGGAGCAGAGACAGAGCAGCAGATCTCAGATGGGCAGTACGAGAACATAGTGGATTCCACAGCCCAGTCAGCCCCCTAGAGCTGAATTGGGCACCATTTTGTGTAAGGAGGAAAGGGCAAGGGAAGGGACAGAGAATGCGCTGAGCTGGGAATGAGCTCATTTCTGTCTCAGTGAACCGCAATGACGTGGCATTCTACGGGTTCCACCCAGGGCAGGTCTGGATAGCCCTCACATCTGATGGCCAGCAGATCAAGAACTGTAGTGGTTGTATATTGGGCGCCATTTTGGGCACTGTGGCAATAGCTTTGGGACTGCAGGGGACAATAGTGAACTGCGCATGTGCTGATCTCATGAGAACTTGTTGAGGTCTATGATTGCACTGGTCCCGCAGAAAATAATACTGTTTCAGCATACCAGTTAAAATAGGTCCGTGTGGTACCCAGACCTAACGTCCAACAGATTTCAGCAAGATCAGCGCCACCAATAACCTAATTATAAAGGACACCTGGTGTCTCTCTAATCCTGGGTCCTGCTCCAACCGGAAGTGGGAAAAAGGTTGCAGAGACAACAGCGCAGCCTCGGCATGGTATCACAGGAGGTGGAGAGTGGTGAGACAAGATCTGGGGCTATGGAGACCATGGTGGAAATCTGACATAAGAACCCAAACCCGGAACTCACTGGAGGTTGTGGCATAAGTGGCTGCAAGCAAAAAGTTGTGTACCAACCGCAAAAGTAAAATCGCATTGTAGCCCTGTGGGTGACACAACTTAGAAACCTGCCCCAAGGAGAAGACTCTGCTAAACACAAGTACAATGACCAAGAGCAAAAGAAGAGACAAAAGCACAATGAATATTACTGAAGACTCCCCTGCAAAGGAGCATAACCCATTGCCAACCTCAGAGTTAACTGAGGAAGACATCGAGAAAATGGGGCACACAGAATCCATAAGACTCATTTTAAAGATTCTGATCAACAATGAGAAGCTCATACAAGAGTTCAAAGAATTTAAGGAAGCAATAAAGCAAATTAAGGCTGGTATATCAGAAATTAAGAACACAGTAGAGCAAATTAAGAGTACAATAGAGAGTCTCCAAAATAGAATGAAGCAAGCAGAAGAAAGAATCTCAAAATTAGAAGATATTTCCTGTCATCAGGGTGAAGCAAACAAAAAGCTGGAAGCAGAGCTGGATCAGACCAAAAAAAGTATTCAAGAATTGAAAGACACTATGAAGAGGCCACATATAAGAGTTATGGGAGTCCCAGAAGGTGCAGAGAGAGAAGCTGAGTTTGCAAATATATTTAATGAAATAATAAAGGAAAATTTCCCTAATCTGGAGAAAGAATTGGGAAACAAGTTCCAGGAGGGGCACAAAACTGCCAACAAGCCTGATCAAAAGTGATCTTCACCATGACATATGATAATCAATCTCTCTTCAATCGAACATAAGGAAAAGATCCTTAAATGTGCACGTGAAAGAGTCAATTGACATATAAAGGAATGCCAATTAAGCTCACAGGAGACCTCTCACAGGAAACTCTACAGGCAAGAAGAGAATGGAGTGACATATTCCAGATTATAACAGAAAAAAATTGTCGACCTAGGATAACATACCCAGCAACACTTTCTTTTGTCTTTGAAAATGAAATCAAATTCTTCCACAGTAAAGAAAAGCTGAAAGAATTCTCCTCTTCCAAACCTGCCCTACAAATGATACTTCAAGAAGTTCTCTTGACAGAAAAGAGGAATAGCACCAACCAAAACCAAAGGCAAATGGTAAGAACATCCCAGCAAAATGAGAACAGAAGACTAAACCAATGAACAACCCATTCCTAAAATGACAGGACCAAAGTAACACCCATGTATATTAAACTCTGAATGTAAATGGCTTAAACTCAATCAAACATCATAGATTAGTAGACTAGATTAAAAAACAAAACCCATCTGCTTATTGTCTGGAGCAGACACGCTTCAACAAAGATCAGTGGAAACTATGTCACATGGGTTTTGTTGTTTTCTGTTGTTTTCATCTCTTCAAAACACTTCCTTCTGATTAAATCATTCAATGACTCGTAGATCTGCAGTGGCATCATTTTTTTCAAGAAGGTTCTTGATTTTCATTTCTTCAGCTACACATTAGTCATTTAGTAGCATGTTATTTAACTTCTTGATGTTGTTAATTTCTTTTTTCTCCTGGATGTTGATTTTGTTTTGTGGCTATTCATTTAAGGGGTTGTATAGTAGCTGTGTAATGGAGACTGTCATATCTAATAACATGTCATTTAACTTCAGGCATTGTAAATGTCAATTTTTCTTTTTATTGTTGATTTTGTATCATGACTTTTCATTTAAGGGTATATACAGTAGTTGTGTAATGGAGACTGTCATATCTAGTAATATGTCATTTAACTTCATGGCATTGTAAATTTCTTCTTTTCTTTCTATTGTTGATTTTGAATCATGACTTTTCATTTAAGGGGATGTACAGTAGCTGTGAAATGGAGACTAACATCCAGATGTGAGGATGTAGTGTGGTATGCATTTCTACTTCCAGATAAAGATGGACTTACAATGAAAGTGTTTACTATATCTTGACAATAGGATTCTGGACTCTCTGCCATTGTCTTTACCTGCAATGATGGACATAAGACTGAGTGCGAAGAACTATATGTTAGTAATGATATAGAGGAACTGTGGGGGGAGGGAACTGGGGAGGAGATAAGGGAATATGAAACTGTATTATAAAATAATAACAACAATAATAAATGTATTAATAAAAAATAAAATAAGCAAAAAAAAAAAAAAAAAAAAACCAGATGGGTAGAACCTGGCACGGTGGCCTAGTGGCTAAAACCTTGTCTTGCGTTCTCTAGGCTCCCATGTTGGCACCAATTCATGTCCCAGCTGCTCTACCGTCCATCCAGCTTCTTGCTTGTGGCCTGGGAGAGCAGTGGGGGGTGGCCTAGGTCCTTGGGACCATGTTCCCACATGGGAGCCCCGGAGGAGGTTTCTGGTTCCTGGCTTTGGGTCAGCTCAGCTCTGGCCATTGTGGATACTTGGGGAGTGTATCAGCACAGGGAGGGTTTCTCACTTTGTATCTCCTCCACTTGGTATGTCTGTTTTTCCAATTGAGATAAAATCCTTAAAAAAGAGAAAAGAAAAAAGATGTTAGGAAGCATATCCATTTTTGAAGACTAGGTGGATGGGCTCAGTTTTAAACTGTAATATTGGTAAGTCCTTTCATATCTAAACCATGTTTTTTGAACAATGTCAAAAATAAAGGTTAAGTTTTAACCTCTATATGCATGTATAATACCAGTATACATCTCTGATTATAACCTTGTTAATAAAAAATTGATCAATCCCAGATACACACATTATAATGGTCTAGTTCCTCAAGTGACAATGGCTAACATTAATTGTGTAGGTAGATGTTAGGCACAGTAGTTAAGATGCCACTGTGACATCCACATCTGAGGACCTCAGTTCATGTTCTGGCTCCATCTCAATTACAGCTTCCTGACAATGTACATCTTGGGAGGCATCAAGTGATGGCTCAAAACTGGGATTTAGTTACTTGTTATAAGTTTAATTCTGGCTTAGTCTCAGATGATGTAGGTATTTGGTAACTGAATCAACAGATAAGAGATCTGTGTCATTCTTTTTTATCCTTTTGTCACTGCTTTTTTTCAAATAAATAAATATCAAATTAATGACTAAAATAGTAATAGCTTTTATGAAGATAACAGGAAGTAAGCATTAATGAGATCATTTGCATCAATACAGTTAAGGAGGTAGTTAACAAGGTTGAGATGAGCCTTCCAGATTTTCTGTGCAGTACCCTGTGCTGCAGACCCACCTACTCACCAAATCCTCCTTTTTTCTGTGAAGCAGAAAACTGCAACCTCCCATGCAACTCCCATACAGCTTCAGGACTGGCACAGGCCAAAGTTCACCAACAGCAACGCCAGTCCTGGCAGTTTCCCTGTGATGATCTTTAGTTAACTATCAAACCATTATACTGAAATTATCCTGCCAGATGAGCCTATTCTCATCATGGACCTGATATCCTGACACTTCTAAGATTCCCCTACGCCCTCCCCACCAAAAAAAAAAGGATACAGAAAGAAACAGCACTTAAGTTTCAGACAGAATCCTGGTCCTTCAATCTCTACCCCAGACACCATTCCCTAAGCCCCCAGATCATAGAAAGGTATGGTTCCAATCCCTGTTACATGCAGCTCTTTCTTGAAGGTACCCATACTCCTTCTTGTGTATACTTTTGCTCTACATAAAAATAAATCTTGTTTCTCTATTGACATTGCACCACCTTTCATCCTTGTGTTCTTTGCTAAACGCATCCACCTCCAGACTTTGCTCTGAAAGTTCTTCTAAGTTTTATTTTCAAAATAACTTTGAGTTGGAAATTCTTTCATCCAACAGAAAGACATTGAATGACAGAGCACTTATATAAAGGACTTGGTTCCAAAACTCCCGTCCTTAGCTAATATGCTATAAATATGAACATATTATTTACACTGTCAAATGACCATCAAGATTCTAGAATTTTTAAGAAGCACAAGAAAAATCACTTGCAACATGAATGACCAAACATTTGTTCATTGCTGGAATCATCCATTCAAAATTATTTTATTTACAGATAGCAGGAAACTGAGGATGAATAAAATGAAGCTTGGAAAATAAACCTCAGTTTATACTTTGATGGAATGAGTTCTTTATGCTGCTCAGATTCGTGTGGTAGCTACATAGTCCACAATAACCCATTAAATATTTTATTTGTAGAAAAGTTCTCATTTCAATCATAGATTAATACCAAAGACAAAGAAATATTGGTTATGCTGATTTGATTAGTCCATGCTGTATACAGGAATTAAGACATCACACTATAACCCATAAATACATGCAGTTATTTTTTAAAGATTTATTTATTTTTATTGCAAAGTTAAATACATAGAGAGAGGAAGCAAGACAGAGAGGAAGATCTTCTGTTCAATGATTCATTCCCCAAGTGACCGCAATGGCAGGAGTTGCACCAATCCGAAGAAAAAGGCAGGCGCTCTTCCGAGTCTCCCACACGGGTGCAGGATCCCAAGGCTTTTGGCCATCCTTAACTGTTTTCGCAGATCTCAATCAGAAAGCTGGATGGGAAGCAGGGCAGCTGGGATTAGAACTGGCATGCATATGGAATCCCAGTGTGTTCAAGGTGAGGACATTAGCTGCTAGGCCACTGTGCCGGGCCCCATGCAGTTATTTTTAATTTTAAAATTTAGTGAAACAGATACTAGCATAAAGTGGTAAATCCTTTAGAAGCAATATAAACACAGGGTTATGGAACTTTATAGAATTAATGAATTTGTTTTAAGGAGACAATGAAACTTCAGTTTTTAATTTGTTTTGCTTTGCTTTCAAAGCAAGAAAAATGTGAGGCCTTGAATAGTTTAACAAAATAATCAAGTCACAACCTGCAAGTTCCATGAGAAAATGAGGATGACACAAAGTAGTGGGAGTGAGTATAGGAGTATTTGAAATGAATTAAGCCTGAAATGCAGTTCTAAAAATTTTTATGTTAAAGTAACCAAAAGTTAGCATTCAGGTTTAAATATAAATCTAAATGATCTAATCAGTATTTTTGAAAGCAAACTGGGCACCCCAAAGAGGATAAATCAGAGAGGACATGCCAGTGATAGGGAAACCCACTGTTACAGTTTTATTCGCTTGTTCTAAAAAGATGTGCTGAAATCTTAACCTGTGATGCTATGAATGTTATGCTATTAAGAAATAGGGTCTGCAGTTCCAATCTAGTTAGAATGATATTATTAAGAAGGTTCCTCATCTACTATAACTTGTAAAATAAGATAGGACAGAAGTTGAGAGAACATCATCTGACCTGGCAAGAAGAGATCAGAGACTTGGATCTGCAAACCAAAGAATGAAATGAATTGCCAGAGAAAGGCATGTAGCTGACTCTTCCATAGGGACTTCAGTGGTAACATGATCCTATATCACCTTGTTTTCTCCCTCCAGGATCTAGAATTTTGAAAGAATAAATTTCTGAAGCTCTAAACTACTCAATTTGTGTTGTTTTTTTACATGGCTGCTCTATAAGATATATACAAGTAATATTTACAGACCATTTTATTCAAGAAATAGGCAGCTATTGAGTTAAGTTATGGCAGTAAGAATTGAGAGAAGGAGGTGTGTGGTAAGCCAAAGTTACTTTGAAGGGTTGAAGTTCATGGAGTCCTTTCCACAACTTTAAAATTACTTTCATTTAGGACATATGGGTAGGGGTCTATTTAAAATAAAGACCTGGAGCCAGTGTAGTTGTTTAGCAAGCTAATTCTCCAGTTGCAGCACTAGTAGCATCCCATATGGGCACCGGTTCATATCATGTGAGCTTCACTTCTGATCTTGTTTCATGCTTATGACCTAGGAAAGCAGCAGAGGATGGCCCAAGTAGGAGACCAAGAAGAAATTCCTGGCTCCTGGTTTCAGAACTAGCTAAATTACAGTCATTATAGTCTTTGGGGGATTGAATCAACAGATGAGTCTCCTCTTTCTCTATCCCTCCTGTCTCCTTAAAATCTACCTTTCAAATAAAAATAAATAGTCTTAAAGAATAATAATGACCCTTGGGAACAGGGACTTTAGCCCTCCATCACCAATTTTGTAGGTGATTCTGAACAGAAGATACAGGACAAGGTTTCCAGAAATTAGGAAGGAGCAGGTGGTTTAGAAATGAAGGTTGTCGTTGGTTTGTTTTGCATCCTCTGATGATTTCCCCAAATTTTAGGGATGTGTGTTGAAGAATTTAGCACGAGTGAGAAACAACAAACAATATGTCTAACCTACTCATTTTAGATGTTGGGAGGCCATAGAAAGTAGAAAGAGGGAATGCCACTCAAATGCAAGGCCAGTGAATAACAGAGAAAAGACCCAAAACTGCAGAACAAAACCTCAGTAAAGAGATATTGTTATTTGGAGAGATGACCCTCTGTCTTCTGCCCTATTACTGGTCAGAGGACAGAAAGAAATTTTAAGCTGAGACAATAGCTGTGCTAAGTGCCCTGAGAGGATACACTGGGATCAGCAACAAAGCCATTCTGTTCAAGGTAAAAAGACACAGAGAGAGTGACAGAGGAGAAATGAGAATCTGTGAAAAATAATTGTATAAGCGCAAAACAATCAGAGAGGAGCAGAAGTGCCTATAGAATATAGCATAGCAGATAATTAGGACAAAAGGCTATTAAAGCACTTGGAAGCTCTAACTACCTTAGAAGACTTTGCAAGAGAGTCGCTGCTTCCATAGGTGGATGGACAACCTCATTTACCTATTGTTCTAGATTATCAATCACTGACCTTGTTATGATCTGTACAGGGAAAATGACAACGACCATCATAGGGTTCCTCAAAATGCTTCCTATATATATGATAGTGTGGAAAACCTTGGGTTGTGTATTTTGTCCATGTTCACTTAAAATGTCATATCTTCTTTTTCCTTTTCCTAATTATAAGTCAGTTGTCATTATGGTTTGAATACTAATTTGAATATCTCCAAAATTCATCTGTTAAATACTTAGTCTCCAAAGTTTTATGTTAGTGATTTCATTAATAATGGTTAAAAAATTAAAAGCAGAAACTTAATCTAAAATTGTTATGTCTGAAGTTAGAAACTTTGGGAAGTAAACAGATGTGGTCTTGTTGCTGGGGTGTCGTCTAATTATCAGATAACAGTGGTTTTATAAGGAGAGACCTCATAGATGTGGAAGAGCATGTTTCTTGTCTCTACTTCTGGTCCTGTCATGAGACTTTCTTTACAAAAGTCCCACCATCCCACTGCCTTTATAAGAAACTCCAAATCAATGATCTGCCAAATTTTGAACTGTGAACCTCCAAACTACTAACCAACAAACCTCCTGCTTTCATAACTAACTTGTGTTCAGTATTTAACTATAGTAATTAATTAATTGATAGTGGTAGTCAGTGATAGAAATCAATGGGGATGGAGGAAACCAAAATAGGATGAAGAAAACATTTAAACTACTTGTGATTATTAGAACACTGAAGACTCTGAAATTTACTATGGGAAAACATAAATACTTATCCCTTTAGATTGTCAAATATCTTGCTCTTTACAAATTATTTATTTTGTTGATAAGAGGAATACATTTAACCAATTCACTGAAAAAACTTGTAGTAGGTACTTACTATAATAACTATATTATAACAATTAATATGTATTGAGTAACTATCTTACATCAGTTATGCTAAGTGTTTTGCATGGTTCATGTTAATTGAGCTTCACAAATACTATGAGATAGTTGCACTGTTATATCAAATTTACAGATGAAGAATCTGTGACTCATAATCTGATAATGGTGAAGAGGCTTCTGTTTGTCCCCACCCTAGACATTCCAGCCATTTGGGGAGTAAACCAGCAGACTAGCATGTAGAAGATCATTATCTCTCTTTCTCTCTCTTTTCCTCACTCTAGTAACTGTATTTGAAATATGCAAATCAAATACCTTTTAAGACATAGATGACAGTGGCTTTTTTTCATGTAATGATAACTCTGAGGATTAATCCCTGGTGCCTTCTCTGTGCTCATCATAGAGAAATACTTAGTATGCACCCTGGGAAATTTTTTAATAATGTGCATTTCTATAGACCTTTTGCAGCACTATATTCTTTTTTTTTTTTTTTAACCAATGCAACTATATGTACTCAGAGAAAAACAAAGCCCTCTGTTCTTTTATTCTCATATTTATTCCCAGCTTTAAGCAGTGAGGTTATGCTCATGGTGAGTGTTTAGCAACAATAGGCTCCATAAACGAAGTACTCAGTACGGGTCCATACATTACAGTAGCTGTTTAATCCTCATGACAATCATAGGTAGGAATTACCATCAATTTTAATTTACAGACTAGAAAACTGTGCCTTATAGATAAAGTTGTTTTCCAATTGTAACACAATCAGTCCATGGAGAGTTAGGAATCAAATTCAGTTCTGTTTATGTTACAAACCTCTGATCTTAAATGCCATGCTCTCCTGCTTCCCTGAATTCCAGATTGATGGGTAATTTGACAGACTGTCAGAGCCCATCTTCACCCACATTTGGAGAGGAATTTCCCCATGTTAGGGCTCTGGTCTGTTTCATAAACGTGGCACAGTCAACCACCTAGATTTCTTATTTGAAGGACTGTCCTCAATTCATAGCTCAGGCACAGCACATAAAGCTAAGTCAGAGATGACACATTCAGCAACTGTTGTTTGACTGGCAATCTCCTGTCTTATCGGTATATTATGACAATGGCATTTTCTATGCTTAGTAACATCAACCCGACTCACTGCAAAAATCCAGTACTCAATAGTCTCCCAAATTTCCAATTTTGTACTGGTAATGTCACGACCTTGAGTCTAACCAAAGCGAGCACTTTTAAAGCTCACAGTGAAAAGGCATGGGCTCCTAATCTTCTGAAGAACAGTTCTTAAAACTTCCTGTAAGCTGTTATCGGTGTCTTTATCAGGCTGTATTTCTTCATATCGGTTTCTATGTTTAACAGATATATAAAGAAGCAACATGGGCTTAATGGCCTGAGGTGGCAAAGGAATGATATGTGTGCCTCCTCAGAGCAACAGAGGATCAAAAGACCATGGGGACAGGGATGTTTCCTGTTTCCTGGTGACTAGAAGTCAAACCTGTTTTATCTGTGAGTCAACGGGAAATTCTTGCCCACTTGTATATATTTAGACCTTCCTTTGAAAGTCTTGTAGGTCCAGAATAACAAAGTAGGCTGAGGGGTAGAGAAGGTATTTTAACAGGTCGTGCTAATTATCTCATCTATTCATTTAGTTTTCTCATTGTGGATGCCACTGACTTTGGTGGAGAATGAAGGGTCTTAATTAAACTGAGTAGATATCTGCCAGATCCAAGGATCTGCTCGTTGTAGGAACTATCAGATTCTCAAGACTTCCTCACTGAGCATTCCAAGGAATACTATGTTGTTCCACCTGCCTTGGAATGGCATCCCTCTGCACTCCTTGCCGTTCATCACACTTACCCTTACACTCCCTTCAGACCAGGCTGAAGGTCTGAGCTGTGATCTTAGGTTCTTTTTCTTGTTGACTATATGAGCCCTTTAAAGATGTTTGATTTTCTAATTTCTGTGTCTTCATCTGAAAATGAATAAAGTGGGAGTATTCAATATTATAGATTTATAATGAAAAGCTAAGAGCTAAGTCTATACAATTGTGTTGGAAGTAAATTTGCACATACCAAGAACACAGTGAATGGGTGTTGTTGGTATAGGCAACTGGAGCATTTGCCCAGCACCCATCAACTCTGTCCAATTCAAGTCAGTGTACTGGAGTATTAAAAGCAAGTATTAGTTAATTTCAGTAGATTAAAAAATAATCATATAGGAGAAAAATTTATTGATAAATTCTTAAATGTAAGCTTTCTCCATGTACACTGTGAAGCTCTAAAACCTTCTCACTTTTTCATTTATTAAATGGAAGCAAAACCCAATGCTTCTGTGATAATAGTATTTATGACCGAATTGTCTTACAAATTTGATACTCTCCTCCTGACTTCTGCTGCTTTTATAAATAATGCATCTTTAAACACAGAGCAAGAGAACTTGATGTGAGTTCTGCACTATAACCTCCTGCTTACACTTTACTCAATAGAAGCTCATTTAGAGTCAACCAAAATGGTGGTCTCGTTAACTCACATGAACCATTCCTGACACTGAGGACCCTACCATGCTATCATTGAGTTTCAGTGGTTGGGAGAGATAAAGGGACCTAGGATCATTGTGCCACGGTTCTGCATTACCGGAGATGTGAAGAAAGGTGTGTTGATCCTATGAAAATTAATTGTGACTGTTCTTAAGCCTCCTCATCTAGTTTGCTTCTTGGATGTTGCTGAGTATTGCCTCATTCTCAAGAATACTATCATGTCTTCTTAGGTGATTTTAAAGCATATTCTCAGAAGCCAAAGTCTCTTCCTGATGCTTCAAATTCTGGAGTCCCATGTTTCGGTGGGCTTTCCACTAAGGCTTTCAAATCATTTCAGACATCTGTATATTATTGCTTATTTTGGAAATTGGGGACTAGATCAAACAAAGTTAAGTGACATGTGGAGGTCAATGCAAATTTCTGGAAGAGCCAGGACTGGTCTCATCATTAGTGATTGCTGAAATTAATTATCTTTAGAAATTTGAGGCAGCCTATGAATGTAGGTGGCATACTAAAGAAATTATTTTTCTGAGGCATTATCAAGCAGATTCACATTAAAATTTTTTATTTGTTTCAATGATAGAGTTGCAGAGACAAAAGGAGAGTCTGAGATATCTTGCTCTGTCAGAAGTAACAGGAATTCCAATTGCAATCCTATGGGATATCCATAGTGTAGATGCTGGTGTACCCTATTGCACCATAGCATTGACCCTCATATTCACAATTAACTTTGATTAAACTAACATTTCCTTTGTCTCTGTTCCAAAATTGCTATATTTAGATCAAATTGACTCATTTTATTCCGATTTATTATGTCAATGAGATACCAAAAAATATTTTTAAAATAATTTTAAGTTAAATATTAGTTCCCATATGCTGATGCAATTCTTTTATAGGGTACAAGAAATCGAAATATTCCTGCAGGGTTTGTGATAGAAGACTGCTCTTTGCTGGTGCCAACCTCTCTAATTTCTAATTGACAAAAATCATCTTGAGGAAAGTACTCAAATTTTAAATTATTTTATATAGTCCTGAAGACACTAAAGAAATACCCTTGTTAATAAAGCCTGATGTACCAGGGCCGGGCACTTTCCCTAGTAGTTGTGATGACCTCATTTCAGAATACGTGAGTTGCATGACAAGCTCCACTTCCAATAATGCAGATTAGTTTGGTTATTGAAATTCCAGCTTGAAGTCTAGATTTTTATATATCTAAAGTCGACAACTATGGACTAACATTAAATCCAACAGCTGTCTCATTTGTAAATAAAATCTGATTAGAATATAGTCCTATTGACTCATTTACATATCGTTCATGGCTGCTTTCATGCTGCAATAGCAGAACTGATAACTGATAACAGAGATTGTGTAATTTCTAAAGTCTAAAACTTTTGCGTTCTAACTATTTACCAAAAAAAAGTTGTTGCCAACAACCGCTGCAGATTAAATAATATAACAGACCTGGCAGGTGTGAATAGCAAACTTGATTCTCTCAAACCACAAATATGGCTTAATTTTCAAGGTCACAACCAAAATGTTCGAAAGGCCCTTCATGGAAATCATATATATTGGACACAAACCTATCAAGTTCTTATCTCAAAAAAAATTGCTTTGGAAATATTAAACCAATAAAGAATATGAAGACAATTTTGCTGAAAGACCAGTCCACGTGTGTTATAGGAATGAGCTAGTGAGAACACACTTGAGAACCTTAATTTTCCATATTTTGCTCTGATTTCTACAGTGCTATAGATTCATTTCTCTGATTTACAGTCTGCCAAGTCAAGATTTCTGATTTTTTTTTTTTTGGCAAGACTTTGGCAGTACAGTATCAACTTTGATTATGCCTTCTTATATCAGGCCTAAATATATTCCTTTTGTGTATATTTTTTTAGACACAGTACAAAAAAAAAAAGCATGAATCTTTCTCGCTACCCCACCACCTCCTTTTTCCTTAAGAAAAGCAACTGTGAAGTCATAATTATATTCACTTTCCACTGGCAACAGGCAAGTCTTTTATTTTGTGCATTTGGAACTTACAAAGAATAAAGTCCATTTCCTCCTTGAGGGGTTATTCTGCAACTCTATCTAGGATTTCACAGTTTGCCAATTCTTAAACTATCTATTGTTACAGTTTTGTGACCTTGGTAAAGTGGGCCTTATAAAATGAAATAAGGAGGGCAAAATAACTCAAAGGAATATGAGAAAAAATCCTTTCTTAGATATAGCAACAAATTTGTTTAGTTTTTTTAAAACTTGTAATTAAAATAGTTGGTTAATTTGTACTATAGATTACTTAGTACAGACTTGAAATTTTCTAAAACAGTTTTTTTAATATGTTACTTTGTGCTACAGATTTAGAAACTTTAATTTTTATATTTGCACATTGAAGAACAAAGGGCAAAAGTTTTAAAGCATGCAAGGATGTCGACAATAAATTGCATCCTAAATTTAGAAAATATAAAAGACAGTGAAGAATGATTCATGGAAAGAATGTTAAATCCCGGAAGGGCAAGTTACTGAGACTTTTGTTTACATAAATAATCCAACTTATTTTTGTCAAATCTAGATCAGGACCAGAGACAGACTTTCAGAAAGATGACAACTGGGCTATGTTATTTGTTTTGGAAAGATATATCTAATATTTGCAAATTCATCTAAGTAATACCAGTGACTTTAATGGGCAGGTGAATGTATGTGTTATTTGAAATGTCACTTATGGTAATTATCACTTAGAGCCTATGAAAAGAAGCATTAACTAGGTAATCACCTTTTTTTTTCCAGCTATAGCTACAACTATTACTTAAACCTGTGGAAGACCCTAGCCTCTCTTCAAAACCTACCACTCACTAGGAATGTAAAGAGACCACAGATTGAAGCTGATTTCCCAGTTTGGGCAGCAAAGCATTGAGTGTTTAATGGTTTCCTGGCTATCTGACCTATAAGAAGCATTGCTGAGGGAAGTAGCTGTTAAGACTATTGCTTAAAGACCCAGCATGGTGACTAGTCCTTGCCTTGGATGCACAGGGATCTCATTTGGGCTCTGGTTCTTATCCCAGCAGCCCCGCTTACCATTCAGCTCCTTGATTATGGCCTGGGAAAGCAGTCAAGGATGGCCCAAAACCTTGGGACCCTGCACCCACGTGGAAGAGACCCAGAAGAGCTCCTGACTCCTGGCTTCGGATTGGTGCAGTTTCGGCCATTGCAATCACTTGGGGAGTGAATCATTGGATAGAAGATCTTCCTCTCTGTCTCTCCTCCTCTCTCTCTCTCTATATATATATCTGATTTTGCAATAAAATAAATAAATCTTTTTAAAAAAGCCTATTGCTTAAGAGCTAGACTATTTTGCATCAGCAGGTGTGAAGATCAGAAAAATTAAGAGCTACGATGAAGGCAGTACCTTGTACACACAGGCCACTTGCTACAGTCTGAGGTGGGGATGAATTATCAGTTATCATAATACTACAAAGAAATACAGCAAAGGGAACTTGGGAATGAATCCAAAAGACTCAGGGTCTGGGTAAAATGAAAAGAAAAGTAAAGAGAGACCTTCAAAGCCCTCTGTATCTAAGGTGAGTTTCTCTTTTGAATTTTATTCCTTAAAGAAAACCACATAGAGAGAAGAACTCATGGAATTTGCATTCAATAATTGATGACTTTTTGACATTTATTTGAAGCTTCCTTTCAGGGAAAATGGCCCAACTGGTACTTTGGAATAACTCCCTAATTAAGCAGCCCTTTTCATGTACTGTATGCAGCCACCAAATCTAATGTCATTATTGGATAGCCTTTCTAACTATTTTAAATCTCAAGGATTAGGGTAATTTAATAACTTCTTTAAAGAAAAAGACAAGGAAAGACAGATCACGTTCATGTGAGCATAGTAAAGAACTTCTGGTCCAAGTAACGGATCCCCTGACTATTGCAGCACCTGCTGCAAACCTCAGCCCACAGCCAACACCAGTATCAACATCAGACATGGATGGACTGACCACACCACTGTGGGATGTGCCTGAAGTCAACAAATGCAGCCAAGAAGCAGTCAAACAAAACATGAACAAAGACAGTGATAAAGCAACCAAAACCAAACTTGCAAATAAAGCAAATTACTTTTTGGAAAAAAAAAAAAAAGAATACAGCTAGTAGCAAGTAGGCATCAATTCTCCATCCAAACTGCAGGGCTCCCATGATTTTTGTAGTAATCACCTAACATTTGTTATGTCCTTGGTACAAACTCTTCCTCCTTTGTTAACTCCAGAAATAGTTAAATAATTCATTCATATATCAATTTCTATTTTTTTTAATTTGAGAGTTGTACAGTATGGTAGTTAAATGCACAGGATTTAGAATTATTCTTGTCATACCTTATCATACTTTGAGTTAACTTTTCAATTTTTCTCAGCCTACTTGCTCACCTGGAAAAAGAATCATTGTATATTAGTTAATTATCTTATTTAGACACTTCTGTTTTTTACTAAAATGATAGCAGTGTGTGACTGAATTAAAACTGCAGTTGCTACTAACAATATTGTGTGGTCACTCATAGGATCATGCTCTTTTCATTGACCTGAAATTTCCTGTGATTCTTGCTTTCATTTAATTTACTTACTCAACAACTCTTTCTTAAAAGTATACTAGGACTCACATGTTCAAACGCTCCCAATTACCAACTGCAAATCACACATGTGAGAAATAAATATGAAAAGTAAACCACTATAAATAATCATTTTCAAAATATTCATCCCCAGTAAAAGGGATATGTTTTTCAGAGTTAAATGTACTGCCTCCTACATTATTCACTTTGATGAG
This sequence comes from Ochotona princeps, assembly GCF_030435755.1. Classification (NCBI taxonomy): domain Eukaryota; kingdom Metazoa; phylum Chordata; class Mammalia; order Lagomorpha; family Ochotonidae; genus Ochotona; species Ochotona princeps. The sequence goes on from NC_080833.1 coordinate 70,131,747, forward strand.
AAATTCTAAAATGTTCTGTGGTAGGACAGAATCCATTTTCATGCTAACATGAAAAAGTCAGAAATGTACCTGAATCCTTCTCATTTTCAATTATAACATTATAAATTCTTGTATTTATATAAATTTTCCAATCCTCAGGTTTTGGAAAAAAATAATGCCCATTTTGTTCATACACTTGATGTGGAAAAAGCGTATCATTCAATTTTTAATTTAATCAAGAAAAGAACCACTGCTGATCAACAGAAAGCAAGTTCACAAAGACTAAGAATTAAGTAGTAAAACATTTTACTGAACCTGAAAGATACTTGAATAACTTATCAATTCCTATTTGCCAAAATGATCCTACTGCGTGTATTTATTAACTTGATTGTTTAGAATTTAAATGAATGATGATACTAAAAATCAAGTTGACTTTTTCCAGAACAAAAGGCATCTCTGTAGGTGCATTTTGAATGGAAGCATGTTATGGCTAATGTATTATGGGCTAATAAGCCCAATACAGTCAAGTCACATTGGTATGCATATTCCTTGACCATGGCACAGAAAAAATACTTTTTTGTAGACTACAGTTAGTTTATATGTCCTTACGAAACAAAAGATAAGAATAGCACTAAGTAGGGGCCTGGCGTGATGGCGTAGTGGTTAAGGTCCTTGCCTTGCACGCACCAGGATCCCATATGGGCACAGGTTCTAATCCCGGCAGCCCCACTTCCCATCCACCTCCCTGCCTGTGGCCTGGGAAAGCAGTCTAGGACGGCCCAAAGCCTTGGGACCCTGCACCTGCGTGGGAGACCCAGAAGAGGCTCCTGGCTTCAGATTGGTTCAGCTCCAGCCGTTGCGGCCGCTTAGGGAGTGAATCATTGGACGGAAGATCTTCCTCTCTGTCTCTCCTTTCTGTATATCCACCTTTCCAATAAAAATAAATAAATCTTTTTTAAAAAAAGAATAACACTAAGTAACAAATGAAACCTCAGTCTAAAATAGGATAAATTTGCTAAAAGGGCAGGGTTGCTGTTTCAAAAGTATGCATTCTTACCAAGATATCTGGGTTGATCTCTGTTTCGAATTGTCATTGGGGTGGAGAAAGGAGAAAGCAAAAGCCCTTTCTCAAGCATGAATTATGTGTCGGATCTAAACCGAGTCTCCCAAAATTAAGTACTAAAATCACCTTCGCATAGTCATCTTTGCAGTTAAGTACATTTATCTTTAACAGTAAACTTTTTAGGAAATTAGCTGACGAGAACGGGATTTGGAAGAAACTTGGAAATATTACAGCATCGTTTGGATCTCTTAATGTATTGGCAATCTACTGCAAGGCTTGCCATGTAAGCTTCATGGGAATTTGTATGATATTGAGAAGGTTTCCTGGCTCAAGAGAATTCTACTGATGTTTAGGATTTTCCATATACAACATAGCACAATCTTTTGAGTGTCTAAATAACGCATGAAATAAGACATACAACAAACACTAATTTTTTTCATTAAATAAATGGTCACTTATGTTTGACAACTACTAAACCAAATTCTAGCATGTACTTTTGAAAGATAAACTTTTTTCTCCTCCTTAATAAATAATGGGGAAGTACTCTCAGAAGTCTAAATAGATGGTCTGTTCTGAAGTACATCCTGTTCTGTAGGATGGATCTGACTTCAGCTGGAAGGATCTTGAGAAAGTCTACTAACCCTTGCCCACCAATGGTCTTACCAAGCTACTGGAAAAGCTACAGCATGTAGGGCTTCCTCCACTTTCAACTGTTTTTTAGCCCTTCTCCCATTACAGTGTTATTCAAGATTTCTACTTATTGAACTGACACAACTCTGTGGCACACCAGTGCACAAACCCACCTGGCCATCACCAGAAATTCTGGAACACCAGCATCTCTTTGATGTCACCATATAGTTATCTAATAATTTTGTCAATTGTATTTAAGTTATCACAGAGTCTAATTGCATTCAATAATATTTATCCAATAAGCAAAACATCTAACAACACATGGAAAAATTTCTGCTTTGTTACATTATTTTAGAATACTTGCTTAGAGGTGACTAGAAATATCACTATGGCTTGATGTCAGAAACTTTTTAAAACTACTGATTTAAGATGCAAACCAAAAGACAAATAGAGATGCAGATTATACACGGGGATTATAGGTAGTTAATACAGAGATAGAAAAATGGAGATGGGGAGGAGAGAGAGAACTTTCATCTATCAGTTCACTCCCTAAATGTTCACAGCTAGAAATCAGAAGCCAGGAACTCACTCCAGCTTTCCCATGTGAGTAGAAAAGAACAAACTACTTGAGTCATCACCACTGTCTCCCAGGTTGAGCATTAGCAGGAAACTAGACTCAGGAGCAAAGCCAAAAATTTAACCTAGGATATCCAATACAAGATACGGGTATTCTAGCAGCTTCTTAACTTCCAACCCTACACCTGCCCCAGAAATTAAGACAAGTGGTCCTAATTAATCTAATTTATTCCATTAAAGGTTATCTGTCATTTTTTTTTTCAAGGAAGCTGCAACTTGGAAAACATGTAAAAATAATCTCTCAAGATGCTCTTGAGTATATGTAAATTACAGTACAGAAGCCGTGTCCTGCATGTCAAAACAATTTCATGTTGAGTATGCATGGCCATAAAATAGAGTCAAAATGACTAGGCTTTAACAAATTCACTTTATTTCTTTTCTCTATCAAAGAGGTGATTAATACAAGAAAGGTCGTGAATACAAAGAATAATTCTTTATCAAATTAATCAAGAAAATGGAAACTGTCTTTTCTATAATTTCACCCAACATATCTCTCTCTTTACATGTTTTTGCATGAAAAATATCATATGATGGAAAATAAATGTAATAGATGGCATTATAATAACACAATTACCTGAATTCCTGGCTTGTTTATATGTAACTCCCCAGAACCAATACGAAATAAAGGATTGTGATCACAGTGCAGAGGTAGCTGTATACTTCTGACATTTCAGGGGGGAATTGTCCTGCTAGGCACATGAGGAACATGCACCCTTAACTGAGAGCCACCATCAGCTGTTCTCCACAAACACAAGGCCAAGCCTAGGGGCCCCTTGGTAAATTTTCACTGAAGCAAGAATAAAGTCTCAAACAAGACCAGAATTTTCAATCTGGAGAAAAAATTAAAGCTTTTGAAGAGGGGTGGTGATCACCAAGGAAACTGTAGTTGAGTAACAGTTTCCTAAGATACTGACACGGAGAACACTGCAGTAAATCAAGACACCCTGGAAATGCATTTGTGTCAAACTGAATTTTTCTAAGTGACAGAAAACTACCTGTTGTAAGATGCCTACTAGAGATACAGTGATTCATTTCACAATTCTTCCATAAATGCCAAAAAGTATCAATTTATCTCTTCATGGTTTTTTAGAAATGTAGACTTAGTAGGCTATGAAAACTTGTCTGACTAGAGCTCATTTAGAGTGAGACAGCTAATATGTAGTCATTTCCTTCATACTCTATAGCATTTTTTCCCCTCATTGAGACACATCAAATAACATTAACCATGCCTATAATGTGAACTCTGCTCTAATATCTTTCTCTCAGTGTTCCCCTGTCCATTCAGTGGAGAATGTACAAACAGAAGATGGTCTACTATTTCCCCCTGACATTCAACTTGTAAAACTGTATCTGATGTGAACTGGAAAAAAGAATTTATTCTCTTTTTATTTCCTTCCCAAGATTTGTTGCCCATGCTTCTATGTGTTCCAGTGAAGGTCCCAATTTGTGTAGAAACTATAAAAATTATGCTGGTAGGAGCCCAGAGCAGTAGCCTAGTGGCTAAAGTCCTTGCCTTGAACAAACCGGAATTCCATATGGGCACCTGTTCGTGTCCCAGCTGCTCCATTTCCATTCCAGCTTCCTGCTTGTGGCCTGGGAAAGCAGTAGAAGATGGTCCAAAGCCTTAGGACATTGGACCTGTGTAGTAGACCTAGAAGAAGCTCCTGGTTCCTGGCTTTGAATCAGCTCAACTTTGGACATCACAACCACTTTGGGAGTGAACCATCAGATGGAAGATCTTTCTCTTTGTTTATCCTTCTCTCTGCATATTTGACTTTCTAGTAAAAATAATAATAAAAATGTTATGCTGGTAAAACATGACCATGTTTTGAATTTTAAATAAATTTAAGTAGCAGAAATCCTCTCATGCTTAAGTGAAAGGATTCCACTAAATTCCACTGCAAAAATTTCATAAAATATCTAAAAATCTTCCTCAAATTTTAAGTGAATAAGCTATTCACTAATCCATAGATATTCAAAATGTTGCATTACCAAATTATTATTTAGGCTTTTATGTTATTGATATCTCAGTTCATTATATTGCTATAATGAAATGTCACAGACTGGGTAGCTTACACATAACAGACAAATGAGATTTATTTCTCACAGTATTTAAGGCATGACATCCAAGATAAAGGCGTTGGCAGATCTGATGATTGGCCAAGGTCCTCTCGGTTCATAGCCATTGATTTCTCATTGGGTTCTCACAGAGTGGAAGAAGTGAGGGAACTCACATGTCTCTTTCATGTGAGATCCAATCTCACTCATGAGGGATGCACTTCCATTAGTAAATTACCTCCCAAATGCAGTCTCTTATTTCTAAGAGTTGATTTTTTTAGGAATGCAAGATGGCAGAACAGAGTAAGGGCATGTTAAAACATATGGAGAAAGATCAGCCAAGGAAAAGAATGGAGAGTGTGATCCAGGGAAATAAATAGGAGAGGACAGACCAATGGTAGATGGACACCTGGAGACCCATGGACATGTGGAAGCAGCAAAGACAACAGAGCAATGCCAAAATGAGAAGATATGCCAACAGTGATTGGAGCTCCCCTGGCAATGGAAGCTCAACTGGCAGCCAGATGACAGGAGAACCAGAAATTCAGCAGGTGAACTCAGTCATAGAATTGTGTGTTCTACTGATTTTTAAAAAAACCAAATCATAAGCAAGAGTGGCAAAGCCCTGGGAATCAGTTTTGGAAACTGTTTAAAGTTTCCGGTCCAGGTACTCACCAATGCCATGTCAGGTGCCTTTTTGACACCTGTGGCAAAGACTCTAGAGGAAACATGGACCTACATATGTGCCAACCCAGAGGAGAACTGACCTCCAGCTCAACATATTGCATTTGTGCCACTCGGGAAAATAATAGTACTGACCTGACATCCCACAGGCTCCATTCAAAATAGGTCCAGGTTGCCCCAAGACATAACTGCCAGGTTCAGGCAAAAGGAGAAAAGACAAGATAATGGCATCACTCACAGCCATGTGATCTAAGTTAGTCACAGCTAGTGTCTCCTTTATCCCAGACATTGCTACAACTGGGAGCAGGAAAAAGATAATGCAGACAGTGATGTGGTCACAACACAAGATCACAGGGAGCAGAGAGTGGCTACCCAGGAGCCAGGCTGCGGAGGCTGTTGTAGAAACATGGCATGGGAGCCTGAGAATGAAATACTCTGAAAAGAGTGGTGTAGTGACTGCAAACAAAGAACTGGGCACTGAACTGGATAAGTCAGTTTTACCTATATTCTTGTGGAGAGCATAACTTCAAAAGCAGGCCCAAGGAGTAGACTCTGCTAATCCGAGTTGCGATGGCTGAGTGCACACTAACAGGCACATGCATAATGAATGAGGTGACACCTCCACTGCAAAGAGCAAAACATTTTGTCAGCCTCAAAATTAGTTGATGAAGACATCAGGAACTGCCAGATAAAGATTTTTTAAATCATTATAATATCCCTTAAAGACAATAAGAAGAGTGCACAGGAGTTCAAGGAATTAAAGAAATTCGTTATACAAAAAACAACAACATTGAAACAAATTCAAGCTGAATTATTAGAAATGAAGAACACAATACAACAAAACAAAAATTCACTGGAAAGTCTCAATAATAGAATGACTGAGGCAGAAGAATCTCAGAACTGGAAGCATGATGGCCTAGTGGTTAGAGTTTTTGACTTGAATGCACCAGGATCCTATACAGGTGCCAGGTCATGTCCTGCTTGCTCCATTTCCCTTCCAGCTTCCTGCTTGTGGCCTGGGAGAGCAGTAGAGGGTGGCCCAATGCCTTAGGACCTTGCACCAATGTGGGAGACCTTTAAGTTCATAGCTCCTGGCTTCAAACCAGCCCAGCTCCAACCACAGTACCCACTTGGAGAGTGAACCAACAGAAGGAAAATCTTTCTCTGTTTCTCCTTTATGTATATCTGCCTTTCCTATAAAAATAAATAAATCATAAAAAGGATGTATTCAATGAAATAATAACTCAGAATTTCCTAAAATGGAGAAAGAGTTTGGAAACAAAATATGCAGGGAGTAGAGGCAGAGGGTAGGGAACCCTGAATAAATTGACCAAAGGATTCCTTGCCACAACACATAATGAAGCTCTCTTCAGTTGAACATAAAGATACTTAAATATGCATATGAGAAAAGTCTATTGACTTACACAGAAATGACAATTAGATTCACAACTGACCTCTCAGAGGAAACCATATGGGCTAGAAAAGAATGAAGTTAACATATTCCAGATCCCAAAAGAAAGAAAAAAAGTTGTCTTCCCAGAATAACATGACCAGCAAAGAAAATGAAAAGCAAAACCCTTCGAAACAAGCAACCCCAAATGACTTCGCCTCTAATAGACATGCCTTACAAATATTGCTTAAAAATATGCAACAGATTGAGAAAAAAGAATAGCATCTACCAAATCCAAAGGCAAATGTGGAAAACACCCCAGGAAAATGACTAAAGAAACAAATGGGACTATATTAAACTAGAATCTTCTGTGCAGAAATGGAAATTATAAGAATGTGAAGAAGCCACCAACAAAATGGGAAAAAAAAAAACTTTGCACACTACAGAACAGATAGAGCACTTATATCTGGAATTCACAAAGAGCTTCAAAAACTCAGCAACAGCAAAACAAATAACCCTGCTAAGAAATGGGCAAAGGAAATGAGCAGGCATTTTTCAAAAGAATAAGTTTAGATGGCAATCAGACATGGAAAAATGCTCAGGCTTCCTACCTATAAGGGAAAAACAAACAAAAATCACATTGAGGTTCCAGATGACTACAATGAGATTGGCTTACATTCAGAAATACAATAACAACAACTGTTGGTGAGGATGTGGGGAAAAAAGTGTCCTACTCCACTGTTAGTGGGAGTACAGACTACTGCAGCCACTATGGAAGTCAGTATGAAGCATGCTCAGAGAACTAAAAACTCATCTAACGTAGGACCCATCATCCCACTCGTAGAAACATATCCAAAGGAAGTGAAATCTGCATATGTAAAAGGGGGCTGCAAAGTTTTATTTCTAGCAGCACAATCTACAATAACATCTAGATACCCATTGAAATAGGAATGCACATAGAAAGTGTGATATATAGGGCTCAGCGCAGTAGCCTAGTGGCTATTCACCTTTCATGAACCAGGATCCCATATGGGCACCAGTCCTAATCCCGGTAACCCCACTTCCCTTCCAGTTCCCTGCTTGTGGCCTGGGAGAGCAGTCAAGGACGGCCCAAAGCCTTGGGAACCTGCACCCATGTGGGAGACCCTGAATAAGCTCCAGGCTCCTGGCTTTGGCTCAGTTCAGCTCCAGCCACTGTGGCCATTTGCGGAGTGAATCATCAGACATAAGATCTTCCTCTCTGTCTCTCCTCCTCTCTGTATATCTGACTTTCCAATAAAAATAAAATAAATCTTTAAAAAAGTGTGGTATATCTACTTCCTGGAATACTATCCTGCTATTATAAAGAACGAAGATCTACAATTTGCAACAAAATGGTCCCAAGCAGAAACCATTATACTTAGTGAAATAAGCCAGTCAAATGGATAAATAGCATGTGTTTTCTCTGATATAATGCAACTCTCCTATATTATGCAAATTAAATAAATGTATAGGTCAGCATATATATATACATATACGCACACACACATATACACACACATATATATATTTAAAATAATATACACATATATTATTTTCAAGATGAACTGCAAAATAGGAAATAATATATCAGGAAGTGAAGATACATTGTAATATGCACCTCTCCTCCTCAAAAAAGGATGACTTCCATGAAGTTGTTAAATAGATCTTCACAATAGGATAAACTTTTTTCATTGTCTATACCTATAATGCCGTGATACACTTAAATAGCAGAAGGTTGGACTTGCAAATATACTGAAGGATTATACTATCGAAATAATATGAGGGAAAACAGCGGAAGAGAAAGGAAGAGTGGAAGGGGGGATTGTGTCTACGGAACAGCAGCATAATTTTAAAACAAAAATGAATTTTCAACATACACAAGACCACAGTGATTGTTTATTTTTCCAGTTGTATAAACTCTTAAGCATATTTTTAAGTTAATTAGGCTTTAAAAATATTATGCAGTCTACTTATAATATTCAAGCAGCTAATTTATCCAGAACTTTTTAGAAAATACCTGATTTCTAATATGGGGATTTATTCGCTAGCCATATTAGATCACCTATCACAACTCAATTTTTCAAAACCTTGATTGCAGAATTAAAAACACTTCATATTATTGCTGACTACTCTGCAGTTAGTGATTTGTTTATTATATCAAAATGGAATGTATATATAAAGAGATAGCACTCTTTTTAGTAGAAAATTAGACAGTTTTGATATATATACATCAGAAGTCAGAAAAGTTGACTTGCAGAGTGGCCATGTTTTTATAGATGAGTTTGACTGGCACCTGCAGTGTCCACAGATTACTGCTAGTTGTGGTTACTTTTGTACTTCAGGGGCAGGGCTCAGCAATTATGACAGAGGCTATATGGCCTGCAAAGCCAGAAATATTCAATGTCACTTTAAAAATAACAATGTTGGGATTGTGGCTACAGAATAGCAAGCAAAATAGCAACCTGTGGTGCTAGGATCTCCACTCAAGTCGTGCTTCACTTCAAGTCCTGCTCCCTGCTAATGCACCTGGGGAAGCAGTGAGTGCTGGTCAAAGTGCTTGAGCCCATTTCCCCATGCTAAATACCAGCACAAGCTACTGGCTTCCGACTCCAGAGCAGCCCAGCTTCTGCCACTGCCACTGTATGGCAAGCGAACCAGCAGAAGCAAAATTTTCTCCTTCTCTCTCTTGTTCTCTTGTAACTCTTTCTTTTTTAAGATTTATTTATTTTTGTTAGCAAGCCATATATATAGAGAGAGGAGAGGCAGAGAGGAATGTCCTCCGTCCAATGATTTACCCCCTAAGGATTGCAATGGCTAGAACTGAGCCATTCAAAGCCAGGATCCAGGAGCCTCCTCCAGGTCTCCCATGCTTGTGCAGGGTCCCAAGGCCCCAGGCCATCCGTGACTGCCTTTCCAGGCCACAAGCAGGGGGGCTGGATGGGAAATAGGGCCACAGAGACACAAACAGGCCCCCATATGGGATCCCAGCGTCTGCAAGGCAAAGACCCCAACCATCAGGCCACTGCATTGGGCCCATAAATCTGTCTTTAAAAGGAATATAGTAAACCTTAAGAATAAAACAAAAAGTTGATTTGATCTAGTATATAACTGTTAGAGTAAAAATAATTTAAAATAATTTAAAAATTAAATATTGGGAGGATAATGCAATTATTTCATTCAGTTGTCACATGTATTCCCATTATTTCATTTGGTAGTAAAATAACATGCTGGACCTAAAGGAAACTACAAGGATCCCTCCATCTTGGAGTGACCCTGATACTATTAAGATTGAGTTTGAAATCCAATTTTAATAAGTTAAGTGGAATTGAGGGAGTTAGAATTTCCCTAAACCTGATTATCTGGTTCCTGGTATTGAAAATGAAAATAATCATGATCATTGTCCAAAGGTTTAGTGATTCAAAACCTTTCTCTCCGGTCAGTATAGAAATTGTCATAGTCACCAAGAGCGAAGGATGCTGTTAGGGTCTAAACTTAGAATTTCAGAAGAGTTTAGTCCAATAGAACTTGATTTACTATGAGTGTTCAAAACATCTTAAGCTTATAGCTTATTTTTGTTGTTCATACATTTATGTCATTTCACACTAGGTTTTATCTTCTGTGTCTTTATCATCAGAAGTTTTGGCATTTATGATCTGCGAGCTAATTTTAGTCATTTAGACATGGAAAAGAAATGATAATTTCCGATTTTGTCATTGACGCAATGTTTCAAAAATGTTGATTTTTTTTCTAGGGCAATGAAGAGAGTCTCCAAATTAATTGAATTAATCATTTACCTTTTTGCAATATAGACCATGCAGACAAGACAATCTTTTATAAAATCCCTGTAAACCTATCATCATAAACATCAACTGAGTCAATCTTGCCTGAAGGCATGGTTATTCCTTCTCACACTGCTTTTCTATTTCCCAGATTAACCCAATTTCTTTGCAAGTGTTACATTAACAATATATTCAAATGTCTAAATGCTTAAAAGCTGCTTTGAAAAGCATTCAACAGTAGAGACAAGGCATTAGGGATGCCAACTGTTCAGTACACAAAGCCTAAGACACTTACTATAGAGGAAAAAGGATTAAGTGGTAACATCATGAGCTAGGATGGGCCAAGTGGCAGAGGTGACAGGAAGTGTTACAATCTTTTGCATATGGGGAATCAATTTTGTTTAAACTCCCAGCCGGCAGATAGCCCTGCTGCATCTTGATGTACTTTGTTCCTTTCCTCTCAAGCATCCGGAGTCATGGGGTATTCTCTCTGTGCTTCTTCGTGCAATTTGATTGGCATATAAAGAAATTGCTGTAGGTCTCTGGATAGTTCAGTTTTTACTCCCCAAAATATGCTTCCAAAATTATAAAACATGCACTTAACTTTTATAATGGCTGAAAAAGCACATAAAATCTTGGAAGACTCAGCCCTGTAGTTCTGAAATAACTCAAACACTGTTTTAGAATTTCTCCATCACTAACCTTCCTTCCTACATGTAACATTTTCCATAGGAAAGTCTTTTAAAAGCTTCTAAACAGGAAAGAAAAATCTCTCAGAAGAGAAATGGGAAATTACAGCCAAATCAATAAACACCAAATATCAGGCAAAATACGTAAATCCACTACATTTACAGAGACATTTCTTAAGAGTTCAAAGATGCCCTCACAGAAGTCTTCCCTGACCCCTATCATGCTATCCCTGCTCAATCACTGCTTACCATAACCGCCTGCTTTATTGTCTTCATAGCACTATGTCACTGTAAAATTGACTTGTGAGTTGACATGGTTCCTGACTGTCCCATTTCCAATTCTAAACTGATACTGCGTGATTAGAGTCCCTCTTCTCTTTTACTTGGTATCTGGCACACAGTATACATTCAACAATACATGATGAGTGAATCAGATGACCTATGGCAGTATTCATCTTCCAGTGCTGATTGACACAGAGCCCCAGCAAAGATTCACATCTATCAAAAACTGGACAACCATTGTAACCCTACAATTTGTGGTAGTCTTTGAATAGCTAGAAAGTTTTCTAATGCATGTGCAATGCATTTTGAAAATTCTAATGAAATGCAAATATTATGTATTAATAACAATTTTTAATAATAGCCGGAATAGACCTTAGATATTACTTAATTCAGTGATTTATATAACAAAGAAGCAATTAAAGTTTAGTGCATTTTGCCCAGGATCAGAAGCTCAACTAAGTTTGGGCCATCATAAAGCCATGTGTTTTAATTAACTGTCTCCTACTCCATAACCGCATAAGCAAAAGTATTGCTAGACACAGAAATAAATAACTATTGAGTACCTATCAGATTTTTAGGCACTGTATTATGCGCTAGCGTTAGACCTCATGTGTTGTCAATATCCAACAGCCATTATCACTTTCTTCCTCACAGTGACTGGACATTTTTAAGGTAAGCAGCCATTTCTAGCTCCAGAGAGGAAGCTTACCCATCTAAATCAAATTATGGTTAGCAAATCTACATATTGTATATAACCCTCACCCAAAAGTAGCCTTTGATTGCATTTGAACTGAAAGGACAATCATGTGCCATACCAGGAGGAGATGGTGATTTCTTGCTCTCTCTCTCTCTCTCTCTCTCTCTCTCTCTTTCTCTCTCTCTCTCTCTCTCTCTCTCTCTCTCTCTCTCTCTCTCTCACACACACACACACACACATACTTCCTCTATAATAAAATAAAACTTACAAACATGGTAGTTGCTGCTAGCCATCTTGGGACCATGAAGGAATCTATCTTTAGAATGAAATTCCTGGTGAGGATAGTGGTATTACTATTTACAATCAGGAATCAACAAACTTATTGCAAAGTCTCAGAATAAATATTACAGCTTTGCCAACCTGAAAGTCCATGGTTCCCATGGAAAGTATTCACCTCAACCACTATAATGCAAAAATCACTAGAATGGCATGGCTCTTGGTTCAAGAAAATTATGTTTTGGAGTCCAGTGCGATAGTCTACTGGCTAAAATGCTTGCCTCGAATGCACTGGGATCTCATATAGGCATCAGTTTATGTCCTGGCTGCTCCAGTTCCCATCCAATTCCCTACTTGGGGCCTGGGAAAGCAGTAGAGGATGGCCCACAGTTTGAGATCCTTCACCCACAAGGGAGACCTGGAAGATCCCTGGCTTCGGATAGGCTCAGATCAAGCCATTGTGGCCACTTGGAGAATGAATCAGCAGATGGAAGATCTTTCTCTCCATCTCTGCTTTTCTCCATATATTTGTCTTTCCAATAAAAAGAAATAAACCTTTAAAAAATTTGTTTTCAAAAACAATTATGGACATGAATGATGACATTTCAGGTACAGGCAAAGACAAAAAATCTAGTGTCATAAATTGTGTACTGAGATGTAGCTAATTGTTTCACTGGGAGTCTTCCGTTTATTCAGAAATAGATATGCATAGTGCAGCATATCTTCACTTCCTGGTGTGCTAGTCTCCATTACATAGTTTATCTAGGAAATTTTATGTATATACTTGTTCATCTGCATTTCTGTTTTGTATTTTGCATGAATCAGCAAGATAAATAGTAGAATGTAAAACTTGTAAGTATTACTATAATAATATAGGGGAAAATAGTGGGAGTGAAAAGTGGAGACGGAGAAAGGGGAGAAAAAGGGGGAATCCCCATACCTAAGAAACTGTATCATGAAAATTAATTTAAATAATTTTAAAAACCATTGAGCCATTTGCACCATTGAACTATTTGACCTCATTAGGTTCCAGGTTATTAATATGCAGTTACTATGTGTATTAACTCCTATTTGTCTGAAATGATTAATTCCCTTATTACTTAACTGGTGTTATTTTGAGACTTTCTTGGTTATTAAAATCAGATTAATCCTATTGGTTCAGAACTTCATACACATTATTACTTAACATATTGACAAAATGTTATAAAGTTAACACCAGTAAATGAGAAAATAGATCAAATTTCAGAGTTACTAATTGTCAAGGCCAATATTTGAAATTAAATAGTCTGACCATCTATTCTACAATTATGCAAACCTCAATTAACTATTTCTTAATCTTCTAAGGTGGAAGAATAGCTATTGCTTTAATCAACTTCCAAAAATATTTTCTTCCTATCAACCTGAAAGTTATTTCATGTGGGGAAGACAGTCAACATTGTACATTGTACATTGTAGGTGAAACCTCCTTTTGCCACATCATCATTCCTGCTGTTCTGGTTCCAATACAATTTCCTGTTAATGGCTTGGCCAACGTGTTTGAGCTACTGCCAAACACATGGGAAACCTGACTGAATTGCCTGACCCTAATGAACTTGACCCAGCAGCCATCTAGGTAGTAAACCAGTGACTTCAAGAATCAATCTCTCTCTCTCTCTTTTTTCTCACTTCTCCTCTATAACTCTAACTTCATAGTAAACAACTAAATATTTCAAAAAAATCTTTGGAGGAATGGATATCAGTGGATTGTTCTTGATTATTTAGTTTCAAGATCAAACCACTGTACATGAGATCTAAAGGTCAGGCAATAGCAACTACTCCCAATTCATTTTTTATTATTTATTTATTTTAATGTATCATTTTCTAAGATATAGTCTTATAGGATCCAGTTCCTGTCACTGTAGTTAAAACAGCTGCCTCACAGCAGTGATTCTGGTGACAACTCTTAAAAATGACACAATGAACCACTATGGACACGTCAATGGTAAAAGTTCACCTCTCAGCACCCACAGCAGAAAGAAATGGCTTCTGCCTCATTTATGATATCGAAATTTCATATATGCACAACAAAATGACAGCATCTAGCCGCAAATGAACCTGTGGAGTATACTGTGGGGTCTCTCCAGAAAGAAGGGTTCAATGGAGCTCAGTAAAACTTCTACCGAAAGATGGCATACAGTTTCTCCTCAGCATAGCATGCATGTGTAACTCACATACTCATATAAGAATAAGAGATTCAAGGTAGTTTAATATTTTTAAACCTAGTAGTGACTATTTCTTCATCCCTAGCTCTATCACTTGAACCAGAATAATGACTTCACAGTAATTGTTCATGGTACACTTGAGGGAAAGTAATTCATTCATTATTGGAATAAAAGTGGTTCATGTATATAAATCTTGCCCTTGGCAAAATAAGTGCTCAAAATCCATGCCAATGGGAATGATGGCTGGTCCACAAAGTAGTAGAGAAGCAACTTGCTTATATCCATAGGAATTATGTTCCATGGCTCTGTATTGGTGAGGTATTGATCTTCCTAATGAGACATTGTGGCTACTATAAGTTAACGAGATAGGTGTTTAATTGGCTTAAGTATATACCCATTGTTACTTAGATGGTGCTCTGTGTAAGAACACAATTCAAAAGTACTATATGAAAGAACGAGTCTGTCATTCAGAGCAAAGAATGCTCAGAATTCATTTCAAAGTGCTTTAATTGGCACAGCATAATGGAGAAGTAACTCAACCCCTCTCAATTTCAAAGACCTGAAATTTGGGGATAATAGCATGGTAGGATTAATGAGGAAATACACAAGTGGAGTGATTTGCACTCCTAAAAAGTACTATACTATCTGTTCAGGTATACTGTTATTTATCATGGACCACTGTCAGTGCATATATTTAGGTTCTTTGAATTATTAGCATAAAAGAAAACAGTAAATCTAGGTCAACAGAGACATTGTATGTACACTATTTTGTTTTAAATAAAACACATTGGAAAAATCGAATAAACTGTCAACTTCAATAATTATTAAAAAAAATCTCATTCAAGGAGGATATAATTTGAAGGTGAGCAGAGTCCTTCCAGGGATAAACTTACAGGTCTAACATTTCTGACATTTCCAAGCTGTCCTCTGGCAACAAGAGCTGTTTCTGTGTGGAAAAAAGCAAAACAAAACACACAAACAAAAAATAACCTCCTGGACACTGCACAGAATTTCCTTCTATGTCTCTTACTTTAGTGTAATTTTACTGAATTTTCCAGGAACTGAAAGAAGTAGTATCCATAAATTTCATATCCACTTTCCCTGGAAATTAGAGAAAATTAGAGAGCTGAACTGAATGTCATGGGAGAACACCGAAAGGCAAGAAAAGTCTTACATCCATAGAACCTAGAGAAAGTACTCTGCCGTCTGCAAACCAGTTGATGGCCCCATAATAATTCTCAGTATCTTGTGGAATGATGTGGGCTTTGTAAAGCAGTTATTAGGATGTTGTGAACTATATAATGATATAGCCAATGAAAGTACTATTTTAAGACAGATATCCTCAAAAGTGATGCTCTGGTACACTTATTATTATTATATACATATAATACATATTATATATATATATATATATATAGAGAGAGAGAGAGAGAGAGAGAGATTCAGCTGTTTCAAGATAAAAACCCTACACACTGTTATTTCTAATATGAAATTTGGAAATTGTCATATTTTGACACATCAGGAGAGGATTTATTAGCAGCATATGGTTTTTTATGTATGTATTTTAAGATGTTAAAGATTTACTTATTTATTTATTTGGTAAGCAGAGAAAGAGAGACAGAGAGAAAGAGAGGGAGCACTTCCATTCTTTGGTTCATTCCTCTAGGACTGAGTCAGTCCAAAGCCAGGAATCAAGAGCTTCATCCAGGTCTCCAACATGAATTCCAAGGACCCAAGAGCATGCTATATCTTCTGCTGCTTTCCCAAATACCTTCACAAGGAACTAGATTGGAAATGGATCAGTAAAACTTGAACTGACACCCATACTTGAAGCTGCATTACAAGCAGCCCTGCTTCATAATGCTGGAGCCAGCTGGCTTAATTTGTAAAGGTGGTATGGGGTTTGGAATCAGGGGGTGTTCTAGAAACCTTATGATCATCTTTAAGGATTCCCTTCCATTCAAGAATGGGTTAAGTAAAGTAACAGCTCTGCTCTATTCTGTAGGGAATCTGACCACAAAACTGAAAGAATTCTGTGCTCCTTCCTAATAAATTTTCTTATTTGCCTTTCATGAAGGCTTGCATTTAACAGAAAAGATACCATTTACCATGAACTAAGCAGACACCAACTCTGACATTTGTCAATGCCATTCTAATAACTTGAGTGTGAGAAGTTGGAAGATGAGAACAGGCTAGAAATGCATGAGCTACTTGCAGCAGAGGAGGGGTCCCTCCTGCTAAACTTTACCTGAAACCACAGACCTCGTATCATCACTCTCCATTACAAAAGGTATTGATTGGATAAATTGTGCTAGGTTTTAGCAGAGAGGTCAAACGAGGATGTATCTAAAATACTGGAATCTAGGAGGGAAGTCACCATACACAGAAAAGAGTACACTTTGAATGCTTTCTTGTGAGTTTGATATGGGTCTCTCTCTCTCTTTCTCTCACTCTCTCTTACTCTCTCTCTCTCTCTCTCCCCCTACCAACCTTGCATCACATGATATTTAGAGCCAGTAATTTCCCAATGAGAGCAAGATTGGAGTAGTGTAGCTTCCTATTTGCAAGCATTGAGTCATGTCAATTTTAAAATAATTCTGTGTTAATATGACACTGTGCTCATGATATTTTGAAGGGACACTACATAATTTAAATAAATACATATATTTTAAATAATTTAAATAAATATAGCTAAATGCAAAATATCATAACCAATGAAGCATATTCATAAAATCTTCACACAGATATTTAATGTCAGTAAGCTGATAGAGAGGGAAGGGGAGAGAATAACAATTGCAGAGTGTTGTATGGGAAGAAGGGATGGGAAGAGTGCTTGACACCAGCAGTTATAATCCCACAATAGAGTATCTGGCCCAGCCCCAGCTGTTCTACTCCTGATGTAGGATTTCTGCTAATATACACTTTGAAGGTAGCAGGTAACAACTCAGATACTTGGGTCCTGCTATTCTGGGAGACCAGGCACCTGGCTTTGACCTGGTCAAACCAGCATTTCTCTCCCATCCCCCCATTTTCTCTCTCACTCTAGATCTCCCACCTCTTTCCCTATGAAATAAAATAAAAATAAATAACAATTTTGAAAGTTAAAAAGAGAGTTATATTGCTCATTCCACAAAATATCATATTTAGGAGGGGAGTCAAGAAAAAATGGCTTTAAGCATAAGGGAAATAATAGATCTTTTAAAAAGCAGAGACCTCTAGAAATTGAAAGAATTTATGGGGAGAGCACCAGTAAATCTTAACTGAGGAAAGAACTGAGATAAAAAAAATTTCCGATGTTCTTCACAATGCTCTGGAGAATGCTTATACATGATTTGCACATAAAATATTGCATTTGAAAAAAACTTATATTGAATTCCCAAGCGATTTGCAGCATGACAGTCTAATGTGGTAGAGGGGACATAAAACAAACAAGCAAAATCTCTACACAAATACCCATGGGAGAAGAACTATCTCAAAAAAAAAGAAAGAAAGAAATATTTCTCTTCCAACATATGCAAATGTGTATTTTCTGAGCAAGGAAAGGATTGTTCAGTAGTCAGGGTGTAAGACTTTGGAAATATCTGCAAGGTTAAAGGCCCACCCCCATCTACCACCCACACACCAGGTCATCTGGAGGCAAGCTGAGTCTAACAGCCCACAATTAAATATTTATTCTACTGATTTAAGTGTTGTCTATCCTTGAACAGAAAATCATCTCATATTTGCAAATTAAGCCTTAAGAGACATCAATACATTAAGAGTATGAATTTATAAGTCTTTGTTAGGATAGAGTCTTTGTTAGGATATAGTCATGACAGACTGGAGAAAATGGGAGAGTGTCAAGGGAACATAGGTATGTGTTAGTAAAGGCTTTGAAGATAGAATAAAATGAGGAGTTATAGAAGTTTTATTCCTAAATTACCAACAGTTTTACAGAAACTTTTCAGCATACTTAGGATCCACATGAGCCCTTTACTATTCAAAAATATTTCCATTGAACATTTACAAAAGGTGTTTATCTACCTTTTTTGCATTTAAATATTGGATAAATATTAAATATTTTCCTGTCAGTTAACATGTAGCTTCTTCAAATCATTTTCTATTTAAAAATGATACATGAAGAGAATCAAGATAGCAGAATAAGGTAAGGACACATATAAACAGGTGGAGAATCACTAGCCAGGATGAAGTAGAGGGACACATTTTAGGAAATAGGAGAGGACAGGTGGATAGCAGAGCACCTAGAGACTGACGGACACAAGAAAGCAGCAGAAAAAAAACAGCATGGTGCTGCTGTGGCCAGATACCCCAGTGGCAGTCAGTAAGCAGTGTTCTGAGCTCCACCAGCAGTCAGAAAACCATCTGCATCCAGGTGGAAAGGGAGTTTACCAGGAGCTCAACAGGAAAACCCAGGCACAAAGCTGTCCATCCTGCTGATTTGTTTGAATTGACCAGAAACAGAGAGAGATAAGCAGATCCCAAACAGGTGGTGCAGGAACAGGGTGGATTCCATAGACCAGACCCCCACAAGAGCCTAATCAGGTGCCATTTTGTGTAGGAAGGCAAAGGCTGTAGGACAGGACTGCATATACACCTAGCTGGAAGTGAACTAATTTCTGTCTCAGTACATTGCACTGACATACAGGATCCACCCAAAATAGATCTCTGTAGCCCCCAGATCTAATGGCCAGCAGATTCAGAACCGTACCAGTGGCACATCAGGTGATATTGCTAAAGTGTGACGAAGATTAGAGGGACAACAGTGACCTGTGCATGCACTGAACTGGGAGTGAATGAACAGCAGGTACTAGGAAGATTAGCACCAACAACAAACTAGTTATTTAGGACATCTGGTGCCTCGAACCAGAAGTGGGAGAAAGGTTGTACAGATAACAATGCAAACACAGCACAGAATCATAGAAGTTGGAAGGTGGTGAGCCAAGGGCTGGGGCTACAGAGACCATCATGGAAGTCTAACACAGGAGTCCAGACCTGAAACTCGCTGCAGGGAGTGCCACAAGTGGCTGCAAACAAAGAACCATATACCAATTGCTATAAGTATAATTGAACTGTAGACCTGTGGGTGACAAACCTTAGAAACCTGCCCTAAAGAGGAGAATATACTAACCAGAAGTACAATGAACAAGAGCAAAGGAAGAAACAGAGGCACAATGAATATTACTGACAACTCCCCTGTAAAGAAGAAAAAACCTTTGCCAACCTCAGGGTTAACTGAAGAAGACATCAAGAAAATGGTGGATACAGAATTCAAAACACTTATTAAAAAGCTTCTTATCAACAATGAGAAATCCATGCAGGAATTTAATGAATGTGTCACACAACTACTAACAACACTGAAACAAAATCAAGCAGAATCATTAGAAATGAAGGACATAATAAAGCAAATTAAAAATTCAATGGAAATGTTAATAATAGAATGAATGAAGTACAAGAAAGAATCTTAGAATTGGAAGATATTTTTTGCCACAAGGGGGAAACAATGAAAAACCTGGAAGCAAAACTGGATCAGACATAAAAAAATTATTCAAGAATTAACAGATATTATTAAAAGGCCAAATATGAGAATTATGAGAGTTTCAGAAGGCTCAGAAAGAGAAGCTGGGTTTAAAACTGCATCCAAGGAAATAGTAAAGAAAAACATTCCTAATCTGGAGAAAGAATTGGGAAACAACATTCAGGAGGGGCGCAGAACTCCCAACAGGATTGACATAAGCAGTCTTCATCACAACACATGATAATCAAGCTATCTTTAATCGAATATAAGGGAAAAAAACGTAAATACGCACATGAAAATAATCAATTGCCATATAGAGGAATGCCAAGTAGACTCGCAGGTGCCTTCTCACAGGAAACTCTATAGGCCAGAACAGGATAACATATTCCAGATTCTAAGAAGAAAAAAAATGTCAGCCCAGAATAACATACGCAGCAATGCTTACCTTTGTCTTTGAAAATGAAATAAAATATTTCCACAGTAATGAAAAACTCAAAGAATTTGCCTGTTCCAAATTTGCCCTACAAATAATACTTAAAGATGTTTTCTTGACATAGAAAAGAAATAACACAGGCCTAGCATGATGGCCTAGTGACTAAAGTCCTTGCCTTGAACACGCTGGGATCCATTAGCAGCGCCAGTTCTAATCCCAGTGGCCCCGTTTCCCATCTAGCTCCCTGCTTGTGACTTGGGAAAGCAGCCGAGGATGGTCCAAAGCCTCGGGATTCTGCACCCATGTGGGAGATCTTGAAGAGGTTCCATGCTCCTGGTTTAGATCGGCACAGCTCTGGCCATTTCGGTCACTTGGGGAGTGATTTATCCAGTGCAAGATCTTCCTCTCCGTCTCTCCTCCTCTCTGCATATCTGACTTTCCAATAAAAAATTAAATCATAAAAAAAGATAAGGAATAGCACACACCAAAACCAAAGGCAAATGTGAAGAACATCCTAGTAAAATAAAAACAGAAGACTAAATCAAGCAATGAACAGCCCATTGCTAAAATGACAGGACCAAATTACCACACATTATTAACCCAAATTGTAAATGACTTAAACCCATCAATCAAAAGTCCTTGATTAGTAGACTGGATTAAACAAACAAACCTGGGCCCGGCGGCGTGGCCTAGTGACTAAAGTCCTTGCCTTGCACAAGCCAGGATCCCATATGGGCGCCAGTTCTAATACCGGCAGCCCTACTTCCCATCCAGCTCCCTGCTTGTGGCCTGGGAAAGCAGTTGGGGATGACCCAGAGCATTGGGACCCTGCACCTGCATGGGAGACCCAGAAGAGGCTCCTGGCTCCTGGGCTTTGGATCGGTACAGCACTGGCAGTTGCAGTCACATGGAGAGTGAATCATCGAACGGAAGATCTTCCTCTCTGACTTTCCTCCTCTCTTGTATATGTATATCTGACTTTGCAATAAAAATAAAATAAATATTTTTAAAAAACCGTTTATCTCTTGCATATGGGAAACAGATCTCACCAACAAAGGTCAGTCGAAACTTTAGCTCATAGATTTTGATGTTTTTATTTTTATGTTCATTTCTTCAAAACAGTTTTTTTTTGTCATTAAATTCTTTACTGACTCATAGATCATATAGTAGCATCGTTTTCTTCGAGAAGGCTCCTAATTTTCTTTTTCATTTTCTCAATGACACATTAGTCATTCAGTAGCATATCATTTAACTTCTTGGAATTGTGAATTTCTACTTTTCTTCTTGTTTTTTATTTTATTTTGTGGCTTTTCATTTAAGGATATGTATAGTAACTGCATAACAGAGACTATCATATCCAGATACAATGCAGAATGCATCTCTACTTCCAGATCAAAAATGAATTCCCAATGAAAGTGTTATCTATATCTTGATAATAGGATTCTCGTATTTGCCATTGCCCATGCCCGCAATGCTGGACTTATGACTGTTTATAAAGAATTACACTGTAGTTCCTCCTCCAAGAAGAAACATCAACTTTTTACTATCGGAGGGGCCTTTCTCTTTCATCAAAATTCAATCATTTTCATGGAAGGTACACAGCACTAGATCCAACATATTGTGAGGAATCTCTATGAGACTGATGTGGTCCAAGTCAATACCTTGATCAGGCCAGAAGGAGAGAAGGCTCTAGTAGCTCTTGATTATGGTGGTTCTAGTGGGTCAGATTTTGCCAACAAAACTGGCGCCATTTCAACCAAGTCCAGATGACTAATGCTAAATATACAGATTTTCACTTTAGGTATGAAAGAAAGAAAGAAAGGAAGGAAAGAGGAAGAAAGGAAGGAAAAAGGAAAGAAGGAAAAAAGGAAGAAAAGAAGGAAGAAAGGAAGGGAGGAAGGAACTAAGGAAGGAAGGAAGGAAAGAAAGAAAGAAAAGGAGGGGACCTTGTTAGACTGGGCCATGACACTAACCAGCATGCTAGAGGACAGGTCTGAGAGCATATTTTGTAAGTGATATGTGGGTTCACCCCTGCGGAACTGTCATACAAGCTGGCTTTCT
Organism: Ochotona princeps; assembly: GCF_030435755.1. Classification (NCBI taxonomy): domain Eukaryota; kingdom Metazoa; phylum Chordata; class Mammalia; order Lagomorpha; family Ochotonidae; genus Ochotona; species Ochotona princeps. Next base: position 70,154,141 of record NC_080833.1, read on the forward strand.
CAAGGGCTGGGAGTGATGACATGGGAATCACCAATACTCATGGGTGCTGGAGTTGGGAACAGGCTGGGTTGCTCCAGATTACAGGAACTGAAAGTGCGTCTGAGAACTGGGTATTTGGAGGGCCAGGCTACAACATCCACGAACGCACAGCAAGGCCAACAATAGGAGGCAGATCATGCTGAGTAGGGGACCTAATACCCACTCACACATATGAGATCTGGATCTGGGAGTGGGCCTCGTGTGGGAACTGGGGAAACTCTCCTGGTGGGCAGTATATTGTGCTGGTGAGAGTGTAAGTCATCTGGGTATTGGTTAGGCTGGTCAGAGCTGCTTCACAAGTTGGCAAGTGTGTAGGTTGGCTCTGCAAAAGGGCAGACTGGGCAGGGCTAAGCCAAGCCTTAGCACACTGACATGAACAGGAACCAGGATGGGGTGAGGGTCATGATGGGCTAGGATAGGCTGTCATACCTACTGGTTTGCATGAAAGCCAGGGATGGGACAGGCTGGGCAGAGCTAGGCTGCAGGATTCTCCAGTGAAAATTGGGATTGTGGGCAGGTCAGGTCAAGTAAAGCAAAGGTTAATCCAGGTGATGGGTTATGTTGGGCTGGATCAGAGCAACCATTGGCAAGCACAAGATTTGTGGCTGGTAACACACCTGGTCAGAGAGCTAAGAGGGTAATCAGGCTGGGCTGCAGTTCCCAGCAGTGTGAGAGCTGAAATATGGGGCAGCTTACTGGGCTAGACATGGCTGCATCATCCCTTGACGTAGCTTGGGTCTGGGCTGTTCCAGACTGGGCTAGACTCTAGCACTCACTGGTACTTATAGGAGCCAAGCTAGGTGTAGGTCTAGGTTAGGTCTCAGTACCCACTGAACCAAGCAAAGCTGGTTCTGCTTTTGGGCCAGGCATGGCAGGGTTGTATCACCCAACAGTATTAGTCAGAATGGGTGTGGGTCAAGTCAGGCTGGGACAAGAACCCACTGATGTGCATGAGATCTGCCACTAGGAAGTGAACTGATGGGAGAGCCTGTAGAACTCCTCTATCAGGGTGCAGTCCTTACAGGTGAGTGCAATAACAAGGCTTGGGAGCGGCCCAGAACTGGCCAGGTTACAATACCTGCTGGCATACCTGTGGGTCAGATCTGTGGGCGGCCAGGTTGGGCCAGTTCATAAAACCCACTGGCAGATCTAAGAACCTATGTGGTTGGCAGGGATGGGCTGGGCCACTGCAGCCATTGGTTTGTGAATGAGATGGGCCTGAGGACAGAATTTACTGGGCAACTGTAACTGCCAGTGTGTGTGTAGGCTGATGTGTGATGGACTAAGCTGGGCCTTGCATTGACTGGCACACACAGAGGTCAGGTCTGGGATCATCACTGGTAAGGTTTCTTAAACAGCCCTCCTCCCCAGTTATACCAATGAACTTAGAACTCTGACCAGGAGGATAATCGCAGGATCTGTGGTCTGACCATGGAGTGAATGTGTCAGAACTGGGTCTCCATGGTTACTGAGGCCTGTGTAGTGGTTGGCATGCCCAGATGTTCATGGAGGGCATGACAACCAGTTCATCGAGGTCTGCAGAAGATGTCTAGTACCATGGAAGGCAGAACAAATCGGACAGCTCTAGTGGCCAAGCTTTGACAGCAAGTATCTGGGCAAATTGAGACTCTAAGGTTGACTATGAGAGCCAATGGAACTTAAAATAATTTCTTCAATCTTGGAGCCAAAAAATCAACAGCATCTCAGAACTAATGAAACCACTTAAGCAGTATCCTCAGAATATGCTCCACATCAGGGACCCTTGGATGACATTGAGTGGCAGTCCACTATTCCAAGGTACTGAGGTAGTTGGCTGCTGGGAGCAGCCCTCTCCCCTTCTCTGCCCACTTTCCCCAGATACAGGAAGGAAAAAGGAGATTGGAGATAATTGTCTCATCTGCTTTACCTGCTTTTCCTCACCCTAGTCAGTGGTCCACATGGACATGCTTCTTTCATATCTATGTAAGCATCATCAAAATAATATAAATGTATTATTTTAAAATGTCTAATGCACTGTACCTTGTTGGCAGATGCTTCAATAACATTGAAAAATAATGTATATTCTAATTTGATTCATATTCACTGTGCAGTAAATGAATGTCCCTTGTTTTTTTGTATATTCTATACTCTTAGTTTCCATGAAAGAAGCATTAAAATGCTAAATAATATAATTTTGAAACCCACTTAAAAGGAAAAAAAATTCTCTTTCTGTGTTGATAAGAAATATCTTCAAGTATTAAAATCAAGGTTTGGAAGGCCTCCCATAAGTCGTGCTCAAACATCCTCCTTGCAGTAGAGGCTGCTTGGCCAGCCTGTTTAAAACTGCAACACTTCTCACGCTATTGCTATGATCCGCTTCTCCATAGCACATGCTGTATGATAAGTGTGTAAATATATGTTTTGTTTGTTGTTAACTGCTTTTCACTATTCCACAAATCCAGTGTTTTTATTTATTTTGATCACTGTGCCTGTACATATTGTGCTCTATAGTCATATGTTGGGAAAAATCAGTATGTGCATTTAAATAATTCTTGTAATAACAAAGCCACACACTACTTTGAAAACACACATGTGCTAATATATATAAAAAAGATTTGGAATAACATCATCCACATAGTTAATGGTGCTTAATTTTAAGGTAACACTGAAAACTCAAAAGGGCCTTTCATGTTTTATCACATGCACTTACATATTTGACAACTTTATATTTTAGAAGCATGATTCATGTGATTACAATGTTGGATACGCTATCAGAAAACAATCTACAACTAGGGAAAGTTGTTTTGATAATGAAGAGTAATAGATAATGACTATCCTTACCAGTTAGGAAAACACAATTTTAGATTCCAATCAGGAAATAGAATGGTACTGATAAATAAATAAACATACATATGATAAAACTTGTCTAATATTTGACACAAATTATTTAAAAAACACAAGGAAATATTACATAACAGATCTTTCAGATCAGTGTGTGAAAATAATTATGGAGTCATTAGAAGGAGGCATTGGAATAACTAGTGATTTACCTTATATTAAAAAGGAAAGTATAAATAGAAAGCAGAATAAGAAATAGTAACCACTGCACTGAAAATAGCATAAATTAATATTTTAATCCAATGTTACCTTGAAAATATATTGAACAAATGTAAAAATATATTGGAGTGAAATCTTTACTATATCAAGTTCACATTCAACACAAAGAAAATCTCTAAAATTCTTGTAGGTGTTCAAGCTTTTAAACATATAGGAATGATTCAACCATAAACTGGCAGTCCTATTTTTCTGACTTAATGTGACAATAAGACACTTGCTGATGTTTACTTTAAACTCTGTAATCTATGAAAGGAGTGTGTGGAATTGACAAATGTACACTCACAGAATTTTGAAAGGCTTTGAAATCACAGGAGTCCTAACCTTTGCATAAATGGAGACTTTCCACGTTTGTTTTGATTGTAGTTTAAACACAAACAGAAGGTGCTGGTTCAACGACATATCTGCACGAAGTAAACTGGGACAAAAGGTTATTCAATTGCCCAGGACAGGAAGAATCTGTCTCTCTATCATCCCTGTCAATAATAATTAGCCCTTTTTGCAGAGGGTGTTGCAGAAACAGTCAAAATGATTCTTCCAGGGAGGATACAATTTGGCTTACAGAAATCCATTACCAACAAATAACTGCTTGTGGAAGGAAACCACAACAAAGCATCAGACTTGGAAGTGATAAGCACAGCAAATTGCATCCTGAGCCTAGATTGGGTCTTATATAAGAAACTGTCATATTGCCAATTAACTAGTATTTTCTCAGTGTGATGACACTTTGAAATGGCTAAATACAAAACTGGGAAGAGAAAAGTGACTGCTTTCCGGCTCCTCCTTACCCTTCTCCCTCCCCACACTTCCTCAACACCTCATGCAGTCCCTCAAACCAACTACGCAAGGGAAAAACCAGCGCTCTTATAAGACTTTCCTGCCTCTGTTTCATAAGAGACCTGGAAATAATATAGCTTCAGTTTATAAACCAGACAGGACCTGGCCTGCTGTGTCAACATCGAAAATCAATCCAGGAGTCCCAACCCTGCTTTGTGGCCGTTAGGGCCACTTCAGAAATCAATCCTAGGGAAAAATGAAAGGGCACTGCCTTGAGGTGCAGGAACACAGATCTCAAATCACTCATGGCAGAGCCTGGATTCCCCCAGCGGCATTCAAATCTGGGCTCTCACTGTAGGTTTACAGGGGAAATCTGCCCTGGCCAAGTACATTAGATTTTTTTAGGCAATCTCCCCTTTCATGCTGAGGAACAGGCTGTATGGCTCCCCTTCACACAACAAGGAGAAACTGCCTCAGTTTGCCAACATGCTGATCCAAAAAGTGAAGACAGACATTGGTTTCTTAAGTGTTTAGAATAGTTACATCTTTATCTGATATCCTTTTCTTAGCTCCCTCAGGCTGTATGAACAAAGCACATAGGCTTCAACAATAGAATATTTTCTTCAAGTTCTAGAGGTCAAAAATCCGTGATTAAGGTGGTGTCTCCTGGCTTCTCTTTCCCTTTGTCTTTGCACGTTCCTTCTGTTGGTGTCTGTGCGCTCATCACCTATTCTTTTGAAGGACCTCCCACTCATATCGATTAGGGTGTATCCTCATGACTTCATTTAACCCTGATTACCCCCTTAAATACCCTATTACCCAAGTAGCTACATTTTGAAGTACTGGGGTTTAGGATTTCAACATGAGAGGAAGAGGGAAACAATGACAGTCCATAATGATTTGATTGGTATAACTTGCAGACTCATGATTTTATATTTTAGAAAACAAGAATCATAATCTATGTCAATGACCTGGGAGGAGACAGTGGTTTGAGACCCCAATGTGGGGAAAATGTTCCAAGGGTGTTACTTGAGTTGTCTTGATCTTCTGAGAGGTTGTCACTTTTGTTACATTAAAGGGACAAAATTGTTTCTAAGACCTGTAGGTTGTCCTTGTCAGCCTCAGTGTGCTCATAGATCTAGGTGTCTGTTGCAGAACATGACTTGTATTGTTGTTCAAACTTCCCTACATTCCACCGTATGATGAGGTACTTGAAGTCATCTGTTGACTTAGATGAGTTGGCTGTCTTGTCTTTTGTATTCATCTTGGTACGCAATCCATTCTTGCACAAGGGTCAGGAATTGAGGTGGCTCAGTCTTGCAATGTGTGCTGCAGGACTGGACTACATGTAGGGTTCAAGTACAGCGGTCTAATTGGGAAATCCCTAAGAATCCTCCCCTGGAAGATCTTCAGAACTTGCTGTCTTGTGCACCAGCTTGTACCAGATTGGATCAATCTTCCGCCTGCATCAGTCAACGTGTGTGCCAGTGACTGCAGTTGCCTGATCAGTCTCACTCTCAGCCCTGGATTTCATACCAACCTGAGGGTGCTGCAGCATAGTCCAGGCCAGACCACTCCAAGGCCCAACTCTCTTGTGTACTGGTAGGTGCTGCATCCTAGTGGGGGCATCTCTGAAAAAATCCTAACCTGGCCCACCTGCAGCCCTGGATTTTATGCATACCAGCTAGTACTGCAGCCTAACTAACCCAACCATCTCCCAGACTTGTTCTAGTGTGTATTGGTGGATACTGTGGCCTAGCAAAAATAAGCCCTATGGGGCTTATTCCAAGTCTCATCTCTTATGTAAGCTAGTTCATGCTGAGACCCTGCCCAGCATGGCCCACCACAACCCTCACTAATTAGTGCTATGACCCAATTGGGATGACACCTAAGGACTCCTACTAAACCCAACCCTGGTCCCAGCTCTATGTGCATCAGTAGTGCTTTGACCCAAACTAGCAAGACCTTCTGGATCCCCCCTTTTGATCCACCTCATCTCATCTCCCTTGATTACCTATGGATGTAGTGGCCAGGTCTGTGAAAGTCCAAAACAATCATCTCATATATGTCAAACAAGCTCTCAGTGACCCCCACTCCATCCCTTCCCCAGTCCCCTGGACCATAATAATTGAAGGTCCCTCCAGATACTCATGGCAACACTGATGGCAGTGGTGTGGCCCTAGCTGGCAAGCCGTTGCAGTGGCATGGCGGGTACTCCATCCCTCCCCTCCTAGACCTTTAACATACATACATACATACATACATACATACATAAAAAATAAATAAATAAATAGATTAATAGGTAACTTTGATGGCACACTGGTATAGTTACCACACATTCGCACTAACCAGCCCCAGAATGCCCACCAAGTGTTGGTTGCTTTTCTCCCAGCAGGATGACATCTGCCTGGGTACAAGGCAATCTAGGCTGCTGCCTACAGCTAAGAGTAGTTCCCTTTTCTGTCTACTCTTTCCTTTGGAGATATCCAGGCTCCCTCTGCACAGCTATAGTTGACCAAATCATATCTCCAGCTGTAAGTTCTCTTCTAAATTTAATTTCAGCTTTGTATTCTAAGGTTCCATTTAGATTATCCAAACACTTCAAGAATGGCTCCTAACTCAAGTTCAAAAATTTGATCATTTCATAGGCTTACCCTACATTGGAAGAAAAATTCACCCTTCCAGTTCTTAGCCCAAATCCAAACATACTTAAGATATCCTTGATTCCTCCTTTTTAATTAACAGTGCATATTCAGTCCAACAGAAAGTTTTCTCGAGTTAAGGTTTTATCTTAAAGCACATGCAGAGCTGAGTGCTCAACCTAGCAGTTAAGACACTGACTGGAACAGCAGATTTTCATATTGAAGAGTCTGAGTTCAAGCTGCATCTACTCCATTTTTGTTTATCATTATTAGAAAGAGAGCTATATATATTTGGATTGGAAAGTCAGATATAAACAGAGGAGAAGAGACAGAGAGGAAGATCTTCCACCCCTGATTCACTCCCAAAAGGCCGCAATGGCTGGAGCTGTACCAATCTAAAGCCAGGAGGCCGGAGTTTCTTCTGGGTCTCCCACATGGGTGCAGGGTCCCAAGGCTTTTGGCTGTCCTCAGCTGCTTTCCCAGGCCACAAGCAGGGAGCTGGATGCGAAGCAGAGCTACTGGCACAAACCGGCACCCTTTTGGGATCCCAACACGTGCAATGTGAGGACTTTAGCCACTAGGCTACCTCACTGGGCCCTACTCTATTTTTTATTCCATCTTCCTGCAAATGTACACATCGAGAGGCAGAAGGTGATTGCTTAAGAAGCCATCATTACCTACATGGGACACAGGACTCTCAGCTTCAACTCAGGTCTGTCCTGAATACTTCACGAACTTGTGGAGTGAACTCGTCAACAGAGCTCTCTCATTTGTCCAAATCTCTCTCTCTCTCATCTCATCTTAAATAAATAAACTTCAGACTCCAGTCATCCTACCTACCCCTTTGCCATCACTTTGGTCCATGCTTCAAGTTTGAAGTGTTACTCTAATGAAATTATCCTTTTCACCTTCATATTACATTGTCAATAAAGGAGTGGAAGTGACCTTTTGAACCATGAATCAGATCATGCCATCTGTCTTCCAAGGTCTGGAAAGGCTCCTCATCTTTGGAGTGAAGCCTACTACAGCCAATAAGGCTCTGCATGCTTCGTTAGTTCTCTGACCTCCCCTGCTTCAGCTACACTGCCTTTCTTGCCGTTTCTTAAATATAGCAGAAACATCCCTTCCTTTGAGCTTTTAGGTTTGTTGTTTTCTGTGCTTGGAAAAATCTGTCCATAAATATCTTGGCTAGCTTGCTTACCTCTGCCAACCTGTAGTTCCATGTTCATTCTGATCACTCTATTTGAAATAGCAGCAAAGCTCTTCCTGGCATTCCAAATCCTTTTTACTTTTTACCTTTTTAAACTTTTCTAAAGAGATTTATTTATTTTTTTTTTATTGCAAAGTCAGATATACACAGAGGAGGAGAGATAGAGAGGAAAGTTTTCCATCTGATGTTTAACCCCCAAGTGGCCACAACGGCTAGAGCTGAGCCAATCCAAAGCCAGGAGCCAGGAGCTTCTTCCAGGCTTCCCACGTTGGTGCAGGGTCCCAAGGCTTTGGGTCATCCTTGACTGCTTTCCCAGGCTGCAAACAGGGAGATGGATGGGAAGCAGGGCTGCTAGGACATGAACCAGTGCTCAGTTGGGATCCTGGCATGTTCAAGGCAAGGACTTTAGCTGCTAGGCTATTGCACCTGGCCCTTTACTTTTTACCTCTAAACATACCTCAGAATCAAAGTGTTTTTTACGTTTGTTCATCATTCCTCCCTCTGCTAGTAAGATACTTCTACAAGGCAGATTTCTTTGCAAAACGGAGGGATAATTTCATTTATTTGAAACATAGAGTGCTGGCATGGGCTAGAGAGACAGAGCTCTCACCAAACAAGTGCAAGTATTGGGGTTTGGTGAGGCAAAAGCTAGAAACCAGAGATTCCATGTGAGTGACAGGAGCCCAAGTACTTGGGACATCTTCTGCTGTTTCCCCAGGCACTTTATCTGGAAGAAAGATTGAAAGTAGTACAGCCCAGCCATGAACCAATATTGCATCGTACAGTGCCAGTGTCGTAGGCAACAGCTTAATCCGTTGTACCACAATGTTGGTCCCAGGTAAAGACTTGTTTAAGAGTTCAACATGTCAGCTCAATGGCTAAATCCTCACCTTGCAAAGGCCAGGATCCCCTTTGAGCACCCCAGGTTCCCAAATGGGTAACAATTTATATCCTGGTTGTTCCACTTCTAGTACAGCTCCCTGATTATAACCTGGGAAAGCAGTAGAGGATGAACCAAAGCCTTGGGACCCTGCATCTATATGGAAGACCTGGAAGAAGCTCATGGATCCTGGCTTCAGATCTGCCCAGCTCCAACCATTATAGCCATGTGGGGAGTGAACCAGTGGATGGAAGACCCTTCCCTTTCTGTCTCTCCTGCTCTCTGTAAATCTGGTCTGACTTTTCAATAAAAATAAAAGTAATTTAAAATTTCGATTTAGTCCACTGGTATATTCTAAGGACTTACATCAGTATCGAACATCTAATAATAACTCATTAAGATTTATCAAATTATTAAATGAAAGGTCATAGGTATCAGATTTGAATGATCCTTCATAGTTGCTAGAGAGGAATCTAGAAACAATATCCAAGATCTCTTACTACATGTCAAGGATACATTCCTTGTCATGCATAGTCCTCTTTCGGTTTGTTGCAGCCTACAGTCCTCTTTCCAGAGTAATATTCTTTTTTTATTAATTACATTGCATTTTGTGACACAGTTTTATAGGTACTAGGATTCCCCCATCCCCTCCCCAAACTCTTCTCTCATGGTGGATTCCTCCACCTTGTTGCATTACCACAGTTCAAGATCAGTTGAGATTCTTTCATTGCAAGCTTATACCAAGCATAGAGTCCAGCATCTTATTGTCCAGACAAATTCAACGGCTTGTTGGAGAGACCATCTCTGGTCTAAAGGTAGAGCCGGCTGAGTATCACCCCCATCAGTTAAAAGCCCCAACCTAACATCAGCAACAATGTACAATGTTATGGAATTAATTGACATAGAATTGAGTAACCAACATGTTTTTAAAAAAAATGCAAGTTCTTTACCACATCCTGTGACACCTTCATTGACATTTCAATTTTAGTTTATACACGACCGAGTTCTATACACCTTAAAATGGGTATAGATTACTATTCAACTATCTCGTGTCTATTTTCATTATAGTATTTAGCATTATACAGCATTGAAGCATAATTTTGCTGAACTTGGCTTCTTTTTTTTCTGGGTGGTCAAGACTGGCTTAAAACTCTAACAAAACATATGTCAACAGTTTAGGTGCAGAACAGTTTTAGGAGGGGCGGGCAGAGAAATCCTCAATACCCTAGTGAGGAGTAACCAATCTTTGTGTCCCACCTAGCATGGTGTAAGTGAATCCCTGCTGACCGTTTCCTGTCTGATTCCAAACTTTCCTTGTTGTTCTCTATCTATTCTAAAGTTTTGATTGTTTGTTTGTTTTGAGGGGTTTCTGGAGCGATTCTGATGGTCATTGCAAGAGAGGGTGGGAACCCAAAGTTGGAACCAGGCAAGGAACAGAGAAAGCTCCCCTCCTTAGTCCCGAAGGAAGTTTACTCTTAAATATACAAAACAAAAATATATAAACTACAAATACAATCAATTTTATGAATAAAATATTTCTAAATAACAAAATCAAATATATGGTAATACATACGCTTTTTATGATTAAATGATACCATCTGGCATTTGGTTTAATAGCAACCATAATTTTGAAGTAGTGATGAGTACAAATGATATTTCAAGATGTCCACAACTAGTGTAACATGATATGAGTGTGTCTGTGCCTTCCATTGTGAGCAAAGTCATAGCTACTGAAAGAAACATCATGCTTTGTTTCCTGAATTCACAAATAAAGGAAATGCTGAGTTTTAGCCAAAATGTAAAAAGAAGCTGTATTTTAACAAAAGCTTAATTTCATGCATTGGAAAGCCCTGTGAAGAATGATAATGGGTGAAAGCAGCCTTTCCCACCCACTCCAAAGTGCTATTGGATTGTAGCAGAAAGGGCAATAATAAGTGATTTGGAAAAAGAAATACAAATCCAGACGAATTCTGGGCCAAGATTATTGCTACAAGTGTGTAAACTATCATTCCACTTTAATAAAAAATCAAACCTGCAAGTAATTGAAGAGTGATTATATGTATAGTTCATGTAGAAAGGACTACGTGGAACTGTGGGACTGACTAACCACAGCAGAATGCTAAGAGATCATATCCTGAGAGCTGTGCTACTGTGTAATTCACTATGTATTTATGTATCTAAGATGAAACAAAATGTTTAAAATATGCATTTCTAACTATTTCTATTATTCTTCACTAAGGATTATTTTCTCAAATTTGCTTTTTTTTTTTTTTTGAATGTTGAGTGACAGGAGAGAGAGAGAAACTTCCATCCACTGGGTCACTTTCAAAATTACCAAAACTATCAGAGTTTTCCCGGAGTAAAACTAGGATCCCAGAGCTACAAATAGTTCCCCACAAGGGTGCGGGGACCCAGGTACCTGTGCCATTTTCTGCTGCCTTCTCAGGCATGTTAATAGGGATTTAAATGGGAAGTATAGCAAGCAAAGCATGAATCAGTGCTCTGATATGGAATGCCAGCATTGCTGTCAGTAGGTTGGCCTATTACATCACAACCCCAGCCCCAGAATCTTTTTAACTGATCAACAAATTGGCAATTCATGAATTAGGGGATCTCTTTCGCAATTCTTTGCCCTCAGTTTCTCCTAATATTTTTACCATCCACATCACACAGATGTTTTAGAAAACAGCCACCACTCTTTCAGATTTCAGTGGATCAAATTTGGCCCCCTGATTTTTCAGTCTTGAAATAGCTTTCTGAACTTTTACAATCTTCTCCCCATTTTCAATATGTCAAGAAGGCCATTGTGCGAAGATTGCTGTCATTGGCATGTTGTAAAGGTAATATTTTGCACATTCAGTGCATATAATAGCACATTATTTATATATCCATATCATTGCCAGTACACTGATCTTGCACTGGTATGTAGAACCGTATTTTCATGTTACTCTGAACCCAATATGTAAGTTAATTTAAGGATTGCATATCTAGTGCAAAAACCATTGGATATAGATTGTTACTGGTTACTAAAGGCAGAATATAAGGTTGAATACCTCATAATTATTGAATGAATAAGGGAATACAGTATCACCTGAATGTTTTGCTTGCAAAATTTGACTTCAATTTGGATTCCTCTTGTTCTTTTAAAATAAATTCCTGAACAAATATTCAGAAAGGTCTTAGTTTTATTTTCTAAAATTTAAATGTCAGTAGCTATACCTAGCATCTATAAAAGTTCTTTGGTACTGTCATCAAGACTTTGAGAAATGCTGCAATTCAGTGTGGTTTCCTAGCATTCAAAATGCAAAGTAATTTAGGTCATGGTATCTCCATTACTTATATGGAATTTTACCAATAATCCAGCCACATTTTGTCATCTAATAGATGATACAGATTTGATTTGGGAGAAAAGTAACACTAGACACAAAGTATAAAAATATTGTTAATATGAGTAATATTTACATTTTTACCTTCATAAAATAGCAATACTGAGACAGGGCCAAGTACTGAAATCCAACAAGTTCTTCTAGCTGCCCAAGGTTTCTTTAGAACTTATTTTTTTGTCAATCTCAATTGTTTAAGGGACTTTATTTCAGCTGTGTCTCCTCACCAAAGGCAAATACTCAGCAATGTGGTGGAGAGTTCACTGAAAATATTAGCTAATTGAAATCCTTTCCCATTGGAATGATCTCCCTAGTAAGTCTGAGTTGTCAAAACTCCATAAGTTTTAAATAATAGCTTGATTGAAGCAATTAAAAATTAGCAAAAAAACATAAGAAGAAATATAAAAATCAACAAAAAGCATAAACCAAATAAGTGAATTGTGTAGTTTTTATTTATTCTTTCTTTGTATTTTTAGTTATTATTTTCCATGATACGGCTTTGTAGGTATAAGGATTTCTCCCCATCCACCTCCCCTTCCTCTATCTCTATTCTTCCCCCTTCCTGCATTCCCCACCACCATGCAGTCACAAATCCAACATTCTGCTATTTAAGTATATCATGGTATTGTAGGTCTGGGCAATGATACAAAATCTAGAATCATATTGTTAAAGTGTAATTAACAGTTTCATTTGGACCCTTCCTTTTATTCAGGGGTAGTGATGCATACTCAACACACCTTCACTTCCCAGTATGCTAGTCTCCAATATGTAGTTCATATATGAGAATATATGTATACACACATTTACCTATATATCTATATGCTTTGGATTTTTGCGTAAATGCTGTCTTGCATCAGAAAGAACATATGATATCTCCAGTCGGTACCATTTTTTTGCAAATGATAGAATTTCACTCTTTTTAATGGCTGAGCAGAACTCCTTGGATTTTATGTATCACAGTTCTTTTATCCATTTTGTAGTGAATTATCTCCAGTGATCTAAAATATCCCCAAAAAGGACATCCAGTTGTAAGCAAAATTTGTAATGAATATCAGAGACAAATAATTTCAGGCAAATATAGTTTGCTACGTTACGGATACTGTCATCTGATTCTTCCACAGGCACCACAAATTTAGCATTTTCTTTTCATATTGTACCAGTTTTCTTGATTGTTTCAACATATTTCCATTTGTCAAGACCAAAATTAATGACTGCATATTCTTATTCTCAGAAATCCATATACAACTAATTAGTAATTCCAATGGATTTTCTGAAAGTTCTCTATTAGTGTATAAATTCAAGTTTTGTGAAGCCACACATATTAATTTTGACTTGTTCATTGTGATGCATAAAATATCTGATGATTTTTGTTTCGAAAGAGTATATGTAAAATAATACTCTGCTGTCTTCCCATTGTTTAGATGTTGAATGTTCTTTAATTTTCTATAATATCTGAATTCTTAACATGTCCATTAAGGCTTCATTATTTACTTCTAAACAATAGATTTACCATTTACTTAGGTTCGTACGCCCTCTCTTTCCTGTACTCCAAACAAGTGTTGCAGTCTCAAGGCGGTTTCCCAAGAAGCACATCCCAAAACAAGGATTTGAATAAAAGTCATATGTTATTTAGAGGATGTTTCCAAGATGTACCAATAAAAGTGTAGGAAATGAATTAAGAATGGAAAACTGTCAAGTAAGTGCAGCATCAAGTAGAGTATAAAAGCAAGGAAATACAGGGGGAAAGTGAAGAGCAGTTTTGCATCTGCATCACCGTACAATGGTATCGTCTATACTTTACAAATGAGGCACAAGTTGCTCAGACGTGTTGTGTCCAAAATTTACTGAGTCCTAAGATGTGGATTCCCAATTAAAACTCAGTATTCCTTATACATACTCTTTATTCTTGGTCTAATAACCAAACGACTTTAACCAGAATTGAATATGTACCACATCCATAAAATAGCTGAAGATCAACTGTCCCAAACATGACCCCTGTTATTCCAAGGATCAGCAGCAACATATGAGACGGATTGCTCTAAAAGTAATCACTTTATATGAATTGCTCCTATATGAATAGTTCTAAAATCTGAGTGTGGTATTTAAAAAATGCCGAAATTTCCAATCAACAGCTTAAGCATTGCCTATTTCTCCCTCTTGAAACTCCTCTATCCCTTGAGATCTTCACGATTACAGTGGTTTGCAAAAATTGAAAACGGAACTAAACACTCTCTCACACTGAAGCCTGCAAAGATCCAATATGTCAAGTAATCAACTCCACTGTATCCTGGTACCGCATAGCTCACAATGAAAAGTGGTCCCACACACTCCACTAGTTTTACTGGTCTCCCACTGCAGATGACGCTCTGACCTCAATGCTACTCAACTGTTCTTCAAGCAGGTAAACAGATGTTGTGCCCTTGGGACAACTGCTGAGCTTCTGGTGTTCTTGAAATCAGTGCTCAATGATTTCAGCTTCCTCCACAGATATGTTAAAGCCTTCACTGGCTGTGGATAACAAAATAAGATGATTCAAATATCTCCCACCTAATATGGCTAATTGCTTTTTTATTTGCCTTCTTTGTCTTCTTACTCCTACACCCTGTATCATCAGTCTAATATTAGAGCACTTGTTTTATTTAACTGGTGTGAATCTCAGTCTACACATTCAAATTAGCAGGAAATATGCAATCACTTATAATATAAAACTCCATCCTTGTGTTCATATTCTAAGACTTACGTTTCTTACATGGGTGGGGAGAACTTTAAGCAGCATTCATGATTATCTAGCTCTCTGGGGAGTCATAAAGAGCATACTTGCTTTCAAAGTAGGGGTATTTGTTTCCCAAGCATTGCCCACTGATGAACAGCCACTAAGCTGCCCTTTGTATATCCCCACATGACCCTTCTAGGCTGCTGTCACATTGTCAGAAAGTTGAAATGGGAACAAGAGCCAGAAATTGAAGCAGATCATGTATTCTGATATGGGACAAGATAAAGGATTGCTGCTCCTACTACACCTCTTTAAAAATGATCAAAGCTGCACTGTGCTAGAGCAAGTTAACCAGCAGCACCTTATGTGGGCACTGGTTTAGGTCTTTCTACTCCTCTTCTGATGCAGCTCCCTGCTAATACAGATGGTAAAGCAGTAGAAAATGGCCAAGTCCTTGCAGTGCTGGCGTCGGACAAGCCCAGCTCCAGCCATTGCATCCATATGGCTAGTGTGAACTAGTGGATGAAATTTCTCTCTCTCTCTCTCTATCTATCTCTCTCTCCTCAACTCTCCTCTTTCCCATCTCTTCCCCAGAAATTTTGTCGTTCAAATAAATAAACTCATTTTTTAAAGTTTTTCCATTTTTATTTTATTTGAAAAAATGAGAAAGAGAAGACGTACAGGAAGAGAGGAACGAAACTTACATTCACTGGTTTGCTCAACAAATTCCTTCACTAGCTAGGGTTAATAAAGGGTGAAATCAGAAGCCTAGAACTCAATTCAGATCCCCTTGCAGGACACAAGTATGTGAAATATCACTGCTATTTCCAGCGCATGCGTCAATATGAAGCTGGTTTGAAAGTGGTACAGCACTCAGAAATGGTGTGTGAGCATCCCAAGCAATGATTTCACCACTACATCAAGGAGCCACAGCACTGTTGCCCTTGCATGCAACCTATTTCAATAATTCCAGAATCCTCTGACTATTCCCTACCCACCCTCCTTTTAAGAAGGAATTGCTTACTTAATGTTTAAGTTGGTGTTCTGGCTACTAATTTACTCTCTAGTGAGATATTCTGCATAAAATACAAATATGGGAAATATCCGAATACATTACTTAATGTGGTTTAATAAATCTTTTTTTAAGATTTATTTATTTTTATTACAAAGTTGGATATACAGAGAAGAGGAGAGACAGAAAGGAAGATCTTCCGTCCGATGATTCACTCACCAAGTGAGTGCAACCACCAGTGCTGGGCCGATCTGGAGCCAGGAGCCAGGAAGTTCCTCCAGGTCTCCCACACCTTGGGTGCAGGGTCCCAAGGCTTTGGGCCATCCTTGACTGCTTTCCCAGGCCACAAGCAGGAAGCTGGATGGGAAGTGGAGCTGCCAGGATTAGAACCGGTGTCCATATGGGATTCCGGCACATTCAAGGCTAGGACTTTACCCATTAGGTCACAGTGCTGGGCCCCTAATCAATTTTAGTATCAATACACTCACCATCAAAGGTAATGGGTGAGGGAAGATATGATAACAGTAGTTAGGAAAGATTTTTCTGAGGCAGACCTGAGTTTCATTTGTCACCGTGGGATAGTCAGCTCTCTGCATCCATGGACTCTACACCAACAGGTTCAATATCCTTGGGTTCAGTGAACCACAGATCACAAAACATCACCCTTCCCCTAAAAAAAAAATCAGCTGTGTCTGTATTGCAAACGTTTCCCTCGCGATTGTCTCTTAAACAATACAGTGCAGTAAGTATTTACACATTATTAAATGTTATAAGTAATCTGACAATGATATAAAGTAGACAAGATTTCATGCAAATTACCACATCAGACTTGACATTATTTGAATTCAGTACCTTCAGGGGTCCTGAAACTAATAACCCCATAGATATCAAAGGACAGTCATACTTTGTCACATTATATTGGAGTTTTTCTAGATAAAGCCACCCTTAACTCTTGTACAATGATGAGATTATATTTCTGTGACTGTTTCTGTCTTGTAACTAGTGTCTTCTTTGTGAAAAATCAGAAAAACACTGAAACAAAATGGCCATTCAGTTAAAGAGTGCATAGCCATTCTCCTCGTGAGATTCTGAAGAGGCTGTTCAGAGGCTGCTTAAAAAAAAATAAAAAGGAAGGAAAGTAAGAAAATGCAAACTGCTAGGTTTCAGTTAAATAACTGTGTTTATTACAATTTAAAGTAA
Source organism: Ochotona princeps (assembly GCF_030435755.1). Taxonomy (NCBI): domain Eukaryota; kingdom Metazoa; phylum Chordata; class Mammalia; order Lagomorpha; family Ochotonidae; genus Ochotona; species Ochotona princeps. The sequence goes on from NC_080833.1 coordinate 70,171,090, forward strand.
TAGTTATTAGTCAGTCAATTATTTGTTATAAACAAATAAATATTCTCCCACTTGTTAGTCCCCAAGGCTTTTCTTAATCCCATCGAGATTTACTTCCTGTGAATTTCTGAGTAATCAAAAGTTATAGGTTGGATACATCTTGTCTAGGGACACCCATGGTGTAACAGCTTCATTTTTTTCTTTTCATTTCAAAGGAAATGGCCCATCCAGAGTGAAAATTGTGGGGTTTTTTTGGTGGTAGAGTTTATTTTCCTCTTTGTTGGTGCGGTTATTGTTGCTGTTGTCTTAATCAGATAGTTATCTCAAACAGAAGTAATCAAGTTTCTTTTTTCATTGCCAACTCCCTCCACCCTTCTTAGTCAATCCATGCTGTTAAGAAAATACCCTTGTTAGCAATGTGATTCATCTTTTGTGTGTGTGTACAGCTGAAACAGCTGGAAAGATCATCATAAAGAAATCTTTTCAGATGGTCCCCACAAAGCTAAAATATCATTTCAGATATGGTAATATCTCAGGGTTGCAAGTATTTTCTGAGATCTAATGTGGTTTGTGAAAAAGAAGAAGAAAAAATTTATATTCTACAATGATCAAAAAAAAGAAGGTTTAATTTTGAGCTCCACAATCTGTTCTAAACTGAAGCTATTGTCAGGCCATTCTCTCTTCATATCTCAGCAATAGCTGGAGACAAGTATTTGCTCTGTAGATTAAAAAAAGAAAGAAAGAAACTGACTTCCTCTGTCCAAGAAGTACATAAAACCCCTACTGTGACAGACATGACTCTCTGGGTTTTCAGATGAATGATTAACGTGTTGTCATGCTACCACTCAAGATCATAATTTGATTTACAGATTGAATTTAATCATTCCATCGAGAGTAAGACTAAAAAGGAATGAGATTCACAACAATCACAGGAAGGCTAAATAAAGCCTAAATAGAACTCTACAGAGAAAACAGATTTTAAAAAAATTATAGTGCAAAAACAGAATAAAGAAAAAAATTAAAATGACCATGGATTTATTAATATTTGCATTCAATATATTTGTTCAAAAATATTCAGAGCATCTTCTACAACTGGAAATGTGGTTCATAGGCTAATCCTCCACCACGTGATACCAGCATATCATGAGGGTGTGAGTTTGTGCTCTGGTTGCTCTACTTCCAATCCAGCCTCTGCTTGTGGTCTGGGAAGCAGTAGAGAATGTAGGATGTAGGAAAACAGACATCCATGTGGGAGACCTGGAAGAGGCTCCTGGATCCTGGTTTCAGATCAGTTTGGCTCCAATGGTTGCAGCCATATGGGGAGTGACCCAAGAAGACCTTCTCTCTCCATCTCTCTTTCTCTGAAACTCTGCATTTCAAATAAAAATAAATAAATAAATGTTTCAAATAATGAATCTTTCTTTATATTTAAAAGAACTTTGCTCCTAATGGCACCTAGAAATCTACTGAAAACTTCTATTATAATTAATTGTTGTAATAAAGTAATCAAAGGTAAATTGTAAAAAAAGAGGATGTAGTTTGTGTCTTTAATGTGCTAGAAAATTGCCTGTTTTACATCAAGATGCACTCAGCTGAAGAGACTACCGATATATCTCATTGAAGCTATTTCTTCTCTTCATGTTTTGACAAAGTGGAAAATAACTCTAAGAGAAAGCTGATGAAGAGATATTAACAGCTTCCTCAATATTTTCCTTTAGTTGAAAAGAATCATGGAAAAGATGACTATTAAAATATAGTCAAATATTACATGGATGGTTTGAACTCATTAAAAGTTACAACTGAGGATTTTCTGTTCCATTCTTTTCCTGCCCACATATGGAGAGCTCATTATAAGAGTGCTTTCTAACTAGCCTTGAAGTTCCTGAATGCTTTTCTACTTGAGAAATATACACAATTTGTCAATCAGAAAGGTACTGTTTGTTAACTGGGGACATAAAACCCATTCAAAACTAATTAATTGAAAAGTGTGAGATCCTTAGAGAAAATTAGATGATTTTTAAATGTAGGACTCATTAAGTCAAATCTCTTACAACAGGTAAAAGGAAGAATTTGGTCAATTGGTGTTTAGCTCTAAGTGTCTCTGTGTGTGTGTGTGTGTGTGAGAGAGAGAGAGAGAGAGAATAAGTGCGAGAGAGAATGTAAGTATGGAAGGGGGAGCATAAAAGAATCAGAAAGAGATAGCATGACAATAAAATAGAAAAATAACATTCATCCAGAGATCTGCAAAATAAAAGACAACAGGAAAATCCTCTTCCCTACTCAATTTTTGTCAGCTTCTAATGTGTGTGTGATTCATTCACTCATTTATTCTTCCTTGCTCAGTAGAATTTGACACTCTGAAACTGACCAGACATCATTGTCCCAGAGCAAAATGTCAAATAAGTCAGTTAAGAAAGACAGCAGTAGTAGAGTATTTGAGCCCAGTGTCAATGGAGTTCAAGGTCCTAAACCTCGCAATCTTAGTGATTATTAACTCCTCTCTCCTATCTTGCTAAACCCTTACTACCCACAAAACCATAATAGATGGGTTTTACCTATGTGTTTGTACACCAAGCTGCACACTCATCCACCCTTTACCATGATTTATTCGTAGATTTCTTCTATTATTTATCTGTCTGACAAATTCCTACCTGCTTTTCAGGACATAGCTCCAAAATATCAGTTTTAGGGCAGTCTCCCAAGGCACTTGTAGGCAGCCAGGTCCTTTATTCCCTCTGTTTTCTTTCATTAGACATGGAGCATTCCTCCATTTCGTGTTCTTTTTTCCCACTGGGCCAGAAACTTTCAAATGACAGGGATGATGATCTATTTATGTTAGCATCCTCACTCTATAGTAAAACTTCAAGAGCAAGATAGATAGTGTACAGAGTTTAGAGGATAAATCAATGATGGTAACAACAAATTCCAAGCCAAAGAAGTAATACCACATTTTCTAAATCTGAGAGTACCGTAAGAGAAAATTATATAAACATGGACAAATTTTTTAATCTGTAAAACCTCACTCAATTCTTTGACAAGCAAGTGTTTACTCTGTGCCAACATACACTGAGCACACAATGTGGATATTGGAACAGCCAAGGTTATGTGGCTTGTGTTCCTGTGACTCACTGAAAGGCTTTCCAGAACATCAAATCATCCTCTCTCCTTCATTTTAAATGTATTTCTCAGGAGCCTTCATGTTCCCTGGAATTTCTATTAATAATTCCATTTATCCCAGTAATACAATATGTGTCAAACATCACAGGGTCTATGAGAGATTAATAACTTAAATTTGCCTTGACATGAGAAAAAAAATCTCTAGAAAAGGATTTTTATGCCAAATGAAGACTTTAAGGTGAATTGATAAAGAGCAATTTAAGACTGGCAGGTTGCCCTGGATAGCTGCTTGTCAGCACCACACCCAACTCACCACGTGTGACAGCTTCACCTTGAGTCCTAGGGCCTAGACATTGAATTATGATTGGACATCCAGGCACTTCCCACACATGTACAACGCCTGCCTTGTTTCCAACTCTGTGTTTTAAAACATATTCTGTCCACTTGTGATCATTTCTCTGCAATTTGGGCTTCGAGGCATACCTTCCTATAATAACTTCCTAATTTCGTTATATCTCATATTTCTATGACACTTTAATATGTGCGTTGTACCTATCCTCTTCACAAATCACTAAGCCCTTCACAGAAATGTGATTGAGAAGTTACGTTTCTTATTATACAAATGAGGAAAAGTTACTCATAGTGACAGAAAAATACCATGTTGAAAGGGAGCATGATAGCTCAACTGACTATCCCTCCACCTCCAAGTGCAGGATGTCATATGATCACCTGATCTTGTCCTCACTGCTCCACTTCCCATCCAGCTCCCTGCTTGTGGCCTGAGAAAGCAGTGGAGGACGGCCCAAAGCCTTGGGATCTTGCACTAACATGAGAGACCTGGAAGAAGCTCTTGGCTCCTGGTTTCAGGTCATCTCACCTCTAGCCATTGCAGCTGCTTGGATTGTGAACCAGTGGATGGAACACATTTCTCCCTGTCTCTTCTCTCTGTAAATCTGTTTTTCCAATAAAAAGTTTTAAAACTCTTTAATTTTTTTAAAATAAAAGTAAAAATCACAGTGGCAGACATAACAATTAATGAACCCTTGCTGAAATAATGTCCCGAATGGTCACAAATGTGTGAATGTCATCTTACATCATAAAAGAGAATCTGCAGATGTGATTAAGGCCAAGAGTCTTGAGATGGGGAGACTATTTCAGAGTTCTCAGCTTCACAGAGTCTTTTCTGCAGAGAGTGATAAAGAGATAAAATGAAAGCAGAAATAAAATGGAGGCATGGAAGTCACTAGAGTCATAGTTACTGACAATGAAAATGGAGGAAACAACCATAAACCAAGGAATACAAGTGCTTTCCAGAAGCTGGGAAACAGCCCTCAGCTAGCAGCCAGGGACACAATGAGACTTTACTGTCATGATTGCATTTGTGTAATGACTGCAGCATGAGATTAATGTAATCATATCTAGACGTAAACTTATGATGCTGAGTCAATGCAAGGCTAGTACCTTAACACTGTTAGTCTGCCTCTGCTCAAGGGATGACCTAAAAGTGTAAAGAAAAGCAAAGAAATTCCTCTAGAATTCAAGGCTGGTAAACTGAAATCTAGAAAAGCTATTCAGAAGAAATATCAAAGGACAAGTGATGAGCGCCAAAGCCTGTGCCAGACAACAATGCCGTACACTCCCACTGTAGCCAAAGTAATGACAAGCAACCTACACCATGCCTTGTAAAGCCCTGAATTCTCAGAGGCTATACAACACACAGTCTATTTTGACCTGAGAGTTTCTAAAAATTACTCCAAGCTATTTAAACATGGTATTTCAAGATACATATCAGAGCCTAGCTACTTTCACTAAATATTTGAAATACGTATCTGACCAATTAACTGACGTTTTCTCTAAATTTTTTTGCAAAAATAGATTAAGAACTTTTACTTCTCTGACTAAAGAAAGTAGGTATGGATCTATGGAAACATGTTTCTTAAATCATTGCTAGCTATTTGAAATAAGAAAGTTCCTAAAACAAAAATCAACAAAGTAAGGCTGTTTCTTAGAAACACCAAGAATTAGTAAGCTAAAAACAAACTGTGATTAGTAATGTGAATCCACGATATCCTTGGTAAAATGCTTACCATCGCAAAATGAGGAACAAGTGGAAAAACAGAAGCTAAGCCAACATAATTAAAGGGGCATAACATAGACCCAGATCTATACTGTCCTCCTAATACAACCAAATATGAAAAATTAACATGTACTCCTCAACATATTTCAACTGAACTATAGCCAAAATCTAAGAAAGTCTTAAATGCTGTCAAAGAAGACAGCCACACAATGGAAAAGTAAGAATTGTAGGAAAATAAGTAATGCAAAAATCCATATTGCAAAGCAAATCATTGTAGCATCTTTAAGATGTTGAGAAGGAACTCTTGTCTCAGAATCATGTATGACAAAATTATCTTCCAGGATCAAAGATAAAAATGAACATATTTTGATAAATAAAACCTGAGTTTATCAAAAATAAAACTTTATTACAAAAACTTTAAATGCTTGATACTTATTCAAGTTGAAGAAAAACAATCCCAAAAAGAATATCTGTAATTGAAGCAAGATATAAGCAAATATTTTGTTAAAAAAAAAAGTGTAAAGTATGACAAAAAATCTATTTTCCTACATTATTTTAATTTTGTTTTGTAATATCTGCAAAACAGAGTTTGGGCAAATTTTAGAATATAAATTAAGAGACATTTCATTAAAATTAAATTAATGTAAAGTTTATATTGTTCAAGTTAATATCTTTAAGTTCAAGTTTCTGCATTCGTGCTTAATAGTTTCCAAGGCTAACAAAAATAGCAACAACTTACTTTATAAATTATTAGGAAAATAGAACAAAAACAAACAGCTAATCTGCAAAGATAAAAAATAAAAACAAGTATTAAAAAAAGAGAGAGAGAGAGAAAGATAAAGGGAAAGCCTGACCTGAACTGCTAGGCAGAATTCAAAGAAATACTGATGGAGACAAAAACCAACTTTTTTTAAAATTATGCAACACAGGCTACTTGTAAATTATGAACAAGAGAAATGGCTACACATGAAGACACCAAAAAAACAAAATTAAAAGGTAGAAAAGGGCCCGGCGGCGTGGTCTAGCGGCTAAAGTCCTCGCCTTGGAAGCCCCGGGATCCCACATGGGCGCCGGTTCTAATCCCGGCAGCTCCACTTCCCATCCAGCTCCCTGCTTGTAGCCTGGGAAAGCAGTTGAGGACGGCCCAATGCATTGGGACACTGCACCCACGTTGGAGACCCGGAAGAGGTTCCAGGTTCCCGGCTTCGGATCGGCGCGCATCGGCCCGTTGTGGCTCACTTGGGGAGTGAATCATCGGACGGAAGATCTTCCTCTCTGTCTCTCCTCCTCTGTGTATATCTGGCTGTAATAAAATGAATAAATCTTTAAAAAAAAAAAAAGGTAGAAAAAATGATCATGACCTATTTTCATGAAAAAAAAAGAAAGAAAAAGCTAAAGTGGCTTCAGAATGTCAGATGAAACTTCTTAATTCCAAAAAAGCTGAGTGATAACATGAAAAATTCAAGGCCAGTATAGTGGTGTAGCAGGGTAAGATTCTCCAGATTACATTACCTTATATGCACACCAGTTCAAATAACTGCTGCTCCACTTCAGATCCAGCTTCCTGCTAATGCACTTGGGAAAATAAAATGTGACCCATATACTTGGCCCCTTCTTGCTCATTTCAGATGTCATAATGGAGTGCCTGGCTCTGGTAGCCATCTGGGGAGTGCATCATTGGTTGGAAGGGTCTCTCTTTCTTCCTCTCTCCCTTACAAATAACGAAGTATTTAAAGAGATGAAAATTTTAATACTGTAGAAGGAAATTATAATCACAAAGTGTATCCACTTGACAGATTAACTATAGATTGCATGGAGTGAGATTCAAAACCAATGCAGAAAGAAATACATTAATTTACATTCAAAGAAGAGATTTTTGATTATATCTCTCAAATATTAAGAGATCAAGCGATGAAATCATGCAAAGTATCTAGTATCTTATCAAAAGACAAACTTGATTTAACGGATATGTGGAAAATAGTCAAGGAACATTTAAATTACACATTTTTTCAATCATACAGGGTTATTTATAGAAATTGACCATGAGCTTGTATATAAAACAAATATGAATAATTCAAAATAATTGTTTTTATGCACACCATGTTTCCCTCCATGTATTATATTACATTATGAAAAAACAATCAAAATTAATCTATCTGTTTTCAAACATAATTTTAGTGTGCACTTGAATCAAAATGGATCAAAATGAATCGTAAAAATCAAAATGGATTTGAAACAGTACTCAGAATGAGACATAAGGAAAACATTACACATTAAATCTTCTGCGAAACAATAAAAAAATATTTAGTGGGAAGTCAGCATTAAATTTCTATGAGTGAGTGAGAATTAATGATTTAATGGTCTAATTTTCGTATTTGAGAGAAGGGAAAAGAATAAAATAAATTCAAGCAAAGCAGAATTAATGATATAATAAAGAGGAGCAGAATCAACAACATAAAATAGTGAACAGAGCTAATATGGAGAAAAAAATCAAATCTGGTTACTGGAAAAATATATTATAGACTATATAAATTTTTGGAGACTGAGTTTCAGCAAAAAGGAGAAGTGGAAAAAACCCATGAGTAATATTGTAAACATAGTATTTTTTGCAAGACAATATCATTGGAATAAGAGCAGGACAGGGATGCCATGTGTCACAGACCGTTGATGTTTTACCCCAACCCCACCCAAGCCTCATAATCGCACTCTCCTTCATGTCAGCTAGGCTGCTGTTCTCCAAGTGAAGTTAACAGGCAAGTCTAGTCTTGTCTAACTAAGTTTGGGTGGGAGGAGATGAGAAAAGAAGCAGAAGTTTGAGGGCAAATAATTTGAAGGGGAAATGACTATGGTAAGTAAAACATTAAAGATATAAATTCATCAAAGACCACTTACCCAAAATGGATCACAGCTCTAGGTTGTGACTTTGCATTGCCCTATTGTTTATATATAAAGGTCTTGCTACTTCCTCAAGAAACACTTCCTTTCTTCCAGCCCCAAGTAGCTCCTCAGCTTCCGTGTGTGACTGTCTTCCTCCTCTACTGGCATGAAATTCGTATTTTCCCCTCTCACATCCCTTATAACTGCTTCTGGAGTTATCTGTACTTAGACACTCGCTTCCATTAAGGTAGAGATTGCATTTTGCTCAACATGATTCTCTTAAAAGCTGATGCTTAACACATAATGGTGCTCAGCAGATATTTGTTACATTACTAATGGGTAAGAAGTAGGGAAGGACACAACTCAGCTCGTGTGTGTGTGTGTGTGTGTGTGTGTGTGTTAGGGTATATCCAAAAGAAGAGGCAGGAGTGGCAAAAATGTGTCATCCAATTCTTGAAGAGGCAAGTCTGAATCTAAAATACCTGGCTGAGTCTGGGGTCCACGTCAACAGGAAGGGACCAACAGAGAAAACCAAGTGTTAAATGGGAACATGATCATTTGAATCCATCTTCTCAGGACTGTTTACTTGGGTCAAGGGTAATTTTAAGGAAAGAAACTCTTTTCATCCCTTCTGAAAAGCACAGTTCTGTGAGCCAACTTTCACATGAAGGTATATGGTGCTGTAGGAGGTGCTTCTTAACAGTCTTTACTTACTTAAGATTCAGAGAAACAGACAGAAAAACAGATATACCATGTTCCTATTGACTGGCTCATTCCCCAATGCTATAACAGCTGGAAACGGATTGACTGAAGTCAGAAGCTGGGTATTTAAGCCTGGTCTCCCACATGAGTGGCAAGGACCCACCTACTTATGCCATCCCTGCTGAATCTCAGGTCTGCATTATTTGGATGCTCAAGTGAAAAAACAGAGCCAGAGTCAAACCCAGGTATCCCAATGTAGATTTGTCCATCTTAAGAGCTAGGTCAAAAACCTGCTCCTGCATAATTTGGTTTTGATCTAATATTTGTGTGGTAGAGGACACTTTCACCAACTAGCACCCACTTTTTTCTTTACTCTAATGATCTGGGCACAGAGGAGCTTCATGATGAAACAGATCGATGAGTACAAGAAATACTCAAAATGCAGACAATTGCTTATTCCTATGCCTTTATGTCACCTCTCTGGAACAGGCATTACACCTAATCCATGTTTTACTCTAGAAAGCTCTGCTTTGTACATCATGTATGAATCCAAATATTTTGAGGCATGCACTGGCATGAATATACAAAAAGTATAATTATGAAGGAATTTAATGTTCATACAGCCAGGATACATAGTTTTAAAATTTATAGAAAAAGGAGTCCGCTATATTATTTGTGGTAAGTAAAATTAACTAATTCTTGTCCATTCTTCCAGGGCACATCCTATAATTTGTAAGAAGCATGTTTCTTAGCCAGCAATGGTGTGGTTTGCGATGTAATTTTGTTGGAGCTACAGTGATGTCTGTTCCTTGAAAAAAAATGTTATTGGTGTATCTGTGTAAGATGAATATGAATGATAAAACCCATGTGGGGTTGTCTCTTAGTGACACACAGTTATGCTTTGCTGACATACAAATGTCACACGAGCCCTTCCTCTTGAGTACGGCAGATTCCAGGTCAAAGCTGAAGATTCAGTGAATCTGTTCACACAGTTATTGGATCCTGAGATTTGATTCCTTGGGTCATTGAAAATAATGATCTGACTGGCAAATTCAATCAGATTTTCTTTTCTTTTTTTCTCCCTGTTTTATTGACCTATTTGACCAAATACATCGATTATAGAGATGTCTTGTAAGTCTGTATTGTAGGTGCTTGGAAATAGTGAAGGGCATGAAGCCTGTTTATTCTCAGTGCAGATTGAAGTAACAGGGAGTTAATTTGCTTTCTAATGTGAGATTCACTCTACTTCCTCATGTAGAGAAATGCAACACAGATGGAAAAAGTGGCTTCAGAGGGGAGGAATTACTTGGCTCAGATGGGAAGAGACATCTGAGAAGTCAGAAGACTGAAAGCCTTTGTTGACACTGATGCAGTAATGCCTCCTGCTGATGGCCAAGAAATACAATGTGACTGCAACCAATGCATACACGTTTTAACTGTAAGTATCTGGGTTAGAAAAGCTATGACTGTATTTCTGCTGTTGTCTTGTGTACTGTGTGCTTGTACTACAAATATAAAAATTACATGTCACAGCCTCTGAAAATTAGCCTGCAAGGTAGCTCTTGGGTACAGGAAGAAGAAATGATCTGGGATTATCTGGTAAAAATATGCACAGCCATGTGTAAAACTTTTCACTCAATCTCAGTTGAGCCTTTTTCGCGAGGCTCACTTGCTGCATGAGGCACTTCTCTACCTGTTACTATACTGACCATTTTTTTGAAAAAAAAAAAAGATAGCCTTGACTTCTAATAAGACAGTAATTCAAACATGCTCATTATCCTAACAACATTGTGATATATACTACATCACAATCCTGAGATTGCCTCTTTTTTACTGTTATAAAAAAGTACCTTCACAAAACAAAATGAATCAATTATTTCATATCTAATCGTTTCCAAGAGCACAAGGTGGTCCTGCCCCAATGCCAAAATAAGAGCCTTGTAAAGCATTTAAGAAGTTTATTCTTTCCCAGACAAGAAAAACAGCCACTTTAGTGCTAATTTGTGCAGTGCATGCACAGTGACTAGAAGGTAGACCTCCTCTAAGTGAACAAATCTGTTTGAAGTAGGGGATATTGGCTGAGCACATACAGTGTACATAAAAAATATAAAGTGTGGATGTAGTTTTAAGCAGGTGTGAAAATAATTGTGCAGTGACCAAAATTCTGAATAGGAGGTGTACAAAGTATGGAGAACATATGGTAATGTGTGAAAAATATATGCCTATATATGGAAGACCTGTTCTACATGTTTATGATGTGTGCAAATGTCATTTATTTTTGTTTCAATAGCTTTTTCTCAGTTTACCTCTTGCCACAAGGTTTTGCAAAAATGGAAACTATGTAATCGGTGAGGTATATATACTGAATAAAAACTACTGAATTTCCCTATTACAGGTGGATATACTGAGAACTACTAGAAAGCCTTGAAACTGAATGATGATATTAGAAAGCTGTTGCAGTATACAAGATATTATCCAGAATTTATTCGCCTTTTAAGATCTAGACTCGGTATATGTATTTATATGTATTTTTACTTCTTTCCTTCTTGTAGATTAAGCTACAGCTCATTTCAAAGTGCAGTCTAACTATCCTTTATCTCCATCCAGGTTCTTTTGATCATGCCCCAGCATGCCTCCTCCTCTTTATTGTGTCAAACATGAGTACATACCCTAAGAAACTTCCATTTACGCTTCAAAAAAATTCATAAAGAAAAAAAATTTTATTGCTGATAGTGTATCTGTTAATGCTATTTTTTGTAATCAATCTAGAGGACGCAAAAAGGAGTTAAGGTTGCTGAATCAATGATCTAAGCCCTAAACAAGATGAAGGAGATACAAGCTGTGAAGTGGAAATAAGATTTAAAGAAAAGTGCTTCCAAGGAACTGAAGAAGAGTTCTTCAAACCTGAATTTGTCTGAGAAAATATTATTTTAGCTCCTGTGATCAACAAGGAATATTAACTCTACTTTCTGCCAAGAAGATATCAAGAAACAACAAAAAAATACTGAAGAAAATTTGCCTCCTTAAACACAACATTTTATAGTAAGAAAAATAAAATTCAGTTGCTCTAGTGACACTATCAGGGAAATTATATATTATAAAAAGAGAAGCTTTAGGGCACAGAATCCTAATAAATATCCATGTGGTATCAAAGTGGGTGGAGAAAAAGAGTTCCACAAAATAGAATGAAAGCCTATCTGTAGGAAAATCAGGACGCATCTAATGGAAAGAATTCTTCAAAAGGAGGGGGATCAAGGACCAAAGGACACTGAAAGTCAAGGAATGTCAGAGGAGAGAAGAGTCACACTTAGTAACAGGAGGGGAAAACAGAAAGCAGGGCACTAGCAACAGAGAGGTGGAGACGCTGAGACCCGTGGCGAGTTTGGGTTCTGCACAGTGAAGGGATGAAAGAGGGCTTGTTCATTTTCCTCTCCATAGGTTGTTTTAAAGCAGAAGACTGTTAAGCAAATTGTAATGAAAATGTTTTGTAATCAACAGAGTTTGGAGAGTATTCACGTTATTAAAGAACAGAAAGAAAAGGGTGAGTAGGTGTATCCAAAGTCATTTGGGAAATTCAGACTATTCCTTTTATGGTTCCTGTTTTCTGCATGCTGTAGTGGGCAAGGTAACTTTCCAAAAGGTAACAAAACAGAACAAGGTCAGAAGTTGGAAATCACTGCTGGGGAGAATGGAAGGAAGATGAGCGGAGAAAGAGACTTAGACAAATGGCTTTCCAAAGATGAACAAGATCACTGATACTGAACAGAGAAGATGATGTTTTCAAATTTAGCTTCATGCTTGGCAATGAGTGTGCCCAGCATAGAAGAGTTTCTGTTGTCTCTTTTTGTCATGTGAAATCTTTGAACAAAAGCTGTTACATCAATAACATTACACAAATTTTCAGTCACAGTAGCCTGGCAACAATTTTTCAAAATCTTTGTTGAATTACTCCCAATGTGAGCTTTGAGTACACCAGATTGAAGGAGAAAATGGTTTCTACAAAATTATTTTAAGAAGATAAATGGGAGAAAGGGCCTCCTATATTTACAGAAAACAATCACAATCATTTCCCAGCACTCTTAAGGGATGTTAACAAATAGTCTGTTTCTGTTTTGAGCTTTTGTGCCCTCAACAGCCTCACTTCAATTTCTGTGTTCTCAGCCATCTGCCTCCTGTCTTTCTTCCATTACTACAGAAAAGGGCTAGAAAATATATTTTTAAAAAGAAACATTTCTTAATATCTCATATTTAGAAATCAAATTTACTGAGGAAAGCAGTACTATTTGCTTTCCCCTTTAAACAACTATTTATTGTATCCAATTTCATAAGAGCTAATTTGTTAATTGCTAAAACTACATAAAGAACAACAAATAAGTTTGCACTAGGCGGCCTGCGGCATCGATTAGCCTGTTCCCGATTGTTTCTTAACAGCTCAAGACAAAGTGTTTTCCCATTATTCATTATTTATTTACATTTCCTTATTGTCTGAATTTTTCTCAATCCTCTTTCATTCTCTCTGGCTTACATTTCTCTTTGACCTTCACCTGGTCATCAGTTCCAAAGGTGGAGATTCCAGGACAGAGGAGTTTGTAAAAGTGCTGAAATATGTTTTACAGTTAAGCAAAGTACCCTAGAATGAGAACAGGACAAGAAATAAGTCATGTCACTTGTCTTCCTGTCTTCTTTTACATAACATATTTGTTGGTTTATTTATTTGAAAGGCAGAGAAACAGAAAAAAAATGACAGGGAGAGAGAGAGAGATCTTCTATTTGCTGATTCACTTTCCAAATAATCCATAGCAACCAGGTATGGACCAGCCCAAAGCCAGGAGCAAAGAACCTCATCTAAGTCTCTCATGTGAGTGGCAAGGTCCATCATACACCTGCTTCCAAGGTATATTAGCAGGAATTAGAATCAAAAGTAGACCTTCTAGAACTTCCACCAGCATTCTGATACTAAATCTGTCATTGCAAGGGGCAACTGAATTCACTGTATTACAATATAAGCCCCATTTCTGAAGTTCTGTGTCCTGATTGACATGTGACAAGGTAGCTGATGAAGGTTTTGACATTGACTGAAATTAAGATGATATGCTGTCCAGTAGAACAAGGCAAGAGTGTATCAGCATGAGCCATTGGAAGCATTATAATAATTCAGAAACAGCATGGTGGCTTAGGCTATGATTGTGGTGAGGAAGCTGAGAGAAATAGACGAAACCTAAAATATTATGAAAGTAGTGCAAAAATATTTGCTGATAGATCCAATGTGAATATAAGAAACATAAAGAACATTCAAGAATTAAAAATTTTGTACCCAGAAATGAATACTAGAAATGAAGAGCTGCAATTAGCTTTTGGGAAGATTGGGAGTTTGCTTTGTTGCTTGTTCTGATGAGATAGCTGTTAGATCAAATGGCAAAGATGAGTTGGCAGCTGAATGCACAGGTCTGAAATTCATATAAGAGATCTCAGTCTGGAGTATAACATTGAAAATCATAAGGAAATGAGCAGTGCTTAAGTCATAAGACCAAATTAGATTACAATGAAGGAAATGCAGCCAGATGAGTTCTTGGGGCTGGACATTGAGGCATTCCATACTTCAAAAGAGGAAATAACAAAGGAGACTGTGAGGGAAAAGATAGTGAAACAGGGATAAAGAGAAAATAACGAAAAATTGAAAGCAAAAGCAGATGCAAGAAAGAAGCTGCTGCTGTAACTCATGCTGCCAATTGCTCAAGTTTAGCAAAGGTAAGCTTGAACAATGAGGACAGATACAACGAGGTCATTGCTGTTCTCAAAGGAGCAATTTTAGTGAACAGTGCGAAGGAAATTTTGAATGGATCAAATTCAAGAATAAATGAAGGACAAGCAGCAGAGACAATCAATGTGAACCATATTTTAAGGAATTTTCATAAGGAAAACAGAGAAATAGGATAATATGTAAGAGCTACAGAATAAAGAGAAACACTTTTAAAGGTGGGAAATTTGAAAGCAGCATTACATAATATTATCTCTAATATGAGAATATGTTCTGTTATAAAACTGAATTTTTCATCTTGGGAAGGCTAGGGTCTTCATGACAGAATAAGTTAATGTGCCAATTGTTAATGTAGGTGAATTAATTGAGTATCAGGAAGCCCTTTTAACAAAATGTTATTTTGTAGTGAAAGCTAAAACCCTCATTTTGAGGAATATAAAGACTATAATATATTTACAAATTGAACATACCTAATAACAATTAGATTGACGGAAAGAGATGAATGATCGAATTAGATTATACAGTTATTTTTTCTAAATATTAATAGTGAATATAATGGTATAAAGCCACTTTCGGGTATGACAGGAAGTGAGCTGAGGCTTTAGTATCATCACAAAAACTTAAGAAGAGTGTTGCTTAATGTCCCCATTTCACCTGTAGTATCTCTGACACACAGAAGCAATCATAAAAGTTAATGTAGCACTCCTGTGTTCATAGCAGCACAATCAGTAATTGCAAAAAACATGGAAGCAGCCAAAATGCCCACAAGCAGAGGATTGGATAAGAAAGCTATGGTTCATCTACTCCATGGAATACTACTCAGCTATTAAAAAAAACAAAATGCAGTTTTTTGTGGCTAAATGGGCCAAACTGGAAACCATAATACTAAGGGAAATGAGCCAATCCCAAAAGGTTAAGTACCACATGTTTGCCTTAATTTAAGATGATATGATGTTATGTATAACATGTTATGTATGTTATATGTTGTGTATAAACTAAAATTGAAATGTCAATGAGGTGGTCACAGATGGTGGTTAAGAACTCGCATTTACTTTTAACATATTGGTTATTCATTACTATGTCAATTAATTCCATAATGATGTAAATTTTTACTGATGGTATGTTGGAGCTTTTAATTGATCGGGATGATACTCTGCTGGCTCTGTCATCAGACCAGAGAGGGTATACCTAAGAAGCCGTTGAACTTAACTGGACAATAAGATGCTGGACTCTATGTTTGGTATATGCTTGCAATGGGGGAACCTCAACTGAACTTGAGCTGTGGTTATGCAACAAGGTGGAGGAATCCACCATGGTAGGAGGGTTTGGGGAGCGGTGGGGAGAATCCAAGTACCTATGAAACTGTGTCACATAGTACAATGTAATTAATGAATTGAAAATAATAAATAAAAAAAAAAGTTAATGTAGACTCTAGGAGATGAAGATCCAGAGTCAGGCTTCAGAATAAGATAACCATTGATCTATCCTGAAACTTTTGAAGCTGTTTATGCAGAGCAATAGATAAATAGCTGGCTTCAGATTAAGGTCAGGGTTTTGCAAGACCTGAAGTTACAAAGAAAATATCACTATTCCTCTGCAGTTTAGTTGTCTTACTGTTTATTTATAATTAGTTTTCAAAAAAGAACATTAATGTTTGTGGGTGTGTAAACTTACTGGTCAGGAAATTGACGTCATCATCCTTTAAAAAAAAAAGAAATCCTATAGATGATAAGAGCACTATTTCTTTAGGAATAGTAGGTTACTCCCCTTTCCACACTCAACAAAGAAAGGTCCCTTTTTGTCAGCTGCCACTAGAGAGCTTTCGACATTTTTGTTTTTCATTTCTGTGCTTTTAACACTAAGCTTAAAAGCTAGAATTCTTCCTAAAACATTATGAAGAGCACTGACTGGCTTTGCCTCATTTTGTTTGAAAGAGAGAAAAGGGAACTTCCAACCTTTTGTTTTTCATTCTTATTGTCTTACTGACTCATCTAAACAGTCCTCTCTGAAGACCACAAAAACAAAACAAAACAAGCAACTGAAAACACTCAAGAAGGAAAAAAGAGAGAGTCTTCTGTACCAATAAAGACAGCCACATTCTGTCCAAGCGCTAAGCACTGGAATTAAAAAAAAAAAAAAAAAAGAAAGAAAAAGAAAGAAAGAAAGGCGTAATTCCGCTTCTGCTTTATTGCCCTTTCCTCTTCTTAACTTGAGCAAGTCGTGAAGTTGTATCATTAGGGAGGAAATCCGCCTCTTAAAAATAACTTAGAGATCGTTTTACATGAGAGTGTTTACTGGACTACATCAAGAGATTTGTTGGAATTGCTTTCTAAGTGAAGACAGCATAATCTAGATTTATAAAAGTAAATGGAAGTAAATACTTTAATGCAAGGAAAAGGGGGCAGCGTAATGTCTCCCAAGCCATCACCCAATCAGCTAACCATGAAAAAACTGGGAATTCAAACTTTATGTTTTCAGAAATAATGTTTAAATAAGCCATATGGATATCCTCAAGTCATAAAAAAGTATCCTTTTTAAAAGCATGTCCCTTAAGGTTTACATCTTGATTTTCTGATACAGAAATAGAACTATATACTCTGTTTTAGGAAGGCTGTGAAATTATTGCATTTTCATGACTAAAAACACCTGAGATGTTTGTGCACTGATTCACATGACAGTCGTTTTCACGGAGTGTCTCTGAAAATTCACTTGTGGCTATTGTTTGAATGACATGTTGAATAACTCAGTAGCACTTCATTCTTTGTGGTGTGTAAAAAGAGTTCGTACCAGATGAGATCATTCTTTCACCTATTTTCTACATGTGATAATCCCAAGGCCCCTTTTAATAAGTGTCCTTGCTTCAAATGTTATGATTATATAATAAAGCCTTTATCACATGATTCAGCAGGAGAGAATTTATAAGACTGCCCAGCATGTGCTCCATAATCAGTTGGAGTGCACTGTTCATAGACCACAGAGCGCTTCTGTCTAGCAGAGCATTCACCAGGGGAGCCATGTGGGTGAAGCTCTCCTTTGGAGACCACTGCACGGGGCTTACCCAGTCAAGGATTAATAGTATTCAGCCTACATGGACTCGATGTTGAGCAACATTTCAAAATGGAAATCTATCAGTAAATGGAATAGCCTCCCCAGGGAACTAATGGGAGTATAATTGCTTTCCTCATTTAAAACTGGGCCAGACAAAGCCTTTCTGGAAAGAGCCATGATATTATGCCAGAGTGATGGACTGCGTGACTCATGAGGGCTCTTCCATCTCTAATTCTATGACATGAAAAATAAAGAAACATATTAAAATTAATGCATTTTAGCACATATCCATCTATCACCCCAAAATAATTCATAGCTGAAGGAAAGGGACAAATAACAATTTCTAAAATATATTACTACTCATAAGAAAGCACTAGTTATCGGAAATACTCTTTTAAGAACAGCCAACACCTAACTCATGGCACATTTGATTAATAGTCAGGGAGGCTTCCAGAAAGCCAACCTCACAGCTGGTGTGCCCTGGAAGACTATTTAATAACATAGCTAGTGTAGTCTTAGAGAAATGAAAAAGAATTTCAGTTTTTCACAAGCTCTCTGCCACTGCGGTCATTTCACTTTTTGTTATTATAACAATATTTCACACCAAGCAAAACTCAGATGTTGTTAGACGTAAAATACACTTGGTGGCTTAGCAACCCCTAAGGGACCCAAGAATCTTAGTGGTGTCAGTGCATTCAAAACTATTTTCATGAAGGCACAAAAATGTTATTGGCATTTTTTACACTCATTCTCTAATTATGAGAGTCTTAATTTTTTCCATATTACCTGAAAAAAATCTAGTAAAATGCGTACTTGTTTGAGGCCTGGTTCTTTTTTTTTTTTTTTCTTTTTTTTTCTTATCTTCCTAAAAAAAAACAGCCTATCACAATTAAGTGAATATAGAGGCATTCATGAAGACACAACATTTTTCTATTAAAATGAAGATTAAAGAAATTTACAGACTTGTATAATAATGCTACACTATTACTACTTTTGAACAATCTGTTTTTCTGTGAAAATCTGCTGTTTGGGGCCCGACGGCGTGGCCTAGCGGCTAAAGTCCTCGCCTTGAAAGCTCCGGGATCCCATGTGGGCGCCGGTTCTAATCCCGGCAGCTCCACTTCCCATCCAGCTCCCTGCTTGTGGCCTGGGAAAGCAGTCGAGGACGGCCCAAAGCTTTGGGACCCTGCACCCGTGGGAGACCCAGAAGAGGCTCCTGGTCCCGGCTTCGGATCGGCGCATACCGGCCCGTTGCGGCTCACTTGGGGAGTGAAACATCGGATGGAATATCTTCCTCTCTGTCTCTTCTCCTCCTCTGTGTATATCTGGCTTTCCAATAATAATAAAATCTTTAAAAAAAAAAAGAAAATCTGCTGTTTGTATTAACCTGTGATGCCCTATTAAAGATTAGTAAATGTCAATAATGTGTACATTTTAATTTTCAATATAATAGACATATATATATCCTCCAAAATATTTTAATTTTAAATACAGAGGCAGTCTAACATCAAAATTTAGACATAATAGCCTAGACATTTAAAAGATTCTAGATGGATTCTTTCTCTCTAGTAGGCATTGTGGTGCTTCTTTTTTTTTTCAGCAATTTTCTAGAATTTTATATATATTTAGTGTATACTTCCTTCTTTCCCAAACTTCCCATAACACGCCCATAGAGATTTTATCCCTCTAGACTGTCTACTCAAACTGCTCGGACAAGGCCACCAGTTCCTTCATTCTACTACTCAAAGGCTAGCTGACTCCCTGTACTAATCACCCACCACTTCAGGGATGACCTCTCCTGATTCCTACCCTCTCCCTCTGCCCTCCTCTGTCATACTCCCCTGGTTTTCCTGATGCACAGATTTGATTGTATTCCTTGATGACTGTGTTACGTCGTTTTGAACCAAGTTCGCTTTATTCTCTCTCACTAGATTACCAAGGTAAATCTGTGACATCAGCAATTACCTATATTATTTATATATATATATATTAGAGATTTGACTTATAATGGGAAGTCACATATACGTAGAAGAGGAGAGACTGAGAGGAAGATCTTCCAGCCAATTAACTACTTTTTTTTGTTTGTTTATTTGTTTAATTTTTCTTTTTCAAAATGAAGGTTATAATATGTTCTCTTATTATTATCTCAAATCCTGGAATGATAAGAATGTTTCATAGCAAAATAAGTGTTCCTCTGGGGTTACTATTAATAAGAAAAAGGCAGAGATGGAAATACTAAAATTGTGGAAGACCACCCCTGCATCTCTGCTCGGCCCATGTGGAGGTTCATAAAAACAGGGCACACTGTTTCCCCAGGGGAGCCCCTCAAAATGGTCTTGGCACACTGAGACCTCAACCTGACCTGCTTACTAGCCATGCAGGTGAGAACGGTGGGCTGTACCTGAATTTCTCTTTTCTGTCCTTGGACGAAGTTGATAAGTAGCTTTGAGAAGTCAGTGTGATCCCACATTTTCTGTCAGCCATGTGTGATGTGATGACCTTAAGCATATCTGTCAGCCATCTGCGGTGAATGTGACCTATAGCATGATTGGAGGGTCAGGAGAGATAGACATGTCTTCTAGCCCAAAGCAGAGCCCTTGTTGGGTGGGAGGACTGTTGAGAGATACCCTTCTGCCTTTCTCTTTTCTTAGGCTGTTTAAGATCGTGCTTGCTTTACAATAAACGGACAAGCTTAACAAGACTGTGTCCGGCGATTCTTGCTGATGAACACCATCATCTCATCCCCTCGGTGATCACGGGGGGCCTGTTGGATCAACACATTTCTCTCAATGAGATAACATTGTTGTTTTCCATAACATGTGATTGAAGTCTAGCTATAATGATGAAGTCTGTGTTATAATGATGGTCACACATTTTTTAAAAGATTTATTTTATTTTTATTGGAAAGTCAGATATACAGAGAAGAGGAGGGAGAACGAGCGAGAGCAAGCAAGATCTTCCATTCGCTGATTCACTCCCCCATGGCCACAATGGCCAGAGCTATGCCAATCTGAAGCCAGGAACTAGAAGCCTCCTCCAGGTCTCCCACGCTGGTACATGGTCCCAAGGCTTTGGGCCCTTCTCGACTCTTCTCCCAGGCCACAAGCAGTGAACTGCATAGGAAACTAGGCCACCAGGATTAGGAACCGGTGTCCATAGGGGATCCAGGTGCATGCAAGGTGAGGACTTTAGCTGCTAGGCTGCTGCACCGGGCCCACAGATTTTTTTAAATCCATCGAGATTCCCTTTTAACATAAATAATTGTGACAGGAGAGAGTAAACGTGGGTATAGTGGTGACCAGCGTGCTAAATGATGATACACATCTTGTGCCATTATACTTGTGAACTTGAGTCTATGACTTATATAGAGAGATGCTTTATCCACTGAAATATGGAACAGCCCTTGCATGCTTTCTAGTCAAAAATGGTCTATATTAAAATCCTGAAAAATTCGATTAGTTTCTCTGACAAAACACACTCCTACAAATAGCTTTCCCAGCAATGGAATGATGGCATCATTCCTATTCTGGGTAGAAGCATTTGGCCTTGTTTGAATCAGAAGAGACATGTGAAGATATTGCAGATAGACCACATGCTTGCTTGCCAACTGGCTTTTCAGGAGAATGTGACCTGGGATTGAGCCAGAGAGACATTGTGAGCATGCTGAATGTGTTGTAATGATGTTTTCATCACATTCTCTCTCTCTCTCTCTCTCTCTCTCTCTCTCTCTCTCTCTTTCCCTTTTTCCTCTTCTTCATAGTCTTTTTTTCCCAATTTTTCATGTCTTCCCAAAAACCAAGATTTAATTCCACTGTGATCATTTTCTGGAAGTGTAGATTAGATTAAATCTCTCCACCCTGGCTTCATGTAGGGTGAACAGACTTCTGGCTTGAGTTTGGCTCTAGCATTTGTTCTTTGTCCATGAGCTTAGGAGCCCTTAAGCATTTGGTGCTCTTAAAATAAATCAAACAATAAGTAAATAATTTTAGTTCATCTGCTTGAGAGTCATATTCTTCACCGGGAAGTCTATGAGTTTTCAAGTGAAAGCATAAGTGTTTCAGTTTTGTGGTATGCATCTCCACAGCCTCAGAAACAGGATTTGGGAGTATTATGGAGAGCATGTGCTGCCCTTGATGTCTGAAGAGTGCCAAGGAAGAAAAACAGAAACAGGATATTTCTTTCCACAGTGTGGAATAAATTACATTTTTATGTAACATTTCTACAAATTTTAATTTGAAAATTACCCACAAATCTAGCTTACTTTTTATAAACAAACTTTCAGAAGATATTTACAATTAGAAAGACACTGCTGCAAAACACCAAGGAGAATCAGGATGACAGAAATCGGAGTTCAAAGCCATCCTTCCTGACTCTGTAGTTCCTTTTTCCTAACCCTCAGCTCCTCCCAAAAGTATCATTCTTTAACCTTTGAAATTTCATGCAAGCCTCAAATCTGGCTTTAACTATAGGGCAGGAAATACTCCATATGCAGCAACCAGAGAAGGTTAAAAACAAAACAAAAAATAACATGCAAAAGATTTTCTTTTTAAATCTGATACTTCAGAGTTTATTTGGAAGAAGGATTGGGTTGCATTTTTTGCTTATTTTGCTTGAAAACTGCCTGTTTGCAAATGAATGACGAGCATAGAGTTGAGGTGAGGACAAGTTGGCTATCAGTCTAAGACTCTTCTTTGTTATCCCCAAAGAGAATTGCAGATTTTCAAATCCTTCAGGTATCTTGGCTTGCAGACCATGGACAGAAACAGACAGAATTCAGTTGATGATTCATAATTAAATACTTGCTAAGTGAGCTCAACTGAACAAATTATTTCACAGGGAAGGAAACAACATCTCTTGAAGTACCTGGAAGTTGGGAGCAAATGTTGGAGGGGTAGTCTGCAAAAGATGGCTGGGAATACGACATAGCAGCTTGTTATGCGTTCCTTACCAAAGGAAAGGCTAGCCAACCTGGAAATCTGGGTCAAGGAAGGCACTATTTAGCTTTACATCCACTCAACTGGTGAAAGAACATATTTGAGAAGGAAAACTAAAATTATTCTACTAAATTAACCACAGTCAAGTACAGGAAGGGAATGCGCTGAGATTTTTTTAGCTCAATATTTATCTAAATTCTTCAAATTAATTAGTTGTATTTCAGCTTCCTGTAGATTGAAGCACATATAAACATCAGTTCCACTTATTTTTAACTGGGATACAGAGTTTTGCATGTTTATGCCACATAATACAATGACTTGAAGGTTTCAAAGCAATCAAATTGTAGGCTGACTAGCTAGATCAAGGTAGTTGAAGTATTTGAACCACATGCAGGCTAAACCAAGTTAGTTATATCTCTGTTTTAATAATTATTAATGACACTGTGGTTTACTCTCAAAAAAAGTCAAATGTTGATGATAAATTATATGTCACATTTTTGTGACCAATCACTCATGACACTTTAGATTTGACTTCTAATAGCATATTATAATGTAATAATTAGGGAGTCACTTACAAGTCTAATAAACACAACTGTATCAAAAACTTTTTGAAGAGACAACTGCAGTGAAAAACCCAGCAGTGCCTCAACAACTAGCTACAGGTAAATATGCGTCCAAAACAAATTAACTCTGTCATGAGACTTCCGAGCAAATTAATAAATTAGCCTAAATTGCAAAAACCCAATTCTATTGTCCAGAACCAGGGATGATATTGTTACATGTTCCTGTCTTCTCAGAATTAGTGTTTTTTTTCAAGTCTACTCTGCCAAAAGTGTCAACAAACTAAAGCACATGCAGAAAACAAACACCAGTATGGAAAAATTTAAGGAACTATGACATAAGTGGTGTTATTGAAAGCACTAACCAAAGGTACCCAAGAGGAAAGAAGGCTTTTTAGCCCTGCGAAATGTCTTTAAATCTTTAAACATATATCATGTGAAGGGGAATTTTCAGTTACTATTTAGATTTTCATGTTAGTACAATAGACTGAAGTTAAGCAGAAATAATCACTATGTTCAGTATAAGGGAGCAATTGCTTTTTGTAAAAGCTTGCAAAAAATGTAATGGAATATCTTTGGTGTTAATAAATGTTGACAAAATTTTTAATTGGAAGCTATATAATATATTAATAAAATAAACTTAATCAATATGATATAGAAGCTGAGAATAGGGCCCGGCACAATAGCGTAGTGGTGAAAGTCCTCGCCTTCCA
Organism: Ochotona princeps; assembly: GCF_030435755.1. NCBI lineage: Eukaryota > Metazoa > Chordata > Mammalia > Lagomorpha > Ochotonidae > Ochotona > Ochotona princeps. The sequence continues at coordinate 70,194,855 of NC_080833.1, forward strand.
CGTGCCAGGATCCCATATGGATGCTGCTCTAATCCCGGCGGCCCTCTTCCCATCCAGCTCCCTGCTTGAGGCCCGGGAAAGCAGTCGAGGACGGCCCAAAGCTTTGGGACCCTGCACCCATGTGGGAGACCTAGAAGAGGCTCCTGGCTTCGGATTGGCTTAGCTCCAGCTGTAGCAGCTGCATGGGGAGTGAACCATCGGATGGAAGATCTTCCTCCCTGTCTCTCCTCCTCTCTGTACATCTGCCTTTCCAATAAAAATAATAAATACATCTTTAAAAGAAAAAGAAGAAGCTGAGAATAACAAGTCCTAAACTTATTTGAAATTGGGCACTGAAAATAGTGGTCAGCTAACTCAGGAATCTGCCCCCACAAGGGTATTAATCATATCACTAAATCTAAGCTTCAAATTGTGAATATTATTACTGCTTTACAGTAAATATATTTAGATTATTCAATAATTCTTTCTCATTCTATCATTCATCAATACTATTGCCAACTACTTTGGGAGTCCATTAAAAATGGGAATTCATGAACTGATATTACCCCAAGTATGCTGCAGCAGAAAGCTCTGGGAGATAAACATTCTGGAATTGTCTGAGAGAATCTGAATCTGCTGGCCCACCAGCGGCAGATTCCTCAACAAACATGCAAACATTATGAAGTAGGATTTATTCCTGAAAACTAGCTGTAGACAGCTCTGTCCTAAGCGCTATTACTAATGCCCCCTGTTTTGATATTATTCAGATTGCTTTAGGACAAACCAAAACTAGAAAATCATTGGCCCAATAACTCAAAACTTGAAAATATGGAGCAAGCTTTAAACATGATTCTGAAAGTTTGCTTTTGCTTTCTTCTCTCACTTGACTCTGTCTTTCAACAGGTTCTCTTCAAGTAACATCAAGATGGTTGCATGAGTGTCATACAATTGACTCATAGATCAAGTTTCACTGGGTAATAATTGTTGTTGCTGCTGCTATTTCAACAACAGTTCAAAAAAGTTTCAAGAATTTTGAGTGACCTGACTCACATTATTGCACAACCTAGAAGGTCTGATCCCAATCTGGTCTTATAGGCTGTCAGAAGGGTAACAATCTGAAACAAACAATAGAAGGAGAATATAATTTATCTTCTGTTTTATTCTCTAAGATGTCCTTTACCCTTAACAATAACAACTAAGCCCATAAGTCAGGAGGTCATAGTATAAATTGTAATAGTGATCAGAAGCCATCACAATGCTTCAGGAAAACCCACACACCATAATTCCATTGACCTCTAAGGCTTTTTATTAGAATAATTTGTTCAAACATTACATATAGCCTATCACTAGATCATGCTACCTATTATTCTCACTTGGGAAATTCCATAGGAATGTCCCTTTATCTTTCTCTATGCTGGGCTCTTCTCCAAGAGGCTCGTTAGTATGGTTGACTTGCTGATCTGGATGAAAATGTTTCTTTCACAAAAGACAACAATGAAAGTCTACAGACAGTACAAATATCAAGGCATGAATCATGTATAACTGAGGTGAAAGAGACTTTTTTGCAGCCCTTCAGGTTTGGGATTTCACTCCCTGATCGAAAGCCAACAGGAGCTGAGTACACATTTCTTTATTATCAAATCCTCAAAAACTAAGGTCAGATTTAATTCAAATGAAATTATCATTTCTTAGAAGTTCAGTAGATTTGATTTAATTCATTTTCTTGATTTTCATATAACTGATTAATTCCCTTTTCAGTTGCTTTGCTGTTTCTGTCATGCCTGACACCTTTTTATAAATTCCTTTGATTGGTTCATTAAATTAACAGCTAGTTCTTGCCCTGAAAAATCTGGCTCTTAGGCTAACCCTGGTTAGCTTCTCCCTCAACAGCTTAATTGGAAGCCAGGGAATTCTGACTAACTCTCATTTCAGGGACCTTTAAAAATCCAAACGAAAATAGATTTTAATAGGCTTAACTATCTGATCTCAAAAAGAAGTTGGGTACCTCTGTCTTCCACAAGAGAAATATCACAAAAGTGTTTCAACTTCCACACTGCCACTCCAAAACAGAGTAGTTTGTCATTAGCAGAGCAGATGATGGAAAAATTTCTTCCCTGCAGATAAAAGAAGTGAGGAGAAGAAGAGGGAGTAAAGAAAATTTTCAAGGTGAAGTAATGAATATTTTCAAAATAAGTTCTCCAAGATGCAATGTTTTGCCATTTGATTCTCATTAGCTGGTATAATTAGCTCAATAATTCATTCTGCTACATGCTATAAAATTAGAAAACTTTTTATTATATTTTCAGGAAACAGTATTATCACCTAAATAGAATGGTATAACTTGATAAATGTATATAAAATTTGATATAATTTAATACATTTGGCTAGCAATTACATTTCCCAGATAACTGATCTTGTTGCAAAAATCTTTGGGCTGCTAGGGAAAATGGTTTCCTGCACACGTGGAGTTCAATACAAAATATCTTTACTGTGCCTCCCACCTGCAGTTCCCAAGGGTTTAGGTTTCTAAAGGAAATTTTTATGCAAGAGGTGAATTTTTTTTTCTATTTGTTCAAAAAGGGTCAAAGTCAAGGAAGGGAATTTTTTTCATTGATCCATTTTCTCTATTTAATTATTTGACACAGTTGACTCATGACTCTGTAATTATCTCTTGGAGTGTTTAACATTAATGTAAAATGGTACTCTATTTCCAAGCCAAATGGAATTTTTATGAGGCCATACAACCCTTCTTGGCTTTACTTTTTGTTTAATGGTCATGCTGTAGCAAACAGCAATGTGCAATATGAACAGTTAAACTATTCTCTTAATTATTGCATCTGGTTTACCATACCCTGCCCATCTACTATGTTTTAATTGAAGGGCAGGAAAGATCTCTGGTTGATCATTGATGGTTTTAAATTGGCACATAATGATAATACTGAGTTCTGGAGGGAGTTCTTCCTAAATCTCAGCATATGTCTTTATGTTAAACAATTAAACCACATCTGGAAAGGGAAAGCAGATCAGTGCATTCCTCAGTGGACTCTAGGAGAAAACTGATTCAGTGGGCTGCTGGATACTTGTTACTGAGAAAGACACACACACACACACACAGAGAGAGAGAGAGAGAGAGAGAGAGAGAGAACCTTGAACTAAAATGGATTTAAGGATCTTTTTAAAAAGGAACAGGTGTTTGAAAGGAAATTCCCACAATGAAATAAATAGTTTCATTGCAGCAAGGGCATTTAGGCAATAATGAGGATATTTCATGCATTTTATGCAGAGGCAATGTGGGAATTAGTAACAGAAGAATATAAAGATCTTATTTCAAGAAAGTATATTATTAGGGTTTGCCAAGTCCCTGGTACAACTTAGCTGAACAAAGATCCACTTAGCATTTAAAAGAGCACTTAGATTATGTTTAGGAAGTGTTAACACACTCTTCACATTGCCTGAGGCAAATCAGTCTGAAAGGCACACCTGGGCACATACTTACAGGTGAGAGTTAAGAATTGTATTCAACATTTTGGTAGTTCATTTCAAATCTCCTTGGTAGATCACCTCCAATGTGGTCTTGCCATTGTCTGCAGTATCTCACCTTGAATCCTTCCTACAAATTGTACTTCAAAGGCGAAAGAGATCTTCTCCAAACAGACCTATACCATGTAACATCCTTACTGAAAAAATTATCAAGGCACTTCTTTAAGAAAAAATGACATTTAAATTAATGTATCTGAGAGTCTAATTTTCTACAATCTGCTTCTATATTATTTTGCCATGTTTACTTCTCTACTAAGTCACATAGGCATCGTCTAGCCCAAATGAGTTAGTCTTATTCCCCAAATACCACTTACACATGTATGTTTCAATGAAAACATATCCTTTTTCCAAAAGTCTTCTTTCACTTATAACTGAAATTACTTCCTATTTTGAGACCAACAGAGCTGACACATTTCTAAGAAAACATTTTTCCAAACATTGATGTTCAGGGCCATCCTTCAGTCTTTTGTGTACATCTCAGAGCACCCATCTTTGTATTATTTATTTAGCATTTCTTCATATAGTTGCATTGTTTTGTCATTTCACATACAGAATATGAACCTGACTTGACTGCAAGCTTCATGTATTCCAGAATTTTATCTTTTATAGTGTATGCTAGTTCCACCAGAACTATTTTGTATCTTACATGTAATAGACATACTATTTTAAAATAATTGACAATTGCAAAAAAAAACTATTGAAATTAAAGCTCACCTCAGAGGCATACAGCAAATATCTGATCTATACTACATTAGTTTACAGGTTTGTCTTTAGAAAGTTTACAATACACTGTAGCCTGAATGGCTTATGCAATAGAAATTTATGTGTATTCCCTTGGAGGCTAAATGCTTGGTTTCTCTGTTTTTGTTAAGATTGTTTTTTATTGGAAAGGCAGATTTTCAGGACGCAGGAGAGACAAAAATCTCCCATCTGCTGGTTCACTCTGCAAATGGTCACAACAGCCTGAGCTGAGATGATTTGATGCCAGGCACTTCCTGCAAGTTTCCCACACGGGTGCAAAACCTCAAGGATTTGTGCCATCCTCTGCTGCTTTCCCAGGCCATAAGGAGGGAGCTGCATGGGAAATGAAACAGCCAGGACACAAACGTTTCCACATGGATGTGGGCACTTGAAGGAGGAGGCTTAACCTATTGAGCCGTGGTGCCAGCCCCAAAAGTTGATCTCTTCTGAGGTATCTCTCCTGAGCTTGTCCTCCTTGTGTGCCCACACAGCCCATTCTCTCTGCATATATCTCTAATGATTTTCAGTATGTTCTGATCCCCTCTCCTCATAAGAACATGGGTCAGCTTGAAACTGAACCCATCCTATCAGCTTTGTTCTAATTTCATTAACCTGTGGAGACACTATTTCCAAAGAAGATACATTCTGATGCTATGTTGGTTAGGATTTCACTTGCTAGGAGCACAATAAAAAAAAACTACAAAGCAGTGTTGGTTTTTCATTCTATTGTATCCTTTACAAATGGTTTAACTGACAAAAGTTATGAGTAAAAATACTGCGCTTAATGGATCCTAGCCTTAGTCTTTAAATTCTAAATCTGAAATTCTAGGCTCTTTTTATATCTCTTTTTATTTCTCTCTCTTTTTATATCCACTTACTTATTTGAAAGGTAGAGTTAAAGAGAAAGAGAGAAATAGAGCAATCTTTGATCCTCTATCTCACTTTCAAAACAGCCTCGATGGCGAGCACTAGACTGGTTCAAAGCCAGGAGCCAGAAATTTCTGTGAGGTCTCCCCCATTGTTGGCAGAGGCCCAAGTAAGTGGTTGATCCACTGTGCTGTACTAAGAACATTAGCAGGGAGCTGAATCAGAAGTGGAGCAGCCATGGCCTGGTGCAATAGCCTAGTGGCTAAATCCTTTCCTTATAAGTCCAGGATGTGATGTAGCTGCCAGTTTGTGTCCCAGCTGCTCCAATTCACATCCAGGTCCCTGCTGGTGACATGGAAAACAACAGAGGATGGTCCAAAACCTTGGGACTCAGCACCACGTAGGTGACCCAGAAGAGGCTTCTGACTTCAGATAAACTTGCCCCCAGCCATTGTAGCTACTTAGGGAGTGAACCAGTGGATGGAAGATCTTTCTCTTTGCTTCTTTTTCTCTCTGTATAGCTGCCTTTCCAATTAAAAAATAAATAAATCTTACCAAAAAAAGTGAAACAGCTAGAACTTGCGCCACCGCTCATATAGGATGTCAGCATCACAGGCAATAGCTTTACCTGCCACATCACAACACCATCTCCTCTGGGATCTACGCTAGTATCTTCACTAGATTGATTGTCCCAGCGTTCTCAATATTTCTCAAAGAGCTGAAGCTAGAATTTTGACTGGAATTCAAGTTATGAGGGTGTCTAATAATGGAAAATGCAATTTGAACATAGAAAGCCACATTCAAGCTATTATTAATAATCGTGTCTCTGTTGAGCACATGTAGAGACAGATAATTAGATTCACATAAAGAGCGATCTCTAATTGGATCCAGATGTGAAGGAGTTGACAGACATACACTAAAGGGAAACTGCACAAAATAATGAAGAAACAAATGGAATTGCAATGCGGAAGTTTATGAAGAATGATGGGCTGAATGACTATAAAGCTTTTCAGGCAGCTTTCGGTCACACACTTGAAAAAATTTATTGTTGCACTGATCATTTTTACAGAGCAGCATTGTCAAAGCTCAATGGTGTTCCCTGAAGAAATAATACAATATTGGACACAGACTCCTCAGAAAGGACATTTTAAAGATTTTATTTGTTCCAAAGATGCTACACTTTTTATCCATAAGCTGTGTTCAATAGTAATTGTATGGCATTAAAATAACACCATCAGGTTTTGATCTCCAGTTTATGCTTATACTACATGGGGAGATCTTACAAACAGTATTTAAAGTCTAATGTATTTCTACTTAATCATGAAGCTCTCAGTAGAAGTGCATCCAACACGGTCCAAATTTTATATCCAACTCCACATTTAAGTGCAACCAGGTGTTATAAGGAGACGTGTAGCATAATAATCAATAAATGCAAACAAAGTCGGACTTTCAGCAAGATTACTGACTTCAGATGCTAAACACAATTTTTTGTCCCACAAATAAAGACCAACACAATGGATCAACTGTTTCTGTTAAGCTACAAGTTGGGGGTGAGGGGACGGAAGGGAAGAGCCCTGGAGTATAGAACTGATGAAGAAAAGGAGCTGTGGAACATGGAGACTTGGGGCGGCATTATAAATGTGGGAACACAGCGGGGCCGGAGCCCATGGCACATCAGAGTAAGTTTCTGCCTGTGACACCAGTGTCCCAGATGGGCTCCGGTGATGAAAGTTTTTTATTTCTCTCTCTCTCTCTCTCTTCCTCCATTCCCCTCTAACTTTCTGCCTTTCAAATATAACTACAGTAGATCTTTAAAAACAAAAAGAATGGAGCAGAGTATCTGCATCAACTGCCATGTCGTTCCATTCGCAATTGTCTCAGAAGAAAAATAGACTTTTATGATGCTAAAATGGTCAACCAGAAGACCACAGAGGCAAGCTCCAACCATTGCTACAGACATCTGCAGTATTTGCAGCTAGGGAATCCTGTGACCTTCTAGGACACTGGGACATTTGGAGCACTATTGGAAATGCCCACTGTCACATTGCTTCAGACAGGAAGCTCAACATGTGTCATGCTCAGCCTTACCAAGGCTTTTTCTGCAGAGTACCATTTGAAGACCAGACTCCAATCCTGAAAACAATGATGGGCATCCTGTTTCTATAGATATATATATTGAATGCTATGTCAAGCCCATCAGAATTGTGCTGCCCTAAAGTGGTCCCAGGAACCCCATGGGTCTTGGCTCTTTCTGCTGTGTTGCATCCACCCAGCCTAAGAAATCACCCACACCCCCAGTGAATACAGCAGCCAGGCAGGTTCATCACCCTGGATTGCCAGTGCAACCTGTGAATCAAAGAGTCCTTGGACACTAATGATTATCCTGCCTCTGGTGATGCTAAGTCCTCAGAAATGAACGGGTCTCTTCCTCTATTGCCACAACAGCCAAACCTTACCTGTTCAAATCCATCAGAATGACTCTGTTCACATCTGAACTGCAGAAGCCAAGGGACATCCCATACCCATAGATACAAATTATGTAGTCAAGCTTTGAGAAAAGTTGTTCCCTTGGATATCGCAATAGAGACTATATCAAAGGAACTTAAAGTATTTCAAATAAATAACCTAACAACATGGCTAGAAGAACCAGAAAGGAAGAAAATATGAAACACAAAATTAATAAAAACAAAAAACAAATAGCAAAAATCACAGCAGATACAAAGAAAAACAGGTTCTAAAAAGATTAACATCAATGAAGGGAAACTTGCTCCTTAAAAAAATAAATAAAATCAACAGGCCTTCAGCAATATTAACCAAGAAATAAAAATATAAAAAAGTAATATCAAAGAAGAAAGCAGTGACATTCCAATTGATATTAAAGAAATAAAATGAATCATTAAACACTGCGTATGAACCGAAATATTTTCTGGAAGGATGTGCATTTTAGAATTGAGCCATTAAGATACACAAAGCCTGAATCCTGAACAGACCAACAGTAACTAAATATATTGAATCAGTGATTAAAAGCTATCTCAATAAAATTATTTCAGGACTGGGTGGGTTCATGGTTAAAATTTTACCAGACTTTTAAAGAAGAAGGAGGAAGGATGATATGTTATACATGTAAATCTGTATCAAGGGGGAAAAGAAACATCTATCTATCTATCTAATAAAATAAATTTTAATAATTTTAATAAGGGAAGATTAACTGCAATTCTTCTTAAGCTAATCCGAAAGGGAGAGAAACAGAGACAGAGAGGGAGAATAGAATTGTTCCAAACTCATTCATTGAGGTAAGCATTATCTTGATACCAAAATCAGGTAAGAATACATACAAAAACTAAACCCAATGACCCACATCACTGAAGAACATAGATAAGAATGTTTTCACCAAAATACTAGCAAACTGAATCAAGCAGCAGAAAACATCAGCAAATGGGTTGTATTCCACCAATGTGAGAGCAGTTCAACACATACAAATTAATAAACACAATGGAAATTAGTATTAATGCCTCCCTTTCTAATGTTTTGTATAACTTGTGGAGAATTGAGGTAAATTCCTCTTGAAATATTTGATAGAATTCAGCAATGAAATCATCCAGTTTGGGGCTTTTTTTTGTTGGCAGAGATTTAATTATCAATTCATTTCCCTCCTGCCTATAAGTCTATTTAAATTTTTAATTACCTCATGATTCAGTTTTGGTAAGTTTTATGCATCCAGAAAGCTGTCCATTACTTGTAGGTCTATTGATTTGTCTCCTCCCTCCTTTTTTGATTAGTTTTTGGTGGGAAATCTATTTTGTTGACTTTCTCAAACAACCATCTCTTTAATTCATTGGTATTAAGTATTGTTCTTTTGTTATTTGTTTGGATTATGCTCTTCCTTGTTTTGATTATTTCTTTTCTATTAATCTTTGGATACTTTTGCTGTGTTCCTCTAACCTGTTTACCTAATGCTTTTTTAAATTGCTTGACATGGACACTAATTGCAATAAACTTTGTTCTTAACACTGTATTAACTGTGTCCCACAAGTTTTGATATGTTGTGTTGATGCCTTCGTTCTTTTGATTTCTTGTATAACCCACTGCTAATTTCACAGCATGTTGTTCAATTTGCAAGTATTTGCATATCTTCTAGGTTATTTTGACTTACTGATCTGCATTTTCATTCTATGATGGTCTTAGAAGATGCATGGTATGATTTGAATTTATTTTAATTTGCTGAGGCTTGTTCTGTGGCCTATAATATGATCGATCCTGGAGATTGTTCCATGTACTGATGAATAAAAAGTATGTTCTATGTCTGTATGATGAGTGATTTTGTGGATATCAACAAAATCTTTGGTGTATTGTTTGGATGAACTCTGATGTTTCCTTGCTGAGTTTGTGCCTCATCAATCTATCCATTTATTTATTTTTTAAAGCTCGAAGAAACATGAACTATTATTCTCATAGTGATAACAACTATTAAAGGTTTGCAGCTTGCTGGAGATCATAGCTGTAATTCACAATTTGTTTCACAGATGAGTCTCAAAGATCACTGTGTCAAACACAGAAACCCACGATACTCTATATGGAAACCTGGTCAGTGAGCTTTCATTTTATAGTAGTTCAAGTCTAGTTTACCTGTTTCCTTGGACTTAAAGGCAGAAGAGCCTACTGCCTAAACTATGAGATGATATTACTTAAGGGAGATGGGCAGAAAGAGATGTGACACAATGATTGAGAAATGCTTTATTCTTTTAACTTAAGCTTTGGGTCTATATTTAACTGTAAGATTTTCAGAGACAGCTAACATCTTATCTCTAAAGTTGATAAAAGGAAAAAATATTTGTCTGAGTGATTAAGATTCATTTGGGTACTCTGTGTCCTACATCAGATTGTTTGGGCTTAAGTCTTGGCTTTCGTTTTGATCCAACCTCCTGCTGACACTCACAGGGAGAAATAAGACATTACAGTTCAAGTGCTTGGGTCCCTGTCACTGATGCTGGAGATCTAGATGAAATTAAGGTTCCCAGCTTTAGTCAAGTCAAGCCCCAGATACCACAGGTATTTGGAGATTGAATCACAGAAGAGGAGATTCTTTCTCTCTCCCTCTCTCTACTACTTAAAAAAAGTGAAAATAATGAAATCACGTTTTAAGTTTATATTTTTTTTTGAAAAGCAGAGTTTCAGAGAAAAGAAAGAGATCTTGCTTTCAAGACCATGATTCACTTTCTCTATCTGGGTGTAATGCCTTGGGATGGGCCACATTGGAGTGAAACAGTTGGGAATTGCATCCAACACTCTCACATGGATGGCAGGGGCACACATAATAGAGCCATCTTCCAGTACTTTCCCAGGCACATTAGCAGGGAACTGGATGGGAAGTGGAGTAAATGAGAATAAATCCAGGGCTCTAATATGGACATAAGTCTCACAAACCACATTTTAGCACGCTGTGCCACAACAGCAGCCGTGCAAATTATTTTTCTGAAGTTAGTGTGAGTTTAAAAAAAAAAAACTAAAACTAGATTTTGATTACAGTAAGAAGAAAAATAAACATGAGAGCAGTAATCCTTGAGAAAATAAAGATCAAAAAGATGTAAAACAGTGTCACCAAGGTCAATGTTTGATATGTGTTTAGCAAATAAATACAAGATAACTTTGAGCCACTTCTCAAGTGTAGCCCACTGGGAACATTGGCTTTTCTTATACTCAACATGATTTCTGTCACACAGACAGGCTAAGAAATTTCCTTGCCTTCAGTACTCTCCGTCAACTTAATCAACTGGGAAACACTGACGAACGATGACTCTCAAACATGGTGAAAGCTAAAGAAATAATGGCCAGGTAATCCACTTCTTAAATCATCTTTGATTCTAGTGAATTGAACATAGTGTTTTTCAAAGAGATCATCAAATGATGTCTGAGTAGTTTGAGATTCAAAGATGTCCCAACATATTTTCCCTCCAGCATATTTCTCTTAAATTTGTGATCAAATATGCCAAAGTAAAACAAACTCATGGAACTTCTTAAAACAGAGGGATAAAGAAAGCAGCTGCGTGGATAAAAGTTTTGTGTTAATAACATTTCCAAATATATAAGAGTCAAATGCAGCTCCCAGAGGGGGCAATCATAATATCTTTTATCAGTATAAAAGCCAATGATGTTGGGTTCGTGGAGCCAAGAGTCAGAGAATCAAATGAGAATGTGCTGGAGTCAAACTAGGAACCCCTTCTACATCCACTCCTAATTTGTTGTTCACTAGAATTCTAAGCAACTCTTCTAGGTCTTTTCTTCATGACGATGATTTCATTCCCTTTTATATAATCTATGCATTGGTGGACAAACAGGAGAGTCAGAAAGTAAAAATTTAATTAACTAAGAACAGGAACTTGAGGTTGACTGAAGAAAATTGACTGAGCAGTTATAAGAATTTTTCCAATGGAAAAAATGAGTGCAGAATATTTTTGAGAATCGACTGGTCTTGTGCACATATATTTGAAAGTTATATAAAAGTTCAACAAACAATAGAAGTAGTACTTAAAATCATAATAGTAAAACTTTCTCAGACTCAAGATCCAAACACCCTTGCTAAATTCATGAAACAGTAGACCTAATCATAATACAACACCAGTTTGGGATTATTTTCCTATTCATTCCACCTTAGTTCTTTGAAGAGGGGACCGAGAGTGGGGGGCTGACATCTCATTTTCTGAACCTGGGCTACCTTTCCTTGCTTTTCCTGCCCCCTGCCAAATTTCTCATTATGCAGCTTAAATGTGAGGTGAAGACTGATCCCCATGCCTGCTGCCCATCAATAGGGTCTTGGGGTTTTCAACCCTTCCTGACACAGAGAATTGTCAGATTTGTTGCAGTGGTCATATTGCCCCCCTCAGCAATATCGCCGATGCTACTGTAAAACCTGTAGCTGTCTGACTTCTGAGTCTAGGCTTACAAAGCTGCCACATGGACAACATATTTGTTATCTCAAAACAAACTAAATCACAGCATTTCACCTAGCTGTGTCTACCATAATACTATAGTAACACAAGCATTTTGACTTAGTTAATCCAATCTGCTTTTCTGTATGTGAATCTTTATATGAAACTCCTTAGTACCTACTCACATTTATGCTTTCTCATCTTCTCTTCTAAGAACTTGCATTCACATCTCTTAAATTAGTAAAGTGGTTTATACTCATTGAAACTTCTATTAAGTTATTTAGCTCTCTTCTATCCATTTGCAAATATATGTTCGGATTTCTAGGAAATAGACTCTCAGAGAACTACACTGAGTCGATTTTGGGGGAACATTCTATGGGACAGCACTTGTAAGGAAGTGGGGAAAACAGGACAGTCTGGGCAGAGGGAGAAGTTGAACTGTAACTTTTTTAAAAGATATATTTATTTTGGTTGGAAAACAGATTTATAGAGAGAAGAGTCAGAGAGATGGATCTTCCTTCCACTGGTTTACTCACAAATGGCCACAAGAGCTGGAGCTTAGTCAAACCAAAACCAGGAGCCAAGAGCTTCTTCCAGATCTCTCCATGGTTGCAGAGTCCCAAGGCTTTGGGACATTCTCCACTTCCCTCCCAGGCAAACAAGCAGGGAGCTGGATGGGAAGTTTATGGACAGAACATGGATCAGCTTCCTTACGGGATCTCAGTTCTAGAAGGAGGAGGATTAACCAATGAAGCCATTGCACTGGGCTCAAACTATGATATTCTTACAACAGGGGAGTGAGACAGTGCTACAGGAGTTTTAAAGCTAGGATAGCACATTAGAGTTATCCCAAAATGTAGCAGAAGGGTGAGACCTGATATCCCACATCATTTTCCACAAGGCACTTCCAGGAAGAGATAAATATCTTGAATAGAGCAACTTATTTCAAGTAATACCCATTGCAAGAAGACAAACTCAACCGGGAATACTGTCAGTGAGGAAAGCGAGTATTGTTCTTGAGAGGGAACTTCAACACACCATTGACTGCACCCTATCTCTTTTAAGATTTAATTATTTTTTTATTGTAAAGGCAGATATAAAGAGAGATGAGACAGAAAGAAAGATCTTTTTCTGCTGGTTCAGTTCCCAAGTGGCCACAAAAGTCGGAGCTGGGCTAGGCCAAAGCCAGTTGCCAAAAACCTCTTCTGGGTCTCCCATGTGATACATGGTCCCAAGGCTTTGGGTCATCCTCTAATGTTATCCCAGACCAAAAGCAGAGAGTTGAATGCGAAGTGGAGCAGCTGGGACATGAACCAATGTCTATATTGGATCCTGAGCATGCAAGGTGAAAATTTAGCAACTAGGCTATTAAGTCAGGCCCAACCCCATCTACTGTTAATCTAATCATCTAAGTCCCATTCCTTCATGTTGTAAGTAAATTCAAATCAACTTGTTGCTATAAGCAAAACATTTGCTGACTCTTACTTCTCTCCAAGTAGTTCCCTACTGAAATACATATAAAAATGTTGCAACCACCATTGATAATTATGTTCAGGAATAAGATCTACAGTATCAAGTGAGTTCCATGGTTACAGAAATCAATAAGCCATTAAACTATTATGGTTATTTCATCATAAGCCATTCTAATCCACTGGGGAAAATGAGATGCTGTTAACAGACTGTCACAGATACACCGAATCCTTTGTAGAAATTTTAGTACAGAGTTAATATAATTTAATTTTAAAAACTTCAGAGATCCTAGAAGTCTATCTGCAAATATGTTAATGCTTATGGATTAAATTTTTTATTTAACTTGTCAACCTAAAAAATGTGTATGCTATCTATGAAATAGCTATCTATCTAGCATATTGTATTAGAGGCAGAAAGAGAAATCTCTCCCATCTGACAGCCGGTGTCAAAATTCTCTCTGATACAGGCCAAACATAAGTGAGGAGCCAACAACTAAATCCAACATGGACACATGTGGCCAACTGCTTGCCCTCTAGGGTGCATGAGCAGAAAGATGGACTAGAGAGCTGTACTGGGACTCAAGACAGGCATTTCAACCTGAGATGTGGGCATTACCAAGCAACATTTTAACCACTGGAATAAAACTTACCCATAACTAACATTTTGAGAAAAAAAAATATAATCTTCCAAGAAACATTGTGTTTACCATGGGAAGATTACTAGGTTTATTGACATGTAGATGACCTAGATTTGAGATCAAACTACTTACCATATAACCTTATGAAATGTTCTCTCCTCTATACATTGCTTTATAAAGTTAGCAATAAATTTGTAACACTAATAACAATGAAAATGTACAACTGCTGGCTAATCATGTTAAATATTTTGTTACTTTGAGTCTTAAAGAAACCAATACTGGGTGGGTTAATCCTATGCTTGCAGCTCTAGCCTATCATACTAAAACTGTTCCACTTCCAATCCAGGTCCCTGCTAATGTACCTGGAAAAACAGTGGAAGATGGCCTGAGTGCCTTGGTCCATATAGCCACATGGGAGAACTAGCAGCCCTTGGCTTCAAATGAGCTGCTGCAACAACTCGAGGAATGAACTAGAGGATGGAAGATATCCCTTTCTATTTCTCTCCTCTCTTAATTCTACCTTTCAAAGAAAAATGAATAAATCTTTAAAAATCGCAATGGACTCAAAAGTGCATACTATTATTATTTTTACTTTGAGGAACAAGCAAAATGAAACATATAACTGCTAACTTTATCATACTATATAGCTAGAAACCAGTAGGTCTATACAACTCCAATACCACCATTTAGTTCTCCTGTGTATTCCCACAGTAAATTATACTGTAAAATATTTTAAAGCTGTAAAGCTCCAAATTAAATGATACTTTGTTTTGTCATTCGTCTCTGTAGAACTTTTTTTCTTTGAGCCTGTATTTATGATGAGAAAGTAGCTATGGTAGCTTGCCGGTGATCAACCAATTTATCTGTTCAACCATCCCTAGAGATTTGTTCTGGTAAGAGGGAAGAGGCATTAACAGCATTTAATGCCACTGAAAAGGACATGCAAATCTAATTGGTATTTGCTACCAGTACGTGATGGCAACATCATTCTTAAACTCTACTGAATCATCCCCATATAGTTTTAACACCATTTAGTAATTCTTTCAAGAGAGAAGCCATATCATTTGTTTTAAATAATATTTGTCAATGATTTATTTGTAGACTGGTGAACATCCATATGATGTATTTTTCATGGCTCTTTGTTCTGAGTTCAGAAAGGCTCCACTCTCTAAATACACTTTATTATTGCAGTGATGTAACAGGGTAAGCTCAGCATAGTTCCTTTTTTAATTACTCTGTTCCACTCTGCCCCCACCCACCAAAATAGCATTTGAAAACTATACCAGGACTCAGTCCAAAATATAAGCTATTCACCTGTGAAAATAGAGTTGAAGGGATTTTAGAGAAATGCAATTGCACTTTTAAGACACACAAAAATTCTTTAATTGCTCACTTTATTTTTCCAAGGTCTCTGAGAATTCAAAAGAGGGGCTAACAGATTCTGGACTTTATAAAAGAAATTAACTTCCCAGATTAATATGTTGTTTGCCAAGTTTCAGTTTAGAGTGAATTTTTACAACCAAGTTATAAAACTGCTGAAAATACCATAGGGACTTATAATGGAAAATCTTAGAAAACTCCAATATATCTGATGATAACCTAAGAGCCAAAAACACATGGTAAGATTGCTATTCCAAATGGTGAAAAAGGGACAGAGTCAGTTCATATGGTAAAATAAATGATATATTTTATAGCGTTCATATATTTTGAAAGGCATGCCATAGGGTATTCTGTAAAACTTTATTTGGATCTGTGGGAGACTGAATGACTCATTGGCTGGTAATGGGATACAGAGCTCCCTGCTCTGAGGCCACCAATACAAATCTTCCCTGGAAAGAGTGACATAAAATTGTTACAATGGATCAACTTAAGTTTAATTCCCATTCACCACCTAACCCTGCATTCAGAATTCTCCATGTATTTTGCATATCCCTAATCTTAAGGGTGAAGGATCCCACTCATAATTGAAAAATTAAGTTTTTTCACTTAAAATGTTTTTTTTTTTTTTAAAGATTTTATTGTTATTGGAAAGCCAGATATACAGAGAGGAGGAGAGACAGAGAGGAAGATCTTCCATCCGATGTTTCACTCCCCAGGTGAGCCGCAACGGGCCGGTACTCGCCAATCCGAAGCCGGGAACCAGGAACCTCTTGCAGGTCTCCCACGCGGGTGCAGGGTCCCAAAGCTTTGGGCCGTCCTCGACTGCTTTCCCAGGCCACAAGCAGGGAGCTGGATGGGAAGTGGAGCTGCCGGGATTAGAACCGGCGCCCATATGGGATCCCGGGGCTTTCAAGGCGAGGACTTTAGCCGCTAGGCCATGCCGCCGGGCCCAAAATGTGTTTGTTTAAAATTATTTTTATTATTTTCCATGACACATTTGGATAGATAAAGGGATCCGCCCCTTCCCCCCCTGCTTTCTCTTCATTTTCTCCTTTCCAATTACCCCCTCCCTTCATTTTCCACTATATAATTACAGTAGTATAACCCTTTATTAACAGTTATAAATTTAACGTGTTGCTATTTAAGTATATCATGGAATTGTAGGTACAAAGAGAAAACTAATTATCTTATTATCAAGGTTGATTTAACTATTTTGTTGGGAGTTATTTAAAGAAAGTAAAAATTTATACGTCTAATTTAACTGTAAATCAGACAATAAATGATTTGGAAGATTTAACAAAGACATTGAAAAGCAAATGTGACATTGCACAAATAATTCATTTGTAAATGTTAGTGCTTCAAAACAGCATAAAATGCAAGGAAAGTGTCTGTCCAATGATTTTTTTTTTTTGCAAGGAATGAGATAATCACAACAAAAGCGTGAAAAGGTGGTTGAGGAAGTGGAGACGTGTTTATTGGACACAGACTTTGGACTAAGCATAGCTAAGTGCTTATACTTTCAGAATTCTCAAAACAATGATTCGACATGATAGTTTTTGTCCACTTATTTACTGGAAACTGAAGTTTAAGAAAAGTTAAACTGTATCAGGCTGCAAAGCTAGTAAGAGACAGATTTGAGAATTCAAAGATGTGTATGATCTTGAAGCTTGTTTCCCTGTTTTCTCCTTCAGGTTCTGACAGGGTGCTAAAAATCTAAAGTAATTGCAACATATTCCCCCAAAACAAAAACAATTGTTCTGCCAATGAATCGCAACTGCCTAGCTCTTCCAATATTCTACCCTTCCAGGGTATTTCTCCTCTAGGAACTTGAAATGGTTTATCAACAGATTCTCCATCTTCCATGGGAGCCCACCACTGTAATGATGAAAACATACCTTCTCCACTGTTCAGTGAAATGCTCGATTTAGTGAAAAATCAAACATGTATGATACCCAGAGAGATCATTTTAACACCTGTTCCTCAGTATGGCAAAATTATTTTCAAAATTAACCCTGCAGTGAAGCAAGTAACAACAGACAAAGAAAATATCAGAGAGAGGAACTTTGCCTTCTATTGAAGCTTCAATGTGTAAATGATACAAATAATTGTCCAGTTACCAATAACTGCGTGCTAATGAAATGTAATCATTTATAGCTCTTATATAGTTGTGAACTTGTCCAATTGATAGAGCGTTTTAGTTCCATGTGTTTAGTTTTAAAATAATTGGCAATTTAGAAAGAATATTATATTTGATTTAAAAGATAGTATTCGATATCAGAAAAAATATTTCACCTATGAGAAATTTGAGCATTTCAACTCAAACCTTAACAGTCCATATTCAAAATTTTAATGCACAGCTTTACCCAGGGACAGCAAAAAAAAAAAAAAAAAAAAAAACCAGTGACAAAATGGGCAAAAGAAATGAACAGACATTTCTCAAAAGAACAGGTTCTAATGGCTAACAGACACACGAAAACATGCTCAGGCTCCCTAGCCATCAGAGAGAAACAAATGAAAACCACCTTGAGGTACCACCTAACTCCAGTGAGACTGGCCTACATTCAGAACTCGAATAACAACACCTGCTGACTTGGATGTGGGGAGAAAGGCACCCTCCTTCACTGCTGGTGGGAGTGTAGGCTAGTACAACCACTGTGGAAATCAGTATGAAGAGTGCTTGAAAAATTGCAAATAAACCTGCCATATGACCCAGCTATCCCGCTCCTAGGAATATACCCAAAAGGTGTGAAATCTGCATGTGAGAAGGGGTTCTGTAATCCTATATTTACAGCAGCACAATCTACAATAGCAAAGACATGGAAACAAACCAGATGTGCGTCCAAAGAACAGTGGCTAAAGAAACTGTGGTACATCTACTCCATGGAATATTATTCAGCTATTAAGAAGAATGAAATTATTATATTTAAAACCAGGTGGTTCCAACTAGAAACCATTATGCTCAGTGAAATGAGTCAATTCTCTCTCATATAAGGAAGCCAACATAGAAAGTGTAACTCCAACAGTCCAATCTATACTGTTTTTTTGATTGTCTGCTTGCTTGTTTGGCTGTATCGCATGTGTTTTGATGTTTTTATCTCAGTTTGGTTGCTTCCAAATAATCTCTTTTCTCTAGTAGAATTCATCACACGCTCGTGAAGTATACGATGGCATCATTCTTCCCAAGAGACTTCTCTGTTTCCTTTTTGTCACGCATGTGTTGGTTACTCAGTGGTGTGTTATTTTATCAGGGTGCTATAATTTGTTGTTGATGTTGTTGTTGTTGTTGATAATGATGTGGCTGTCATGAAATGATGTCAATCCAAAAAACAGTAATATTATTTCAACCCCAAACAGCCTGTATCTCACGCAATAAGATATTGTGAAGTAACCAATGAACCAGCAATTGATATCAGTCAGATTGCTTATAATCTACATCAAAGAATTGTAAAACCTAATATACTTGTCAGGCCCTATGCTACTCAGAAATGGGGAGGGAGAGCAGAGAAATCTTACTTCACCCTAGAAGGTGTGAGGAAGACAGGAAGTATAACCTATTAGAATCATAACTGGTAAGTCATACACAACAGACTTGAATTGGCATTAGACAATAGCAAAACTACAAAGGCATATGGGGGGAATCAGGAGCAATCCTAACAACCTCTTAACAGGTGGTCATATGCATAGAGCAGGGGCGGACCCCAGAGTGGAGCAGGGGGACAGGAAACGGCTTGTATCCCAACCCTGAAGACTCCCAGTTCCTCACCAAGGACTATCAGTACGACCGAGGACTACATCCCAACTGCCAAGGAGACCACGGGGAAATGGAGTGCTTTCGGAGGCCAAAAACTCTAAGGTCACCCACCCCCATTTGAATCTACCACATGGGATGGAAGAAGCCCAAATCCTGCCTTGCAGGATCCGAGGTCATCGGAACAACAACCAGGAGTTCTGAGCTGTCCGCAGAAACAGAAGAACAGTAAACTTCCTTAGGGACTAGGGGGAGGAGCTTTCTCTGGTCCTTGCCTGGTTCCGACTTTGGGTCCTCACCCTCTCTTGAAATGACCAGGATTGCTCCTGAAACCCCTTCAAAACAAACAAACAAACAAAGGAACAAACAAACAAACTAGAATAGATAGATAGAGAACAACAAGGAAAGCTTAGAAACAGACAGGAAACAGTCAGCGGGGATGTACTTATAACTCACTGAGTGGGACACAAAGATTAGTCACTCCTCACTAGGGTATTGAAGATTTCTCTGCACACCCCTCCTAAAACTATTCACCTAAACTGTTGACATATGTCTTGTTAGAGTTACAGAGTTAGACTACCCGAAAGACAGCCAGGTTCAGCAAAATCATGCTTCAACGCTATGAACTGCTAAATACTAAAATTAAAATAGACATGAGACAGCTGAATAGTAATCTATACCCATTTTAAGGTGTATAGCACTCGGTTGTATATAAACTAATAATTGAAATGCTAATGTAGAAGTCACAGGATGTGGTTCAGAACTTGCATTTTTTTTTCCTCTTTTAACATACTGGTGACTCAATACCATGTCAACTAATTCCAAAATGTCATAAATTGTTACTGATATAATATCGTGGCTTCTGATTGACCGGGATGATACTCTGCCGGCTCTACCTTCATACCAGAGATGGTCTCCCCAAGAAACCGTTCAACTTATCTGGACAATAAGATGCTGGACTTTATGCTTGGTATATGCTTGCAATGAAAGAATCTCAACTGAATTTGAACTGTGGTAATGCAACAAGGGGGAGGAATCCACTCTGGGGAGGGGGGCGTTGGGGGAGGGGTGGGAGGAATCCCAACGCCTATAAAACTGTGTCACATACTGCAATGTAATCAATAAAAAAAAATGAGCTTCAAAAAAATAAAAAATAAAGTAAAATTTTATGCACAGATTTAAAACTTTAAGCATTCACCTAGGATGATAGAATGGAAGGAATTAAAAGTGTATTTCTGGTTTTTTTACAAACACTTTACTCCTTATTTAAAATCAGCTGTGTGAAATATGTAAATATGCAGTGGCATAGGTATAGGAGACATGAATAGAGTCAGAAGCGATTTCTGATATTGCAAATCTTCAATAAACTTCATTTCAAAACATTTAGCTGAGTCTACATGTGTTGTGGAAAGAGCTATATAATTAAGAACTCTCTGAGCTTACTTCCACGTAAAAAACAATGCTTATTAAAGAATCATAAAAAAGTGCTAATTTGAAGCTTACGTAACATTATTAAAATTCACCTGTATAACTGAAAAAAATGTTTGGAGGAATAATTTATTACTGACTGTCTGAGAATTACTAGCATATGGTTGTAATGAAAACCAAACTGCTTTGAGTGAGGCTCACTGCTAAGTTCTCAACAGGCCCTGCACACTGGGCAGATCACCTTCACTGCTCTACCCTGCATGTGCCAATGGCTGAGGGGCATCTCAAACCTGACCTAAAAATGTGTAGGTCAGCAATGTGTTGGCATCTTCTCCTCAGCCTGTTAAATTTCTCTCACAAAGTAAAAACTAATGTCTTGGTTGTAATTTCACTTTACAGAAGAAATACCAGATTTTTTGATACCATGAAGCAATTCCAAAATGCCAGTAACCTCCATCACAATAATAAACTATGGAAACACATGGCTACTTTAGAGTAGCCATAGTGATTTTTCTAAATTTCGACAGAACTAACAGTGCTATATACAATATCGGGTTTAGGACAATAAATACCGGATGACAGCCAGTCGTGTGACATAAGAACAACTCAAGCAATTGTCCACCCAAATAAGGCTGTTAGAGGTCCAAGTTCTTACAGTGGTGCTAACATTTCACTTTAAGCAATGCCTGTATCTAAATATAGACATCTGTGAGTTACTTTCCTAGAAATCATGCCCAACATATTACACGATGGAGTCTCCCTACAGTGGGGAGGATGTGCAACGTTTACTACATAAATCAACAAGTGAACAAAGATTAATTCCATAATTTGTTAAGCATAGCCAAATGTGTACCATTAAGGACAATACTGACAAATGCTGGATGGTACAGAGACAAGAGAGATGATGTAGAAAATTATAATACCAAATGAAAACCTGTAATTACAAAACAGATGGGAAATTAACAATAGTTATTCAGACAGGAAGCCTGACTAAATTTGTCAAACACTGACTTTCTTACAATTGGCTTTTATTCCCACACATGAATTGGGTCCAATTCTAAAACATGAATGATTTTATGCCTAATATTGCCTAACACGTATCTTAATATAACACACTAGACACACTAGCTTTAAAATGTGCACATAATAGCAACACTAACAGATTCAAATGCAGCTATATCCATCACAAATGTTTTCTTCTTGTAGTAAATATCACCTCTGTAACTTAAATGTGTTTGTTGTAAGTTGAGCAAATAAGCTAAACAAGTAGTCCAGAGTTTCTAAATGCTTTGAAGATTCATTTTTTGGAAATCAATTTTTATTTAATTTTTATAGCTTACTCTATTGTGCATCTTGAGAACAGTATCACCACTGCAGCTCTTTCAAGAGATGGCTGTTTTTCTTCTACAGTCCACTTAACATTAAGTCTCAAATTACAGTTCCTGTTCCTCATTGCTTTTCTTTTTCATAGTACTTGTTTGTTTTTCTTAATTGCGACAGAAACAATACTACCATACAATATCAGGAAGAGGACAGTAAATATTAGATGACAGAGTTACTCATGTGATGTAAGCACAGCTCAAGCAATTGTCCAGCCAAGTAAGGAAGGTACAGATCCAAGCTCTTCCAGTGATAATGCTGTAACTGCTAAACAAATACATATTGCTGACTAAAAAGAACCAGCATAACTGGCCTTTTTATCCAAACATCTGAATATGAAGATTTTTATCACCATACATTTATTTGCAAATAGGCCAAAGCTTCATTGTCACTTAAAACTCTGACTGCAATACCCTATTAAATTTACTTTTCTGTATTCTAAGGAAATTACTTTACATTTTGTCTTTTATTGTCAAAAGAGTTTATTCTGTATACCTCGTATTTCTCACAGCTATTGATCTTTCTCAGTTTAAGAAGCAACTGGAAAAAATATCACTTTCTTGAGAGACATGATCTATATCTTCTGAACATAAATGTAAAAATTCTCAATAAAATATTGTCAAATCAAATGTATAACAGGAATTATGTAGCATGACAAAGTAGGACTTAAGACTATGTCAGATATACAAGGCTGGTCCAATATTTTAGGACGAGTTAATGCGATTTATTGCATTAACAAGCCATGAAAACTCACATGATCATATCAACAGAGATATAGACTATCTGATAAAATTCAAAAGTCAATCATAATTCAAACCAGGCAATGCAAAAACTGAGGAAAACTCTTTTAATTTGTCAAAAAAGAAAGATTTGCAATATCTATAGATGATTATACCCAACAACAAAACTCTCCTATTAAGCTCAAAGTAAAGAAACATGCTCTCTCTCACAATGAATTTTCCATATTATACCAGCTCACACAATGAAACAAGAAAAAGAAAAGTGTATAGATTAGAAAGAAAAAATAAAACAATTGACTACTTCTGATTCTGAAGTTTATATAAAGAGGGAAAAAATTCGGAAATGTGGAAAGAAATGAATAAAGTTAGAAGACCAGTTACTAAAATTTGAAAGTTACTATCAAGCTATAGTAATCAAGAGAGTGTGGAATTAGCAAAAACTAATCAAGTGATTTTTGAAATCAAAAGAGGGATCATGGCATGGCAAAATAATCTGCTGTTTCTGATGACATCTCACACAGGTTATGATTGGAGTTCCAGCTGCTCCACTTCTGATACAGCTCCCTGCTAATAGCCTTGAAAAAGCAGCAAAAAACAAACAAACAAACAAAAACCACAATGTTTGTGTGTCTTCTACAAATGTGGGAAACCCAGGAGAACCTCCTGGCTCCTGCCTTTTCTGTTGCAACCTTGGCAGCCATCTAGGGTGAAGAGTGGGTTGAAGAGCTCTCTTACTCTTTCTAACTCTCCATCTCTGTGTGTCACTTTGACTTCCAAATAAATGCATAAATCCTTTAAAAGGAGAGGCAATGTGAAACCAGTGAAATAAAAGAAAGATAGCTTTTCAACTAATGGTGTGCAAAAATCATTCGCAGACCAATATCTATGAATTTAGACTTAAACTTTTCATTCTCACAAAACTAACTGAAAATGAATCAAAAAATTAAATGTAAAATGTGAAGCTATAAACCTATCATATAGGCAAAAATCTTTGTTAACTTGAATTTGGTAAAACTATAAAAGCAACATCTTTCAAATACACAAAATAAATCTAAAAACAAAGAAATATTGGCTCTGGCAATGTGGCTCAACTGGCTAATCCTTTACTTCCAAGTGCTAGTCTCCTTTATGGGCTCCAAGTTCTGTCCCAATTGGTCCACTTACTATTCAGCTCCCTGCTTGTGGCATGGTAAACAGAAGAGAATAGCCCAAAACCATGAGGCCTTGCACCTGTGAGAGAGACCCAGAAGAATTTATTGGCTCCTGGCTTTAATTTGGTTCAGTTCCAGCCATTGCAGTCATTCAGGAAGGTAATCAATGGATGGAAGATACTTCTTTTTCTTCTTCTCTCTGTAAATCAGCCTTTCAAATAGAAGAAATAAACGTTAAAAAGAAAGAGACTAGAATAAAAGAAAGACATCTCTTATCCATACATTTCATCCAGCTACTAGCCCAATTCACTGATGCTTTTTAAAGAAAAAACTTTAACAGTTGTAACTATATTGGCTATTTCCTAACTTCTCGATTTCACTTGATTCAACTTTTGTCTCCACTGGTATGCTGCCTTTTCTGCTTACTGATGGCTTCATGTTGCTAATTCAGTGGCCAGTGGAGCCCTGTAAATTTCTTTGCTCTCTGTGGAATTGTCACAGATGACCCATCTCCGTTCTGGAATTTCTTTTTTTATTAGGATTATTTTGCCTAACAGTCTTGGACCTTCTTCTGTCTTCCTTCATACTCTCCTTTCCATCTCCATTGCTGAAGTTGCTTCATCCTAGTGAGTTATAAATATTAAAATGTCTCCTAAGTCTTTTGTCCTCATTTCTTTCCTAGATACACTCTTGTTCTAGATAACCTTACCTACTCACATCACTTTCAAAACCATCTAATAAAAGCTAGACTTTTATCTTTAGCTCCAACTCTCCTCTAAGAATTCAACTTGTGCATGTAACCAACTGCCCATATGATACCTTCACTTGAATACCAAAGAAATATCTCAAGCAAAACCTTTGGACCCCTATAAAACGTAAGTATACTTGAGTACCCACATATACATGCATAATATGTGCTCGCTTCGGCAGCACTTATACATATACATGCGTCATACAAGCACACACACAAAGCATACATTGCCACAATATCCCCCAAGAGATCCTTCATTTCAGTAACTGGCATATCATTGAATCAGTTCTCACTGGTTCATGGAGTCTCATATCTATACCATTAGCTAAGTTAATCCTCACACATTAAAATATATCATTAATCCAAGTTCATCTCCTCATCTTTATGACAACCACTTTATTATAGAACACCTTTTGTTCCTTACCAGAGCCACAACTCTTTTACTTGATCTTTACTCCTATTACTCTACTGCTCTCAAAGAAGTCAGAATCATTCTTTAACTATTTAAGTCATATATTTAATTATTTATAGTTACTTTAAAAATTACCTCTGTGATCAACACTCTCCAGGGACTCACCACAGTAACAAATAAATTAAGAGTTTTTCCTACACCTGTAGCATAACACCGTGTTGATCTTGGAGTGGTAAGTCCAGGGGTCTGATGAATTTTATGCAGGATGCACTATAGAACCCTAACTGCATTAGGCCGGGGTCCTAAGGCTAGGTCCAGGGGAAATGGGGACATTGATGGACTTTGACATCACTAAGAATTCCAGACTTAAATGTTCAGTTGGTTTCAGATGAAAGAGGATCTCTGATCTCAGGGACCACAGCTGAGGAAGATGGCTCCTGTACTGGAACACACAGTGCATGTCATGCCACCTCCTTTGCTGACTACTATGTGAGGAAGAGAATTATGCACAGGTGCACATGAATGAAGAGTCAACCTGCTCTTATAAAACACATGAGGACCTCAAATGCCTCCTCAAAAAAAATTAATCTATTGCTTTTGCCATATCAAGACCACTGTGCACTTTAAGGCAGATGCAGGTGATTTTTTGGTGGGGAGGTGGTGGTGCTTTTTGGTTTTTGTTTTTCCCAACTTACTCTTTTGATTATCTCTGAAACAGCTATATATTAAAGATGTCCTTTATGAGTTCTTCTAATATAATATTAGTAGGTACTGATGTGGCGCATAAACCTAAGGCTCAAAGCCATATTTTTAACTAGTTGGTGAGGGAGGAACTGTGCAGTGTTTGAAGGAGTCTGTCACCTCTATTCTTTTTTTTAATTAATTTATTTATTTTTATTAGAAAGGCAAATATACAGAGAGAAGGAGAGACAGAGAAGAAGATCTTCCATCCGATGGTTCACTCCCCAAGCAGCCGCAAGGCAGCTGAGCCAATCCGAAGCCAGGAGTCTGGAGCTCTTCCAGGTCTCCCACACGGGTGCAGGGTCTCAAGGCTTTGGGCCATCCTCAACTGCTTTCCCAGGTCACAAGCAAGGAGCTGGATGGGAAGCAGGGCTGCCGGGATTAGGATCAGCACACATATGGGATACTGGTGCTTTCAAGGTGAGGACTTTAGCTGCTAGGCCACCGCTACAGGACCTGTCACCTCTATTCTGATGGTGATGTGTTCACTGTAAGGGACAATGATAATTTTTGTGTTCCAGCTGGATGATTCTTCAGTCTTTACTGGGGAAATCTGTTATCTCCAAGTACCTGGGAAATAACAGAGTTCAATCTTCCCTTCGTAAGTTAGTATTCTTCCTGAAATTTGCTTCCAGTTTTTGCATAGTGACTGATGGGCTTGTCTGTTGTAGAGGCTAATAAGAGGTGATAAGGATGCAGGAGCCACAACTATCTTCATCTTGTGAGAAGGACCCATTAGGAAAGATTTATGAACTAGCAAGACCTATGCCCCTAATAAGCAGGAAGTAGCTACAGAAAATGAGATGAGTCTACATCTTAAAGCAATCCTTAAAATGAAGGGTCAGGCACCTCTAGGGGTTAGGAATGAAAATGGACAGGAAACTAGCTAGCTTGGAGTCACGTACTGGCTCCCTTGCTCTGTGTAATGCGGACTGCATATCTGCCAATCAAATGACCCCTGTCCCAGAATCCCTCCCCCCTCACCAGGAACCTGTGATGATATCATGTAACCACTCCTCTTTCAGGCTCAACAGGAAGGGCCACTCTCTCTCTTCCCAGGGACATAGATGAAAGTAGAAACGTCTCTCTCCCACTCACCTGCCTGCCAACTCTATCCTGTAAGTATTGGTAAAAGTATCTGATCTCCTCACCTGTTAAACAAACTTTACAAAAACAAACAGAAATTCTTCCAATGACCTGCAGAGACCTAGCTAACCAAGTTCTACTGATCTTGATATGATCTCCTGTCACTGACCACTTTCCCATTGACTTCTTTCATCCCACTTAAGCACCATCAGCATTGTTACATGGGTTAAGACCATGACCAATTTTGATTTTTATATTTGCTACTGTGTCTCCATGCAGTGCTATTCCACCTAATCTTTGCATGGCTTTGTTTTCTACCTTATCTAATTCTTTGCCCACACATTCCCTATTCAATTAGACCTTGAGTAAGCATCTTTATTTCTAATAGCACTCTTATTCTTCTTGACACTTAATTCCTGCTTCACTTTTGTAAGCAGAATTTATCAACTTTTATTTTAATGCGTATCAAAAAACATTTGATACAGTGTTATTCCCAGGCAGGTAGATATTTGAATCTAAAATAAGAGAGCTCATATAATCAGAAGTAACTTAATCATGGAAACCAAAATGGAACAAGAATTTGCTTTAAATCCAAGCTCTGTGATTCTAACAAAGAATGCAAGTAGTATACACCCAGCTGCAAGTGTAAAACAATATAATACTACATTAATGACAGTGTGTTAAGGTAGACACACACTATTGGGACAGCCAGTAGGATCATCAAGCATTCTAAAAGTATCAAACATCAAGGCAAAACAAAAGTTGTCTTAGGGCCCAGTGCAATAGCGTAGCAGTTAAGGTCCTTGCCTTGAACGCGCCAGGATTCCATATGGGTGCCAGTTCTAATCCTCAGCAACCCGCTTCCCATCCAGCTTCCTGCCTGTGGCCTGGGAAGGCAGTCGAGGACAGCCCAAAACTTTGGGACCCTGCACCCATGTGGGAGACCCAGGGGAGGCTCCTGGCTCCTGGCTCCTGGCTTCAGATCAGCTCATCTCCAACCATTGCAGCTGCATGGGGAGTGAACCATTGGACGGAAGATCTTCTGCTCTCTGTCTCTCCTCCTCTCTATATATCTGACTTTCCAATAAAAATAAATAAATCTTTTTTAAAAAAGCTATCTTAAGTCAATAGTAGTCTCAGTTGCTGGATAAGTCTTCTTAATTCCATCATCTTGCATTTCCTTTTATAGTATTATTACTTTTGTTATCACTTTATGTATGCCTTTGAGTTTCACACACAAAATTTAAAACTAAGGGAAAAAAGATATTTCCAAAGGATCTGTAGACTACTTATAGAAATTAATGGTATGTAAATAGCTGTTATATTGTATTCTTTAGAAAATATCTGTCCAGTTGTCTCTATCATTAATGTAGCATGACCGTAATTTTTTTATATATTGGTTGTTTATAATTTCACTTTTCACTAAGTTACAAATATTAGCAATCTCCTAGTACCTATAACAGCATCTGGCTTTCTTATTTGATCCTTCAAAATTATTGTATCATATAAAACCAGATAACCATAATATGAGGTTTAAAACCCGTATAGGGGATCCAGGTGTGCCTTCAGAATAAGAATTTGTATAAGCAATTGATACTAGAGACCCCCAGTTATGTTACATAGATTCCAGGTAGATTTCACTGCACAAGTTATTTTACTACAGAGGACTTTATTTATATGAAAGACAATTATAAGCAGAGAGACAAACAGAGATAAAGAGCTTCCATCCATGGATTCATACCCACAAATCACTACAAAGGATGGGACTAGGACAGGTGGAAGTTGGAATCTAGGAGCTTCATCTGAGACTCCCATGTGGATATTGTGGGTTCAAGAACTTGAATCATTTTTCATAGCTATCTCAAGCACATTATTAGTGAGCTGGTTGGAAGCAGAGCTTTCACAATTCAAATCTGCAGTCTGAAATGAGGTGTAGGCCTTGTTTAGCCTGATGGCTCCCTCCACAAATGAGGATTTAATGTAAAATGTGTCCATTGAGTCCTGAAAAACTGAAGATGGAAATAGAAAACACCAACAGATTATAGAAGTAGGAATTCTAGGAAGCAAACATCCTTTCCAAGGTTGGTCAAACATAGGGAAGCACTTGGAATTAAGAATTAGAAACTTAGGGATCAAAAGGGTGGTATAATAGGCTAGTCCTCCCCAAGCATCATTGTCATTACATATGGGCACTGGATCATGTCTCAGCTACCTCCACTTCAACTCCATCTCCTTGTGTGTGACCTGGGAAGACAATAGAGAGTGGACCAAGTCTTTGGATCCCTGCACTCACATGGGAGACCTGAAATGAAGCTCCTGGATCCTGACTTTGAACCTGCTTAGTTTTAGCCCTTATTTGGCCATGTGGGGAGTGAATCAGAAGATGGAAGACCTCTCTCTGTAAAATCTGCTTTTCAAATAAAAGTAAATATGTCTTTTAAAAAAAAACAGGAACTTAGAAGATGGGGGGTTGAAAGAGTAAGGACTGAGTTCTTTGAAGAGGGACATACAGTGTGAGAAGATGACAATTATTCTCTGCATGTTGGAGGAATCATAAACGGAGTCTCTGGCTATAGGAATGAACTACTGCTGCCAATAATGAGTAACTGGATTCCTGCTGGCAACAAGAGCAAGTCATGTCTCACTCCAGTCTTCCAGTTTTCATCTAGGAATTTACCAAAATCATAGAATGTACTTACTATTCATCCTTCTTCACAAGACTTTAAATTTCGTTGAAGTTTTGTTTACTGTTAAATGCCTAAAATGTCATACCTAATGAAGATGAAGTCATAAATAAATGAGATAGTTTAATTTTACTAACCTATCTGAAACTTGCAGAAATTGTTGGAAAGTAAGAGAAAGACAACAAGATGAACAAGTCAGAGTTAGAGGATAAATAAGAGTTTGCCTGATGATCCATCAGACATTTATATGTACGTGATGATAACTTCTGGCATGATATCATATACTGATCAGATTTCTTTTTAGCCCAGGAATGTTTCTGCTTATGTGTGCTTTGCCAATTTTGTTCAAAGTACTACTGTGAGGAGTAATCTATCCTTTTAAAAATACAAATTTCGTAAGATTCAAAGCATGTTGGTAGATGTACAATACACTTACTCTTTCAAAATTTTTATTTTCATAAATTGGCTAGTCTTTAGAGTAATGCCTCATTGTTAACATCTAAAAGTATGCAGATTATACATCCTGGGTCATTGCTAACATCTGTATCTTAGCATCTCATCAGAGCCTTTTAATTCAGCCTTGCAAGAGAATATTTTACTTTTTAGCCTCCTTATTCAACCTTTACATGTGTATCTTAAAAAATGGAACAGTTTGAAGTCCTTTGGGATCCAAAAGAACTGAAGCTTTTTTTTTCTTTCATTAAACATTATGTCATATAGGAAGATGGGTTGGCATCGACAAGGATACAGATCTAAGTACAGAGTGAAAGATGCCAATTAATGAATCATTTCAATGGGAAAAAGTGATCTCACACATACATTATATATCTCCTTCTCCCGTTAATCTCATTTACACACAAAAAAGGGAAATATTTGAGGCCAAATAACACAATGCAATCGTTTTTTAAAGATGTATTTATTTCTATTGCAAAGTCAGATATACAGAGAAGAAGAGAGACAGAGAGGAAGATCCTCTGTCCAATGATTCATTCTCCAAGTGAGAGCAACGGCTGGTGCTGCACCGATCCAAAGAAAGGAGCCTGGAACTTCCAGTTCTCCCATACAGGTGCAGGGTCCCAAGGCCTTGGGCTGTCCTCAATTGCCTTCCCAGGCCACAAGCAGGGAGCTGGATGGGAAGTGGAGCTGCTGGGATTAGAACCAGGGCCCATATGAGACCCCGGCGCATTCAAGGCGAGGACTTTAGCCGCTAGGCCATGCCACCAGGCCCACACAATGCAATCTTAAAAAAAGGTTTTTATTCAAATTATATCTGAATACATTACACAGGAAGTCACTGGTAAAGTTTAAAATAATGGAAGGAGAAGACAACCTAAAAGTGTATGATACACACTTCTCCAACATATTTGGTCAATTTTCCATATAATCCACTCTACTGTTACTTTTCCAAATATTCGGTTCCTAGAATAAATCAATTCCATGTGATGAGTTATAAAAAGAAACCTGTGATATGTACAAAATCAATAAACATAATGTAGAATTTAAATTGTTCTTCAAATAAATTGTAGTGCATTAGATTTTGTTCAACATTTACTATCATTATTTTGACCATTTACCTATATCAATAAAGACAGTGAAATGGCAAAATTACATGATTTTCCCACCACTGCTCCTCAAATAAGGTAAAAGTTAAGCTTTTGTATCCTACTTATAAACATTCATAATAACCAATAAACTGCAGATATCATTGTGCCACCTTTAATGTTGAATGGCTTGTTCAAGGCATTAACCATTTAGTGATACAGGCTGATGCATGTGTGTGTACATGTGTATGTACGTGCTGTGTCTGTGAGCTGTGTAAAATTATCTCTAGGGAAGAAGAAAACCATGTAATTCTTTGAAAATGCCATGCTTACACAGGACTTAATGACTGTGTTAAGACAAACCAATTTTGAAAACACAGAAACTTGAAATTACCAATAAGGAAAATGTATGAGAAGGAATTCATTGGGAAACACTCCTGACTCTCCTTAGTTGGAAGATTGTCTCTTTTATAATATTAGCATTTATTTATGAAAGATCCCAATTCTCAGATTTTTTTTTTAAGGAGCTCTTCAACTATATTTATATCTCGAAGTAAATCCGTGGAGTCCTAGTTCTGGAGCAATGATGCCAATGAGCAACAGAGCAGAATGTTATTGCTCCCAGATGATTTCCTGACTGGTGCAAAAGTCTGTTTATGCTCCATGGGTCCACTAGAAGTAGTAAGGTCCCCCTTCTCCTTGTGCTACAGTCACAGCCGAAGCTAAGA
This sequence comes from Ochotona princeps, assembly GCF_030435755.1. Lineage (NCBI taxonomy): Eukaryota > Metazoa > Chordata > Mammalia > Lagomorpha > Ochotonidae > Ochotona > Ochotona princeps. The sequence goes on from NC_080833.1 coordinate 70,226,785, forward strand.
AATGCATGAACTTAAAATTTTAAAGGCAATTAGATTGATACTAAAATCAATTGTAATCTGCAACATTTATCAACATGCATAAATACAAAAGATGATCAATATTGCTCACCATCAAATGTTTGTAAATTTGTTTCTTTTATTCTGTTTTAGCTAGTTTCTATCTATGAATTCAAAGCACACTTTGGAATCAAATACTGGTAATATTCTAATGAAATTATAAAGAATCAATAGTTGGGCCCGGCGGCGTGGCCTAGTGGCTAAAGTCCTCGCCTTGAACGCCCCGGGATCCCATATGGGCGCTGGTTCTAATCCCGGCGGCTCCACTTCCCATCCAGCTCCCTGCTTGTGGCCTGGGAAAGCAGTTGAGGACGGCCCAATGCATTGGGACACTGCACCCGCGTGGGAGACCCGGAAGAGGTTCCTGGTTCCCGGCTTTGGATTGGCGCGCACCGGCCCGTTGCGGCTCACTTGGGGAGTGAATCATCGGACGGAAGATCTTCCTCTCTGTCTCTCTTCCTCTCTGTATATCTGTCTGTAATAAAATGAATAAATCTTTTTAAAAAAAAAAAGAATCAATAGTTAATTCAAGCCATAAATTCTGCCTGTTCTTGGTGAGGAATCCTGTGGTAATCCTGACTAAAATGAGTATAGGTTTAGTAACTGCAAATAAACAGTGTACTGGCATCTACAACCGTTATCAAAGAGAGGAAAGAGAGTGTGTGTTAATTTATGATTCTCATCTCTGGGATAATTCATGGAAAGTCTCTGAGTTGAACCAAAAGCCTGACACATGTGGAGGTGTGTATATCTACTACGTCCAACATTGAGCTGTTTATTATTTCCATGGGAGAGTTGGCAAAAGAGAAGGACCTCAGTTGAAAATTTAGATACTATCATTAACACTTGTTTCCTAAACCTGCTGAATCAATTTCTATCTTGAATTCTAACTGGGAAAATTAAAAAGTTTGCAACAGATTAAAACACAAATATCCTGTGTTTTCCCAAAATGAATCTGATTAACATATCTTCTAGAAATGCTGTCTAAAGGAGAGGTAGACATCAGCCACACCAACAGCAAGATTGCCACCAAAATTCCATCAGTGGTTCCATTGAGTCTGTTTCCTGGTCTAAGGGAGAAATGAGATTGATGACCCTAGGGGATCCAGTAGAAGAAAAGCAAGAAATGACAAGAAAGAAGAAACTCAATAACTCTCAACGTCAGTACTAGCCTCACTGGGAGAACGGAAATGCTTCAGACTCACGCTGAAGGAGCACAAAGGCTTACAGATTTTAACCAAAGTGGTGACAAAATGTCCAGACAGGCAGCTCGATCATAGATCTCATCTGGCAGCTTCCCCTTGTCATCAGTCTTTAGATATCAGTAAATTTCTTGTTTCTCCATATCTTCTTGTCTTATTTCGGGACATATGTCCTAACTAGTAGCTATCCATTATTTTGACTGACATCCAAACTATGTCTGCAAGCACAATCAATTCTGTTGTCATTTTTACATTACCTACCTGTACACTTAACCAACCAGTAACAGTTGAAGTACTATGATTAAGATCGCCAGCTTGGAGTCAGGAATACTGTATATATTTTAAACGGACTGCATTTTAACCCTTTTTATAGATGAAATAGATATTTAAATTTATCTCATGGCTTGCAAGGAAGTATACTAAATGCAGTGGTTCCCAATTTTTGATACATACTGGAGTCACAAAAAATCTTTAACAAGCATGTATGCCTTGCTCCAAATTCAAACATTTTTATTTAATTTTAAGGGTATAATCTGCACACTGAGGTTTGTAAAAATTCCACGAATGTATTTGTGTGCCTTTAGTTTAGTAGCTGTTCACATAGTGACTAAATAAATGAATATTAGAGTTTCCCAAGTTCAAAAGTCAACTCCTCCTTGTAATAAGTACAACTTTTTTGGAAAGATATTTTCACGAAATGATTTCAGTTATTGTAAGGATTTTCTGCAACAGCATAGCAAAGTACCTAGTACATAGTAAACACTCAATATTAACTTTAAAACATATCAACTATGAAAAGCACTTTCAAGTATTGTCCAAACTGAAAAAGAAATCTCCTTAAAATTGTATTAAGGTTTTTTATTAAGCCCATCTAAATGAAACATATTTACTAAACAACTGCTTTCATTTTCCTATGATTGCCAAAACAAATGACTATAAACATTGCTATGTAAAGCAATATAACCTTATTATCTTGCAATTTTGAAGGTCAGAAGTATAGCCCAGATCTTACTGGGCTGACATTAAGGTTTTGGCAGGTTGTGATTTCTGTATGATCAAAGGGTCAATATGTTTTCATGCATATTAAACTTGTCAAGGCCTCCCACATTCCCTGGCTCACGGCCCTCTTCCTCCTGTTCAAAGCCAGCAAAATTGTATCACTCTGATCACTTTCCATACCCATGGTGCCCACTGATTACCTCAGGTGGGAAGTCTTTTCCAATTCTCAAGACTCCTGTGAACAGATTTGGCCCACAATGTTAACAATTATAATGAAAGTTAATCTCCCCATATCAAGACCTGCAACCATCCTCAACCTGTAAATTTCCATTTGCCAAATAAACTGACATTCATTGCTTCTAGGGATTAGGGTGTGGACATTTTTGGAGAATCATCACTCTTTCTATTCCAGAATTACTCTGGTCTTGTATCATGTTCTTTTAAAGCATATACTCTTGAGTAGATAAAACTCTTCAATTTCTGAAAGTATATTTAGGTTCAATGTTTTGCAAAATAAATACCAGTGCAATTCCTATAAATATTATCATGAAATTTGAATGAGAAATTTGAACAAATAATGTCCACATTCTAATAATGAAGGAGAAATTGTATCTTTGTGGGATTTAAATCCCTTACAAATCTTTCACTCAGTTTTCCTTAGAACCTTTGTAGGGTGTGTGTGTGTGTGTGTGTGTGTGTGTGTAGTTAACCAGATTCACTTCCCTCCTAAAATGCACTTTTGATCTGCAGATTCCCAACACCACTGCAAACCCACACCCAAAAACTCTTCTTAAACAAAAGTAAATAATGAGATCCCACTGGGTTGATCTTGTTTCCTGACACTATTCACACCTCTCTGGATAATCCATCATTTCTCTGCAGCACCAATTGACCCTGAAATGTCTGGGCAAGTTCCCAGAAAACTGCAAGCTAATACACACATTATGTAAGAAGGACTGGATATTACAACCTGGAAATGCTTGCTTGCAAATATCCTCTTTCCAACCAATGATTCACCTTGGAAAAATAATTGTCTAATACTTCTCATGAGCACCAGCATCTGCCCTTGATATTCGCCTTCCAGTTCACATACCTGCATCCTCAGCCCTTCGTCCAGTACAGTTGTGGCTCATCAGAAGACTCGCATTCTGTTTTTGCCTCTCCCTATCCCATCTCCTGCTTGCAAATTGATTTATAATAGTCCATTTTCCCCCAGGTCCTGGAGAGAAGGATTAGGGAGACCAGAGCCATGTATCTTTATGGTGGAGATTGGACTAGATAGGCACAGCAGAATTAATGGAGAGAAGTCTCTGGATGCTGGACTGGAGCACTGGGACATAATGCACTAAATGACAGGAAGCGAGAACAGACTTCTGAGCAGAGGAATGACATGAGGATAGTGATATTTTTGAAAGAAATATCTGACAATGTCATGTGTGGTGACTTAGATGCACGGAGAAACTAAAAGATTAACCAGCTAGAAGACTATCACAAGAACCCAAGCCCTAGTTGGTAAGAGTCTGAGGAGTCTGACAATGTGTGTGAGGCAGGAATAAGGCAAAATCAAAGGCTTCAAGAGGGAGAATCTATGGTAAGGTTGAAAAACTACAATGATGCTCAAATGTAAAGCTAAGTCAACAGGAAAATGGTGCTATGACTGACATAGATAAGGGAACCAGAAAGGCAATTTTATTGGAACCTTTAGATGGGATTGATCATGATTAGCAATGCTTACATTGCTCACTAACTAAACTCCATCAATAAGTTCTTACTGAATTTAGCATAAACTCCAAACACTTACTATTCCCACAAAACCCTGTCTTAGAATTCTGGTGTTGCTGTAATTTTCCATCTCATAGTAAGCATCTTTCAGTGCATTGCAAATTGTGGGGCAAATTATTTTCTATATGTACACCTGGGCCCACATCAGATCAAATGTGGAAGCCCATATTGTGATTCTTCTAAAGAAATCAGGATGTCATGTAAGGATGATGGTTTTATTATTTTTAGAAAGATTGAATAGAGCCCTACTCTCTTTCTAAGACAAGAGCTGCAAGGATGAGCCACACTGAGAATTTTGGTAGCCAATCTGTAAGGCAAGTGTGAGGAAGTTGCTAAGAAGGAAGGCAACCACAGGTGAAAGAAAGGAGTAGTATGAGGGGAGAAGGAGGGATGAGGCTTCATGAATATACCTGAAACCAGCTAAGCCTGTCATTGCTGTTTTACTTCCTAGTGAGAGAGACAATCAATTTCCCTTTCTAGCATAACCTTAGGCTTTTGTCATTTCAGTCTAGATCCCCTATCTTATCACCTCAAGGGTTCTTCTCAGCAGGGAATGCTTTTCTCTACCCGCTTTGCTAGATAACTCCCACTAATCTCAGGACTCAATGCACATCATACTTTCTCAAAAAATTATATCCTGAAGAACCAATCCAGATTAAGTCATTCATGGTTTTCTCAAATTAAATGATTATTTCCCTTTACAATACTTCTTATAATGCATAGTTATACATTTACAAGCATTTATTTTGAATCTGTCTCCATAGTATTATTCTACACATTACCCTCTGGTTTTCTCAAGTCCCACTAGAACGTAATAAAATGCTTCTAAGAGATAAATATGAATGAAAGAAAATACAACAGAACATTGATAGAGATGGATGAGTAGCAACTATCCCGGCCATTCCAAACAAAGCTGAACCCTAAAAAGTTAATAGAAAAGGGCTAAACAAGTCTTAACCAACAGTACAAATTCCCAAGACTCAAACTCCTAGCACAGAGTCTTCTTCATGTAGGAGCTAGAGCTAAAACCTGGTTCATTTAAGAAGCAGGCAAACTAGGCCCAGTGCCATGATTCAGTGGCTAAATCCTCATCTTTGGGATCCATATTAGTAGTGTGCTTCATGTCCTGGCTGTTTCATTTCCAACGCAGTTCTCTGTTTGTGGCCTGAGAAGCAGAGGAGGATGGCCCAAGGCCTTGGGACCCTGCACCCCTTTGGGAGACCGTGAAGAAGTTCCTGGCTCCTGACTTAATCAGCTCCGCTCCAGCCATTGATCCCATTTGGGGAGTGAACCAGCAAATAAAAGTTCTTTTTTGTGTCTCTCCTTCTCTCTGTAAATCTGCCTTTCCAATAAAATGAAATATATCTGAAAGAGGGAAAGGAAAGAAAGGAAGAGAGAAAGAAAGAAAGGAAGAAAGAAAGAAAGAAAGAAAGAAAGAAAGAAAGAAAGAAAGAAGAAAGAAAGAAAGAAAGAAAGAAAGAAAGAAAGAAAGAAAGAAAGAAAGAAAGAAAGAAAGAAAGAAGGAAAATGAAGAAAAAGGTAAACCTCTTGTTAGTGACTGTTGCCCACTCCCTTAACCAAAGATAAGATTTGTTTGCTGAATAGGTTAAAACCAAAGTTCTCTGGGCTAGGAGGTTATCAGGTGCAATTGAAGAATTATTATAATGAGAAAATCAGATGCTTAGGTGTAAAGTTTGAAAATAAATACCAACACGTGCTTTATCCTTCTCTGGAACAGAGAGGCTTCATGTAAAGTCAGAAGATCCTTTCCTTGAGAATTTGATCAGCCTAGGATAAAGACGTGCGGATACTGATCATAGGAATTATGCAGCTGAATCCTCCTCTTGAATCACACGTTGGAAGTGGAACAACCACCAGCGTTGACTTTCCCATCAGATTCTTAGTGTCTCCCTCCCGTACAAAATCAGATTCCCGATTCATCAGACCTTTCAGAAAATCTTCCAATATATGAAACAGCTGTGAAATCAAAATGAATTTTAAAAAGCTTGGAGAGAATAGACTATACAGAGATATGAAAAGTTTTTAAAACTATTAAAATTCTCAAGAATAATAATGGATGCTACATTAATGGGAAAGGAAAAAAGAACAAGACATTTTAGTAAGAAAAAAACATGCATATGAAGGGTAATAAAGATTTTGCAAATTAAACATAAAACAGTTAAAGGTGGGCTTAACTGTAAAGTTAAGGTATCACTTAATAGACTACATCCCTCACGGATATGCCTCTTGAGTCCCCGCTCCTCTCTTCTTTTCAACTTAGTTAACATACAGCAGCAAATGAATCAAGTACGTGGCCATGCACAAGATCCAAACTGAATTACAGGTCTCAGACTCTGGTCTGGTCCAGCTCTGGGTTTTGCAAACATTTGAGGAGAGAACCAGCAGTTGGAAGATCTGTATTTTCTACACACAATTATGCTTCTTTACCTCTCAAAAGAAATAAACAAATAAAACAATTGTATTATAAACAGGGAAGAGAACTATGTAATTAGCTATGCTAAGAAAGGAAGCTAAATACCCAGCAACTTTGTAGAAAATCAATAGCAGAGACTTTGAAAAGCAGAAGCAAAGGAATAACAATATAGTTTTTTTTTTTTTTAGAGATTTGAGGGCCATTGTTAAAAAAATTAAATTCTTTTAAATGAATTAAATGAATTAAATAAGTAGGAAATGACAGGATGTGCAGGAATTCCTTCATGGAACTAATTTTATTGGACATTGTAAAAATATCTTCCTCTATAGCTAATGTGTTTATAAAATTTTACTTTAAACTAACACTACCAAAGGTTTTAGTTAGTAACTTCAGGACATATTTCAACCTATGAGTATAAATTAATCCTCACAGTTAAGAGCGCCATGATCTCAAGATCAGAGGACTCTGTAATCTCATATGTAGGGAGTCAAAGTAATAAGAGGAACAGAGAAGAAACTGAAAAACAAACAAACAAAAACAAAGAGAAAGAGCTGAAGGCTCAAAGGAGTCTAATGACTAATAAAGCCAAAGGAATCCATTGGGAATGAGGGATGAAAGTTGCCGCAGTCAGTGAGAACAGGAGCTGAGCTGAAACTGCTGTAGTTTAGGAATGGAAAACCAGGTTATTTCAGCAGTAGTTGGAGAACAAACATCATTCCATAGGGGAGTAGCTGTGTGTAAGACATCAGATGGAGGGAGAACAGTTCCCACTCGTCAATGTGCCAGTGAATCCCAAAGAGGACTGGCATCAGAATGCCCTCACTCTAGAGTTGTGGCCTGAAATACACTGCCAAAAGAGGAGCCACCCCTTCTGAAAAGGGGTGGGAAGGACAGAAAATCATCATTGGCAAGAAGTTTGTTGACATGAGCAAAATGATATGGTTAGTTTCTGGTGATGGCAGTGTGCCACTTTCAACAGTGCCAAAGCAAAGAAATCATAATATCTAGAAAATAATATTTCCATCTCCACCGTTTAAATTCTAGCCAGATGCTGCCCCCAAGGAGCGTGACTTCCTTTGGCCTCAGAGATGAGCACAAAAAAAGTGGCAAAGGCCATTTTCCCACTCCTGATGACCCTCCAGTTGTTGGTTACACAAATGAGAAGACAAGCTTTGGGTTGGGCAGGATCAAAGCAAACCCAGTGTTAGAACTGAAGATTACTGAAAAGTCACCACTTAATTTCTAGGGGAACATCAAATACAGGTTGAATTGAGAAGCCACCTGGATGCATTAAAGCGTAGCCATCTCCCTATGATCAGGTCAGGAACGGCTGGTATTTTTTGTAACTACACAGTCACTTCTACAGTTTTTTGTTAACTTTTGTCCCATTTGATTTCCTTTGAATCACTCCTTCTTCCCTAGCCACCAGCTCCTTTAAACACATGTTCCAACAATTTTTTCTTTTCTTTATGCTGATGGCATTGCACATCTCACAGACTTTAAGTGGAGAATAAACTTTGGCTCACTCTTCTTACCTTGTTTGTGTATGGTGAGGCATTGGAGTCATTTGATCCTACATCAGAATGTGTTAAAGTAAATTTCCTTCTTGATTTACTCACTTCTACATTGAGCTTCGTACTTCATACTCAGACTTTTAAAATGAGAAACTATATCTTATGTCCCTATATCCTGTCAATACTCCTACTCTAGCACACATTGGAGGACACATTTCCATATTCAAAATACAATTACAACATGACTCTCTGTTATCTGATGAAAGGAAGTCAAATTTCATCTTGAACTACTTCTTCGTTACCCACCCAATTGTTCTCATAGCTACCCAACAATCAAGTTAAATTAAGCTATTACCCCAGGACCCAAGCTGTTCTTGCCCCTGTGCCTTCTTGTGCGCCCTATACATCTGAACTATGCAATTTTCCTGTCTGCACTCTCTGGTCCCACCCATTATGCTAGTTTAAATCCTTCACTTTTGTACTCTATGGCCTTGAACAAAATTCCTTAGGAATAATTCTGGAAATTATAAATTATGCTATTCTAAGGAACTGTTAGGAGAGTTTAGAGAGCTATAAAAATGCGAAGAAAAAAATCTGTCATTCGTCAAGTGCCACTGATTTTTAAGGCTTAGCTCATGTGCAGTTCTCTGTTAAAATTTTTCTCTAATTACCGTATCAAATCTTTCTCTTTTTCTTTCTTCATTTCGTTCCCTTTTCCCTCCTTTCCTCCTTCCATGGTTTTCTTATTTTTTTCGCTTCCTTGCTTTTTAATATTCCTTCTTCCTTTCATGCTTCAAACATCCAATTCAGATGCCTGGCTGATTGTATTCACATCAGAAATGTGGTTTTTATGCTCATAAAGCACACTATACAGCGAGGTAGATGCCAATACACAATTAAAGCTACAGATGAGTGTGAACACGCACAAAGGAGGAAGGGTGTAACCACCTGATAAGCTCAGCAAGTCTCTAGTGATGGTGAATTCAGAATTCAGTAGTTAGTGATCAGAAAGAAAAAGCACTACAGGCTCCCAAGTGTAGAGAGCTTCCCTGGACAGAGGGACACTTCAGGTCTAATGGCTGACACAGTGGGACAGATTACAGGATGCTGATAGCATGGTCTTCACAACACAGATGTAGAACCGTTGCAAGCACTCTTCAAATTCCAGAACCTCATCCACAAGTAATGAATGAAAATTCCCAAGATTAGGTCCAAAGAAAATTCATTTCAGACAAGCACTGCAGATAATTTTTCTATTTTTTTTACACTACAAAAATGATCAGTCCCTGTTGGAGTCACAGATACCCATGGTAAACATTCAGCTAGAGGAACTAGGAACATCAGATGTGGTGATAAATGCAATATGTGCATAGCATTGCATTTTCTCAAATTTAGAAAATCAGTGATTAAAAGCAGCATCATAGAGCAATTTTATAAAGTTTTATATATATAAAAGTTTTATATGCTTATGTGACAAAAAGGCCCATTAATGTAATCAGCTTACATATGTTATACATGTGCATAAAATCTCCATTTTGTAAGAAATGTTTTTCCATACCTGTGCAGAGAAGAAATATTTAAAAATAAGCCTGCAAATGTTCATCATTGTTATTGCTAAGCACTGAGAATTTGTGTAATTTGGGAGGATAAAGATATTTTCCTTAGTGAAAATGTAGTTTCTATGTAATTTTTTAAAAGCACCTACAGCTTCCTTTTCTTTTTTAATAGCCAAAACCAAGTGGCAGTTCTAATTCAGTGACCTGAATCCCTGAGAACAGAGGGTTTGACCTCAGGGCGAGAGGTGCTGACACAGCCCAGAGCTCTTTGCATGGTGCCAGACCTTGGTCTGGGCAAACATCTAACAGCAAGCCCACCAGGGGAGAGCAGGAACTGAGGCTAAGTCCTGTGTAGCCAGGCAATATTAGGTTAGGAAATCATAGACCCAGCTGTGAGAACCTGAAAATACAGAAAGGAAATGAAGACAGGGCGGGCAGCCCTCACAAGAGGTCTGGCATGAGCCTGATCCTGAGAGTGCCCTGTGACTGCAAGAGTCTTGGTTGAATGCAGCTCTATTCTCCTGAGAGCTTGGAAGTTTCTAGAAAACAGAAACTAGTCAGGTTCCTCATACTGCAAATGGTGACACAGGGACCAAGGTCACACAGAACATTCCTAACCTGAGGACTAACTATCCTAAGGGAGCCCAAATTATTTGCCCAAACATAGAATTTTTCAAGCTTTCTTATTCTGTTTGTTAAATAATTACATAGCTTCTTGCAACTGTGAAATTATATTTTTCTACTTTGTGCTTCTGACACTAACATAATTGAAGAAGTTGTCCCAGACCCAATGTTTGAATTGCATGTTCCATATTCTATACCCCAGACTACACTAGCATCCTGTGCCATGCAGTTGTTTAGTAAATGTCATTATGAATAAATAACAATAGATGGGACCCTAGTCTTTTACATAAAATTGTATGTATAATGCAGCTGATACTGGGGAGGCAAAAAGTTTGCACTGGTCTATATCATGGTCTGGAAACCATGAACATTGAATTAACCCAATAAAAGTGACAATTCTGACCCTGGGCTATACCATTACTCTAAGGTTACAGCTTGCAAGCCAACTCAAATTGTTCTCCATGTGGTACTTTACCGAAATACTTATCATCTGGAAACCGTATGTAGTGCATATTCTTAATAAATAATAACACATTTTATTTTGGTTTACTGAAAATTAACAGGGCATTTGGGAAATTGCTGTTATTGTAGCAGCCTGTTTCTCATTTGCCTTGGCAGTACAATAACCATCTAAGTGGAAAACAGGAGAGCCAATCGCTGATGAAGGTGTTTTTCCAACCCCCTCTGCTATTGGTATTCAGAGAAATCCATGCAGCTGGTATTGTTAATGACATCCCACATACTCAGAAGAGATGAAAGAAGTAAAGAAAACTTGTAATGGGCTCAACCATATGAAATTGTCATTCTAAGTTGATTAGTTTTGCACTCAGGAACAGTAACTCTCCTGCCTAGCAACTATAGTCCAATCTGTAGTCCAAATGGTCTGCAGACTTTTTAAGGCTCTTTACTGATTGCCTAAGGCAGCTGTGTGGAATGCTGGTTTAGGAAGAAAAAGAAGAGAGCTTGTGGGTGGGGCAGGGGTGTATATTTCTATAGCCAGAGTTACTATGGAGCTGCTGCTGCATATCACTCTGTGAGAATCACACTTCCTCTCCACTCCATATCACAGAAACCGTTATATTAGCCTGCCCTTAAGATAACAACTCAGGAATCATCCCAAATTGAATCATTTTAATTGGAGAAAATCACTGGCACAGTCGCAGAGGGAGGATAACGGACTTCCGGGGCACAGGACTAGGACTGAGAAGACAAAAGCAGTCCTCAGTGGCTTCACTTGGTGTTTTTACTCCTTGTGCATGTGGGGCCTACAGGGTAGTACCAGGGAACTAATGAGGACCATATTCTCAGCACGCAATGGCTTAATATTCTCTTGGCTCTTCCTCAGCCTTGACAACTCCAGGTCCTTGTACGTACTGTATGCCAGTTCTCTTCACATCCCTGCTCCCTCCCCCATGCAGGATGCCGCAGATGGTTTGCTTTCACTGTGAGAGTCGAACATTTCTACACAAGGGTCTCTGTATGTTATCCAACCTTTCTTTCCTATGTTAGTGGTAAGCAGACATTCCCATTTGTTCATTTGATCCTATCAACTCTTGGTATTTAAAGGTTCAAACCAACATTCTGAAAAAACATACAATTATCCTTATCTAATGATGCATTTTATACTTCCTGGATTTGGGAAAATTTTCTATTTCTTATGTAATCTTTTTTCCACATGGCTGGTCTCTGAACATTAATGATTTTACCATCTACTCAAATACCTAAATCAGAAACCAAATTCATCTTTACCCTGCATGGGCTCCTTCCCTACACCTCCGCCATGCCTCCAAATTGACTCTCAAATTTGGCAGCAATAACAATTTCCCTTGTCCTAATTTTTCTCCAAGGATATTATTCTCTTTCCAATCTGTCATTAATTGGACCCCTCCAATATACTCTACCATGCCACTAAAATAAGCTTTTACATTTTTTTGAAAGATTTATTTCTTAACTTGAAAGCAGTTACAGACAAATATACATATGGAGACACACAGAGAGAGATAGAGAGAGCTTCAGTGACAACCACAGGAGCCAGGAATCCATCCAGGTCTCCCACATAGGTGCAGGCGCTTGGACCACCATCACAGGTGCATTAGCAGAGAGCTGGGTGAGAAGTAGAACACTTGGGACTTCAGCTAGTGCCCATATGGAACACCAGTGTTTCAAGCAATGACTTAACCAGTAGTTCCACAACACCAGGAAAAAAAACGTCCCAGATCTCCCTAACATCAACATACAGATTTCTGCTTTTCTACAGGAGTAGATAAATGCTTTTCAAGCAGTCAAGCAACAGGGGTTAAATCAAACATTTCTTAGCTAAAAATCTGTATTCAAATTCCAGCTCTGCCAACTATCAGGTATGTGACTTAGAGCTGAGCCTGGTTCTTCCTCTGTAAAACTATGTACCTATGCCACAGAGCTGTTATGAGAACTTTGTGAGTTCATAGTGGTAAATAATAAAGAACCAGGATTTACACATCGCTATGGTTGTGTGTGGTTTGAGTGCCCCAGGGGTCCACTTTAATTAAAGGTATGGTCTGCGCGGTGATACTGGCAGAAAGTGCTGTGGAACCGTGGAGAGGAGTAGCTTGGAAGATGATCATCAGAAATATATCTTCTAATGCAGTTCTCCTGGAAATCCTCTAGTTCTCTGGAGAAGGTTGTGGGAAACTGAATTTGGCCTCACGTTGCCTCTGTTCCTGGTTCAAAATAAGACTGATTGCCACAACACTTTCTCACCTGTCATCTGCCATCCACCACTCACCATGAGATCTTCACTAGAACTGAGCAGATGTAGGTGCCATGCCCTTAAACTGATGAAACTATGGGCTAATTAGCCATCTTTTATTCTTTCCAAGTAATCTATGTCAAGTATTTCATTATATTGATGAGAATCTTGCTGATACATACACCGTTTTGTAAAATATCATTCCATGTACGGCACTGAGACATTTTACTGCTTGGTTTTCTAAGTTTCAGCTTTACCTTCAGTCACTTCTATCCACTATGCACCAAGCAGGCCATTTGCAACATTTTTTTTTTTTTTTGGTGTGTGCTGTTTCTTCTGTTCCACGTATCAATATCATAATTCCCCATTTTGGAAAATTCTACTTAACACTCCCTTATTTCACATCTTTAAAGTAGTTTGTATCCAATTATTATATACAGTTTGTCACCACCATGTTTCAGAAACTTGAACTTCAAGTTCTCTTTAATGTTCACATCTACTAACACCATATCCAGAATATTTTATAGTTATATATTACATAGACAAGGAACAAGTAATATTTTTTTAAGGGAAGGGAGATAGAGCAGAGAAAAAAGAGCTAATTTCAATTTTTTTGTGTGCCTGACAAGGTACTGAATATTTTGCATGGATAAATCCAGTTCTAACAAGAGCCCATTGAGGTGGATATTATTACTGCATCCATTTTATAAATAATATGAAAAGATTTCAAGAGACAGTTTAGATCACTCTTCAACATCATCCTGTCCTTGATCTGTGCACACAGTGCTGTCTCCCTCTAGTCCCAGACAGAGGACTCCATTCCCTTTTCCCCAAATACCAGCCAAGCTGACTCAAGGAGAGGTTCTTAACAGTCCTGTGGGTAACAGGGAGGCAATGTAGAAGAGCAGGGTTGCCAAGCACAAGTTTGAATCCAAACTCAAAATCCTTTGAACATGCCCCTTAATATCTCTGATGTTCAGTTTCCTCATTGTAAGATAAGCTTCACCGTGTCCACCTCTCCTCTTCAGATTCATCCCAACACAAAGGACATGAAGCTTATAAAGTTACAGTTTCGCAGTTTGGCATGTTGTTGGACATCAATATAAACTCATCCGATTTTATCCAAGTCCCATTAGTTTCTTCGTTTGGGAGAGAAACCTGATTAGTTATCATTTCCATTCTTGGTAGTTGTCATGTACTGCATTAATGCTCTTTGATAGCACACCCATTTGGTTTGACCAGCAAGAATTTGCCTCAAAGAAAATGTGTTAAGCATCTTTGAAACAAAGGCATTAAGGAATGTCCGGGAGAGATAGAATCTCCTGAAAACATAAGGAGCAAGAAAACACGAATCACCATTAAAAGAGCAAAATGCTTCCATTTATATCGCACAAATATCACAAAACTCATTCCAACATCAAAGTTTCAATGACCTAGTGTTCTGGAGTTTCAGCTCACAAGTTAAGAAAAAAAAATTGAATAAGCGCAACAATGCTTTTCTAATATGTAGATGTAGCAAAGCAAAAGAAAATCTTGAAACTCAGAGGAAAGCTTGGAAATATCTCATCGCCATTTTTATTTAATTTTAACTACCTAATCACATTTGTAACTGAAGAATATAAGAACACAAGGAAAATGAAACTTTACAAAGGTGAGCCTTTGTTTGACAGGCTCTCGCCTGTCTATTCTTCTTGTGGTCTTCGGATATTTTTGCAGCATATGATCAAACACCAGCTCAAGTATTTTACCCCCAAACTTTAGAAGCAGTTACAAGAACCAACCGAATTTATTGTTGTAAATTCCAAGAACATTTTTCACAAGGCATAATTAAAACTAGGTCAGTGAGAGAAAAGAATAAGAGATGGAGAGGTTGTCTAAATATTACACTGATAAATGACAAACCTGCCTTGAAACAGTTCTTCAACTCTTTTAACACTGTCCTCCATTTTTTTTTATCTAAAGACTATTCAGTTCCCATGTTCCCTTGTTTTCCAACCACCATCCTTTATGTTAATGTGCCAGATATTATGGATGGAGGTAAAATTGTCTGTGATAATTTACTGTTCTCTACAGTCGAAGGGCAAATGTGTCTCCTGTCTTTTCTGTAGCCCTCTGCATTATGTTCTGTATGTATCCCCTGGGCAGAATCCCCACTGGTAACTAGGCAGGCCTTGCTGCTCAGACACATGTGCTGGAACTCAGTGCAACAGATCAGAAGGAATTCACTCCAGACCCAGTTGACCATTTCAAATTGTGCAAAAGAAAAAAAAATCAGCAAAAAATAATATCAACAGAGGAAGTGCTATGACTGTGTAAGTTCAAGGTTTTCAAATCTTACAGAAATTTTATATATCTCTGATGCACTATGTGGTGGATGAAGCAAGGCAAAGTAGCAACTAAGGGAACAGAATCCACAAGATAAAAACTATATCTATATCTATATCTATATCTATATCTATATCTATATCTATATCTATATCTATATCTATATATGATTGAAGAAAATCAGAGAAACATCTGATTCAGTTCCAGAAAATCACTCTTGTGAAACTCATGGGCATTAAAAAAAAAAATGGTCTGTGTGTTTAGCTTGGGTTGGCTCAGATATCCGGGAGAATGAGGAACCAATAACATAAACTCCACCAAGTGTCTGGCAGCCTGACATGTTTTCTCCCCTGTCTTTGCCACACACACCCCTTCCTGTAGCTACAATGTCAAACACCAGCCTCCTCTAATCTCCATTTAGCTCCTCTCCAGAGTAGAGCATGCCATTCATGCTGAGAGTTGTGACTGCTCGGCAACAACACTCAGGCTTCCCCATAATCGATCATCTTCCCATCAACACGTTTGCTCTTTGGTAAAAAGCAGAAGGTGTGGTCCTGTGCCTTGTCAGAGAAGTATAACTGCTAACACCTACTGGATGGACATGCCCCAAACAGACCAAATTCTCAAGCAGACCATTTATCAGTTCCAACCATGCCTGCAGCCAGCAAGTAAAGAAAGGCTGTTGCTAAGTGAATGATTCAGTTACACGTGTCTTTCAACACTTTAGATTTTGAATAGTCTGGGTAAGGTTGATGTGGCATTTGAACACTTTAAAATCACAAATGCCTGGAGTGTATTTATTTGAAATAATTTGGGCTTTTTTTTTCCCTAGCAGGCTGAAGAAAGTACAATTACAAAGCATGCCTATGGGTGTATCCTTCTAAGCATAAAAATAACAGTTTCTCCACAGTATTATCCTTTCCATATACTCCATTCAGCCTTGGAAAACAATATTTAATGCTGCTATGATCAAAGAAGGTGTGAGACCTTGTTGATCCCAAGTATAGGTGTTTCTATACTGAGTGAGTTTTCTATGATACCCCCAAGTTAATTCATTTCTGCTGTTTATAATGCTTCCTGCACTCTTTAAGATTCAAGTGTGCATGCATGGGCAAAGCCTTAGAAGTGGGTGAATAGCCCTGACTGTATCTCAACAATGTCTGTTAATTCAACCATCCTTGTCTCATTGCAATATCTCCAACTAGCTTTGGCTTCTTTCTTCATCAAGTCTTCTCGCAAACGTGACTGATCTTCCTTAACTCCAACTTCCACCATGTTTTAACTTATAATGGAGAGGAAAAATACTACTTGGTGACTTTTCCTGACTCCTAAAATGCAGGAGACTATTTCCCTGAATTCTCCACAGGCACCTTATGGTAATTGCAACACTCATTGTGCTTTAACTTCTTCCATTAGAAGGAAATCATTTGACAACAGGAACTGTTACATTCAGTGCCATTTATAACATTTAACCTAGTGATGGAAAAAAATTAGGCCCAGTATTTGTCTGTTAGGACGTCCATAAGAACATACAATAGGCTAGGTTGTTTAGACTATTTAGTTTCTCACAGTTCTGAAAATCAATTGTTCAAGATATTATCAGAGTTGGTTTCAGATGACGCCTCTGTACCTGATTCACAATCACCTTCTCGGTGTGTCCTCATAGTGTCTTACCTCTGTATATGCATGTGGGAGATATATAAGAAAGAGTTCTCTGGGGTTATTTTCCTCCTCAGATAAGGCTATGATTCTGTGAGAACAGGGCCCCATTCCTAGGATCTCATTTAACCTTTTTCCCGAAAGTCTCCATCTCCAGCTGAGTTTTATGACAACACAATTCAGTCCATAAGGCCCTCCATGTCTGTTTATTGAATCAATGGTGAAATGAAGAAATGCTTCTTATACTAATTTTTTTCTTAACTAAAGGGATTGTGGGCTCATGGGGGCAGGCATGACTATATTTTTCTTTTTCCCCAGCATCTATCATAGTATCTGGCACACAGCATGAGTTCCATACATTTTGGCTGGATTGAGTTTTTTCTTAATCTTCAGGGCAAAAATGATCTGTGAGAATAGAAACATGTGTGTATTTCTATATGTGTGTGTGTGTATTTTCATTACAAACAAAATGTAACTTAATGAGTTCCTCATGATGATACAGGAAGCTAGTTCTAACCTTCTAGGCAGACAGTTAGCAAGTCTGCTGCAGCTTAAAAATCAATTAAAGAACAGACACAAATGAGATGCTTGCAAATTCTGTGCTATTTAATTCCTTTCCTCCTTATAATGATAGGTCTTTCTCTGAGAAGTAATTTTCTTTTGATAAAAGGAGACCAAGGTCCCTGACCTCAGAAAGAAATGAATTAGTGATTTCTCTGCCTGCGAGTTGACAAACAGCTCTTACAGCTTCCTCCACTGATCTCCAGCAGTGAAACAAATAGATTCTGAAAATAATCTTTTCTTAAGAGACTGGAGAACCGCAGCATTCCTGTAGAGTCATTCCTCTGGGTAATACTTGATTTTGTTTCCCTCGTGTGAACATCAGCGCCCTGTCGTCCACATACACCTCATACCCACCATGTCAAGTACATGATTTGCTCAGGCAGCAAGGCCAGACTTGGCAGCAAAGTGAGCACTTTGTCTCCAGAGGCCTTGTTGTGGTGGCATTCTCTCCCATCGCCAGCAGTTAGCATCAACACTCCCAGCATTTTCAGGCCTCACAGCTCTGCTCATGTTTGCGCCTTCCAACACAGCCTGGCCAGGTACATGAGAATGTGAGAGGGTGTTTTGCTTTACAAAATCTGATTGTTCCCCTTTCACCTTTACAAGAAAGAAGAGTAGCTAAAGGGTGAACCCTAAAGAATATATCACATCACCTACATCCCCAAACTTTATCAGGTCATGTCCCAAATACTACTCCCTTTCTTAATGAGCTCAATGATCATATTCAGCAAATCTGGTAGTGTACTAGATTCCAGTCTAAAATAGTTTGGACTCTTTTGGCTAGGTAACTTGCAGATGCGCCTTGGCTTAGTTTGTCATTCCTTTTTCTACATTGATTAAAAAATAGTAAGTAGCAAACATATGTGGAAAACATAAATGACTGTCTTGATAATATAAAATGTAATCACAAAACCACATTTTTTAAAGGCGCCAAGTAGCTACATAACAGGATCACTTTAATACGATGACTCCTAAGATTATTGAGAGTGTTTGAAAGTCATCGGGGTCCCAGATACACAGAACTGTAGCTCTCATTGGCAACAATAGCAAATGCCTACTTTAGCTTTGGAGAGTATATAAATGTACAGAAGAAGATTAATTCCACATGGTCCAAGGCACTGGAATAATATCCTCATCACAAAAGCTAGGGCATGGTGGCAGAAGCCTATTACATACCTATTCAACCACAGCCGGCCTTCCTCTGATTTTCCAGGAGCTGTGACAGTTTTTATGAGGACCCTTGTGATAATGTGTCACCTCAAGTGCCTGCTAGGACCTTTAGCTTTCTTCCCCATGATTCTCCAAAACTCAATTTTTCCAGCATCACTCTATAGAATGTTGGTGAATCCCAGGTGTCTCCTCAACTTGTACTCAGGTGCTACCCCAGCAAGTGAGGGCACTTAACACCCCCTCGGGCAACCCCGAATCAATGAGGAGTGAGAAGCCGTGGAGAAATACTTTTCTCAATTCTCAGGCAAACAGTTCTGAGTCATTCAGTCTGCTCCTCAGAAGAGCTCAACAAATATTAGCAAAAATAAAGGGACTTTCAAGTGGAAGCAGGAACTGTGAGAAACCACAGCATGTGGAGTCTGTCAGTTACTTGCTGTGGACAGAGTTTCCAGCAGTAGAGGCATGCGAGGGGGGCTGTGAGAGCTCTGTAACCCAGGAGTTCAATCAGGAACAGATCATGGAGGCTTGTGTCAACCGAGCTAAGGAAACCACCCTGCTCCTAAAGAACGTGTTGACAATCTTAAGCAGGAATGTGATGTGGTCAGATTTCAGACATCATTCTGGAAGGTGTCAGGTGATGACTAAGAAGTGGTGAAATACATCATGATGAGTAAAATAAAGCCAAATCACACCCACACATTAAGCCCTTGGCACGGAGCTTGGTAGCACAATCCATTCCCAGCAGCTCTAGTGCTACTGCACATAGCAGGTCACTTATGCAGGAAAAGGACAATAGTTCTGGACTTTGATATGCATTAGTTTTCCAATTCCTGTTAGTTTCTCAAATTGCCAAAACGCTAGTGGCTTAAAACCATACAAATTGGGTCCAGCACAGTAGCATAGCACCTGAAGTCCTCGACTTGCACACTCTTGGTTCCCATATGGGTACAAGTTCGTGTCCTAGCCACTTTGCTTCCCATCCATCTCCCTGCTTGTGGCCTGGGAAAGCAGTTGAGGAAGGTCCAAAGCCTTGGGACCCTGTACCAGCATGTGAGACCTGGAAGACGCTCTTGGCTCCTGGCTTCGGATGGGCTCAGCTCCAGCCATTGCAGCCTCTTAGGGAGTGAATCAGTGGATGGAAAATCTTCCTCTCTGTGTCTCTTCCTCTCCATGTATCTGACTTTCCAATAAAAGTAAGTAAATCTTTAAACATACACACACACACACACACACACACACACACACTTCGTGTGAAAACACAGCTAGGGAAGCTAGAAGTGCAAAATCAGTTGCAGTTCAAGGAGCTTCAGAGGAATCTCTTCCTCACCTCTTCTGACCTCCCTACACTGATGGAGTCCATGCAGTAGGTGTGAATAACACGAAGGTGTGAAGAATCAGCTCCCTGACTGGCAGGGCCCGGGGAGCTACCAGCTGCTTAGCAGGGCTAAGTGGATTCATCTCTGACCACCTTGACGCAGTTTTCACCCCCCTTCGCATGGGCACTCAACCACCCCACTATGTAATCTATTGAGGCATTGTCTGCCCCTGTGAGATGGCTTTTGCAACCAACATGAGCTTAAGAGTTAATGTTACTGAGGATGTCCTGGTGAGTGGGCCTTTAACTACACACAGGAGTATAATTAAGTCTGTGCTGTTTACCCATTGCCAGAAAATCTGGCCCAGATATTTATCATGCTTTCTAGGAAATGGCTTGAAAAGAGGGACCCTAAAAGTTATCCTGTTACTGTGACCCTAAAGGTCATTCTGCTATGACAAAGAATATAGTTACTGTGACCCTGAAGGCCATCCTGCTATGACGAAGAATATAGCTACTGTAACCCTGAAGCCTATCCTGCTAAGGCAAAAAATATAGTTACTGTGGTCTTAAAGGTTAGCCTGTCCTTGCAATTCTTTAGAATATAGAAAATGTGATTTCACTAATATCATAAAGATATATTTTTGATTATTGTTTGATCACTTATGAAGTTGTAGAGCCTGCAGTTGTAGAGCAATGTAATGTTCATAACTTTTTGTCTTAGGGCCCGGCGGCGTGGCCTAGCGGCTAAAGTCCTCGCCTTGAAAGCCCCGGGATCCCATATGGGCGCCGGTTCTAATCCCGGCAGCTCCACTTCCCATCCAGCTCCCTGCTTGTGGCCTGGGAAAGCAGTCAAGGACGGCCCAATGCATTGGGACCCTGCACCCAAGTGGGAGACCCGGAAGAGGTTCCAGGTTCCCGGCTTCAGATTGCGCGTTGCGGCTCACTTGGGGAGTGAAACATCGGATGGAAGATCTTCCTCTCTGTCTCTCCTCCTCTCTGTATATCCGGCTTTCCAATAATAAAAAAAAAATAAAAATAAAATAACTTTTTGTCTTAGATCTTTATGTTTTTTCTCTCTTGATGTATTTCTCCCATTTAGTGACAGATAAGTTGTAGAATAAAAATTGTATTAGGAGTGTATTACTGCATAAGATGTGTTGTCTACTGAGAAACTCTTGGTTGCAACGTTGGAATGGATAATGCCTTGTTTAATACTGAAACAATTTGTAGAATTGTCTTTGGAAACACTCACTCATCCATTGTAGAGTTGAAACTTAAATAGAGTAACTTAGCTCATTGCTAACTGCAATTCTTTCCGCCGTTATTTCCCTTGCTTTAACAAACTGTGTGAGCTTACAGACCTAATGGCCAACTAATGTCAATAACCCCGATCCCCATAGACCAAGGCCCCAGACCTTTTAACTCATACAAGATAGGGGTCTGGTTGACACAGGCGGCGCCTAGGTTATAGTCCAGACCTGAGGAGAGCAGATGAAGACTGACAAGCCAAGATAAGCAAGGAATATGGAATCCTTCCTCAATCATTTCTCAAAAAGTTGTAAATTGTGCCCCCCTGAAGCTATGTCAATATGCCCCTAAGAAAAAACTTTGTACTGCTTCTGTATAAATAAAGTGGACAGCTTTCTCGCTTGGTCCACTATGATCAAGGAATCCTGGCGGTCCGTCTCCTTTCTTTCTCTCTTCACGCCTCATCCACGTACCCTTCCCGAGCTCCAAACCTCGGCCGGAGCTGGACTCAGGCACTACACCATCTGTATCCTGTGGCTTTGGACTCAATCCTCCACTTTACAAGCCTGCAAAGGGCAGCTTCAGCCACGTCCTACCTCTGACACCCTCTCTGCTTCCTGCCTTCTTCCTTCACTTCTAAGCACTTTTCTGCCTAACCCAGGGCAGTATTCTCAGTTCAGTCCTTGAATCACATCAGCTGTTTCTCTCTGGCCACATTAAGGCACAATATTCACAGCTTCTGGGAGGTGGGATGCTGACATTCTGAGGGTCACTAGTTTGTCTAACAAGGGAGACAAACGACAGGTATATGCTTTTCGTTTGTTCTCTTAAGTCTATTTTTTCACCAGTCAGTTCTATCCAAGAAGGCTCTACAATGTTCATGGCTGACCAAATAGGGAACAGGAGCCCCAGAGTTGGCACCAGGTAGCTTCTGAAGAGAGTTGCTTGATGGGGGAGTTGGGAGAGCAGAGGGAGATACAAGCTTACTTATTCCTCCAAAAACGCCCTCCATCAAGGCCTTTGTTACTTACACATTGCCCGTAAGACCTCTGTGACAACCCTTCCCATTTTTCAGATGGAAAAACCAGTGTTGAATGAGATGAAAGAATGCATCTGAGATGACAGCGATTCCAAGGCTGAGGAGGAAAATAAACTTAGCTCTTAAAAGGCCCCAAAAGAAACATTCCCACTGCACACTTATTGCTCTCCGGGCTTGGTTCCTCAGCGTTTGACCTGATGCTGATGCATTCAGAATATATCCAATATCAGGAAATAGTACAACACTCACTTTAATTGAAACGATTTTATACTAACTACTGTCATTTTCTCCCTGGTATTTACAAGTCGTTTAATAAAACCTTGCTAGGAGCTCAGTAGTTCTGTATCTTCCTCCAGGCCCTTCAGTCTCCGTGTTCATCATTTAATGGCCGGCAGGTATCTTAAAAGAGATCATTACAGTTAAAATAACTGGGATGTTAACAAAGAAAAACACTTGCGCATATCTGCATTATTGCCAGAATGTATAAGGAATATGTGCATTTTCTCAGACATTCCATGGAAACAGCTCAAATTCATCACTTCTTACTTACTTAAGCTATTTTTTTTCTTACCCAGTTCCAACACAAAACATGAAGTTTCCCTAAGTATAAGCCAGAAGAACTCCTGAATCTACATTCCCTTCTTGTGGCATCCAGGAATCCATTCTAATAGATTGGGCACACCCTTGCACCTGCTGCCACTTCTTTGATATCTGAGCAGCAGTTTGGCTGTGCAGCAAACGTCTCAGTGTGAATTACCTCCTGAGGTGGAGCCCTTATTCAACAGGATGACATGACCTGGAAAGTGCTGTTCTGTACATTTTGAGAGAAATCATGTCAATGCAACATCAATTAGGCACTTGTTTTCCTCACGCAGAGACTCAAGAAGTTGAGAAAAACCGCTGGCTTTCCAGAGGATGTTATTCTTCTAAGAAGGCTGTTCAAAGTTTTACTTTTTTTGCTTTTCAGTTGGTTATAATGTTTGGCCAACTGGAAGCTGAGTTGAAACAACTAAAATGTCCTTTGTGGCCCTTTCCTGATTTCTCTGTGGGGAGCTGAGACAGCTGCAAGGTGAACAAACGTAGCCAGTGTTCAAGAAAGGACATGCTTAAGACTGAAAGGACTCTGTTGACAAAAGAGAAAAACATGTCAACCAATTTTTATTTTTTTAAAGGGAGAGAAAATTGATGTCTTTCCTTAGGCACCCTAGAGAATAGGACAAAAACTATCATGCTAGGAAGCAGAAAAAAAGACTCCTTGAGGATTACCAGAGGTCGAGTTTTGAGTGTTATTCTTCCTGGAACTCTCAGTGTGTAAAATGTTGCCAATGACCAGTTCATGTTAGTTTAATGGGATTGAATTAAGCTGGATTGAGTTATAGAGGTTGGAACAAGAGGCAATGAATACAACTTGTTTGGCGATAATCTAACACATCTGTTCCATATTGAACTTGAATGTTCAGCTCCACCAAAGTTGAGCTCTAAAAGATCATGGACATTAGAAACCACAAAAAAATCAGAAAGCTAATACAGTGTCCAAAAAAAAAGTGACTAAAAGTACCACCACCACCATTTTATGCCTGCTGCTTCTGCTTATGTCATAACATTTTGCCACTCATCCACCTTCAAGACATAGTCAGACAAATTTTTTTAAGTATTTCTAGGGGAAAAACAAACCTTAGAGGGAACAGTACTTAAAGACACAATGCCACCACAACCACTACCACACTCTGCAAAGGTAGAGGAGCCAATATCAATGTCTTTCTTCCATGACCTAATTGTTATTATGTGCCAATATGACATTCTTTTTGCACAGTTTCTTCTTTTGCCAGATGTATTTGAGTAAATAAAATCAGATAGAATCAGTCAAGCACTGTTTGGCAAAAAACAAAAACAAAAACAAACAGCGGAGACAGAGGCAGAGAGAGATGTTACATCCACCAGTTCACTCTCCAAATGGCTGCAACCGCCAGAGTTGAGCCCGTCTGAAGCCAGAAGCCAGAAGTCATACACCACAAGGTTATTCTGGGTCTCCTACGTGGATACAGGGGCACAAGGAGCTGGGTCAGAAGTGGAGCAGTCAGAGTTTGACCAGGAATCTGTATTGACTCAGTGCCACAGGAAGAGGCTTAGTCTGCACTGTCACCATCCCAACCAGGCTCAATCACTTTTGATATTCTTTTTTTGAAATTTTATTTTCAGAATGCAAGGTAATGACAAATTCATAAGGAAGATGACTAGGTCCTACTGAATAGCCACAGTGTGGGAATGACATTGTGTGTTCTGTGTAAAGTTGTAAGAGGATCAGAAGAGAAATTTTCTTCCTTATTTTATCACAGGTTGCATATAGCAGTGGACTTGGAGTTCAAACACTGGGGCTGTTCTTCATTTTAGTCTACTTTAAATCAACTCTAACTACATTTAAAATTTGTGAAACAGACAAAATTGTATGAAAAATAGAATTTGAAAGTCCATTGCATATTTTCAACATATACGTCATCATTTAGCCATTACACCTAGTGAAATAAGCCAGTCCCAAAAAGACAAACATAATGTGTCTTCACTGATATTCGACAACAAATGCACAGGATACACAAACCAAAAAAGAAAAAAGAAACTGTAAAACTCTACTAGGGAGATTAACATACTGATAGATATATACAGCATGCATCTTTGCTTCCAAATAATAGTAGAATTCCCATTACTATTTTAAATTAGACTTTTACATTATGTTATCTTCTTCCTTTTCCTACATTTGTAAGGTCATGATACTTTTGATATATCAGAAAGTTAAGTGTGTAACAATGAAATGAAATAATATGCTATTTGAATAATTTGGGGACAAGTAATAGGTGGGGGATACAAGGAGTGGAGAGGGGAAGAACAAGGAATGATTCCCTAAGCACAAATAAATAACTAAATATTTTTAAATAATTTTAAGATGCAAGAAGTGGATGAGCTCAAAATGCAACCAAATGTGAACATTTGTACAGTTGGAAACTTGTGCCATATTCCTCAATATGTCTCCAGTGTGTAATACAGTTTCTAGGATATATCAGGCACCTAGGATTGTTTGCTGAAAAATAATATTAAAAATAATTAGTGTGAAAAGGTTATGAATAAATATATTGAAGTGTACATAATACAAACATGAATAATGCAAATGGTGACTATGTCAAATGCCATGTGATCTAGCCCGTCTACTAGTTGGGGATGTGTGTTTGGTTTCTTCCCATCAAGTTAGAAGTACAGGCTTATGCTCAGTATGACCACAGGGTCCTGATCTATTATCTTAATTGCAGAGAGAAAACAAAATGAACAGCTCCTGGACACGGAGTAGATTCTTAACAGACATTTTAATTATTTACTAATTTAATTTTAAGAAATACTTGACCATTTGTTCCCCTCTAACAACTATTTAAGTTTTTTATAGATTGGGGATATAATACATGTTTGCCAGTTTAATTGGGTATATATTGCACATCCATCGTTTAATGAATCACTCTCCCCAAATTCAAAGAACAGATCGTGGGGTTTTACAGACCAAAGGCATATTTGCACATTCATGACCTGCATCTTAAGCAGGCTGCATGTTGAGAACTCTTGGTAACTTCCATGTAAGTTAGACAAGTACGTATAATGAAAGGTTTGTGAGTTTAGAAAGCCCTGGGATATTTCAAAAGACAGTTCAGCTTCCTGTCTGGGAAAAAATGACAGTACTTCTCAGTGGGGATAAACTTCAAATATTAGAGCAAGAAAAGAAATCTCATGAGTAACAGGTTGGACCCACTGCATATATAACTTATATAACTCCATGTTTTTCTTCAGAACTTACTTCATATAGAAAATGTTCCAGAGATTCACTGCCCCTAAATAGGAAGTGAATAAATGCTTCATTTTTCTTCGTCTATCTACAATCCTGCACTCCCCACTGTCTGAAAACTTCCCAGTACCAGTGCTTCATTCCACTGCTCACAAGCAAATATCTATGCTATCTTCTGTCCTGAATCTCTGGCCCATGGCAGAAGGCCAAGCCAATCTCCCTGCACATAGACAGCCCTGAGTCACAGCCTCTAAAAGTCACATTATAGCCAAGGCACTCAGCGCAATACTGACCTCTCCAGAACATTTCTTGAAAAATTTGATATAAAAAAACCACATTTAAAAAGAAAAAAGAAAAGCACATGGTTGCTGCAAACATGTAAATAAGGACAACTAGACCCATACCATGGATGAACCAAGAGAAAAAATAGGGGTAAGAGTTAGAAAAGGAGAACTTAATGTTTTTAAGTAGCAAAGAAATATCTACTGAAACCTAGGGGAAACTAAAGTAATCTCAGGATTTCTGAAAGATAGCTCTGATTCTTGCATCCAACTCTAGAATATTGATTTATTGTATTACTGACTGATAAAAGAAAGATTGACTCTGGGGAATGATTTAATGATAGTTTCCAAGGAGTCACAAAAGTGTCACTTGTCCTTGAGAATGAAAGTTTGAAAGAGAAAGAAGAAGCTGTAGATATAAATTATGTAGTATTTTGGTGCTTCAGATATGCCTCACCAAAGGCTAATGTAAGATAAGACAAGAACAGAGAAGCTTTTTGATTAAATAACAAAGTTGGATTAATATTTAAGAAGCAGTATATTTATGAATGTAGGCACCTAAAAGGGAAAGAAATTTCTAAAATAAATTTGATTTATTTATTATTTATTAAATTTATTAGGCATGATTCACTTCATTTTGTTCTTTAAGGTCAGTACAAAGAGGTAAGCAATAAGACATGCAAGATTAGCCTGCGTATCTGGCATACCAATGCCCCCCTTTGCTACAAATTCTGTCTGCTGCGATATGCTCTACTTATTCCCATAAAATCACTATCTTTGTATTTTTTGTGTGATTAAAAAAAATCTGTGACCGGGAGATTTTAAAAGAACAGAAACACATTTCTTACAGTTTTGAAAGCTGAGAACTCCAACATCAAGTCTTCAGAAGCTTGCTGTCTAATCAGGATCCAATGTCTGATTTCCAGATGGTTCCTTGTTGCTGTGCAGTGGAGAAGCACAAAGTCCCAACAGGGAGGGAGGGAGGCAAGGAGGGAGGAAGGCGAGAAAGGATCAATATTCTCGGTGAGGTTCTTCATAAAGGTGCCCATTCCCATTCATGAAGACAAAGCTCTGGTGACTCAATTACCCTCTAAAGGTTACATTTCTTCTTCCATTGCTTGGAAGATTAAGTTTCAGTATGACTTTGGGACATAAAAAAAGTTTCAGATCTTAACACCAACTTACTTAGATGACTTGCTCAAAGTCACCCTTTATTGGGTGAAAAGTAGCACAATACATTGAAAGGAGTAGGAATAAATGTGTAATTTACGGATTACTAAGAGCTTTGCCACTTAAAGAAGTCAACTTAATGAAATGCAAAAGCAAAGCAGAAGTAAGAATATTCCAGCACTATTGGAGACTTGTGCTTGGCTGAGACTGGCAGGAACACAGCACGTGGTGCTCTCTGACTAGTCACCCTGGATCTCTCCTAACAATTTTACCAACACACAGACAACAGTGGAGACAAATATGAGCAAAAAAGCTGTTCTCTGATACCCATGTTTCTTCAAATCTATATTCAGACGCATGGAAGAAATTTTCTTAACATTGGCCAATTAGTCAGTCAGAAACATTCAAGAAATAGCATGAATACGCCAAGAGAACTGAGTTGGCTTTCTCCACAGTAAAACTGCCATTGTAAAGAGGTAAAACTATGTAAGTAGTCTATTTAGCAAGAGCTTCCACATCTCTGATCACATTCAAGGTTACCAAGAAGAATTTACAAATTTGAGTTTACCCCTGCCTTTACTCTCCTGTTCAAGAGAGTTCACAGAGAGCAGAGTTATGTACTGTGTAGACACATGAAAGAAAGCTTTTGGTGTGATACGCACAATCACAGCTCTAGAACATACAGTAAGTTCACCTGTCACTAAGGTTATTTGGAAATTTGCATCAAAAATTTTATGTTAGGAATTGCTGCTACCTGGACCTTCCACATAAAAATCTTATCAATGTGTGCGAGATGGTCTCCCAAAAGACAAGTGAAAAACAGAGAAAGGATTCGATATATTCTTCATATTTTCACAGAAACAAACAGATGGGATGTACCATTAATGCACAACCAAGTGGTAATCAATAAATTAAATTTAGGTGTCATTACATGAATTTTGCATTACTGGTCCCTATGAGTATGATACCTCTCAGTGAGAACCTTTTTGTTTATTTTCAGATTGAAAATGTTATATCAGAGTCTCAAACTCTCAGGAAACTAGCATGTAGCTTAAATGAATGAAGCATAGATGTTAGACAACACAGAGAAGTGGAATTTTGAACTGCAGAGCAAATGACCTATCCAAAGTTTTCACTTTATCTTTTTTTAAATACTGCCTGTGAAAAACCAAATATTTCTGGGGCTTAGTTCAACTTGTGAACAACTAGAATGTAGTCTCCTAACAGATAATTTTTAGAACATTTTATTTATTTGAAAGGGAGGGAGAAAGAGACTGAGAGAGAGAGAGAGAGAGATCTTCCATCCTCATACACTGGTCACTCACCAAATGGCTGCAACATGGGCTGAGCTAGGCTGAAGCCATAGAACAGAAGCCAAAACCTCAATGTTATTCTCCCCTATGGACAGTGGGACCTAAGCACTTGATACATCCTGCTCTGCACCCCAGGGTGCACATCAGCAGGAAGCTAAATGGGAAACAGAGTAATAGAAACTGGAACCAGCATTGTATTATAAGAAGCTAGGGTCACAAGCCACAGCTAATCCATCATACCATGATACCAGCCACCTGTCACCATTCACTTCTAAGGCTTTTTTACAACATCTGCATTCATGTAATATTACCAATATTGAAGATCTAAAACATTTCAGAGCTCTGAGATTCAGACTGGATACAGATATCACTTATATCCCCTGAAACAGTTTCACCAGAGAAGGAAAAAGGGGAATAGGTACATTTTTAGTCCAGCAATTCAAAACAAACCCTACAACAAAAACATCTGTAAAGGAGAAATCCAACTGTATCTACCACTTGCCAGGGGGATGGTGAATTTCATATCAAGGGAAATATTTTGGGTACACACCCCAGGTTTCCCTGATAACTTCAAGAAATCAGAAGCTTAACAGACTGTGCAGGTGCTTGAAACATTTGCATCCAACAAACTCTAAAGGAAATCAACAAGACTCAAAATATGATATGAATGTGTATCAGTCGATGCCAGGTAAAAGGTGCTCTGTGATCATAGACAAAGAATGAAATGACATTTGTGAGAAAATCCAGAAATGTTTCATAAAGAAACATCTTCACAGTGCAAATTCCTTCAGTTCCCTGAAAAATAATATTTAAGGAATTTCTGTGAATATTAGAATACAAGACTATGTACTTAGTCTGCAATTTAAGACAATGCTTAAGAAACTTGGAATACTCTGAGTTCTATGCCTCAAGATGCAACTCCAGTACCAGAGTCCAGTTTCCCAGTGATGTAGGTCCTAAAAGGAGTATTGATGGCTGAAGTATTTAGCTTCCTGTCAGCCATATAGTAAACATGGATTGAGTTTCCAACCCCAGCTTCAAGTGCTCAGTTACCATGGATATCAGGGATAAATCAGCAGATGAGAGTGGGAGTGTTTCTCTCTCCCTCCCTCTCTCTCTCTCTCTCCCCTTCACTTTTTCTCTGTCTCATCAAATAAATTTAAACATGTCAAAAAAAAACCATCTTACCTGTAGTATAAGGCAGTGCATAGTAGACTCTCAACAAACTGATTTTATTAGTATCTGTATAATTAGCAAATGTAACTTCAATGCAAAATGAAATTTTATAGTTGACACTAAAGCTATAATCTTATCTTAATCAACTAAAATGTGTTTGATGCAGTGCATGAACCCAATCATCCCATGAGAACCAAGAAAACATGCCAGGGACTGGAGAAGGTAGCAGAGCTAGAGGGAGAGGTGGGAGCAGACCAAGACAGCTGGTGTCACTACTACATGACCTGACACAGAATCCTGCAGGCCACACTGATCCCAGCTTGGACTGGAACTAGAGCTGGAGTAAAGGTCCTGGAAGGTCGTCACAGGGGAAGAACACAATTCCTTTTCCCATTTCCCCACCAAATGGCTGCACCAGTGGAGGAAGTTGCCAATTTGAAAGGAGACCATAATAGCTGAGAAAAACTGCTGTATTAAAAATCAATGAAAGTCATGGTAGCTGCAGTTTTTCATGTACCTGGTTTATCATGGGCACAAGTAATAAGATGATTCTATCAAAGGATAAACCCATGTCCTCCAAAGACTTTGAGTCTGTATTTGTAGCCATACAGACCAGCCAGGCATATGGGTGACAAAGCTATGGAACCTATGGACAGCCCAGTGATGTCAGCTATAGCCAGGCTCGGCTGCCCCCCAGGCAAAGAGCCAGCCTGCCCTGGGGTATGGCACTGCTATTTAGGATACCACCACTGTGACAGTCATAATCACTAGCAAAGACTCCTAGGTAGCTCAGTATTGATTGTGGCTCCCAGCCCACTTACCCAGCCTATAGGCAGCAGCCAGCAGTCACTGCACCTGCAAGACTACAGATTGTTAACAAGCCAACAGAAACTAATCAACCCCAATCTAGCATTAGGAGTTACAAACAGCTCAGCCTAAGATATGGATAAAGTAACTGCATTTATCCTCAGATACCTGGGAGCTACCCCATGCAGCCAGTCTCTGCACCACCATCCTGCCTCCCACCAGTTACTCCTCTTCACAGCCGACTAATTACAATTAGAGCAGTTACTCTTAGCAGATCTATGAACAGTGGAGCAGCTATGGGTAGCAGAGTAACTATGACCAACAAAATAGCTATGAGCAGCAGCCTCCCACTAGTTGCCCCACAAAACTGGATCCTATAGCCAGTCTCCAAGCCAATATAGCCAACAGAGCAGCAGCTACAGGCAGCAGAATTCATTCCAACACGACCACCTCAGTTACATGGGTGTTTATGTGCTGTAATCTGGAAGATTTTTCAGAGCAGGAGAGAACCAAAACATGAATGATCCTGATAACCAGGGCAGGGAAAGAGGTAGATTTGATCCTGGAAGCAGATGTGGGTGAGGAGGAGGACACAATGGAGTAGGCACTGAAGAGCAAGGTGGCTTCAACTAGCCTGGTGGAACCATGGGTGAAGGATAAGATCTTGATCTAGGCCCACTTGTAGATCTGGATGAAAACTTCAAAAACAGTGCAATTTATGTGCAAGGATTAAATAATAATGTGACTGTGGGTGACCTGGCCGACTTCCTTTAGCAGTGTGGAGTTGTTAAGATAAAGAAGAAAACTGAACAATCCATGATCCACCTATACATGGATAAGATAAAGGAAACCCTAAAGGTGATGCCACAGTGTCCTGTGAAGACTCACCAACTGCCAAGGCTGCCATAAAGTAGGCTGATGGAAAAGGTTTTCAAGGGAGTAAACTGAAAGTGCCTCCAAGCCCAAAAGAAGCCTGTAATGAACAGTATGGCATGGCGTGCCCCTCTGGGAGTGCCAAGGAATGTCACTCCCAATATTCACTGAAGTCCACAGTGCCCAGGAAGTCCTGGAAGGCCATGGGTCACATGGGAAGCTACTGAGGAGACAGAGGTGGCTTTCCCCTTAGAAGGCCTTGGGGTTCACAAGAGAACCCCTCTGGAGGAGGAGATGTCCAGCTGGCAGCTGGGGATTGGTAGTATCCAAATTCAGTCTGTGGAAACTCAAACTTCACCTGGGGAACAGAATGGAACCAGTGTAAGGTTCAAAACATAAAGATTTCCACCCACTGTCCTTTGGTTATCAGATTTAGTTTTTTAAACCAGAAAGTGTGGGACAGATGCAATGGCTAAATAGCTAAATTCTTGCCTTCCATGTGCCAGGATTCCATACAGGCGCTGGCTCATGTCCTGGCTACCCCACTTACCATACAACGTCATGATGGTGGCCTGGGAAGGCGGCAAAGGATGGCCCAAAGTTTTGGGACCCTGCACCCACATGAGAGACCTGGAAAAAGCTCCTGGCTTCAGATTGGCTCAGCTCCGGCCATTGCAGCCACCTCGGGAGTGACCCAGCAGATAGATCTTTCTCTCCTCCCTGTAAATCTGACTTTCAATAAAAATAAATGAATCTTTTCAAAAAGAGAGAGGAATAAACTAGAAAAACTAGAATAAACTAGAAAAATTTTAAATTTATAATTGCTTACTTATAATGTTTCCCACAACATTATAATTAGTCCTTGTCTGTGCTTTAGGATTTTCCACCATTTCTAACAAAGTATTAAACAAGTTAAATGATAGAAAGGAAAGAAGGATAAAGGGAAGGAACGAACGAACGAACGAACAAACGAAGGAAGGATAAGATAGAAAGAAAGAAAGAGAGAAAGAAAGAAAGAAAGAAAGAAAGAAAGAAAGAAAGGAAGAAGGAAGGAAGGAAGGAAAGAAGAGAAAAAAGAAAATTACAGAGTGGAGCTGAGGCTTTGATTGCGCTAACAGTCGTATGATCACTGCCTTCCCCATGCTGACGACAGTAGAGTCCACCATGCCCAATTTGGCATAACCCTGGACTCATACCCCACGTTCTTCTCATCAGGCCATGGAACCTATTGTAGGATAGATCACATAGTAGGCCATAAAGCAAGCCATAAGCAAATTCAAAAAAGTTTAAATCATGCCATGTTTCTTTTTTATTAAAGATTTATTTATTTTTACTGCCAAGTCAGATATACAGAGAGAGGAGGAGAGACAGAGAGGGAGATCTTCTGTCTGATGGTTCACTCCCCAGTGACCACAATGACCAGAGCTGCGCCAATCCGAAGCCAGGAGTCAGGAGCTCTTCAGGGTCTCCCACGCGGGTGCAGGGTCCCAAGGCTTTGGGCCATCCTTGACTGCTTTCCCAGGCCATAAGCATGGAGATGAATGGGAGGCAGGGCTGCTGGGATTAGAACCAGCACACATATGGGATCCTGGTGCATTAAAGGTGAGGACTTTAGCTGCTAGGGCACTATGCCAGGCCCCATGCCATGTTTCGTTTCTGATTACCAGGGAGGGAAATCAACAGTTCAAGAAATTCTAGAAAATATGCAAATACACGGAAGCAAAACAGTATTACTGAATAAATAGTGGATAATATAAGAAATCAAGAAGGAAATTAAAAAATTCTTGAAAATTATAGAAGAAGACTGTACAGCCTGTCAACGATTATGGGATACAGCAGAAAGAGTGTAAGAAGGCAGTTCATAGAAATTAGCACTTGGAGCAAGAATTCAGAAAAGCATCTAATAAATGATCTAGCAATGCATCCCAAGCTCCTAGGAAAACAACAATAAACCAAATCCAAAGTTATGAGGAAGAAACAAAATTAGGAATGAAAAAAGCAAAAGCAAAGCAAAAAATAAAACAATATGGAAGGAAGTTAATTGAAGAGTTGTTTGGTTTTAAAATAAATAAATGAATACAATAAATAAATAGCTAAAATGATACACCATTGGTCCAAATAACCAGGAAAAAAATAGGGAGAAGAATCAAATCAATAAAATTATACAAGGAAAGGACATAGAAAAAAGACACCACAAATACACAACCATCAGAAATTATTACAAACAGTCAAATACTAATATGTGGAATCAATTTATGAAAGAGTGAACTGTACTCTCATGTTTACATCAGCTCATCTCACTGTAGGTAAGATGTTAAGCCAACCTAGATGTGCACAAAGGATGGTTAGATAAAGAAAATGCTGCATGTATATACACTATGGAATATTACTTAGCCATACAAAAAAAGAAATATGGTATTTTGCAGGAAAATTGATGCAGCTGGAAATTATGTTTATTTTTCAATTTGCTTATTATGTTTATTTATTTTAATATTAAACTGAATAAGATATATATCATATTTTTTCATGATCTTTGATAACTAATACACAGAGTTCACATAAAACGCAACTTATATGAGCAAGATGTTATATTGAGATTTGATTGTGGTTTACTCCCTTTGACTATACTCTCGAGGAACTGCAGGATTTTTTTTTTTTTTTACTTATTAGTTGTTTAATGCTTTACCTAATGGAGTGTTATGTCTGTGATTGCAAAGCAAACTGAAAGTGTGCCACTGTAAAAGCGAAAGATAAAAAGGTAGGGACATGGTACATGGGGAAAATCAACAGGTGGGGAGATACTGTGGGAATTATCACAGTGCTCCTAAATCTGTATTAATATGTTCACAATTCGTTCACTTTGCATACATAAAAAATAGAATATTTTAAAAATGATTTGAACATGAGAAACCCTAAAGAGGAGTATGTTCCTTTCCATTTGAGAAATAGAAGATTACGAGATTCAGGCCAGGGATCTTAGGATTCCTTGTTGTTGTATCAGCTCAGGACTTTGAATCGATGGAAAGCTCTGATTGCTTCTCTGGAAGCAAATTAATTTTTGACAATTTCACTTGATAAACAAAATCAAGAAGGGCTCTCGAATATTCACACAACAAATCTGTATTGATAAAGTAACCAAAGCTGTACTTGGCAATGCTTTTTGACTCCACAAATAGAGACAAATTCACAGGAATGAGAATAACTCTCAGAATTGCTGCCATACTTAAAACTTAGCTGAACATTCAGCAGAGAGCATCACACTTCATTGAAAATCCATTAAAACAATTACCAGGTCATTAGTACGGACTTCTAAGCACTAGTTTTCAAACTCCCCTATTAAAGGAAGTTCTTTGAGTGAATATCAGCTACCTTCCTAAGGGGCAATCCTACAGAGCTTTAAGAAACAGATAAAACATGAAAATATACATTAAAAATGAGCTTGTTGAATAAAAGTATGGATCTCTTACATAATGACTTTTTTATATAATGCAATCATATGTATCATTTTTCTCTTCAATCACCAGAAAAATACAGTTAGATGGTCCATAAATGTTATATGATTCAGGAACCTGCTTCCCAAGACAGTCGCACACATCTATTGAATGCCTACCAAGGATTTAAACACCTTTTACAGACCAATGATTCTCCATTTATCTCCAGCCTAGAACTCTTCATTGAACCCTAAACTTGTATTCAATTGTTCACTTGATATTTCATTTAGATGTCTAATAAACTTATAAAATATAACATGCCCATCAAACAGGATGCCCAAGTGATATTGGGTGTAATGAGGCTAGGATTTTCTAACTCACCAGTGAAATGAGCCTTTAAACAGCACCTTAAACTCAGATACTAGATATCATGAGGTCCCAGTCTCCTAGCCTCCCTCTCTTAGCTTGAAGTGTCCTTGCTTTGCCTTTTGGCAATGCAGGATTACCTCACTGAATTGAGGGAGTGGTGTTGCCAACCTGGAAAGGTACTAAATACCATACTTACTAAAGTCATTTGCTACTCCAATCTATAACACCTTGATAATTATCATGTGGAGAGGTTTTATATAGGATTTCTAGGTCTAAGCAAGGAACTTCTAGGACCAAGTAAGGGATTTCCAGGCCAGGGGAAAAAAGTACTAAAGCATACTTGGGCATCAGATAAAGTCTTCAAAGTATAGCACTGTTGGGCCCGGCACAATAGCATAATGGTTAAAGTCCTCGCCTTGCACGTGCCCAGGATCCCATATGGGCACCGGTTCTATTCCCGGCAGCCCTGTTTTCCCTCCAGCTCCCTGCTTTTGGCCTGGGACAGCAAGTTGAGGTCGGCCCAAATCTTTGGGATCCTGCACCCATGAGGAAGACCTGGAAAGCTCCTGGCTCCTGGCTTCGGATTGGCGCAGCACCGACCGCTGCAGTCAGTTGGAGAGTGAACCATAGGACAGAAGATCTTCCTCTCTGTCTCTCCTCTTCTCTATATATTCACCTTTTCAATAAAAATAAATAAATCTTTTATAAAAAAAAAAAGAGTGTGGCACTGTCGACCAATCAGGAACTTCGACATAGACTAAACATGAACCTGGACAAAGTAACCATTGTATCTCCATTGCCTGAAGAGAGCCTAGTATACAGGTGAGCCTACTTCCTTTTATTTCTGACTTTTCCCTACTTGTAGTATCTTGAAAAACCTTAAATCACCAACATTCAGTAGAACTATATTTCTGTATTCTACACAGAAATATATATATATATATAATGTGTATATGTATATATATATATAAATAGATAGATATTCTGTACATGTGAGTCAGTTACCTCCTCATCTATCTACAGATTAAGCTTGCTCCTCCTTTTATCCTCATACTTTGCCCAGATAATTTGATTTGGTACTATTGACAAGGATTGAGCCGTTAGTAACACCGGTATCCCGTAAGAAATACATTAAGGTATTTTAAGGCATGCCTTTCTTGACCTAAGGACCTCCTGCTTAAAGGTTTTAAGGTACCACACGACCTTCCAATTGTGCTACCCTGAAAATCAAGCCTCCAGCACAGTAGCCCTTTCCATGGCGAAAAGTAGTAACAGCATAGCATTCTCCTTCCTATCTGGTGTCTCCTCTGCAAAGCGGTCATCTACTTGTCCCACTGTGTATTAATTTGCGTTTTAACTAAGTATAATCAAACAACATGTATTTGCCTCTTTGATGTCTTTAAATAATTACAGTTACTTTGATATTCATCTAAGTCTTTTCATTTATCACTAGCCCACAATTTTATTGCTGATAAATATTCGACTGCATGTTTTGCACATCTATTTCCTATCCTTACAATACTTGTTGATTTTAACATAACAGATAAGTTCACTTAAAATTTCTAAGACGTGGACTAAACATTTGACTCAGCAGCTTAAGTCAGTGTTTGGACAACACTCATTTTAATTCTGGCTACTCCACTCCCAATCCAGTGTCCTACTGAGACACAGCTTGGGAAGCAGAAGGTAGTCAGATATTTGCATCTAGAGTCCCAGTGAGAAACTGAGATGGAGTCCTCAGCTCCTGGCTTCAGCCTGGCCCAAATCAGGCTGTTGCAAGAGTTACTGGTGTGAGCCAGTGATCGGCGATCTCTCTCCTCTTTTCTGCCTTTCAAATAAAATGAAAATAAGAAATTTTTGAATAAACAGTTTCTAACAGATGCTACATGGGCATATATTCAAATCTCTTTTTGTTAAGACTATGTCTATTGGGAAGACAGATTTTCAAAGAGAAGGAGAGACAGAACGAAAGCCATTCCATTGCCTAGACCACGCCATAAAGGGCCACAAGCAGTTGGAGCTGAGGTGATTTGAAGACAGACATCAGGAGAATATTCCAGGTCTCCCACATAAGTGAAAGAACTTGAACCATCCTCCACAGTTTTCCAAGGCCATAACCAGAGAGTTGAGGCAGAAGTTGAGCGGCTGGGACAAAAACTGAGGCACATATGGCAGGCTGGCTCTTGCAGGTAGAGGATTAGCCTATCGTCAAGCTTCCAAGATTACCAAAATATGTACCGAAACAATACATTTTTTTCTTTTCTACCAGGAATGTGATAGCAGTTTCAATCATTCAACATTCTCCCAGTTCTTTTCTTTCTCATTAAATTTTTTTGATTACTTTAAAAATTATATAGTAGTAACCCATTGTAGATTTAATTTGCATTTACCAATGGATAACAACCTTAGTATGTTTTCATATGTCTATTTACCATTACTCTTTAGTGCAATGTTTGCTTAAATTGGATTAATTTTTTTTTAATTTTTGAGCTTTGAAATTTCTTTATATAATTGACATGTAAGCATTTCATCAAATATGGGGTATCAACAAATTTAACTCTTATGAACTTTGGTCCAATATCAAAAAATTCTACATAATCTGAGTTTATAAAGATTTGAGATCGAATTTTAAGTTGTGCATTTATGCATATATAAATTTTGAATTAATATTTACAGATACTAGAAAGAACATGAGGTATGAACAAATACATTCCATTTCTCTCTCTCTCTCTCTCTCTCTGGCTAATGAATTGTTTCTCCACACCGTTTATTTAGAAGACTTTCTCTCTCTGTAACTGTTCCATTGAAAGAAAGAAGGAAAAGAAGGAAAGAAAGAAAGAAAGAAAGAAAGAAAGAAAGAAAGAAAGAAAGAAAGAAAGAAAGAAAGAAGGAAAGGAAGGAAGGAAGAAAGAGAGAGGAAGGAAGGAAAAATCTTTTTTAAGAAATCAGGCCTCATGTAAATTCAAGTTTATTTCTGGGCTTTTCTGATTTGTTACTCTATGGTTGTGTAATTACGCATTTCTGAGTTATGTAATTCGATAATAAACCTGAAATTAAATAGTGTTAAATTTTCCATATTTGTTCCGTATCTAGTTTTGTCCTTGTTTTGGCTACACTTTTGCATTTCCCTGTGGATTTGAAAATCACCTCGTCTGTTTCTACAAAACAGCCTGCTAGATAAAGTTTTACATGATGCTGAAAAGAATATTTGCTCTAGTATTGGAATGACTCAACTGTGAGCATTGATTATGTTAAGATAATTGATAGCTTCGTCAAATATCATATTCATGCTGATTTTTCCATTTAGTGGGTCCATGGTTTCTTAAGAGAACAGTATTGAAATAACTAAATGTAGGTTTGCCTTTTCTCCTTGCAGTTCTATCAGTTCAAGTTTCCTGTATATTGAATCTGTTATTAAAAGCATAAATGGGCCCGGCGGCGTGGCCTAGCCGCTAAAGTCCTCGCCTTGAAAGCCCCGGGATCCCATATGGGCACCAGTTCTAATCCCAGCAGCTCCACTTCCCATCCAGCTCCCTGCTTGTGGCCTGGGAAAGCAGTTGAGGACGGCCCAATGCATTGGGACCCTGCACCCGCGTGGGAGACCCGGAAGAGGTTCCAGGTTCCCGGCTTCGGATCGGCGCACATCGGCCCGTTGCGGCTCACTTGGGGAGTAAAACATCGGACAGAAGATCTTCCTCTCTGTCTCTCCTCCTCTCTGTATATCTGGCTGTAATAAAAAAAAAGAATAAATCTTTAAAAAAAAAAAAACATAAATGTTACAAGTGGATGCAAGAACCCAGG
Organism: Ochotona princeps; assembly: GCF_030435755.1. Classification (NCBI taxonomy): domain Eukaryota; kingdom Metazoa; phylum Chordata; class Mammalia; order Lagomorpha; family Ochotonidae; genus Ochotona; species Ochotona princeps. Next base: position 70,266,045 of record NC_080833.1, read on the forward strand.
TACTTGGTCCACCTACCACTGCCTTTCAAGACTATTTACAGTGAGTTTAATCGGAAGTGAAGTAGCCAAGACTCGAACCTGTGTCCATAACCTGTAGCTGCAAATGGCAACTTCACTATCTATAGCACAGCACAGGCTCCTGAACTCTGTCCTCCAACTTACTACTGGAATATCTTTCTCTTTTATTTTATAGTCAATCTATAATTTTATCCTTAGAGCTCATTTCTTACACATATTATAAAGAAAAAAAACCTTATTTTTTAATCCAAAATTCTCTGCGTTTTCATGGGAGGGCAAAGATATGAGATTCAATTGCATTTGATAAGTGATTTCCATTTATCACAATGTCATGGATTTTATTTTATTTTTGCTCTTGTCTTCCTTATGCATCTTCACCTTAGTTAAGTGTCTTTGTGGGTTTCTAAATATTTTAGCTTATTGGCTATATTTGGCAATTTTAGTGGTTTCTTTAGTTTTTCTACTACAGAAATTAATCACATTCTAAATTCAAATGATGTTATATAAATATGTATAAAGTATAAAACATGAAGATACTTGTATTTCTGCTTCCTTATTTATGTTATTATTGTATGTACTTGCCTACTCATAGTTTGCAAACACCTGTAATGCACTGTTATATTACTGCTTAAATAGTCAGTTACAATGAGAGAAAATCTGCATACTACGTAACAGATATGTACTAATAGCCAGGATTTACAAAGAGCTTCAGAAATTCAACAACAGCGAAACAAACAGATGGCTAACAAGCATATGAAAAATTACTCAGACTCTACCTATCAGGGAAACACAAATAAAAACTTCACTGAGGTTCCACCTAGTTCCAATGAGACTATCCTACATTTAGCAGTCTACTAATAGCTGCTCTTGTTGAGGATTTGGAGAAAAAGGTTCCTTACACTCCTGTTGGTAGGAATATAGGCTAGTGCAACCACTGTGGAAGCCAGTATGGAGAGTGCTAAGACAATTGGAATTGACCTGCTGTGTTGACCCGGTATCCCACTTTTTGGACTACATCTGAAGAAAATCAAATCTGCATATAAAAATTGACCTGCGAGTCCAGTACAATAGCCTAGTGGTTAAAGTCCTCGTCGTGAATGTGCTGGGATCCCACAGGGGTGCCAGTTCTAATCTCGGGACCCCGCTTCCCACCCAGCTCCCTGTCTGTGGCCTGGGAAAGCAGCTGAGGTCGGCCCAAAGCTTTTGGACCCTGCACCCACATGGGAGACCCAGAAGAAGCTCCTGGCTCCTAGCTTCAGATCAGCTCATCTCAGGCCATTGCGGCTGCTTGGTGAGTGAACCATTGGATGGAAGATGTTCCTCTCTGTCTCTCCTCCTCTCTATACTCGCCTTTCCAATAAAAATAAATAAATCTGCAAAGAAAAAATTGACCTGCATGCCTGTATTTATAGCAGCATGATCCACAATAGTGAAGACACTGACACAGCCCAGATGCTCGTGTAAAGAGGAATGAATAGGGAAACTAGTACATCTACTCCATGGAATACTACTCAGTGATTTGCAACATAATGGTCACAACTAGAGATGATTCTGCTCAGTGAAATAAGCTAATCCCAAAGGGACAAATAAAATTAATTTGCTTCCATTTTCTATAGTTTCAGTGTTGTATTCATAAAATTGTTGCCAAATTCAATGCCATGACATTTCCTCTGCTCTTTCCTTTCTAGAAGTTTTATAGTTAATCTATTACAATTAATTCCATTAGGTAGGTGTGTAATGTCCCAGATGTGATGATACAATGCAATATGCATCTCTGCTTCTAAATCAAAGATGGACTCCCCTGAAACTGTTACATGTACCTGGATAACAGGATGCTGGACTCTCTGCCACTGTCATTCCCTAAAATGTCAGGATAGATTTAATAGAAGGATGGACTTGTGACTCTTTATGAATAACAATATTATTGCAATAAGGGAAATTGGGGTGAGGGGAGAGGATTGAGGAGGGGAGAAGAAAATTTCAGAGCCCATGGAGCTGTATCATTAAATAATAAATTAAAATTTAAAAACGAGTACAATGTCATTCTTTTGCATACCAACATCGACTTTTCTCAACAACCTTTCAACTTCATGAGAGTTTGTGATGGTTTGGATTAGATATGGTTCCCAGGCCTGGAAATGGTAAATAATGGTTAGACACTAGATACATCTTAAAGGTTTTCTTATGATGTGAATGTGAATTTAAAAAGTGGATGATATTGATTTTTTGGTGTATAGACTTCATTTTCCAACAAATTGAAGTAATAGGATCAGGTTTATACTTTATCTGACACAACCAAAAGATAATGTATACAGTAAGCTTTCTTTAAGATTTTTAAAATTTTTATTAAAAAGTCACATATACATAGAGGAAGAAAGGTAGAGAGAAAAGTCTTTCGGACAATGATTCACTCTGCAAGTGACCAGAATGGCCAGAGCTGGGTCAATCGAAGCCAGGAGCCAGGAGCCAGGAGCCTCTTCCCGGTCTCCCATGTGGATGCAGGATCCCAAGGCTTTGGGCCATCCTCGACTGTTTCCCCAGGTCATAAGCAGGGAGCTGGATAGGAAACAGGGCTGCTGGGACTAGAACCGGCGCCCATATAGGATCCTGGCGCATGCACGGTGAGGACTTTACATGCAAGGCCACTGCACTGGGCCCACACAGTAAATTTTAAATCACTTGATCCATCAGGAAAAGAAGGACAGATTCCTGAAAAGAGGACATAAACTTTTTAAACTTTATTATTGCTTTACTTTTCAGGCTGTGGTATAGGAAAAGAAAATGCAGATACTCTTCTACAGTTTCCAGCAACTCCTTATAATAATCTAGAGGAAAAAAAGAGTAAAAGTAATGTGATGATGATAAGTGATCCTGAGATTTGGCATTGAGTAGCATAGTAAGCTCTTAGAACATTTCCAGTGAAGGAATAGCTCCATATAACTTGGAATATAGATTAAGACTAAAAGGAGTAAGAATTTCATTCAGGGAGACCAATTGGGAAGTGATTATAAGAGACATTGGTGGCTCAGATTAGAATGGCAAAAACAAGGTCAGCGAGACATAGTTTAAATCATAATTTATTCTGAAAGCCAAGTTAACAGTGTTTGCTGATGAATTTGATGTCAGTGATTTGCATGTTCAATGTGAAGTTTTCCCTTCAGAGACTTTAAAATCTTTTCTTAATACAAATTGCATGTCTTGCTTAAGATAAACACATACGACCAAAACAAACTTAGAAGCATGTTTTCCAGAAAATTAAATAATAAATAAATAACTATTTCTAAAAAGCAGTCACATATTCTTTCCTAACCACTAAAAGGATAAAGGGAGTGAGTATTAAAAATTTCAATCATTACAGGCTTCTTTTAAAGATTGAATTTAATCTCAATAATAAAATAATCATTTCAGCTAAAGCGTGCATACCTTTTGAAACACTGAATCCAGCATTTTTTATAATATGCAGGTGGGACAATTAAGCAAAAAAAATTCAATATTTGACTTACACAATTATTTCTTCATTTACTTTAGCGTCATGATCAGAAATCTTGTTTTCAGGATTTCTTTCTCCTTCTGGTAAGGGTGTTCCTTGGCTCTTTCTGCTCTCTGATAAAAAATCAAGTCTCTGTGTGGGAGGTCCGAATTCCACGTAGCAGCCCTCCCTGGCTTCTGGCAGTGAAGGTGCTATTGTAGTCCCTTCACTCCAGCTTCAGCTCACTTTGCGTTTCTTCCAGCTGCTTCATTTGTAGGCAGTTTGGAAATTAAATATACTTCAGTTAGGAGTGGAGAGTGAGACTCCTGCCTTTTTCTTTCCTGGATAAGCCTCTTATCTTTGTCTCAGTTTTGAGAAAATCAAATATCATAAGATTTCCAAAAATATTTATCTTGGAGCTTTGGGAGAATTTCTAGTTGGTGAGAAAGTGCTTTTTTTGAGAAGGCAAAAAATAAATCTTCTAATGCTGTAGACGTCTCTAGCAATCATGTTACTCTAGTTGCCAAAGGCAGACCTGGACCCTCTATGACCTCCCTTGTTTAGTTTGGGACCTTCGGGAGAAGATCTTACTGACTGTATTCCAAGAGGAAACCGATTAAAGTCCAGTGGGAGCTGCACTGCTCTAATTTCAATTACTAACCAAATCAACACTCGGGAGTCATGCCAGAGGAGCCAGAGTGGTGAATTGTCATTTATTCCCAGAAATTACATAAAGATGTCCTCACTCACAAAGAAACATTTAAAGCCTGGTGATCAATAGATAAAAATGAGAGTCTGCATCTTTATTTTTACCTCCTATCCTATCCCAGACTAGGTGGCCACTCAGAGTGCAAAGAACTAGCAGGTATTTGTGGCTGGAAACATCCAAACTCCAGGCTGCCAACTCATAGAATGAAAATGTCAGTGGTGGTGACTTCTCACAAGAAAAGTGTTATTTTTTTGTTTTGATCTCCTTTGCCCAGTTTGCAGTACGCCTGTTCCAAGTTTAGTGTTACGAGAAACGTAATGGCTTTCCCCACTATTCCACAGATTTTGAAGCAAAGTCCACAGACCCTAAGCAAAATCCATATAAAGCCTACTACAGTTGCTGAACTACCTGAGCAATATGAATTTTAAGTATTAGAGCTCCAAGTCTTTAGTTATGGTTAATTTATAACTAAACACACTAGTATTTAGTGGAACAAAAAGGTCATTAATGTCTTACTAGGAAGCAATTAAATTAACAGCTCAAAGCTATTCATCAAATCACAAAACAGATGCTGAAGTTCCATAAGAAATCGGATTCTACAATGCTGGAAAAGAACGAAATTCAAAATATGGCAAAACACACCCACCTCCCTCTGCTTCTGTCAAAACAAAAATCCACCTTTTTCATTTATAGGCAGCATCCTTGAGCTTCTTACATTTCAGAGGCCCAACAAAAAGCGAGAGAGAGAACCTAAGAATCACTCAGAATAGCAGCAGCTTATTCATTAAGTCATCCTTCCATTTTCTCTATCATCCAAATAGCATTTCATTATTCACTGTGTATATTTTTTTGTGTTTTGTTTTGTTTTTTTCGTAGCAAATGCATGAATGACAAGATTAAAATAAAATATTATGTTGAACTTATATGATGTGAAAAAATATTGGCTAAGTCGTGGTTTACTTCTCCCTAAAAACAACCTTCAAGTTTAAATAAATTTGATAAAAATCTTAAAAATGTTTGTCATATTTTCTGTCATTGGAATATAATTGATATTCATACTAAGATCATTAAATTGCAATCCTGACCCTATTGTGTAGGACCCAGGGCTTGTGGTGGAAGGACATAAATACGACATATTACAATGACCATAGTTTTGGAGCCAAAAAAATATTAACTATAGTGTTTAAATTGTCATTTATTAGCCAAATTATTTTCAAAATTAATTTACTCAGGCCCCAGTATCTTCATACTTTAGGAGGAGATGATTCTTAATTCATGCAGTTGTTTTAAAAAATCAAATGGGGAAATGATGTATCAGCAGATATTTGAGGTCATGCTCAGATTAATTAAATTTGAGAAGTGTTGAATAAAGTGACTCTTTACAAAAGTGGAGGCAAGATTGAAGAAACCACCAGGAATGAAGCCATACCCCACCACTAGTATTAGTTGGCCTCCCTGTGAGTGATGGACAGAGAGTTGAAGAGTTACTGAAACCTTCATGTACAGAGGGCAATGTGGCGAAACAGCCTGATACAAACTAGGAGTCTTGGTGCACTTGATAAAAAGCTCACCAAGAATCTCTCCTGCCTTTTTCACAAATGAACACATTTAGGTGGAAAAAGATGCAGGAAATATTTAAAAGGGCCAACAGTTGATATAAAACCTAAGTTACTCTATCTGGCATATGTAACAATATAAATGCCCCTAATACTATTGCATGCTTGTCATGAATGAACTGTGATAAGTAGTATGTTTGAATTTGATTCTATGATGCTGTAAGAAATATACAATTATTACTTCCAAAATATATTTCAAGAATTTCAGACAATGCAATGTTAAATAACTTTGAAAAGCAAAATAAAGTAGAAATCCACAACCAAATTTGACTCTCAAGTTTATACCTGACATGACTATCCTTTCCCACTTGGTAGATAAGTACTGATTAATTGATGCTGTTAAGACTTCACACAGCACTTAATCTGTACTCTTAACCTCATGCAGTCATGGACTTACCTTTCAATACATCCCCAGTTATCACCTTCAGGTCTGGGCAGTCCCTCACTCTCCTGGATAAGTACTTAAAGAGGCAATTAAATCAAAGCACTCACACTGTGAATACTCTTAAAATGCAGTATGAGACTATAAGACCTAAGTTATTGTTACAGCCATCAAGACTGTCACATTCCCTCTCTGCTGTCAACTTACTATGACTGTGGGCAAGTGATTCAGCCTTGTTTCCTTCAGCTTGTTTCCACACTGGTAAATGGTCCACACCAGAGAAAGAGGGAAAGCTGGAAATGTTGATCTTCAAGGTTGCAACTCTGAAATCCAAGGTATATATTATGTTTTACAAGATACAGAATACTAAAGATGAATTTAGATTCACTGAGCTATTTGTCATAAAAAGCTTTCTTCTATCAATGTGTTTCGGATATAATTCAACACTTACTAGTGTACAACTCCTGTTTTTCCTCATGCAACCCTTTCACCAAATAAATCTATGCTAATATCCATAACACATGGCGTGAGAAATACAACAGAAACCCTACAAAGGATGCAAAGAGAAAAAGGAATATGTCTAATGAAAAAATAGTTAACTTCTATTGAGCACTTAGTAAATGCCATAAATTATATAAGTATTCTGTAGATTTCAGGTAACTTAATGTAATAACTGAAAGATAGGCATGCTATTCAAATTTTTGTATTTACTGTTCAATTTTGGGAAGCATTTTTCATGAATTCCCTAGCAATAATACATGACTGTTGAACAGTATCATGAACAGTCTTTATTTTTTAAAAAGATTAATTTATTCTTATTGAAAGGCAAATTTTACAGAGTGAGAAGGAGTGATGGAAGCAGAGGTCTTCCACTGGTTTTTTTTTCACTCCCCAAAAGACAGCAATGACCAGAGCTGAGCTGCTCCAAAGCTGGGTGCTAGGAGCTTCTTCCAGGTATCTCACATGGGTGCAAGGTCCTAGGACTTGGACTATTTTCCACCACTTTCCCAGGCCATAAGCAGACAGCAGATCAGAAATGGAGCATCTGGGACATGAACCACCACTTATATGGGATGCTAGTGCTCCAGGGTGGAGGATGAGCTTTCTGGGCCACCAATCAGCACCAAACTGTCTTTATTTTTTCAAGAATTTGTACAGCTTTGGGTGGTAGAAATAATGACTCTTCTGGAACACAGATAGATACTGGTTACTGTGCATTGTTAAAGATTCCATTTCTTAAATCTGGGTTCCTTGGCTTTGACACAGACCCATTGTGTGTAACTGTAGCACACCTGGGCAACCTTGAAAACTAAGAGGCTGGCAGATCAGGAAAACAGACAAGGAAACAGAAACAAACATAAAATTCATGCTGCTTGCTCTGCCAGGATAATGAAGTCCTTTATTTGTGACTCAGCAGTCTAACATTACCTGCCAGAATGCATGAAGTTATTTCAGGTTATTTGGCAAGTAGGATAAAAAAAAAAAAACCTCAACAATCCGTAACAACTTGAACAACTTTAAACTTATCTCTTGGATCTTCATTTTTCATTAGCTATAAAATGAACTTTCAACTTCCTTCATTTCCCTGCTTCTGTGCTTTTGAGTTTTGAAAATACTTTAAATGGACTTTTCTTAATTAATGTTTTGTACAGTACTTAAAAATAAACACAGAACCTGTTTGTAATAAAGATATGAGACTCAACATGAATAGCAAGAATGTATTGGGCACAAGTCCTATACCATCAGATCCTTATCTAGTTGAGGATTAGGCAGAAAAATAAGGAAGCTAATGGCTAATGAATGAACATACAATACATAATGAAGTGATTATAAATGCCAAGAAGAAAAAAATCAACAAAGACCAACAAAGTGTCAAGGTTATTACTTCTGATATTATGGTCAAGAAAGAACTCTACAGAGTTAGTATTTGAGTGAATCCCAGGCCATGTGCTTATCTGAGATAAAGTCATTCCAGGCTAGAAGAGAGTATGATCTAACAGCCGAAGACAGGAGCCATCTTCGCATGTTTTCATCCCGAAGATAATGTTATTTATCAGGGTCGCCAGCTGTCCGGAAACACTCAAACATCACCTTCCACTATATACATATGCATCCCAAACCTCTTTGTACTTTGCATGTGTCTATTCTGGGCCTGACATAATATAGAAAAAGAGATATAGTCCCACCCCCATAATTCTTGTTTCAAATAACATGCTTTCTTTTTGGCAATTTCAGTTTTGGCAGAAATCAAGTGATATGCCTTGATATTACTTGCTACTTTTCTTTAAGATTAATACAAATAACACTTCTCGGAAAGTAGTAGGAAGCATAAATTAATGAAAAGTATCATGTTTTTTGGACACTCATATTCGCCCCCAAATCCAGAAGTCTAAAAATTTGTTTTATACTGGTCAGTTTGGCAGATTTAAAGATGTAATTTTGATAAATTGAGAATTTATTTAGAACTCATAAATCTAAACACACCTACACTAGAAGGAAAAAAATGGTTTGTAATGCACAATAGCAAATCTTTAGCACATCTAAATAGCCAACAAAGCTATTTGGAAATAAAACATCGTTACTTTGTAGAGCTTTGATTGACGGGACACGAATGATTAAGCTATGTGCCAAAGAAAGTCTTTCAACAAACATGTGAACTAAAGAGTAAAAAGGGAAAGTTCTAGTAAAGCATATAAAAAATATTTAGAAAAATCTCTGGGGACATTTGGCTCATATCAGATGTGGTTTCCTGCATCCCGCCAGGTCTGATGCAACAATTGTATGGAATATAATAAATTAGATTTTGTCAATATTTAAGCCAAAATAGCAAACATGACACATGTAGCTAACACATCACTTTTGGAGGGTAAATTTTTAGAAAGCCCAACATTCACATCATAAAACGCTGGTATATTTAAAGACACTCACATTAATCTGTTCATGACTGACCCAAAATAACTTTGTCATATTTTCACCCATTTTCCTTCTTATTTAATGCTGCAGAGTGAGGGTTTTTTGGCTCTCCCTTTCTGAAGCACAAACTCTGTTAAACACCAATTACAGCTTTTCGGTAATTTTGAAAAATAAATTATGTAAAATGGAAATGTTCTAAACTGAGCTCTGTTGAGAACTTGTCCACTGGAATGTCACTCAAGGAATAATTTTTGAACCTAGCAAAACAGCTTTGGAACAACTTTTGGTAGCATCCAAGAAATTCTTTTTGACCACTCCCAGAAATTCTCAGAGCCCATTCTGTATTGCCTGGTATAAGAAGCCAATCTAGGACCTGGCGTGATGGCGTAGTGGTTAAGGTCCTCGCCTTGCACGCGCCGGGATACCATATGTGCGCCAGTTCTAATCCCCACAGCTCCACTTCCCATCCAGCTCCCTGCTTGTGGCCTAGAAAAGCAGTCGAGGATGGCCCAAAGCTTTGGGACCCTACACCCATATAGGAGACCCAGAAGAAGCTCCTGGCTTCGGATTGGCTCAGCTCCAGCCATTGCGGCCGCTTGGGGAGTGAATCATGGGACGGAAGATCTTCCTCTCTGTCTCTCCTTTCTGTGTATCTGCCTTTCCATTAAAAATAAATAAATCTTCAAAAAAAAAAAAAAAAAAGCCAATCTGGGGCCCAGCACAGTAGGCTAGCGGCTTAAGTCCTCTCCTTGCATGCACTGGGATCCCGTATTGGTAACAGCTTTTTTTTTTTTTAAAGATTCATTTATTTTTATTACAAGTCAGACATACAGAGAGGAGGAGACACAGAGAGGAAGATCTTCCGTCCAATGATTCACTCCCCAAGTGAGCCGCAACGGCCGGTGCGCGCCGATCAGAAGCCAGGAAGCAGGAACCTCTTCCAGGTCTCCCATGCAGGTGCAGGATCCCAAAACCTTGGGTCATCCTCGACTGCCTTCCCAGGCCACAAACAGGGAACTGGATGGGTAGTGGAGCTGCCGGGATTAGAACTGGCACCCATATGGGATCCCGGCAGGTTCAAGGCGAGGACTTTAGCTGCTAGGCCACAGCGCTGGGCCGGGGTGTCAGTTCTAATCCTGGCTGCTCCACTTCCCATCCTGCTCCCTGCTAGTGACCTGGGAAAGCAGTCAAGGATGGCCCAAAGCCTTGGGACCCTGCACCCATGTGGTAGACCCAGAAGAAACTCCTGGCTCCTGGCTTCAGATCAGCTCAGCTCTGACCATTGCGACCACTTAGGGAGTGAGTCATCAGAGGGAAGGTCATCCTCTCTGCCTCTCCTCCTCTTTGTATATCTGACGTTCCAATAAAATGAAACAAATCTTTAAAAAAAGAAGCCAATCTGTTTATTGACACTAAAAGGCCAGCATTAAATGTCCCAGTGTTACAACCTGTGTTTTCCTTCTCTATTTCTGTTGCTTTTCAAGTTAAGTTGAGAAGCATTATGAAACAGAAATTTAGAAAAACTCTGAAGTCAGGCAGAGGCTTTAGTCTCAGCTCTGTTACTTGGAAAAATTATACTCAACTTCTCCTTTCTTTAGCTTCCCCAGTTACAAAGTGAACAATTAAAGCAAAATGTGATGTTGGATTTCAAACCAGCACTTCAACACTGGAGGCCAGCGTTGCAAGCAGAAGTTTAACACACCATGCCACAATGCTAGCTTCATGAAATAATTTCTCTTTTTTTTTTTTTGCTGTGAATCATAACTTACTATTGCAATTATTATTGTGATAGTGATATAATATACTAAAGACACAAACTTAATAAACTTTTGCTAATACCTACCATTTTCCTATATAGCTTGCTGAGGAGGTTTAAGACAGTCCATTAAAATGTTTTGTGTTATATAAGATATCCACCTCCAAAAAATTAAGTAAGAGTAAGTCCATCTATTCTTACTCCTTAGAAAGTGATGTAAGTGACTTTACCAATGACCAACTCCTTTTTTCAAAAGTCATCATGGACAAAACTATGAAGTACATTTGTAGTTTCTTTCTCTCATTTTTAATATTTATTTATTTTAATTGGAATAGCAGATTTACAGAGAGAAGGAGATACAAGGAGAAAGATCTTCCGTTTGCTGGCTTTGGAATAGCCTCTACTGCTTTTCTGGGCCACAAGCAAGCAGGGAGCTGGATAGAAAGTGGAGCAGAGACGATATGAACCAGCATTCATATGGATCCCAGTATGTTAAAGGCAAGAATTTAACCACTGAACCATTATGCTTGGTCCTGATTTTCTGTTTATCTTCATCCCACTTCTATTTAATGACAACTGGCCTAATGTTTGCTTCCAGAGTAAAAGCCTAAATTTCATGAGAAACAAAAATAATAAAAATGACGAGCCTGAATGATATTAGCATGGTGGTCGTTATTATGTCAAGTGGGCAGAGAAACAGTACACAGTCATTTCATCAAGCAATAGCTGTGTCTGTGTGTGTGTGTGTGTGTGTGTGTGTGTGTGTGTGTGTTTCCCTGAACATCCCTGGCTGAGTGAAGGGTGCAAGTTTTAATCTTGGAAAGTGAACTGTACTGCAAAAACAAGATGATGATTTTGGTTTTGAGCCAATACAAGAAAATCATACCCCACAATTGAGTCTCACAGCTTCCTTTTCATTCTTTTCCTCTGTTTTCTAGACTTAGCTGCCCTGTATTTGTGCCCCTAGACCTTAGTTCCTGTGGGCAACAATCTATCACCTGAACTGAGAGAGCTGAGTATGTGTGCTTTTTAACCAGGACCTCACACTGCTGTGGTGGTCATGACATGATTAAAAACATAGAAACTGTGAATCCAATGAAGACAAGATACCACACATACTGGCATGCTCAAAACCTGTTTATTGACCTATCACATTAAATTTATTAAAACTGGGGCTCTGCACAGGAGTCTTGTGGCTACAATCCTCATCTTGCAAGGGCCAGGATAACACATGGACACCAGTTCATGCCCTGGCTGTTCCACTCTCCATCCGGCTCCGTGCTTGTGGCCTAGCAAAACTGTACAGGATTGCCCAAAGCCTAAGGACCCTGTGCCCACATAGTAGACCCAGAGAAGATTCCTGGCTACTCCTTTGAATCAGCTCAGCTTGGCTGTTGTGGCCACTTGGGGAGTTAATCAGTAGACATAAGATCTTGCTCTGTTTATCTCCTTTTGGTATATCTGCCTTTCCAATAAAAATAAATAAATCTTGCATTATGTAAGTGAATATAGTGTTTTTGTCCAATTATTTTAGAAAGCTCTGTCATCTCTGTTTTGAAAACGGGACCTCAGTTGCAGAATGGACCTTCACAGGCCCACATCCATCTTTCAGATCCTTTCCTGATCTGTATCAGTACATGCTTTTTCAGCATCTCCTTGGATAACCATAGTGACAAGATTTGTACTTGCTGTTTCAACATGAGCCATTCTGCTGTGAAGTCTGTTCCAGTTTAAAATTGCAAGATGACTCTCCACAACTTCTGTCCCTGTGCAAGATTCATCTTTTGATATTCAGTTGAGGAAACTAAATTCATCTTCAATATGACTATGATTAAAATATTTATTATCCAAACTCTACCATATTTCCATTTCTGCTTTGATCCTCAACTTCTACCACTTCCAGCACTTTTCTAGGTTCAAGAACCCCAGTTATTTGTTACTTTCCACACTTCTTACGCATATTTTTTCTTTTCATCAATGTTATTTTCACCTTAAAGTATGTTTTAGATTTTATACACATTGTGCAACATAACACATGTCTAACTAAGCAAGAGACAAAACTTTCACTGTTTCCACATTAATTACGTAAGACATTACAAGAAGCCAGAAGATGTCTGTGGAAGAGTCATTGGAGTAGAGTAAAACTGTGGACTAAAATAAGAGTTTAGGATTACTTTGAATCTTCCAGAGTTATTTTATGTTTTCTCTTTCTATGGGAATGAAAGTTGTAGACCCAAATGTGCAGCTGTTCAAACATACTAAAAATTCTAAAACTTCAGTAGTCAGATGGATCAAACTGAGGGTATACTGCTCTGTAAAATAACTTATGGTCTTCCTTTCATCAAACATTCAGAGATTTATTCTAATTTGACCTGGCTTAGGAAAGACCAATAAAGAAGAAATATCTTGAAAGCTTCCTTCCCTAATTCTCAACCAAGGCAGAGTAAAATATAGCATAATCACATGACATACAAGGGTTTTTTTTTAATCCTCCAATCCCTAAAAGATGGCATTGTATTTTTTTTCTGATATTTATCTTCAGGATATGAAACTAAATCTCTTTAAAGTATGTCAAACATAGATAAATATATTCTTGCGAGAATGTACCTTTTCTTTTTTTAAATTTTTAAATCACTATTATTATTATTAATTTATGATACAGTTTCATAGGCTCTGGGATTTCCTCATAACCCTCCCTAAATTGTTCCTGGCACACACTGATTTCCCCATGTTATTACAATAGTATAATTCCTCATAAATAGTTTTAAGTCCATCATGACAAGCATGAACAATGGCAGAGTCCAGCACACCGTTGTCAAGACTTAGATAACAATTTCATTGGGAGTTCATCTTTATCTGAAAGTACAGATGCATACTGCATTGTATCCTCACATCAAGATAGGATTGTCTCCATTACACAGTTATTGTACATGCCCTTAAATGAAAAGCCACAAAACAAAATCAACAACAGCAATAGGAATAGAAATTTACAATGCCATGAAGTTAAATAACATGCTACCAAATGACTAAAATGTGTCACTGAGAAATTGAAAAAGAAAAATCAAGAACCTTCTTGAAGAAAACAAAGGTACTATATGACCTATGAGTCAATGAAGAGTTTAACATGATAAAAAAAGAACTGTTTTGAAGAAATTTTAAAAAATAATCAAAATCCATAAAATACAGTTTCCACTGATCTTTTCTGGTGAGATGTGTCTCTTACTATAGGTAACAGATAGATTTTTTTAAATCCAGTCTACTGATCTATGATGATTGATTGCTGGGTTTAAGTAATTTACATTCAGGGTTATTAAAAATAGGTGGTAATTTTAGCAATGGCTTAATTCATTGTTTGATTTAGTCTTCTGTGATATTATACTGGGATGTTCTTCACATTTGCCTTTGGTTTTTGTGTGTGCTAATTCTTTTCCCTCCAACAACCTAGTTATTTAGGACACCTTGTGTCTCCCTAATCCTGAGAACTGCTCTAACGAGAAGTGGGAGAAAGATTGTACGTACAATAGTGCAGCCACAGAACAGGATCACAGAGGTGAAGAGTGGTGAGACATGACTTGGGACTTTGGAGACCATGCTGGAAGTCTAACAGAAGAATCCAGACCTGAAACTCACTGGAGAAAGTGGCACAAGTGACTGCAAAGAAAGAACTGGGTACTAAATGCAGTCAGTAAAATTGAATTGACCTGTGGGTGACACAACTTAGAAACCTGCCCTAAGGTGAAGAATATGCTAACCAGAAGTACAATGACCAAGAGCAAGAGACAGAGGCACAATGAATATTACTAAAGACCCCCCTGCACAGGAGCAAAAACCTTTTCCAACCTCAGAATTAACTGAGGAACACATTGAGAAAATGAGGGGGATAAGAACTCAAAACATTTGTTACAAAACTTCTTATCAACCAGAAGCACATACAGGAGATCAAGGAATATGTCACACAGAAAATAGCAACACTGAAACAAAATCAAGCAGAATTACTACATATAAAGGACACAATGGAACAGATTAAAAGTTAGTGGAAAGTCCCAATAATAGAATGAAACAGCCACAAGAAAGAATCTCAGAATTGGAAGATATTTCTTACCACAATGGCAAAACAATCAAAAAGCTGGAAGGAGAACTGAGTCAAACTAAGAAAAACATCCAAGAATTCAGAGACAGTATTAAAAGGCCAAATATAAGAGTTATGGGAATTCCAGAAGGCGTAGAAAGAAAAGCTGGGTTTGGGCCTGGCATGGCGGCCTAGCGGCTGAAGTGCTCGCCCTGAACGTGCCAGGATCCCGTATGGGCACCAGTTCTAATCCCCACAGCTCCGCTTCCCATCCAGCTCCCTGCTTGTGGTCTGGGAAAGCAGCTGAGGACAGCCCAAAGCCTTGCACTCATGTGGGAGACCTGGAAGAGCTCCTGGCTTCGGATTGGCACAGCATCAGCCATTGTGCTCACTTGGGGAGCGAATCATTGGACGGAAGATCTTTCTCTCTGTGTCTCCTCCTCACTGCATATCTGGCTTTGCAATAAAAATAAATAAATCTTAAAAAAAAAGAAAAGATGGGTTAAAAAATGTATTCAATGAAATAATGAAGGAAAATTTCCTTAATATGAAGTAAGAATTGGGAAACAGAACACAGGAGGGACACAGGACTCCAAATGCATGATACATGATAATCAAGCTCTCTTCAATTGAACATAAAGAAAAGCTCCTAAAATGTGCATGTGAACAATAATCAACTGACACATAGAGGAATGCCAATCAGATTCACAGCTGATACCTCACAGGAAACTCTACAGGAAAAAAGAGAATGGAGTGACATATTTCAGATATTTCCAGTCCTTCCCTACAAATAGAATGCTTTTTTCAAATCAAATGTTTTCAGGTTAGGAACACTGGTATATAGTGAAAACCACTAGCTGCAACCTTGCTGACCTGGAACCTTACTTCCAGTTCTGGACTTATTCTAGAATCAGCCTTAATTAGAATGGGGAACTAAAATATGGTTAAATAAACTTTGATGGTTGTGTGTGATAAAATGAGGAAGACATTTATACAATATTTATGGATTCTGATTCAAAATTCCAAAAATCTAGAAGTCTTATACATCTAAAAAGCTTCCAGAAAAGATGATGTTTAAACCCTAAATTGAAAGACCTAGCAGTAACTCTACTACCAAATCAGGAGTGATTTTCTCATACACAGGCACACACTTTTCTCTCATAAGTAAATTCATGAAGCGCATTTCCTACGCCCAGGAATAATGACAGCTCCATTACAGATAATTTGAGGTTAACATATTGAGTTGAGGGGCTGGTATTTTGGTGAGCAAGCTTGAGCCACTGACTGTGATAGCCAGCATCCCACATGAGTACTAAATCAAGCCTCAGTAGTTATTCCATTTCCAGTCCAGTTCACTTGATAATGGAAAGCCACAGGAAGATGGTCAGAATATACTTGGAAGACCCTATATGCCTCCTGGCTGAGCCATGACCCTTGTGTTGATTCGAGTATCAGACCTATGGAGTAAAATCTCTCTCTTTCTCTCTCTCTGTCTCTCTCTCTCCCACTCATTTCCATTTCTCATTTGTTGTAACACTGCCTTTCATACAGTTAAATTACTAAATATTTAAAAATGCTGACTTGATATGTTTAGATGCCAGTGTTGAGATTCTTGTTCTCTAGAGACAAAGACTTCAGAGATTTTACAAGTGTAATAGATGATTGAAATGATAAGAAAGAATGGATTTGCTCAGCAAGAGAAAAAGTCCAGCCAGAACCACAAAGCAAAGGAAAAGGGGCTTACAAAAAGGCAGTGACCCAGAGAACCCTAGGTCAAGAACAGGACCACAAGGAGAGGATGTTCAAAGAGAAAGTGGTTAGTAGGCCAAGTGCTCTGAGAGGTCAAATGAGGTACAAACCAAGGTATCCTCTGAGTTTATTGATGAAAAGGGGGTTATTAGTGACCTTAGACAAACATTGTCAGTGGTTTTGTAAGGACTAAAGACATAGCAATGGTGTAAGAATTAAGTGGAAAGCGAGCAAGTATAAACATAGATAAAGCACAGCTCTTTCCAGGATATACAATGAATAACACACGGAGTGATTCTTACACATTAATCTCTCACAGCTTAAGATGTTATTGAATTATGTCTTCAGAAGTTCTTGGTGAAGGGATAGACATTTTTAAGACACTTTTAATAGAGAAAGCCAAATCATCTCCCATGTGTTTACTTTTAAAACACAAAGTCTTCTCCTTATTGCATCTAAATCATACAATCACCAGTATGCAATGTTCAGACAGGATGAGTGAGACCTTCACAAAGTATGAATGACTGAAAAAATTAAGATATTCTACCACTCAGCCAGCATTGATTGAGCAGAACAGGGTAATCTTGTCTAGGTGTCGGGAAGTACTCAGTGAAAATGAAAGGAACTGGCCAGGTTCTGGGTTAGCAGTAATCAATTCAACCTTACTTTCTTTTCCAAAAACCTCTTCCAAACATCAGAAAAATAGGAACTGCATTATTCAAAATCCTCTTCCGCTGATTGTCTGAGTTTAGACTCTGAGAATAAGTTGAAGATAGAAAAAGAAGAAAAGAAAAGGATTATTCTCCATTGACAGTCACTAAGGTCCCTGTTCAAACTGAGGAGGCTTAGAATGGACTTGGGATGTGCACCTGCAAATCCTTTGCTTCAGTGGCTAAGGCAGCTATAAGGTAGCAGGTTTTAGAGGCCTAAGTTGGCTGAGCTCAGTTGAAACCACAGAGGAAAGGCATCCTAGCCCTGTGTAAGCCCCCGATAGCCTACAGGGGTGGATATGTTCTTTAAGGGTGAAAATACATAATGTTAAATGGCACTGTGTTTGAGAACTCATGATCGTTTAAGCAAACAACCACTGTGGGATCATACTGAATGAGGGAGATTAGGCAGCAGATTCAGAAAATAATGCTCTGTTAGTGCCCTATCTGGTAGGAATGATAGTAACTCTAACAAATACAACTCCAAAATCTTTTAATAATGAATGTAAGATATCTTAATCAGAAAAGATGTTATATAAGATATCTATATGAAGATAGAATCATGTATATGTATATGTATATGTATATGTATATGTATATGTATATGTATATAAAGGTATTTCTATATCTTCAGATACCTTTGTATAATATATCTTTATCTTTGCCAGAAAAATCAGAAAATTCCGTTATCTAAGCATTGGGTGTGTAGTCAGGATGCTTTAACTCTAATTTATAGCTGTTGTTTTTGTTTTTGCTTTTGTTTGTAAAGCTTTTAATAATTTTAAGACTTTGAAGACAACATTAAGGGTCCTAAAAACAGCTAATAACTCTTCAAAGATGTTTTATTACTACTTCACGTTTTGCCTAGACTTCCTCTCCCTAATCAATACATTAGCAAATATTTATTGAATAGTTTTTTTTTACAAAGCGTAAGTTAGACACTGAGATCATAACTGATATAGGACAAGGCAAAAATCATTAAATAGTTGAAAACCAACACAGCAGGGTGTTCAGTTCATATTTCTAGTTTAAAAATGCCTTGTTCAATAATGTATAAGTCCATTAAATTTGTATTAATAAGAGCAAGCAAGCGTTGGGTGATTGCCCTCTGCTGCGTCTTGCCAGGGCTTCAGCTTGGAGTGCTCAAACTCCTTTTGTCTCTAGAATTCCTAAGCATTTTTCAAGACTCAAGTCAATTGGCACTGGTAAGATTTTGTCTTCCCAGGTTGCATATACACCTTGTCTATACTCACAAAGTCATTTGTGCTTACCTGTCCTGCTGTGATCTAGTTTCTTATAACTCTATTTATGCTGTAAATCTCTTTCCATTAAGACAAAGTCTGTAATTTCAGGGCCATTAATACTGCCTAACAGATGCTTAATAAGTGTTTCTATCAGTTAATTAATTTGGTGAGCATATTCCAGTACTACTTGGGAGGACTGTGTTACCTTACCTTGTTGGGCGGGGGAGCAGAGACCATTGACTGCTCTTTCCAGGAATGCTTATCTGATTGCTTCTCTTTTGAGGATTTAGGCATTTTCTGTTTCAGTCAGACCGCCTGAGTTATTTCGTTGTCTTCTTGGGAGCGCAGTCCTTTTGCTTATTGACTGCCATCTTGTATTTCTGGCCCATGATTGACAGAGCAACTGGAATCTATGAGCAGAAAATCAATAATGCAAGGCCTTCAGTCAGTCCACAGACGCTCTTGAAGAAACTGGTTTCCTGGTCTCAGTGGCAGTCACTGATCAGAAAATGTAAAACTAGCCAGCCATGAATAGAAACAATGTAAAGTCAGCAGCACTGTTTCTTTGCATGAGAGGGTTTTTATATTGGTTTCCTGTGTTTAAACTCTGTGATGTTTCCCAAACCCTGGAGGGGGATGGAGAACAAGAGGATGCGGAAGAAAGGGAGAGGAGAGAAGGGGAGCCCCAACTGAAAACTGTGAAGTGTGTAGATTCCTAGTCATTTGTTTTTTCATTGCCACACTAACTTTCACCAGTCCTTAAACTTTAGGGATCCTAAATGTAAATTTGTTCTTTAACATAACATTTTCCTTGTTCAAGTATAAGTGACACTCGAGTAGACATGAAAGATTTGAGACTTATTACTTGCAAGTTAGCATTTTACTGCTAATGTAGTCTGCCACCCTTTCCCTCCTAGTTTTATGGTTGTCTAATTATAGCCGGCAGGCCTATGGTGGGCCTTTGCTACTTCAGCTGGAATGTAGCTTCCAGTGAATGCGTCCCATTAGGACCCCCCACTGAGTTATTGATTATTAAGGTAATGCACTTTTAGGGTCATATCTTTAACATGGAGATGTGAAAATGAATGGCTTGCAATCGGGACTTAAAAAAAAAAAAAAGCAGAGAGCAGAGAAGCTTCCCTAATGCAGAGTCCTCAGGGGTATCTAACTGAGTGTTAATTCGAAACCTGGTAAAACAAAGCACAGCTACCAGCCAGGCAAGTCTATGAATGGCAGTCTTCATTATTATTTTTAATCTCTAAACAAAAGCAATTTGACAGGGGAAAAGCTGTCAATTTACACATAAGCAAGAAGTTAGGAGAGAGGCAAGGTAAGAAGGAAGCAAGGGTAAAGGGGAGGCGAGCCAAAGGAAGGAAGGGAAGGAGAATAATCACACCTGCCTAACGCAACACTTCTTTTTTTAAGTAAAGAAAGTACAAAAAAAGCCAATGCCTAGGCAAAAAACAGGTGTGAACTTTCCTAATAATAAAGTATTTTTGTTCTGGACATCTGATCCAGGCAGAAGGAAACAAAACAGGAATGGAATTGAAGCCTCTTTATTATTTAGATGGAAATATATGTCTCTGGGTTGTAACAGAACAATCCTTTAGGACACTCCTCCGCAGAAGCCCACACACTAGACGGATGCCAGCAACTGACACGCAGAGAATGGAATTTGTTAGATAAATCGTCCGCAGGTGAAGCTTAGTGCTGGAGGTGGCTCGTTTCTCTGCACCCAGAAGACACTTTCATTTACAGAGTCACTCTTCAGTTTGGATGCCCACCATTAAGGCTGCAAGAACAGTGAAGGCAAGAAAAGACTGACAGATGAGTAATAAAGAAAAGAGGATGAACTACACTGGTGTCTACCCACCTCCTTCCCCCAGCAACCCACAATCGAATTTAAGCTTGGATGCCCAAACCAGGTGCGTTTTTTTAGGTGATGGCGAGAATCAAAGGCTGATAAATTCACTAGACTCTTGGAGAGGAAACAGAATCATCGATCACGTTTTTAACTACAAAATCTATGGAAAGTAGACCCAACAGTCAGTCTCAGAAGCACTTAGGATTAGTTTTTGATAATTCAGAAACCCCAGGGACTTCGCATGTCTGACAGAAGATGAAACACTGTTTGCTTGAGAATTACATGATGTATATTATTTGAACACATGCTGAAAACTATCAAATGCTATGCAAGGGTTTAGAGGTATCATTTCACTGTTGCATTTTATTTCTTGATTAGAGCAGTACCGGTTTGCAAATGTAAAAGCAATGCATGCTTCTAATCCTCAGAGGTTGCTTGCCATTCATGTAGTGATTTGGATGGAGGCATTTGAGTCCTAAATGGTCCAAAGAGGACAAATTATCATTCACTGAGTATCATGAGCATTAGTATTATTCATTAGCAGAATTCATTTGTAGATCTTAACAATCTTTGCCAAGCAAGTACCACTGGAAGGGGCTCTTGAGATCAGAAGGTGTAGAGGGGTTAAGGGCCAGATTCAGATGTTTAGTAAGCTAGGAGTCTGGGAGGTACTGCACACAGAGCCACTTATCCAGAGGATTCTGCTTTGTCTCAGAAGCCAGGAACCCAAGAGATCCTTGAAAGATAAGGTGCTAATGTAAGGATGGGTCCTGGCTTCATGGGAAGGTGCTGACTTTTTTATTAGCAGATGGGACTGTTTTTAATTGTATTTGATAATAATACCTTTCAAGCTATATAAATTCCAAAACACTTCCTAGGCTATACACATATAATTCTTGACTGGAGTTGCCAAAGGAAAAGAACAGTAAAGATGTTCTCATTCCTAAAGGGAAAGACTGGGAGAAAATAAAAGGGAATCTGGAAGAGGCTAGTTTTGAAGGAGGTGGCAGCAGAGAGGGACATGCTGTTGGGGCCATTCACTTGGAGAGCCCCTAGAGTCACAGCCTGCACCATCCCCACCCCCAAACACAAAGAGTCAGATCCTCACCACTGCTGAGCTGTTGCAAATATTTTCTAAAGCTTTTGTTGTTTCTTTCCTTCTCTTCTGGATAAGTTTCCTGCCTCATAAAAAAATTAAAACCCCTGCAAACTTTAAGCTCTCTTTTAAGCAAACTGCTGCCTGGATGCTGTAATTTTCCTTTTTTTTCTGCATTGACTCCAACGATGGAGGGTTCCATAAATCACGTGAACAAACGTTCCAGCTGAAATCCTCTCTGTGAGTACCATCATTTAAGTGAATTTATTCTCAGTTCAAATCTGGGAGACATGATCTCATAGCATCTGTTCTGGACAAAGATAGTCATCTTCATTACCTGGGAAAACAGCAGTGAGTTTAAGCCCAGATTATGTTAAATAAACCCTTCATTATTCATTTGTTCATTCATACAAACATTCGTAGTATGCAAAAGGCATATATATATATATATATGTATATATGTACATATACATATTTGCGTACATACATACACATACAGTGTTTTTAAAGTGTAAATTATTTATTTTAATTTATTTGAAAAGAAGACAATTGGAGATAATCTTCCATTCACTGGCTTACTCCCTAAATACCTACCACAAAGGAGGCTGGGTTAGGCCTAAACCAGGAATCCAAAACTCAATCTAGACCTCTTCCTCCGTGAGGAGCAGTAACATAGCTACTTGCACCATCAGCTGCTGCCTTGCAGGGGTGCCAGTGAGCAGCAGAGCCAAGACTAAACACAGAAACGTTAATTCAGGCTGTTATTGCCCCTGGTGGAATGACTTTTTTAATTACATCAGTGGAAATTACTTTGTTTTCCTGAAGAAAACAGAACTGTTGTACTGACCTAGCTGGTGATATAGAAGCATGTGTCTTTGCACCTGCTTTGGGCTGCATTTACTACCCAGCAGTGCAGAATTTTGGCCACAGCCACAAAGGACGTTCTTTCTATGATGCTCTGGCTGTTACTGAGCAGAATTTGATGAGGGCAACAGCAGATGGGTGACCTTGTTTACAAGGAAATTCATTTGATGATTTGTTGTGCCCTATTTTGATTGGTTCGCATCTTGAGCCCTATCTCAAGATGAAAAATAGACTGCACTGTTGCAGCTTGAGATGTTAGAAGCAGCAGGCACTATTTTGTCTTAGCTTAAACATGCAAAGGTGCTTTAGAAAACTCGAGGAAAATGGAAGTGAAAAATAATTTTATTTTGCTGCCAAAAATTGAAATCCACCCATAGCTTTTTAAAATACGTATTTTACACATATTTTTTGAAGATACCCTCCTACGTGATCGTCACTGAGTACTATCACGTACACAGCTTGTCCTGCTTGCCACTTGCCACAGTGCACTTCGTACTGTTTCATTACCATGCTGTTATTGTTTAGATTTCTTCATACCTAATGTGAACTGGAACACAGTAACATGCTTTTTCAGTTCATCACACGCTTTACTATTCCCTAATGCCTACCTCTTCACCCTCATAATCTAGTCTGAGGCAGCTCTTCTCTGCTTGGAAGATAGGAAAGTCACAGGAACATTTAATATGTACAAGAGTGGTTTATAGATCACATCTTCAAGAGAATTCATTGAGAAATTGAAATAATGAATCAGGATCATCAAAAACTGAGTAGTTGCAGTATGAAGCAGACCAGCAAGCCGAATTTTAGTGGGGGTGATTGTGAAGTCCTTTACCTATACTCAACTACACAGGCCAACTACACAGGCCAGAATTCAAAGGGGGATTGCTTAGTAATAATCCACCATATATTTTACAAAAAAGCCTAACAATTAACAGTAAGCTCCATATGAATATAACATATAAGAAGTGACTACAACAAATAATCTAACAATTGGTGGGAAAACCCTAGATGTGTGGGATGTGGAGCAAGAGGAGAATAGGGCTCTATGCTGTAATGCTTGCGTGAGAGACATGAGGCAGCTGGATCTCAGCTAAGAGGTGAACTGCAGGGGAGAAAATTTTTATCCATCTCTAGTAAGTAGTGATTGAACAAATGTAGATGGTCACCTTGGTGAGGGGAAGATTTGATGAAGCTATGGTTCTTGCATTCATTTTGTCCTCAACTGAACAAGAAAGAGTGTTATAGTAAGTCACACCTACTTTTTTCCAAATTGTGCTTATTTATCTTACAAGCCAGTGTGGAAACCTTCGATCATTTGTTTTCTTTAAAGATGATCTCTCCATGGTTGAAGTTGGGCAATACTGTAACTACATTATCCTGCTTTCTACTGGGAGAGGAGGTATAAAAAGTGGGACATGACTGACCCAGAGAGCTTCATGTACAGGAAGCCTGTGAGAGAGAACTGGAAAGCAAGCTGGAGCAGCAAGCCTGAAATGTAAATGTAAACCTCTCCGATTGAGTTTGTTTTATAGACAGTGCAAAGAACCAAAAAGAATATTTTGCAATAGTCAGAAACACGAAGGACTTTATTAGCCAATATAGCTGAGGACTCCGAAGCCTTGATATGGGAGACATTTCTAGTCAGGCTCCACCAAGAACACTGAGTACTTCTGAGACGAACTTCTCATTAGACAGACACAAAGCTGCAGACTAGAGAAGCCATCAACAAAATGGGAGGGCCTGATCTCCACTGTCCCCAGATGAACTGAAATTAGTTAAAGTTCTTAGACATAGGTTGAAACATATGCATTCATTAATTGAGTAGTATGTAGCCTTAGAATGGCTGATAGGGGAAGGAATTAATTATTACTTGCTAAATTCTAGCTTAACCGACACCTTGGACATGCATGTAAAATACATTTACTTAGCACATTTTCTCCCTCTATTAAAGTGAGAGAAATCCACATGCCTACCACTAGTTTCTCAACACAAACTTGGTGGATAACAGGTGGATTATTTCTGTTTGTTGTTGCTTTGTTGCTGTCGTTGTTATCCAGATATGACAAATGAGGAGGATAGGATGACTCTCTATGTCTCCACATTACATAATAACCAGCATTGATGATGTTGTACAATGCTTCACCCTAAAGCTGCTCTGGGTGGTGGTGGTGAAAATTTAAGATATTATAGCAGATACTTACACAACATAGGTTATTATGACTACAATTGCTATGATTTTTATGATTCCTGATCCTATGGTGATCCAGGGGGTAGTTAATAACTCCCTTGATGGAGACTGTTTACCCATAAAAACCTTCATGAAGGCTGAGTAGCAATTAAGGTAATGGTTCTGGTGTAGGCAAAGGTAAATGACCTCGTTAAGGCCTCAGCCTAAATGGGCCCCTGGAGGCCTGAAAGTGTTAGGAAGAAGCAGTTTACTCACATTGAGTATTTTATTCACCATATCTCAAGCCCTCTATCATTATTGCTGTTTGTTTATCACACTTCACAGTGTGATATGGGAACACTCTGTTATGGTTGGGATTCTATGTGCATGTACGGGCGCCCAGAGAATGTGAGCTGCTGGCTAGAAGCCTGCACATCTTGAACTGCAATTTCAGCTAGTTGGGTGACAGTCATCTCCTTCATGCACAGGAATTAATGACATTAATCTTAGCTTAACTACACTCAAATCCTATAATCACTCATCAATTGATTTGTTTCAGCCAATGTCGTAAATCCATCTAAATCCTTTACCTATAGAGAGCAAGGGGAAACCCTGAAAAGAATTATTCTCTTGAATAACTGGCTGGTGTTGTCATAAAACACTGCTGAATTATTACTAACATGGCAGCATTTAATGGACACCCATTATAGAAATTTTAATACTTTGCTTTCTTGGTCAACTCTGATGAGAATAGGTCACCTTCTAAGATCCCCAAAGCTGTTATCATTCTTTACCAGCCAAGCAGTTATTACCACACAGGGCTTCGCTTCAGGCTGCTGAGGACTGGCCACAGGCAAGTCCAAACCTGTGCGCAGTTAATCGTAATGATCTTTTAAATTTATCAATGAACCACCCCCATCATGGTGTATCAGTTGAGGAAGAGGGGGAAAGAGAGAAATGAAGACTCACCATGCTATTTACAGAGGGTATTTGCAGAAAAATCAAAAGTAAAACATTTCAGTTAAATATCCTGCCTCTGTATACCTGGTCCTTCTCTACATATTTTGACATTTTTTCTAGAATATGACCTCTCAATTATTGTATTCTAGATAATTTCAAATTCATAGGTGAAATGAAAAACAAAGGTCATTTTTCCTCTGTTGGATGGAATCTTAAACAATAGAACATGATTCCACAAAGATTAATACATAATTCTAGCTCCTTTGTGTAATCTACATAAATATGCAGCATGTTTTAATATGACTTCTGCCTCCCCCAGACGCCAGTACATTGAAGATGTCAGCATTCTATTTTTTTATGAAATAACTCATATTTAATTTAAAATAATATATAAAAATACAGAGAAATTTATAATTACAGAAATTTTCTAGCATCTCCAGGAATTCCAGTTTTTCTGTTTCAAGTTCTAAATATGAACTTTTTTTTACATTTTAAAATTATTATTATTATTATCATTTTATGATACAGTTCCATAGGTTCATGGGATTTCCCTTGTCCCAGGCCCAATTCCCCCCCACCTAGTTCCTCTATATCATTACTAAAGTATAGTTCTTCATACACAGTCATATGTCCATCATTGCGGGCATGGACAATGGCAGAGAGTCCAGCATCCTATTGTCAAGATATAGTAAACAGTTTCATTGTAAGTCCGTTTTTGTCTGGAAGTAGAAATATATACTACATTGTATCCTCACATCTGGATATGTTAGTCTCCATGTCACAGCTACTGTACATCCCCTTAAATGAAAAGCCATAATACAAAATCAACAATAGAAAAATAGGAATTTACAATGCCACAAAGTTAAATAACATGTTATTAAATATGACAGTCTCCATTACACAGTTACTACACATCTCCTTAAATGAAAAACCACAAAACAAAGTCAACATCAGGGAGAAAAAAGAAATTAACACCATGAAGTTAAACAACATGCTACTGAATGACTAATGTGTCACTGAAGAAATGAAAATCAAGAAACTTCTTGCAGAAAATGATGCTACTGTATGTTCCATGAGTCATTGAAGAATTTAATCAGAAGAAAGTGTTTTGAAGACGTGAAACTAACAGAAAACATCAAAACCCATGCAATATAGCTTCTGCTGATATTTGCTGGTGAAATGTGTCTCTTCTAGAGAACAAATAGATGGGTTTTGTTTTTTAATCCAGTTTACTAGTCTGTGATATTTGATTGAGCTTAAGCCATTTACATTCAGGGTTAATATGTATGGGTGCTATTTTGGTCCTGTCCTTTTAGGAATGGGTTGTCCATTGGTTTAGTCTTTTGTTGTCATTTTACTGGGATGTTCTTCCCATTCGTCTTTGGTTTTGTTGGGTGCTGCTCCTCTTCTTTGTCAAGAGAACATCTTGAAGTATCATTTGTAGGGCAGGTTCAGAAGAGACAAATTCTTTCAACATTTCTTTACTGTGGACGAATATTATTTCATTCTCAAAGACAAAAGAAAACTTTGCTGGATATGTTAGTCTGAGCAGACAATTTTTTCTTTTAGAATCTGGAATATGTCACTCCATTCTCTTCTGACCTGTAGAGTTTCCTGCGAGAGATCTCCTGTGAGTTTAATTGGCATTCCTTTATATGTCAATTGATTTTTTTTCATGTGCGCATTTAAGGATCTTTTCCTTATGTTCAATTGAAGAGAGCTTGATGATCATGTGTCTTGGTGAAGATCGCTTTTGATCAAGCCTGTTTGGAGTTCTGTCCCCCTCCTGGATCTTGTTTCCCAATTCTTTCTCCAGATTAGGGAAATTTTCCTTTATTATTTCATTAAATACATTTGTAAAACCAGTTTATCTTTCTGTGCCCTCTGGGATTCCCATAACTCTTATATTAGGCTTCTTCATAGTGTCTTTCAATTCTTAAATACTTTTTTTGGCCTGATCCAGCTCTGCTTCCAGCTTTTTGTTTGCTTCCCCCTGATGACTGAAATATCTTTCAATTCTGAGATTCTTTCTTCTGCTTGCTTCATTCTATTATGTAGACTCTCCACTGTATTTTTAATTTTCTCTATTGTGTTCTTAATTTCAGACATATTAGCCTTGAGTTGCTTTATTGCTGCTGTTTCTTGTGTAAAATATTACTTAAATTCTTTGAACTCTTGTATGTGCTTCTCATTGTTGATCAGAAGCTTTAAAATGAGTTTTCTGAAATCTGTGTCCTCCATTTTTTCGATGTCTTCATCAGTTAATTGTGAGGTTGGCATAAGGTTTTGCTCCTTTGTAGGAGAGTTTTCAGTAATATTCATTGTTTCTTTGTCTCTTCCTTTGCTCTTGGTCATTGTACTTGTGGTTAGCAGGGTCTTCTCCTTGGAGCAATTTTCTAAGCTGTGTGACCCTCAGGTCTACTCTTTGATTTTACTTATTGCGGTTATTACATAACTTTTTGCTTGCAGCCACTTGTGCCACTCCCTCCAGCGAGTTCCAGGCCTGGGCTCTTATTTTAGACTTCCGCAAAGAACTCCATAGCCCTAACTCCTGGCTCACCAGTCTCCACCTCCTGTGATACCATGCTGAGGCGGCACCGTTGTCTGTACAACCTTTCTCCCACTTTCAGATTAGGCAGACACCAGGTGTCCTATATAGCTAGGTTGTTGGTGGTACAAATCTTGTTGGAACCTGTTGGACGTTAGGTCTATTAGGACCTATTTTGACTTGTATGATGTCACAGTCAGTATTATTTTCCTGTGGGACCAGTGCAATCCACAGAACTCAGTGAGTTCCCATGAACTCAGTACATGCACAGTTCACTGCAGTCCTAAAGCTTTTGCCACAGTGTACAAAATGATTCCTGACGTGCCACTACTAGAGTTCTTGATCTGCTAATCATCAGGTCTGAGGGCTACCCAGACCTGTCTTGGGTGGAACCTGTAGAATGCCACGTTGTTGCAGTTCACTGAGTCAGAAATGATTTCACTCTCAGCTCAGCATATGCTCAGTCCTTTGCTTTGCCTTTGCCTCCTTAAGCAAAATGCTGCCCAATTGGGCTCTAGGGGTCTGACTGGGCTGTGAAATCCATTCTATTCTTGCACTGCCCATCTGGGATCTGCTGTTCTGTCTCTGTTCCTGGTCAAATCAAACGGACCAGATGGATGGACAGTTCTTTGTCTGGGTTCACCTCCCAAGCTCCCAGTGAAAGTCCCTTCCCACCTGGTTGCTGGTGGAGTTCTGGCTGCTGGTGGAGTTCAGATCACCGTTAGCTAAATGCTGCTGGAGTATCAGTCACTGCAACACCACATCGTTGTGTTTGCTGCTTTCCTGTGTCTGTCAGTCTCCAGGTACCTTTCTGCTGTTGTTCTGTCCTCTCCTATTTCCTGGAATGTGTCTTCTCTGCTTTATCCTGATTAAATGTTTCTCCATCTGTTTAAACGTGTTCTTACCCTATTCTGCCATCTTGATTTCTCAGATGTCAACATTCTACATGGGATAAAACTTAGCCTAGTAGAAGAGAGTGGGTGGTCAGGGGAAGGACAATGATTCTCTCCAGGATTTCTGTAAGCAACAATACTGTGTGTCAGACTATGTGTGTTTATATGTGTTTGCATATGCATATGCACACAATATATAAACAATTGCATTTAATCAACCATTACAAGGATGCGCATACAATTTCTTTTAACAAATCTGCTCAAAGAAAGGAGACAGAACTCAGGACGCTGTAGAGCTGACCAACTACAGTCATGGTTCTTATTGATCATGGTCAGACTGTTGTTGCCTAGGATATAGCTGCATGTGCAACCCACCAATTCTATCAGTCTTGCAGGAAAGCTAGAGTCGCTCTTGCAATGTAAGCATAGTATTTGCTCTAAAAGCACATTCTAGTATTAAAGCAGATTGTTTCATCTTTCTTTTATAGAAAGATTAAAGGCATCAGCTAATTTAGAAAACAATCTGGTGACCAAAAGAATTTTCTCAGGGACTCCACCAACAAAACTTTGCAATGTCTAGCTCATTCAATAGCCAACAAATTTACATGGGAAAAGCATACATTTCCCCTTAAAATTCAGACTTGGTTTAATACCACTATTTGAGCATCAGAATAGGAATAGCTGACTAAAACCATCTTAACCGCATAAGAAAGCAGAAAGAAGCAACACAGATTTCAGAAACTGCAGTGTCCGGTCCAGATGGCAGACTCTGAGTCTAAAAATTCATTAACATATCTACAGGGTTGTTTTGTGAGTGTGTTTTGTTTCATTTTTAATACTACATGCAGGTGGCTTGATTTATCTACCCACTAAGAGATTACAACCAGCAAGTCAGGAAAGTTATTAGCCTTCAATACAACTCCCATGCCACCTGCCTGGCAGCCTGTGGAAGTAGAGAGGGGCAGGTCACTGGTTCAGAGAAATTCGAGATTTGCAAGTCTACTAGCAAAACAGAAACAGAACTCCTGTTCCCTCCTGAATGCTGCCAGTTAGAATAGAAACTCCCAGCACAGAGGAGGCCCAGTTGGGATTTCCTATTTTCAGTGACACTGTTGTTTGCTTAACCCTGCCCTGGGACTACCCAATCCTCACTTAATCACAAATTAAGGACATTGTCCCTACTTGGAGAGTGCAAGAAAACAAGTCACAGAGCATCAGTAGTTCAAGGCCATCAGCAATTGATTGAAAGTGAATAGCACCACTTTAGGGTAGAGAAATGCTCATGAAAAAAAAAAGGATAGCAGAATAAGTCAACAAAGTAAGTTCGTGCATATGGATACAGTATGTATTTTCTCTAGAAAACTCAGAACTAGGAAGCAGAAAGACAATTGTTTACTTTGGGAGTCATGAAAAACAAAATGCTCAGTCTTGCAGCCTGCCTGTTATGAGTCGTGTTACATGAGAAAGTGTTAGTAGAGGTATTTCCTGAATGTCTCACTTCACCAGAGCCAGGCTGCTCAGGTAACCGCTGATGTCCTGGCATCAAATACATGGCAGGAAGCAGATGGTGTCACATTTCCTGGGCCTCACTGTCCAGTTGAGTTCAGTGCCTGCCAAGTACAAAATGAAATGTCTCACCCTTCCCCGAGCACTGCCCACATGGCAAGCTGAAGTGGTGGCCATGGCAGCAGTAGCAATTGTGGAAGAAAGAAGCATCAGAGGCACAGGTGTGTTCTGATTGAAGACAAGGAGGCACAGGGTGGAACTGGCAGCAGGAGATTGCTCTCTCTTTTCATTCATTTAGTAGACAGAGCAGAGTAGTTTGCAAGTCAGATTCTGAGGGGAATAATTCAGTCACAGCAAGAAAAAAAAAGATCAATAATCGGGCAAACTGTGCAGTGACCAGATGGGCAGTTAGGTCACAGGTCGTCAAATCAGTCACAGAGCACTACATAAAGCAGCAGGAACACACTAACAGCAATGACCAACCTGGCAGGCTGTCAGACAGGCAGGCAGGACCCAGCACAGCTCCCTGTGAGGAGGCTGAGGCAGAAAGGGAAATGGGGCCCAGATCCCATTGGCTGGTCAAGCTCCTGACATTAAGCTCCTTAGGGATTAGGAAAACAAATGTCAACGGAAGGTGTATAATCTACATGAGTTACATCATAATATACTCAACAATAGCTCAGGAAATACAGATATTATGTAGGTCTTTGCTAATCAGCAGGATATTCACAAAAGAAGTAGCTACCCCTAGCAGTGAGCAAAATCCTGGGGACCTTTTTGGAAACCACCCAGATATGTTAGTGACTGGGACAGAGAAAGAGAAAGAATCATTTACAGAACACCAGGGAGAGAAGTGGAAAGGAAGTCTCTGTGTGCACAGAACTACAAAAGACCCTTAAGGGGAACTGGGAGGAGTTGAAGATTAAACTTCACCAGCTGGGGGCAATGTGGCAAAGAGGAAAACGTTTGAATGTCACAGTTGATCAAATCAAGATTTTGGCTTTACCAAGTTTCCACATGGGGCAAGATACTTCAACTTCTTGATTTCCGGTGTGTCTGTTTGTAAAGTAAGAAATGTCCATATTGTGGGTAGCCAGGAGTTCAACATGTACTCATGGAAGGGAGATCTCAGAAGATAATAATTATTATTTGATTTTTAGCCTATGGTGAACTTGTAGAGACACAGTTAACTAGTTCAGGCTACTTTGTATTGCAAATGTAAGAAAGGCAACAGAAGTTACCTGAGTAGAACAAGAAAATAGATTGGCTCATTTAAAAAGGTCCAGGGTCACAGTGACAAGGTGGACATAGAGCCACACAGCTCCAAATGTATCTCCCTTTCTGCAAGTCTTGGCTTGTTCCTGTGTTTTCTTTTCTCAAAACTGTTGGCTTCTGTTTCAATGGAACAAATAAAGATGATAGTAAGAAACCCCAGTTTGCAAATATGACCAAAGCCAGGATCCCAGACCTCAGTCCAGGTCTCTCATATTACCTAATTAACTTGAGTCATCGTTGTTTCCCAAGAACTGTACTAGCAGGTAGCTGGAGTCAGGAGTAGAGCAGGCACTCCATTGTAGGATATAGGCATCATAAACAGAATTTTAACTGCTAGATCAAATCCCCGCTCCTGAGCTATCTCTGGCCATTGCCTCTTCACCTTTGAGACCACTGCTTTTTATTGACTCAGTGATAAGTGTGTGCATATGCAGTTCCTGCAGTAGTTTTGTCTACCCAGCCTCTTCCCAATTTTATCTATGTTAACCTAGTCAATGTGGATAGGAGGGAACTTCTAATTTAGAAGTTATATATTGAATCTTTACCACTTGGCCAGAGCTCTAACACTTATGCTAATTCATGCCAACTCCACTCTAGGGACACACTTCAGGAGAACTGTGTATCTCCAAACACAGCACTACAGCTCTCTGTTTCAATAGTACAGGATCTCTGTGCTGTAACTAGGAACCTAGACTCTGTGCTGACACTTTCTTTGCTCCATATTTCCATTGCCAAAGCTCCACTCTCCTTTTTCCTTCTCCCACAATGTGATCCTCATATCTGTGCAAACCCAGACTCACTTGTGTCATTGGAGTAAAAATTGTTTTGAAATCTGAGGCTCATGCTCAATGGACACACCCATTAAAATCCTTATCCTCCCTAACTGTGCAATAACAAAGAGCTATCAAAGCAATGCTTAGGTGCATAGAGAAGAGGCAAAACTGGACTAGCTCATACTCTAGTTTGTAATTTTTTTTCCTTTTCTTACACTAGGCAGACAAGTGGCATAAGAGAAATTAATGCTTAACAAGTTGAATAACTAATTGTCTGCTAATGAGTCCCCCCTTTAGGCACTTACTGAAGTGGGTGTCATCTGTAGATGCAATGTTTCCTGGAGGTTTTAGGGTCTCTAATGACATATCATAAATATTCTCTGAGAAATTAAAACACAGAATAGCACTGATCTCTTTTTGGCCTCTCAAAGTCTCTCTAATAGCTTGGTTTCTAAGACATGGAAAGTTTTAATGAATTATAGCTGGAGCCAGAACTTTCAGGCAACACACAAAACATACACACTCTGACTCGGCATTGGTCCTATATGGAAACCACCTGAGACCACAAGTAAAGGGAGAATCCCATGGAGTGATAGTAAATGCACAAAGTTCTAATTTTCTTTCTAACGTCAAGAGTTAGGTTGGTTGCGACAAATTATACACCTTCTTCCTAAACCACAAAACTACATAATTAAGATATCAGAATAAATTATTACCTCTTTGAACTAATTTTGTAATTGTAAAAATGGATGAATAGACCAACATTGAAGTGCCATAGAGGCCTACAGAGTGTTGAGCCAACACAAAAAGTGTCTTATAACTATAGAATGACAACATACCATTTGGACAAAGAGCTATGTCTCTTAAGGTCTATTCCTAATACCTACCACCTAGTGCACATCACATGCTTACCATAAATATAAACAGAGTTAAGTGGAAGCGTACATGCATTGAGTGGCTTTCCAGTGGATACAAAGACAGATGTGTGGATGAAAAACCTGAGAGATGAGTGAGGTGATACATGAATGCATGTGGATAGATAGGCAGAAAAATGAGTAGCTGGGAAAATGAAAGTGACAACTCAGGTAATATGCCTAGATAGCTTATTAACTGGGCAGCATGAGATCATAGAAACTGGAGATAAGACCATTGTCTGAGGACTTCTGTATCACCCACAGGGACTTTGACATTCCTCTAAATTTCCTGCTGAAGACAGTAGAAAGGACTGAGCATATAATTTGCAAAACTTTGCAGTAGCAAGTTCATGATGTGACCAAAAATACATTGAAAGCCTTCCTATAAATTTTTCTTTATTAAATTGAGCCTACAGGGCCCAGCACAGTGGCCTAGCAGCTAATGTCCTTGCCTTGAACATGCCAGGATCCCAAATGGGCACCGGTTCTAATCCCAGCAGCCCCACTTTCCATCCAGCTGCCTGCTTCTGGTCTGGGAAAGCAGTCAAGCATGGCCCAAAGCCTTGGGACCCTGTACCTGCATGGGAAACTTAGAAGAGTTTCTGGCTCTTGGCTTCGGATTGGTGCAACTCAGGCCATTGCGGACATTTGGGGAGTGAATCATCAAATGGAAGATCTTCCTCTCTGTCTCTCCTCCTCTCTCTATATATATATATTTGACTTTGCAAAAAATAAATAAATAAATAAATCTTTAAAAAAAAAAAAGCATTGAGTCTGCAAACTGATTCATGTTTATTCCTTAACTTCTTGGCGACAGTTCACCCTTTAATTCTTACTTGTTGAACTGACTTTATTTAAAACTGAATTGTATACAGAGAGGCTATTTAGCTGGATCTTTGAGCAATAAAATCAAACCCACTAATTTATCTACTAATAGGTTAATTCTCTGGATAAATAAGGTGTGATTTCATGTCATGTGCACAGCCTGCATTAGAGAATGGTGAGGAGAGGTGAATCCTGGACCAGTCAAGGCACCCTCATCCATGCACTGTGCTCTCTGCAAAGGGAAGTTCACACTGCACCCTATTTCCCCTATCTCTCTTCTCACTGTCTCTGTCCCGAGATAGAAAGAAATATGAATTGGCCACTTCAACTGCGTTCTCTTACTTCTGAGTGCCATCTCCAACATCTGTGCTTTTAAAAATAGTAATAACAATAAATTTGTTTTTTTTTAGGATGTTTACATAGAAAACAAGGATGCATGCCCACGTGGATAATTGACTAGTGTGGGGAGGTTGATGGGAAAATGGGGGAAAACAGATAACTGTTTCCAAACTTCTTTTTCTTCCTATATCTAGGGAAAGTGGAGAGAGAAAGGAAGAGGGCCACTCCCAGAGGCCAAAACGCATCAGACCCTAGGGATGGGGGCTGTCCATCCAATGTCATCCCATGATCCCAGATGTGAAGCATGTTTCTAGGGCACTGCTCAAGTGGTTTTGATAGTTCTGAGATGCTGTTAATTTCATTGCTTCAAGGCTGAGGAAATCGTTTCAAGGTCATTTGGCTGGCATAGGCCACCTTAGGGTTTCTACTTACCCAAATACTCACTGTAAAACTTGGCCAGAAGAGCTGTCTAATTTGTTGTGCCCTCCATGGTGCTAGAATCCTCTGAAGACCACAATGAACTGGGTGTCATATACCCCATGTGCATCTGGCAATGCTGTCTGCTACATAGGCTTTAACAACCACGGAGGCCCAATTCTGACACATTCACTCCATGGTCAGACCACAGATTCTGTGATTTTCCCCATGGTTGGAGTTTTGAGTTCAGTGGTCCAGTTGGAGGATCTCCAAAGAAACTTCACCAAAGGTGACCCCAAACCTGACTCCTGTGTGTGCCCTGGGGTCTGGCTCAGTCCAGCACTCACATCACTACACACACTGCTGGTGTTAGTCAACCAGTCAGTTCTGTTCTCAGCTCCATCTGATATGCACACCAATGGATGCTGTGGTTCAGCCCAACCCTGCCTACCACACATTCAACCCTTGCACACATCAGCAGGAACTGCAACCTAGTCAGACCAATCTCCAATAACCCCCACCAGCCCCATCCCCCTGCAAACCCTGTTTCCTGAGCATGTTGATGTTTGTAGCTTACTGGTGTGGTCTGTCCCACATCCTATTCAGCTGTCAAACACATCAATGGGTTTTGTAGCCTAGCTCAGCCTGACCAACCTGTTTATCCAACTCACACTCATTTCAGTGGGTGACACTGCCTGTCCAGCAAGGCCTGTCCCTAGCCCTGGTTTTCATGCTCTCCAGTGGGAGCTACAGCCCTTCAGAAGAGTGTCCATTTTATCCCTACAAGGCCCACTCCCAGCCCCGGATCTTGAACTTTCCAGGTAGTTCTGTGGTCCAGCCTGACAGAAAGTTCCCTCAGGCCTAGCATCTTCTAGCCAATGCTGTGGCAAAGCATGAGCAGCCTCCATTTACTCTAGCTCATGCACATACCAGTGGGTATGGTTGCTTAGCCCAGCCTGGTTCTCCCACCAACCCAGTTCACATGCAGGCCAACAGGTTTTGTAGCCCTGCCTAACCTGGTCTGTTTCTGTCCCTGACCATCACCCTCCAGTGGGAGCAGTGGCCCAGCAGGGGAGTCCTCACAGCCCCCTCTACCGGTCTCACTACCCTCCCCACCCAGGGCTTACATGTACTGGTGGATGCTGCAGCCCAGTATGACATATCTTGTTTTACCTTGGCATTCACCAATTGGTGCTGTAGCCTGGCTCAGCCTGGGCTGCCCTCAGTTCCAGCTCATGCTGGTGGGTACTGCAGCCTAGCCTAGCACATGTAGCCAACTCCCAGTCCTGACCCATATGTGAACTGACGGGTATTGCTGCTTGACCTGGCCTTTCCTGCACCCTAGTTCTCACAAATGGCAGTGGGTACTATGGCCTCGCAAAGCCTGGCCCACGCTCAGACCTGACCCACATGTATACTGGCTGATAGTGTAACGTGATCAGGTCTGGGCTGCTCCCAACCTTTGTTCTTGTGCTCTTCTGCAAGGAATGCATCCAACCGGTATTTCCCAAGCTCCTCTATTAGGTCGCATCCCAATCACAGATCTCTCATATACTGGCGGGCTTTTGGTCTAGCCTGATAGGCTCATCTCCTGTGCTGGATGGTACAGCAGCCTTCCCAATCAGGACACACCTATTCTGGCTCTTACTGTTGGGTGCTACAGCTCAATTTGGCCTGACCCACCTCTCTCTCATGGTGCAGCAGCTACCAACTCCTAGCCCAGCCTTTTCTCACCCACTCTGGCTCTTGTTAACGCCAGTGGGTGCTGAAGTCTAGCCCAGTCTGTCACACACCAGACCTAGTCCACCTACATGCCAAGGGATGCTGAAGCCTTGTCTAGCCCAGGTTGCAACACCCACACATGCTCATGTGCTCACTAGTGGGAAACATAGCCCATCTTGGGTATCCCATTAGCTCCCCAGTCATGTCTGATCCTAGGCACAGATCTTGTGCATGGCAGTGCTTGCTCCAACCAAGCCTGGCATAACTCTTCACTCTGCTTGGCCTTTGCAATTAATGCTACGGCTTGACCTGGCGTGGCCCACACCCAGTCCCAACTTTTGCTGGTGGTTTCTGATAGTTGCGGAAGCCTAGCCCTGCTCAGCCTACCACCATCCCTGGCTTTCATGAAAACCAGTTGGTATGACAGTCTAGCCGAGCCCAGCATGTCCCACACCCCATCCTGGCTCCTGCGCGTGCCAGTGTGCTATGGTTTGGCTTAGTCCTGCCCAATCTGTCCCTGCCCCTACCCCGACCCAATCCACATACCTGTCAACAAATGAAGCAGCACTGCCTAGCCTAACCCACACCCAGCCAATTCACATGCCCACCAGTGTGAGCTACAGCACACCAAGGGATTTCCCCAAGTTTCCTCACAACAGGCCCACTCCCAGACCCAGATCTCACATGTGTCAGCATGTTCTAGGCACTTACCTGACACAGTCTGCATTTCAGTGTTAGTCTTTGTGTGTGCTGCTGGATGTTGCAGCCTGGCCTGTCTCACACCCAATTCTTGGGTATACCTCCATGTGCTACAGTCTGGAACTGCCTGGCCTGTTCCCAACCCCAGCACCCATGGGTGTTGATAAGTTCCATGGTCATGCCTAGCTTGGTCTATCACCTACCTGATCCCATGCATGCTTGGGTTCCTTACCCCTTTTGTTAGTCTGTTGGCATCTTCTCCTCATACATCTTGAAAGGAAAGGAAAGGAAAGGAAAGGAAAGGAAAGGAAAGGAAAGGAAAGGAAAGGAAAGGAAAGGAAAGGAAAGGAAAGGAAAGGAAAGGAAAGGAAAGGAAAGGAAAGGAAAGGAGAAGAGAAGAGAAGAGAAGA
The DNA here is from genome assembly GCF_030435755.1 of Ochotona princeps. Lineage (NCBI taxonomy): Eukaryota > Metazoa > Chordata > Mammalia > Lagomorpha > Ochotonidae > Ochotona > Ochotona princeps. Next base: position 70,303,952 of record NC_080833.1, read on the forward strand.
GAAGAGAAGAGAAGAGAAGAGAAGAGAAGAGAAGAGAAGAGAAGAAGGAAGGAAGGAAGGAAGGAAGGAAGGAAGGAAGGAAGGAAGGAAGGAAGGAAGGACGGCAACTGTGCTGGCACACTAGTATAGTTAACACAAATTTGGCATTAACCAGGCCCAGAATGCCCACCAGCTATTAGCTGCTTTTCTCCCAGCAGTGAAACACTTGCCTAGGTACAATGCAACCTAGGCAGCTACCTACAGCTGTGGCCAGTTGTGCTTTTAAAAACATGAATGCACTCACACACAGACTTTTGCCAGGTATGTTCCTGTTGCCATTATCTCTTCTCCCCTCCCATAGCCAAAAGAGGCCAATGCCTTAATTATGTAGCTCCCCTAGCAGCCACTAGCGGCAACATGCTGAGTGAATTAATGTTCTTGGGCATTGCTTACTCTCCCACTTCTTGCCCAACAACTTTTCTTCCAGATGAACTGAGTGGATTGATTTTTTTATGCACAGTTTCTTCTGAAGTCACACTCCAATGTGGGTCTTTATCATGTCACACTGTAGTGATGGTAGTAACCACCTTCAAATTCCAATTTTATAGATCTTGAGCCTAATGCTGAAACAGGCTATCCAATTGTTTAGAACTTAGCAGAAATTAAGCTGCAACAAAAATAGAGCCTAAGTTAAGAACATCTTAATATCCAAAAGCTCAGAGGATTTCTTCTAAAACTGGATTGTTTACCTATTTAATACTGTAGGTGATTCAAAATCAATGTAATACAAGCATTCATCAGATACATACCAAATGCCGAACAGGATGTGAGTCAGGCCTATGACACCTTAACTAATAGAAGATGACAGTGAACAAGCAGTAAAACAGGCTTCAGGGGTTTCTGACACTAGCTCCTAATGTGACTGGCCTCCCATCCTTGGAGATAGCACTGCCTTATTAGCATGGGAGAATCAAAGGGCAATAAAGATTATTCTAAAGCATTCTTCCAGATGAGTAACCTTGAATAACACTGCTCAACTGCGAAATAAGATGGGAAATTGGCACAGTCTTCCAGAAACATTTCACCCAGGATATTATTCACTGATAACTGTCAGCAAGACCAGTCCTGTCTGAGGAGGGTGGACTGGGAGTATTCCTCCGTGCCACATCCCTGCTTCTGACCTCTGAGCTGCTCTGTATCATCACACAAACACATTCCAAACCAGGCTCCTCGAGACTCGGCGCATGTTTACATGGCCACTCTCTCACCCCAAAATACTGACTTTCCAATAATTCTGCACCTGGATCTACCTTTCTTCTCATCTCACTTCGTGGATAGCAACCCGCTCTATGGAAAAGTTCAGCGTCTGTCACCCTTAGTACATTGTGCATGTCTCCTTGGTATCTATTGGCTTCCCCTGAGCTGGTTGTTTGGCATTCATCTCCCAGATGGGAAACACATTTCAAGTCAGCAAGTTCTTTAGCTCTAGTGTTCAGTACCACTCCCAGAGACCAGACAGTGGCTGTCACAAAGTGGGTATCTGGTGAGTATTTCTTGAAAGGATGTACAGTCCTTAGAGGGAATTATCTCACCTGCTTGCTTTCCTCTGGAAAGAATACCCAATCGAAAAGGAGAGTACCACTGCTGAGATTAAATAGCTGTGTGCTTCAGACAAAGCTGGAGAAATGCTCCAGGTTTCAGTTTTCCCCTCTGTAAGACCAAAGTGGTGAGAGAGAAAACCATCTACTCCACTCCTCCAGTGTCCGGGAGGAAGGCTCCTTCCTGCTATACCCGACACAGGAATGGGTGGATGTCAGGGATGGGTGAGGCAGGCATGCCAGCTCTACCTGTCCCCGGCTACTGTTGCAGAGTTGGTTGGCTTGTTTGTAGCATGTGATTCAGTTGGCTCTGGGTTGTGTACTTTGTGATTAACTTCATATACCTTTTATAGTGGAGGAAGAGCCATCATGGTCTAATGTTGCCTGTGACTGATGGCTGAATCAGTTAAATTCCGGACTTTGTCTTGATACACCCATTGTGATTTATGTATTCTTTATCAGAAATGAGATCTTGGGACTGGTGCAATAGCATAGCAGTTAGAGTCCTCACCTTGTATTTGCCAGGATCCCATATGGGCACCGGTTCTAATCCCGGCAGCCCTGCTTCCCATCCAGCTCCCTGCTTGTGGCCTGGGAAAGTAATCGAGGATGGCCCAAATCCTTGGGACCCTGTACCCATGTGGGAGACCCAAAGGAGCTCCTGGCTCCTGGTTTCGGATTGGCTCACCTTCAGCCTTTGTGCTCCCTTGGGGAGTGAATCATTGGATGGAAGATCTTCCTCTCTGTCTCTCCTCCTCTCTGTATATCTGCCTTTCTAATAAAAATAAATAAATTTCTTTAAAAAAAAAAAGAAATGAGATCTTTTGATCTCTGTATCTCTAGTATATGTTAATCTCAGCTGATTCAGAACTCTGGTGTGGAAAAAAGGATATTATATATTGATTTACTCATATAACAAAAAAATGGATATAGCTGAAATCCCTTTCACAGCACCAAGTACAAATGTATATTGTATGCATATCTTGGGTTTCATCAAAAATATATTTTTGAAGCATACTTCAAAAACATTATGGAAAATGTACTTAGATGATAGTTTCATTTTAGTGAAAAAAATCCATGCATAGTGTTTTCATACTGTATATTTTCATGAACTTCTTAAAGGTTCATATTCACACACACACATACAATCATGTATATCTATGTACAGTATGAATATGATCCTCTCAATGTGTACATAAATATGAGTTCAATTCATACTTCTGTTTCAAGAAGTATGAATTGTAGAGACCTGCAGCAATACCGAACATTTGGCCCCTGGGATTTGTAAGGACTGTGAAATCATTTGGTCTGGTCCTGTCAAGCAAGCTGAAGGTGGGGCTTAAAATTCAATAGCTCTATATAGCAAATGAATTGTTCGGTTGAAAATTTTGTATGGCTTGTGAATTATGCTATAAATAGCTAAATAAAGGTTTCTAATCCCTAATATGATCCTAGACGAAACTTTGTCTTTTTTAATCTTTCCTGACTTTTTTTTTTAAGATTTATCACTTAACGGGGCCAGCGCGGTAGTCTAGCAGTTAAAGTCCTCTCCTTGAACGCGCCAGGATCCCATGGGGCGCCGGTTCTAATCCCGGAGGCCCTGCTTCCCATCCAGCTCCCTGCTTGTGGCCTGGGAAAGCAGTTGGTGATGGCCCAAATCCTTGGGACCCTGCACCCACGTGGGAGACCCGGAAGACCTCCTGCCTCCTGGCTCCTGGCTCCTGGTTTTGGATCGGCGCAGCACTGGCCGCTGCAGTCACATGGGGAGTGAACCATCGAATGGAAGATCTTTCTCTCGCTGTCTCTACTCCTCTCCTCTCCATATGTCTGACTGTCCAATAAAAATAAATAAATATTTTAAAAAATATTTATCACTTATTTTATTTGAAAAAGTTGCACTGAGTTTGAGGGAGAGGAGAGGGACCTTCCATCTGTTGGTTCACTCACCAAACTGTCACAATAGTTGCTGGAGCTGAGCTGGTCCAAAGCCAGGAGCCAGGTACTTCCTCTGGGTCTCCCACTTGGGTACAAGGCTCCTAGGCTTTGGGCCATTCTCCACTGCTTTCCCAAGCCATAAGCATGGAGCTGGATTGGAAGTGGGCAGTCAAGACACCATTCAGGCCACAGGCAGAAACTTAGCCTACTACACCATGGCGCTTGTCCCAATCTTCACTTATCTAAAAATTTTTATTTAATGTGTGATAATTATATTTATAAGATACAGCATATTTTAATCTACATATACATGTAGATTGATATTAACAAAATCAAGGTAATTAATATTTTTATCTAATAAATTCATATTTAGAATTTTCGAGCTCCTTTTTTTTATGATTCTCAAATTCATGCGTAGTAAACTTATCACACTACTACACTATAGCGTATTAGAATTTGTTCTGATTTATATTCTAACTGTACTTTTGTATCTGCTATCTAACTTTTCACCAGCCCCATTGCTTACTTCCCTTCCCAGTCTCCAGCAACCACTAAGTTCAAGTTTTGAAACTTCTATATGTAAGATAAAACAAGTGGTATTTGCCTTTCTGTGTTTGGCTTGTTTCTCTTGATACGATGTCTCTCAGTTTCATCATTTATTTTTCATACATTTAACGACTGAATAATATTCCAGTGTGTGTGTGTATGTGTCCCATACTTTACTCATTCATCTATCAGTGACCACTTTGACTGAATTTATATTTTGGCAATTATGAATAGGGATATACTAAACATGGGACTGAAGATATTTCTTAGCTAGCTGATTAAAATTTCTTGTATATATAGCCAGAAAGTGGGAAAGCTGAATTAAGTATATTGTGGTGGATTTATTTTCAGTTTTCTTTGAAACTCCCATACTATTCCCTACGATGGTTGTACTAATTTGCATTCTAACCAGTACTGTATGAGAATCTCTTTTTCTCCATATCCTCACTAGAATTTGTTACTTTTTTCCTGATAATAGGCTTTATAACTGGGATAAGATATTTCATTGTGGTTTTAGTTTGCGTTTCCTTGATGGGTAAATGTGTTAACCTTTTTTCATGTAATTATTGGTGATTTGCGTCTCTTCTTGTGACAAATCTATTTATATCTTTTGTACATTTAAAATTGGATTATTTGACTTTCAGAATTGTTGAGTTTTTGAGTTCCTTTAATACTCCAGGTATTAATCACATGTCAGGTTAAAGCTTGTAAAGATTTTTCTACAATTATGTCACTTATCTTCATTCTGATGATTTTTTTCCTTTGCCATTCAGAAGCTTCTTAGTTTGATATAATCCCATTTGTCTTTATCATTGTTGTTGGCTTTTGTTGGATGTGCTCAAGGGACCTAATCTAAAAACTCAATCCTAATATCAATGTCTTGAAGGATTCCCCCTATATTTCACCCTAGATGTTTTGTAGTCTTTGTTTATACATTTAGATCTTTGGTCCATTTTGAGTTGACTTTTTTTTTAATTTAACATATTTTATTATTATACCTCAAATACCAAAAATGATAGAAGCAACATACAAAGTAAAATTATAAAGCAGCTTAACACATAAATAAAGACAGAAAGATTCTTGACAAAATGTTGTTAAGTCTTGCCTGGCAAAACTTAAAATGATAATACATCAAGACAATATATTTTATATCCCTTAAATGGAAGGTTAGTTCATCTTCTAATACCTATCTAATCAACAAAAATATTATCATAACAAATTGGCAAATAAAAACTATGACCATCATCATCAAAGAAAGGGCATTTCATACAATTTGAGCACATCATTTTTAAAAAAGAAAATACTCCTATTTTGAGTTGACTTTTAATTTTTTTTTTAAATTTTGTTTGAGTAGAAGCAGGGAGAGTGAGTGCTCTTATCTTCCCTTTCATGCCTGCAATACGTAGATCTGCTCTGGGACCAGAACTACAATCTGGGATTCAATCAGTTATCCCATGTGGGTTGCAGTGACCAACCAACTTAACTTATATCTTCAAGGATGCAAATCAACAAGAAAGTAGAATCAGGAGAAGATCCAGGACTCAAGCCTGGATATTCCCAAACTGTACTTGAACCAGTAGACCAAACGCCTACTTTTGAATTGGCTACTGTGTGTGATGAGAGGTAGGAGCCGTCTCCACTCTCAGCAGTAGAGAGAGGAGAGAAAGATGCAAAGCAAATAGAACACAATCAATACTAAGAGCTCGATCTAGCAAGAGTAAAAAGGAGTTCCTCAAGGCATCCCAGCTGGCAAAGTTTCCTGTCAGTAGAGTAAGATCAAGAGATGTAAAGTCAAAACAAAAATAATAGGTTGGGAAACAATCTGGGCAAAGCAGGTAGATATCATAGATTTCCTTGAAATTGCTTGTAGAAATTCATCATCCTGATAAAACAAGTACTTTTATTGAGTGTAGCTGCAAAAAAAAAAAAAAAAAGGGGGAGCTATCATGATGGTGAAAGTATCTACAACCCATTTGATCTAATTAACATGCTTCTGAGAAAGTGCTTTAAGACATAATACAGAATAGGCATCTAGTTGCTATTTCATCAAAAGTTTCATGCATTCTCCAATCCCGCCTTTTTCATGAATGGTGTGTGAATGTATCTGATTCCTTCTTCTGTACTGATTCAACAAAATCCAGAACAGCTAAATCTGAGTAAGCTAAGGGCAACTCCCCCATGTGGAGGTCTCCTAGAAGCCTCTCAGATGATCCTAACAGTCAAGCTGGTGGAACATCAGCCCAGATCATCCATTACTAAGGAATAAGCAGGAAAAAGGGGAAAGCTTTTCATGAAGAAAGGGGAAATACATATTTTTTGCATTCACACAGGTTTAGCTTTAACCAAAGGAAGAAATAAAACTATAATTTGAATAACAAATTGACCCTTACATCCGTCTTTCCATGTAAATCTCAACATACCCCAGTAAAGAAAGCAGTCTTTTCTCATATTTCTTCTTTTTTTATTGTTACGTTTTTCTTTTACAGGCCCGGACTTCAGGCTCAGTGCTGCCAAGTGACTTGTCCAAGGTCACTCAGTTGAAAAGCAGCAGAAGCTTTGGCTCTGAACACGGGTGTTTCCAGATAGGTGTGGGCCATGGAGGATGCTGCTGTCATCGCCCAGTGCTTAACTCTCTAAGAAGCTCATTGCCTGTGCAGTTATTAGCATTCTTTCTAGAGTCTTTTGTAACCAAGACTGCTGGTTAACAGTTTTTAGCATTCTCTGTTGAGTCCCAATACAAATGAGCAATGATATGTTGAGAAAGCAAAAATCAATGCCACTGATTAACGAAGTGTCCTTTAATTTGCCTGCTTGACATTCAGCTTTAAAAGTTGCATGAGGAAAAAAAAAAAAAAACATGTGTCTGGCTTGATTGTTTCTGAAGAAAATCTCTTTAAGTGTAGATATTTCTTTGAAGCTGCCAGGATAATAACATTAATATTTACTGCACTTTCACTATGCTAAGCATGCAAACTCAATTCTCACAATAAGCCTTACATGAAACAGACACTGTTGTTACATGTGTCTGATGGGACAACCTGACAATAGAAAGATTTACAGGAGAAAAGACATACACATTTGTTACGTGCATGCGAGCAACATGAGGTGAAGAGTGAGTAACCAGTAATCCAATGAGACTGAAAAGTTTACACAGCCATTCATAGATAAGAGGGAAATGGGAGGATTTAAGAAATTTAGAAAGAGAGCAAGCAATGTTCAGGGGAGATGAATGGACCCCAAGAACAGACAATAGCTTTGAACAATGTTCACCTGGCCCTTTGGTGTGCCATCCACTTTAGTCCTCTTTACTGTGAACTAATCGTTGGGAGCATCTGGCCTTCAGGTGGACAAGAGAATTTCAGAGACAGGCCCTTCCTGTGTTTCAGAATGGAAACGAAAGCAGATATTGGGAGGGAACTCAGAGAGACCTTAGTTTTAAGGCTATTTCGTAGGATCAGAGGCCTCAGCATGTCAAAGAACCATATATTGGGGTAGTACTTTCTTGGCCTTGATGAACCCATCTTGCAAACCTTCAGTTGTACTCCACCTAAGCAGGCTCTGCTACTGCACTCACCATCCCCCAATCTCTATTGTAACTTTTCCCACTACTGTGTAAAATTCTTAGGGAAGTTCCTGGCTCCTGGTTCCTGGCTTCGGATTGGCGCAGTAAAAAGATTTTATTGTTATTGGAAAGCCGGATATACAGAGAGGAGGAGAGACAGTGAGGAAGATCTTCCGTCCGATGATTCACTCCCCAAGTGAGCCGCAACGGGCCGGTGCTGTGCTGTGCCGATCCGATGTCAGGAACCAGGAACCTCTTCCGGGTCTCCCACGCGGGTGCAGGGTCCCAAAGCTTTGGGCCGTCCTCGACTGCTTTCCCAGGCCACAAGCAGGGAGCTGGATGGGAAGCAGAGCTGCCGGGATTAGAACCAGCACCCATATGGGATCCCGGAGCGTTCAAGGCGAGGACTTTAGCTGCTGGGCCCATAAATAAATCTTAAAAAAAAAAAAAAGAAAACCAATGGTGTATTCAGATACTTTCATGAACTGATAGTCTAATAGTAAAATTGTTGGATGGGAGAACTTTGTAACTAATATAGGCCAACTTTTGAAAATCACACATAACAAATCTAATAATCAGATTTTTTGTTAATTATTTGGTATTTGGAAAGGAAACAAAGAAAATCATGAACTCTTCAACTAAGTCAACCTTTGCCAATATTTCTAATTTTTCATATTTATTTTTCCTCTCCTAGTTCAGCCTTATAAAAAGCAAACATTTTGGGAATATATCAAATTCCAACTGATTTTTTAACTGAGGTCATAAGTGCAGTCAGTAAATCAAATAATTTGCATAAACAAGAAGGAGAAAGAGCTAGGAAATGTGGAAGTGGCCCTAGTGGTAAAGTTACTTCTATTCCATATCAAGATGCTTGGTTGCTTGTTAAGCCTGGCTCTTGACTTAATCTTGCTGTTCATCCAGACCCTGTGATGAAGTGTTGATGGCTATAACTGAAGGAAACATGGAATGAGTGCCTGAGACGCTGCTTCAACAAGCCAAATGTCAGCTATGGAAAGCACCTGGAGAGGAAACCAATAGATAGAACTTCTCTCTCTTTCACTTTCTCTCACTCTCACTTTTGCTCTCTTTAATTCTCTCTTTCAAATAATATTTTTTTAAATCTAGGAAATATGAAAAAAATGGAATTGAAGAAGACCTAGAAAATACAAAAAGCAAAAAATGTGTAAAGGTATTGTTGAAACAAATCAATAACAGAATAAGAATACGGAACAAGGAGAGAACACTCTTTTGTCAATCCCTTAAAGAACTATATACAGAATTCTACAGTCAGAGCCACAACGAATCTATTTTAGAAGTGGGTGTTTAACCTAGTAATTCAGGTGCTCACATCATACATTGGGGTTGCTGGGTTTGGCTCTCAGCTTTGGCTGAACTAGACCCGGGAAGTCCACCATGACGATTCAAGTAAATGAATTCCTACCACCCATATGAGAGACCTGAGTTATGTCCCTGACTCCAGGTCTATGCACAGCACCAGCCATTGCAGGAATAGTAAATGAGAATAATTTCACTTTCTCCCCCGACCCTTTCAAAACCTTAAATTTAAATAATTTATTCTAGGATCCCAGTATTACAGTACAGTTGGTTATACCAGAGACGCCAATGTCCCATGTCAGAGCTCAAGTCTCAACCCTTGTTTCTGATCCACTTTCTTATTAATGCACCTCAAAAAGCATTTGATAATGGCCCAAATTCCTGTGCTTCTGCTTCCCTTATGGGAAAACAAGATGATGTTCCTGGCTTCTGAATTTTACCTGGCCCAGCCATGATTTTGTAGCCTTTGAAGAGTAACTCAGCAGACAGATCTCATTCTCTGTCTCTCTCTCTCTCTCTGTCTCTGTCTCTCTCTTTCTCTCTCCTGTGTGTTCTATTTATCATGTAGCCTTTCAAATAAATAAATAAATCTTCAAAAAAATGTTCTGTTATTTCATCTGATGGGTTAGCATTCCTTTTCCATCATTTAAGAGCATCCTATTCTTTCTAGTTTACTGAGCTCTTCATCACCCAGGCCCAGAAGTCTTTCTGAAGCTACTTGTAACTACCTACAGAAGATTTCTTTCTCTCTCTGCTGTAAGTTAATAGAGCATTTCTTGTAAAATAAAAACCTAAGTTGACTTTAACATGACAGTATTTCTTATTTTTTAAGAAGATATGGTCCTAAATCCTTCTATCTTAGAAAGCTTTTTGAGTTCCATATAAGATGTAGGCAAACTACATCTGATTTCCTGGATAGAGGCCTATACATGAAGTTCTAGGCATTTTTGCCTAGGACAAAATGAATCTCTTATTCAACAGTTAATGCAAATTTCAAGCTGATGGCAACAGAGCATTGAACCTGTCACAGAACCCTTTTTTGAATTATATCCTGTGCAGTCTCACTTGTCACATACTTTTGAAGCTGATCTGCAGAAAGCTTTATCAATCAGGTGGGGACAGCTTGGAATGACAACAGAAAAATCCAAGGGTAGGTCGTGTTGCCTGGTGCTGAATGACCTGAATGAACTATAAACAAGTCACAGGCTATTGATGGAGAATTAATCAAGTATTATTAAAGAAAGAAATACCAAAAGTGAATGAAGTGAGTTGTTTCTCATCCAACATTTAGCAAAGGACTCATTCCTAGAGGCTTCAAAGTGTCGAGTATTATTTATTGACATCTTTCTATTGTAATCAAAGTCAAGAATAACCACAATTGCTGAGCTATAGAGAACAGCTACACCTTCACACAATACCAATGTTTGTCATGTAAAAGATGATGTGAAAAATAAAAGATTCAAAAGCAAAATACAGTGTCATGGATTTCAAAAGATTTCATTGATTTAGAACTAAGTATTATTCCCTCCTTATTTAGCCTTTGGGTTGCTTGGGGAAAGAAACAAAGGTGAATCGTATCTAGCCTACTCTTGATGGATCTCAAAATAAGACATACACTAGGTTACAATAAGCCGTGACCTTCACACCAACAGGAGGCAGTGTTGTCTAGTGGAGCAAGCTGTAGACCAAAATGCCAAGATCTGATTATTCCATCTACTCCGTTACTTTCTATCCATCACCTTCTCTGAGCATGAATACCCACTCCCAAAAAAAGAGATAACACCCCACTATTTAACTCAAAGTAAGATCATATGTATTTAAAAAAACAGGTGAAATGTTGCATGAACTTAGGGCATTATCATTAAAAGTCTGGCATTAGCAAGGTCACCTTTAAAAGTAAGGAATGAGATCTCACAAGCCACAAAAGTACAATCCCTCAAAGATTAACAACAGAAGATGAAGTTGTAATTCAGCTTTATGTGAGGAAAGATATATGTCCATGTTTGCAGAGGTAAATCACAATGTGAATAATGTGAATAATGTGAATAATGTTTTTCCGTGAGTGTTTAGTTTATCTGCCGAGTTTGATCCCTATGGTCATATGTACTCTACAAGCAATACTGCAAATGAAAGGGGGTATAAACCATACATGTGAAAGCCAGTCAACCAGGATTTTCTCCCATGTACTTGGCTTTGTCAAGAAGAATAAGCAGTATTTTTTCTGGTCCCTGGAAAATCACGTGGACTGCAATTACCAGAGCTGTGTTTGTGTGTGTGTGTATATACACACACACACAAACATACATACATATACTACATACTATAATGTATAATGACAATATATTATATGTCATATATTATATTTTATATGCTATATATTATATATCATATCATATTTTATATATTATGTTATGTTATGTTATGTTATATTATATTATATTATATTATATTATATTATATTATATTATATACATATTCTCAAGGAAATATTAAACCCTTAATCTCTCCAACTTTCTCCACCATCCACACTGTCTTTACATTCTGTCTTATGAACCCTCTCTGCTCACCTTATTCCACCATGCATGAATAAAATCACTATGATAGACACTAACAACAAAATGGACCACCAAGTAAGGGACTAGATATCTAATGAGAAGTCGCAGAAGTAATAGTCTATGTATAGAACTGATTTCTGCTTTCCACAAAAGGCCCACTAAATGGAAAAACGGTGTTATCTGTTCATCTCTGATATAAGTTTAAGATAAAAGAAAAAAATGACCCAATTCGCTGCATAAGAAAGCAGGCAAAATTATCAGAGCAAAATCTTTGCTGTAAATCTAATGTGTGGAATCTGTATCTTTCAGGCCATGATGGAATGCAGAGTCAAATTCTGACTACTACATTTTAGAGAAATAATATTAACTGTCTTTGGCTGAATACTGATTCTAAATGAAAAAAAAAAATATTGCCAGTGAACATTGTCAACCTTTAGAGACACACAATTATACCAACCACCAGATCTATGCTTGTTGTCTATGCAATTGCAGACACACGAATAACACTGGCTATATCACAAGAGAGGGCAGAGTTGAAATTTTGATGTTTAAGTGGCAACTCTGAAGTTTCTTAGAAATGGGCAAAGCCCGTTATTCCACCGCTGCAAAGAAAGTCCACTATTACATTTGGAAATATACTCTCATTAGGAAAGACCTAGTTTGAAGTCAGTCAAATCTCCACTCGGTACTATTTCCACTCCAACCTACACAGGGTTAAACATTGGTGCCCCTTCACTTTTGTGTCTTAAACCCACAGTCGCCATTGCACTCATTACATGCAATAGTTACTTCATGCGACTAAGTGGCTATTATGGTTCTTCAAAGTCAAGAACTGAACTTTTCTCACTATCATATTTCCATTTTAAAAATTAAGTGAAAGGAACTTCAGGTGCCCTAGAAATGACCTCAAAGGAAGTTAAATTACAAAGTTATGGCTCAAGTACTATCTCTATTTCATTTAGAAAACCTCAGAGTATCATGTTCAGTCTTAGATACCATACTTTAGAGCACAGAAAAATTAGAGCATGTTTGCTACTAGGGACTGCTAGGCATCAAGATGGTCAGGGGAGGAGGGAAATGCTTGGCAGAATCTGGAAACCATATCAAATGAGGAACAAATGAAAGTACTGGGAATGATTAACTTGACTAAAAGAAAGGGAAGAACAGACATGTTTATTCCTTGCAGATATTTGAAAAGCTGTCAAGTGGAAATGATAGTTAGCCTGTCTAATTACCCCAAAGGGCAAATCAAGATCAATGATTTAAAAATAGAGAGTCAGATTTAGAGTCAGAATTGTAAGAGAGAGGGAGAGAGAGACCCCAGGATTCATCAATAATTGTGGGAAAGGAATAAACTCTGCTTTCAAGTTGTAAGAGCAAAATGGTTTCAACTACTGGAATCCCTTCCAAAACACAGTTTCTACTGCTCTCCCTAGTGAACGTAAATCTCCGCGACAGATGACCGTCGGTCTTTCCTGGGAGCCAACGATAGCCATGTCTACTACTACATAGCAGCGACTCTAATGGCGAATGGGCAGAGGAAAGAGCAGAGCAGGAAGTCAGAGAATGAAAAAACCTCTGAATGGTAAGAAGAAACTGATGGTTCTGAAGACAAGGATGAATTTTCACGGAACAGTTGTGCCTACTGTCTCTGCTAGCTAAGGAAATCAGCTAACTGCAGGGAAAACGGTCATTTAAAGCAATAAAGAGCAAACTTAGAATCTGCAAAAAAGGCACATTTTTCTAAAAGTTGATACATAAAAGAGCTGCATTGCTGTATCTGTTTTCTTGTTTAGTTTACAATGAAGAGAACAGAGGAAATGGGACTCTAAAAATTGCATGACACTTCACGTTAATAAATATTTCTAAAACAATATAGCTATTTGAGCAATACATTGTATTATCAAGCTGAGTAGAAAGAAAACTACCTTTTAATGATTAATTTTAGTAACAATGTTAACTTGCCACAAATAGATCAATTTACAAGGAAAGCTTAGCAGTTTCATCTCAGTTAATATGCTAAAATATAAAAATGAGAAGTGCATTTAATTATGTTCTTGTGTTTTATTTTCCATTTATCTTGTGAATTGCTTCTAAATAACATTGTTTTACTTTATTAATTCACATAATTACTGAGAAGTAGCATGTGATTCCAAATAACTCCTGATAGCATCTTTTCTTACTGTGACACTATTTTGAAAGTGACAAAAATTGATCCTCTATTGAGTACAAACGTAGGAGCTTATTTTGTTGCCTTTGAGTCTTCAAAATATAAGGAGGTTATGTGGGTCATACAGTAAGTTTTTTGTGTTTAGATACTGAACAGCTTAGAAAAAATCAAAGAACAATCAGTAGGTACTGTAATACTTTAGAGTAAAAGTAAGTGATTTTTGATAGAATAGGAGTCAGATGAAGGGTTTGGGAGTTTTGTTTTGCTTTTAATTAAATTAAGACTTTCAGGAAGATGAGAAAAATCTCCAGTGAATATCTGAAACTATTTGTTCAAATGTATTCCTGCTTTTTAAATAGCATGTTATCACATAAGTGTGACAGTCTCTGGTCTCAGATAACCCAGCTGCCCTGAATGACTTCAGATCATCACTAGGCACAGACATTCCACTCAGTTCAGTCTTCTCAAAAGTGGGTAAGGAGGGAAATGCAGGAATGGATAAACATTTGTGATGTGTGTGTTAGTTCTCAAACATTGCTGCAAGAATCAATGGTAACATTGTTGTTTGGAATACAGACTGCGCCAATCCAACTAAGATCATGGACAGTAAATTCCATGGCTGTCTTGGGCAAGTTGCTCATCAGGATTCCAACTAATTAAGTGTCTTTCCTAAGACCACACAGCAAATCAATGACAGACACAAAACCTTCTCCTGCCTCCAAAATCCTCATATTAATCATATTGCACAGAAAGCTCGGTAGCAGCAATCCTGCCTAAAATACTGCTTGTTTGCTTGGGATGACATCCTGGAAGCTGGCAAACAGTGCTTTAAATCCTGCTGTCCTTCCTTTCTCTTCATGGTCTGAATAAATCTGTGTGGTTTTCAGAAGGAAAAAGCGTCATAGGTAAGTGATGATACAAAAATATAGAAACACTTGCATCTCATACAGACTTCTGGCGGAAACTTATTTTATCCAGTAACTGATCAAGTGACACTGACTGTCTAGCAGAAAAGATTTCAGTGTTGTTTCACAGATCCTGGGCCCCAGGCCCTATCCAGATGAAGAATCTTGTTTGTCTCTTGTTGTCGTGAAAAGATGTTTCCCCGCAGCTGTTGGGAATCTTACTGCCTGAGTGAAGTAACATATTTCACAGGAGCTATTAATACAGGCTGCAAGCCTGTTGTGAGGCCAAGGCCAACAGCTGGAGGGAAATGGTAGGTTCTGGACTGAATGCAACACTTTGTTTTTAAGACTTGCATGTTGTGCACACACACAGACATGCAAACTTATACAATTGGCGTGGGAATGTTAAACAGCTCCAGATTTACTTTTTAATATGAACTAAAATATGTAGTGTGGGCCAGAGGTTTGGCAACACTCAACCAGTCTATTTCTTCCTGCCACATGCTAGAGGCATCTGGCCCAAGCCTAAGAGCTGCCGGCATGCATGGAGATGAAAGGCTAGAAAAGGCATGCCCTGCTTCTCTGACAAGTGACACAGAGAGAAAGAAAAAGCACAATGTAATTCAGGCCACCAGAGTGTCTGCATGATTATCTATTCAAACTCCTATTTTTGAAGAAAAGGAAATTGGAGCCCCAAAAATACAGTATACCAAAGACAGAAATAAGACCAAGATTTCCATTTCCTCATCAAGCCAGGTTAAGGTTTTCAGAGATTCCAGTGAACTCTAGAAGAACTGCAAGTATGCATTCAATGCAAATACATTAAGAAAACTTACGAGGCAGGCCAACCAAAGTTCTGGTGTTTTCCATGAGGATTAATTTATAATGCTTTTTGGAAATATTTCACACCAAATGCCCTCGGAAACATTTTCTTCTGTCAGTAATTCTCCACCTTGCTGGGTCTCTGAACAAAAGCCTGTTTTGATGCTGAGAAGCCAGCTTGACTTCTAGCTTCAGAATGGAGCAATTTCTACACCAGAGTAATGCTCTACATCCACTGACCTTGACTTCTGGAACCCCTGGGTCAGTGGCTCCTTCCCCTAGCCTTCTTTCATGGGTAGGACTAGGGCAGGGCTTGGCATCCTCTCCAAAGAAGCCGTATTGAGTACCCAGTCAGCCTCAACTTATAAAATCCAGTGGGGAAAGAATATTATCCCATTAAGATAGTTCTGTTTTGGGATAATGATTCTGATTATTAAAGGTAGTGCTTTCCTGAGTTAATTAAGAGTCAACTTTGCTATATTCTGCACCTATTATCATTGGGTGTTGATACTTATGTATAGAATTTTGTATTCATCTTTTTTTATTTTACTTGTTATCAAAGTCATAACGACATCTGCAGTTCTCGTTTACCACCCCTCCCAACTTTAATTCAGTCACCAATACAACTTAAAATGTGCTGGGGGAAGACAGGTTGAAGCACAAAGGCACAGTAGATGATGCTAAAGGGGAAGGGCCATGCATGGTAACTGAAGGCCTTGCTGACCAAAGCAAACAGTGTGTATTTCTCAGAGATAAACTGGAATACGTTACATGCAGAACTATTGCATGCTATATGATAAGAGATTTATTATATTACAAAATCAGCAAAAAAAAATTTGTGGGACAAGTTCTGAACTCGGCTGGAGCTGGTCTCTGGCAGAAAGAAACATCCAGGAAGAAGTAAAAGGATCGCAGGACTCATTCTCCAAGCAGCCAGTCACTAAAGTGTAATTTCCAGGAGGAGACTGTGGGGTTTATCTGAAGAAGGTGGATTCTGCAAAAATGACTGCTTCAGAAAGCACCCAAGCAAATGATTGGCAATGGTCCTTATACAAACCAGAATACCCAAGCTGTCATACCCACTGGTTTGCATGAGCCAGGGATGAGAACAGACTCAGCAGGGCCAGGTTGCAGCACATACCAGTGAGAATTGGGACTGGGGACCAGCTGGGCCAGACCAGGCTAAGCATCTGAAGGCAAAGGCCAAGACAGGTGAGAGGTATGCCAAGCTTAGTCAGAGCAACAACTGGCATGTGCAAGATCTGTGGCTGGGATCAGGCTTGATCGGAGAGCCTAAGGCAACACCCTGGCTGGGTTGTGGTTCCCACAGGTAAGTGTGGGGTCCAGAGAGGTGGTAGGGAAATGGACTCAGTCTCTCTTGGCACAGATTGGGACTGGGTCTGGGGGATGCAAGACTGGACTAGGCTTGAGTGCCCACTGGAGCTTGTGAAAACCAGGATGGGTAGGATGGGCTGGGCTAAGTTTCTGTCCCTGCTGAGTCATGTGAGAGCTGTGTCTGGGTATGGACTAAGTTTGGCTGGGTGGTATCACCCAATGGTAAGAACTTAAATGTGTCAGGGTCAGTCAGGAAAGGCCACTGTTCCTGCTAGGATGGGAGGTGGACTAAATAGGGTTGGCCATGGACTCATTGGTGTGTGCGAGATCTGGCACTGGGAGAGGCTGTGATGGAGGCACTTGGCAACTCCTCTGTTGGGACAAAGTCCTCGCAGGTGAGTGAAAGAACCAAGAAACGGAGCAGCCTAGATCAGGCCAGGTTATGGTACCCATGGGCTTACCTTTGGCTCAGGTCTGGGGCGAGCCAGACTGGGCCAGTTCATATCACCCGCTGGCAAATCTGAGAGCCAGAATGGTGTGCAGGTCATGCCAGGTTGGGCTGCAATACCAGCCAGCTCACATTATGATCAGGACTGGGGGCTGGCTGATATGGCTAGGCTGTAGCCCCCACAAGCGTAAGCTGGAACTGGGGATGGGCTGGACCAGACCAGGATACAGCACCCACTGACAAATGCCGAGGTAAGGTGGGCCAAACCAGACTGGGCTGCAGCGTCCAGCCAGCACATGCGAAACCCAGGGGAGAGTGGGAGAACCCAGTAAGAGGAATGCAGGGAGCTGCCTTGCTGGGCGACCATTCCCACTGATGAGCACAAGAGTTGGGATTGGAGGCAGACCAAGCCAGGCAAGGCAGACCAAGCCAGGCAAGCACTTGTTGGTCTGCATGTAAGCTGGATTAAGGACAAGTCAGGCTGGACGGACTGTACCTACTGTTACATGCATATAAGACAGAGGAGGTGAGGGTTGGTTGGGCTTTGTCACAGCATCAGCTAGCAGATGCTAACACAGGGGGAAAACTCTGTTGAGCTACTTCAGTGGCACCTGGAGAGTGCAAGATCCGAAAGTGGAAGTGGGCCCAGTAGGGAAACAGTGGGCAGCTCCCTCTTGGGTTGCCACTCTAACTGGTGAGCATGCGAACCAGGACTGAGAAAGGCATGGCTAGACAGAGAGTGGTACCCACCAGCAAATGTGTGGGCTAGATAGTGGGGCTGGTTGGGTTGAACTAAGCTTCAATGCTTATTGACATGTGTGAGAGTGAATGGAATGTGGGACAGACTGGCAAGCATGGGAACCAGGAAAGGAGGCAGGCATGGTGGGGGTTAGTGTGGGTTGCTATGAATAGGCTTCAGCTCCCAACGGTTTGCGTGGGGGCTGAGTTGCAGTGGGCAGGATTGGGCTGGACTATAACACCCGTTGGTTTGCTTAGAAGACAGGGCTGGAGACAACTGACCCAGCAATTGCAACTAACAATGTGTGCGTAAGCCAATTTGGGCAACAAACTGTGCCAGACCCTGTATTGGGAAGCACATATAAAAATCAGGTCTGGGATAACCTCAGATGAAGTTTCTTTAGAAATCCCCCCAACTGAACCACTGGACTCAGAACTCCAACCATGGAGGAAATTGCAGGTTCCATGATCTGACTGTGGAATGCATGGTTAGTGCTGAACCTCCTCAGTGGCTTAAATGGAGCAGTGGACATCATATCCAGATGCACGTGGAGGATATGGCAATACATTGGAGCCTGCAGAGGGCACTTGGTACCATAACAGAGGACTAAGCACAGAACAAATTGAACAACAATTCCAGAAAGAGTTGGCAGTGAATAGCTGGACAAATGGAGACTCCAAGTTGGACTATGTTAGCTAGTAGAGTCTGGAGAGATTTCATCATGATTGGCCTGGCAAGATCAACAGTAATACAGAATTGCTGAGCTATCAAAACTGCTTAAGAAGGCCCTCAGAGCATGCCCCACATTGAGACCCTGAGAGGGCTGGGGACTGGGTGTGGCTTCTCCCCTTATCTCTCCCCTCCCCCAGATACAGGAAGGAAAAAGGAGAATGTCAAAACAATGGTTCCACCTACTTTCCTCTAGTCCTTGACCCTTCACACCCTAATCAAATATGTAAAAGATACCAAACATAAAATTCATACAGTTAAAAAAATTTAATTAAAAAAAGAAAGACATTATTGATGCAATATTCTTCTCCACTACTGGGTGTGCACTGCTATGCCACAGTATTGTTTGTTCCACTTCTCAAGATTAGAGTGTTAGAGTTATCTGGTTGGTGACACCATTGTCACCTGTTTGTGTCAGCTGCCAGAAAGGATAGGAGATTACATGGCTGACTTCCTATGGCTTCCATAAAGAGAAACAGGAGACAGGATTCTTTACTTTATTTCTTTGGGGATTTGCCAATCAAGAAAGGTTGCAGGACATTGTAGAATAACTGTGATGAAGATAATTATTCATACCTCATGGTTTGGTATCAACATTCGGGAAAAACATTCCCATAAGTTCATAGAAGATAGGATTTCACCCAGTCTTCTTTCCCAATTTGTATTAGAGTAGCACTGAGTAGTTGATACATCTAAACCTTTCAATAGCTTAAAAATAAATGTATTTCCTTTTTTGATGAATGGTCCAAAGTTAAGGTTTGTGATGGCAGTAAAAGTTAGAGACCCAGGCCCTCTTGTGTTTTTCTTGTGGTTTTTCTGATCATGTTGAATGTTAAGATTCTCAGGAACTTAAAACAGAAAAAATTCAGGCATTGTATGTATGGAGGGTTTTATAGATCAGTCCACAAAATATTACCTATCATTTCTGCTCAGGTTCCACTGCAGAGAGGTTGGTCACATAGCCACAACTCACAGTCAGCAAGTCAGGAAAATATGGCCTTGCTATAGTCTCCAAAGAGAGTCTAGAATTTGATGCCTGATTATTGGTTTCTGCTGTAGCTATCCACACTTTTGAGGATTCAAGTCATTAAATTAGATTGATCTAATCAAGGATCATGCAATTTTAGTGTACCAGGCCAAATAATAAAGATTAGGCATTGAAACCATCTGGTTTCTGTAGCATGTACTTTCAAAACAGCCATAGATCAGGTAGAAAGAAAAAGGGAGAGAGAGAAGGAGAAAGAACCTATGTTTCAATAATCTTATACTTAAAAAAACACATAATAAGATGAATTGTTTCATAAGCCATAATTTACTGAAATTAATTCCATTGGCAATATTGGTTTCTTTGAGAGAGATGGAAGTGAAATAAAATCTCATGAGTTTTGCTTTCTCTTTCTCATCCATCAACATTTTGTCTTGTGCCTCAATCTCTTACTGCTATCCCCATTCTCTCCTTAGTACCTCCTCCTTTTTCTTCAATTACTTTTGGGTGTCTGGTTGTGTTATCCCACAAGTTGTTCTCCCCATTAACATTTATTCCCCATAGACCATAATGGTGTCAATTCTATTGACCAAACTCTTCTTTCTATCCAGCAACCACTCAGGCTCGCCTTTTTTTTATGGCTTTGACTGAACAAAGTACTTACTTGCCTTCTTCACTGTATGATCTCTTACCTGGCTTGACTGAGACCAAGACATGAGTTTTTTGTGGGAAGTCATTGCTATGACAGAGTCACATATTTGATATGAGGACAAAATTATTTTGTTAGGAGACAATTCTCCGTGATGTTCTTCTATTAAAGTTTTGTGAGTTGACAGGCGGATTGACACTATGTGGATTGCTTTTCAAGACAGATTTATAGTGAGAATGTCCCCCTTGAGGGAAAAGATTGGGTAGATTTGCTTACCATCCATAAGATATAGCTTTCAGAGTTCTGCAACATGGCATACTCTATGCAAGTGTTCCTCTTGCAACAAAGCACAGTGGGAAATGGGCTTACAAATTGGTGTAAATGTTATTTCATAGGCTTCTTATATTCCTTTAAGAGATAAACGTTTATTTGTCTGACTTAAAAGCCACCATTTTTCTTCTGTCAGCTGTGAAACTGGCAGGCTGACTTTGGTAGCTTGTAAGCAGACTGAAACCCCGGAACCTTCACTGTAATTGACACATTAAGCCTCCCAGGAGTGAAAAAATTTGAGAAATAAACTGAACTCTAGAAATTAAACTATGAAATGGTAGAACAGAGCTTTTCAAGGTTAGCTTTTAAGAGTGCTCAATCTAATTATTCAGGAATGTAAATGTTAGAAGTAATATTATAGGGATAACTTTAAATTCTTTCTACTTCAAAAAATAAATCTAAATGTTGAGGCTGATGCCAAGGCATGGGTAGGCTAAGCTTCTGCCTGCGGCAGCTGCAACTCATGAACATCTCCATGTCTGAAACAGCTTCCATTTACACCTGGGAAAGCAGCAGAGGTTCCTTCATGCACTTTGGCCACTGCACCCCAAGAGGAAGCTCTTGACCCTGGCTCCTGACCCTGGCTTTGGATTGGCCCAGCAACAGCCATTGCAGCCATCTGGGGAGTGAACTAGTAATGGAAGACCACTCTGTTTTTAATGTTTCTCCTTCTCTCTTGAAATTTTTTTTAAAAAGAAATAGAAAGCTAAAATAGACATTAAATATTTTTAAAAAGTAAATATTTTCCTTGAAGGACTATATGGGGGGAAAGAATAAAGGGGGAGTAGGGACGTGGAAAGGAAAATCCCTGAACCGATAGAACTATGTCATGAATAAACAAACAAACAAATAAATGTTTTTCAAATCCAGTACTGTAAGTATTATAAGTTATTGATTTGCTTGTAATGTGTCTCTCAATCATGTTATAGTTCCAAGGACAGGAATTGTTTCAGAATGTGTTTGGCCTAATGTGAGCAGCCTTGAACAGGCGCTACATCAACAGAAAAAGAAATCCATTTGTCCCTAGAGCAATAAGACAGAGACAAAATGAGACAGCTTGCCTCTGCACTTCTGCTGTCTGTCAATTGCTATTGAGCTACTGTCTGCAAGGAACCTTACGGTTTAACACCAAAAATAGAGGTGGGGAGAGAATGACAGGGAACTCTACCAAAAATGTCATGACTGAAAAATGCCAAAGTACTAATATTAGGAAATTGAATAAACTCAAAGATAGGAATTCATTCACAAATGTCTGTTGAGGATGAGTTGATGTGATCTGAGGAGAGATTTTGCCACTATGCAATGTCAGTTTAGAGTCATCTGAGGTTAAAATGCACATGTTCTAAAAGAGCTGAGGTTTGAAGGAATGTTCATATAAAAATGGTAAAACATCAATTCCAAAGGAAAGCAGATGGCATTCCTGGAAGTGCCAATCCTAATCACTTGCACACAGGTGAAAAATGAAATAATCGGGAAATAACAGTCTTTGTCAGAGAAAGACAGTCAGGTGAAAGGT
The DNA here is from genome assembly GCF_030435755.1 of Ochotona princeps. Taxonomy (NCBI): domain Eukaryota; kingdom Metazoa; phylum Chordata; class Mammalia; order Lagomorpha; family Ochotonidae; genus Ochotona; species Ochotona princeps. Next base: position 70,326,090 of record NC_080833.1, read on the forward strand.
AAGATAACCTGGGCTGAAGTTTATTTCAGTCACTAACTAGTCACCTGACTAAACCCATTTCAATCTGCCTTTACACGAAAGCTGGGTTTGGGGGCAAAATGAAGCAAATTAATGACATTAGTAAAAAAGCATAATTATAAAATTATATAATTTTTATTTATATAATAATATATTTATACAATTATATTATTATAAGGAAAAGTATACAATTATACAATTATAGTGAAAGTTATATTGGAGTAATCAGCTGAGTCATTGCTGGTAGATAAAAATACTTAGACCAATTTTAAGGATCAGTAAGTATCAAAATTGCTGGTCCTTGAGCAAAAATGATAAAATTAAAACTATATGCATAGTCAAGGAAAAGGTGATCAAAGAATACCAAGAACACCTATACAAGGATATTTCAGGAAAATCATGAAAAATGAGTTGAAATGTTTCTTTTGGTGCAGAACCATCTGACAATTATATATATTTTGTCATAATACATATGTTCCATGGACTTTTAAAATATCTCTTACATGCATGAATGCCAGGCATTTTAGCACCAAAATAAGCTTATCTTTTAAACTAACTTTTTGATGTGCACTCAAATTCAATACCGTACTGTTTAGTGTTAATTAAAACATCTACTTAATTATTTCTCCTCGAACTGTTAAAACAATTGGAAGCGTTATCTACCTAGGCAGCATTTAAGGAGTATTTGAGACAGAAATGTGTTGACAGATGAATCTTTTGTATTATTCACATTGATTTTTAATCTAGGAGATGTGACAGTATCATTTACCACATATTCCTTAGTAGAAAGTGTATGGCATTACTGATTGTGATTAGCAAGACTAGGTTTCATCACACTGTATATTCTGTGTGATGATAGTCATATGAAGGGCTAAACGTTTTCTTATTTCGTTCCATTTTCTGTTTCACCTATGCGTCTCACCACAGAGGATTACCTCCATGAAGATAACAGTAACCTGCTTCATATTCCAATTGAGCAATCAGAACACATTGGCTAGCAGTTTGAATACACATTGGGGTTTGGAGTATCCTTTGGCTGCTCATGTCATACCTTAGATGGGAGTAAGTAGGGCTAGATCGCATCCTCTAGCAAATTCATACTTCATTCCTTATCCCATTTAACAGATGATGAAGCTCAGGATATGGATTCCCAAATTCAAGAGAAAACTTGTGAGTATTGAATGAAGCAGAATATTGAATGAAGCATTGGAAGAGGAGGTTGAAGAGACTGAAGGAAAAGTTGACACCTTTCATGTTGTAAGATTGCTCCAGTAGACAATATCCAAAAAAAAGAAAAATCACCAGTCTCTCAAGGCTCACATTTAAGCACTTTGATTAAAAGAAAAAAAAGTAGTTCTAGTTCCAGATGCCAGTATATTCTCTACAGAAACACAGAACTCCAGTTAATATAACTTGTGGAGTAAAAGTAGCCCCAAAACGGCTCAGATCTTGTGAGATTTTCTTTACTAGAGTCTCATAATTTACCCCTAACAGTAATTATTTATGAAACTGAAATGGCTACTGAGATTGTTCCCCTGTCTAAATTGTTTAGAGGTCAAGAGGAAATATTGGGAGTCATGAAAGAAAGTGAGAATAAATAACAGGTGGCATTGCCATCACTTTGCCTCTAAAAATTCAATCAGATTTGTCCTCGCTTCCCTCAGCATTAACTCAGTTCCTAAAATGAACACTTTAAAAAGCCGCACTGGGGCTAACAGTGTCCTCAAGAGAACATTCTGAATAATTGCAGCTTCTCTATCAATACATTTTTGCCATTTTAACAATTTGGCTAAAAATTTTAAAATGGATAATTTGTCATTCTGCTTTTTTACTACATGAAGTTTTCTGATCAGATGATATTTTTTGCCTTTTACGACAATTTTGCAGACAGCAACAGGTTTTTAGAAGTGTGTATCCATAAATCGAATTTAAAACTCAAAGCCACAGGAAAAGCAAGCTTCCTGAAATGGGAAAAAAAAAAAAAAAAAGGTAAGCATGAGTGGCCCGGACCCTGAATGGCATACAAATTCTTTCTTTAAATGTCCCTTACTGTCTGGCGGAAGATCAGACGTGGCGGAATAGAATCAAGACAATAGGATAATTGGAATTGCAGAACTATTCCTTTCAAAGAAATGTATTAAATCATTCTTACAAGCAGAGTACTTCATGTACATTATCAATGACCTACTTCAAAGAAGGTAAAGTTATGTTCTCATTTTATAGTTGAAGATACTGCAAAGAGGTAGCATAATTGGCATCAAAGCATTCATTCATCCATTCTGCAAATATTTATTGAGAATATAGCAGAGATTATAGGCAGTAGGTGTGAAACAAAAAGTTAAATCCATGCCTTTGCGGAATGTGTGGTCTGAGAAGAAAAAAAATACTTAACAAACAAGCAAAACCACATGTAATGAAATGAAACAGGAAAATATATAAAGGGGGAAAAAGACGGGCACGGACAATTAGAATCGATGGTAGCATATTCTTGTCAGAATACAGCCCATAGGAATGCTGGGACAGCAGAGGCCTGTGGGACCTGTTGAGAAGAGGCCCAGGAAAGAGAAGGCGGAAGGCCTGTCGCCCGCAGTGCGCTCTTGCCCCCAGTGAGTCCTTGGATGTGTTTTCGTGTTCTCCCTGAAGACAGGCAGATATCTGTGCTCTGTCTAGTCAATCAAGGACCGACAGTATTATCTTTCCCTGTTTCAGTAACTCTAAGTCGCCTTGTTAGCTTCTTTGTTGTCTCTGCGTTCTTAGACATGATCTGAGTTATATCTGAACCATTATTTCATGAAATGTATAAAAACTGAGACTCTGGAAATAAACTGTCAGTTTCCAAAAGAGCACTGTCCCCTCATTTCTTCAGGTCGCATCTCCTCCCCAGGAACCTGCAAGGTAAACTCATACATAGCACAGTTATGAAAACCTCTTCAATAAGTGCTTACATATCATCGAGTTAAGACAAAGAAAACAGAGAAAGTGCTTGTCCTGGTAATTAAGGTGTCTTTTTAAATGACCACATCCTCCCTCAAAATTGTTGGATTTACTCCCTGGTTCAGGCTCCAGGCTGCAGTCTCCCACTAATTCAAATCCAGGAAAGCAGCAGTGACGACTTCAGTAACTAAATCCCTGTTGGACCTGCATGGAAGATGCAGGTTGCATTCTAGGCTGTTGCTTCAGTCCTGGCCAAGCCTTGTTTATTTTGGGCATTTAGGAGAGACACATAGTTGATGGGACACTTTCTCTCTCTCTCTCTCTCTCTCTCTCTCTCTCTCTCTCTCTCTCCCAGAGGAAAAATTCTGCCTTCTTTCCTACAATTCCCCATTAACTGTTCCCTCATCTTGGTCAAACTTGCCTGTAACAGTAGTGATTGCTGCCAGTTGCTGTGCAGTTTCCCCTCCACTCCTAAAACCAGTACCAACTGACCAGGTAGCCCTCTCCTCTGTGGCCTGAGTGCTGTCTCTGCAGTCCCCTCCTTTGAGCTCCTGGGACACAAGCATCAGCACCAATGGAGCAATTACTCTTCTCAAAAGACTGAGAGCTCTTTCCTTTGGACAGGATGCCTCACAAAGGGCTTCTGTGCATGCACAGGAGGTGGCTACAGAGTTTCCAATCCAAAGGCAGGGGAGTGGCATGGAAATTCCAACTCCTTTACTTACCACACAGCACCAAGGCTTGGAAGAATGATTCACCATCCTTATTCTAGACATTTTTATAGATATGAGATCACATTTATTTAAATAATATTTGTGGAATTATATTCCAGTAAAGTATGTTTAACAACCCATCAGTGATGTTAGTGAAAATTTTAATAACCTGAACATTTCGTTTGCAGGTGTTCTTATATTTCCAGTCACCACTGAGCTTGATTTCATTGTAAATGATGTTTTTTTCTAGTCTTCCAAGCTTTTTGTCTTCTTGCCTGCTCTACTTGCTCTCTGCCCTTTCCTCCATGGTTTTCTGTTCTAATCTCTAAGAGTCAACTCAGCATATCTCTGATAATGGAGTCTCTCTGCCCTCCCACCCTGAAGCAATTTGGTGATCCTTTGTTCACACTCACAGCTCATTCTTCCTATCTGTGTTTACTTACAATGTTTACACTCTTGACACCCTCATTAATCTTCACTCACTCTCTTGTGGATATACACAGATATGTATTATGTACTCAAAATTCTAATTTAGCACAGAAAGCACTTTAAAGTCTAAATAAAGAAAATTGCATCCATGGTTCACAGCCTCAACCTAAGTTTTTTTTTCCTTTTTTTTCTTCCTTCTTTAAGAAGTATTTCTTGGTGTTCAGGACCAAAACTGTGGGAACTTTGCACCTTTAGCTATGTTGGTAATGATGTCATGTAGCTATGTGACTGGACTGGAAAAGGGCTTAATGGCATTAGAATGAATGGACAGGAACCTGAAAAGCCGGTCTATTCAGACTCCTCTTGCCTGTGTATCATTTGTTCCAGATATATGTCCTGAGAATGAGTCCTCAAAGAGGAAGGGGAAGGAAAACTATTTCTAGATTTTATGACTTGCTTTGAGGGTTAGGGATTCTACTATCTATGATTGTCTTGGTGTAAAAGCATTCTGATTTTTATGATTCACGTCGGGACCCATAAATCAGGGGAGACAGGTCAACAGGAGACCAGAGAGAACTTGTTTATAAGGATCTTCTTGGGCTCTTGTATTCAAAGGATTCAGCAGATCAAAGTGTCTTATTTGAGGGCATATTTTCTAAACTCCAAATAGCTAAAAGAGATGCAGCATGGAAAAACTATACATCACTGTATCTCATCCAGTAGAAACTGTGCTCAAGGGAATACGGGAGGGGCATCCCAAAGGCAGAGAAGAGACTACAAAGATTTTGTTATTATTTTTATAATGATCACTGGATAGAAATATATCAGTCTGCCAACTTTAAGAAACAAGGGCATGACATGGACTGCTGATATGGTGGGTCCTTGCCTACATTTCTATCACCTTGTTAAGCCAACATGTGAAACTACACGAAATATGAAATCTGAAGAAAAATCTGGAGGTTAGATGAAAATGTTCATGAATTGGGCTCGGCAGCGTGGCCTAGTGGCCAAGGTCCTCGCCTTGATCCCATATGGCTGCTGGTTCTAATCCCGGCAGCTCTACTTCCTCTCTATCTCTCCTCCTCTCAGTATATCTGATTTTGTAATAAAAATAAAATAAATCTTTAAAAAAAAAAAAAGAAAATGTTCATGAATTAACCTTGAGTTCTAGAGAAGCAATAATATGTCTTTATTGTCCTCTTTTCCGTCAAAGGAAGAACATTCCTAAATCTCTGAATGCTCTGTTACACAATTTTCTCTGGTGACTGAAAAACAATGCCTTTATTCAGAAGACATTTTCAATTCTGAGCACACGTAGAAGTAACCACATCAAGGTATGATTTCAGGTCTCTGCACTTGGGGTGGTGATACTGGTGCTGGTAAGACTGTCATAGTCTAGACACAGAAATAATATTAGGTACAAGAAACACCTAAGCTGACTCACACATATCACAAAACTGTTCCTCATGGTCAGCTGGCCAGCTGGCCGCATTGGGGATTGCTTCAGCATGTGAAAGTGATTCCATGACCTTGGTGAATGATGTCAAATCAAGCCCAGTTACACAGGTTGTACAAAACAGATCCAGCGATGGGAAACCAGCATTTAAGCCAAATTACATGTATTCATGTTTGCCTCACCCACTAAAGTTGGAGATCTTAAAACAGTGATCATGTCGTTTTGTTTATGAACATTGGAATTTAACATGACATATAAAATATACTCTCATTAAATGCTTGCTGAATAACCTACCATATCACAACACCTTCTCCTGCGATCTTGCTTTTAACTCAAGTAGTCTTAGAGCAAAAAGCCATATAGAAACTTACTCAGGCTCACACTAACTCATTATTTGCACGGTCCCACTCAGATGGCTACATCAGGCTTTTGCCTGGTTTCTGAGGGTGCCAGGAAAGTTCCACCCAGGTTAAGCAAGTCAACTGCAGGAATCAATTTTGGCACTGTCCTTTTACTACTTTCTGTCCAAGAGGGACACACCCAAATATCAAAGAAACTGCCATATTATAGCAAGATTCATTTACTCCAATTTCCCTGCTAGGAAAGGCAAAGAAATCTTTGTGTTAATGCATTGTTCACATTGTGTGTGTGTGTGTGTGTGTGTGTGTGTGTGTGTGTATGTCTGATTTTATCAACTATTCAGTCAAACTTAAGCTTCAGTCACAGAAGGCAGGTAGTGGAAATGTTGGAAACCTAAAAAGAGTAGACTCTGAAAAGTATCAGCACTTGAACTTTCTGAGTCCTAAAGGAAGGAGGAAAAAGGTTACAATGGGACACATAAATCAAGTAACGGTTAAATGAAAAGTTTCTGACTTTGTGACAAGCCTGGGATTTTGCAGGCTATTGGAGAGCTATTAACTTTACCTACCTTCAGCTTGCTAACATAGCCTCTGAGAGATATCATGAATGTAAAACATCTTTGTGTTAGGCTAGGAGATACACACACGAATTAAGAATTTATTACTAGATGTATGAATGTTTATAATAATAGCATTAAGAATGTCCAAATTTTAGGAATAATCCAAATGTCAATCCACAAATATCAAAGCAAAATGGGACATAAAAATATCAATTATTCATCCATGTTACAATGTGGACAAACATCAAAACAGGTGCTAATAAAGAGATACAAAGTAACACATAGTTTATGATTCTGTTTATATGAAAACCTGTATTAGAGAGACAAAAAATAGATCAGTGGTTGCTTCTATGTAGGGTAAAGGCCCAGGCAGGTGATATATCTAAGTCTATAGAATTTTTTGTTGACTTGATGGAAATGCCCTGAAATTGGCTGTGCTGAAAGTTGCTCTTATCCACGAAAACAGCAAGATCATGGTATTGTATACTGTATTGTAAATGAGTGATTTAAATGGAATGTGAATTGTCTTGATTAAGCTACTGCTGTTCCTGCTGCCTGTTTTTAGGTCTCAGTTTTCAGAAGCTCACATACTCTCTTCTGTCCTAGCAGCAGCTCCAGGTCTATTCCAATTAAACCCTGATAATTTTAGTAACAGAAGAGTACAATGCCATCCCAGCTTGTCCATTTCTATTGTCCTTAGCCAGAGACAATTATTGAAAATTTCCCTATGTACTCTACATGTATATTGTAAGACCACAGTGTATATTGATTGAAATTATAAAGGTTGCAATCAGAAACTCGACTGCTTATGATTTTCTGATGCCACCTACATGAACGCTTAGGTGAGTTCATCATCTCAGTCATTTCACAGAAGTAATAAGCTTGTTCTTTGGAAAGTACTAAGATATGAGGGAGATAGGATTTCCCCGCACTTCAAATCCAGACTGTCAAGAATGAGATCATCATCTCCCTCCTCTTCTGGAAGCTCTGTACTCCTCCTGAATTCTTTGTTTTCCACTGATTCAGCTACTAGGCATCATCCTGGACTCTGTCCTAAGTCTCTGTGCCCTCATCCAAATGATCATTGACTCCCTTAAACTGTTTCTGACAACCACTCATCAAGAACATCAGCATCTGCTCATCCTCTCTGAAAGCAGAGTTCCTGATGAGGCCACCAGCAACCTAACAAGGTCATTCCAAAGCCTCCCAGCTGGTTCTGCATGATTCCATCAATTTTGCTCAGCAGCCAATTAGTACTTCTAAAATGCAAACTGCAGCAATTCCCTTTCTTACTTTCTCTCCCATTGTCCTCCAATGAAATTCAAATATATGAACATTTACAAGACTCTGAAAAAATACCTTTCCTTAAGTTAGTGAAAAATCACATTCTTCCCCTGATTTCTAGGCCTACCCTAAGAGGCTATTCGCTTTGGACTATGCATAGCTCCCTCACTCCTAAGTCTGATTCACTCCAAGTTGTCCCCTGTCTCCTGCAAGCTTTCCATGAATTCTCTTAAATGTTACCCCAGGCTGTCAGATAACTCTGCTACACGCTTTGTGAGCAAACAAAACACCTAACGCACAATATTGCAATTGGTGACTTATGTGTCTCTCTTCATTGGCTATAAGTGACAAAAGGCAAAGAAGAAATTTTCCTTATTCTTTATTATTTCCTTATAAACTAATAAAAACCTAACATACAGTAAACACTCAAAAAAAAATACTTGGTGCTATTAAGAGTCAAGATGCTTGTGACTGTCTACCAAAAGTTTGAAATGAAAACAATACCAGACCTATTTTCACTGGCCTTGTTCACAATCACCACTAATAGGGTGAATTCATTAAAAAGACTTTTACAGAAAAGAGCAATATATTTTAATTCAGCTTTTAATTGTATGTATTCACATATACATATGTCTATTCTGGAAGCCTTTGATTTAATTTAAATTTTACAGCAAAAGAATACAGAGAGAATCAATATTTTTATGAGCTTCTGCTTTGATTATATCATTGGGACTATGTAACCAATTTCAAGGAACAATAAATTATTCTCATTGATTTATCTTATGTGTATATTTTAAAATTCAAGCCTAAGGACACTAAAGGGCAACACATTAACATTTTTGGTGGGCAATAAAGAATCTTTCACAGACATTGGACTGAGTTACTTATGGCTGTGTTGAATTTCCAAGCACATTACTCCTTGGTGATTTCTGGCACTTAATGTATTGACTTTCTGCTTGACCAACCTTACAGAATTCCACTTCACCTAGCACAATACTAGGTTACCACTGTTTAGTATAATTCCACATTCTTTTTAATATTACAAAGAAGGACAGACCAGGCAGCATGTACCTCATCATCAGATCCTATCTGCTAGACAGTGCATTCTTCAAATAGAATAAAACTCATTGTAATAGCTAATCATTGAAAATTGGGCTAATTGATAATGATATAGCACATTTCCTGAAAAGTGAGCTAGTTTGCTTATTAAACATGACTATCCAGCCAGTGACCCAAGGGGAAAAGCCAGCGTTACGAGTTGAACAGATGTCTGGGATCAAACTCTGGCTCTGTTCCTTGCAAGCTACTTGAACTTCCACAGGGCTAAACTCTGCTTTCTTTTTCTTCAAAATTATTATAATGCCACTTATCAAATATGAATCTTTAATGATGTTAAAACTTAGTTTGTATGAAAATACCTACCAAGATTATGAATGAATATTTTTGAAATTTATCCATATAAGTCTTTCAACAACATATGGGAAAAATTAATTATTTTAAATATGTAACAGGCATTTATAACCCAGCTTTTGGATGCTCTCATATCATGTTGCAGTGTCCGGGCTTGAATCGTGGCTGTGTTTCTGATCCCAGCCTCCCCCTAATGCATATCCTGAGAGGCAGTAGGTGATGTTTCAAGTGCTTGGGTCCCTGCTGCTGAAACGGGAGACCCAGCCTAAGTTCTTGTCTTAGCTTGAATCTCTCACTGCTCTTATGGCTATCTGGAGACTGAATCAGCACACAGAAGATTCTTTCTCTTGCTGCTCTATTTTTCAAAAAAGTAAAAAATAAAATTGTTATTCAATGTGCAATTGGCATGTAATTCAAGGGGAAATGAATGGTTTTTGGTTTGTTTTGTTTGTCTTATACTCTCTCCATTTTTCATTCTTTTTTTAAGATTTATTTATTTTTATTGGAAAGGCAGATATACAAAGAGGAGGAGAGACAGAGAGGAAGATCTTCCATCCGTTGGTTCACTCCCCAAGCAGCCGCAACGGCTGGAGCTGAGCCAATCTGAAGCCAGCAGCCAGGAGCTCCTTTGGGTCTCCCACGCGGGTGCAAGGTCCCAGAGCTTTGGGCCATCCTTGACTGCTTTCCCAGGCCACAAGCAGAGAGCTGGATGGGAAGTGGGGCTGCTGGGATTAGAACAAGTGCCCATATGGGATCCTGGTGAGTGCAAGGTAAGGACTTTAACCACTACTATGCTATCCGCTATCGTGCTGGGCCTTTATCTCCATTGTTTCAACTTGAGCAAGCAAGCCAGATCCTCTGAGACTACAGATGTGAACACCGGAGCCTAACATGTTTAGTATTATGCAAAGTGTTTTCTGCTTCTTTGTTGTTGTGACTGCTGATGATTTATTTTTAATATAAAGTGAACAGATTATATGCATTCCATAGGTATAATTCCAAGAGGAAAACCTCTCTTCCCTCACTCACCTGAATTCCCTAATCCTCTTCTTCTGTCCCTCCCCACTATTACAGTGTTTTCCGAGAAATAACTGGTGAAATGAGGAACATTCAGATACCATCTAGCTCACTTTCAGCAAAAGTTAACACAGGTAGACCTTATAAGCAGATATAAGCAAATAAATGTCTATAAAAATCAAGAAAATTTACCTTGGGGAATCAGTCTAAGGTATGAAATGTTTACTGAGAGTATTCACGTGATTTCCAAATAAACTACATGTTTTATATTACACAATTTAAATATGTGCTAATTAGTCCTTATTTTATTTAATAGTTTCATTAACTAATTTTATTAATCAAATGATTTACTCAAATAATTTTTTAAATTCAAAACAAAATTTTTTTGTTTTGCAGTGAAAATTAATACTTACAGATAGTTTATTAGTCATCTTTCTAATTTGACACTTTAAACTTGAATTATAGTGCTTAAAATTTTGAATTGTAGATTATTTTTTAATTTAAAAACTATTTGTCTTAGCATTTTGCTTTACTATTGTCAAATATGTTTAATTTCTATTGTTCTTGATTTTATTTATAAAGTTGACTATTCATCCTTCAAGTCCTATCAAGCCAAACCAAAGCTTCCAAAAGCCAGTGTTGTCAAGTTTCCCTTTCAATAAGACAATGTTAGTTCATAGTTCAGAAAAATGTAATTCTTCATTTTTATGTTAAAAAACCTGACCATATTAAAAAAATTGAGAAGCGACTATCTTCCATTGGCCAAAAGAGGAATAATTGACATAGGATATCATCATTTTGCAATCACTGCAGAAAAAAATATGAGTGTGTCTAAGGCAATGATCACTAATGTTTACTATGTTCATAAAGATGGACCAGCCCAAGAGCACTTAAACCTACCAGTCTTAGCACCACCCAAAGAGAAACAACAAAACTGAATAACATCTTCTGATATGACATAGTGGAACATTCATCACAAAACCTATGAAGTGTTCTTGAGATTAGGTCTAGCCAAAATCTGACCACATTTTACATCTCTTCTTTATAGGAATTACATGTTGGGGAAAAGGAGGAGGTACAACGTATGCTATGTGACAGTGTGGAGTTCATTCAGCATAATTAAGAATATGAACAACTTCACCGAACAAATAACCCAGTTTCTTCAACTACAAGGTTAAAATAGAAGTATTACAATTTAAAGATATTTAAGAACCAGTAACTCAATGCAATGTGTGAGCTTTGGATTCTGATTTAAACAAAAAATATAATTAAGCAAATTTGAATATCAAGTGAATATTTAATATTGCCCTATTGTGCTTCAGGTATGATTATGCTGTATGTCATAAAAGGAATATATCTATAAATACACATACATGAATGTTCAATGTTTTCAGATGAATGACAGCATGTCTAGGTTTTTCTTCAAAATAATCCTGAGAGATTTTTGGCGTAACAAGGGCATGATGAAGCAAGTTGATCTCTTATTGGTGATCATTTCTACATAATTAATAGATAAAGATGTGTTCATTATACTTTCCACTCAGTTTTCATTTGTGTTAGGAATTTAGTAAGACCAAAAAGAGACAAGTACCTAAAAAAGATTTTCCCTTTATCTCTTGTCTTCCCACAAATCATAACAGATCTCCAACTTAAATATATTAAAACTGAATTTTCCAGCATATGATCATATGCACATATGCTTGTGCCAAATACTGTGAAATAGGTATAATTATATGGCTTTTACTGTGTATTATATATTACTCAGGTGGCACTAGAGTTTTACATACTTATATAAATATTTCTCATCCTCTTTTGCTCACTTCCAATATCCCCCTCCATAAATGAGGTGAATGGATCATATTTGTCAAATCACCTGCCTTCCAATCACATCCAACCCCCAACTCAATACCAAAACTCCAAGTGAGTGCTAAGAGAGAAATGTTTTGTGGCAGGGTCAGACAAGACAGATGAAAAATATGGCTTGTGATGAAAAACTAACAGGTGCATGTTTTATTGGCATGATAAATATGGAAAAACCAGATGTGGAAACTTACATAACAACATGCTAAACTTTTTAAAGTTTATCTTTTCCTGAAGAACTTTCTTTTCTTCTAACTTTCATTCTTGTCATTCTAATTGAAACTTCTGCAAGGCTCTTAGGGATCAGGACAAAAAGAGTTTGTGGAGATTCTATTTTCATGGAACTTTTATAGAATCCTGCAAGGTGAACCTTGTTCAAGTGTGCAGGCCTTTTTTTGTTTATTGGAGAAAGTGGGGGTGGGGCAGAGAAGAAAGGCAAGAATCAGAGACAGCACCTCAGACTGCTCTGCAAAGTCAAATGTGTGAACCAATTAAAACAACCCTAGAGTAGAGGCCTTGACTCCCCTTCCTGGAAAGAAGGAATAGGGAGAAACAACATAAGTACTAATGATGAGTTATATTTGTTTTAAATTTCTATTGCTTATTTATTTTATTTGAAAGGCAGAAAGACAAAAAGAGATCTTCCATCTGCTGGTTCATCCTTCAAATACCTGAAATACTGCAGCCCAGGCCAATCCAAGACCCAAGGCCAGGGCTAGAAACTCAAACAAGGCTTCCAACAGGAATGACCAAGACTCAGCTACCTGAATCATCTCCTGCTGCCTTCCAGCACCTGCATAAACAAGAAAATTACAAGTAGGAGCTGATTCAGAATTTGAACCTAGGGGCTTCAACACAAGATGTAAGTTGCATCTTAAATGTTAGCGCCAAATGCCGACCCTGATTGTTAGTTGTTTGTGCCAAGAATCCTTGCCCTCATTTCCAGGAAACTCTCAGTAGCACAAAGAGTCAATTAATTTTCCATTCTACAATGCATAGAGATTATAAAAAGACATAATAACTTTTTAACAAATTCAGTAAATGTAAGAAACAGCTCTTAATTTCTTCTGCAAAGCTGTAAGTACAGAGTTGTGAACACCCTGGAGAACCCTTAAGGCCAACAGGGCTTAGAGTGCTTTTCCTCCCGGCTCATAGCAGAGTGCCTGGCACATTGTTGCTCAGTAAAAAGTAGAGTAAATGAACTAAGCAGAAAGAATGATGGAATTTTAAATCCTCTCTGTAGACTGTGTCAAGAAAACATTTGTGTTAGAGAAAATGAAATCAGTATATGAGAGGGTCATCTGTACTCCCACATTAATAGTAGCTCAATTTTCAAGAGCTAAGATATGGAATCAACTCTGGTGTCTGGCAATGGATAACCATATATATATAATGGAATAATACTTAACCATAATAATACTTAACCATAAAAAAGTGAGATTCTGTCTTTTGCAACAAAATGGATCCAGCCAGAAACCATTATGCTTAGTGAAATGAGCCAGTCACAAAAAGACAAATAGCATAGGGTTTCCCTCATCTGTGGCACCTAAACTTAGGAGTACAAGAAAAGGAATGTATATGAGAAAAAAATGAGATTCTGACATTTGATTATTGTTACAGCCTTTGACTATACTCTTGAATGATAGTGGTAGCTTTTTTAAAATTTTTTTTTCTATTTGCTATTTGTTGAGTTCCTTACCTAAGGGAGCATTAAGCCTATGATTGTGAAGCCAACTAAAATCATGTCACTGCAAACATTTTTAAGAACAAGTCAAGTGGATGGATGGGGCTCATGAGCAGTGGTGGGGAGGGGTTTCTGTGTTCCTGTATCTCTATTGTGAAATGTATGAAATTTGTTCACCTTATATAAGCAAAATGATTTTTAACTTTGTGTAACGATACCTGCTCCACACATTTAGAAAACAGCCTTTCAAAGCTCATTCCATTGCTCATCAAGACTATTTATACTCCACTCTAATTCTTCCTCTTCTCCTACCTGGAGAATAAAATTGCATTGGACACAGTGACAAATTTTAGGAGCCAATTCAGCTTAGACCATGTTACTCAATTGTTTGGTAAAATACAGTCTAGATGTTACTGTGCATGTTATTTTGATATTAGATTTGCATGTAAATCAGTAGACTTGGGAGAAAGCTCATGATTCATTTCCATAATATGAATGGGCCCCACCCAATCAATTAAAGGCCTTAAGAGATAAAAAGATTGGCATTCCCTAGGAAGAAGGAAATTTTGCCTCCAAACTAACTCTCAACTCAAGCCATGATATACACTTGCTGTAGGACTCAACCTGCGGATTTCAGACTCCCCAGTTTCCACTATCACATATGCTAGTTTCTTGCATTAAATCCACCACCTCCCTCCACTCCCTGCTCTCTTTCTCTCTCTCTCACTCTCTGCCCTGCCCCACCCACTCACTCTCTCTCTCACACACACACACACACTCCACTTCACTACTCAAATACCTCAGTGTTTTATTATTAATTACAGAATAAATGTGCTGTTTTTTCTCACCAACAAATCAGATTTTATTCCCATATCCCTAAGTACATCCCTTCCTCAAGAGCTAGCTTTTCTCCACAAAGCTCTACAGCTGTTTCAGACTGTACTGCTTTGACACTGAAAATCTGTTGCATTTACAGCCATACATAGCTTATAATAGAAAGAAGTTTTAAGAAATGTATTGCTAGGTGATTTTATTATTACATGAGCATTGTAGAGTACACTTACATAAATGAAAACAGCTACTACGTTTTTTTTATTCATTAATTACATTGTATTACATGACACAATTTCATAGGTACTGGGATTCTCCCCCCTTCACCCCAAACCCTTCCCCCATGGTGAATTCCTTCACCATGATGCATAACCACAGCTCAGGTTCCGTTGGGATTCCCTAATTACAAGCTCACACCATACAGAGTCCAGCATCCCACTGTCCAGTCAAGTTCAACGGCCTCTTAGGAGGTCCTCTCAGGTTTGAAGGCAGAGCCAGCAGAGCGTCACCTCTATCAATTAGAAGCTCCAACATATCATCAGCAACAGTCCAGGTACGATGAGGCTGGTGCAGAGTCCACTGATTGACATAGTCTATCTTAGAGTTTCCCCTTGTCCAGTATTTCACTGCCAACATATAGCTGAGGTGGTTGATTGATCTACTCCATCTTCCATCTTTTCTTGGTTAATGTTTTGATTCCTCCATTTTGTTCAGGGGAATCCCCAAAGAAACTTTGAGGCATTCCCAGTCCAGGCTCCTACATGTACTACTAGTAAGCACAGTGCCCGCAACAGTCCATCATTCCAATCAGCTGGTGGTTGTAAACCTTGGGTTGGATCTATTCTGAGCCCCGACCTCCATTGGAACCAATGAGCATTGTAGCTCTCCCCTGCTCTGCCCATCACACACTAGGCCCTCACCTAAACCAGTGGGAGGTGTGCTGGTTGGGTGCTGCATTCCCTACTGGCACAGGCCATTTTGCCTTGGCATTTTGTGTTTTGTACTATTTTTTTATCGCAACCAAACCTGGCCAGGCCCCCACACAGTTCCAGCACTCGGACTTGCCAGTGGATGACGTAAACTGACTCAGCCTGCTCTGCCCCAACCCGAGCCAAATGTATGCCAGTGGGTCACTTTCCAAAGTCTCTTCTGGGTTGTTTACCTCCATGCTTCCTGCATTTATTTCTAGGGTCAGTGTCCTGTCAGAGGAGCTGTTCAGATTCCTCCATCAGACCCCTTCCTGATGTCAGGCTTCATGCATATCAGCAGGTCCTTCGGCCAGCACTGCTCTTCAACCCATTCTGGTTCCTGCTGTTGAGAGTTTCAGCCCAGCCACAGCTCGTCCATACCCACATATATCTCATATATGGCTAAGTTGGGGTTGAAACCTAGCCGAGCCCGTCCCACATCTACCCTGGTCCTCCGGAGCACCAAACTGTGTTGCAGTCTAACCCGGCATGGTGCATCAAGTCCAAATCCATATTTGTGCCAAGGGATTACAACTGTGACCCGACCAGAACTCAGCCCCCTTCCAGTTCCTGCTCCCCTTAGTGGTAAGCTCCACCCAGCCAAGGCCTCCCCCAAGCTCCGCAACCAGGCCTGTTCCCAGCCAGTGTTAAGTATGCCAGAGGTTGCTCTGGGTCAGCCCAGCGTGCCCCATAGATTGTCATGCCTCCTGCATAGACTCCACCAGTCCTTCTAAGCCATCCAGTGGGGTCAGAGTTTCCAGGGGATTGGTTCACACATACCTCACACATTCTAGCCCCGAGTATGGTTCTCGAATGCCAGTCAATGTCATAGTCCTGCCTTCTGTGACCCCTCTGCTGATCCCTCATCCTATCAGGTAATGGGGTATCCTGCTGGACAAGCCCAGAATTTTGCCTTTTGAATGAACTAGTGTTGGCAATCTGCACTATAAAGTGACTACAGGTTCTTCAGAGGAAGATTAACTGCCATTGAGAATCTTAAGGACTAATACACATTCTCAGAGAACTGTGGGTTCAGCATGGAGCGACTCATGTAGCATATCAAAGAACCCAAATTCCAGAACTTCCTGGCCGGGCAACCAGCAGGCGAAGCCTGGCGCCAAATGGTGCACTGGCCACCCGAGAGCCGCCCACCCCATGTACGTACGTATGTGGTGGTAAGCTTGGCTGTGCTAGGCTGGAATCGTGGCGGAGGACCTGAGCCATGCTGCCCGGAGGTTGAGATGCTCAGGCCCCGGCCGGATCCTCCTAGCTCCTCCCCCACTCCAGCCGCATGGCGCGCTGAGGAGTTCCAGATCCGCTTCTCAGAGTTCTGGGACAACCCTCCCACTCCCCAAAGAGGGCCATCAAACCAGGACCCCGGCAAATCAGGAAGCCCCCTGAGAGCCGCTCACCCCATGTACATACGTACGTGGTGGTAAGCTTGACAGCTACTACATTTTACAGGACCCTCTTAGTATGTGTTTAGATAAAAACAGCTATGTAGCACATGACCGTATATTAAAGGGCATATAATTACATATTGTCAAGCATGTTTAAGGTGTGCATGTATATGTTGAATATCAGTAAGCCATAAATTCCTTGAGGATAAGAGCCTCTATAAAAAAATAGACCCATTTTAAGAATCAGCATAGGGCTGAGTGTTTAGCCTTGTGGTTAACATGTTTCCATCCTAAACTGGAGAACTTGAACTCAACTCTCAATTCCAGCTGCTGACTCCAGCTTCCATATAAAAAAAACCCTGGAAGTAGTGGTGGCACTCAAATAACTATGTTCCTGAAATCCATATGGCAAATTTGTTCCCAGCTCCCAGGTTTATGCCCATCCCAGCTCCAACACTGCCTTAGCTATGTGGGCGTTTGGAGATTAAACCAGTATATTATAGCACTCTCTCACTCTTTCTCTCAAAGAAGCAAGCAAAATTTTTCTCATACAATTCTTCTTAACCCTGCTCTGCCACTTACTAGTGCAGTGTCCTTAGATAATATATTTTAAATCAGTTTCAGTCATGTAGAAATATCATACATATCCTAAAGATCTCTCAAAGATGCTAAGAGTCTGATTAGGTTTTTAAAATCACTGAAGTTCTTTACTCAACAAAAAATACCGTATTACTATTACTAGTAGCAATGTATATGCTAATAATTGCTTTAGTATGTCTACATATATTTATATAATCATATATATGAATATATATAAATATATTATACATTTTTACATATGTGCACATATACACATTATATGGAATATATTGTATTCTATACAGTAACCTATCTGGAAGCTAACGTAAAATTGTTCACATGATAGTTTATTTTTTAGCATAGTGACTTGATAACATCATCACCAGCTAAAGTTTAAGCCACAGAAGGTCAGAGGCTAGCACTTCACCTGACAGAAGATTCTTGATAAGTGAGGAATAAACAAATCAAAGAATACAAATGAGAAGAGTTTGGTCTACTAGAGTATCTGTAAATGTTCTGAATCCATAAATGTGACAAGACTGATTCTGAACTTATAGATGCTGTGGAATTCTATGGTCTAACTACCCAAGATCCTAACATAACATTTCACAATAAGAAAACGCATGTCACATTGAGAAATACAGAACGGAAATTGTCACTGCCCTCACTTCTTTGAGAGAACAATGACAGATTATGTGCTACATTCTAAATAGAAAATTGTATCAATAGGCCAAGATTCCTGTGGGAGAAAGGATGACAAAGCATAGTGTCAACATGGCTTTCATCTTCAGACTCAGATTAAAGGTCAAGAGCATACAAGTTGTGCTCAATGTGCTCTATGACAATGGAACTGGATGCTGTCACTGACGAGACATACAGCTCCTCCACCATTCTCATCAGAATGCCCCCTTGTGCCATATAATTCAAGTCAAATACAAACTTGAAAATGGCAGCAACATGGCCCTTGAGTCACACCATCTGATCTCATTTAAGTCACTAGAACTAGAAATGAGACTATTGTGCCAGACATACACAAAAAGATAGAAGAGTACAGGAAGATTTCAAACAGTTCTAAATCGCAAGCTGAGAGGGGGTAGAAGTCCCTTTACAGCTACATAAGAACTCCCAGTAAAACAAATAGCTGCTCTTTGATGGGAATTAGTGCTAAATTAGTGCTAAATCCTAGAAGTTAAAAGCTTCCACATATAGTCTATGCTCTCCAGAAGATTATAAGGGACAATGAAACTATGTTGATTAAAAATGCTGAGTGTCAGGTAGGGGAGCTCAGCAATGTAGATGGTTGAGTTAGGACATCTAGCAATGGTGACACCAGGGGCATTCTCTCAAGCCTTTCAAAGAATGGTTACTGTCAAGACCTCAGTGAAACTCCTTAATGATGACCACAATACTAAAATCATAGACTTTTTATATTTGTATGTGTGGGATATCACCCCTGGATCTCTGGCTGCTTGCCCTGTGTGGGAGGTCACAGGTCACATGGCACACTGTGTTCCTGGGGGAACCCTCTGACAATGGTTTCAGGTAACTGATACCTCGACCTGGCCTGTTCGCTGGTCATGCAGGGGAGAGCAGTGGGCTGTACCCTAATCTCTTTTTCTCTGTTTTTGGACAAGTTGTGCTGGTATTTCCTTGATAAGCAACTCTAAGAAGTGAAATGCCACTCACAGCCTACCTGCTAGCCACATACAGTAAACATGACTGAAGCATGCCTTTCAGCCTGTGTGTTGTACATGACTCATGGTCTACCTGCTTGTGACCTGAAGGTGTACTTGCTAGCTGTGCATGTTGAACATGACCTGTGACTTAACTGGAGAGTCCAGAGAGATAGACATGCCTTCTAGCCAATTATAGTGTTATTGTTGGATAGAAGGACTGTCAGGAAGGACTTTCTGCCTTACCCTTTCTAAACTATGTAAGCTTGTGCTTGCATTACAATAAACAGACATGCTGGACTAGACTGTATCCTATGGTCCTTGTGGCCAGAGGACATCATTGTCTCACCCCTTCAGTGGTTTCAATGACCTGCTGTGATGAAAACACCCTGAGATTTATGGTTGCTTATTGACTTTGTATTTTAATTTGGAAAGCATATAGGGAGTGCCAAGCACCATGCTAAAGAACCCCAAACATGTTTGTTTATGCATGTGAATCTGCATATGACTCACAGTCTCCTGTGGGGAGCCGCCTACCCCACACGGATGAGGGATTTCAAGATGGCGGCTGGTCGAGTGCCAGGAGGCGGGATTTGTCCCGCCAGTAGGCAGGCAGGAAGTCACAGGGATAGGCTAATTCTCCCTCGCTGCAATTGCTGGCCTATCAGATAGTGCCCCGTGGACCACGGGGAGAAGTGATTGTTGGAGAACTGTTTATAAGCAGCCTGCTTTCGGCAATAAAGCCTTTTTGGTTCGCCCTCTCCTTTTGGTTCATCTTTTTGGTTCGTCTCGCACCTTTTCGTTTGCCTTCCCTTTTTTCATTCATTTGTGTGTGTTCATTCAGTGTGTGTGTGCCAGTTAAAGTGGCAGTTCCTGTTTTTACCAGGCCCTAGAAATTCCTCGTCATTTTAGTGTAGCTGCAGGGCAGCGGCAGTCTCCATTACCAAAGTTACAGGTCAGTCAAGGAAATCTGCCAGAGAACCATTCATTAGATTTATAGGAAGATAACTAATTAAGAGAGGACTTTGGGAAGTCTTGCCAGTGTGGAGTCATGGTCAGTTGCAATCCTATCAGAGCCCTCTGTGAGTAGATGATATAAAATGCACAGGCAAGGAACTCCTTAATCCTCAGGTTTAGATAACACATCAAAGAGAGGTGCTTCTCATAGGCAGAAGTGCAGGAACTCCCATAGCCTCACATCATCTCCCTTTTGCTGATGATATGTAAATTCATCAAACCCTCTCCCCTTATGCCTATCTGACCCTCAGTCTTTCAAAGTCTTCTGACCATCAGTCAGTAGTCCACATGTATGATTATCAGCTCTGTGTACCAAGTCCATATATACTAGACAGCAAACAGAAACCTATCATGAACAAATAACCAATTAAGTAAATAAAATTATGTCTAACTGTGTCATAAAACAACTTTTTAAAAATGTCTAAATGATTTTATAGTATAACTGATTTGAGACTCACATCAAGACTTAGACAATAGATTCTTGGCTGCCTTGTATAGGTAAGAAAATTGTGGCCCCACGGATTATGTAATTGTCCACAGTCATTCAAGTTGATAGCAAAGCTGGGATTCATTCCACATCTCACCTAGCACAAGTTCAGCATGTGCTCATGAGGATACTCTAAGCTTCAGTAAACATGCCAACAACTTCTCTTGTGACTTTTCCCTGGAACATTGGTCTGATTATTGGTGTCTTAGATTGCTTGAGTTTCCTTTAAAAAAAAAATAACATAGACTTGGTAGCTTCAACAATGAAATAATTTTTTCTCACAGTCCTGGAGGCTGAGAAATCCAAGATTGAAGTGCCACCAAGGGCTCTCTTCTTGACCACTAGACAGCAACCTTCTCACTTTGTTGTCACAGTATAGAGATAGGGTGTCTTTTGCTGTTGTTGCTGTTTTTTCTCATTAAACTTTGTTTTAATGGACTCACAAACTTTGACAGATTTTTGACCAAACTGTTTCCAGTTAAAAAGTACTGATTTTAAAAAATATTAACTTCAAACTGCCACACCAAAAAAAAAAAAAAAAAAAAAAAAAAAAAAAAAAAAAAAAAAAAAAAGAAGAAAGAAAGAAAAAGTATTCTCCTTTCCTTCTGGAGGTTTTATAATGCATTGTTATCATTAACCAGTCTTTTACCACTAAACTTAAATGATCAATGAAGATAAAACAATCTTGAGACCATTCTTCCACGACTGGAAGGCAGAAGGTGGCAGAATTAGGGATAATATTCATTTAGCCTTCTGAGCTTCCTGGGCAGACTTGGTAACCTTGCTGACTCCAGCAGGCTTCTTGTTCATTGCTTTGATGATACCCATGGCGACTGTTTCATATCCTGGACAGCAAAACAACCCAGAGGAGGATAGTCAGAGAAGCTTTCGACTCACATGGGCTTGCCAGGGACCATGTGAACAATGGCAGCATCACCAGATTTCAGAAATTTAGGGCCATCTTCCAGCATCTTTCCAGAATGACGATCGTTCTTTTCCTTCAGCTCAGCAAACTTGCAAGTGGTGCGAGTTGTGTGACAAGCCGGCACAGGGGCTTACCCAACACTGATTTGACCTGGATGGTTTGGGATGATTCCCTGAGCAGTGAAGCCAGGGGCTTCCATTGGTGGATGACTTTTGCTGTCACCAGCAACCTTGCCATGACAAACATAGTTGGCTGACATGTTCTTGAAATTGAATCACACGTTTTAACCAGAAAAAGCTTCACTCAAAGTTTTGTGGTACATTTCAAAGACTTGAATTCAGTTGTAACATTATCTACAGCAAAAGTTACCATCATCCCAGTTAACAGAACATCAATCTGCACTTGGCCCACAGGGACAGTACCAAATTTTGTAGACATCCTGCAAGGGTAGACACAGGAGTTTGATGGTCAGTCTAGTTGGTTGGAAGTTGCAATCCAGGACTTCCATCAGTGTGGTTCCACTGGCATTGCTGTTTTGGCAAATGACTTTCCATCCCTTGAACCTGGGCATATTAGCACTTGGCTCCAGACTGTTGTCATCATTCCAACCAGAAATTGGCACAAATGCTACTGTGTCAGGGTTGTAGCCAATTTTCTTAATGTAGGTGCTGACTTCCTTAATGATTTCCTCTTATATCTTCTGGCTGTAGGGCAGCTCAGTGGAATCCATTTTGTTAACACCAACAATTAGTTGTTTCACACCCAGCATGTAAGCCAGAAGAGCATGCTCACAGTCTGTCCATTTTTGAAGATACCAGCTTTGAATTCCCCACCACCACCAGCAACAATCAGGACAGCACAGTCAGCCTAAGATGTGCCTGTAATCATGTTTCAGCTAACATCTCTGTGTCCTAGGGCATCAATGATACTCACAGTTAGAGTCTTGCTGTTATGAACTCATTTTACCTTAGTTATATCCAAAAGAACCTACCTTCAAATAGAGTCACATGTGGGTTAAGCTTCAACATAGCAATTGGAGGTGGTTGAGACACACAATTCATTTTGTAACAGCTGGCTCTTTACAAAATCACAAAATCCTTTAAAACCAGCTGACTGGTCCCAAGAACAGTCTCCTTCAATCTGGTCTGGCTTTCTGCCCTTTTTGTATCAAGACTACTCCCTTGTGATTCTGTATTTACAGAGCCAGTGTTTGTAATACCATATTCTAAGAACAGATAGGAGAATTTGATGGTAAGCTAAGCAGATGTATTTTTATCCCATCTCTCCTGAGATTCACATATGCTTACAGTCAAGGGGAAAGTAACAAATAAAGGTGAGAGGCCATAAGGAAATGAGAGATTTTGCAAATGTTCTGGAAGTTGAAGATTTTGAGACAATGCAGAAGCTGCAGCCTTCTTGATATGAAGGTCACAGTAACCAACAAGGCAGTTGACCTGCCCAGTAGAATCCTCATGTACAAATGTGACCACTAAATTGGAGAATAGAAAAAAAGAGGGGTATAGCAAAAAAGGGAATTTCTCACCTCACTCCCCCATCTGTGTACACAGAATGATTGGAAGACATAAGAATACATCCAGTTTTAATAAAACACGAAGCCATACTCTAAATCCATGGGAAATTTTTCTAAACAGATTTAGGGTGGCTGATGTAATTTTAACTGGACCAGAAATTTTGTAGCATTTTGGCTCCATTGTTTGACATCAGCAGTCACATATACAGAGCTCCCAGCCAGCCTTTGTGCGGACTTTCTTAAATATGAGTTTCAAAAGCCAAGGCATTTGAGAAAATGCAAAAACATGAAGACGAAACACCATGACATGAAAACTATGAAGAAAAGAGAGAGAATGCAGAAGAATTCTAAAAGCTAAGAGAAAGTTTTGCAATAGCTGAATTTTGACTTCAGAGATTTGGTATCACAACTATCTTTGCTGGGGCTGCTCTAACAGAATACTGTAAAATATAAGGGGGAACTAATTGGAATTTCTCAAAGCTTTGGACAATACAAATTCAAAGTAAGATGCAAACATTGTCTAGTTATCATCAAGACCCCATTGCCAATTTTCGAATTGGTGAGTTCTTTGTATATTCATGTAGTAGAAAGGCAAGGAGATAGAGAGAGAATGCCAATTATGGCTTCTCTTTCAAGAGTAATAATATTATCAGGAAGAATCCCTTCACATTATCTAATTTCTTCTAAGGTCCATCATCAAATATTATCACATTGGATTAAAATTATAACATGAACTGGAGCACAGGGTACATAACAATGGCATTCAAAACTGCATTGCCTTTACAAAACAAAAATAAGCGTATTTAGAAAAGGAATAAGGAGGAGCTTTTGGAAACTGAAACTATAACTGTTAGAGCACAAATGCCTGCCATAATTTATATTTTATTGTATTTTGTTTTCTTGATGTATTTTTTTCTGAAATCATGTTACTTACTTATTTACTTCTCTATTTTCTACATCTCCACTAAATTACAAAGTGATCAACAAGCATTTCTGGAATTAAGTTAAAACAAAAAAGGATATTATTAAAGAAATGTAAGAGTCAAGGAATAGTCAATATCTGAGTATTAAGAATTTCAGAAGGGCCTAGTGCAGTAACCTAGCAGCTGAAGTCCTCTCCTTGTTCATGCCAGGATCCCAGAATCCCGTATGGGTGTCGTTTCATGTCCCAGCCATCCACCCATCCAGCTCTCTGCTTGTGGCCTGGGAAAGCAGCTGAGGAGATTCCACATCCTTGGGACTCTGCACCCACGTGGAAGAACTTGAAGTTTCTGGCTCCTGGCTTCAGATTGGCTCAGCTCCAGCCATTGTGGTCACTTGGTGAGTGAACTAGCAGAAGGAAGATCATTCTCTTTGTCTCTCCTTCTCTTTGTATAACTGCCTTTTCATTAAAAATAAATAAATCTTTAAGAAAAAAACTTTTAAAAGAATTTCAGAAAAAGTCACTAGAGAAAGCAAAGTTTCAATGAAACAATTCTATGTGTATCTTCCAAGAAAGTACTATGGCCAAGGTGAGTGAGAAAAAGGCCAATTATTGTGGAATTCCAGACTAATAATAAAGAGGACATGCTAAAAGCAACACATGGAGAAGGAGTGAAGAAAAGAACATTCATAAAGGAACGACAAGCAGAAGAGTATCAGACTTTTCATCAGCTGTGACCAAATCACTCTCAGACAGCCTTGAAGCACTGAATCTAACTCTGAATCTAATAGCGGTGAATAATTTTGATTGAATTAAGCCAATCAAGATCAACTGCAATAAATTCTATTGAGGTCGATCCTTCCCAAAATGCATAGCTAGCACACAACGTAAGGTGGGAAGAATAAATATTCGTCTGAACAATAATCACATTATAACAAAAAAATTAAAAGAAGTGTGGGGAACAGAGAATGATGCACCCAAAACCAGAACAAAGATGGCAAGTTACATGCTAGTGTCTTTACAACAGACTTGTAAAATATGAAGTGCACAGTGCAACATAGCCTGGGTGGTTCTAGAAAGAAGCACTATAAGAATAGGAATACTTTGACAGAACAGAGGGTCCATCAGAGATAGTGGAAGAACTTATAAGTATGACAAATAACTTAGACCGATGATAAGGCAGACATTGTAACAGGTGGAATTTTGAAAGAGTCAAAAACTTTTACAACAAAGAAATGAAATCATTGCACACTGCTGTATTATTCACCATAAGTCAACATATGGCCATCACAACCTAACTGCTTCAAGGTGACCTTAAGCATTCAGACTCATTCTATAGATTATACATGAGAATAATGTTTGCTGTTGAACAGAGTATGAATTGTTATTGACTCTGACAATCTAAAAATAAAATCTCAAGATCCAGATGAAAGGGAGAAAACAGGCCTTAAAAAAGGTGAGGAGGTATTGGTATCCTTATAAATTTGAAAGTTAAGAAAATTACAATTAGTTGAACAACAAGCTTTAATCAACAGAGGAACTAGAATAATATATTTATTTAGGAAAAATAAGGAATAGAGAGGGAGCTGTATGTGAGCTAAATACTCAATCATGTTGGGGGAATCAAGAGGAAACATCCAAATTAGATACAATATCAAGAAACAAGCACATAAACATACTTTAAAAACATGAAGGTTATTGCTAGAAAACAAAAACTGAAATCCTCAAAAGTGACATCTTCAGGTGTGATGAACATGGAATTTAACATTGCAACCAAGATATTTTGTAGTAAAATAATAATACTTAGTAACACGTAATAATACAAGGCAACTTGTCCTGGACCAGATATAAACAAGGACTGTCCAATATATGAAGTTATACTTGTTAAAAGGAGCTATTTTCAAAATCTGTCTATTCACAAGAACCATTAGGGCTGTCCCAGGAAAGCCATGGCTGAGAGTGCAGGGGATTTTCTTAGACTGTGATAGTTTAAACAAATATGTTTTATCCTCTGATGACCACCAAAGTCACTCCAGAAGTACTGGCATGGTATAGTCTAGTGGCCAAAATCCTCAGCTTGCATGCACCAGGATCCCATATGGGTGCTGGTTTGTATACTAGGTGCTCCATGTCCCTTACTGCGTCCTGTTTGTGGCCTGGAAAAAGAGTAGAGGAAGCACCAAAGCCTTGGGATCCTGAATCTGCACAGGAGACCCGGAAAAAGCTCCTAGCTCCTGGTTTCTGATTGGCTCAACTCTGACTTTTGTGGCTACTTGGTGAGTGAACCAGCGGATGGAAAATCTGTTTCTTCTTCTCTTTGTGTATCTAACTTTCCAATAAAAAATAAATGTTTTTTTTAAATAGAAAGGAATAAATCATTTCAGAAAATAATAAAATAATAAATGTAGTGCAGAAAGTCCCCTAGGAGAAACAGAGCCAATTCTGCCAGGAACTTCCTTCTGCATCAGGACAATTTCCCATGGAGTTTTTAGCTTCTCCTCTGATTGTTTCTTCCTCCCTTTTCATCCAACTCCAATATGGTTGATTTCAACTTCACAATATGAGTCATGCTTAGTGTGTTCACTACCCCATGTGAGAGTGTAGTCAAAAGCAACCCTAGAATTGGAATCTTACAGTGTCACATCTTATCACTGGTGGTGTTTTACAAACCCTAGTGGAACATGCTCAATTTAGGCAGTGCACCGACTTCTTGGACAGATAAACACTATAATTAATCTAAATGCTTGTAGTAGTGAGATTTAAGGCTTCCAGAAAAAGTAGGTAATTCTGACATTATTGTGGACACAACAAAAGCTACAATTTGAGCATATGATATGCTTCTGACATATTTACATTTTAAGTGCAGTATTTCATGGTTTCAAACTTTTGATACACTGGTTCCAACACAAATAATTTTGAGTTAGCTAACTTACTTCTTCCAGCATTATTGAAGTCTGTTACTTATGTTTAATATCTGTTCTAACAGGCATGTTTTTGTTCACATTTACCTAATGATTAGTGAGTCTCAGCACCTTTACATTATTTGTGTAATCCTCTGGGAAAATGTCTTTACATATCCATTGTCCATTTTTCAGTTGGGCTCCTTCTTGATATTCAATTCAATGAATTTCTGATATATTTTGAATATACATATGTGTGTGTATATATTTTCTATCAAATCTGTAGTTTATAAAGAATTTCTCCCATTCCGTAGATGTCAGTTTACTTTTTCCTTTGTTATATGCAAGCTTGCAGTTTGGTATAGTCTCATTGGTTTATTTTTTCATTTACATCCTATGCTTTTAGTGTCATTGTGATAACTAGTTTTTCAAGAGGAAAATTTGCAACAAGTTTACTCACTTCTAAGTTGGAATTATGAAAAAACACTAAAGCAACCAAAAGCAGACATTTCGGAGATATGAACTCACTATCATGATGAATTCTGAAAACTTGAAAAGCTATCTATGCTAAGTCCAATCCAATCAGCTGTGTGAAAAAAGCAACAAAGAGGTAGACCGTGTGTAGCCAGGAGATCTAACAGTCACCCACATTCTTTCAAGTGTTTCCAGGGGCTGACATGAAGCTCCTGATTTTACAAATAGTAAAATCATGAGCTCGCTTGGCCTGAATTTCCAGCTTGACAGTAAGGAATCAGCACTTTGGAGCAAATGCTATCCTGACTGGTCTGAGGAGCTCTGATTAAAGGACTCCTTTTCCTGTACACCGCATCTGATCCTGCTAGTTCAGAGACCAATATGAGATCCATGAGATCTGACAGTCCTGATTTCTCTAAGAAACAGTGTCCTTGCCTACAAAGAAAGATCGCAGCAGCTCCTCTGTCCTGGGCTTATTGTGACTGCCAATTGAGGTTCACAGATTCAGCCACTTATTTAGCACTGAACACAAAGTGTTCAAGAAATAGTTCTTAGTTCTTTACTTAATATTAATGATAACAGGTTATGTGGTAATATGCCTTTCTTGAACTTCTACTGGCTGAGTCATTGTCTATTCTGTACCATCACAGATGAGAACTGTTGCTGTTGCAAAAAAGAAAAAAAAAAAAAAAGGAAAAAAAGCCCTTTTAAAGTCTGAGGTCAGATGCAGGGTAAATAGTTAATGAGTCAAACTGCCTTAGCTACGGGGCTTGATGTCGTATCTTCAATAAGCTATTTTTTGTCAGTTTTGGGACCTTAGGTGAGTTTTAATTTTCTCTGAAATTAGTATTTCTCACCTGAAAACCAAAAGTAATTACATATACTCCACAAGTTGGTTCTAAGAGAAAATGATGTGGAGCCAGTGTGGTAGTCCATCAGGTCAAGTAACTAGCTGGGATGCCAGCATTCCATGTGCGGACTGTTGCAAGGCCTGTCTGCTCTACTGCTATTCCAGCTCCTACTAACTATCTTGGGAAAACAGTAGAAGATAACCCAACTACTTGGACTCCTGCCACTCATCTGAGCCCCAAAAGTGAAGTTTTAAGTTCCTGCTGTTAGCCTGGCCCATGCAGTTCCATTGAAATCATGTATGATGTGTCAAAATTCTGAAGCCCAGGCCTCACCAACAAAGATAGTTTCAGTTGATCTGGGATTGTTTTTTGTTTTTTGTTTGTTGGGTTGGTTTTTGTTTTGTTTTTTACATTTCCCATGAGATTCTGATTTTCAGCCAAAGATGATAATGCCTGATCATTGTCTATTTGCATCCAACAAAACCAGGATGAAGAATAGGCTGGGGAGGAGGGAGCATAATTCTCCAAGAGATTGCCCCCCCAATAACTGTTTCTAGCTGTCAAAATCAAACTCTATTTAAAGAATATTATATCCCCCAGTGTAAGCAGCATATTTATGACCATTTCCTCTGTTCATTCTAGCTCTGAGTCTTTGCTGAGTGCTATGGAATAGCTGTTATGCTTCTCTCCAGGTGGGTAAAATGATTCTGAAATATAATTTTGAGAGTACAATAAGGCAGACTACATTATATATGTATAAATTAGTAGCCGTCATAATAATAATGAGACTTCAGAAAGCACTTACTAAAAATGGCTTGACTTTCAAAGAGGCTGAAATAGTTTAATTTAAGGGTATATTACCAGTCTAGTGTGGTGATCTGCTCATGTGGCTTCTATTGATGATAGTGCTACTTGGGAGTTCTTATTCTGTAGGCGTGATAATCAAACACTACATTTAAAGGGTGACTTAAATATTGGCCTGCACATCAGTTGGGCAACATTCTCTTTCCAAGAATTATTCATCCGCATTACGATGCTGAAGAACTAGAAATCAAGAAATTTTTGATCTCTCTAAATTCAAGTCAACGGTCTTTGCCCTTTCTGCCTTTGTCCTATTCTGCTTGTTCAAGAGAACAAGTTATAAGAATGGTGGGCATTTTTTTGTAGGTTTAATATATTGTGTTACTTGGATTCATTATGGTGCAAGAAAAAAAAATGCTCACGGTGCCTTAAGTGCTGTGAGTAAGGTGGGAGCAGAACCTTTTGCATTGTTACAGCTAACAGGTCAGGAAGCTGCCTAGCCCAGTTTTTAAAAAGAGCCACAGCAAGCTCAGCAACCAGGTGCTGTGGGAAGGCAAGAGAAAATGGAGCAGGCCTTGCTGAGCCTGGTGAGCCAGGTGGGCCTGGTGAGCAGAATCACTCAGAATCCAGTACTGCCCTAGAGCTCGGGACTTTTCTTGAGGGTTCATTCTGGTAAGATTCTGTAGTCAGAAGTCTTATTAGGACTGAGAAAACGCACTCCCTCATGCTGCTCTCAGCAAAAGAACTGCCTACAATGAGATACATGTGCACTGCCATGGAAAAGCTATGCCAAATGGTGGCTGCTTTAGCAATCAGCTTTCACATCAACCCCTCAGGGACCTCTGCTTTTTCTTCAGGACTGTTGCATTCTCCTTTCATCACTGACTTGCCAATCCAACCAAAAATAAGCTGGTCTGATTGATTAGGATACTATATTCTCAGTCATTGGACTGAAATCTTTACATCAAGGAATTCTGTGAATTGCCAGCCAACCTGCAGATGAATTTCCTCGTCCAATTTCATGGCTTTCTCTGCTCCATGAATTTGGATTTGTGATGAGTTAGATGGGTAGTAGGCAGTTAGGTCAGGCTCCTCTCAGACTGAGAAAATAGCAATGTCCCTTTAAGAAAGGACAAAGTACTTGCCTCCCCTCTCTGCCTCTCTGTAAAAATATGCCTTTCCAATAAAAATAAATAACTCTTTAAAATGTAATAAAATATTAATTAAAGACCCAGAACTGGCAAGTTCTGCTGAGCAACTTCTTCTTTGAAGCTCCAACTGTTTTCACTTTGGTTTAATCCTGGTTTTGTTCCTGCCCACGTGGAAGTTTTCAACACAAGAACTGAGATCATCTTCATCATCCTATATCAGCATGGTACTGTGACTCAGATGCAGCTCAAATTCAACTAGAACCAGTGTCAAATAACCTTGCTGGATGAATAAGTAAATTGCTTCAACTTCTATTTTTCAGAGAGCACCACTCACTCCAACAGCAATTCTCTATTCTCTCTCTCTCTCTCTCTCTCTCTCTCTCTCTCTCTCTCTCTCTCTCTCTCTCTTTTTCTGTGTGTGTGTGTGTGTGTGTGTGTGTGTGTGTGTGTGTCTCTCTTTCCCCTCTCACTAGCTCCATATCATGCAGTTAAAAGAGGTTAGCATGGCTGTTTATCCTAAGATTCAGCAGTCAGGCTTGTTGACTAGAGCTGGAGCAATTCCCTGGAGCTGATATTCTGTTCCTATTTCTCATTTTCTTGTGCAGACTATCCCTCTGCAAGGGAATGGGAGAATCCCTTGAGATGACTAATGGATCTTACCTAGGGCGTGCCATGAGGCTTCCTGAAATTCTCTTGACTGGTCCCCAGACCTTAGCAACTTAGAAAGCTGTTGGACTGTGAAGTCACATTAATTGTCACCAACTCAATTTTAGGAAACTGAGGATAACTGTTTTTCTTCATGAATGGGGGCAAAGCAAAGCATGTATCTGACCAGGCAGAAACCCAATGCTATCATCCCACCAGTGAAGGGAAGTGAACACTCCTTGGGCATGCTGTTCTTTTTTTTATTATTATTAATTATTTTGCATTATGTGACAGTTTCATAGGCTCTGGGAATCCCCCCCACGCCCCTCCCCCCTGGTGGCTTCCTCCACCTTGATGCAGTGTTACAGTTCAAATTCAATCAAGATTCTTTCCTTGTAAACATATACCAAGTATAAAGTCCAGCTATTTATTGTCCAGATGGGTTGAACAGTCTCTTGGGGAGACCATTTCTGGTCCGTTGTTAGAGCTGGCAGAATATCATCCCATTCAACCAAGAGTCCCGACATAACATCAACAGCAATTTGCAACATTATGGAATTGACATGGTTGTGAGTAACCAGTGTGTTACAAAAAAAAAAAAAGAAAGAAAAAGAAAGAAAGCAAGTTCTTAACCACAACCTATGATTAGCCCATTGACATTTCAGTTTTAGTTTTACATACAGAACTGACTGCTATATACCTTAAATTGGCTATAAGGTACCATTCAGCTGTCTCGTGTCTATTTCATTTTAGTATTTAGCCACTGGATAAGAAAGCTATGGTTCATCTACTCTATGGAATACTACTCAGCTATTAAAAAAAAAAAACAAAATGCAGTTCTTTGTGGACAAATGGGCATGCTGTTCTCATGAACGTCTCATGTTACAGACATGGAAGCCTGAGTAAGAGTGGGTAATATCTGGTAGTCCCACCTGTGTGATCTTCCTTCCCTGTGGGCTTCAGTGAATGTCCAGATGCCACAGGTAGTACAAGACTTTTAGAAAAGTCTCAAACTCAGTAGAGTTAAAGACTGATGGATGACTCCATTTTAATTTCCTTATTCCAGTTGGGAAACCAACTATCTACTGTAAACATGCCCTTGGGTGGCCTCCTTAAGCACTGGAATTCCTTTGACCCACAGAACTTAAAGGGAAAATCCCTGATCTTTTTACGTACCTTTGCCTGGTCTGGCTATAAGCTAGAGGACAGAGAAAGCTGACAGTTGAAGGGACATATTAAGTACAATTCTTTTCTTCAGCTAAATCTCTTCTCTCATAATCAGGGAAATGGGATGAGGCTCCTCATTCCCAGGCTTTCTTAGTACTATGAGACAATGCACAACTTTATAAAGCTTGCCAGGTTGACTTGCCTATTGTGGTGATCTTATCTCCACTAGGAACATAACTGCCTCTTGGTAATTGTCTACTTCCTCTTGTGCCCTCTGTGCTTCAATCTCTAGCTTCCCAGAGCCTCATGCCACTCTACTACTTCCTGAGCAAATGCCTGAAGGGGCCTACTGGGCCCCCCCCCCCCCGCCATACTTCTTTTTATTTGCAAGCTCTTAGGTACACTAAAGGAGACCTGGGAAGTTTCACAGATGACCAAGATCGTTACAAAGAAAGCTTCCAAAAATTAGCATGTGTGTAACAATTTGCTTGAAATGATATAGTGCTACTCCCCAAACTCTGACATGTCTCAAAGACTTGCAGCCTTACAGACAGCTGTAAAATTTAGGGATGAATTTAGTACAGCCAAGCACACTAATATCAAAATTATAATCCATGATTAAGAGGTACCTGTCCTGGAACTGTAACGTAGCAGGTAAAACTGCTGCCTATGACACAAGCATTCCATATGGGTGTCGGTTGGAGTCTCAGTTGTTTCTCTTTCAATCCAGATCCTTGCTAATGTGCTTACGAAAACAGTGAAGGATAACTCAACTACTTGGGCTCCTGTATGAAAAAGTACCTGGCTCCTGGTTCTTGTCTTCAGAATTGCCCAGTTCCAGCCAATATAGCCATGTGATGAGTAAACCAATGGAGGCATGGATGCCTTTCAAATACATTAAGTAACAATCCTTGAAAAATAACATTCTTTTTTTAAAAATAGATAGATGTATATCCTATCCAGTTGATAGGAAGATCCCCAGGATGACTCTGATAGGACTCTTAATGATCATTTAGATGATTGAGAAGTCATTGTATCATCTGTGCTCTAGAGAAATTAAAAGAAAACTGGATCCAAGCCCCTTAGTTTCTCTAAACTGTCCTTGATAGTTTAGAGAACACATAAAAATATTTCTACCTTCTCATATCATCTGATGGAGACTATAAAGAAATATACCTATTTAATCCTTACTCTGTAGAACAGGTAACCTTAAAAAACACACTACTAACCCAATCTGCCTCAGACATCAGGGGAAAACTCCAAAGGCTTGAAAGCACCCAAGATAGCCTCTGAAAGGTGGCCATCATCATCTTTTATAAACGAGATCAGGATGGGGCCCAATGACAGAATAAAAAAGATTTGAGTAGAAGTATACTCCTTGGGACAGCTCAGCTCCAGCAAGACCCCTGTGGATCTCCCAAGTGCTTTTACTACATGTTCAATAGACACTTCATCAAAAAGGACCTCCAGGGTCATGTACTATTCGTAGAGAATGTCATCGGAAATTTGATCACCCTTGAAAGCCAGGAACTAGGGCAACGCATTTCTGATAGACCTCCAATGTGAAACTGATGGGACCCAGGGCTTTCCTTACAGAACTCCTGTTTACCATTAGGCAATAGATCACTTGCTGTTCTCAGTTTTTTCCCCAAGAAAAGGCAAACATACAATGGAAGGGACACCCGAAGAGTCATAAGAAGTAACAAAGAGAAACTGACTGGCAGACGTGGCTGCTTCTTCAAAGGCAAATAAAACTCCTACTGCCATCTCACGGAGGATACTCAATCTGGAAAGAATTGTCGTTAGAAGTTCAACCTCTAGGATCTCTGGAAAGACTCAATGAGCACTTACTTGAGGTCAAATTCTGTAGCCTAGTAAATGGTCCCAATGTGAGGGGGGAAAAATCATCTCCCTGCCTCATGCCAGTTGAAGGTTCTTATAACTCTGCACCAAGCTTTCTACTTAAGACAATACAAATGGTTCAGCAGTTTTTTATTGGAGAAGGTTTCCAAAAGGCAAAGTTTTGGGGGGCTTGTGAACTATACCTCAAAAACAATCCTAGGAATCAAAAGTTCCCTATCCAGGAGAACATTTGCAGTTGAATTTTACTGACCTGTCTAGGAACAGGAGTGCCCAGTACCTCCTAGTCTGGGTAGATATTTTACTGGATGGGTTGTGGCATTTCTCGGCAGAACTGATAGGCAGTAGAAGAAACAGAAACTGTTCTTTCAAAATGAGCTTGTAAGGAACCTACAGAGTGATAATGGTTTTTTATTATTATTATTTCTTGTTTTTGTTGAAAAGGCAGATGTATAGAGAGAAAGAGAGACAAAAAGATCTTTCACGCACTAGTTTATTTCCCAAATGATAGCAATTCCAGAGCTAAGCCAAGGCAAAAAAAAGGAGCCAGAAGCTTCTTCCAGGTCTCCCATGTGGGTGCAGGGTCACAAGGCTTTGGGCCATTCTAAAATGCTTTCTCAGGTCATAAGAAGGGAGCTAAGTTTGAATCAGAGCAGATGAGCCATGAGCCAGTGCTCATATGGGATGCTGGCTCTTCCAGGTGGAGGATTAGCCAGTTGAGTCATTATGCCAGCCCAAAGGGCCTTTCATTTAAGGTAATGGTGACATACGACCTCCAATACCATCTCCATTGTTTATCGAGACCCACATCCTCAAAGAAGTTAGGAAAGACTAATGATACCCTTAAATGACACCTATAAAACCTATCTCAGAAGACTTTCCTACCCTGGGTAAATCAGTTACCTATGGCATTAATGCACACTAGAAACGTCCCCTTTGGATTTAGGACTAAGCCCATTTGAGAAACTATATGAGATACCTTTTCTTAATAATGTTCTAGTGACAGTCCAAGTCAGACCAACAAAGTATTAGATATACCAACCCTGTAATCAAATTGGCTAAGTTCCAACAAGAACTTCATTGTTACCTGAAAAATTGCAAAGTACTTTAGGAATTTCTAAATTTAACTTTGAAGACGTAGTGCTAATAAAAAACATGCCTCTGTCCCCAACCTCTCTCCTTTTCTCTGCAATTCCTGGGAGTGCATTTTGACTAATATCCCATCTACTCCCTCTGCAGTCAAGATATCAGGCCATAATTCTTGGATTCATCATACAGAGCAAACATCTGAACCCTTGATGCCCCAGAAGATCAGACTCTGGAAGGCAATCTTGGGCCTGACCTGAACAGGGACAACAACTAGTCCTAGTCGTGTGAGGCTACCCAGGGACTCAAGCTGACATTTAGAAAGATTCTACCCTCAGATAGGTAACTCCTTTTTATAAAAACTGTCACTACCAATACGATTCAACTGTGGACAGCTGGAATTCTGGATCTTCTTTTTCCCCTTGTTTTTTGTTTGTTTGTTTGTTTTTGGTTTTTTGCTCTTCATTATCCTAGCACACATTTGTCTTTCTTCCCATAAGCTGCCTTTATTGTGCCACTTTTTCCTATATTTTTATTTTAATTTTTAATTAGTATCTAAGTTATATAAACTTCTTTTTTATTGTTTTATTTACTAAATACATTTTCATGTGCTATGTATCTATATAATTCATATAATCTGTATAATCTAATATGAAAACTATTACTATTATAATATAGTGATAGTTTTCATATTAGATTATAGATCTACATTGAAGAACACAATGGCATGTCCCTTCTCTTTTACATCCTCTCTCCCTCCTTTTTTTTTAACCTTTGTGATAACATACTCTATACTTACACCACAGAAAAGGCTTAATATGTGATAATTAAGGAGTTTAACAACTAACAAACAAAATGACCATTTCACCTATATTCTGAAGATTATAAAGTTGTCACAGATCATTACAACTACAGTAATATAACATCCTTAAACATTATTAGACAAAGTTATAAAACAAAGTTTTACAAGGCTGTATTTGAAGCAATACTAACATAGATAGTTTCTTTTTTCTTTTACTCCCACATTTAACTCTTTTATTTTGTTTCATTCTGTTTTTTAATCATAATGGGTTAAACAAGATTACCAATACCCACCCTATTTATGGGTTTTCAGTTTTATCATGAGCATGCTATACAGGATTACAATTCAAGACCTCTAATGGATTTTGTCCATGCCCCAACTGGTTGTTATTCCAGACTCCTGACAGGTTATTATGCTGTCCCTCCAACTGGATGTTAGTTATTACTCTGTTCTTTCCTCATGAGCTAAATCTAGGCAACCACATTTGCGTATGAAGATCCAGCATTGGTGAGTTTCACAAGGAAATGGTCTTGCGGCAGCCCCTCCTGACTGTTAAAGCAGGAGGCCTCATTTTACAATCAGATTTTGATATTCTCACTCCCTCTGTCAATGTGGAAATTCTTCTGTGTGAAACAAGAACCAAGACTGGCTTCATCATCCTGTTACACTGTCATCTAGAATAGCGGGGGTTTCAACAGGCACCGTGTTTGATTTTCTCTTAGCACAATTAGTGCTCTTCTATTCTGCTTCTTACTAATAACAAAGAACATTCTGTTCTACATGAATTCACACTTTTTAAAATTTTTAATTATTTGCTTATTTGAAATCCAAACTTAGAGAGGGAACTTCCCCCCCCCCCCACACACACACACAGGTCTTCCAATCAGTGACTTCCTCCTAAGACTGTCATAATCGTTAGGGCTGAGCCAGGTCTCAGCCAGGAACCAGGAGCTTTACCAGTCTCCCATGTGTGGAGCAGGAGCCCACATCCTGAGCTATCTTCTGCTGCTTTTTCCAGACTATTAGCTGGCAACTGGATTAGAAATGAAGCAGCCAGTGTTTGAATCAGTGCCAATGTAGGCTGCTGGTGTCCCATGTGGCATAACCTGCTGCAAGTTAACACACAGTTACTATTGTCTGATTGGCCTGATTGGCTGCCTTTTACTTCTGTAATTTTTTCTTTTCTTTTTCTTTTTTTTTTTTTTGAAGATTTATTTATTTTTATTGCAACGTCAGATATACAGAGAGGAGGAGAGACAGAAAGATCTTCCATCAGATGATTCACTGCCCAAGTGACTACATCGGCTGGTGCTGTGCCAATCCGAAGCCAGAAGCCAGGAGCTCTTCCAGGTCTCCCACACTGGTGCAGGATCCCAAGGCTTTGGGCCTTCCTTGACTACTTTGCCAAGCCACAGGCAGGAATCTGGATGGACAGTGGAACTGCTAGGATTAGAACCGGCAGAAATATGGGATCCTGGTGCATTCAAGGCGAAGACTTTAGCCACTAGACCACTGCGCCAGGCCCAAATTTTTCATTTTCTATCCTATCAGTTGTTTTAGTTAAAAGTCTCCCTACCTGCTGGTGTATGTGAAAACTAGGCCTGTGATGGGCTGGGCTGGGCTAAGCTACAGCACCCATCAGTTCACATGAGAGATGAGCCTGGGATCAGAAATGACCAGGCAGCTGCATCCTCTAGTATGTGCATTGGCTGGTGCAGGTGACAGACCAAACCTGACCCTCTACCTGCTGGCATACACAGGAGTCAAGTCTGAAGCCACTCCACACAGTTTCTTGGGGGACTCTGCCACTAGATGGCTGGACTCAAACTCAGACACAGAGAAAATCACAATTTCTGTGTTATGAGTTTAGAGTGCATGTATCAAGAATGGGCCTTCTCAGTTATTAATGCCTGTGCAGTGAACACCATGCCAAGATACACATGGAGGATGTGACAGCCAGTTCATCCAGGCCAGCAAAGGAGACTGAGTGCCTCACCAGAGGATGGAGATCACAACAAGTTGGACCACTCTCCTGGCCAAGCTTTGCCACCTATTCCTGGACCTGAGCATCCACTAACATGGACCTGGAGAGTCAATTGACCTTGGTAAGAGTTTCTCAACACTGGTGCGATAACAATGTCTCAGAACTATCAAACCATTCAAAAACTACCCTTGGAACACTCTTCCCTACATCGGGATCTCTAAAGTGTCATGAAAGGACCATCCCCTATCTGCAGATGCCAATGTGGTTTGACAGCAAAGAGTGGCCCCTATTTTCCCTACCATCACCCATGGACACAGGATTAAAAATATATATTGAAACATTTGTTCCACTCACCTTCCTCCATACTTCTACCCTCCCTACCCTAATTGGAGACACACATGGGTGTTCATCCCTCTCAACTATATAAACAATATTAAAATTTTAATTTAATTTAATTTAATAATAAAAGTATTTATAAAAGATCTGCTCAGTCCAGCTTGTCATTATTGGGTCTATTTGGCAAAGATCTGTTTTAAGGCCCACTTTAGGCTACTAGTTCACCAATCAATGTACCCCCACCCTGATCCAATCTGTTACATCATTATTCTCATTTTCAGGCAACAAGAACTATCTGACTTTTAGAAGGACTTAGATATTAGGTATCTCACTAAAATTTCAGGCAGAACTAAGAAAACTAGAGTTGGATAATATACTATCAGGAACGGAGCAGCCTCAAAAAAGACCACTGCACTGAGTCTGCTGGTTGATATTTAAGTCACTTAGATGCACTCCATAAAAGCCCCCTTTGCTTCCCTAAAGGACTAACTACATGCTTCTATCCTTGACTTGGCTGCTGATTGGAGCTTACCTCCAGCGTCTGCCTCCCTGAAAGTGCTTGTGATACTTCTAAGTCTTGCAGCAGGGCATTTGCAATAAGCTAAATATCCATGCCTCCTTAAAAATCATATGTTGAAATTCTAAACCGAACTCATTGGTATTTAGAGGTGTGGCCTGTGGAAATAGTTAATTAAGGCTTTAGGTCAGAGCCCTCATATATATGATCTTATAAGATGGGGCCAGAAAATTATCTGACTCTGCCACATGAAGAGACAGCAAGACTGAAACCTAGAATAAAATCCTCATCAAGGTCCTGCTAACCCTCTGCGGAAGGTGAAAAATATATGTTTGTTTAAACAAAACAAACCATATTACTCTATGATAGAAGTCTGGACTAACACTGTAAATATTCAGGAGAAATTAGATCATGTGTGAAACTTTAGCTGCAAAGGAACTGGGGAAATCTAAAATTTCATGTTCTAGCCTCTTGGGTTAAGAACCAAGTGACACAATGGTTCACAATGAGTGCTGAAAAGCCAGAAAAGAGTTTGCCACAGGGGAATGCTGAAATCTTGAATTTCCCATAACTCTCACCTTAGTCTCTACAGCAAACAGCATCCTTATTTGATAATATTCAGGGTCCCTCATCACACAAGTCAATCTCCTGGATGACTCAATTTTTTGTGCTTTTTTCTGAAATCTTTCTTCCATTCTAGGAAATTACTATGAATCATCACAAAAGTGTGTGCCACACCAAATGTCAAAATCCAGCTGACATCTCTCCAAGGTGCCCATCTTCCTTAAGGAATGCCGAAATGGGGCCTGACGCAATAGCCTAGTGGCTACATCCTCACCTTGTACATGCTCCAGATCCCATATGGGCGTTGTTTCATGTTCTAGATGCTCTGCTTCACATCCAGCTCCCTGCTTATGGCCTGGGAAATCGGTCAAGGACAACCCAAAGCCTTGGGACTATGAACCCAAGTGAAAGATTTGTGAACAGTTCATGACTGCTGACTTTGGAGCAGCTCAGCTCAGCTCAGCTCTAGCTGTTGTGGCCACTTGGGGAGTAAATCAGCAGACAGATCTTTCTGAAATATTGAGGTTACTCCTTCAGTCTCCAACTCCTCCATCTTTCACTTCAATGGGCAACACTGTGTTCATGAGAATTTGCTTTTTTCCCCCTAAGTGTTATCATTTTCTTGTCTTCCTGCTTGCTCAGTGGAGGTACACATAGCATTAATGCAAGACTTACTTATCTAAGTAAGAGAAAAATGACACTTTCTTTGTAAGCTAAGAAGGAATTATAGTTTCCATTGACTTAACAATCAAATTACTCTGTTCATATAGAAGACTTTCACATATCTTGCAAGTTATAAGAAAAAAGGTTAGTCATTTAGAAATCAAAAATAAATATGTCCACAGTAAACAGCTCTGCCTTTCATTGAGTTCCTGATAACATTTAGGAACTTGTCTGTGTAAAGAAATCGGGCCTTTGGAGGATGAGAATGGAATGTGACCAAGGCAACAGGTTGTGAACATTTATGAGAATGAGCAAATTTGGAAAACAGGCTCATTTCTTACAACACAATGAAGTCATTCAGGACAATGTGATGGATGAATATTAGTATGTTCAACCTCTTTGTGAAATTCTGTCCAAATGTACTGCACAGGAAAAACATCTACAAAAAGCAAAATGGGTAAATTCAAGTAAAGTAAGTACAATGGAGACATGGACACCATCGTCTATTACTGTATTCCATCCACAGCAGCTTGCCTAGAGACATATCTTGAGTGATCAGTGCATATCGACCAACTCATGAGCATAAGATTGATATTTCCATGTAGCAATTGGGAAACATTCTTCATCAAGGAGGCACAGAAGTACAAAGTCATCCAATATGATGAGCCCCGTCATGTCTCATGCATATGCATCCTCACCAAACTCTTCCTGCTGTCATTGCTAACGCAGGCCCCTCACTCCCACCCTATTTTCTCTAAGCTAGATGCACCTGCTACCCTGGGCACACACTGCTGCTGCCATGTCTTGCTGTGTAATGCCATTGTCAACCTCTCTGCCTGGCATGCATGCCATTCTCCTTCACTGGAGGAAGGAATGCTTAATTATTTTTAATCAGTGGACATGGCATCTTGCTAGACAGCGACACTTGGGAGATCCAACACCATCTGCCTTCCACAAGGCGCCAGCTGCTCTAGTAGATGTCGATGGAACACCTTAGGACATGGCCTTGCGCTGCCAGGAGCCTATGAGAGGCTGCCACTCGGCTCCAAGGCAAGGCTGCCACTTGGGTGCTTTCCCTGTCATGGTTTGCCTCACTCCTGCCACCCTTTCAGGGAGGCATTCTACGGCCCAGTTCTGGAACCGCTTCCGAAACAACCCACGGGCCTTCCAGTAACAAAGGGTGTCCAAATACAAATGTCACCCTCACCCAAATGGTCCCAGATGTTTCCGTTATCATTAGTCAACCTAATGGCTTCGCTGACTTCAATCCCACAGAGAACAGCCACTGACTTCACAGCAGGTCTATCCAGGGAGAGCAAGGGTCAGCCCTGGAGTGCTGAAAACAGCGGGAAGGCGGTGAGAGGGATTCCTCTAGGATAAACCACGGAACTGTCCAGGGAAAGTGAGCTCCTGCAAGCTTCTGTCACAGAGTTGTCCCTTCCACCTCTTACCCTCAAGGCAGTTCCGGCAGTTCTCATAGCTGTGCCCGCACTTTCACTCCTGCAAAGTACATTTCAGTTGCTGCGATTGTTTTAGCGGCTCGGGGCGGCCCCTGTCGGGAACATTAGTCACCTCCTTCCAGAGGTGCCTGCAGGCAGGGACCTCCAGCCTAATTCCTACCTCTGTGTACCGAGTCCCTAAGGCTCTTTACACCCCCATCCCTAACCGCTCCTCCCGCACTCTGAGAAGAACCCAATTACGCAGCTCGGATCTCAGCTTTATTTTCATGCAAAGTGGAAGAGATCTGCGCGCTGTCCTGGCTGAAGGGTAGATAAAAGCCCCAGCTGCGCCTTCTCTGGGAGTCAGTTTCACCTCCAGCAGCAAAGCAAACTGTTTTTGTGCCTGAGGGAAATTACGGAGCCTCACACTTTCATCCAGAGACGGACAAAGGGGAGGTCAGGTGCTGCATCTGCCAGAATTGGGGGCGTGTGAAATGTGATTAACCCAAGTAAAAGCCAGACGGAGACCGGCTGAGGTCTCTACTGTCCTGGTTTGTTTCCCAGGGTCGGGAGCAGGAGGAAGGGTAAACAAAAGCCTTAAATAAATATTGTTCCATTTAACCCATGTGCTAATACGGATTTTCAAAACCTTCGTAG
The DNA here is from genome assembly GCF_030435755.1 of Ochotona princeps. NCBI lineage: Eukaryota > Metazoa > Chordata > Mammalia > Lagomorpha > Ochotonidae > Ochotona > Ochotona princeps. The sequence goes on from NC_080833.1 coordinate 70,368,044, forward strand.
CACTGACTGAATCGGCAGTGCAGGCAAGAGCCTAAATAATGAAAGGAGTAAGTGTGCATCGGTTGAATTTTCTGCATTTGTGAAAACACATAGGAGAGGGACGGCGGGGTGAGAAGAGGAAAGGGTTCCAGAACCAGCCCGTAGTCAGTCACGTAGCAGCCGGGGTCCATCAACGGCACAGCTCATCACAGACACTCGCTTAATGTGATTTCTCAGGCTAAATAGAAACCGTCGGTGCCTGCAGAATTAAAGTCATCAATAGCTGAGTTTCGCATTTACAGGAAGACACAAATAAAATCCCGACTCCTGTGCCCATCCGCGGAGGAAGTTCTCCGTCCCTGTTCCGAGAGACTCCCTATAAGAGCGCCCTGTGGTAAATGCAGCTACAAGTGCATTAGTCTCTTTGTCTAAATAAGTAATGTCAATTTCATTTTCCAACAGTGTGCTTGAGTCGTATTCATTATTGCGTTAGGGTTTTATTTCCGCCAAGCCATCTCTCCCCAGTCCCCTGCCTGGGCAACTGTCGCTGGTTAGAGATGTGTGTTGAAAACAGATACTGTTTGAAATTGGCTGGAGACGTATTAAATAATCACAAGAGAAATTCCAGTAAAAATAGAGTCAATTATCAAAAGATTAACACTTTTCTTTGTTCTGTGAAGGGGGAAAGAGAAGCAGGGAGGGGAAGCAATTTTCAAGACAGACACTGATGCTTTCACAGGACTCTTCATAGGTGAGTTATTTAATCCTTTGTGACTAAGGAAATCTTTGTGTGCACTATGGGGTGGGGGACTATTGAGGGAAAATGAACAATATTGAAAAGTAAAAATACAATATGTGGCACAGTGAGAACATATAAGTTAGGAGGCCTGTCAGGTGGTTGATACCTGCATCAAATCTTGATTACTCTCCTATAGGAAGAATCTGCCGTTATTTTCTTGAATATCCCTAAAGGATTAACATAATCAGCTATCGAGTGCCACTGCAGCTACTTCTCAAAAATGTAGTTAAGGAGGTACTTATCTGGCAGTGGGAAATTCAGCTCTGAGAGAAGGCACTTCTTATATTAAGGCTTTAAATAGTTTTTTTCAGGGCCCTCTTCTCTCAGCAAGAGCTGTTCTGGAGGTGGGGTAGGGTGTAGTGCACACAGGGCTTTTCAGACCCTGGAAGCAGGGCAAATGGCAACCCGGCATAAGAAGGTTCCCTGGTGCCTGTGACAGAGCAATGCACCCGGAAAGGAGTAGTCACCAGGCAGGTTAAGCTGGGTGGGGATGGGGGATTGAAATGCACCAAAGGAGATTTCCAGAAAAAGACAGCTCTATGGGATTACCTTAGTCAGAGAAGGGCTAAAAGTCTAAGAGGCACTAATATTGACTTTCAGAATCAAGAATGCGCATGTCCCCAGGGAACCCTTGAATGAGCTAAGCCAAATTGCTTCTGATCAATAGTCTTGCTTTCTGTAGGATTCAACTCCAGCCAAGGAGACTTTCTGGGGGCCTCCGCGCTGGGCCAAGTTTTCTCAAGCAGATGAATCAATCAGCCTAGAGGAGAGTTAGAGAACTTGTCCCTGCAAAAAGGATCATTTAGTCTCTCTGATGGACTGGTGACACACACATGGGGCAGAAACAGGAAAGTCAGGGGTTTGGTAAAGTTGGGTCCATTTGAAGTGGAGAGAAGCTTGCCTCTAGGAGCAAAATTTTGTACTTGAAGTAGCTTTAAAAGTTTGACTACTTTCCTTCTGCTCATTTTATGAGCAATATATATTCTGAGTGATCATCATACATATTCTGCAATTTTTCACTTAGAAAAATAGCTTTTGCATTTCATACAGCTCCTAATTCCAAAATTAGTCTAACATCTAGCAGTGAATGTAGAAATATATACCCCTTTTAGAGACATACTTAGGGCCTCTATTGATTTATGCTATATCATGATTTTAGTCTTATGGGATAACCACCTTTTCAAGTCTGTATTTATTGTTGTGGCTACTAAATCACATTAATTCCTTGATGATTTCACCAGGGTAAAGCATCACAGACTGCAGAAGTGGCAGAATTCAGTTTCCCTCTCTAAATAAAGCCAACACAAAGATAGCCATGTCCTAGTTTTTCAATGGCATTTCCACTTTTTTTCTTTTGCATATCTTACCCAGTATTACAACTGCAGCTTGTGCATACCAGTTATGAACTCTGGTGGAAAAGCCCCTAGAGGTCCAGAAACTGCTATGGAGACAAGTGCTAATGGCAACACAGCACAGAAGCAAATCGGCCTTCAAAAAGGACAACTTAGTGTCACAGAAACATTTGTAGGGAAAAATGAAGGGTGAAACAAAAATGATCTGATACTGGCTGCCCTTGATCAGGCTCTTTCAAGTGTACTTGTATGTGATGTGGATTCTCTCGTACTTACAGAGTTAGAAACAACACTGCCTAGACCCAACTTGTCTCAGTCCTCTTCATATCGTACTGTGAAAGTAAGAAGACAAGGTCTTGGTGTTGATGGAATTTTGTACACTGGAATATGAGTGGATCAGATCATTTGAAAAATGTGTATGAAATCCTTGGAAGCAAAAGTTTATGTCACTCCTGGGTGGACTCAGAATATACTAGCAGGTCCTGCACATGTTTGGAGAAAGCATCCTTTGAAGGAGCAAGGACATTCTTTTTCCCCCAGGAACCCAGGCTTAGTATTCTGAGTCAGCCTTAACCAGCACCTAGTAACTCCACCAGAGCAGTCATGGTGAAGCTTGCTGACACACGCAGATCTTTTGATATGATCCTACTTCCTCTGTATTTTTAATAAAGGGTAAGATAGCATCTCATTCAAACTGGATCACCCTTCTTTCTGCCTCCAATATTGATTTCAGACAAAAATTTCAGACAGGCTTTTAGCATGATTGAAGCAACGGTAATGACCAAAGGTCTTCTTTACCTGCTTCTCGTGTTCCTCATTTTTATGAAGGCTCAACACCTTTCATCCACAGACCTCACCTTAGCAGAAGTGTCCAGGTCAATGAGGAAACAAGGGAATAATGAACAACAGGAACAATGCACAATGATCGTTCTGTTTTCTGTTATTGGCTCATTTTGGACCAGTAAACTGGACCACAGTTAATGATGCGCAGAGTTTAACTGCAGTAGAGATGATAATCATTGTGTTTTAACATACAGATGCCTCCACTGCACCTATTTATTAAATCAGAAAAAACTATCACTACCTTGCTGGCCAGTCATGGGGCTGGGAAAGGAGAAAATGAGTAACTCGTATCTCATGCAGGCAATTGCTCTTTAGTTGGTTACTATCTAGGCTTTGTTCTTTTCTTTCCCTTACTTTTCTTTGAAAAGAAGTGTAGTACACATGAATAATGAGATCTATGCTTTTGTTCTGCCTCCTGAAAAGTTGGAAGTAGCAAAGCTGGTTTGGCTTAAAGAGCTTTGCATGTTTAACATGTACCCTCTCTACCATTGAACACATCCTCACTCTAAGACCTGCAATCTGCTTCGCCCATGGCCTTTCCCCTGGTCAGTTTTTCATTTTCTATTCTCCCTCTTCCGGTTTCTTCATACACAGCTTCCAGGAAATTCTAACTGCAAGGGCTTGTCTTTACTATTTAATATCACAGAAAATGCTTACTGAACTATCTGAATACAGAAATTCTAACACACATCTCACCAATAAAACTCACAAAGTGGGTGTCAGTTTTAATGCCTATGATTATTACCTACATAGTCATGTTAGGAAGCAAGTCAGAATTAGTCTCCCCAAATGTTGTCCTTTGGCCACAGCAGCTCTAAAATCTCTTCATTGACTTTGGAGAGAGTAGAATTTTTGAACTCTGTAGATTTCCACAGCTTCTCCACCTCATCCTTCCATCACTGTCTCTGAAATACAAAGGCCTCATTTCCCCCCATCCCACCCCTCTGTGTGTGTGTGTGTGTGTGTGTGTATAATAGGGGTAATAGGGTCTTGCCTTGAAATTTTTCTACACAGTGGCTAAAAGCAAGCCGTAATGCCCTGTTCTGGGGTGCTGACGCAGATTTTCTCTCACCTAGTTTCACACTCTCTCCACCTGTTTTTCTTGGTACTCAAGTTTTCTGGGAAGTTCATCAAACTTTCACTCAAGCTGTTCACGTGTGTATTCCTCCAGTCTGCCAAAAGGCTCTCTGTAGGTGGGTTTTCCCCAAGTCCCCAAGTGCTTTTGCTAACGAAACTGCTGAACAGGAGCTAATTTATCACTCTGTTATCACCATATTAGGGCAGGAGAGAGTCATACCTGGGCTGAATTATGGATCCATCCAGTGTCCCATGCATCCTGCACATTAGGGTAAGCAAATGCTGTGTCCTGTTAGCTGTCAGCCTCCAAAACAGCTGACATTTGTTATTTTAATGAATAGTTTACTTTGCTGAAATAAGCTTCCATGAGATGCTCAGGCTTTTTATTAAATCTTCGCTGCAGCATTGTTTTCCCCAGATTGGGAGACAAAGGCTCATTTTCAAAACTGCTTGATCCTGCAAGGTCACACTCAACAGCTTGTGTGCACATGCCAGGAAAACATCTGCTTCTGTGCCACAGATATAAGTAAAATTTGCTTTATTTTGAAATTTAGATTTACTTGGACTTGCAGAAAAATGATGAGTCAGTCATTAAAGAGCTATTAAGTGATGTTGATGAGGAGAGTCTTTTTTAGCTAGTCATTTTGTCTCACAACTGACACTGAAATTTCCCTGACCTCAGCAATCCACTTAGAAGTGGCAGGGAACTGTGGTCCCTGGCACATCTGGATGTGGACCAACTTGTCTTTTCATTAATGCAAATCATTATTATATAATTACTCAGCCTGTGATGTAGAGATCATTGATTTCTTTTGCCCAGTAGCAGTATTTTCAAGTCACTGATGACAAAGGGAACTTTCAGGACTATCCAAACTATACAAATTAGCTCCACTTTAAGTAAGGCAAACTTCCTAAAAGGTTCCAACACTAAATTTAGTTCTGAGATTTTCTCTTTGCTTAAAATAAATTAACCAAGAGAAGTTAGTTCCTTCATGTTGTTTTAATTACTTTTGGTAATGCATTTTACTCATCACATTTCTAAGTCAATAACACTTAAGTGTTCTTTCCCAAAATGGACTTGTGTTCAGCCCTCACACATATTCCCATATCAGGTTTCCAACTCTCAGGGGAATCAGTTGCTTTCTGAAACTACCAGTAACTCCTTTGGAAGGAGAAGCTATTAAAGCAGTCTTGCTTTCTTTTTGTTGCTCAGGATCCTGTTTCTTTAAGACAAGGGTTGTCTTCAAACACTTCATTTCAGAGATGATATTTTTGTCTCTGAATTATGACACATGCATCTCTCCAAGGCCAGTGGCTGCTAGTTTCTTGTATTTTGGCATAGATTGAATAATTGAACACAATTCCCTACTGTTCTGTTCATCTATACCATTATTATTTTGGTTCACTTTGGAAAAAAATATTTCCCCAAATCCTGACTTGAGATCTGTTATAGAACATATTTCTGAAAAGTGACATTAAGGTGAAAATATGAGCCAGATTGAAGCCAAACCCTTACTTAGCATGCATGCTTCTGTTTGTCCTCTTGCGCCCCTACCATGACTTTGAACAGAAAGTGATGCCCAGCCAGCCATAGGTGCAATATGATGGGAGATACTTGGAACAGAACTGTCTCAGCTGAGCTCCTATGACCTCATAGTGATATGGACTATGAAAACAATAAAGTTTGTGTTTGAAGGTAGGAAAAAATGATAGCTATTTTAAGCCACTGAGCTTGAGGTGTTTCGTTTGGCAACAATAGCTGATTGTCCTAAAATGTATTATCTTTTCTCAGCTTTAGTGAGGTACAATAAACCACACATATTGAAATTATACAATTAATAAATTTTGACAAGTGACTATTTCCATGAAATTATTACCACAATCAAGATAATGAGCATATCCATCACTGTCAGTTACTTCTTCCTAACCTTTTATAGTCCTCCCCTCCTGCCCCTGTTTCTTTTCCTGACCTCATTCCATTCTCGAGGAATGGGTTCTTAGATCTGATTTTGTATTTGTTTGCTGACTATAGCTAGCTGCTGTCATGTGATTTGTCTCTACATTCCTAATTCACATAAAAGCATTGTGCTTAGATTTAGTAGTTACTACCTGAAAAGGCCAGGAGTTTCACTGTTCAAGAAATGATCAGTAGGAAGACAAACCAGGGTGCATGAATTTTGGAATTAGTCAAGGTTGTTGTGGATCTGGTTCTGATATTCAATTTTCCTGTGACTTTGAATGAGAAGGCTTAAAATCTAATTCACTCAAGTTGAAAAAGGTAATGTATGCATATATGATTGTAGGTTATTCTGATGATTAAAGAAGATAATATATGAAAAGTGCTTAGTAACTGGCATCTTACATATTCTCAATAACTAGCGACTGCTTTTTATCAGCAAAATAGCTGCCAGTTATGCAGACAGAAGAGAAAAGCTGTCAGACACTGCCTGGCCCCATAGTAGTCACTCAGTAAATGTTGGTTGAATAAATGAATGAAAAATTTATTCCAACATTGAGGGTATTCACTTTGTAAAGTAAAATAGGAGGCTTATCATACTGGTGTTGAGCTATAGCTGGTCTCTTTCTTCTCTCATCCTTTTTCTTAATACTCTCAGTAGCTTATTCTGAAATGTTATATCTAACATTCTGTACCACCAACTCTAGGCCATCAGTAAGGACTAAATACATAAACAGTGACAATTATCTTTTTTTACAAAATGTTCCCATATACCACATCAACATCTGAGGATTTTCCCCATGGGATTCTGAAGTCCATGGTCACTTAGAGTCTTCCCAGGACTGGCAGTTATTTCAGGTTGTCTTCATCCTTCTTACAATTTCACCAGATTTTCAGAGAGAGGGAGAGAGAGAAAGAAGAAAAGAAGAAAAGGATCACCTGCTGCATTGAATGCATGCTACCTGCACCACCTTTCTTAAAGTGCTCCCAGCCAGGTCCCCTTTCTCCTTGCTCACAGTAGAAAGAAGTTGGGCCAGCCTAGGACCCCCTCCCTTCTTTAAGTGGTCTATGTCCACAATATCTAATCCCCAATGGTTACCAGCCTTCCCCTGGCATCTCTGCGTGAATCTCTGGACATCTTCTCCCATGTCACGATGCTCCATCATGGGTCCCTTAGGAAATTGCAGTTTCTGTTCTGTGACCTTCTTATTGCTTACTGTGCCAGACTCAGGCCTGACACTTCACTTTGATGATTCATTTTGCCGGCTGTGACTCTTGGGTCTCTAACCACCAACATCTGGCTCTGGGAACTGAAGTTTCAGGCAGGAAAAAGGAGGGGGTTGGATGCTCCCTTTTAACTTTGTGTCTCAGATAGAGGTCATACAGGAAACCCGGCCTTTTTTGGTCCAAATAGATTGAACAGACTCCAGGACTTGAACCCCAGCAGTCATCATGTCACACTGTACAACAGATACACACAAAACTGCTCAACCAACTGGCCACCCAAGGGCAAGCTTCCCTGGGAATTTCCTCCGTTATGATCCTGCTCTATGGACAGTGACCAGGTTCTACATCCCACCTTCCTATAACTCACTTTTGTGATACTGGTGCTCAGATTCTGAAAATTACAATGTGAATTTGTCAGTCGATACTCTGTTAGGTTCCCACAATAGTAATGTCAAGGGAAATATTGTTTGAAGCTGAGTTGTGTCCTCTCCCCAATTCATATGTTGATTTCTTTATACCTACCCCCTGAAGAAATGACAATATTTACAGAGTGGCCCTAAAAGAAGTGATTGCTTTTATATGAGACAAGTAGATGCTCACCATCTAGCTGACTTTGTGAGAAGAAGACAATCAGACACACAGACACTGGAAGGGCCATGTAAGGACATATGGATGAAACGGCCATCTGTTAACTAGGGATGTAGGCCTTGCGAGGGACTAAACCTGCTTACACATTTATCTTGGAATCCCAGCCTCCAGAAATAAATACCATTTTTATTTCATTATTTAGAGATTCATTCACTTATTTGAAAGCCAAAGTTGAAGAGAGAGATCTTTAGCCTGTGGATTCACTCCTCAAATGGCCAAGGCGGGTCAGGTCAAAGCCTGGAGCCAGGAACTCCATCCCTGTCCCCCATGTCGATGGCAAGGACTCATGTACTTGGGCCTTCATCCTCTGCCTTCCCAGGACTGCTAGCAAGGAGCTGGACTGGAAGTGGAGAAGTTAGCCAGGTCTCAACCCAGCACTCACATGGGATCCCTGCGTCAGATTGTGATTCAACTACTGTACCACAGCACTCCTCCCCCACAAACAAGTTTCTGTGTCTGAAGCAGCTCAGTGTGTGGTGTTTGGTTCCGGAAGCCAGAAAAGACTAACGCAGAGACCAGCACAAGGAAGTTGGTGAATGGGAGTCACATTTTCCTGGGTGCTTGGTGCTCAGCAGTTAACCTCAGCTCCAGCCGTTTCACTCCCATGATGAAGTGCAGGATACTCTCTGAGGTAACACATCCTCTCCTCCCACTATAGAGGAGGCAGCATTCTCCTGCCTCACCACCCCGCTCGATGTCTTTGCTTTCTCACCACCTCACAGCATTCGCAGTTGCCTCCTGGTGTCATCCTTCCCCTCAGCACCCGCCCCCCACCTTGGCCCCAAGTCTTTGCTGGAGCCCATTAGTTTGGCAATGTCTGCCAACATTGAGAACTACTAGCTGCAGAGGTGCAAGCTCTGACAAGGCCTGTGTTAATGTTCACAGTTGCTGCAACAGATGCCAAAAATGTAAGTCACTGCAAATATAGTTTTATTTTCTCAGAATTGTGCAGGATAAACAAGCAACACAGATCACTGGGTGAAAATCAAGGTGCTGTGAGAGTTAGAGGATATAGCAAGATTTTATTTCTTTGTCCTTTCTAGCTTCCAGAAACCGCTACCTTGGTCCATCTTTAAAACCATGTCCAGTCTTTCCTGCTTCCATTTCTCTGGCTCTTGTCAGCCTGAAAAGACACTTTGAGAGGATTTATGGGATTAGATTGGCAACACCTGTATAATCCAGTGTACTCTCTCCTCAAGACTTTAACCTTAATCATATTAAAAATCCTTTTAGCCATGTGTCCTAGAATAGAGGTGTGCACAACTTCACAGCCCACTGTTCCGTCTGCCTAGATCTTTCTTTGGATGGTCCTGTGCTACTAAAGGGCAATGGGAACAAAGAGTCCTGTGATCTGGTTCCCGAGTGTGAACCTGGGTGCTGACCATGCCACTCACATTACACCCTTTGTCCACCTGTGGGTTGACTCTGCGCCTGTCACAGAGCCCCTCCAGGGGCACCTGTGCACTGCGTCTACAGCCCCTACCCTTGCTGACCCTGCCACCCCTGGGCTGACTCTGCACCAGTCATCATGCCTCCTTTGGGACTGTGTTTCTTAGAATTGAAAGGTTTAATATTATTCATTTTAGTTGTTAAATATTAGGATCCAAAGGAAAGGGTGTAAGAGACCCCTTCATCCTTTAAGGGGAGGAGAAACAGGAAGCAAAATTGGCTGGCTGGTTGCTGTGTGCCAACTCGGGTATTTGGATGCCAGCACTGTACTTGTTCCTCACCCCCCCAAGGACTTTCTGTTTATTTTTTTTTCTCCATACTGCTTTCAATCAGCTCTGAGTAGAAGCAGAACCACCACTCACCTGGCTCCCACAGTGTAGCTTAGGAAGCCCTTCTGCAAAGCTGTTCTTAGTTTCCAGCAGCTATGGGAAGTTGAATATGGAAATCCTATTTTTGGGACTTGTGTGTTACACTGAAGACCCTCCTAAAAGGCCATTGTTACAGGGGCTGGCCTCAGAAAAAAAGAGATTGTGTGTGTGTGTGTGTGTGTGTGTGTGTGTGTGTGTGTGTGTGTAGAAAGTTGTTTAGGTAGATTTTCCACTATTTTTTTTTTTTATTTCATTTGAAGGGCAGAAAGAGAGAGCCAGCTTCACAGAGAGACTGTCTATCCATTCCTTCACTTCCCAATTCCCGCAAAAATCTGGGATGCACCAAGCTATAGGAAGTTTCCTGGAAATTTAGCTCTTTCACCAGGATGATGAGACCGCATTGCCTCAGCCATGTTGTAGCCCAGAGAACATGTTAGCCAAAATCTGCATCAGAAGCAGAAAAACCAGCGCTTGAATCTGGTATTGCAAATGAGCTGCAGGCTTCCCAAACCGTTACTTAACAACGGCACCAGACTCCAAACCGCTATGCAATCTTTTTTGTTTATTTTTGGTGATGGAAACATTAACTAATCCCATGCAGGATTCTTGGACTCATTCCAATACTCCATAACCCTCTTTTGTACTTCAAGACCAGGTGATTGCTCTTAAGTCTTACTGCCTGTGTGAATGAGTGTTCAGCCATGAATTTTCGTGAGGGCATGTCCAAAGGATGTCAGTGTCGCTACACGTTGCTGGATTTCCTGGGGGAAGACAAGGCCAGGCAGCAATCACAAGTTGCTCACACCTCAGTGTAGGATTCTTTGCAGTTTATGGTCCCATCTCCCTTGAGTGCGTGTGGATGTGGAGTTCATCGGTAGTGGAAGAAAAGGAAAAAACTTGTTTTCTCCGTGATCTATGATAGGTTTGCACATATTTTCTCTTTTTTAGAGATTTGTATTTTTTAGTGTCAGGCTTCATTTCAAAAGGCATTGGGCTTGGCTCTGTGATGATTTATTTCTGTAAAAGAAGGAGGTTATTGGTTTTTCCTCGTTTATATGTAGGGCCCCGCACAGGGAGATATTTTTAGAAACATTTTTATTTCTCTTCATGTTTTTTTTCTAGTTGCAGTGCATTTGCTTGCTTTTGGGGTCGACTGCCTGCATCCCTTTGGTACACAAAGTGAGAAGTATTTAAACAACAGATAATGCCATGGTGCCTATGAAGATGCAGTGTTTGTGGGTACCCTTTGAGTATTAATGGAGGGGTCCCGAGCTTCATCTGGAAATGCTGTAACTGTCCTGGCTGGACATGGTAACACACATACTAACACAGAGGCTCCACAGGCCTTGCCATGCTCTGCTGCCCATATACATTCACGGGTGAATTGCACTGTTGACAGATCTGATTTCCTTTCTGCCACAGTCACTCTATTATCCTGCCTCAGGCTTGAACCTGCAGCAGCTGACTCTTGTATTTGCTCTGCCTGAGGCCTTAACCTGCTGCTCTTCCCTTCATCCTTTATTTGTTCCTTCCTTGTGCCACCTGTTTGTCTCATCTGGCACTCTTAGAAGGCATTCCTCCATCTCCTTATTCCACCCCTTGTATTTAAAAAAAATCCCAGGTGGTTTCCTTTCACCTTGTGTGTGCTTGAATCTGCCCCCGCAGCTGTCGAGACGAATTTTCTTCAGGCACATGAATTCCAAAGCTGATTTCCATTTGTTCTAAGAGAACAGACCTCCCTACAAGGCATAAGAAAGGCACACCAGTACTGTGCACACTTAAAAGAGAAATTAACAAACAGGAATGGTGATCTGTCCAACACCAATGACACCAAGAGCCAAAGGCCCTAGGAAAATCTGTTTTTAAGTAGAGATCTGAAGCACAGCTCTCATTGAGCCAATAAATACCATCCTGCCAATTCTCTAAAAACATAATCCCACCCCCGTTCCATATCTCTCATTCTTGAATTAGGTGGGGTGTTCCAGTAGCCACTTGCTACATGAAGATACAACATACTTGGAATGTGGCAGCTCAAGTTGATGTAATTATACACCATGTTTTAAAGACTTAGTATGGAAAAAAGATGAATGTACAGTGTTTCTTTGGTTTCTTAGGTAGATTAAATGTAAAATTATATTTTGAGACCTTTGGGTTAAGTAGAATATGCTATTTAAAATGAATTTCTTCTGTTTCTTTTTACTGTAGCTGATGTAAAATTTAGAATTACAGTTTATATTATATTTTCTTGAAACATTAATGTGCTTGAGCTTGGTAAAAGAATGATACTTACAATTTTTGTTTTCCTACCTCTAAAAAGGAATTTTAAAATCGTATAGTTTATTTGACATGGAACTAAGTCATTAAAACGAGTTTTTATAGAATTTAGATGCATATTTTTAATGATTTTCATTAACTGATTTTTTGAAGGCTGCTTTCCTTTATAAATCACTTGATTTTCCCTAATGAAGGATAGTATCTTTCCTTTATAGGAACTCAGTGTGTTTCAAGGTTGGTTTAACATTTATGAGGTGTTCTCAGATTGCGTAAGAATTACAAAATAATGCACTTCCTACCTTCAAGGAGAACACGCTCCTAAAGAGCAAAAGCTGGCAAAACTGAATTTGTCTGTTTATAAAAGTTTAACAGACCAAGTTGTAAGTATTAAAAAGCAGAAAAGGATATGGGATAGGTTATATGTTCATTTTGTGTTGTGTGACTTTTTGATGATGGCCTAATGAAGTTTAACCACAACAAATAATATGACTTCACACTAAGAACAAAAACTCAGTTATTGACACGGATTTGTGTGTTCCCCGGAATGCATATTCTAGGCATAAAAAGAATAATGGAGAGCACTTGTATAGCATTTATTATGTGCTAAATGTCACAAAATCATTTAATACTTGTTTAATACAAGAATTTTGGGAGGCAGAAACTATGTACTCACCTTATGGGGGAAACTGAGGCATAAGGAGGCTGCGTAGCTTGTTTGAGATCACACAGCAAGTAAGTGCAGGCATACGTTATCAACATGAGTCTTCTGGCTGCCAGGCAAGACTTCTGAGCTCTGCAACCACCCTGCTTTGCTGCCAAGGTTTCAGCAACTCAGGATGGTAATTCTCGCCTGGCTCTGCTGGCTACAGAGATTTGAGGTTTTCTCTTAAGTTTTGTTTTCACCTTGATATTATGCCACCACATTTTTTGCCAGAAATGAACACCTGACAGAATGATTACCCTTGAATCCATTCTTTTTTCCTTTTTTGCAGCTCTATCTGGCCCTTAGTAACCACAACACAGGAGACCACCACCCCTGAAGATGTGGTCTAAATGATCCCTGAAGTTCTTCAAATTTACTGTCTGTGTTTTCTTTGCAGCTCTTTAATGAACTAAGCCAAATCTCACCCTTGTTCATGGATTCTACTGAAAGCCTATTTGCATATCTAAAGAAGGAACGTGACTTTTAATGATTTTAATGGAAACCAGAAATATATCATTTTCCTGATAAGTTGTCATTTCATATGTTCATCCTGCTGGCACCAAAATACAAGCAAGTAAATCCATGAACTGCTGCCTGTTATTAAAGAAAATGATGACTGATGTGACATTCCCAGCTTTTGCAGCCTATTCCCATACTCAATTTTTGTGTTACATCCTGTTTTAATTTCATTTTTTCCCATGAATTTTAGTTCTTAAAGGCTAATTTCCAAAGCCAGTCAATAATAATTCATGCCATTCTCAACACAAAAGCACATTATTTGAAGATTATACTCTCTGGTTCAACCAGAGTTCTCTTCCAAGGAAGCCTGTGAACTACCTTGCTAAATCTTTAACCATATTCTTGGAACTTTCTGACATTATGCTTAATTAAGGTTTAGATGTCAATACTGAACAATAAAATGAGGATAGCATAATAACAGAAAAAATAGAAGTGAAGTAATTAGCAGCAATGATACTTGTTCGCTGAATTGTATCCTTGCCAATTTATAACTTTTTCAAGTTATTAATTACAGCTTCTGAAGCAGTATATTTAAAATACCTCAGAAACCATCTCCTACACATCTGTAGTTTTAATGAAAAGCTAGTGATTATTCATCTAAGTAGCTGCAGAGATGCCTGCCGACCTTAGAAAAATCGTTAATGTGTAAATTCTCTCTTCTGAGAATGAACGACTAATATGTCTCATGTTTTTTTCTGAAGTTCATTACCAATAATACAATTTTGCTATGTTTACGAATTCCTTACAACTCAGAGGATTTTTCTTTCTTTTTCAATTACTTTCTCTTTCTGTTGTTGCTATAAAAGAAAACAATAAAAACCATCTTCTATGATTGAAAACTATTAAAACAAAACCTAACATATACATGGAAATAGAAAAAGTTGTTGCTAAATGTGCTAGCAAGTAGGGGGGAAATGCAAGGTGTGTGAGAGACATAAAAATTACTTTACACATGTCCTTCAAAAAAGTTTAATACATAGTCAGGTCACATTACTGCACATCAAATTCTCTAGGTCTCTGGCTGCCAGTAGCAATTATCTGTAAAAGAACATGTTTTCCCCGGTGATTCGCTATCGGGAATTTTTGAGTATACCTAAGCATAGCCTTAAGCAAAACTCCTACAGGGCATATTTGGAATACAGGATTTCATTTGGATGCTATATCAAGGCTCCAGTGCAATATGTCTACCTATATGTTTTTACATCTGTTTTAACATATTGATGTGTTTATCTGTTGGCTTTAATTATATGATGTAAGTATATATAAATGTAAATAGTATTCCTGAGCTTCCACTCTGCTTTTGTCATGAAATATACAAATATATTTCCCTAGATATCTGGATGGTTTTATATTATAATGATAACTCCTGAATTTTCATGATGGCATTACTCAAAAGATGCAGACTGCAGATTGCTAAAGTAGCGGGTCTCATTCTACCTGACCAAGTCCCATTTCATTAGTTTTCAGTGACCAGAGATCTCAACTAGTAAACTCTTAAGTGTAACCCTAACCCTAGACTAGTCAATAATAATATTACCTTTTAAAGGCCATTAAAACATGATTCCAAATATTTTAAAACATTGTGGTGTCATTTCGTAGTGCCACTGAGAACCAAAAATGCAGGAGTCTGCCACTGATAATTGCAAAAAATTATAAACAAGGTTCAAATATTTCAAAGATGTGCATGCAATGATGTTTATGGGAATTTCAGATGTTAATTGTTCAAGCTTTGCTGGGGATAGGATGCTCCAATAGTGGGTTGAAAGTTTCCAGATTCTGTTTTTCAAACTCTAAGAGGCCAAACATTGGAACCCTACTAGATTAGAATTTAGAATGGAGATACTATGTCCTCGATTCTGAAAACAGACAGGCAAAAAAAAAAAAAAAAAAGAAGGAAAAAAAGAAAATTAAGGCTTATTCTCAGAATTAACACAGTTGATCAGTTCACCTCATTGAAGTAGTGCTGGGCAAATGCTTCACTTCTTCCGTGTTTGAGAAATTAAGCTAGCCAAAATGAAACTATTCACTTCTATATCTGTTTTCTCAGGTAACCTAATGAGATTACAGTTACATCCAAGCAATGATACATTTGTTGTAAGGTTTACCAAATATTTCACATGCAAATAGATCATTGATGGGTCCCTGACATTGCCTAGTGAGCTCAAATGGGCAGGTAGGGTGGATAGCACTATTGTTGCATTCTGTGCTAAACCACATATACACCAAAACTAGTTGATAGGTGATTTAAGAAAGAACTGCTGGATCAACTCTTCAATATGAGAGCTTCTCTTACAAGATTTATGAAGAGTAATAATCTTGCACGTATGCTTATAAAAATCCTGGGGTCTATCGGGTATATAGTAGAGTCTTAGGTGATTCCTTTTCTATGTAAAACTTCAGAACCTGAGTGTTGCCTACAAGTCCACATTAGTTGGGGAAATCTGGAGAACATTAGTTGTTAACCTAATATGCTAGGTTTAGTGCTTGCAAGGGCCATGTAAACTGTATGAGATTTTTTAGTCATACACACTTTTATTACTACAAAAGACAACAGTGTTACAGTCATGATAAATAAAATTATCTGCAGGCCTTTGCAGCTTAAGCAATCCAAAGAAACTGAATTTTAACCTCTATAGCCACAAAATGTAAATGAAGTTGAAAGAGCAGAAATTTTCATCTTCCCTACATATAGTAATTCTCACAGAATCATGAATGCCGTCTTTCTTCTTCCTGGATCTCTGCAAATAGATCCCATTTATGTGATTGGATTTCTGTCCCATCTTTCTACATATTACAGCTAATTAGTACCCCCTGATGAGAAACAGTCCACTGATGGAAAAAGCAGTTAGATAAGATCTGCATTAACAAATGTAGTTCATTTAATATCATTTGTGCTGCTGCATTATTAATAATACATAATTACCCTGCACAGGCTGGAAGGGGAGAATAAAACTGTTCTTTAATTTCTTGGCCTTTGCTGAGAAACAGTATATTAGAGAGAGTAAAACAGTATTGGGCAATTGGTTGTCATCCATCATCGAGCTTTATATGTCATACAAGTTTATTAACTTTGGGTCCAGCTAAGATTTCTATATTTCAACACAATTGCAGACTACCCATATACAACCATTTTGCCAAATTTGGAAAAGGCCTGAACTGCTTGTTCAGAATGGAAACTGCTTGTTTCAGGATGTTAAATTGGAAAGACCAACTGATGACTACCAGAAAGTTGTTGGGAATAATTTACTGTAAAAGAGGATAAATGTCCTTTCGCTCACTACTATAGCATTTAACACAGTGACCAAGCTTGACTATGTTCTCCAGAATCAGGGTGTGCTTGTTTGAAGAGAAATTCTGGCATAAAGCCTGTGCTAAAAGAAGGAAACAAGCTGTGGTGGCACTGTCCAAAGACTGGCCAGTGCTGATTGAATGCCTGCTTTCTACCAGGTTTTATACAAAACCATTTGCATGTATTCATTCTCACAAGCATCCTATTCTGGGAGGTTGCTATTTTTATGTTGGAGGTCATCCAAATCTGGCAAGACCTCACAGACTGTCCTGAAAGAATAATCTCCAGAAAGAGAGGCCGTGCCCTGCTGCATTTCTCTTCGCTGTACTTATTCGCTACCCCTGCCAAGCCTCTCAAATATGGTTTGCCAGATGGGGCCATTTAAATGCCTGTGAAGCTGCCACAAGTACGTTTGTTTGCACAGGTGAGACAGGCTGGGATGCCGGCTTTGCAGCTGGCTCAGGAAACTGTGAATCTCCCTGATCCCAGATTTCACACCCAAAGGAAAGAGGAAGTTGAGAAGAGGGCAGATACAGCGCTGAACATTGGGGACATCAGCTTATTTTCTCCAATTAAAATCACATATAATCCATTTTCTTTCCTTCATCATCCCATTCATTTGTTCAAAAAATATTTATCAAGTCCCTACCATGGTAGACATTTAAAAGGGGGAACAAGGAGCATTCAAATGAGGACTCCCAAATGAGGAAGACAAATGACAGTTCTGTTGTCATCAGAGGGTTCATGAGATGTTGTGGAGAGAGATAGCCCAATAAACTAATACAGTTTTGGTGGATTCTGTTAACAATGCAGACACAAAGATAGCAATGCCCAAGTGGGTCAAAGGAGCCTTGACAAGGACTTCATTAGCCAATTCTTATGAAATGAGTGTGATTGTGATTTCTACGGATCCAAGTGGCAGGTTTTTTTCCTCTTCTTATATTATTGTTATTGCTCTAAACAATGAATTTCAAATTCTGTACCAATTGGTGGTTGAGTACGGAGAAATTCTGTTGCTTAGTAGCATAAGACATTCAATATTCCTTTGTAATGCTTTCAAACCTGAAACACAAAGGAATGACTAGTATGCATGAACATAATAATGAAAAGAATAGAAGCACTTTTAAATAAAAATAAATAATCCTTAAAAAAGAAAGAAGCTGATTGGATAGAATGTGGCCTAGTAACAGGTTTTATACTAACTAGCACCAGCCTCACAGGCGTATCATGGCGTTGAGACACAAATGACTGTGTTTTTCTTTCTCTCAGACATGTTAGTGCTTATGAGATATAGGATAGAAAGAATCTTCTCTGCAAGTTAAAACAACATCTGTACTGTTATAATAATTAGTTCAGATCTTGTTCTATCCAAAGACTTTTTTTTCTACAATTTCCTGTGTTATCCATTTCCATTAAAATGTGATCAGCTAGCTCCCTGTTTCAAACTTAAGGCATTGCTATAATCTGATTCAGATATTTCAAAGTGACAGCAATAGGGTGGTAGAAACTGCCAAATAGTCACTGAAATACATTCATTTCTGCCATCCTGGGCAGACAACTTCACTGTATTTCCCACTCTCCTTGCGGTCTCATAGAGCATGCTATTGAATTCTAGCCCAGGAAACGTAGGGAGTAGTGATGTGCCCTGCCCCAGTGTCCAAGCCTTACTTTCTCCTCACTCACCCTCTATTATCTTGTCTGCTCTCTACCTAGAAATCAACCGGAGCACTTGGAATCCTTACAGGACAGCAAACACTCAATATGGAAGGAACTGGGTCCCTGAACCACCACTTAGACTACAGTCTGGGAGAACATCAAACCAGGAGCATTTCTTGACTACAAAAATAAGAAATAAATTTGTACTATGAAAAAAAAATGGTGTTGTTTGCTTTGACAATTGGCCTGCCATAAAATGCAGAAGCTCTTCAGTTGTATATCCCAAACAAATAATATATGAAGGATATATGAATAGAAGATAAATGAGAACTTTAAGAAAATACTGCCGCCAGGTAATGTGTATTGGGGTAGGAGTGGGGGAGGGGCATGGAAAGTACTGAACAACAACTAAAGCAAAATGGAGGCGAATGGCATTAATCACCAATATCATGGAAGGTGGAGGGGGTGATTGAGGGCAGAACCAATCCCTCACATGGGGCAGTATCAATCTCTGCCTTAATGCAGGCTAAGTGTTTAACACCACTATTGTGCAGGGTGCCTGGAGCTTTCTGTTTAAATGTCACTCTCTGTTGCAAGCCTTCCCTAATCCTGCCTTCTGCATTAGGCCTCCTGATGTATGCCTCCTTAGAATACTTTACTTTTCCTCTGCTTCTTTATGCATTTCATTAAATCATTGATCTTTGTTCCTCTTCTCCTGTCCTGTAAGTGTTCCCGAGGTCTCGGGCTGCTTGTCATCTTGGCATCCCCCTGTCCAGAGCCGTCCCATGCAGATACGCAGTTTCAGTACCTGTTCACTGACTTCCATCTTTTTGTTGTTTATTCCAGTTTAGTCTTACACTTTCCCAACAGACAAGAGACTGTGATTGTAAAAGGTTACAACCAATGACCTATAAAACCCTTTCTAATTATAAGAGATTATGATGTTAAGGCCTTGTTCCCAGTAAGCACCTACTGCTACACCTGTGGAAAACAAATACATGCACTTTAACTGCTACATTGATGTGCTCAGATAGCCTGAGCAAACTTCACTTGGCCATACGCTTACCACCTAGATAGACATAAGCAAGCACTCAAAGGTGCACAGTAAATAACTAGGGATTCCCAGGTACACAGCTACACCTCAGACACATCCTTATTACCAAGACACACTCAGGCAAGCACACGTGCGCAGATTAATGCCATTTAACACCTGTCATTTTGGTGACATTTATTCTATGCTTTCCTATCCAATGAAAGAGAGATGCATGAATTCAAAATTAAAATGACATCTCACCTCTATTATCAATTCGATGTTGGGAGCAGATTTCCTTAAGTGGGGGTCCCCTGGGGGAAAAAGTACATGGGATATGGAGGGGAATAAATGTCTCATCCAAAGTTATCCATTATTCTATCATTTACATTGCAAATGGCATCAAAAATGCAAATATATGTGACATCTCTAATTGTTTCTCAGTCTTATGCTGCAATAAACATTGTTGCAGTTAAATCGTATTTCCAAGAATAAAAGAGTGGAAGGTTTGTTGTCATCTATATTTAGAGGTCCACAGGAGAAAACTACAATAATATTGTTTTACAAAGCTATACCTCCAAACTGATATGTTCGGCACTCAAGTAACACAATATTTTGGATTAAAGAATGGACTAGGCAGTGTCACAAATTAGCAGTTTAGGTAAGTTATTCCCCATATGTTTAGCTCAATGCTGGAGAACAATAGAAAATATACAAGAGGACCAATAATAACTTTAAAAATCATCATGAAATGCCATCTGGGAAACCCCAGTATTGAACCTATGAAAAGTTCTCCCTTTTTTCTGCCCATCTGGAAGTTTAGAGACACGTTTTCCCTACCTTGCTGCAATAGTTACTGCTCCTTCCACTACTCCATTTATCCCTGAATGCCCCAGTTCTCAGTCCTCAGACAGAATAATACTTAGCAGAGCATGGCCAATCACTTTCAGATGCTGAGGAGGCAATTCCTGGCATCATGAGAAGGACCAGTAGCCAATTGTGCCTGGTATTTTGCCCTAGACATAGCCTCTTTTTTTCCCGATGAGTCTCATCCATGCTTTTCATACAGTTGACTAGGCTGTAGGCCAGAATCAGCATGACTGGAACATGAAGCAAATCACACAGTTGTTTTTGCATCACAGCTATACACCAGCACACACTCCCACACATTCACATTTTTATGTGGGAAAATAAGGCTTCAGTGAGCATTGAGGGCAGCATTTAAGCTGACAGGAGACAGCCTTGCCTTCCTGATGGCTTAAAGGCTAACAGAGGTTCAGTACTGTATCTGAGCATCAGTTCCTGCAGGCCATCTCTCTCTAACTTCTTTCTCCATCATCGCTCAACAATCTTAGTTGCTTAGGATGTTGCCTTCCAGTGGGCTTGAAAACATAAACAGAAATGGTACTTCATAAAACATAATTCAGTGCTTTAATAAAGTAGTTAAACCATTGGTCAGGAACCTCCAATCCCAATCCTAGTGCTTGAGTTCAACTCCAACCTCTGTTTCCTGGTCTAGGGAGGCATAAGTTCAACTATTTGGACCTTTTCCTCTAGGGAGACCCAGCTTCTGATTTCTGTGTTTCTGTTTGCAGTCTGGTCCAGCCGTATATTTTAAGAATTTGGGGATTGAAACAGCAAAAGAGAGAGGTCACACTTGGTCTCTGTCTTTTTTGTCACTTTGTCTCTCTTCCTTTTAAATAAGTAAAAAATTTTACTAAAAATCCTCACAGAAAATATATTTAAAAGTTCTTTTTAGTGCAAACACTTTTGAAATTCATGCAGTTTTCTCATCACATGCCTTTTTCATGAAGATTTTAAAGTCCCCGCATATTTACAGCGATGATACTGCTACAATAAAGTTATCCATAGACACTCAAGGGAGAACTGACTCTTCACTGACGGAACTTTCAGGAGATGTGAGGAAAGCCACACAGTCCTCTTTGGATATTCACATATAAAGACACATGCACATTTGTGCATGAAACTTTAGGGTGTTATTTTCATTCCAATCTAACCCTTCAATAGACTTTGGAGCATGTAGGAGAAATCTGTCAATCTGCCACAGTAGCCAAGCTGACTGTTTCATCACATGGAAAGAGCATGGAATTAGAATCCAAGATCTGATGCTTGCTGACCCCAGGAAATTAAGTTGCTTAACTGTTCTGCTGATTTCCTTCTCTATTCTGTGGATAAAGACAACAATATTCGCCACATGCAGCTGTACTTGGTTCCCTAAGAACAGACCTTTCCCCCACTACATCCCTGGTAGCTTATAGACTGGGATATAGCAGAGGTTTAATGGTGTATCCTGACTGACCACATGCAAACTCCCTATTACAGTGCCTGGGACTGAATAAGTACTCAACAATCCTTTCCATGCATTTGTCACAGAAACAGCAAATTAATTCTGATTCCCAGGTGTATTAAAATTGTAAAACTTATCCCCCTTCCCTTGTAAGCCACTGTAGGGCACATGTCTTAAGTGTTGATCCAGTTGCAGGTAGAAAAAAAAAGGCAGTCGCAGTCTTAAATAACATTATTGTCATTTGTATAAGAATAAATTTGAAAATACTTTCTTATCTATTTTCATCTCCCAACTATCCTGTTCTCCTGTGAATTTGTTTCATTGAATTAATGATATTTCTCCATTTGAGGGTCATCATTCAATGTCATTTCAAAGATGACTTCTGTTTTGAGCTGACAAGCTACAAATAGACGTCACAATCAAATCTGTGAGAGAACAGATTCATAATTTTACAAAATTTCTAGTAACAAACAAGCAGAGTCAGACATGAGCAACTGGATAATAATATGTTGCATCAGGAAGAGAATGAATAGGGGACTGTGTTCCATGTGGTCAACAAAATAAGGGAGAATGGGAGAGAAGGCAGAGAGTGGTCTTGAGAAGCATGCAGCTGCAGGCTAACCTACGGAGGGAATGGCACAGCAACAGATGAACAGCAGAACTGAGTTCAGGCAGAAGGGATCTAGTCCCTTTCGCAAGATTTGTCCCAGTCAAGCATCTGAACAGCAACAGTGTGGGTACCCAGGGCGAAGGCATGAGGGTAAGTTGGCATTTGGGGCTGCACTGGGCTCTCCTGCAGTCTGAGAACAACAACAAAGTAACAACAAAGCCATAATAGATACCTGGGTTTTATTTTTGGTTCTGTCTCTGATTTCAGTTTCCGGTCAATACAGCTTTCAGGAGGCTTTAATTAATGACCAACCAACTACACTACCATGAGAGACATGGAGTGTGTTCTTTGCTTACAGCTTTACACCAGTCCAGTTGCAGCCATTGTTGAAATCTGGAGAGTAAGCCAGTGGATAGAAGATCTCTCTCTGCCTCTGTATCTCTGTCTCTTAAGTAAATCATTTTTAACAATTAAAAAGGCATTTATTTTCATGTAAAAAGTTTTTTTTTTTGCAATCTGTGTTTTTTCATGTCTGTTTTTGTGAGCTTTTTTCAAATTCCCTCATAGAAGATATGTCAAATGTTTTTGCACTAAAATAAATTATTATTAATTCCATTTTCCACTTTTTGAACCCTGTGAAACCCAAATTTCAGTGCTTAAGACAGTAAATTTATTTCTCGCACTGGATCTGAGAGTCAGCAATGGCTCAGATCTGGCTCAGGTCCTATCTGATCCCATTTTTCTTCTCATTTTAGAATGCAACTTTAGGGAGCACACTAGTGCAAAAAAAAAAGGCACATTTAAAGCCCCTGTTCAGATGTGAATGTTGAATTTGCACACATTCCATTGTGTGGCTAAGTGCCTACCCAGAGGTCTGCATTTGAACAATAGAAAATTTCATTCTCCTATCGAAAAAAAAAAAAGGTCTTTTTCTTTTCCTAATTTTTCCCTATGGCTGAAAAGCAGTGAGAATCAGAGAAAGAGAGAGTGGAAGAGGACAGAGACAATCAGACAGAGATCTCCTTTCTATTGGTTTGCTTCCCAGAAGCCTGAAACAACCAAGGCTTAAGTGAAGCAGAGGACGGGAGAACAGAAGTGAATCCAGGTCACCCACATGGGTGGCCAGGACCCCAGAACTTGAGCCACCACCTGCTGCCTCCCAGGTGTGCATTACTACAAAACTGGAATCAGGAGAGGGGCTGGAATTCAAACCAAGGAACTCTGAAACCAGATGCAGACATTCCAAGCAATACGTTAAACACGGCCTCTTTTAGAGTGTCTGTTGCCAGGCTACTCACCGATGATTTGTTTCCTTTTACTTGTTTATTTGTTTCCTTACTTTGCTTTCAAATGAAACCATCAGAGGCAATGGCAATAACAAACTACTCTGGAATAAAACGATATGTGAAAGAGTGAAATATTCCAACCATCTAAGGTTCTATCCTATGTTGAAAGGATATAACTAGATATTGCACCTTCAACTATGGATCGTTATTATTTATTCTTTTAAACTTTGTATACAACCGTCATATTTATGCCTCAGGGCACATTTATAAACACTCTAAATTTAAAAAAATAAGAAAACTGTGCTTTCTATTTATTCTAAAGGAAATTTACTTGTGTTATTTGTTTACGGGTTAACTTATTTATTTATTTGATTTATACAGCTGGGTTCCGTATAAAGCCCCCAGGCACCCTCACATCAACTAAAACCATATACAGAAGCAGAATGCTGAATACAAACAAAATCAACAATTAATGGACTATCCCCCAACTGTAAAGCACTTCAGCAGAACCTTAAAATAATTCCTCCCTACTGACCCCTTTGTAAGGAGGTTGGGTTAACAGATGGTTAAACAATGTTAAGAGAAGAGAATACAGCATTTGTACTATCAGCACAGGATAGAAGAAAGGCTGTGCAAAACCCTGTGGGACAACGCTTCAGTAGAGCAAAAGGTTGAATCACCGACTTGGGGTGGCAATTGGAAACGACAATGAACTGACATAGGTGAACCAGTTCCACAGTTGTAACCAAGAAGGAATGATAGGCTGAGAATCATGGAGCACAAATAGAATGAAAGCTATAAACCAGGTACATAGGAACATTTCATTCTTCTGACTCACGGAGGGTCTTTGCAATGTGAGTGTTCTGGTCTAGATTATTCTGTCAATAAAAACTTGATCAAGTTCATGGCTTTGCCTGAATCATGTCTTACGCACTTGCGCACTCAAACACCTGCTGTAGATGGTAGAATATTTTACATAGAGGTTAGGATTTTGACAAGCAATTTTGATCTTTGGTATCATATATTCATGAAAATTTTAATGTGAGATTTTCTAAAATCCTATAATATTTTTGTTGAGGTATAATGTATACTGCAATGCAAAAATTCTAACAGGCCAATGGATTTTTAGTAACACATCAAATAATCATGATCAAAGCATTCCCACCATCATCAAAACCTCCCTCGCCCTTTCAGAAATAATATTCCACCCTTACAGATAATCACCATTCTAATTTCTATCACCATAAGTGAATTTTGCTCTTTCAAACACCACCTAAATGGCATATCATATACATTCTTTTGCATTGGGTTTTATTCACTTATCATTATATCTGTGCTCTTTATCCATGTTATGAAAAATTGTCATGGCACATAGTTTTATTGCTGTGTAGTATTTTTTTCCAATTCACTTTAATTTAAAAGGCACAGCTACAGGAGAAGCTGATGGAGGGGTAGAGAGAGAAAAGTAGACAGGGGAGATCTTCCATCTACTGGCTTATTCCCCAAATGAACATAATGGCTAGGGTTGTACAGAAGCCAGGAGCTTCCTCTGGGTCTCAAACCTGGGGGCCCAAGCGTTTGGATCATCCTCTGCTGCTTTTGCAGGTACATGAACAGCAAGCTGGATCTGAGGCGGAGCAGTTTGCTTCAACTGGTGCCAGTGTTGGGTGTGAGCGTCTTCAGTCATTAAGCCACAATGCTGGCTCTTGCTGTATACTATTCTGTTATAGGACTGTCATATAGTTTATTTATTCATTCAGTTGTTGATAGGCTTTTGGGCTGTTAATTGTTTTTTGCATTTATTTGTTATTCTCATTAGAAAGAGCTGCTATGAATACTATCATATAGGTTTTTGGGGATTTTTCTAGGAACAGAATTGTTGAACTGTAGTAAGTACATATTTAATTTCAAAGTATATATTGCCAAACAAATTTCACAAGTAACTCTATCAATTTATACCCCTTCAAATATGGGTGTTCCACTTGTACCACAGGTTTGTCAATATTTTCACTGTTGGCTTATTAGCATATATCCACTTTGGAGCACTACTATTTCACTGTAGTGTTGGTTTTGCAGAGTATGTTGCTCAACTTCTATGACCCTATTGACCTTCTTGATCTTCTGTCTGTGAAGTTTCCATTCAAGGTTTTTATTCACCTCTTCATTGAGTTGTCTAGCCTTATTTCTTTTCAAGGGAATTTACTGTGTATCATGAGTGTAAATTTTAATTAAGCATATGTATTGCCAGTGTCTTTTCATTAAGGTTTATATTTTTACTCTCAAAATTTTTGCATTAATAATTTTTGATGTTATGCATGTCTGATTTAATTGATCTTTGGCTTTCACAGTTAGTGAATTTTTGTGTGCTTCTTAAGGGATTGTGGCCTATCCCAAGTTTGTAAGATTTCCTGTGTTTTCTTCTAAAAACTTTATTTCTCTATGTTTCACATGTAGGTCTATCCATTTCAAATCAATTATTTTTTCTATTGATATCTAATTACACCCTATATTAAAAAAGACCATCTTTCTCCCATTTTTCATTAGTGTCCTTATTATAGACCAAATGGCCATTAGATATGTACATCATATATATACATATATATGCACATACATGTGCATACACACCTGAATATATATAATATATAGGTGTGTACTGGATTATTTAATCAGTTCATTTGTGTATTGGCCCATTCTTGCATAGAGACCACACATCCCAAGAATCTTCGTGTCTGTATGTGATAAAATTTCCAGGCCTTTGTTTTTCATCTTTTATTTTTGTTTCTATTATTTAACTTAATTCATGTTATTAATTTTTTCTTCTTAGCTTTTTAATTTTTATTTTTGATGATGTTTACATAGTTGATCAGGGTAGAAGGACTGAGGGTTAGGGGAAAGTGGATGAGACCACTGTTTCCAATATTTTTTTCTTTCTGCATCTGGGGGAAAGAGACATAGATGGGGGAAAGCTGCATCTAGCCTCCCAACTGCCCCAGTACCTGGGAATGTATAACAGTCACCTGATATCAACTCAGGATCACCAACATGGAGCATGCTCCACGAGTTCTGCTCAAGTGGTTTTGATAGTTCTGAAATGCTTTGATCTTGCCAATCCAAAGTTGAGGAATTATTTCCAGGATCCATTGGTGGACACAGCCCACCTTAGAGGCTCCATTCACCTAGATATTTGCTTTCATCATTTGGCTGAGGTAGTTGTCCAGTTTGTTCTGCCCTCCTTCCTCTGCTCTGGTGCCAGATATCCTCTGCAGGTCCCAATGAACTGCCGTATCCTCTGCCTGCATCTGGGTATGCCTACCACTACTCCATCTTCTCCACTGAGAAGACCCAGTTCTGACACATGCACTCCACCAATCCTGTAATTTTCTCTATGGTTGGAGTTCTGAGTCAAGTAGTTCAGTTGAGGGGATCCCCAAAGAGACCTCATCAGAGCTGATACCAGACATGACTCTTGTGTGTGCTTGCCAATAGAGAGTCTGGCTCAGTCCGTTACCTACATCAGCCTACATGCATTAATTGCAATTGCTGGGTCAGTTGTTTCCCAACCCCATATCTTACACAAACCAATGGATGCTGCGACCCAGACCAGCCCAGCCTACTGCATGCTAGGCCCACATAGAGCAGCGTGAGCTACAGGCTAGTTGGTGTCACCCCCAATAACCCTCATCAGGCCTGCCCCCAAACCTGGTTCTTTTGCTTGCCAGTATATGCAACAGGCTGGTCCAGGCTGTCCCATATCCCATTCAGCTCTCACACACATTAATGGACATTGGAGCTTAGTTTAATCCAACTGGCCCCACTATCCAGCACACACTCCTGCTGGAGGGTGTCACCGCTTTTTTTAGGCAGCCATGCCCTGCAGCCCCAATTCTCATGCTCACCACTGGGAGTTGCAGCCCATCAGAGAGGTGCCCACAGTTTCCCTACAGAGCCTATCCTATTCCAGAATCTTGCACTCTCCATATGGTTCGGCAATCTGGTTTGACAGGACTTGTTCCCAGTCCCAGCACTTGCCAGTTGATGATGCAGCAAAGCCCAATCAGCCTTCACTTACCCTGGCTCATGTCTGCCCCAATGGATACAGTCAGTTAGCCCAGCCTGGCTCTCCCCCTAATCCATTTCACATGCAAGCCAATAGGTGTAGCCCTGCCTGGCCTGGTCTGCCCTCAGTCCAAGTTCTCATACTCGCCAGTGACAATAGGAGAGCCTGTGCTGCCCTGCCATCAGGCTCATACCCCTCCCATCGGGACTCAAATGTACCGGTGGATGCTGAAGTCCAGTCTGTAATGGCCTGCCTCACATCAGCATTTGCCAGTGACTACTGCAACCTGGCCCAGCCCAATCTGTGCCCGATTCCAGGTCATGTTGTTGGGTGATTCAGCCTAGCCCATCCCAGTCAGATCCTGGCCCTAATGTGACCTGGCTGGTGCTTTGGCCCTATCCAGCCTGTTCTGCACTCCATCCTGGTTCTCAAATCTGCCAGTGGGTGTTATGAACTGGCAGAGCCTGCCCAGCCCCCAGGTCTGAGCCACGCATAAGCTGGAGGGGAATGTAACCTGATCTTTTCTGGGCTGCTTCCTGTTTTTGTTCTTGCATTCACCTGCAGAGATTGCTTTCTGATAGAGGAGCTCCCAGAGTTCTTCAGTCAGATCTCCCAGTAGCAGATCTCACACACATCAGTGGGTCCATCTCCTGTTCTGACAGGAACAGTGGCCTTACCCAACCAGCCCACACACAATCCGGTTCTTACTGTTGGGTATTACAGCCAAGCCACACCTGGTTCATGCCCAGACATGGCACTCACGTGGTTTATCGAGAGCAAATCATAGCCAGCCTGTCCTATACCAACCCTGGTTCTCATGAGAACCGGTAGGTGCTAGAGTCTAGCCCAGTCTGGTGCTCCCCAGACCCAGTCAACACCCATGCCAAGGGACACTGCAGCCAAGTCCAGCCCAGGTCGCTGCCCCCATTCTAGCTCTTACACTCACCAGTGGGAACCAAAAACCAGCTGGGGCATCCCTTTCCCCCCAGGCATATCTGTTTCCGGCCACAGATCTTGTGTGTGCCAGTGGTTGCTTCAACCTTGATTGTTATAGCCCATACCCTGTCTTGGCCTTTGCCATCAGGTGCTACAACCTGACCTGTCCTGACCAGCTCCCAGTCCTAACTCTCACTGGTAAGTGTTGCAGCCTAGCACTGAGCAATCTGCTCACATCCCTGGCTCATGTAAACCAGCAGGTATGATAGCCCAACCCAGCATGTTCTGCTCTCCATCCTGGCTACTGAACAAGCCATTGTCTAATGTTGGGTCTGATCTTGCCCAATCCATCACCCTCCAGAACTAACCCACACACTTGCTGACAAGTGGAACAGTCTGGCCGAAGCTGACCAAAACCCAGGCCTGAATTACATGCTGACCAGTGGGAGCTATGGCCAACTAGCAGAGTTTTCCACATTCCCCCCCAGTGCCACTCCCAGACATAGATCTTGCTCACGCCAGCAGATGCTAGACCTTTACCTGGCATAGTCTGTCTCCTCCATCCTGGCCTATGTATGAGCTGGTGGATGTTATAGCCCTGCCAGTCCTACACCCTATTCTTGGGTATATCTACACGTACTGCAGCCTGGATCAGTCCACTCTGTACCCAAACCCAGTACCCATGATTATTGGAAGGTTCCATGGTAATGCCTAGCTCAGCCTGTCACCACCCACAGCTTTTACACAAACCAGTGGAAATTACAGTTCCACAGGGGTGGGCTCAAATACTCTCCCAGAGAATCTGCCCACAGACTTCATTCTCTTGTGTGCTGGTTAGTGTCATGTTCCAACCTAACATTACCCATCCCCTGTTTCAATTCTCATTCACAGGTAATCTAGCTCTGCCAGGTAGCCCCCAGTCTTAGCGTTAACACGCACAAGTGAGTGGTATTTGGTGGTAGTCAATGCTAACTAGCCCACCTTAGGTCTCTTGTGTGTGCTGGTGCACCAGTTTGACCCTTAAAGGTCCTCTCATTCTCCCCTCCAAACTCCTCAATCTTAACTCCCTCACTTACCTGCAAGTACAGTGGCCATGTCAATGGAAGTCCCTCAGTAGTCATTCCTCACTTGCAGCATACTCTGCCTGCAACATACTCCCTCCCACTCATCTTCTTATTTCCTCCCCTGGGAAGTCTTCCTCCTCTGCTATGGTATCAGATGTCCTCTGCAGGCCCCCATGGACTGCCATTTCTTCTATGTGCATCTGGGTATGCCATCCACTGCTCCATCTAAGCCACTGAGGAGGATCAGATCTGCAGGAACAGTAGCCTTGTCAATGCAAGTCCCTCAAAGGTCATTCCTCACCTGGATGTGTTCTCTCAGGTCCCCACATGCCCCCACCAGGATCCCTACAAATCTCCACAAGTGTGCTGCTGGGGAATAGTGGACTTCACCCAGCACTATTGGTGCCCCAGACCACATGACCTGGGCCATACTGGACGTCGTAACCACCCCAACTCCTACTGTGCATATGGCCCAAAGGACCCATGCCAGGTGACCTAGGTTCTGTCAGACACCCCCACCCAAGAGCTCACGAGCCTGACTCCCACCGTACCAATTCATGTTATATCTGAGGTTTAACTAAATTTTTCTATGACCATAGCTCTCTCTACTTGTTATATAAAAGGGTCTGTCTTACTACATCGCACAGATAGAACATCAGGTTTATTACAAAAGTAACTTAAAGGCAGATAAGTAGCAGAAGGCATACTGCCCTTCTACGACATAGACTGATAATTGATATTTTATGACTACTATAGCTAAAGTTTAAGTAAAGCAGATCCTGGCTTTGGCTAACATGCTGGTCTTGACCCAGGAATACCTCCAAAGAAAACAAGCTTTACCTCACGCTGTGGTAGTGGTTTACTGATTTACCTAGGAGGAGCTAGAGAATGCCTAGCTTCTAAAAATTGGGTCACTAAGAAAGCTAGGAAAGGATCACCTCCCTCGGCAGCACGGCTAAGGGTCAACATCTTCATTCGTAGGGCTCTGGGAACAGCTCTATTTTCCAGCACCAGTGACATTAACCAATGTCCTTGTTTTCACACAGGGTGAAACAGATCTCCTCTAAGCCACCCCAAAATGGAAGAAAAGTATTTCCAAGGCTCTTTAGATATATCTTATATCATGTCTTACTCTACGCATTCCTTTTTTTATTTATTAAATTGTGTTGGTACAAATAAATTTTGAATGCCTGCTGTGTGGTTGACCCGCCAAGCTTCCAGACATACAGTTTTACAATATGGCAATGCAATGAATGAGTTGATATTCTCAACAGCAGTTATATGGAGAGAGGAATCTGTGATGATAAGCAGGTACAGAGGGGAAAAATCTTGACAAATGGGACTTAAAAACTCCATTATAAAATTTCAAAAGTGTTCATGATTCATATATTTGTAATAATAATAAAAGTACACAGTATATTAAAAACTACTAACATTATCTATAGTATCTACTAAATTTAAAAAAGATATGTATATCATAAAGCCTAGAAACATTCTAAATACTTAGTAGCAAAGATATAATTAAGTTTTAGTCAGCTAATAAGATAGAAAAATGCTGCTTTAAAAATGATCATTGGAGGGGCCCGGCGGCGTGGCCTAGTGGTTAAAGTCCTCGCCTTGAAAGCCCCGGGATCCCATATGGGCTTCGGTTCTAATCCCGGCAGCTCCACTTCCCATCCAGCTCCCTGTTTGTGGCCTGGGAAAGCAGGAGAGCACGGCCCAAAGCTTTGGGACCCTGCACCCGCGTGGGAGACCTGGAAGAGGTTCCAGGTCCCGGCATCGGATTGGCGCGTACCCGGCCCGCTGCGGCTCACTTGGGGAGTGAATCATCGGATGGAAGATCTTCCTCTCTGTCTCTCCTCCTCTCTGTATATCCAGCTTTCCAGTGATAATAAAATCTTTAAAAAAAAAATGATCATTGGAAAGACCTGGTAGCAAAAGGAAAAGGGATCCTAATTGCATGTATGCAAAAATCCTAGTATTTGTGCCTGAAAACATGATAAAAATGCAAAACAGGGTGCAGTGTAACATTTTGGCAGGACAAAATTGTGTTACCTTAAAATGTTATTTAATATTATTGTTTTTATAATAAAGCTAAACTTAAGAGAAAGAAGAAATCAGTTTTTCTTTTTTCTCTTTCCTTATGTATGTCTCCACTGTGTAGCTACAGATTTTTTTATGCAAAAATGAAGCACATGAATATAGGTGTTTTATGTATGTCTGTTCCCACCATCAAAAATAGTTCCCATCAGAATGGACAGAATCGCTCAGCTCAGAACAGGTAGCAAAGGAGTTCATCCCAGAGCCTTGGATGCAGGCACTGAAAATTCTCTTTGTTTTTGTGCTTTCCATTCCTAAGGGGACAGAAGGCAACCCCACCATTTCTTCTGGGTACACCTTCAAGAGAGGCAGATCTGCCAGCCAGTTCATGGGGTTGCCTGATGCTGTTCTGCCACCAGAAGCCAGACTCTATGGTTATTCAAGCTGTGAGGAGCTGTTGCCCAGGGTGCTCAGGCTCCTGCTTCCTCCTTTCATCCCCACCAGAGTAGACCTGTATTGGGAAAGATGTGGCATCCTGCATCAGGAAAGATGTGACATCTGGGCATGTCTTACACTCCTTCCCGTTCTCGGCCACTTGCTGTATCTATACAAGAGCAGGCTTTGTCAGCCTTGCCCAGCCTCCTGCTGTTGGGGGAATAAATGGGTGCCAGTCTAGTGTTTGGGATGAAGCGTGAATACCCACAAATATGTGCCACATTTTTTCAAAGATTAGTTTTTTGAAGAATAACAGAAGCATTTTTGTCTCCCATTTCTCTCAGTTTTCCACTGATAAGACAGGATGGTACACAAAGATAAGTCCATCTGGCCCATAGTTGGGGAGATGAAAGCCCAAGACCAGGTGGCCCATCAGTGTGAGGATCTCTTTGGTGCATCAAATTGCGGCAAACCATTGTTAGTATAGTGTGAATGTGTAAGCAAGGGAAAAGTTGTGTGGCGGAACAGACACAATGCCTGAGACAATGCGAAGGGTCCAGTCTACTCTTTTATGACAGCCTATTCTGTCAGGCACTAACTGTAGTCCCACAGGAAGTACTTAATCCCTTCTGAAGGCAGCAAACTCCAGAACCTTTTCTAGTGACTTTTACTGGGCTCCCCCTTTTCAAGGTCTCACTATTTCTTAATATTGCAACAGCAAGCACCAACTTTCCAACACATAAAGCCTTGAGCAGCAAACAATCTCCTAACTATAATGGCCCTTTTCTTTTACTTTCGCCTTACTTTGGGTTATGCTCAGGTTCAAGCAGTGCTTGAGCACTGCTTGCAGGGCTCCTCTGAAAAGTTCTTGCAGGGCAGTTTCTACATGAAGCCAACTCTAACACTGAGATGAGTGTACAAAAACTAAGAACAGGATGCTACTGGAATGTGCCTTGTTAATGACAGAGTGAGGCAGGATCAGGGAGAGCAAGGACCTGGATAGTCACAGCAAGAGCTTCAGCCAAACGAATGCATAGCTCTGGGCCTCCGATGGTCCTTCAGAGTTGGCCCAAGTTGGAGTGATGGATTTAGGTCTTTTCTGCTTCCCCTCAGAACATTAACCAGTTATTAGATGCTCAGGACTAGGTGACTGACCTTAAGTGAGACAGCTCTCTTCAGCTGAGAATATTTCACAGAGAGGGCTGGTACCCGAAATGTTCAGTTAACAGGCCTCCTATTTGGTGGCTGACAGTCAGTCCTTAGTCATGAATGAGGGGTTGAGCTTGATGCAATATTCACAGCCAGTCACAATAGTTTCTAAGGTTGGATAGTCTTCCTATTAGCTCATAGCTCATCTAGTGACTTTATTTTTAAGGACAATCAAAAAGCACTTGAAGATTCTGTGCCATATGTATTATCATTTAATTATTTATAAATACACACTTGTTATAAACTGCTGTTATACAGCATGTAAGCTGATATGATGAATGAGCAGAAATTTAGTTTTATATAAGATTTATTTTGTTTACTTGAAAGGCAGAATTACAGTGAAAAAGAGGGACACAAATAGATACAAAGAGAGAGAGACAGAGGGAGAAGGAGACCACTTCCAACCACTGGTTCTACACCCCCAAATGATTACAAAGGCCATGGCTGGGTCAGGGAAAAGTCAAGTGCCAGGAGCTTCTTACAGGTTTCCCACATGGGTGCAGAGGTCCAAGCATTTGACCTAGCATCTGCTGCTTTCCAAGGTGCATTAATAGGGAGCCGGATGGAAAGTAGAATAGTATATTTGGAACCAGCATCCATACAGGATGCTAGTATTGCAGGTGGGAGCTTAGCCTCGTATGTCATAATGCTGTACCCACAATTTAAGTTCTGGTAAGGTTCTCAAAATGCCACAGGTAGAGTCCAGTTAACTTCTTCATTCATTTGTTCTATCCACATCCTTGAGGTGACTGCTGGGTATGTATAGGAAGATATAGTTGTGCACATTCTTTTTGCCACCATCAAGAGTCCAGGCTCTCAGCTTAAACATTTGGCATGAAATATTCTCTCTCAAAGCCAAAACCACCATACTCCTTTATTTTCTCATATGAGATGTACTTCACCATTAATTTAATACATTTGAAATTATGTATTCCTCCAATTATTGCTATTGAAGACCACATCTATGCTATTTGAAGTAGAGGTAAATAATAAATTGTGCACACAGTGTGGACATTAAGCTTAGCAGTTAAGATATCCACGTTCCACATTAGACTGTCTGGGCTTGATATGCAGCTTTGGCTCCTGGCTCCAGATTTCTGACATTAAATATCTTGGAGATGATGGTATTGAACCAAATAATTGGTTTCCTGCTGCCTATAATAGGGACCTAATCTGGATGCCCAACCTGGACTCCAACCCAGTCCCAGTTATATAGACATCTGGGGACTCAACAGATGGGAACTCTCTTATCTATCAGGCTCTGCCTCTTTCTCATTCTCTCTTCCTCTGATTCTTGAATAAATAAAAAAATACAGAACACAATGGTCATTTTTAAAAAGCCTTACATAGTGGTAATTAAACACGTTGAAACAATGAATGAATAAACTAATGAAATGTATGAACCATTGAGACAGATTAAAAGGCTTACTTAGAGTTCTCTCCCAGGAAATTTGGTGAGATTTTGCAAAGGGGAGAGATCTGAACAAGCCCACAGTAGCAGCATAGAAGTCTGCCTGGAAGAAGGGGCAAGAATAATTGAGGGAGCAGGAAGAACATTCAAACATTCAAGGATGCAAAATCACACAAATTGAGTTGAATGATCAATTTAATTTAATGTAGCTGGACTATAGGGTGACGAGGCAAAGATATAGGTTAGGTCAAGAGCTGCATAAATTGAGGATTTCAGCAGAGAAAAGTGGGAGTCAAACACATGAAACCATGAGCAGAATCAGAGCCAGAAGAGTGAAAAACACAAAGACAGTGAAAGTGCAACTACGCCAGCCAGTGTTTCAGCCTGTGTTCCAACAAGCCAAGTCTCTGAAAACATAAGGTACAAGCTTACAGCAAAGGACAGAATGACATTCTTGAAAACATCAATACCAAAGTCTGGTTCTCATACTCTCTAGCAATAACCAAATACCTTCCTGAGGCAGTACACCAGTCCAGGTAGAGGGCAGGCGTCATCCACTTCAGCCGTCTTGCATAGGGAGCAGAAGAAATTTTTACCTCTTTGGTTGATCCTAAACTATTTCCTAAATTAACATGAGTAAGTCTAAGACATGCTGAGCCAGATGTTTTGGAGGTAACCAGATAACACAAACTCGATGTGATCCAATCTGCTCAAGCAAATTCAGTAGAAAGCAAGAGGCAGTCAACAACCAAATGGGGCCCTAGGAGGATTCTCTGTAATAGGATCCAAAGGAAAACCACATGGGCTGTAGCTCACCACTAACAAGACTCTGTAGCCAACAACTGAGGCCATCACACAAGATCAAGGTCTAGGGGAAAGCAGAGAAAAACCAAAGAAGAAAACTTGGAAAACCCGAAGGGATTATGCAAAACTTTTACCAATTTCTTGCAAAATGGTTGAGTATAGATACTGCCATAATGCTGGCCCCTATCTATATCCTTTTAAAAATTGAATTTGTAAGAAATGTTCTGTCATCAATAGGTCTATTAACCACCCCCCTTGTTTTTTTTTTTTTTTTTTTACAAAGATCACTTGAAAACGCATAGTCAGGAGACCTCTCGCAGGAAACTCGACAATCAAGAAGAGAATGGAGTGACATATTCCAGATTCTAAAAGAAAAAAATTATCTGCCCAGACTAACATATCCAGCAAAGCTTTCTTTTGTCTTTGAACATGAAATAAAATCTTCCACAGTAAAAAGAAGTTAAAACAATATGCCTCTACCAAACCTGCCCTACAAATGATACTTTAAAATGTTCTCTTGACAGAAAAGAGGAATAGCACCCAACAAAACCAAGGGCAAATGTGAAGAACATGCCAGTAAAATGACAACAGAAGACTAAATCAATGAACAACCCATTCCTACAATGACAAGACCAAATTACCACCCATACATATTAACCCTGAATGTAAATGGCTTAAGCTCAATCAAGCGTCATAGATTGGTAGACTGGATTAAAAAAAAAAAACTTATTTATTTGTTGCTTACAGGAGACACATTTCACCAGCAAAAATCAGCAGAAGCTATATCTCATGGATTTTGATTTTTTTGTTTTTGTTAGTTTTCTCTCCTCAAAGTTCCTGATTAAATTCTTCAAAGACTCATAGACCATACAGTAGCATCATTTTCTGCAAGAAGGTTCTTGCTTTTCTTTTTCATTTCTTCAGCGACACATTAGTCATTCAGTAGCATGTTGTTTAACTTCATGGGGCTATTAGTTTCTTTTTTCTTCCTATTGTTGATTTTGTTTTGTGTCTTTCCATTTCGGAAGATGTGTAGTTGCTGTGTAATGGAGACTGTCACATCCAATAACATGTTATTTAACTTCATGGCATTGTAAATTTCTATTTTTCTTCCTATTGTTGATTTTGTACTGTGACCTTTCATTTAAGGGGATGTACAGTAACTGTGAAATGGAGACTAACATATCCAGATGTGAGGATACAATGTGGTATGCATCTCTACTTCCAGACAAAGATAGACTTACAATGAAACTGTTAACTATATCTTGACAATAGGATGCTGAACTCTCTGCCATTGTCCATGCCCGCAATGATGGACATATGACTGTGTATGAAGAACTATACTTTAGCAATGGGGGGGAATTGGGGAGGGGATAAGGGGAATCTCAAGAGCCTATGAAACTGTATCATAAAAGGATAATAACAATAAATTAAAAAGATTTTTTAAATTAAAAAAATGCATAGTCAGAATCCTATTCCTGAAGGTTTTCCAATTCTCTTAAACTTCTTTCCTTTCAAATATTTAGGTGGGGTGAATACTTGACACCTATGTTCCCATATCAAAATTCTTGGGTTCTAGTCCCCCCTGTGTTCCAGCTTCTAGCCCCTTGCTAATGCACACAGTGAGAAACAGTAGGTAAGGCTCAAGTAGCTGAGTTGCTGCCAGCCACATGGCAGAGCTGGACTGTACTCACTGCTTGGGTCCTCACCCCAGCCCTGGCCCAGCTCCACAGACTGCACATGCTTGGGAAGTGAACCAGCAGAGGAAGTTGTGCCTGTTTGTCAGTCTCTCTCTCTTTCTCTGTCTTCCTCTCAGATAAATAAAAATAGATAACTTTTTTAATGAAAAAGAATTTTTTGCTGAGGAACGTGGTCTGTCTGTCCTCTTAGTTTTAAATGCCAGACTTCCTCAAGTCCAAAGTTACATCTGACTAGGTTCAACCTACGCAACTCTTGATTTCTGCTTTATGATGAATGGTGTGGGCACTTTTCCTCCCAGGATTCAATCACTTCTATTCATCAACCAATTTTCCTTATGGTTCAGAATTAGTATCAGACTATCAGTCTCCCCATTCCCTCTTTTTACCCTCTGGGAGGAAAAATTATTGGAAATTGTGGTTTCCTTTAGTCATGTGGGCAGCGAAGTCAAAACCCATAATCTCCTGGGGCTTAAAGTGTCTCAGTGACCATCCCTTATCAGTTGAATGGGAATGAAATTGAACAATTTCTAACTCCTGGATTTTCATCAGGACAAACCCATTAAAATATTAGCATATAAAGTGGGGCTCACAGAAGTTTCTCAGCAGCTGTTTCCTTCCTCTCAATGATGTATGTCAGTTGCGGCTGCCTGCCTTCGCTTGACATTTCTCTCATCCAGCACAGACATCCAGGTGGATGGGAACTAGCACCTCTGAGACAAGAGCTCCACAGCTGCAAAGGTAGAAGTCATTCCAAATATTTCATTATGTTCTGCTTCTCAATATCCCCTCATAGTACCAAATGGAATCTCCACCTGGGTGTTCCAAGTCACTTCAAATGGACCATGTTCAAATAATTCTCTCTTCTGATGTTTCATTAATGTTGCTCCTGCTGTCCCATTATCTTAAGCTAGAAATATTGGACTATGACTTTCTTCTCCTCTATGATTTTTTTCTGGTAAAAGTCACTTGTTTGATGATTAGTAATGGATCATGATCAAATCCTACAATTTACAACAGTTCTTCAAATTTTTATTTATTTTTAAAAATATACCAAATGAACGGAGAACTAGGGAAATTCATGAGGAGTAGTGTGCATTTCGGCTGCTTATTTTACTTTTCATGAATTGAAACGCAATCTGTGGGTTAAAGAATTTTAATTACAGAGGTTGTATGATAAAACGGTTTCTCAGAGAAACAGTTTTGAGTGCTCATTTGTTCATTTTTAATCTATGCCAAATGCATTAAAGGCTTGTCATATTTTAAGCATAACATAATTAGTATAAATCCTAGAAAAAAGTCTGCAGTATGGAAGTTTTGACTCCCATTTCCTAAAAGAAATGAATGTTACAAATTATTTCCAAATTGATATTAGAATCCTGTGCAAAATCCACGGGCACTGCTTCACCTGTACTGATTGGGGCTCACAGTGGAAATAGCCTAAGAGGGAGAGCCAAGTTAAGCTTCATGGTGCTCAAGTGTATCTGTGTGAACCTCCTGTCATATCTCTCCAATGGAATGTTGAATTATTCTAAATTTCATACTGTGAGACGTATACCAAATAAAAAAGATTAAAAAAAAAATATCAGCCTGGAGCAGCAGGTGAAGATGACTGCAGAGAAAGAAACCACAAACTGGTTTCGGGCATTTTCCTTGCTTGCTGGATTCACTGGGAGCAGCTTTCCGAAGTACAAAACCTCCTTTGGTTACTAAGCCCGAACTGATACAGAACCATGCACTCCCCGGAGGCAGTGTAGATTGGCTGGAGAAAACTGAGGTGCCCAGGGTTGGGATAAAATGTGCACTTCCCTGGTAAGAATGCTAGGAACCAGAGCTGATGCCATTAGAAATTACAGAGACTTAATGGACCCTAATGACTAGGCTCAAACCAACATTAAAATAAGCAAAATGATTTTTGCTGCCCAAAGGGAGGAGAGTTTCTTCAGGATTAGCCTGGGCCAGCACAGACCTGACTGAGCTGGTGGCTTCTGTTTTAAACCCAGAGCTGTACTTCTGGATATAAGGTATGGTTTAATGCCAGAGGAGAGCTTTAAGAAAAAAAAAAAAAAAGATTTCATTTATAGAGGACTTAGTTTCTTTTGATGTTGTCTATAGAAAAAATTACCTTGGTTTCTGGAGGGAAGAAGATGCAGGAAAGATTCGCATTGAGGGCTCAGGATTTGCCTCAGTGATTATATCTCTTCGGAGACAAAATGGGAAATGTTTCTTCAAAACATTGGAAATGGGGCCTGGCACGGTAGCGTAGTGGTTAAGGTGCTCCTCTTGAATGCACCAGGATCCCATATGGGCACCGGTTCTAATACCAGCAGCTCCACTTCCCATCCAGCTCCCTGTTTGTGGCCTGGGAAAGCAGTGGAGGACTGCTATGGGACCCTGTATCCGCGTGTGAGACCTGGAAAGAAGTTCCTGGTTCCTGGCTTTGGATTGGCACAGCACCGGCCATTGCAGCCTCTTGGGGAGTGAATCTTCAGATGGAAGATCTTCCTCTCTGTCTCTCTTCCTCTCTGTACATCTGCCTTTCCAATAAAAACAAATAAATCTTGGGCCCGGTGGCGTGGCCTAGTGGCTGAAGTCCTCGCCTTGAATGCCCTGGGATCCCACATGGGCGCCGGTTCTAATCCCAGCGGTCCCACTTCCCATCCAGCTCCCTGCTTGTGGCCTGGGAAAGCAGTTGAGGACGGCCCAAAGCAATGGGACCCTGCACCCGCGTGGGAGACCTGGAAGAGGTTCCTGGTTCCCGGCTTCAGATCGACGCAGCACCGTCCATTGCGGCTCACTTGGGGAGTGAATCATCGGATGGAAGATCTTCCTCTCTATATCTCCTCCTCTCTGTATATCTGACTTTGTAATAAAAAATAAATAAAAATATTTTAAAAAAATAAAAAATAAAATAGATAAATCTTTTTTTAAAAAAAATTGGAAATGATCTTGAATTCTATGACCTACTCCATTTTCTTTTCTCAGCAGAAGCTGCATTTCTCTGAGAGAGTGGACCATGTCTTTAGACGAAATTAATAATCTATTTGTACATTAAATCTATTTTTATTAGAATGAGGGCCAGTGTGGACATTAGATAAGGCTCTATGAGAAGAAGAGTATGTATACACTAACAGAAGAGGCCAGACTTCCACGGAGAGGATACATTCGTTTATTCTAGTTTTCATTTGTTTTGTTTCCTTATTTTGGAAGGTTTTGTTTGTATGTGTTTATTTTCATTTTGATTTGTCCCGCAAATGAAAGTGGGGCTAGGCCTGCTGGTCCTCTGCCAGCATCCTGATTCTCCAGCCAGCACACCTTCCTAAGCTGCTGTGCTTGTTGTCTGTTAGTGATTCACAGTTCCAAGACAACTGTCGCAGACAACAAGAGCCCCCTCCCCCAGCAACAAGATTAACTCACCAGCTACTCACTGGCACTGCGACGTTATGGTGCAGCCCACAGACAACCATTGCCCTTGAACAAGGGGATTTGAAAGGCTTGTCCCTATGCTGAAAGCAGGACAGCTCTGTGGTAAGAGAGCTTAGGCCCTCTCACTCCCATAAGTTTTATTTTTCCCCCCAAAGAGTATAAACACACTCACAAAACCAAGGGTGCAGAAACTATATCAGTAAGTCTGCTTCCTGCAGACACAAACTAAGACAGATGCTCCGTGTTTAGCTGTCTTGTTATAGATTTTGTCATCTCCGTAGTGTAGGCGCATCACTTCATAACGATGAAGAAAGTAAATCAAATTACCATTTAAGGACTTCCTGATACATTGAATCACTGATTTTGACCCTATGAGAAATCATTGGAAAATGCAGTCACAGCACTGCAGTAGAAACATACAATGAAAGTATTTTTATTTCATAGCTCAGAAATATTGAACTTAACCTGTAGAATGAAATACAATCTTAACAGCATAAAAACAATGACACCCAAGTATTGTTCTTTTAGTAGACTCTGCATACTTATCTCACAACCCCCACTGTGTTTATATGCCCTCTGTGCAGCCATAGAAGCTATTGGAGTTTTTGGAAAATGCCAAGGCCTATTTGCATTAGCTATTGCACATGTCATCCACTTGTCAAGAATTTGCATTTACTAACCCATTCCTCAAAATCTAGTGTGATCAAGGTTCTATATAAATCTTCCCCTTCATCAGCTCCATGAGGTAAATCTGTTCACTTCTTGCTTAGTTCTCTCCCATTTACCGCATTGAATTGCAATTTATGTATATGATGTTCACTTTTTAGATCTTACATTCTCTGAATGCAAGAGTTGAATCTTCCTCATTTTGTCAAATGTACAACTTGATTCCATTTTGCTTATTCCTTCATACATATTAGTAAGAGCACAGTCCCTGATAAATAGCAAGAAGCCAATCAATCTTGATAGAATGAGCAAATCAGGACTGTGTTATGCCTTGTGACCCTTGGTCACATATATCTTCCTGGGCCACTTTCTCTTCAAAAAGTCAAATTCTATGTTATAATTTTTTTATAAAGATGAGTGAAAATTATTTATCCTGCTGCTTTAAAAATAAGTACTTCCATGTGCTCCAAAAGTATTATAGATTGTACACATTGTGCCTGCTGAGACAAATGGAGAAGGCAACCCAACCCTGGAATGAACAGCTAAATGTATTCATCAATTAAACTCATTTATTGGATAACTGTTTTACTTACATAAGCTGATTTTGGCTTATTTCAACGTTTTGAGTAAGAGTTTTTAAAAAGAAACATTCATTATATATTCTATGACTTTACTTTTTTTAAAATTCCATGACTTTCTTTATTTAAAAAATAAAGCTATTTTTTAAGCCATAGCAACATCATGGGACATTTAATAGAAATGTTCAGGTAAGACACAACAACACTTGTTGTCGAGGTTGTGGGGGAAAGGGATCCCTACTCCACTACTGGTGGGGCTGCAAGTTGGTACAGCCTCTATGGAAATCAGTATGGAAAACATTCAAACAACTCAAATTCAACATACCGTATGATCCAGCAATAGCACTCCTAGGAATATACCCAAAACACCTGTTTTATGAGAAGCCAACATGCACCCCTATGCTCATAGCAGCACAATCAGTAACTGCAAAAACATGGAAGCAACCGAAATGCTCATCAACAGAAGACTGGATAAGAAAGCTATGGTTCATCTACTCCATGGAATACTACTCAGCTATTAAAAAAACAAAATGCAGTTCTTTGTGGCCAAATGGGCCAAACTGGAAACCATAATGCTAAAGGAAATGAGCCAATCCCAAAAGGTCAGATACCACATGTTTGCGTTAATTTAAGAGGATATGGGCCCGGCAGCGTGGCCTAGCGGCTAAAGTCCTCGCCTTGAAAGCCCCGGGATCCCATATGGGCACCGGTTCTAATCCCGGCTGCTCCACTTCCCATCCAGCTCCCTGCTTGTGGCCTGGGAAAGCAGGAGAGGACGGCCCAAAGCTTTGGGACCCTGCACCCGCGTGGGAGACCTGGAAGAGGTTCCTGGTCCCGGCATCGGTTTGGCGCGTACCCGGCCCGTTGCGGCTCACTTGGGGAGTGAAACATCGGATGGAAGATCTTCCTCTCTGTCTCTCCTCCTCTCTGTATATCCGGCTTTTCAGTAATAATAAAAAAAAATCTTAAAAAAAAAAAAAAGAGGATATGATGTTATGTAAAACATGTTATTTTATGTGTATTATGTTATATGTTGTGTATAAACTAAAACTGAATTGACAATGAGGTGATCACAGAAGATGGTTAAGAAATTGCAAATTTTGTTTTGTTTGGTTTTGTTTTTTAAAGTTTATTCATTTTATTACAGCCAGATATATACAGAGGAGGAGAGACAGAGAGGAAGATCTTCCGTCCGATGATTCACTTCCCAAGTGAGCGGCAACGGACGGTGCTGCGTCGATCCGAAGCCAGGAACCTGGAACCTCTTCCGGGTCTCCCACGTGGGTGCAGTGTCCCAATGCATTGGGCCGTCCTCAACTGCTTTCCCAGGCCACAAACAGGGAGCTGGATGGGAAGTGGAGCTGTCGGGATTAGAACCGGCGCCCATATAGGATCCCGGGGCTTTCAAGGCGAGGACTTTAGCCGCTAGGCCACGCCGCCGGGCCCAAGAAATTGCGATTGTTTTTAACATATTGGTTACTCAATACTATAACTATTAGTTACACAACGAAGTTAATTGTTGCTGAGGGTATGTTGGAGCCTTTAATTGATCGGGTTGATAATCTGATGGTTCTACCCTCAGACCGGTCAGGGTCTCCCCAGGAAGCTGAGGAACTAGATTGGACTATAAGATGTTGGACTCTATGTTTAGTTTATGCTTGCAAAGAGGGAATCTCAACTGTACTTGATCAGTGGATATGCAACAAGGTGGAATATTCCACATGGGGGGGAGGGCGGGGGGAGGAGTGGGGTGATTCCCAGTTCCAACGAAACTGTATCACATAATACAATGTAATCAATGAATTAAAAAAAAAAAGACACTACTCAGTCCATTTTGAATAATAATTTTTAAATGACTGGTCAAAATTATCACTAGGAGAGCACCCTACTATTCTTTGAATAGAATAAGAGAAACATATTACAAATCAAAAAGAAAAATTAATTTTATACTAAAGCATAAGGAATAATGATTTCAAACAGCTTTGTATATTAATAGTTCATAACTGCTATCTACAGAATGTCAGGAAAATTAGATTGTGGATGGTAGATGTGGTTTGTCTCACTGAAAAAGGAGATTTAATAAATGTTAAGCACAGAATTATTTGGGGATGATGAAGGTTTAGTAACTAAGCATTGAACATGCAGTGACCTATTTGACACAAAAAATTAAAGGCACAAAAGAATTGCTTAGCTAAATGCAACTGCCAAGAGGTTTGAACTCACCAGTT
Organism: Ochotona princeps; assembly: GCF_030435755.1. Taxonomy (NCBI): domain Eukaryota; kingdom Metazoa; phylum Chordata; class Mammalia; order Lagomorpha; family Ochotonidae; genus Ochotona; species Ochotona princeps. The sequence goes on from NC_080833.1 coordinate 70,411,969, forward strand.
TTGTGCTCTGAAGAATGACAATTCATCTAGTGGCACATTTTTTGTCACCAAGTTGTTATAAATACTGCACATTAGCATAAATAGAATTTTAGAGACACAGATTCTGAGAAACGAGGCAGGTTCTTAGCCATGCATTTCCTTTTCTAAACCAAAATAGCACCTCTAGACTCCTTGGAAAACGTGGAATAGCTATGACTGCAACATTCTCAAGAGATGAGAAGCTCAGTACTCCACAAAGCAACCTGTCCCGCTGCTGTATCCTTCTAATTTTGCATTTTAAATCCTGTTCACGTCAGCAGAACATATCTGCCATATCCTCCCAAAGAAGGACACAGTGTTTAAAGATTCACTTACAATATGCTTTGAGAGGGTGATGGTTAGAATAAGATTGGTTCAGTTTCCAGATGGGCAAAGAATACCCATTAGCATAAACACTTCTGTTTTGTTTGTTTGTTGGTGTTTTCCTGTAAGCAGATGTTTTGATAGTCATCTTTCTGATAGTATGGAGTAGTGAGTGGAGAGAAGAGTTTTCAGTCAAAAAAATCTGAGTTTGAATCCTGACCCATAGGTACATTTGTTAGCATATTGATGACCTTAAAGAAGTGGTTTAAACTCTCAAAGACTCATGTTTCTCATTTCCAAACCTCAAGGATTGAGAGGATTAGAAATAATGCATGTAAAGCATGTAGCACAGCTCGGGCTACAGAGTAGATGCTCATGTACTGGGGTTGTCTCTGACAACCCATTTGTCTCCTTCAATGTGTGACCCTATTTTGACATGTTACATGATTCTGCGGTGATAATTAGGAGCGTTAATACTGCACAGCATTTTGAAATGAGTCACAAGGTTTATCATCAGCTTAAAAGAATCCAAAAGCTATTTTCTTGAGCCCCATGTTTGCATTCACATTTTTCTTCTTTATTCCTCTTTGCTGTGAGATAATTAGAGTTACTATTGATGTGCCAGCCTCTCACTACCAATTCTTAGGCTTTTCTCGTTTAGTCTGCTCTGGTCTTCAAAACTAACTTGTTCGTATTGCAGTTAATTGTAATGTGTGTTCATAGATTCTGTATCAAATGTTTAGAGTCCTCTTCAAGCATTAAAATTCCCATTTCAAAGCTGGGTTTCTTGTTTTTGTTTATTTGTTTGTTTGTTTGTTTTGAACATGTGCTCTATCACAGCTATTTTAAAAACAAGGTCGAGGCCTTTTTTTGCCATATCTATAGGGTCCTACAAAGTTGTGCCTGCTAGATATTTGATCTTTAGATAAAAACAGAAGTCAATGGAAGAGTATGGGAGTGAGCAGATGAGTGGATGGACAGGTAGATTAGTATCTGAGGGAACAGAGGGGAAAAGGACACACCTGTTTTATGAGATATGAACTAACATTTTCCAATTGTTGCAGTGAGATGATTCTGTCAACTTACATCCCAAGGTGATAGAGTCACATCTGTGTTTTCCTTCTAAAATGTGGCCAAGAAGTAATATTTGACGTATTCAGAGCTGAACTATGCAACATATAGAACAGAACCCACATGAAAGATGAAAAACAGACATGAAAGTGCCCGATAAATTCAGCTTATCAACAATACTACATATTTTGCACCCACTTAAAAAGTGTGTGAAGATACTTGCAGTACTATCCAGCAGAGTGGAAATTAAAAGGGTCTGCTTTTAGTCACACAACTCCTTTTCTTAAGATCTGCATTTTAATAGTTTCTTCTGACACTCTTTCAGTAGCCAGAGATCCACACACAAATCGTATTTGTGAGCCTTGATTCTAAATTATATTGTGATTTATTGCTGTGGTACCCAACATTCTTTTGCCAGAAAGCTTTTTCCTTACTAATAGTGAAAAATAAGATATTTGCTTACTTTTTTTATTTTATTTTATTTTATTAGATATATATATATATATATATATATATATATATATATATATATATATATATCTCACATTGTTGAGATACTCAAGTTGGATGAAGTGTGAATATTTCTGTTCTTGGGAAAACATACTTGGTCCTTGTTGAGTTTAAGCACTGTATGTCATTACACAGAAAAGTACCTCCAAACAGCAGGTTAAAACAATCAGGATTTATTATCTCAGATTTCTGTAAGTCAGAAATCTGAGAACACTTTAATGGGTGCCTCTGGCTCAGGTGCAATCAGTCTGTTGGTGCTGCAGAATCTGTATCCAAGACCACTCAAGCTCTGTTGGCAAGGCTTAGAGAATTCACGTCCAAGCTAAACTCACTTGTGTTTTTCTCACTGTGGTTTTCTTCATGGCTGCCTGGGTGTCCTCAGGACATGGCAGCTAGTGATGAAAAAAACAGAGAATGAGGTGGAGGCTGATGACAAATATACTAGAAAGGAAAGGATCAAGATGAAAGTTTTTTTTCTAAGTCTTAGATGTGACACCCCATCACTTTTATTCTATTATGTTTGTTAGTGGGGAATCACTATGTCCAATCCCCAATAAGGGAGGGCAGATATGGAACAAGGATGCCAATATCAGGGCACAGGAATCACTGAGGGACTTTGTAGAGGTTGCTGATTGATGTGGAATAAATGGGCTTGAAATTATCCAGGTTTTTTTAGCCTCATAGAGACACCTATGACTTTCTAAAGGAATTATCCTTGCATAGTTTTGCCTGTGTCTGAGGAAGCACACCATGTGGGTTTCCTTAAGGTGGTGACCTCAGTGAGCATGAGCACTACCAGCTCTTCCAAAAGCATAGGCCTTACGCTAGATGAGTCCACACAGAGTCATCTTCACCAAAAATTGCTTAAAAGACTCTCATCCCCAATTTGCAAATGAGGAATTTGGAATTAATTAACTAACCTAGAGCTATATTATTGACACATGACAATGGAATAGCCATTAAAACCATATTTAAGTAGTCCAAAACCCACACTATGTTTACTAACTTACCACAGGCATCCCTACTTTGTGTCTTGTATTAGTACTTGGCTTCCACCTAACCCCCCAAAGATTTCACAAGTAAAAGCTACATCAGAAAGTCAAAGGAAATTGGCTATCCCATTTATTTCTAAAAGCAAAAGAACAACAACAACAACAACAAAAATTAGTAATGATTAATATCCACGCCCATGAATTACAAAATTTTTGCACCAAAATAAACATTTGTTTTTTAGTAACATTTTCCACAAACATTAAACTATCCTTGTGTGTGTGAATGATAACAATAGTAGAAACAAAAATGATAACAAAGATTTATGTGTGTTATAAGCTGAATTGTGTCTTCTACAATTAATATGTTGAAGCTCTAACTTCCAATACCTAAAAATGTGACTGCTTCAGTATAGTTATTTTTAAAGTGATGGATTTAAATAAAGTCTTTATGGTGGGCCTAATCCTGTGTGACTGATGACACTATAAAAAGAAGACATTCAGACATACCAAGAGACACTAGGGAAACACACACACACACACACACACAGAGGAAAGTGTATTTGAAAACACTGTAACTGTAAGAAGGTGGCTATCTAGAAGCCAAGTGAGATGCCTGAGGAGAAATTTGCCAACACCTTAATCTTAATTTGCAGTTCCTGGAACTTTGAGAAAATAATTTTTTGTTGTTGAAATCATTCAATCTGTAGTGTTTTGTTACAGCACCCTTAGCAACCTAATACAGTGTACACACACACACACACACTTATTCATGTACCTAGATATACTTGCACTTCAGTATATGAGGGAACTTGAAAATTTTCCTGGGGAATGATATTGGAAATGTATATAAGAAATATACTTTTAGTTCTCAACATAAACCCATTAAGTTCAAGACAATTTTACGTGATGGTACCAGCCATTTAATTCATGCCTAAATCGGAGCATCCTAGATATTTAACTTGTCAAGGCACTCTTTCTTTCATTATCAACTGAAGAAACATGGTTCCCTTTAAAGAGTTTTTTTTTAAAAAATTTACATTATTTATTTGAATGGTAAAATTCCAGCGACAAGGAGAGAGAGAGAGTTCTTCCATCTACTGGTTTACTCCCCACACTGCAGCAGCTCAGCTGGGGCTAAGCTGGAACTCCACTTGGTTTTGGGGTTTTCTTGGTTTTCTGACATGAATGAGAAGTTTGACATTCTCCACTGCTTTTCCTGCAGGGAAATGGATCAGAAATAGAATAGCCAGAACTGATATAGAATGTTGATATGATAGGCCATGGCTTGGATTGCTAAATCACAATGCCAGGCCCCCTATGGATTTTAAGAAAAGGAAACAAAAATTATCTGTAAATGGCCAAATCAGCTCTGTAAGTTGAAAACTTCATGACTTTCCAACAAAATTCTTGTGGAATTGTGCCTTCACTGCCAGAATGGGCAGGAAACATTTCTGCAGTGAGGTGAAACGCTCTGGTGAAGCTTTCCCCAAGTGTCTTTCTGTTGAACACCGGTGAACACTCTTACAAAAAGAAAATATGATGCTTCTCCATCTCTCCAAAAAGTGAACATAGAAAACGCATTGAATAACCCTAAAATAGTTTGCCATGGCCTCTGCTCTTGAAGAGTTTGCTTTGGCTTTGAATGCACACATTCTCCTCTCTGTAGCCATCACTTTAATTGTACTTTGTCTTTAAGGGTAAAGCCATGTTTCAGTTCATATTCTAGTCCTTTGGAAAAATACTTTAAAATTATAATCTTATATATTTAAGACTTCCATTAAAAGCTCTGCTTTCTCTACAGTTAACTTGATTGCAATAGTATTAGCACCAAATGAGTAGAAAATTTGTGCTACTTTAATGCTTTGGTCACATTGTGCAAGCTGAACCAGTCAAGTTTTCATTGGTTTGGCTGTTGTTCCTGTTATTAAACATTAATCCTCAATCAGGACATAAATAGCATTATTTTATTCACAAGTTGCTGTGTGTGGTCTATGCCGAGTGCTTCAACTTCAACATTGTCTCATCCTTTATTAACATACAGGAGTTATCCACCTGTAAAATGTTGATTTCCTTGGAGTCATTGTACCCATTAAGTTATTGTAAGCCACCAAGGATTTCACTTTCTGCCATCCAAGCTGCCCCATAAATTTGATGCTTGTAATTCTTTTCTATTTCAACAGAATTAATATTTCTCTGATAGTTTCATTTTCAAACTGATATTTTATTGTGCATCAAATTAGATCCCATTCCAATGTTATAAAAAGTAAAATTTTATTTTGGTAAAAATAAGTTTTGAAATATAATCAATATATATTTTCCATGAGCTTTTTGAAGACCCTTCATCTAATAATACAGATATATGAGGTTACTTCAAAAAGCTTGTGAATAGTGGAATCGAACTGCTAATTTACTTTGGTGCTAAACATTTTAAAATCCATGGATTAGCAGGGTTTTATAAAGTTCGCAGAAAATGTACATTATGAACAATTATACATGGATGTCAAAAATTGTGTCAAAGCAAACTTACCTTTGATTCCATTTTGTAAAACTTTTTGAAGTAATCTTATATATATATATATATAATTAGACATAAACTGGTGTATGCATTTCATCACCACTAAGACAAACTCATATTTTGTATGAAATAATAGTTCATATTTTGCACACACACAGTTTTTATCAGGACTTTTTCTTCCCTATTTATTTTTAAGGATTTTTATTTATTTGTTTATTTGAAAGGCAGCATGACAGAGATCTTCTGTAAGCCGGTTCATTTTTCAGACCAAAGCCTTTAGTCAAGGACTCCATCCAGGTCTCTTAAGTAGGAGGCAAGAATCTAAGTAGTTCAACAATCATCTACTCCTCCCAGCCACATTAACAGGAATATGTATGAGAAGCTGAGGGCCTGGATTCAAACTCAAAAAACTTGATGTCAGCGCAGCAGGCCCACCGCAGTACGACACTGGCCCCATTTGACTATCATTTTCAAGAAACTTGTGAGATACTCTGGTATCAAGGTATAAGCAAAGAGAATTAAACTCAAACTGGTTTTAAAGGTTGGTTCTGTCTTATTTTTTTTTTAGTTCTACTAATTTGAACAACAGACTTAGGCTTTTAAAATCCATGTTAACTTATTTTTCAACTTCAACCTGCATTTCCTGAGTAAATATAGATCTATCTTCACTGGCTGCTTTTGCATAAACCATCGCAATTTCTAAAACGTGATAACAATGCCATCTAGCAAGGTTGTTGTGATGATCAAGCAAGATAACAAATGTGCAGGGGCTTTGTAAGATGAACAGGCTCATATAAATGCTAGCGTGTATCATTTTTCTGTTTTCCACATAAGTGCTTCCAAATAATAAAACTGTGATTTTGACCTTAGAAACAATTGCTCATCTAGTTTTATTCTTTAACTAAATCATCCAGAGGTAATCTAAGAGTTACACTAACCTCCCTCAAGTTCAGTTTTAAACCTATCGTTCTCCTGGCAAGTAAACAAAGCAACTTCAAAATCCATGTAATACCCAGCATGCTGTGTAAAGTATAAACTTAGGGTCATGCACAATCTAGATTACACTTGTCTTTCCATTTCTATTTCCCAATATATATTTCATGTCAGGTTCTCAATCAAGAAAAGTGACTAATCACCCCACTGTGTTACTATTAAAAACCAGAGTTTACTGTCCTGGGCTAGTAATTCTTTTCTCTAGTCATTGCGGGTGATGCCACCTATGAAACATTCAGCACATAGCCTGGAGTATAGTATGCCTATGGTAAATATTAACTGGTATTATTATCATGCTACTCTTTCAATCACCATCATCATTCAGTCTGTCTTGTCCTACTGAAATACTTCTACCCCCATAAAATTTACAACTTATAAATTATTTCACCTTCCCATTGCTTGGAAGTAATGCTATCTCATAGCCACTGAAGCTACATATCCTTTTAAGCAACATATTTTCTGAGCTCATACTTTATGGCAGATCCTGTTATTAAGAATCCAGTGGGCCTCTTACGGGGAGTTCACAGTCCAATAGGGGAAGACAGATGACACATCCAGCAACATATCTTATCCGCATCACTTAGAGGACTCTGATCTGCTCCCTTGATCCCTCCTTCAACACAGCAGCAAGAATGAGCCTTCTAAAACATACACTGGATTGTATCATTTCTGCTGAAGACAGTGCCTTGGATTAGTCGTTTTACTGAGCTTTCACTTGTGGCCTTTCAGGCCTAATGGCAGCTGGCCATTTGACACTCACTGGGTTTTGTCTTCCACTACAGTTTTATCCTTGACTATTCTGCACTGACCTTTTGCTGTCCCCAAATACTGGCTTGCTTGTCTGCCCTTGCCCTGCCCACCCTCTCTGTGTAGACTAGTGTTCAGAAAGCTACATGCTAATTCCCTACGTCCTTTAATTCTTAACTTAAATGTTACCTTCTCAAGTCTGTCCTGGACACACTGCCTAACTTACAGTCACTTTGAACAAAAGATCTTCTGTTTCTTTTTAATTTATGGTTGTCCCCTTCTACCATCATTTTCCTTACTATGTTAACAGTTATCCCTGGATTCTCCCCTCTAGCTCGATGAGGACAAGGAGCAGGGATATATGATTAACTGTTCAGTGTTGTATCCTAGAGCAGTGTGGAAAGTAAAGTAGCACTCCACTTTTATATACACTTAAAGTGTGTAGTACAAATCAGTGAAACTAAAATTGTTGGAAAAGAGCTGGCTCAGTAGCTTAACAAGCTATGCCTCTGCCTGCAGCACCAGCATCCCATATGGGTGCTAGTTTGACTCCAGGTTTTGCCACTTCAATCCAGCACCCTGGGAAAGACCTGCACAAACAGGGGAGACTGAAAAAATTCCTGGTTCTTCACTTTGGATTGGCACAGCTGCAATTGTTGTGACCATTTGGGACTAAACCAGCAAATGGATGATTCTCTCTTTCTCTCTCTCTCTCTCTCTCTCTCTCTCTCTCTCTCCTCGCTGTAACTCTGACTTTCCAATAAAAATAAATAAGCACCTGCTGTTGCTGTTGAATCCCTTTGTGTGCACACACCCATACTTCAAGTGTTATTTTACAAATGTTTAGTTTCAAGTAAGAACTTTGCTTTTAAATTTCATAAAAATCATGAAAAATATACATTATATGTATTTCATGTCTCTTGTATTTGAAACATTGAGATTTATAGTGGGTATTTACTGATAAAACTATTTCAAATATATTAGGAAAGCAAAAACAACTCAATGTAGCGAATAATTGATGAACATCATAAATGTAAAATCATTTTGTTCATTTTACAAAGATGAAAAATATTTTCTGCTCTAAAATTGCCCAGAAGCTACTAAGTGAGAGAAAGATCTGGACAGCTCACTAGGAAATAAAACAAGTATAGGAGTAGGAAGAGTGATGCAAACCAGGAGAGGTACATCATTGAATTGTGCACATCTTAAAAAAAAAATTCATCCTTCTGCACTCTTCTCCATCAGCCCTTCCCCAGGCAAACTCCATGGACAAATAAGTCAGCATTCAATTAACCTGAAATTCCATCCTCAGAATATCTTGCTTCTTAAATTGTCCACTAATAAAGAATTTTGCATTCTTTCAATCTTTTGTGCATCTACACTGAGTTGCAATAGTATGAAGACGATGTAACTAATAACTGAAACTAGACTTTAAAGCTGATCACAGTTATTTGGTAACTTGACCCCTCTTCCTCATTTTCCCCCTCCCCCTTGATGGATTTAGACAGGAGCTGTTCTGAGCCCCTTTGTGAGAATGTATGCTCAGGATGACTGATTGACAAGTGGAGCTTTTTCCTTTTCTGGGGGAAAAGAAATTTCCAGGGTCATGCTCTTTGTATTTGCAAAAAGCTTTAAAAGCTCCAGAGAGTGAAAAGAGTCAAAATTGACTTCTTGCTGATGATCACAAACTTCATGACAGGAGAAAGGCTGGCGTGGGGAGGGAGGGAGATTGAGGCTGTGATTCAGGATGTCAGGATAACAACTAACGAGGACGATTTCAAACAGGCCTCTAGATAAATAGGAAGTTAGATACTCAACTGGCAACTACAGTCACTAGATAGAGGGTACCAAGGCCAAAGAACTTCCACTCCAATCAGGATCGGGTCTGCAATAACAGCCTGCCCAGAGAGACAAGTGGCATTCTACTGAATGCCCGGCTTTCTTCAAGAAAGACACAATGCCGCTAACAGTTTCTATGGGCCTTTCTTCCTTCAGTATTATATCCATGTCCTATTACATGTTTCAGTTGTTCCAAGAGAAAGAATTATATTCCTAATACCCATATTCATATGCCTACAAACTATTTCTGTATTCTAATGCTCATCTTGATTTATTCATAAGGAACTGCAAAATTCATGCTTTAGTGAGGAAATGTTTTAGCTCTTCATATCTCTTTTGGTCATTTAAAAATGGAATGACTAGAAGGTGGCAGTTTCAAATTCCATTCATTTCTGGAACAAAAAAAAAAGAGTTCCATATACTTTAGACCTTCATTTCTAACAACAAAGTCCTGGATTTTGAAGTGGGATATTTTTATCCTCCAGAAGTAATCTTTAGGGGAAAAAAAATGCTGAAAAAAAAACTAGTTATATTGGTATGTGTTTAAGCCTTTATATTGAGAAGGAAGATTATTAGCATAGTGGTTTGAGAAAATAAGTAGGATTCCTGTTTAATGAAACCCATTTTCATTACTGCTTGGCTTCGTGACTAGACAGCTGAAGTTGGGGGAGAAGAGGGCTGTGTTAGAGGCTGAGAGTAATGAGCTGATTACTCACAAGAAGAGAAGTAGGATGCTCGTGTACCAAGTGGCAAGACACACAGACCTGGAAAGTTATGAAAAGGGACTCTGAGAGGAAAAACGAACAGGGGATCAACCCTGGCATGTTGCAGCTCTCCATTTGACAACTGGAATGCTTTTATGACATGAGTTGCTGGCTTAACTTTCAGATACATTACCCTTTCCGTAACTTTATCGCTAATAAACATGACTCCTTCACCAGTGAGCATGAAAACCGTGGGTTTTTTGATACTATAGTTCTAGGGAAGCATTTGACCTTGGCAAATTTCTGCTTTTACAACCAAAGCCTAGAAACACATCCTCTCATACACACACACAAATATGTGTTTGTTTAACTTTGCACAGATACCACCAAATGCATAGGAAACATGAATTGCTAGTAAGAATGTAAATAAGCACTTAAAAAGGTAAATTTCACTTGTGAGTATAAATTTTTGGGAATTTTCTTTAAACATAAGTACAATAAAAGAGTGTAAGATCCAGCTCATCATTCAAAAAAGACAGTATAAATCATCATGGCCCCATCTGCCAAATATAAAATTAAGGGTAAATACACACTTTACATCTGACAGAGGAATATCAAAAGTTTTCATTCAATGATTAATGTAAAAGGCATCAAACTATTTGAATAAATAAGTTATTTAAATGGGAAGTATCATAAACTTTCGCATCCATATTTCATTCATGATCCCCAACTGTCAACCAAAATTTGTACAGAAATATTTTTCCCCATAAATCATTTTTTGACCATAAATATAAAAGCCCAATGGCCTGGAAAGCTAGGAAGATTTCACACTATGTAATTAGTCGAGAATGGAGTTGTGCTAGTCACTCCTCCAATACCTACGCTGTCATTTAGTTCCCAAACACATTCAATCAAGTCATCCTTTTGTTTACAACTCACATGTAAACCTAAATGTTGCAAGGTCAGCACGTTCTTCAAAGAGCTATACTTTCAGCATAATTTCACAGAAAACTAGAAATACAGACTTGAGAGTTTCCCTGTTGTTGCTAATCTTTCTACTCCAAATTATGCTAGTGCTTTTGTATTTTCTGCTACACTTGCTCTTTTTTAGATGGAGCTGACAATTTGGAGGCCACACTGGGTCGTCAATAGCAAGCTGACAGTAGGACATGGCTCTTTAAGCTAAGTTACTAATAAGTGAACCCATGGAGTGCCATTTCATTAGCGGATGTATCATTAAAAGCATCACCTCTGTGATTCACTCATTGTTCTTTGCCCAGCCTGGCCCCTGCCTTGAAGTCTTAAAAATAAAGAAACCATGCTAACCTAGTGAAGAGCTGGGACCAGCTAATTAGTGGCCCCCTTCCTGCATATTCTCTTCTCTCTGTGGCTCAGATAAAGAACGTATCCTTCCTTCCCCATAACTGTAGTTTTGAATGAATCCATTTCAGGGAAAGGGAAGCAGGATGATAAAAAATAATGATCCAAACCAGGAGAATGAAATTAGGGATCTGGGGAGACATAGTACTCTATAGTTACATAAAGTATTTTATTGCTCACCTTACAAATTAACATTAGAATCAAGCAGCTCTGGAGATTAGCCAATCTCTACAGCTCACTAACTTGTAAACACATGTGAGTTACTGGCTGTCTCTGATTCTTACTTCCTTTATGTGTAAAATAAGGACAACCTGAGTATTTCAAGAGAGATACCATGTGTCAGCCACTTAATAATAGTTAACTTAATGTTAGTTTTAAAACTTGACCTAAATATCCCCCCCAATTTCAAATATTTATTTCACAAAGAAATCTACTAGGACAAACCCTGCCTCTCATAACTGTCCCATGGGCAGTCTGATTTCAGTTCTCCGTTTTCAGGCTCTGCAAACACATCATTTTCACTAACTATTTTTTCTAATTTCATGTTTCATGATACAGTTCCATAGATTCAGGGATTTCCACTTCCACCCTTCTCCCACAGATTTAATAAATCTGCTATCTCATTTTCGGGGCTAAAAAGCTTTGGGGGACAGACATAGCTGAAAATAAGATCAGTATTTTCAAGATGGCTTAGGATGTCATCTGTGGACATGGAACGGCATCAAGCCAGTTGAGCATAATGTGAAGTAGAGAAAAAAATCTAGACCTTTGGGAAGACCTTCATTTATTCAATCTATACATGCTTATTAAGAATTCATTACAAAATATATGCTAGAGATGGAGTGGTAAACAAAACCCAGACTCACTACCATTGTGATAAATGCTGATAGTGAGTCACATTGATGAGGACATGAGAAATTGTCCATGACATATATCTTAGGAAGCTATTGCTGCAATTATTCTATATAATGAACTACCCCAAAACTTAAGGCCTTCCACCAAGAAGTTCTCTTATTCCCATTCATAGATATGCATATTTTCTGAGAGCAGTTTGGGTGGGCTAGGCTTGCCTACAAATTTCATGTCATTTGCCTCTATTCTATGTATCTCATTCTTGGTAACAGGACTTGCCCTCCTCATGCTCAGTGGAGGAGCCCAAGCGGTAAAGGCCAACTGATATACATATTTAAGAACTGTGCTAAAGTCACATTCTGTAATATGCCAAATGCTAAAGCAAGTCACACAGCCAAGCCTAACATAAGTAGGATGGGCAATACGCCACACCTACTCCAATTCTCTATGAAACCTTGTGGTAAAGTATCTAGGGGAGAGGAATACAACATACCTTGAGTGACAATCATTATAAAACTTCAACAATAAACTAGTATTTGCCCTACACAGAATTCAGTAAAAGTGAGTTAGTTGTTCCTTGAGCTATGTGATTTAGAAGATTATTAAAAGGCAACACTTTTTGTGTCATATTTCCAAAACACAAAAATAAGTGAACTTCTTTTATAGCCTCCCCGTGTTCTGAGAACAACCCCAGCTGCATGAAATGTACCAGGACACTTTTTTTTTCTATTACTAATGAGAAAAACTCAAGCCCTAAAGAACTATATGAGATGATATGAATATGTATTACAAATGGTAGCACTTATTCTCCTTAATTGAAATGTATGAGTAGAAGGGAACAAGGGTAAAAGTAGGATCTGTGTATCTATCATTGTAACAAATGGACAGTTTATCGCTTTGCATTTGCTCAGCACTGCAAGAAAAGTTCAGAAAAATCTATTTCCCACAGAGAAATTATCAATTTTAGTATTAAATTTTAAAATGATTTTTAATTTATCAACTGGTCCCAAATTCAGACCATCAACTGAACTACTTTTCTGTTTCTTTCACTTCCTCTAGTGTATATGAAATGCCAAATATGCCAAAATAAAACCCAATTTTAATTAAAACTATCCTGTTCCCTGGAAAAACAGTAGCCTACTGTCTTACTGAGACTTTGAAAATTTTCTACTTTGATGCAGTGTTAAGAAAGCAATAAAACAGAGGGGAGCAACTTTAAAGACAGAGGTCATGAAAGTATTGGTTTCCATTTGCCCTTCGCTCTCTTGGCAGTCAAACTTTTTCTGGTTTGTCCTTCAGAGTCCAAGAGAAAATTTGCATCCAGTAAAACCACAGCCCTAAGCCAATCCATGCCTATCAATTCTCGCCTGGGAAGCTAAGGAGCACGCTGTTTGGCCCTGACTTAACCCAGGGGATTCTAAACAGCTGGAGAAATTCAGATCTGGGATGCATACTAGTGCCTACTGGTTAATTGTACTTGTATTTCCTCCAGTGTTTCTACACTTGATCTTAGCCAAAAGGCCAAGAAGCGATCCTCCTCCAGTGTTTCTAATTCATCCAGGTTCTAGCTAGTTAAGACAGCATTCTCCTAGTTCTACTTAAGATGGTCCTTTCCTGTTCAAGCCTAAAAATGTGCTCTTAGACAAGCGCTTACAGAACATGTATAATAAAAATGATTGACTCTTCACTAAACACGTGAAGTGATAAAGAAATGAATGTATTAATTCCTAGTATTTCACCTAACTTCTGAGTTTATGACAAGTTCATGACTTACTTCTTTTTTCTGCCTTTTGGGATTCTTCTAACATCTCAAAAAGATCATTACATCATGGAAGAACTCAACAAATTATTAGTAGATTATTGTCAAGACCCATGAATAGAAGATAAGTCCGGTATACCATGTGTCTTTGGCAAAAATTCACTTACCAATTTATGTGGGAATGAAAAGAGTCAATTTTCAAGTAAATAGTAGGTTCAAGTTTTCCAAGTTAGTGGAATCTGATAGGTCTAAAGCACTATGATGATACATATAGTGTCTCCTGTAGATACTGCCCCAAATCCTGCACAAGAGGCTTCAACATTTATGTAAATTAATAGGAAAATATTTAAGTGTATAAAAATAGGAGAACCTCAGAAGTTCATTAAAACTGGGATGAAAAGTTGCACTAATTTTGATGAAAAAAATACTCAATATCTGTGTGTGTAAATGACCATCGACAATTTCACAAAAATGTATATTATTTTCTAAGAGTTTTTTTAAAATTTGATTTTAATGGCAGAATTACAGAGAGAAGGAGAGATAATTATCTTCCATCGACTGGTTCACTCCCCAAACAGCTACAAAGACCAGAACCAAGCCAGAAGCCAGGAGCTTCCTCCAGGTCTCCCACAGGGGTACAGGGGCCCAGGGACTTGAGTGCTTTCCCAGGCCCTTAGCAGGGAGCTAGGTTGAAAGTGGAGGAGCCAGGACATGAACCAACACTGATATGAGATATCAGTGCCACAGGTAGAAACTTAGCCTAATATGACACGGTACCAGTCCCCAAAGTGTACTTCATGAAAAATCTATGTATGCATGGACTTCAAAAAAAATTTGCACCAAAACAAACTTATGGTCTATTTCCTTTTTTTCCATAAACATTTTGAATTATTCCTTATATGAGCGGGTAGGCAAATGACTGTTAAGCCCAAGACGGTTTAATAATACAAACAATCTAAATCACAAAAAAAGAAGAAATCAGGTTATCTTGTAAAACATGTGATATTTTTTTCCCAAAGGAAAAATTTCAAGGCTGTTTTTTCCCTCCAGGGAAAGAAAAGATCAATGCCAGGAACCCAGCAGTCACCAGAAGTCCCACAGTGTATGCAGACCTGATGGAGGAGAGAAAATTGAGGTGAGGAAATAGATTTCACTTCTGAACTTTAAAGTAGTTATTATAAGCAATAGGGAAGAAGTAATTATTTTTAAATGATAAGCACTACCTGGACAATGTGACAATCTTCTACATAAATGTAACTTTGCAAAGTGTGAATATTTAGTGAGTACATGGCTCTAGCACCTTGATGTCGTGAGTCTGCTAGGGTGAAAAATATTTAAAGAGTGAAACCAATTCAGGCAATAAATTGTCGGTTGCTATTGTTATTTTCTTTATTATTTTGTCAAGATGCCTTTATTTTTATTGGAAAGTCAGATTTTACACAGAGAAGGAGAGACAGAAAGAAAGATTCATCTACTAATTCACTCCCCAAATGGTCACAATGGCAGGAGTTGAGCCAATCCAAAACTAGGAGCCAGAAGCTTCTTGTGGGTTTCCCATGCAGGTGCAGAGTCCCAAGGCTTTGGGCCATTCTCCCCTATTTTCCCAAGCCAGAAGCAGGGAGCTGGATTGGAAGCATGGCCGCCGGGATTAGAACTGGCGACCATACGGGATCACAGTGGTTGCAAGGCTGAGATTTAGCCAGTAGGCTAGTGCATAGGGCCCTAATGTCATTTTTCTAAAGAGTCTTTTTCTTGTTAAGAATTTTTTAATAATTTATTATTTTTAAAAAGAATGATTACATGGTTGATTAGGGTGGGAAGGATCAAGGTCCAGGGAAAACTAGGTGAATTTATTGCTTCCGAATTTGCTATTTCATCTTGTTGTTACTGGGGTAAGGGGAGAAACAAAGGAGAATACCACTCATGACTTTCCCACACATCCCAGCACCCAGAGATGGGGAACTGACACCTCTTATCAACCCAGAGTCTCAATGTGGACATATTTCGAGAGTTCTGTCCAAGTGGTTTGGATAGTTCTGAAATGCTGCAGATTTACCGATCCAAGGACGATGTCGCCCTCCCAAAATCCACTGGCTCCATTCACCAAGATTTTTTGCTGTCATCGTTAGTTTGGGATTGTTGTCCAATTAGTTCTGTTCTTCTACAGCACCAAATGTGCTGCCTTAGTCTCCTTTTACTACAGGGCCTGTGTCCACTCCTCTACCTTTTTCATTAAGTAGGGCCTGTTCTTGTTGGCAAGTCCAAGATGCAGGTGTCCCAAGCATCTCCAGATCCTCCACCCCAGGGGCTCACAAATTCGACATTCACCCATTATGCGGGCCCTGGGACCCAGACCAGGAGAGTCAAGCCCTGCCAGATTCCCCACCCTAGGGTTCACGGAACTAACATCCATCTAAAAAGTGGGCTCCAGGATCTGGGCCAAGTGACCCACACCCACCCATTCCCCTGTCTCAGGGGCTCATGAACCCATCCCCCACCACACATGTGGGCCCCATGACCTGAGCCAATCTACCCTACTCCTGTCAGATCACCTATCCCTGGGATTCACATGCCTGGTCCCCACTTGGCTCAGACTGCCATGACTCACCTCACCTGAGCTTTTTCAGTCTTATTGTGCCACCTGGCCCAGTCTAGTCTGTCCCCTGTTCCCCATCCTGTTGGTGGGTGCAGTCTATCCCAGCCCAGCCTGATTGCTGTTCCGATCCTAATGTGAACTGGCTGGTGTTGCAGCCTGATCTGGCTCCTCCTGCCTCCTACACTGGTTCTCAGATCTGCCAATGGGTATTGTTATGTGCTGGCCCAGACAGGCCCAGACTGGCCCATCCCCAGACCTGACCTGCATGTATGCTGGCAGGTACTATAACCTAGCATGGTCTAGGCTGTTCCTTGCCCTGTTTCCTGCACTCTCCTGCAGGGTCTGCATCCCAATGAAAGTTTCCCAAGCTCCTCCATCGAGTCCTAAAGGGCCTTTTCTTTTCTTTTCTTTTAAGAGCCTTTTCTATATCAAAATTTGGGGTAGCATATTTTATTTCAGCTGATTTTTTTTCTTTTTGATAACTTGTAACTTATTCGACCAGAGAAAGAATTGTATCATGATCAGTACTGTAGCAGCCCTGGAAATTGGAATCTGACTTTCCCTCCCTGAGCGTAAAATTGAGATCTCCAGATACATCCCATCCTTGCCTTTTAACTGACTCTCTCCTCTACACTTTCCTCATCCTACATCTCCACAAGCCATGATTTCATTTCAGCACACTCTGTGTTTCCAGTTCTACCACCAATTATAACACACTGCTCCAGCAGAGTAGAGCATTCTGCATTTTTTCTGCCCAGACAAGCTGGCATGATCAAAGAGGAATTTCAACAAAAGGCCGAACAGGTTTAGCAGATAAATGGGAGACTGGAAGCATTTGCTCTTGAAATCTACTGGGACTTGTTTACCAGAATCCGATAAAGAATTGACTTCAGGTTTTTATAATCATGATGACCCTTAGACATCTAAATAATTGTAGCTATATAACATGGAAGAAAAAACACCTCTGAGAAACCATCTAGGTGTTCAGATGAGATTGAGAACTGAGGGTCTGAAATTCTGATTATTGACTGTAGATGGCTTTGGAAGTACATCCTATCTCTTAAGCACAAAAACAAAGACCATTACACTCAAAATCAGCATATAATCACATGGCGTAGTCCAAGCAGTAGAGGCACATTGATAAATAAATACTCAAGATTCTGCTGCATGACTTGAAATTATTTTAGTGGTTCCTCCATATCTGTGGTTTCTGCTTTCCTGCTTCCACACCTCTGGATTAAATCAACCAAGGACTGGAAACAATTGTTAAAAATAATTACACTTAGTTAACTCATTCACTACGGTTATGCTGTAATTATTGTGGTTATCTACCTACATTACATATTTAATGCCTATCAGGCAGAAAGTGTAGTGAGTTAGGCAGCTAGTTCAGGGTCATGAGCTTGGAAGCCACTCCCCTACCACCCCTAGGTGTTCCCTTCTGCCCACCTGTGACACTCACCTATCATCACCTGGAACCTCCGAGGGGTGGTATTATATTGTTGTGTAACCACTCCCCTCACAAGCCCCTGTAAAGGCTCGTGATAGTGGAATGTGGGCAGAGAAGCCAGGGACAGGTGAATGTCTGCAGCTTTATAAGTGTGTCCAGATTATTTGTTGCATGTCTCTTCGGATAACTTGTATTATTGAAGAAGCTGGGACATAGGTCTTCAGCTTAACAGATGGACTTCAGGGTAATGACCATTTGTTCCTCTTGGGGTTTCGATTGACTGGATTGCTATACGGATTTGTGGCTTGCTATTTCTGGTGGGCCCTGTTATCATCAAGCTTTGTTAATAAAGGCTCCTTAATAGACCTTAAAAAAACCCAATTACACTTGTATTGACCATATACAAAGGGTTTTTTTCCATTATTTCCTAAATAATACTTTTTATAAAAGCTATTTACATGGCAATTACATCATATTGCAGATTGTAAGCTACATGGAAATTAAAATGTACAGGGACGTGTGCATAGGTTACAAGCAATTATTACAGCAATTTGCATACAGGATGTGAGCACCCACAAATTTTGGTAGTGGAAAGAAGCATGTTCTAAAAGCAATTTTCTGCAGATGCCAAGGGATGACTGTCTAAGTATATACATATTTATATTTCTTCCCATTCCAAGTCCCCAAGCCTTATCACCCTTAAAGAGTTAGCATAATCAAACCAAGTTTGTTTCCTTTGCCTTCAACTGCTTCATGTAAGCACATAAAAGGAGAAATCAGCCAAATATCCAAACCAACAACATTTCATCAGTCTTCCTTCGCCCTTAATAATTCATTCCTCTTATGTTTACTCTAATACCTGTGCAGCATAAATATGCATGATATGCGGCTGTGTATGTTCAAGCACTTTCAATGGATAGACTAACAGCAGGAGACTTTTGACCTTGGTCTGAAAAGGGAAAAGTTGCTGCAATAACTGATGACAGAATTGACAGTCTGATACTATAAATTAAAGAGGAAAAGGGAGAATTTATTCCCAAGAGAGAATTCCTTAACAGCAATTTAGATTTCAACCTAAGTGGTGCTTTTTGTACATTACATTTAAAAATGCTTATTTTTTTCTGTACCAGGTTTAACAAGGATAACACCTACCTTCTCGCCAAAACCCGTATAAAAATATTGTGAGAAATAATGAAAGAATGTCTGTGGAGGCTGTGAACTCCTTAGAATAAATATGCTAATAAACAAAAAGCCTTCTTATTAACCATAATAAATACCCTGCAAGGATGAGAAAAAGCCATAAATAAAAACAAGATCTGGGTAAAATTCAGTAACACTTGATTCAATTATTGTAAGTGCTTTATTACTTCTTTATTTTTTCCTTAAAATTTAGAGAGTATATTAAGTATTTTAACATCTTATTTTTTCACTGCTTAGAGGCTTTACAATATCCTTGAAGATAATATGTTAATTAGGACTAATTCAAGATCTATAGATTGCTGGAAACTAGGCTTCTTCAACACAATCAGGAAACAAAAAACTACAAAGATGAAGACTGTGTTGTTGTCATTGTGTTGCCTCACATGCTTCCAATAACAAAGGAATTTTTTTAAATGTTTCAGCCCATCTGATCGGTGGCTTTGAAAACTCTGTTTCCTGGGTCCATTCTACCTGAAATGCTACATACACATATCATCTTTCATTACCATTTTTCAATGAGCCTTCTGTTCTGTCACCAGGTGAAGGGGAAAACAATACCATCAAGAACTCATTGGCAGACATAACATTACTAGAAACCTGACACAAATTTATGCACCAGCTTGTAAGCGCACAATTAGGATCTTTATCTGAACAGGGAAACTTAGGACAAAAAAAGCATTTCTCGTTTTATGAATAAGCACCAACCAAACTTGGGAAGCAAAACACAGTAATGCACTGTGAAGTTATACTAAATGATGCTTTTCCTGGACCCAGAGAACGGCAGGCCTAGAAAATAACATTCTAGGAATCCCAGCAGGGATTCCAAAACTGTGCCTCAGGTATTACTTGTGTTGAT
The DNA here is from genome assembly GCF_030435755.1 of Ochotona princeps. Taxonomy (NCBI): domain Eukaryota; kingdom Metazoa; phylum Chordata; class Mammalia; order Lagomorpha; family Ochotonidae; genus Ochotona; species Ochotona princeps. The sequence continues at coordinate 70,431,775 of NC_080833.1, forward strand.
AGGGTCCCAATTAACATACCAGATGTGTAGAGAAATGGGAGTTTACTTTCAGCATGTGATGGAATATTTCTCACAAGCTTCCACCTTGCTGGATGCCTGATGGTGAGGAAGTAGGGACAGGGAGAAACTATCATTACTTTCCAGTTACATATTTCTTGAGGATATTCTTAGTAGCTCACTCCCTGCTTGAACTGTTCCTCCCTCTCCATTCTTGCACCACGGGATGCTTGGCTCTAGGGGCTAAGTAACAGTTCTTGTGATTTTGGTGATGGGGAAGCCAATGGTGTCATCCTGGTACCTAGGCAGGTGTGTGTGATAGCCTGATTGGTCTAGGTTTCCAATATCCCCTAGTCTGTACACTCTGAGGTGTTCACCTTTGCCAAGAACAGCTTAAAACACCAAAGTACTTGGGGAAATCAGACTACCTTCTTTAATGACTAAGTCCTAACAAGTCTTAGCAGCTAGCTAAACTTGAAGCTGCACTGAGTTCTGTAATCTCCTATTGATGACTTCCCAGTTTTTTCCTATAAACCAGAATTAAGAATTTTTTCCCCCTTTCCTTACCCATATCCACATTTTCTCCAACTGTCAACTCACAGGACTGAATGTACAACCTATTTTTTTTCTGCTATAATCAAGACATCCTTTTCATCATTAGCTCAGGCTGTCATAACAAGCTGCCATAGAGTGAGCAGCTTAAAAGATGACCATTTATTTCTCTTACAGTTCTACAGGCAGGGGAATCGAAGATGAAACTACCAGACAACTCAGTTCCTGATGAGGACTCTCTTGGTGTACTCTCTCTTGCCAAAGGCAGAAAAAGAGCAAGCAAACTGTTACCAATCTTTCATGAGGGCACAAGTCCCATCCTGAGGAGTCCAGTTTCTTGACTTACTTAACTTCCAAAGACTGCATCTCCAAATGCCACCACAAGAGGAATTACAGTTTTAGAATATCCATTGAGAAGCCACAATCCTTCCAACCATACCAAATATGGTTTTCATTTCTTCGTTCTGAGTAGTGAGTTCCCCGATCCACATCTTCCCTGAGTTCATAGGATTTATACACAGTGTTGGAGTTGGAAGGCTTAAAAGAATCAGGATTTCAAGGGGCAATATAATGCATATGATGGTTTCAAATATTACTCATTTTACAGATACCAAAATTGAACAACTGTTTAAAAGCGCAAAGTTACAAAATTAGGAGTGCAAATAGCTGTGTGACAGAGGGTGTGTGTGCACACATGTGGGTGTGCTTGATTCCCTATTTCTGGCTGTACACATTAGACAGTCTGCGTAGACTCATAGGGAGTGCAGCAATCCCAGCATAGGAGGGCAAGGCCCTTTGGAAAGATTTCAACCTTCTCCGTGTCAAAATGTACAGAGCATTTCATCACCTGCCATAGGTAATGGACCCTTGAAAATAGACACAAGCTGTCAGCCCAGAACACACTCCCCTCTGGGAACTGGGCAATTTCCTCCAGGAGGTATCAGGGAAGTTTCAAATCATTAGAGACTACTTTTCCCAGCCCCAGCTGGCCTCAACCTGGGATAAAATACCTGTTTCCTGAGAACACCTCATAATTTTAATTCTATGACAGAAGTCCCTTCTGGATTGTCCACAAGGATATGTATTCTACTCTCTCAGCCTCTTCATGGGGAACAGACATAGTGCCTTGACTACATCCTGTGGATTAAGCTGATGTTTAGACAATCTTTTGTTTTCCCTCTTGAGTAAAGTGAGTCTGTATTCCCCTTCAAAATAGAATCCCAGGACTAATTTGTTAGTAAACTCAACCTTCTGAAAAAAAAAAATAGGATAATAAGAGGAAGCAAATAAAACTCTCCCACAGAAAATTCTGTCTGCTAAGTAGGTGCCAGAAACTCTAAAAGAGTCAGTTGTCCTAACATGGTCCTCATCACACTTTACTTATAACCAGTCTCTTCAAAATTAAGTTTGCCATTTGATGACACATTTTTTTTCTTGTTCACATATTGTTTAGGAGTTTATCCACATAAAACCTACTGTCAATCTGCTCTTCCCACAACATGCTTGTTGCTGATATTTGAGATAAGAGTGTAATTGAATTTTCTTTGTAACTCATTGCTTTCTCATTAAGAAATACATAATTCTAAATAAATTAATTTGTTCTTCAAAAAGTATTATGGAAAACACCAGGATTTTGAGGAGTTGGGCAGAATTGGGTTCAAATTCTCTCTAACCAAAAAACTATTTCAGGGGAAGTTGCGTCTAGTGTTAATTAATCATCGTAAGTTGGAAACAGTGTGCACAGGGTTATAGGGGTGGAAGTAAAGCTATGCCTGTAGTAACTGAAGTCATCTTGGTACACTGAGAATACTTTTTCTCCCATGTCCTGAAAACAACAGCTAATGATCAGCAGCTAAGACATGTGTACCATGTAGGGAGCAAAGTCAAATTCAGACCAATTTTTATACAGTTTCCACTGTATGACTATATTTTTACTGAGTCTTGGATTCTGATCAAGGCACTCACATAACAAGCATTAATGACTGATATAGCATAATCATCACCATAAAGAGGGTACTGCATAATCCAGAAAGAGCAATACGTTCTGGGACTAGCCCTAGGAGACAATTCCCCAGGATTTAGTTACTCTACACACTCACGTTCTCATTTTTTTTTTTGTTCTGAATATAATTCTAATTCCAGTACAGAGCCAGCTTTTGTATTTCCCCATTCTTAGCAGCGTATGAAATTCATCATTAGCTCCTAGTTGCTCAGTTGAATTCCCTTGAAGCTACTGGATCCTGAATCACTTGCACATTTAATCTAAGTACAGGCTGTAGAAATTGCTCTTGTGGTGAAATAATGTCATGCACATTTCATAGCATTATAAGTTCTTTTTAGTTTGTTCAAAGTTAATATTTGATAAAACCCGGTTCAATGGATTTGGATGGCAATTCAAAATGCAATTTTTAAAACACCAAAAAGTATATGGACATTTATCTTGTTAACGCTTATATAATATGTTTATAAATAAACTGGTAGCACATATATTTGTTTATTTGAAATTGTTTTGATGCAAGTTTTATTTATTTTTTTTTTAATTTTTATTGGAAAGGCAGATCACAATTACAGAGAGGAGAGACATAGAGAAAAATCCTTCATCCGCTGTTCACTTCCGAAATGACTGAAATTGCCAGAGTTGGGCAAATCCAAAACCAGGAGCCAGGAGCTTATTCCTAGTCTCTCATGTGGGTGTAGTATCCCAAAGTTTTGAGACATCCTCTACTACTTTCCCAATCCATAAGCTGGGAGCTGGATTGGAAGTGGAGCAGCTGGAACATGAACTGGTGCCCATATGGGATCCCAGTGGTTGCAAGGTGAGTAAATTGAACTGGGGAAATAGCAAATGAGCCATCACACTGGGCCCTGATGCAGTTCTTAAAAACAGATTTAAATTAGTTCAAGTAGAATAAAAGAAAATGTGTTAAATTTTCAGATATATTAGACCCAGGCAGGTCTTTAATCCTAAAACCGTACCATCAGCTCTCTCTCTCTTTCTCTGTCTCTGTCTCTCTCTCTCTCTCTCTCTCTCTCTCTCTTCATTTCTCTCCTATCACGATTTACCTCTTGCTTCTGCTTCTTCTTTGCATATTATGGTAAAAAATAATTCCCAGAAATTTAATTAAATTTTCATATCATTCTAGTTGCACCAAAGATAAGTGATGTCTTCTTTCTTAACACATTCTGAAACATTCCTGTACAAAAATTTAATGGGCCATGATTGTTTAGTGAGCAATCACAAAAGCAAGATGGATAGCCTGCTTGGCCTGACTGAGGCACTGCTTGTAACCAATACCTCTACAGGTTGGTAAGGATAATTGAGGAAAGAAAAACAACATAGAGGTGTTCATTATAATATGGAAACAATTAAGTATGATGATTATTTTTTAGCCAAGACAGGATAATGTTGGAGTATGAGTCCTTTTGATTAATTCATGTTGTGATAGTGTCACTACAGCTAAAAAATAAATGAAGGGCAGGCATTTAGTTCATCAGTTAAGCTGCCAGTTACAGTGCCCATGTTCCAGATCAGACTATCTGGGCTCTTTTTCCAGCTTCCTGCTGGCAAGAGAGTGATTTTAGGCATTGCTGATGTTGAAGTTGTTGCATTCCTGAAATTCACATGGGAAACCTGGATTGAGTTCTCATTCCCACCTTCAGCTTGGCCATTGAGGAAGATTAGATGATCTCTGCCATCCCCCCCCTTTCTCTTTGTCTCTCCACTCCCCCTCTCTTTCTCTCTCTTCGTCCCTCCAACCATAAAACAAGTAAAAAAAACAAATGGGGGAATGAGTGAAAATTATTTCTAGAACCCATATGTATTTGCAATTTTATTGCAGCTCAGAATGAACAACTTTAAAGTTAAACTTGAATTACATGATCAGGTTGAAATATAATGTTTTAAAGTCATTGAAAAAATGACACAGCAAATTCAGAAAATCTCTGGGAAGATCTCTGTATATACTAAGTCTGACGAAAAGGTGAAAGAAAAGAGGCAAGTTACACCTGCTTCCAGCACACAAACTCTATGCACAAATGCTTCAAATATGGAACACCGTAACTGGTCAGATAAATATCCAAACAGACTTTGCATTTTCAATTAATTGTTAGGTAATTAAAACAGTTCCAACTTGAACAATAGAAATCTACAGAGTAGAAATGCAGTGAAAGGTTAGGAAGCACGGATTATCTAGGGATTGAAAAAGAAGAAAGCAAACTCTTCATTTTCTTTTTGGCTTATTCCAGAGTCATTAGCAGTTTAATTGTAAAAAGATGTTTTAAGAAACCATGAAAAACACAAAGCTGTTCTGTGATTGAAATTGTACTAAGGGCTGAGAAACAAATAATGAAGCATGATCTTTGTTATTAAGGTAGTCATGGTGTGTGGGGAAGAAATTTGGCAATTAAGATGTCATATTCTACAACAAAGGTGTATAAAAGGTGCTACTGTAACATGATATGAATTGAAAAGATCACAACAAAATTTTCTTAATACATTACATTATGTTGTCTGAAATTCTACAAATAAAATTGATTTATTTGAGATAAAAAATAACTCCTTTCAAATATTAAATAGCCCCAGTAATAATATCACTTTATCAAGCTTGTCAATTACTACTACTTGATGTGACCTAATCAATCTGATTATTTTCCTAACAAACAATATCAGCAAATCAGGACACTGAAGTTTCTTGGGGCTTGAGGAACAAGGGTAACAGAAGGGAATATTGCATTATATAGAAATAGGGAACTCTCCAAGTCAGGCTTTCTCGAATTGAGACCCATGCTGAACTGGAATAGCTGTGTCTTCCCCTATGGCACACAGATATAATCAGGATGTTTGAGAATATTTGATACCATGGAATATACAAATGAGTAATCGACCTTATTACTTGGCTGGCCTTGGACTCATCAGGAGGAACTGAGTAAATTTTCTGCTGCACATCTCCTTGTTCCCAGCCAAAGAGACCAACTGTGTTTGAAAACTCCAAATGTCTGGGAAGAATAGTATGGGTGGATATGGGTCTCTGTGTAGGCAAACACCCCCCAAAAGGGCTGCATATGACCACTGACATAAGTAGACTTAATTTGTCTGGATTTGAATAGAAAAGCAACATTCTGTACCAAGAACAACTTAGATCTTCAGAGCCCAGGAACTTGATGGAACCTATAGATTCTGAGGGTTGTGGGGCCCTAAAACCACAACTGAGAATCCTTCTCATGCCTGGGCATAAAGCTGAAGAGTGAAAGTAGCCTGGCTACAAGACCAGAGCCTCTCCACGTGTTCTGAGTCTGCATGAAGAAGAAGCCACAAGAACAATTAACAGAAGACATTCTGACAATCATCACAGATGAGGATGAGCCAGAAAAAAATAGCTGTATGTAAATCACAGGGAATCACAAGGAACTATCCAACACCTATTGCAGAACTACCTAAAAGTCTTCCTCTCAGTAGTGAAGATGCAACATCCAAAAGGGAAATTGTTGAAGGAAAGTAGAATAAGCATAATTGAGTCAGCAAAGTTTCTTGCAAAATCTTAACAGTGAATTAGGATTTACTGTAAATGAGCATTCAATCTAATATGTCCATGAAAATATGAGAGAAGGAATGCTAGAAATTTCTTTAAAAGTTCCTTCACTCTTACTTCCTTAAAGAGAATCACCTTAGGAAGAGAGAATATGTGACGAGTCATCCTCTGGGCCTTGTCTGTCTAGGAATGCCTGCTGGAGTTCTTGCAGTCATATTGCTCCTAGTCTAAAGATGAAATCAACATGGAAGAGCCATAAACAAGAGACTGCCTGAGAAGAGGAACTGGGACCCTAACAGATCACACACAGAGGTAGCAAATAATTGAAGTGAGTTTTAATAATGCTTAAGTCAGTTTTCTGTCTCTTGCTAGACTTGATACATAATGTTTGGTTGTTTCAGTGTGATTTCACTTATCATGTCTTCTGCATTAAGCTTCACCTAAATGGAGGATTACTACGTTGTGAAATGATTCCATTTGTCTCCCCTCCATTCACCTAGTATCTTCCTTACACCAAAGTGCTGTTATCCATCATCCTCCAGCAATCCAATTCAACTGTGTCTTTGCTTAAACACCTCTGCCATCTTCTTGTTTTCTGTAGCAGAAACTGTATTCCACTGCAGACAGGGCATTTCTGAAACCAATCTTGAGCCACATCACTCTCCCACCAATCCATTTTAAGCACCTGGAAAACTAATCCTTGGCCTTCCCTCTGCTCCCCAATCGTTAGCCTTGTTTATGTCACTTTGGCTTTGGGGCTGTGCCATCTGAAATGCAATTTCCCATCTATTCTATCTGGAATCTACTTTCCTATCCCCTTTCCTCTGCATTTTTCCCTTCAGTGTCTTATCTACTAATTCTTCCATGCTACTGGATCTGTGTCTCAGGAGGACCCTAACGTAGTGCTTCTGACACTACACCTATCACCTTATCACCAAGTTCACTTCTAGACCCACCCCAACAGTGCTTGATTAGTGTTTACAGGAAAAATAAATGAGTGAATAGACAAATTAGTGCAATCTTCCAGACTTTAGGAAAGTCAGAAACAAATTCTAGAATGTCTGGCGTCTCCCCACTGATTAAGCTACTATATGTCATTGCTCCCTGAATGGTATCACAGCAAACAAGTGCACTGAGGTTCCCACTCCACAGGGTGGCTTATTCCACCACTACAAACTACACTGCTGGTCACTGCTTACCCAGGTCCACATCACTCTGCTGGCATGACATGTTTCTTCTATGTTTTATGTGCGAATGCTTAGCACATTGATAACATTGTATTAATCAATCTCAATTAGAAGTGTGTGATACAGTGATTTGGAGACCAAAGCAAACATCTTGTATATTTTTGATGAACTAGCTCCTGCATGTATTCACTTGTGGATCAGACACAGGCCCATACACATATTTTTATCTATAAAGTATTCTCATAAAGAAAAATATTGGTAAGAATTGAAACTTGGTATAGTTGTATAGTAACTGCATTGGTATATAGTTCATAACATTTATATCTGCATTAGTAGATATGAAATATATGTTGAAAGATGGGAAATATATGCATATATATAATAGGCAAGAATACAGAAAAATGTATTTTGAAATTCTATTGATGCAGTTTTCTCAATGGCTCTGTTTCAGCTGCTTTCCTCAAGGACACAAGCCATGGCATGGGGGAAGAGGGGGTCTGACAAAGCCATCCTTGTGTGGCATTTGGGGAAGTTTCCTCCAAACAGAGGCTTTCTAAGCAGCTGCTTGCGATGCCATGCTGGTGGAATTAGTGCCTGGGAAATGCCAATAGTGAAATGCTTCTCCTATTTCATTTTCTAAATTTCATAGCCTGATAGCAGTCAGGCTGCAGGCATTGTATTCTGAAAGGATTATTGCACTTCCTGAGAAGGGAAAGTCGCTCAGCTTTTGCCCCCATGGCTTGGGACACCAACCGAGACGTACTGCAATCACACAGTAGCAATAGACTACTGTCTCTTGTGGCTTCCTGCTTAATGATATTCCAAACCTCAGATCTCCCCTCTGTTATGTTTCCTCTTTGCCACCAACTCCCTTTTGCTTCTTTTAAGCCTTTTTCCATTTTTGTATTTACCTATTTATCTTACCTTCACACTTCCCTGACCTGATTACCCTTAGACATAATCAGCTCCTGTTTTCCTTTATGTGTCAGTGACTGCCACTTGTTATTATGGTGTTATTTTAATATCATAACAGAAAATGATAAAGGCCAATCAATTACTTTGTATTATCCATTGTGTTCCATTGGGATTGATTTTCCTCAATGTAATCATGTTTGCAGCCATAAAAACAAAGATTAAAAAGGGATTTCTTTCTATTTTTTTATATTTAAAGGAGTCATATTAGTAACTCTGCCTCATAATGTGACTTCTCAGAGCTACATCTAATCCTGCAGAATTCAGTCCTAGGAGAGGGCTCAAATTATGGACAGGACCCAAGGCTTGTCCTCTGACTTCCCATGCCTCAAGTGTTCATTTTCCTTGATGTTCATTGGGGAAATCTACCATCACCTTTATCATCCAGTAAGTGGCAAACCTGTGTCAGTTGCTCATTTTGGCGTATCTAAAAGAGGGTCGCATATTGTCGTTTTGCCTGCTCCTCACACCAAAAGCTGCTTAAAATCCCCCATGTCAAATAACCTAGAAATGCACGGGTCATGAATCCTTCCCGTGCCGCTGTGTCATTCACTCACTGAAACTTCCAATGCGGGCTGCAGCACCATGTCCTTGGAAATAAATCTTTTAGATGCAAGCGGGGCGCATGCAAACGCCAGGAGACAATACAACAACGCTGGGCGCTGGGCGAGCAGTTTGCAGGACCAACGCACTAGAGTTCCAGCCGCTCTACAGCAGGGGGATGCTCTGAGCCAGGAATCCGTTTCAAAGAGATGAGACTAAGTCCTCTAATCACCAGCTTTACAAGCACTGAGACTGATGAGCTGGCGGGCAGCCCCAGACAGCAGCAGCTCGAGGTGCCACGAAGAGCATCGCCCCCTATGCAACTCAGCTCAACAGCCAGAACTTCTTCATTGTAATTGTCCCAGCTGAAAGGGCACAATACCCGTTTGCCTTGCTTTGTTGTAAACGCCCGCGCTGACACCTGCCTGCAGGAAAGCTCTGGAAGGCTACAGCGAAAAATCTGGCCTCACTTTTATTATCTGCATGCTCCAGACTCCTTTCACTCTCTTCTTGCCCCGAGATTGACCCTTCATCCAGAAATCAGCAAATGGCATCCCTTAGCCTTCCTTCAGATCATGCAGACAAGAGAGGCAGGGAGCCAGGATCAGGGTGTGTGATTCCAACATTGCCTGCGGTCTGTACTCACACCAGTAGATGCTGGTGGCATTGCAGACTCAGCATGCCTGTCTCTGGAGGATGCCTCGGAGGGGGTTCTCTGCAACCTTTCCCTCCTGCAGCTGCAACTGAGAGCCTCCGGAGACCCAGAACCTCTGCTCCTGTCAGTTGCCACCATTCACACTCTGTGTGTTTTCCGGTAATGTGTGAATCTTGCTTGTTTAAGCTTTATTTTGAAAGCATGTACTACCTAAAGGAGATAAAGAGATGTCATGTAGCTGGATATTTTAGAAGCTGTGTTACAGAAACTGTGCTCTGTTCAGTGTACTGCCGTAGTTTCTCAACCATCCTTAGCTTTGCCCAGCTTTCGAACCAGTTTTCTCTTTGTACCAACCTCATCCCTTGGGGTCCCTTTGGGATTCCCTTATTACCTGCCAATCATAGAGCCCAGCCACAAAGCCATGGTCTTCACAACAAAACCCCAGCTCCCCTATGCTCATTGCCTTAGAAAAAAGACTCAGGGTTCTGAATGAAGCACCTCCTTAAAAGAGTTCATGCTCAGAGTCACCGGGTAATTTTTATTGTTCAACCAACAGTTGGTTAGGTAGGTATACTCTTAAAATTCATTATCTCTCCCTCCCCTTCCACCTGCCACTAACCTCCGGGAGTTACAGCAGACGGTGCAGCTGCCACCATACCACCCCCCACTTGCCCACTCTACAGCCCTGGGCAATGAGCTATGTGTTAGCAGGGTGGGAGTGGCTGAATGATCTGGAACATTCACAATGTATTCCAAATGTTCTGTGGCACACTAAGCACTCGGAGAGTAGGGAGTCTGTGGGAATGGGGTCAGATGGCTTCCTAGGGGAAATTACACAAATAGGTTTTAGAATTTATAGTCTGTGTTGTGATAATAAATAAAAATAAAATATACCTTCCAAACTTCTTTGGAGGAAGAGATCCTCTGGGGTTAGGTCTCTTTGCTGCTATTTTGTTTTGACAGAAAAGAGGAGAGCAGTTTTCCAGGAAGCTGCTCCAGGATGGAAGCCTGTCTTACCCTTAGCGCCCAACCCAGGGGCACTTGCATTCTATCATCTGCCTCATGGCCAGCAGAATTAGCTTCTCCACCAGACACCTGCCCCTCAGTGCCCCCTGCCTCCAAGCTGTGGCTCCCTCCTTTTGTCCTTTGCTCTTCTGCAGCTCAGACAGGGCAGACTCTCCAGAGCCAAAGCTGCATGCTGGCTCAGGACAAAGCATTCTTTGCTCAACCCTGCTCACCCCACAGCCCTGATTGTCGGGTCCCTACCCCAGTCCTGCTATACCCCATTCCAGCCCACACCTGTTCACAACAAAATCTTACAAGATGACTGGCAAGAATAAATGCACACATCTCAAATCAAGGGTTCCAATTGCAGACACAGTGGCAGAATCATCAGTTACTGTTCTGCAGAATACATTGTTTAGAGGGGGATTTTGGAGTTGCATGGATGGAAGGTTTTTTGAACTTTCTGAAAATGTCCTTGTTGCCCTGAAGAGGAACTGTTGTCAGTAACCCCAGTTCTTGCCAAGCATTCCCTAAATTGTGTCCACATATAAGGAAAGCAGACCAGTTTTGAAAATCAACATCTGCCTTAATTTACTTGCTTCTGCATTATGGTTCTAATTGCACTCAGCATAACCTATTGTTGTTGGATCCCCTCGGGGTCTTGGAAAAACTCAGGAAAACAATGTACAATGGATTCCATGTGTGAAATCTGCAGGCTTTTTTCTTCTTCTCGTCATATTAAGTTAGAATTTATAACACTTCATAGCCCATATGAAAAACATTTCAAGTGATATGGATGAAATTATCTCCTGAAACTAATTTCTCACATAAAAATTGAACTAGGTGAACCTTTCTCCTAAGTAGCTGACAGGCAAAGACTCTTCCGTGAGAGAATTTCAGTTTTGGAATATTCCTTTCATGAAATACATTACTGGGGAAAATAATCCAAATCATCTTTAAAACACATATATCTAAAATGTTTTGTACCTATCTTAAATTTCATGTAATTTAAATCAAGAACGATTTGTAACAGCCCCTTTGCCTGAGTTCAGAATTCTGAAGTATTCTGAGTGTCTGCCACCATTGCATAGTCTAATAAAAATAAAACAATAAACACAATGCTGCAGATTTTACAAGAAAAAATGGGTGTATTTCTCAAAAAAAAAAGTAACATTGAAACTTTAAAAACTAACCTGTCATCATTTCCCTTAATAACAGTGCTTAAAATGTGCTAGTGTATATAGCACTTTATTTTACATGCTTTGACCCTATTATAACTGTTAAAATCTTATTTCCCCCATTTTACAGATAAGGAAAGTGAAGAGCCTACAAATCACACTGAAGGATGTTCAACTGGCAAGCGGTAAGAGACTGAATTTAAAAAAAGTCAGTTTGCACATTCTAGAAACACAGTAGAAGCAGAGACACCTAAACACGTCTTTCGTTGTTGATGGTTATTTTTAATGCAGCCAGAATTCAGTGACCGTAGAAGAGCTGATGCTTGAATATTACTAGAAAAGATCCCAGAGGAAAAAGTTGGGTCTGCAAGGAAAGTAAACTTTTATGACTATGTTGTTTCAGAAGACTTGGCAGCATTGGTTACTGGCCTAACTCACATGTATTGCTCTGTTACTTAATCAGTATTATATGGCAGCACTTAATCCTTTTTATGGCTTAGCTTGTCTTGTAATGTTGTTGTACTGCTGATAAACCCATTCATAGGAATAATGTACCTTTAAAAAAATCGACATCACGCTCTGTTTTTAAAGTAAGGATGCTCGTACGTGAAAGCTGCTATTATATCACCGCCTTTATTGCAGCACTGACACTGAAAACAGGGTTACCTGGCAAAGACATAAGAGATGTGAAACCATTTTTAAAGCAAGTATTTATTACACTGACCTCTGTGCTTCTGAAGCGGGGGTGTAAGTCCTCTCGAAACACAGCTTAAAAACATCCAGTTTTAATTTTTATTATGTGCCTGAAGTACATCTACAGTTAAAGCTAGATTCTTTTTTTCAAAAATGAGAAAATATCTCACTCCAGAGAATTTGCATGGGTTTCTTCTTTTTTTTTTTCTTAGCTAATTAGAGGAAATATTTGTTAGAACCTCTTCTGTGAAAAGCTTTCTGCAGTCAAATATCTATTCAGCTAGCAGTTTTAATTTTATTAAAATAAGCAATGCTCAAATTGAAGAACTTTAATATCACATTATAGTGACAGCATCAGTCTGCTCCCTTTGAGAATCAATTAGCAGCCAAATAACTATACAGACTCCATAATGATGTAAGTCTGTGGTACTTCCCTGAGTTACCTGGAGCAAGGTAAATGGCATGAGAGCCACCGGGAAAAGCATGAAAGGATGGAGTACAAGAGCATAAACTAATTCAAAAAACAATCTGTAGGAAGAAAAAAGTGTCTGAGGCTACGCAGCAGCTGTTTCCAATAATATAATATCATTTGCATCTCTGCCTCTCTGCCAAGGGTTTTAGTTGTGGTTGTGTCACATGCATTTTTCCTGAACTTGCTGCTCAGTTTTGGGCTTAGCCAGTTATAATGGAGCTATCAAGTAGGTACATTGTTTGTCTCGGGTATACGAGAGACAATAAAGCTTCATTTCAAAAAGAGATACCCACGAGGAAAGGAGTAGAAAGTGCAGTGCAAAGCCATAAAACTGACTAGCAGTTGAAATTGAAATCAGACAATTCAGCATGAATAGGAAAGAAAAAGGCAGCCCTCCCATAGACGGTGTGTGCAATGGAGGGGATGGGGACTGTCGAGAAGGGTTTATTTTTGGAAGTCTTTGCTAAGTCCTCTATAAGCATCTCTATCTTTGTTAAAAAGAAACAGCATTCTTCTTAAGGGAGCATTTTCCTTAAGGGAACATTTTTTCCTCATATAAAATTTTAGTATTTGCCTGCCTAGAGTGAGGCCTTAAAAAAAATATATACATATATATATAAATTTATATATATATTATATTTATGATTCCTTATTTATAGTGAAATAAACATTTTAATAAAATGATCCACTAGGATTAGTTTACTGCTGTCATTATAGTCTTCATATTTTTTCATTTGTTTCTGTCTTTTACTCTGGTAAAATTAAAATGTTTGACTCTATATTTAATCACAAATAGGTTCAAATTTTAAGCATTTTATTGTTTAAAAAACTGCTAAAATAGCTTTCTGCAGTTATAAAGACAAGAATTGATGCAAACAATTTGACCATTCATATAAACTATCTCCAAGCTGAGTTAGCATTAGTTTGAGCAAATACTCAGCATTTATTTGAGGAGAATGGAATAAACCTGGCACACACAAGAATTAATCATTCTCTCCTCTTCCAAAATTTAGATACAATCTTGACAAGTATTGAATTTTTTTTCACAATAGTATGGCATTTTGTTTCGTTTTGTTTGAGGGCTTGAAGTGGCTGTTATTTGTATTATAAAATCATAACTTAAAGTATATTTTTCTATGAGAGAATTTTCTGCATTGTGTGCCACAGTTTATCTAAAGTCATGAAGTGGAAGTGCCATGTTCCACATTGTGACTAATGTTAAAGAAAATGCTTTGGATTGTGCATCTGGACTCTAAGCATTCCAATATAAACCAGCAGGACTTACATTTTTGGAGATGAAGATGGCAAAATGTCACATACTAGACTAGTACCACTTACATGCCTGTTAGCAACCTAACGGCGTTTTGACAGCTGAACATTTAGGATCCACAAAAGTAGATTAGACCAATAAAAGGCAATTGTTTCTAATCTTGTTTCAAGCATATGATCAAAATCAGTGTTAAACAGAGCTGATATTATTAGTGCTAAATTAATCTGCTAAATAAATTTCAAATTTAGGCTATTAGACATCAGAAAACTCAAAAGCAGAGTCTCTTTGTTTTGAATGTATCTTATTGCTGAAACATTCAATACATTGCTTTGACAGCATTCAATGTACCACATGATTTGTAAGTAAAATGAGAAATCCCAATTAGAAGAGATGTGTACAGATAAATGCGGTGTTATTATAAATACATATTCTCAGAAAATGTTTTGTAGCTTTAACAATGTAAAGGATGCACGTTCTCCTCTACCTAACTGCTAAGTTAATGTCTCTTCTTAGAAAATATATACTTTGAATAAGATGGATTAAATATGTTGGCTTGATCATAGAATGCAATAAAATGATTACATTTAAAATGACCATATTTAAGGGGCTGGGAAGGGCAAAGTTAGGCTAATTTATAATTATTACTCATTTCATTTAAAGAAACTTGGACTGAAGATCAAACTGCATTTTGATTTGTTTGAAAATTGTAAATGACCCATTCCCGGTTTTCCAGCTCCATAAAGTTAGAATGCAGTCTGTGAGCACTCTCTACTCTAATCAAGAGGGAAAGGGTTTCAGCTTCAACATCAATGCCGTAAACATGTTCAGTCTGGAAAACATTTCCTAAGCAATCAACCATGTGTAAAATTTACCGAACTTGTCATGAAAGGGCTGCAGCTGCAAACCTGCAAACTTCTCACTTCCATGAAGACTCCAGATGTGGAGACGGAGAAAGGAGAGTCTCCTCTTGTCTGCCCAGCTGTTGCATCTTAGAGCTTTGCTTCTCACCATCTTCCTGAAGAGTTCCTACCAGGTAAAGAAGCAGGAACACTTTAAAGCCAGGAAAGATAATCAAGGTCTTAGCTCAGTAAGTGCTCCATGCACGTTATTCCAGCATTGGCCAAGCCAAACCTTCAACCATATATTAATGCTTGTAATCTTTGCTTGCTGCCCAGCTAAACCAAGTTAGTTTAAAAGCTTCAAAAATGCAGAGGAAAAATAGCCACTGAATTGCAAAATGAAGCAATTGTCATACGCTACTGCCAAAGAGGATTCCCACCAAGTTATACTTGTGCATCGTTTAATGAAAAGTTTTCAAAAAAACATGTTTGCTACTTTAACTAAAAACATCTTGGAATGAATTTAAAACTTTGCTTTACTATAGAAGTATAAAATTTGCCAACTATCATCATAAGCAAAGACAACTTGATGAATTTTTAAAAATCACTAACACTACTTTTAACACCACTACCATTATATGTAATATTTACAATGTGCAATCTTCTTTTATAATGTAAAGTGTTTTTAAAATGAAATCTGCACTTAAATGCCAATATCCTCTCCTTCTGGCTTCTCACTTTATGACACTAACATAGGATCTCATTCACCAAGCCAATTGAAATTTTAATAAAAGAAAGCAGGAGTTTCTAATAAACTCCTGCAGTGAGCTGATAATACTAAACATCTTTAGCAGCATGGTGTTTTTTATTATTATTTTAGCTGTATATTAATATGCTAGTATTTGTAAACTCCCCAGTGCCACTAGATTTATTTCAGAAGCCTTCACCATACTCTTCTATTGTGAAAAGTTTATCTGACAAAGAAAAATTCTTGTTGGGTGGCTTTCCACCCAACAACTTCTTGACAGAAAAAATACATACCTGACAAATCTATTATGACTATGTATTTAGTTCTAGAAGGAATAGAAACTGATTTCACTTTTTTTATTATGGCAATTCTGGCAAAATCAGGAAAGCCGCCGTAAATCACAATGGCTTTGGGAGCATTATTTGAGTTTTTCCTGGGGACTTAAATGTGTATACCAACCTATCCCTCTCGCCACCATTTTTTACTTTCTGTTGTGTCCTTTCACTGCTTCCACACCCAAATCTCCATTGCAACTTCTCAACCAGATGATCGCCACTTATCAGTCTGAGCAACAGGAATTATGGAAACATAGGATTCACTTAAAAATATGATGCATTAGGATCCATGTTTACAATGAAATTTAGAGTGCACTATTCAGATAAAACTACGGGAAATAATCTTTTGCGGAACTCTTATTAAGAGTCAGCTAATGTCAATATGCATTGCATGGAGTGAGTATCAACATACAGACAGTATTTACTGTGCATCAGGTGTTCTTGGAGGTACTTTACATATATGAACCTGCTTGATGCTGTCCAAAGCTCTGTGCTTTGGATACTGCTACTATCCCTGCTTGAGAGATAATAAAACTAAGATGCCAGAAAGTAACTTCTTAATGTCGTAGATTTAAGAATGTCTGTGCCAAGTTCAGACTCAAATAGTCCTGCACGTTCCAGCTATTCATCATTTTATCTCTGTAAACTGTATTACATTGAGGATGAGTCTTTCATATATATATGTATATATATATATATATATTTTATAATCTCACATAGTTGATTAGGACACAAAGGGTCAAGGACCACAGGAAAGTGGGTAAGACCATTGTTTCCACATTAATATCATTTTTCCCCCTTTATCTGGGGTCAGGGGAGAAACAAAAGGAGAAGCCCCACTCAGCCTCCCATTCATCCCAGGTCCCCAATCTGGGGCATGCTCCGAGGGTCCTGCTCATGCAGTTTTGATAGTTCAGCAGGTCTGAATTGCTGCCAATCTCGCCGTCCCAAGCACGATGAAACCTATTCAGAATCCACTGGCTGACATAGTCTCTTCATGGTTGGGGTTCCGAGATCAGCAGTTCAATTGGAGGGATCTCCAAAGAAACTTGATCTGGGGTTGATCCCAGACCTGATTCTTGTGTGTGCTTGCCACTACAGGGTCTTTCTTAACAACAGATCTTCACTGGGGTTGCTCCTCAGGATCACACCCATTTCACTGCTGCTTTTTACTCTGAGTAAGCAAGGTATTTCTGACTTTCTTAATTCAGCAAGGAAAATGATAACTCTCTGATTTGGTAAGACCTGCTTTCTCTTCTGATATGGTAAAAAATAAATAAATAAGTAGCAGTACATAAATTTGAAAAGAAGACAGGAAAATTCCAACCTGTGCTGGGCCTTCTGGCCCTTTTAAGGTTTTGGACAAAGTCCAGAAAATGTGAGACTTGACAAGTAGGTGATACTAAAAGGTACCATTGATGCTGGGCATTCTCAGTCAGTGACAAAGAACTGGTAAAAAGATCAACTGGCATTTTCAGTAAGCATCTTACACAAGAGTTCATGTATCCATGATTACCTTAGGACCAGCATCAACCTGAATAAACTGAAATGAAAGAAAACAAGTGGATCCTTAAGGCCAGATTTGGGGAACTATGCTGGCAAGAACACACATTTTAGGAAAGGTTCTCCTTTCTTTCTTGCTCTTCTAAAGCCAGGATATTGAGTCAGTTCCCCCAAATGGTAGTGGCAGCCCCAAGTGCTATAATGGAGCAATTGATGTACAAAAGGCATCAAGGCTGACTAAAAAACCAAACATTTGCATTTTTGTCTAAGATGTCTTGTTCCATCTTAATGCAAGTACCAGTTTTGATTAGATGCCAGAGAGAACAGATCCTTGACATTTCTGAAGTAGTGGCATAGCTGTGCTGACATTAGAATACTGTCCAATACAGCTTATATGATGCAATCCCATGTTGTTCACTAGGTGTTCTGGAGCTGACTTCAACAGGCAGACTATTAGTAGCTATAGTTGCATTTGAAAAAAAAAAGTATAGGGTAGCATTTGGTGATAGAAATACCATATATCTTTGTTTAGAAGTAGTGGCTTCTATTAAATTTAATTACTTCCCCTGTGGCTTTAAATCAAGGGCAGCTTCTGTTAAATTTAATTACTTTCCCCTGCGGTTTACATGGCAAAGTTGTCATTGCTACTTGCGGAGTGCTTCTGGCCAAAGTGAAAGCTTGGTTATGATTTGCTGCATTTTAGCAATGGCTTCCTCTTAATTTTACCTTTTCCCTCGATCTAATCACATTTTTGTGGACATTTTATTCACGAAATCTGTCCCTGCTATCTTGAAAAGCATTCAATTAATAACCAGCATGTGATGATAGACACCTGAAATCTAACCGCCTCCCCTAAAAAAAAAAGAAAGAATTTTTGCAGATTTCAGTATAAGGATATCATGGATGTTAGTTCATGTGGCATGAAAGCATATTCATTAAAGGTATTCTTATGCATAATCTGCATAAAATGCAGTTTCTTACCTCTTTGGAATGGGGTGGACATTATTACTTTTATTAGTTACATACTCAAGCTCACAATTTCACTAATTACATCAATATCAATTTCAATAGCTCTTCTGCCCCCTAACTGTGAAAGTTCTCACTCAGTTGTAGCTCCCTAATAACACTGCCGTTTATTGACTTGTCCTGGGATGTATTCTTAGAAGTGGATTCCTAAAAGTTTGCTTCTCTCAATATGAAGTGGATCTTCATTAACATTCTGGGGATGAAATGCAGCTTCATAAAAAATAAGGCAGCTTTCACACCATTTTAGAATTTCAGGGAAATTTTGCATTATCTTTCCCATGATTCTATCCTGATGTCAGGCTGTATTTCAACTGAAATGACAATGAAATCATTTCAATTCCAAGCAATGTGCAAAAAAACAGTCAATTTTTCACTTGGCAAGCTGAAGTCTAAAGTAATTAAGCACTGCTGTGTGGGAGGCAGCTTCCTGCTCTGAAGTCAGCCTGAGATAATTACCATATTAAAGTCAAAACATCATGTGCCGCACTGATAGATAGATGGATAGAGAGATTGGGCATCTATTAAATGATCCATTTTGTTATGCTTCCTGGGAAATGTGCCATTGATGCCAATTAAGAAATGTATATTCCAAGTGAGTATTTCTAAGTGACAAAACTTCTATCTGCTAAATTGAATTTATTATTTACTGATCATGAGGTGCTTAAAGTCATAAAATCCAGAGAGCTACCTATGAGGAGAATTACATGCTTCGACTTGGTTTACAAGCCCCTCATTTTCTGGTGGTTATGTTGGCCTCAAGTTCTTCATGATAACATTCCCGATCAAGGTACTAAGTTCTCACAAGAATACTCACTAGAAAAATAACTAGAAGATGTTTCAGGTAAAATGTAAGCATTCAGAAATTTTAAAATTACAAATAAGTTATGTGGAGAAGTCTTATGCTTAAGAAAAATAAATAGAATATACTTCAAAAACTAATTATCCTTAAATACCTTCAAATCTCAGATTATGCCTTTGAAAAAAAGAAATGGTCTCCCCAACATCAGAGCTGGATAAGTAATTTATTAAAACAATTCAGAATATACTACAGCAAGATTAAATTATGTTAAAAAGATTCCTGGAGACCTTGTTCATTAAAAGTTAATAACTTATTAATATTCCTTCCCAAGCCACCAAAAACATGATATTATTTATGCTTTTATAATGATGCCTGCTTAAGCATAAACTAATGAAATAGTTTGGTCTGTGATTTAAGCAGAACCATTTATTTATGTGTAAATATTAGAAAAGAAAAGAATATGTTGACTTTGTGAAAGAAGAGGATATCTCCAAGTCAGGATAGTTTCGAGTAAAGAGGCACCCCCAACTCTGCAGGGAAGTGAAGTTTGATCTTTTGTATTTTCAATGGAATTTATTTGCCAACATTTCCACTAGTTCATTACCACAATCAGAGATCAGGAACCAAAGCAATACCCGTTTAAAAATCAGACGCAAGAACTTTTAAGCATCAAAACTAACATTCTCCATGTTGACCAAAAATGTAGATTCTTAAATATAAAAATGCATTCATAAAGATTACACAATAACTAGTTTCCCAAGGAGATCATCTCAAGAATCTATAGGCTGCCTTTGCATCAGATTCTGCCCATGTCCTCTGGCTCCTCAATCAGGGGACCCATGGAGGCAGGCAGTCACCTGAACAAGACCAGCAGTGTTATTTCCAGAGACTGTTCTGAAGGATAGACTTGGGCTTTTTTGGCTGTGTATGTGTTTCAAGAGAACTCTTCAAATGAATGCAATTTTAAATTGCCTTGTGTGAGAAAGAAAAATGTCTCTGTGCTCTGGGATTCGACAGATGAAAGTTCACTGCAAGCCTCTCTGAGCTTCCTGTCAGGATTCTAGCCACATTTTTTAAATGTTAATCTTTAATTAGTTTTTTATTTTAAGATTCATTTATTTTTAGTGGAAAGGCAGATTTTGTAGAGAAGGAAAGACAGAGAAACAAGTTCTTCCGTCCACAAACGGGAACAATGGCAGAGTCCAAGCTGGAATTCAGAAGTTTCTTCCAGTTCCTCAAGTGGGTGCAGGTCTGAAGGACTTGGGCTATTTTCTGCTGCTTTCCCATAAGCAAACAGCTGGATCAGAGTGGACCAACCAGGACTCAAACTGGCACTTACACGGAATGTCAGCACCACAGGATAGAGGACTAGTCTTTTGTCCCAGCTCACTGCCCCCTGACATTTCCATAACTTCAGGAAGGATGAGAAGAATGGAACCAACATAATCATAACAGAGAGGAGGAAAGGGAATGCTTCCTCTGATTCTATGTCTAACATGACAAATGCACACAAATTCAGTGAAAGCTTTCCATTTTAAACCATGGTGGTAAACCTTTTGAATGAATTAAAGCGAATGTTTAAATTTTTGCTATAATTTTCTATTCACAGAAATCAACTTTCCTATTAAGTCCTGAAGTTTCATGTTGCTGCTAATTTAATGATTACTTTTAAAATTTCCCACAACAAAGATTTACTGCTTTCATGGTAAGAAAAAAAATCTATTTGAAATTTTTGAGGAGAGTTGCACACTTGGTACAGCAATTAATGCTGCTTATGAATCCCAGCTCAGCTTCGCATTCCTAGTGTTGCAGTGCGCTCCGAGTGGCAGCTGCTCATGGCTCAAGTGCTTGGTGCAGATCAGGGTCAGATTTTCTGGCTTTACCCTGACCCAGACCTGGTGGTTGCAGGCATTTAGGAAAGACAATCTCTGTCTGTCTTTATCTCTATATTCCATCGCCTTTCAAATAAACAAGCATAAAGTTGTAAACAGCCAAAAAAAAAGTGGTTTTTTTAATCCTTGGAAAAATAAAGAATAAGTTGATTTTTAAAAATAAATTACAAGTGTTTTTTTGTTCATTTAGCAAGAGATACGTTGTTATTTTATAATTCATTATCAAACAAAAAGCAGGGAATCCTCAGGGCAAGGTCAGATGGTCCTGCTGAGAAAACACAAGAAGGCACCAAAAAAATTGGTCTGTAGAAGCCAAAAGCCACCTAGAGTGTAAAGCCAGCACAAGCTTACTGAGGAGTTCTGATGTCCTCAAAGCTGGGCCATGCTTGGCCACTTGTATTCCTTCCCATAGATGCAAATAAGCAAATGGATATAGAATTGACAGAAGAGCAGGGATTCAGTGTAAGAACTAGAACACAGGCCGTAGAACAAAGGATTCAGATTGCGCTTTCTGCTTGTTCCACTGACTCACCTTGTGAATTGGAGCAGTTTAGAACTCTTTCATTTTTTTCTGTCTGTGAAATTGAAGTTATAATGTTCCCAGAATGACCCTTTAGCAAAGCTGAATGGGCAAATAGTTGGAGAATGCACTATACACATTCACAGCATGATTCGCACATTCCCTGCAAGAATTCAGTTCTTCATTATGATTTTTAGCACTATTTTCAGTTGCCCAATTCAGGTGCTATTCAGAGAATCCAACCTCAAACATAGCATTTACGTCCTGCCCTTTTAAATGTGTATGGTTTTGATTTTTTTTCTCACCATATTAACTGCAACAGTGAAATTAGATTGTTCAGCTTCAGTTTATAGTCCATTTCATTCTTTAATTTCCATGTTCAGAGATGATGAGTTTTGATTTGCATTCATAGTATTTCAGCAAAATAACAGATAAAATGGATTTTTACAGGAAACATTTAAGATTTATGAAAAAAATCTCACTTTACCTCTTACACTCTTATATTACAAACACATGTCATATTAATGTGTCTGAATGCAGACTAGGCTGCTCTAAGTGCCTCCCTAACATCTATCTCCAACTGTCCAACTTATGCTTTAAAGAAAATATTTATGTGTTTTTCTTGGAAAGGCAGATTTACAGACAGAAGAGAGAAATATCTTCCACTCACTAGTTCACTCTCCAAATGTCCACAATGGTCAGAGCTGAGCTGACCGCAAGCCAGGAACCAGGAACTTCTGGGTCTCCCACACAGCCGTAGGGTTCCAAGGCATTTGGCCGTCCTTTGCTGCTTATCCAGGCCATAAGCAAGGACTGGAACAGAAACAGAGCAGCCAGAACACAAACTGGGACCCATATGTGATGCCATGTTTACGGGCAGAAGATTAACCAGTTGAGCCATCGCTCTACCTCCACCAACGTACACTTTAACATAACTAAAACTGACTTTAAGCTATCTGTCAAAGTCTATTTTGATGTATTTTGATTATACAACATTCCAAAAAATGAAGTAGAGTAATATTATTTCAAATTCCTAAATCAAATAAACAAGACATCAGTTCATGTTACCTTTCATTCATACTACATCCACCACCTCATTCTTTACTCTCTTGCAATTCATCCATGGTAAACCTCCATCTCTTAACAAATGTCATATTCAGTAACTCAATCATACATCTTAATCAAAAGCAATAAGTGTAACACTTGACATGAAAGAACACCTACATAAACATAGTCTTTTGTGCCTTCAAGTCTCTCTCACACTGACACTGTTAACATAAGACAGCACTTCTCATCCCTGGAAACCCACCCCGAATTCATTAAACGCTTCGCACTTTCTCACACATCGTGGAACGACAGCCGGCAGCTGTGTCATCCGATTTAAAACCAGACTAACATCAAGGAAGTTTAGAATTCTGGATTAAGAGGAGATAACGGAATGTTCCACTTGTTATCAAGGAAGTTCCCCCAAGTTACTGGAGTAATAACCTGGCAGTTAAATATTATTTTTAGGTGCAATCTGTCTAATCCCTCCTGGTGACTAAAGCAATAAAAGGAATTCTGTCCAATCTTTAAGTTTCAAGCGAAGGCAAAGAAGCAAGACTTTTTAATGGATGTGCTGATATAGTATCATTCACTGAGATTACTGGGCACAATTCATCAACACTGTCACAATGGGGACTATGACCATTTTCACCACATGCTTGAAATATGCTATCTCCCCTTCTATTTTACAACTTTGTTTGCTTTCTAATATTATAGGAATACAACCATGATTGGACCTTAATACTCAAAAAGTTACCAATAGAACAAAGAAGCATGACATATCACAAGCCACTTGTATATACTGGACACATTGCTAGAAGCCTTCTTCTATTTTATGCCAATTAATTGTCACAACTTGGTTAGGCTAGTGCTAGTCTCTCCATTTGTACAATGAAGAAAACAGTGGCTCAAAGTCCAGCAAATCAGGTCACATGGAATAAAAGGAGCGTGCCGGCTGGGTTGTTCGTGACAGCACTCAGTAAATCCCTGTTAGTGAAGGTGTGAGTTGGTGCCTCAGTAAGCTCCCCCTGGTACCTGGAAGAGATTCTCTAAATACAGCGTTTATAAGACTGTTAATGCTAACATGCTCAGGATTCTGCTCTTTAGCTGCAGCTCACAGAGTTATACTAAGTTTGATTCCATAAAATTAGATAGTATTTCTACCCATTGCACAAATGTGGAAACTGAGGTTCAAGGATGAAATGTTCATATAGCTGGTAAATATCAGGGCCAGTGTCAATTCTATTAATTCTTAGTGTCTCAAATAGGTACCTAAATCCCCAGCATTATATCCCAGAACAAACCAAGTCTTCATATTAATTAAATGAATGAAATGTATAGCTTCTACACATTTAAACAATACTTGATAAGTGTGAAGTTCTATGCAGACCTGAGAAATGATCATTCCAATTCTCTAGGCCTTACTTTTCACCATCGCAAATAGAAGTTTTCATACTTTTGCTTATAAAGGGAAGTTACCTTCTGCAGTTGCTTAGTGCTATGTGTTTGGGTACTTTGTTAATAGTTCAAATAGTATGACTTTTTACAGCAGTCCTTGTCACACTTCAAGTCAGAAACTGTCATCTTACTCTGGTATGCTGCAAAAATTTATGTCTGTGACTAGGAAATGTTTTTTCTCTAAAAGGCTGGATGGTGTTTCTGAGTTGTTTGGTCACACAATCTACCTATTGTCCTACTCAGCTCTGAAGCTGTAGCACAAAATCAGCCAGACAGTATATCAATGAATAACCTCTGTTTTATATAATTAAACTTTATTTACAAAAAAGGATGGCAGACTAGATTTGGCCCATCAACTGCTTTGTTCGCCAATCTCTAAACTAGTATCTAAATAACCACTGAAGAGTGGTGTAACCTCATGTTAATACATTACTTTGGGTTGTACTTAGTGTTTCATGCTACTTGGTGAGCTAAAAGTACTTTTTCAAGTTGTTCCAGGTGCTTATTCTCTGCTTCCTGCAAAACAGGAAGAAAGAAAAGACTAGCACCTAAGATTGCATGCCTATTTGAGAAAAGGGCTTTCCAAACCACACACTCAGGATGAACTGGTCTGCTCTAGTCCCTTGATCACACTAATGCTTGACAATAGGAGACATTATGTTGAAATGTTCCTCTGGGGTTTGTGGGCACATTCATTAACTCACATCATAGTCAAGTTTCTGCAATAAAGAATTATGAGCTATCATAGCACAATGATAAAATGAGAGAAAGTACATAAGTGATCCTTGTCAGGATGTCAGAAAAAATTTCAGTTGGGGCCAATTTTAGAACTGTTTTTTAAGAGAGGTCAGGACATGTAGAGATGGAAGGAAAAAAAGGCATCCAGGTGGGGCAAAATCATAGAACAAAGGAAACTAGAAAGCATGTAGATTAGTTCACAGGAAGCATCTGTGTCGATAAATAACAAGAAATAATGCCAAAGATGTACACAGAACTTGCTTAGTCAAACGGACTCCTTTGGTTGTGCACATTATTTAACTTGAGAATTGAAACTGTGATGTGACAAAATGGTCTCAAAAGCCACTGCTATGGAAAGACATGATTTGAGGAAATGGATCAAACTATACACCTGTGCCAAAGGTGAATTTTACTCCGTGACAGGTTAACTGCTGGCCGCAAAGGAATTAAACTCATAAAGAAAGTTCACATTGTTAAACAAGAGCTTTAGCCCATGAAAGACATCAGTAAAATTCTACATAATCAGAAGAATATCTCAAATATAATATCCAAGCACAACAAGAATTTCCTAGACCTGCCAGCAATGTTAAATCACTTTCATTCCACAGTACACACCAGCTAGTCACATGGCTGCCGCTTCCACAGACTTGAACTGACAATGTTTGCAACAGGCAACATTTATCAAAGTGAAGCTACCTTTAGTGGGCAAGTAGAGTTCAGTAGCCAGATCTCTATCTTATTTATTTATTTATTTATTTATTGCATTCAGAAGAAGAAAAGTTAGCATATGGGAAAAAAGTGAGCCCACGTGCTTCCTCCTTGGAAAAGGCTCCTGTTTGCCCTAGGGTTAGAGTTTTGCGCTTTCCTTATGAAAAGCTATTCTCACTGCTGGGGAATACTCCACTCTCTCTAAGGTCAAGGTAATACATCAGGCTGAGAGGAGACTCTTTTTGCAATTTATGTTTGAAAACCCAGTGTAAGGGTAGAAGGTGGGAAGAGACATTGGTTCACAAACTCATTGAAGAATTTATTCGTTAATAGAAAACTTAGGTTCCTGGGGATTATCTTACAGAAATCATGTTTCGTTTTCCTTACAACCCAAGTTGCCTATATTTTTAGTTTTATGGCGTCTCTGACTTTGGGTGACACAAACAATAGAATGAAAAAAGCCCTTCTGAGTAGAAGTTAAAATCCAGTAACTAAGCAAAGAAACAAGCAAATGGATGATAACAAGGTATATAATTTTATATGGGAACAATTCTTTGCAAGATTCTCTGTGGCCTCATATTCTGCCATACGCTACAGCTTTAAAAAGCCAGAGTACCTGGAAAGCTTAAACAAGTAGATTGAAAATGCTTCCAAGACTGACATTAATTACAATTAGTAGATTGCTTTTTTTTTCTTAGAAAGCACAAGCCTTCTCTGGTCTTTTGCTGAAAGACAGTGGTGGGATTTCTCTTTGATGGGAAGCTGACAAGCAAGTGCTTCAACTGGGCAAGGGCGCCAAGAGGAAGCTCAGAGTCTCTCATCTCACACACAGGATCTGCAGCATGCATTCTTGAAGACAGAGTGACATCTAAAGGGATTTTGAAATAGCCAGGACTGCTAGATGGCAGCCAAACTGACAAAGTCAAGGGCATGTCATATTTTGGAAAACTGATGAGTTTTCAGGTTTCATGCACTTGATTGTCCCAAGTAACCATGAAAAGAGGATCAAATTCCAATTTTAATGACATGCCTCAGGGTGCCCTCAGGACAACTGCCATTTTTATCTTAGATTCTGCAGGTTCTCAGTGAACAAAAGGGGGGGAAATCAGCTTTGAATAGATTCCTTACGCTCTTGTCAAAAGTAATCCAACTCTGAATATCTATATCCCAAAATATCATCATGCGGGCAGCTTTTATTAACCTGAAGAATTAATAGAGCAGAATATTTAAAATGGGGTTTCAGTTATTGATTCTCCAATT
This sequence comes from Ochotona princeps, assembly GCF_030435755.1. Lineage (NCBI taxonomy): Eukaryota > Metazoa > Chordata > Mammalia > Lagomorpha > Ochotonidae > Ochotona > Ochotona princeps. Next base: position 70,458,697 of record NC_080833.1, read on the forward strand.
AGATCTTATGTTCCCTAGGTGCTGTGTGTAGTAATGGGTTTTTTTGTGCAGTCTCCCGCACTCGCTAGCTCGCTCTTGCTCTCGCTCTTTCCGGTGTCTGTTTCTCATACGCATGCATGCTTTGAATGCACATGTAGTGCATAATGACCAGATCTGGGAGCCAAGGCTACGTTCGTAGATTCTGATTATGCTTTTGAAAAATATCCTCAATCCTCAAATTTAGTCTTTTCCAAGCTTATCATCTCCTATCTGCTTCCTCCTGCACAAAATACTTTTTGTTTTGGAGTTGACTGTCATAATACGTGGCAGCCTAGCCAGAGAGCAGGGCCTGTGTGCTTGTTAACAGCACCCTGATGTTAACAATGAACTAATTACTTTTACTACTGATGTGCTCTAGGGCATTATTTTCTTTCTGTGTGCTTTCCTAGTGAACTATTGTCATTACTCAATCAGAGGGCTGAGAAAAAGCAGAGCAGGAGGAAAAAAAAATAAAAGTAAACGCTTTCGCTTCCACACAGCTGAAACTGGAGTCTCACAGCCTCTTGTCCTCCGTTCTCTTTAATTGTGTATTCTTGGGAGGTGGGAATGCCTTCTGATGCAATTTTACTTATTTATGAAAAATAGTGTAAAAATCTCGCAGGGCTCCTGTGATACTCTATCACATTTATAACCATGATGCCCCCAGTGAACTGCTTAAGCACGGATCAGCTGCAGACCGGAAAATTAACCCTTTCTTTTTACAGAAGCTGCCTCAAAGTGGTGAGGCAGTTCATGCTATATTCCCTTTCCATTCAAAGTGCCTCCAGAAAGAAGAGCGCATGTTTCTGCATTGGCACAAGACTAGTTCTCATTGTATTGAGGAGCCACAAGAAAGGTGTATATTAGCGCGGAGAAAGGCACGCTAAGAAACATTGACAGTGGAATATCATTTGCAGCAAAAATGCTATTTTGCCTGAAGATAGAATTTGCTCACACAACTGATTTTCTGTGATTGCTTTCAAATAAAGTACCCACCCCAGACCCATTCACACATCTACCCAAACAACATTTCACTTTCATATCAAAAGAAGTTGGCATAGAAAATTCAGAACAAAACATGGAACTTGAGGCATGCAACACTAAAAAATGACAGAAACTTTCAGCTTGTCTTAATAAAGGAGATTAAAGCAATCTGCAATGTAAGATGTATGTTAATAAAACAAGTGCTGAAAAATAATAAACTGACTACCTAATCATTCACACATATTTTTGCATTTTAATTAGTCACTTATAGACAGTTTTTTTTCAACAGTTGCAAATACCTTGGAAGGATAGAGAAATGATGATCATCAAGCCAGAGTGATTTTGAAAACAAGACTATACGGGCCCTCTTTCTCAAATGGCAAATTTTCTTTCAGAGTCACCTCAGCTAGAGCAAGAATCAATCACTGTGTCTTCCCACGATGCCGCTCAGGTTCCCAAGACTGTCAGTGCACACACGCAGCCTGAGAGAGTTGAAATTTTGATAAGAAATCAAAAATTGAAAAATCAGAAATAGAAATCATGGAACACAGGGGCACTAATAATTAGCAAAGATTTTATTAGTTCTCATACCAGTGTTCAGAACCAGAAGAAAGGTTTATGTTAATCAGGCAGTTTGAACTTTGTTGCTAAAATATTTCAAGTGTGTGAGTCAGAGAGTCTCATTTTGATTCTTTTGTTCCTCCAACAGTTATTTTCACACTCAGATTTTGAACGTTTAGCTGCTTTCATGCGGAAGAGAACCTATGCCGAGAGAATAGGGCTTTATTTTGTCTTTCTTTGCCGCATTGAGCAATTGCAAAGGAGAAATAGCAGAAGTGAGGAGGAAGCGGTGTGGTGGCACTTCGCGGCTCCTTCACTATCTTCGGTTCAGCACACATTCAGTAAGTCTGGTTCAGTTCTTGTTCTGGTGGACGGCTATAGTTTTATGCTGCAAAAGCAGAATGCTAGGAAATTGTTTCTTTAAGGCAAATATCTTGAAGCTAGGACTTACAAAGGAGTACAATGGTAAGCAAGGGAAATTGTATCAAAATAAATCTGTCAAAAAAAGGATTAACCTAAGCTATAATACTTCATCATCTCTCAATGGTTTTAAATAGAATCATAAGACTAAACTGTGAGCCAGTAAATAGCTCTAGCCAAAGAACAAAATCTCTAAACTATCTTAAAATTTAAAATAAAAGCATAACCAGAAAATGCTGACTTTGTATTTTTAAAGAGATAAAATTCCCGCGATTAGAAAGCAGATAATTTAAAGATTCTATCATATATTTCATTTGAGGAGGAAGAAGGGAAGAGGCAGAGAATAAAAACGTTTGTTAGCCAAGCTTCCTCCTTCTCTTGGAAATAATGATTTTGTTACTTAGCCAGACCTTCATGGAATTTTGACTCTCCGGAATCTGCAATGGATTGATTTAGACATAAATAGGTAAATATGCATATATACATGCACACACACATATATTATATATATAAGGTTTGTACAATGCAAACATTTGAATAATGCATTTTAAGAAGATTTTCTCAAAAATGTTTTTGCGTTAGATATTATTACACCTCAAGTCTGGAATTTTTTCCTTATGATATAAATGTTTTTTATTTGCTTTTTATTGTTAGTAAAATAATCCAAAATATTCCCATGTATCACATATCAATGGTATGTGACTCAAGCAAATTAATATAGAATTCAAAATTAAGAAAAAACTAAGTAGTTGTCTAAATGGGTTTAATGCCCTGCATTTGCACTTGTCTGAAGCAAGGTCCCATGAACTACTTCACCCCAGACAGAACAATGCGTGTTAAGAATGACCAAAGGAGAATATTTGAGAAACACGCTTTGAACACCCTGAGATCAGCATAAAGTCCTCACAAACTGAATGATAAACATGTTGATCAATTCCACACCAGCCGTTTCTACACATTCATCCCCATCATGAATAGAAAATATAAGATGTAATTACAACGTTGGCTGAGCTTAGCAGAAACTATTTCTATCCTGAATTACCAACAACTTCCGTTTCTTGTTGTTCAAAACCCCTTCCCCCCCGAAAAGAAGGGTGTCTTTTTCTAGTTCCAATTTGGACTTGGAAAAAAAAAAAGACATCCCAGAAAACCCAATATCCTTTTAAGATTAAGAACAATATGAAGATAAATAATATATTCAGTTTACAGCAGAATGAATCATTGAGGCAACTTCCAACATACAAAAATGTATCTATTAAAGCTTATATTTTATTTTAACAGAGAAAAAGGAATAGGGTGAGCTGCTTGTATAACTGCAGAAGAGAAAGGAAAAGCATGAGCAAACAGATGAATGCAGAAAAATACATCTCAATACCATATTTATGAATGTAAACAGAAATGAATTCTATCAGAACAAGAGAGCAAATTTCTGACCAGCAAATAATCAAGAAAAAGAAACAGGTGCATTTTCTCTAGAAACTGAAACACACAGATTTTTGATGAAGACTTAAAATTACCTGGCACCTTTGCTCAAAGCACCACCCTAGGTCATTTTATTTCTCATGACCACGAATAATTAAGAGCAGGCTCCATTAGCACAATTTTATAGAATTGCTAATATCTATATTTGTTTCTCCTAATTTTTATATTATCGTTTCAACCTTTTTGGACCTTTTTTCCCCCTTGTTTCTTAGACCCCAAAGCAAATTTGCTACATAACACAAATATTTATTTTCTGGATGAGGAAACATTAAATAATTTATTATATAACTGTCTATGCAGGGAAGTATTTTTTAAGGTACCAAAGTGTAGCATAAACTTCTATATCCATATCATTTTAATTAAAGGTGTCACTAGTAGTTACCAGACTACTGTAGCCTGTCCAAGGTTATTCATTTAGTCAACAAATGTTAGATGAATCTCACTATGTGGCAGGTGTACAGATACAAAGGGATATAATAGTTTCTGCCCTCAAGAAACTCAGTCTAGTGGAGTATGAAACAATGTCTCTATAATTATAAAGCAGTGTGATAAATGTAGTAGTAGAAACAGCCCCAGGATATTACCGTAGTTCCAAGGAAAATGCAGCACGATAGAGTGGCAAGGGATTCAGAGGCAGGCTTCCTAGAAAACATTATTCTAAGCCAAGAATAAAGGGCACGGGAAGTGATTCCAGGCAGCACAGTGTGTTTGGGGGCACCGCAGACAATCCCTGATTTAATGTTTCACTGCAAGGACTGGCAACACTTGCACATATTTACAGATATTACTTATTACAGTAAAAAGCAAAAAGTCATATGGGGTGAAGTCCAGGAGAAACCACAATAGATTTCCAAGAGTGTTCTAACTTGCATGGAACTTGTTTCTTCAAAACTAACTGGGACAACACATTTGAAGTATTACCAGTCAGAGAAACTTGCTGGAAGCCCAGAACACAGATTTCTTATGGAGGATCTAGGCATGTGGGCATGAAAGATCTTTGAGGGATTTGCATTTTGGTCAGTCTTAGCAACCCTAAGACTAGTTTAACATTTCACTCTTCTGAAAGCCGAGCTTTCAGAGGGCAGTCAAAGTGCATTCTTGTAGACAGGCCTTTCAAAAGATAGTAGGTAGGTCTGCTATGGTCAAGTCTCTTCAGCACAGGAGTTAACATGTGTCGATGGGAGTATCAGAAGGGTAAACTTATTTTCAAAATTAAGGAAGAGTTTTAAGCAAGAAAGAGAAAAGGTCAATACCTACCTGGAAAGTCTAATATTCTTAGTTAATGAGAATCTCTAAAGGGAAATTGCCTTTCTTCCCTCTTCCCTCCCTCCCCTCCTCAGATACCACAGGATAGAAACAAGGCTCATAAAGTCTCAATGACCCTCCCAAACTGGAGAAGTATCCAGCTCCATAGCCAGGTCATTCCAACCAGCTCCAAACCAGCCAGAAATAATGCAGCATTCACATCTTAATTGTAGAAGACCCCTGACTGACTGTGCACAAAATGTCCCAGTGTAGCTCAATGCACCAGCTATGGGACCTTCCTAGAGTGGCAGTTGTGAGCAACAGCACTGTTTTGATCATGTCCTGTGTAAGAGAAATGGCACCTCTGTGCAGAATAGCAGGCCAGCTGCAAACTGAAGTGTATGCAAAAGTGTCCAAGTCACAGCCCTGAGCTGGGTGCACAGCACCATGTGCCCTGTGGGGCACAGTCCTGCTTCACTCTCTCTTCACCATCCCTATCCAGCTCCCATCACTAAGCCAAAGGATGGAGCTTCTCCCCACTGTGCTTCTCCTTCAGGCTGGAGCATAAGCCCCCAGTAAACCTTGTCTGTGTGACATGTTGGCTTCTTGACAATTTCCACTGCAATGAAGTCAGAGTAGCTCAGGTCAATTCACTGAGGGGCATAGGCCTTAGAACTAACCTATTGCATTCCAATCCCAGGTTTGCCACCCATTAGCTGTGTAAACTTTGACAAGTTAACCTCTAAAGCTGCCATCTTCTCATGTGTAAAAGTAGATATTAATAGCAACCTCATGGGATTTTATGCAAGAATTAAATAAGTTAGCTACATGTTATCTGATTGAAAGCAATAGCAATTGTAAGACATAGAAAAAGAAAATATGGCCAACAAAATGATGACTCAATGCTTTCTCATCACTTACCATTTTTATTTTAGCTATGATTTGCTGATGGCATTTCTTCTGTATTATTATGATGTACACATTCAAAAGCAAAATGTAATAAAATAAATTCATTGCTATTTAGAAAAAAACCAAATTACAATCATTTCTTATATAACACTTGCTTCATTAATGTTAAGCTTTCTGTATTTTCCTGCCTTTATAGTATAGACTATATTTTGGTTTCAGCGTTGAATATTTTAACATTTAAACTCAACATAGATGCCAGAAAGGCATATAATTCAATTTAAATAGTGACAATATGAACAGCTGTAACCAACTTTGTTCATACACAGTCAACAATGACGAGGCTGTGACTTTCGCCTGGCAGATGGCAATTATAAGATGCCACAGCTTATCAAACTTCAATTTTCAGAGATTTTGCCATGTGAATAAATATTTACGTCTTAAATAAAATTAAATAATAGAAGGGGTGGATTTATTGTGACTCTAATGCAGACAGTTTCACAGCTTCTGTTGCACAGGCCCCTCCCAAAGCCTTGGGAGGGAATGTGGTAATATATTTGCATAGTCATATAACTGAAAATTCTGTTCATACTAGAAAAAGTGGTTTAAAGACGAAGATATAAGCTTCTACTTTCATAAGCAGGAAAAACAAAAGCAAGTGAAGCTAAAATTAAAGCATGCAATGAATGATAGAGGCAAAAGTAAACTAGAAAATGGATTAACCCTAGGAGAAAACTCAGAATTGAAAGCTAGATTTCTGAAAAGACCTAAAACTGGATAGATTTATACTTGTACTCACAAAGAAGAAAGTTAGAAAAAATAGTGTAATTTAATGTAAAATGGGGTATCACTTGATAAATATTTTAAGAGGTAATAAAGGGTAATATGAATAACTCTATGTCAATAAATATATCAGTCAAAATGGGAAAATAAAACTGACATACCACAACTAACACAAGAACACACAAAGTCTTACTGGCCCTAATTTTGTGCGGTACAGACTAACATTTATCTAGCCATCATCCACACCCCCCACACTCATGTGCCTAAGTAATTGCTTTCCACTGAAACCAGATGGGGGTTATGACTTGAGCTCTTATCACAATCTAAGGCATAGTTGAAGAGATGTCACATCAATGATTACGTTATTAACGACTACGACTCACATCCTGTTAGTAAACCCTGTATATGCTCTCCCTTGTTCGCTTGTAAAACAACTTGCAAGATGAGAAACTGAAGGCAGCCTACAGCTCAGGGTCATAAAAGAAATGAGGCCCGTATTTCTCTTCATGAATGGATTCCATCAATTATCAAGTGAGCTGGGAAGCAAATTTGTATTCATTTGAGCAACAAAGATAACTAGTCCTGACCAATTCCTTAACTGCACTCCATGAGAGACCCTGAAGAGGGGATTTAGTGAAGCTGTGTCTGAATTCTGAACTCACAAAATGTGTAGCATAGGGCATTAAGCCACAACCTGTAATGCCGGCATCCCTTATCTAAGCATTTGTTCGAGGCTCAGTTGATTTGCTTCTAAGCCAGCTTCCTGCTAATGTGCCTAGAAAAACAGCAGAAGGTCTCCCAGTTTTTGGTTTCAGATGTGGGAGATCTGGATGGAGTACCATGCTTCTGTTTTCAGCCATTTGGGAAGTCAACCAGCAGAAGGAAAATCTTTTTTTTTTCTATCACTTTTCTCTGTCAGTCTGTCTTCCAAGTAAAAAAAAAAAAAAGACATTTTAAAAATAGAAGAAAAGAAAATGTCAGGCCAACAAAACCACAATGGTGAATTAAGTCAAGCAATTAAGGAGGAAAGAATATTAATCCAATAAAAGCTTGCTTCCGGATACAGAAAAAGGAGAACTTTCCAATGTGTTTTATGAAGCCAGCATAACCTTGATGTCAAGACCTGACAAAAGAGTTTATAAGACAAAATATTATAAACCAGTATTCTTTCCATTCATGAAAGAAAATTGCCTTTTTAAAAATTTAGCAAATTGAGTAAAAAACGCATTATAAAGATAGTACATCATGGTCAAGTAGTTTTAGGTCAAAATGGAATTTTGAGTCAACATTTGAAAATCTGTCAATAAATTCAGTAAATAGACATGGTAAATGGAATAATATTGCACAGAAGCAGGAAAAAAATGTTAAGTGATTGTCCAGGGTAAAAATTTTCTCTAAGCTAGGAAGAAATAGGGATTTCCTCATCCTGATCAGCATATAAGTAAAATCTATGGCAACATCATATTTACTGGCCAAAGATTAAGATTGGGAGCAAACAAAATATTAGTGCTGTCACTACTTTTGAACATTGCATTGGAAGTCCAAACTAATAACAGAAAATACATACATAAATGTCAAATACTGAAAAATAGTAAGAATGGAACTGTTCATAGATTAGACAACCACAAAATCCACAAGCAAGTGAATTTGATAAGCTTACAAAATATAAGTCAATATTCAAAAATCAATTTTGTTTCTGTATATTTGTAATGGAAGGATTGAAACATGGCATTTTAAAATGCAAATAACTTTTTAAAGTGATGAAAATGTGCAAAACACAGTTAAGAAATATTAATAAAGACATAAAATGATGGAGAGAAATACCTTTCAGAGATCTGAAGACTTGCTAGCGTTACAATGCCCATTCCCAAATTTAAATGTATCTTCAGCAAACCTCTGTCAAAATCACTGCAGGCATTTTTAAAGTGATTACAAAACATTCATAAACTTTATGTGGAATGCAAATGTATACAATAGCCTAAACAGTCAGGAAAATAAGAATAAACTTGAACACATACACTATTTTATTTTAAGACTTTGTAAATCACAATAATCAAATAAATATATATTGACATAATGTGGCAAATTAATGGAAAATTGAGTTAAGAAATAGACCCTGACATACTCCAACAAGGTCAATAGATTTTCTTTACCATGGCTTCAAGCAAATGGGGAAAGACATCTTTTTAACAGATTGTACTAGAACAACTCAATATCTACATAGGAAAAATGATAACAAATCTGAATCCCTATATACAGCATACACAAAAATAATTTTAAACATACCATAGACCCAAATGAAGAATGTGGAGCCAGAAAACTCCTAAAAGAAAATATAAGACACAGAAGAGTGTCATTACAACCTCGGAGTTAGTTATGAAAGTTTAACAAATTCTGTTTGTAACAAACACCTCATTAATACACATGTTCGCTCTTAAAACACAGTAGAAAAGTAGCAAAAACAACCAAGCTCATTCTCACAGAGTAAAAGCAAGCATTTGCAAAGAAATAAGTTTCCTTGAAATGAAAAGTTCTGTGCATCAAATCAGGCAGAAGGGGATATCAAGCGGTCCAACAGGAGGAGTAGTTTAATCATATAAAGATCCTTTGTCTAGGATGCCCTGTGACCTCCAGCCCTACAGTGACTGGCTATCCAACTGTTGTTATTCACTGCTCCCAGCAAGTATTCTTTCCCAAAGTATTTTACTTTAGACTACTGAAACTCCACTTTGCAAGTAAAATGGTAGAGAAAACCTATTCAACAAGCTTTCAAAACGCTGCACTATTTAAGTTTATTTGATTTCTCCTAATTTAGGTACTTAAATGAGGAGAAAAACAAGAATAATGGTGAATTAATTAAGTTATGGTGATCAATTCATATATATAATTGTTTATCATATATAACTTTATTATATATATGTAGTAAATATATGCTTCTTGTCATTCTCAATATTTTCTTTTAAAATGAGATCTGTAATTGAAATATTTTCTGAGATCAGGACTAGAACACTCATTATCAGATCATCTTTGTACTTTTAAAGATTGATTTATTTTTATTGGAAAGTCAGATATACAGAGGGGAGAAGAGACAGAGAGGAAGAACATCCATCTACTGATTCATTCCCCAAGTGACCACATCGGCCGGAGCTGAGCCAATCCAAAACCAGGAGCCTCAAGCCTCCTCTGGGTTTCCCATGCGAGTACAGGTTCCCAAAGCCTTGGACCATCCTCAACTACTTTCCCAGGCCACACACAGGGAGCTGGATGGGAAACGAGGCCGCTGGGACACGAACTATGGCCCATTTGGGATCTTGGCGTGTGCAAGGCAAGGACTTCAGTCATTAAGCTACTACACAGAGCTCCAATCTTTTTACTTTTAAAATATTCTTGCTATCATTTATTCACCCAGATTGAGGCTTTTTGTAGTTGAGGAAATAATATGTACCATTTTATACCTCCACTAATCCCTCATTCTCTATGGGAACCTATAGAGTCATATCATTTATCATTTGGTACACAGTATGAGGTGCTCAGTAACAGTTTCTGAATGAATGAGAAAAGCAAAGTCATGGCTATAATGAGACAACATTTCATAATATGCTGTATCAGAAATGATTGAAAATAATTCAAAGTCATGAATTTAGGATAATGCATTTTGAGGAGCAGTCTCTCAAGTCTGAGGTTTAATGCTCATTTTGAGATCTTGGAAGCTGGTTTCTTATTTTTGCCTTTGTTTTTAAATTTCCCGGCTCCATCTTTTGTAAAATGGGGCTAAAACAATTTGTGCCTAAAATAATTATAGTAAATAATTATAGTAAAATATAGTATATTATTTTGTAGCATCCCATAAAGTTTCTCAAGTCCTTGTTACTGTTATATCTAAATTGTTTCCTATTACTCTATCTATTAATATTGTTACAGTATGTTAAGAACAGAAGCTCAAGAGCTAGCCCTTTTTTTGCACATGCAAAAAATGGGAATGATAACAGAATCTACCCCAATGATTTGTTATGAGGATCAAACGAATTGACTGATAATGTACATAAAAAACCAAAAATGTTAGTAGAGTTGATTGTTCATGGTGGTGATGGTGTTAAGTGGTACATTTAATTGGATCAAAGTGGGATCAGTGTTGTAGAATTTTTGGATCCTCACTCTGTCCCTTAAATTAGCAGGTGGTCTTAACTAAGTAAATTAACCATTCTGTGCCTCCATTTCTGCCTTTGCAAAAAAAAAAAAAAAGTAGTTACTCATTACCAGAAGTTGTAGTTAGGAATAAATGAGAAACTACATACACCACACTTACTTTGGGACTTGGAAGAGAATAAGCTTGAAATTAATGCTAGTTATTATTATTGCCACAGTGTGGTTTCATCATCCCTGCCAAAAGAATTCATTTCCAGTCTCAAAATATTAACAGATTAAAGTGATGTCTCAAATGAACACATAAGGAAGATTCACAAATGGCATTTTTTAGTTCATAAACTTACTACTTCACTGTTTCAAAGTCCTAATTCTCTGAGCTTTCCTTTCATTTTCCTATGCATCAAGATAGTTCAAAATCTCCTACCATCAAAGGCCACCCTTCCTCATTAGCTTTGGAGGCACTTTTCTTACCAATTCACTTATTCCTTTAAAACTAAAACTATAACAACTGCAAATCCTGCCCCATGAAGATCAAAATGTGTAAATTCTGTTCCTGAAATTACCAATAAATTGAATGCCCTTAGCTAACTTATTATTTCCCTGAGTTGTGCATATTCTTTCTCAGTACTATTTCCAGGCATAGACATTTGGCTAACAGTTAATACAAAGAGTTAGAATGCCTATAACCCATCATGGGATTTTTTAGGTTATATAGCCACCTCTAGCCCCTGACTCCAGCTTCCTACTATTTTAAGTCCATCTAATTACGCCCTACTATCCACATGGCAAACCTGGATTCAGTTCCAGGCTCCCAGATTTGACCTACCCCATATCCAACCATTGCTGGCTTTTGGAGACTAAACCAGCAATCTCCAAAAACACTCACTGAATATACATACATACATATCAACATATACAGCAATCTCCATGTACATTCTTTTTCTGCTTCTAAGGTAAATGAATTCTTTTATTAAGATTTATTTTGTTTTTATTAGAAAGGCGAATATACAGAGGAGGAGAGACAGAGAGGAAGATCTTCCATTCGATGGTTCACTCCCCAAGTGACTGCAATGGCTGGAGCTGAGCCAATCCGAAGCCAGGAGCCTGGGGCTCTTCCGGGTCTCCCACATGGGTGCAGGGGCTCAAGGCTTTGGGCCATCCTCAACTGCTTTCCCAGGCCACAAGCAGGGAGCTGGATGGGAAGCTAAGCTGCCAGGATTAGAACCGGCACCCATATGGGATCTTGGCATGTGCAAGACAAGAATTTTAACCACTGTGCTATCGCACCGGGCCCGATAAATGAATTCTTAAGTTTTAAAAGCATCTCCATAAGCTAACCTGCAAATCAATACACAGCTAAGCCTGCATAGATCTTAAAAAAATGGGCTGAAGTCACTGAGCAAGCATTTGACACTTGTTATTATCATCCTGACAAACTCCAAGGCACTGATTTAAGGATATAGCTGTGCAAAGCTGGGCATTGTGAGTGCATACCCCCTTAACTCTTTGCTAACTGTGTAAGCATTCCTCAGTAGTCACTGGAAAGGAACAACAACTAAGAGATCCCAAAACTGAGTCAGAAGAAATGTCAGAGAACATCTGGTTCAATTCCTCATTATAAGCAAGCATATGGGAGTAAAAGATGCTTTAAGACTTGCTCAAGGTCTTTTATTTGGGATCAATCTAGCAGTCAAAAAACAGTATCAGTAATACTTATAATACCTTATATTTAAAAAGCTATTTGCCATTTTGAGAGTATTTTCAGAGTCCCATGGCAACTTGAGAAAGGCAGGAAGTGTTTAAGAATTGCTATTATCTACATTTTATAAGTAAGGAGAAAGATGAAATGATTCAGCCAACCCCATACAGTTGGGATGTGGCAGAGATCAGAAACCACTTTCCTCCAGATTTTCCTTCTCTACTTTTCCTACTCCTCAAGGCAACATTATCAAGACATCTAAATGTGTGTGTATGCGGTTTTATTATTTGTTTCATGATAGGAAAACTATAGACTATTTCTTGTGTATTTTCCAGTACTGAAGAAATAAGTTATCTTTTGAATTTTTATGTATTCCATCCCTCCAGATCAAAACAGGGCAGCACATAAGAGCAGACCACATGTCCATTTGAAAAGAATTTATTTTCCAAATTTTTGAATTTTAGCCAACTTCATCCACAGCATACATACATGCATGCATATATATATGCATTTATATGTATTTTTTGTGTGCATGTATATTGCTTCAGTGGCAAAGAAAGAAGGCAAAAGAGAGGAAGAAATAACACACTCACATATGCTGGTATACTCCCCAGGTTTCCAGAAGCCAGGAACCCAATCCAGATGTCCCAAGTGGGGGCAGTTATTCAACTTCTTGAATCATCAACTGCTACTTTCCAGGCATTTCAGTATGAATTGGTTCCATCCAGCATCTTATTTTTTTTGTGCTGAATACTCACACCTACAGTATATTTCTAACTTTAAATAGTTTGCCTTGACTTTCATGCTTTATTTAGTATTTCACTGAATTTTTGGAAATCCATATTTCATTTATAGTCTAATTCTGAATAAATATATTCCAAAAGTGATGATTCTGTTCTGGTATAATTACATATTTACTTAACTTTTAAATAACTAATAGTTTAAATACCTGTAAAGTGCCCTGTTTAATCTAATCATATCAGTAATACTCATCTACCATGATAAACTGCTCCAACAGTAGGCATGCAATCCAGTTTGGGCCAATGAGATGCAAGAGATGTTGTGTATGACTTCTGGGGAAAGAGATATACTTTCATGTCCTGCTGAATACCTTAAAAATTCATTGCCAGGACCAGCATTGTAGCATAGCAAATTAAATCTCTTCCCATGGTGCTTACATTCTACAGTGGTTGCTGGCCCAACTTCCAGCTGCTCCACTTCAGATCCAGATCTCTGCTAGTGTGCCTGTGAAAACAGCAAAGGATGACCCAAGTGCTTTTACACCTGCAACCATATGGGAGACCCAGAAGAAACTCCTGGCTCTTGGCTTGAACCTGGTCCTGCTGTGTCCATTGTGGCCATTCGGGCAGTGAAGCAGTAGATGGAAGACTCCTCTCTTTCTCTCTCTCTTTCTCAGGCTCTGTGTGTGTCCCAATTTGTAACTGTCTTTTTAGTAAATAAATGATTTTTTTTTAATGTATGGCCTCAGAAGCTATTCAAAGACATTTTAAAACTGTTACCTTTGGATTATAGCCAGTATTAAAATTAAGGATAAAAAACAGACAAAAACCAGGTGAAGGGTTTAATCATTGTCTACAATGCAACCTTGTTTAAAACACAAGATATTTATTCACTTTTAACTTACTTGAACCAATAAATGCCCTTTACATTTTAGTTAACAAGGTTGTTTAAAATATACACAATGGATTGAATGTGTGTGTATGTGTGTGTGTGTGATTAGTAATGATTAAGATGAACACTGGCCCTTTACAGAGGTAAAGAAAGTGATGAGGTCTTGTCTCTGGCCATCAAGATCACTAAGATGAGGACTTAACAAGTAGTATGTCTTGTTTTCTACCTGGAAAGCAAATAGTCAAAGACTCACTGCAGAACCTACAAAGAAAGAGAATGTTGGTCACTTGTATGAGGATGTAATCTGTTTCTTTTGCTTCCTTGTCCAGTAGCACTTTTAAAAATGGAGAAAAACCAAATTTGGATACAACACTTGGGATTTGGTAGCTCAGATATCCAAAACCTGAACTTACCTTGATCAAAAGACATGAAAGACTCTGTTGCTCAGACTTGGAAACCACCGATGAAATACACCTCCAGAGTGAGCAATTGTCCCTTTTCTGTAGTGGGAAAGCCATTACCAACCATACATGACTGTTCCAGGGAAGTGTCATCAACCTCAATAGCAAACTACTGGCCTGCTCCTTGACAAAGAAGAGAAATTGTGAAACTCAGAATGGTAAGCCAACTGATCCTGCATCCCAATGGGTAAAGTTGCAAGGCCAACCACAAAGGCTAAATTCGGAGTAATTTAATTAACTTCCTACCCTATTCTAAGTACCTTTCTGCTTTTGTGAGATTTTGTCATCCAAGAACTTACTGTCACCATGCTCAACACAGCAAGTAATACCTGATTTCCATTACCTGCTGGGCACATTTCCCTTTGTTTCCAGAACTTTATTTGTCAGAGTCCCATCATAAATTTAATATATGGTAAGTTCAAAGTCATTCAATACACTTAGCCTACCAAACATCATAGCTTAATAACACAGTGTGTTGTGGTGCATTGGTCACCTCATGATCCCTTGGCTTACTGGGAACTGGAGCTCAGTGCTGCCACCCAGTAATTAGAAAACATTTGTTTTTGTGTGTGTGGGTGTGTGTTGCACATCATTGGCCTGGGAAAAAGAGCAAAATTAAAAATTTGATTTCTACTGAATGGGGATTACTTTTGCACTGTCATGAACTAGAAAGAGCCTGGGTTGAACTGTCAAAATTTCAGGAAAATCCCCAGTGGCTTATGAACCACCACAGAGCCTTATTTAGCCTGGTCTGAAAAGCTGGAATGTCCACATTTGTCACTGGCCATGAGAATCTTTGGTGGTGTCTTGCCAGTTACTGTGTGTTTGTACTTGGTGTTCTTGCTGCTTATGGAGTCTTTGTTCTCCTCTCTAAGTCTTCCACCGATTTTAACCATGGGATGATAGTAGAGAAAGAAAACAAAGGCTGTCTTCCCATGCTTAAAATCAGTGTGTCTTCTTATCCACCCATATTGATCCCTCAATAGAAAGATTTAATTATAGGTGTAGTTACTTGGAGGTAGGGTTGTAATAAATATTAAGATAGTAGCTTATAGTAAAAGTAAAATTAAGAAGTTAATGTGCTCAATATACATATCAGAGATGATATGTATATCATATCTCCCTCTGTTTTTGTAACTTTTTCAAATAAAAAAAAAATAAATGCTAAAACAAAGCTATGTCTTCGGACTACCTAAGATAGTAGACTATATCAGTATCTGTTCTGCTGTGTTATTCTGTATGTTACAAAGTACCATAGAAAACCATTGAGTAAAACAGTGACATAATCCCATTTGTGGACCAAGAAAGACAGATGTGTGGAGGATGATGGTAGAGAGAAACTATATGAAAGAAGCATGCAACAGGGCAGCCTATGGTAGCTTAACTCAATGTTTCTAAAATTTTAATGTACAGATAAATTATCTGGAGACAAAGTCTGATTTGCCCTGAGGATGTAAAAGTTATTGAAGTTCTGAATTTCTAACAAACTCCCAAGTGAGCCCATTCTGAATGGGGAGTGTCTAGGAGACAGATGGGTTAGCCAGAACTAGGAAATGACAGAGGGCAAGCAGGGGAATGTGAAGGAAGGATGAAAAACTGACAAGACTTGGAAACTGACAGAGCTAAGATGAAACTTTCACCCTGATTCTCAGAAATGGAGGTGGTGGGGCTTGTGGCGGGAAGCTCGGGCCCATCGGGCAGCCATGTGCTCAGAGTCAGGTGGGTCAGTTAGTCCTGGGGGTGTGGCTCAGGTCTGAAGGCTTGGACCCATTGGCCTGCCAGGTGCTTGGAGCTGAAGGGACCAGCCGGCTCCAGGGATTAGGTCCCAGGTGGTAGGTCTTGGATCAGGTGGCTCAGGGGCCAATGGTGCCAGGCGAGACCCTCAGGCCACTAAGCAATGGCATTTGGAGTGGGAAACATGAGGATTTTAAGGGTCAGACTGAAGCACCAGCCCTTGCAGGAGATCGAAACTGAATTAATTAGGATCGACCAATGAAGAATAACACTCACTGGTCCACACTAAAGTTAGGGCTGGGGGCCTACCTGGCAGAGATAACACAGTACCCACCAGTTCAAGTTGGAACAGGGAACAGGAAATGTTATGTTGGGCCATGGCACTAACCAGCATGTGAGAACATTGGGTCTGGGTCAGTCTAGGATTGGTCTAGGCCAAGCTGGGTTAGAGCAAACACTGGCATGCACAAAATCTGTGACTGGGAACAGGCTTGTTTGAAGAGCTAAAGAGACATACTGACTAGGTTAAGGTTTCCACTGGTGAGCGTGAGAGCCAGAATGGAGTTGGTAGTCTGAGCTGGACAAAGCTATCGTGTACCTCAGCATGGTTGTGGGCTGGGTCTGTGGTACGCCTAGACTTCTGCACCTACTGGTGTTCAGGAGAGCCAGAGTGGGTATAGGACAGGCTGCCTATGTTTCAGCTCCCACTGGGCCTCATGAGATCTGTGTCTGGTGTGGACTAGGTGTGGCTGGTCTGTAACCCCAACAGTAAGAACCAGAATGGACATGGGCCAGTTGGGCAAGGCCACTTTTCCTGCCAAGACAGGAGGTAGACTAAGCCAGCCTGGGCCAAGGACCCATCTGTGTGAGTGAAGTCTGTCACTGGGAGGAGACCTGACTGAGGAGCTTGGGGAGCTGCTTTGCCAGAGCTCAGTCCCTGCAGGTGAATGCAAGAACCAAAAGGAGCAGCCCAGACCGATCAAGTCACAGCATACATGTGGCTCAGATCTGGGGGGCTGGCCAAGTTTATAACACCCAATGGAAGATCTGAAAACCAGGATGAGGAACAGGCTTGGTCTGGCCACAGCACCAGCCAGTTCACGTTAGGGCTGGAACAGGGAGCTGACTGCTTTGGGTTTGGTGACAGCACCTGCCAGTGTGAGCTGGAAATGGAGGCAAACCTGGCCGGGCCAGGTTACAGCACCTGCTAGCAAATGCTGAGGGGAGCTGGACCATACCAGACTGAGTCAAAACACCCAGCCACACACGTAAGACCCAGGGCAAGGTGTGAGAGTCTGGTAAAGGAGCAGCAGGAACTCTCCTGATGGGTCATTCCTCTTGTTGGTGAGTGTGAGAGCTGGGACTGGGACCAGACCAGGCTGGGCAGGATTGCAACACCTGTTGGTCTGCATGTGAAGCAGGTTGGGGAAGAGTCAGACTGGGCTAACTGATTGTATCCACTGGTATAGGCATGAGTCAGAGTAAGGGCAAGCTGGTTGGGCTTTGCTGTAGTATCAGCTGACAACTGTTAGGACTTGGGGAAAATCCTGTTGTACTAGACAGCAGAACCATCCAGGGCAGGGAGTGGGTCCAGTGGGGAGGCTTGGGCACCTCTCTGATGGGCTGCAACTCCCACTGGCAAGCATGAGAACAAGAACTAGGGAGTGGGCCTGGGTGAACAGGTGGTGGCACCCTCTGGCATGAGTGTGGGTTGGAGAGTAGAGTCGGTTGGGTTTAAATAGGCTTCAATGCCCAATGAAGTATACAAGATCTGAATGGGATGTGGGACAGACCAGACCAGTACACTGCACACACTGACAGTCACAGGAACCAGGGCTAGGGGCTGGCCCAGTGGGAGTTTTTAGGGTCACTCTGACTGGGCTGCAGCTCCCCCTGGTGTATGTGAGGGCCAAACATGTGATAGGCAGGGCTGGGCTGGGACACAGCACTCATTGTTTTGCAGAAGAAGAAGGGCAAAACAAATTGATCAACTACCCTAGTGAAGCTTGATAACACACTTCTGGGCGAATGGAGACTCAGGTGGACTATGTCAGCCAATTGACTGTAGAAGGATTTCCTCATCCTTGGAGCAGCAATATCAAGAACATCTCAGAACTGTCAAAAGCACTTGAGCAGTCTCCTCAGAACATGCTTCACAACGGGACATTGGGATGACATCAGGTACTGGGGAGGCTGGGTGTGGTGTTTCCCATTGTATCCTCTCCTCCCACAGATACAGGAAGAAGAAAACAAAGATGTATAAACAATAGTTTTGCTCACTTTCCCCTGATTCTCAACTCTCCCCACCCTGATCAACTGTGTAAACATTATCAAAAATTAAATAAATATATATAAACAGAAATGTAAGCGCTATTACACCCATTTACTTGTACCAGTTGTTAGGAAATCCTTACACTCTATGAGATATCCTCTTTTTTGAGCTTTTTGAACACTCAGACACAGGTCTTGAGAGAACACTGGCTACCTGTTTTCCAACCCTTTAGTGCCACTGCTTAGCACCTGGACCCTGTCCAAAAAGAAGCAGCATTACATTGATATCCATGCTTCTTCATTTAGTAAGTGTTGGCTTCTTCGTTGCCACTTTCCATTGTTAATGGTTGGCCCCTGAACAAATTAAAGATGTCATTGTTGACATGGGGAATGTCTGGCAATGGGCTGTAGAAGGCCTATGGAATCATTTGCTCTGGCACTGCCAAGCCAAATTCAGGTGGGACTCAAAATTCAATTGATCTGTAGCAGGTTAATTTTTTAGTGGGTGATTTTGCAGGACCCACAAGTGATGTTATAAATATCCAAATAGTCCTTGGAGGAAGAAAGTTTTCCCACCCATGGAAGAGATTAACAGACATGAAACTCCAAAGGGCTTAGCAGATTGGACTATGAATTATACATTTATTGTAGATACATCAGTTCTTCCCTCAATAAAGAGAAAGTATGGCAAGCAAATATTTTATAGTTCTCCACTTAATAGTTCAGGGCAGGCCATGGAACATAGTAAACCATCTTTGCCCACTAGGTGCATTGATCTCTCCATCTTAGAGTGTGTGATAAAGAAAACAGGAGGGGCTCTTGCTTCCATTTACACCCAAAGGTTGTTATTAATATAGGTGATACAGCAAGTCAACAATGGTCCACACAGTTGCCAGAAAGCATTTATGGGGATGAGCTATTACAAACAGCCACAGAATTTCATTTCTCATTTCAGATTCTTACTGAAGTGTGACAGGATTAGACTTAGCCCTGTCTGTACTCTGTGCATGTGTGTTTGAAACAGCCAGAGGTGTGAAAGGGAAAAGGGCAGGGGTGTGTGCCTTGTATGGTGCTTCTGTGAACTGGTTTCCTTAAGGCATATGGAGGTAGCACTTACAGCAGTTCATGGCTTCCCCAGGAAACCATTCTAAGTGGGCCACATGCCCAATGGTTTCTATTCCAGTTAAGTAAATAAATGAAATATGCTAATTAGCACCCTATTAGCTCACAGCAGGGAGTAATCCATGGCATTTTGATTGGAAAGAATTCTGTCATCCAAAAGGCTGGTCTGTAACAGAATGCAAACTGGCCCAATTTCCTCCGTCCTTTCCCCATGGCAGTTGTCCAAATGTCTGAGACGCAGACCTCACAACTGTGTTCAATTCCAAGGGTGTTGCTGTGCTCCATGAAAGCTCCTCCTGGCCTCCACCAAACCTGGCACGGAGCCGCAGGCAAAGCATGGATTTCTACAATTCAGAAATGTGGACCAAAGCTCAAAATCATGGAACAGGTTGGGAAAGATCTTTAGGGGCTGAGAGCAGGACAACTCTTACTTTTTCATTATGAAAATATCCCTACTTTTGTTCTCTTGCTCTCCAGAAATCCAGTTGGGAATGTATTTCTTTGCGGTATGCAGGCATGTGGCCAAAGAGGGGTTCAGCTGAAGCCGACTTCTTATTAAAACAGTAGAGCTTTGGGATTTTAGCTGAAGAAAGGCAGTCTCATTTAGGTTCACCTCCTTCTATTTTTATTGTTTCAGCTGCAGGGAATACCATCCAGCTCCTGTTTCCTCACTGCTATTTCAATGCCTAGATTTACATCTTGCCTATCCTCTCACTCTTTGCAGAAGGAAAGTACAGACACTGAAGGGAAGAGCTCAATACAAGAACAGCATGTTTTTCAATCTGCTCTTTTAAAACATCCACTTTCCAAGAGCTTTAGGGGTTTAAAGGGATTAGACATTATGACACATCTGTCAGGTTGCCACAGAATTTGTCAAAAATCCCCATCAGAGGGGGCACTTAGGCAATGAAGCTTACTTATATCACGGATAGGCTTGTAACATATTTTCTATTCTTTACATCGAAAGCTGCAGGAATCACCTGTGTATTTGCTGATGGCTATCTAACAAAGGGATTGGGGAAATTGATTGTTAATCATCAAAATATTATAGGGACAAGTTTCCCACCAGCTTATTTCTCAAGTCTGGCTCTCCTTTTGTGTGATGCCCTACTAAGGCCAAATAGATATTGGATGGTTATAATAAGGCCACATCAAATTACACATTTCCCTGCATGCTCTTCTCTTTCTTCCCCTGACAAGCTGATGAAAATCAAAATTAAATACATTAATAAAATGTGTTGTTTTTATGGACATCATTTTTTTCAACTTAGTTTTCTTTAACCTATGAAAAGAATTTATTTATCTGATTGGAAATAAATTCAAAGCAAATGCTGAATACCAGCTGTCATATTCACAACATTTTAGATTTCAACTTTAAATGAAATCTCCAAGAAGACAAGTCCAGGAAAAGCCTCATAGTAATATTTGTGCCCTGTTCACAATCATTATGAACTACATTGACTGTCGCACCTGAAGAAATCATGATGTACCATATGACACTGATGTCTATTTAGACTGTTTTTTATTCTGTATTGGAAAATAAAGCACATTACCTAAATGATTCAAATGGCAAGGGAAAAAAATCCCTAAAAGCCATCTGTGAATTAGCATATGGGCTTCTGGAAACCAACATCTTCGTTCTATATGTGAGTTAAGAAAATAAAAGAACAAGAACAAAAGAGAAAATATAGGTTCCTACCTTTTAATATAAAATAAGAAAGGAATGGGACCAGCGCACAGATTAAGCACTCCCAAGGGACTGTTGGCATGCCTAATGGGTGCTAATTCATTTTCTGGCTCCTCCATGTCCAATCAAGCTCCTCGTTTATGGCTTGGAAAGCAGCAGAGAATGGCCCTAACCTTGGGCTTCTGCACTCACATGAGAGAAACAGATGAAGCTCTTGGCTGGCTTTGGACAAGTCCAGCTCCAGACATTGTGGACATTTGGGGAGTGAACCAGTGGATAGAAGATTCACTGTCTCTCTCTCCTCTTCCCCCGTAACTCTACCTTCCACATTTTAAAAATACTATTTTAAAAAAAATAAGGAATGATTTCTCCAATCAAGGGAATTTCAAAGACAAAGACATTGATGATAAATCAGCATCTCGGAAACTTACAAAGGCTTGACCCAGGACTGATCCCAGTGGCAATCACAAGACTCTATGTCAGTCAGGATTGAGACGCAAGCTTTCCTAATGTAGCAAGGGATTCTTGAACCAGGGCGTTTTCAATCTAGCAGCACTTTGTGGACACCATGGGCTTTGCAGTTTTGGCAAATCTACCCATCTCAAACTGGAGAACTACTGATGGAAGCATTAAGAAGACACAGAGGATATGAAGTAAAAATAAGTAGCCTGGTGGTAGCAGCAGTCCTGAGACTACTAGGTAAATGTTAATAACTTTAAGATCCTCATTGGGCTGGCCTTGAGCCAAGCGTTTAAGACGCCTCCCCTCTCCTCCACATGTACATCCTACATCACAGAACCTTGTAACGAGTCCTTCCTCTTGCTCCCAACTCTAGATCTCTGCTAATGCAGACATTGGGAGGCAGGTGGCAATAACTGAAATGATTGGATTGAGTTCTAGGGTCCCAGCTTTTGGTCACAACCTAGCCTCATGCCAACTTGGCCATTGCCACCACTTGAGAGGTAAAATTGCAGACAGAAGCGTGCTCCCTCTCTCTCTCTTTTCTTCTAAAGTAAATGAATATAAATTTTGAAAATACAAATTCAGAAATAAATAAGTTCAATTTTCTTTCACTTCTCAGTTTAGTTGACAAAGCATAGCTTTGCAGCTTAGTTCAAGGCTTAGCTCTTGTCCATCTTGCCTCAATCAGATATTGTAATATCTATGTTAAATACAGAAATTGATACAAATTGACCAAGTCACAAAGGTAGAGGAAGGAGGTCTAAAATCTTCTATCTGTTTTGGGTTGCTAGGAAAGATTTTTTCCATGAAATTGGCATGTTTGAAATATCTGTCTTACTTTAAGCCTGGATGTCTAAAGGGAAAACTCACAGCTTGGCAGTAGAAACAAAAGGCAGAAATAAACTCTCTATTGACACTTTAAATTAGACATGGCTGCAAGGCCACTCAAGATGACAATTACCCTACTGGAGAGCCTATTGATGGATTACAAGCAAACATTACCTGCTACCTGGTAATTCTACCTGCTAATTACTCAGGTACTCAACAACTGACCTGAGTGTTTTTGTGAATTAGAGGACCTGTTAGGGAGGGGTAGGAACAACTTTAAAGAGCCATACAGTGCAGTTGACAGTCAGTCAGGAGCTGCAGAAATTCTATCAAAAATATTCTTGCAGCATAATGAAGCTTTTCAGGCAGTCAATCTCCCCAGACATCTGGCTTTGCCAACAGTTCCAACAATAAGGAAAACTTTATTAGTGGTGTGGCATTTTTTTTAATGCTGACTATAAAAACACCCACTGAGCTGTTTGCAGGCTCTGCCAAATGGCAAGTGCACAATGAATTTCAGATAAGGGAAGACTTTGGAATCCAGCCCTAAAGTGATACTTGGGAGATGCATGTGTGTCTTTTGGATGGAAGAGAGAAAATGAGAAGGGGTGGGGAGGAGGGAAGCAAGGTGGATGCCAAGGCTCAGATGAGGAAAAGCTGAGACAAGCTAATGCTTTTGCTTCATTCTCCCTTACTTCTCAGTCATCCCAGTGGGAAGGCATTGAGTGAAGTCCCAGGGCTTCTCCCTTGATAATGGCCAACATCAGTGCTGGCACTGGTTCTAGCTGTGAAACAGCTCACCCTTCAGAAATTCCTGTAGTTGGAGGAGGAGCCCTAGTGAGAGATACAGCTGAGGGATTCAGATGGTGAACGACTTGGCAGAGGACACAAGACACTGTTCAAGGTAAGAATAATTAGTTTGTTCATTCAATTGACATTTGCTGAGTGCCTGTTATATGCTAGATGCTGGAGACGCATGGCCTCTATTGGTGATGCAACCACAATCAAAGCTGCAAAGGAATTTATTCACCAGAAGGAGAAAAAGTCAGTTTCCTGCCTCCAGGAAGCTCACAGTCCTAGGAGTAACAGCTATCTTTGTGTTTTTACTTTGTACTTGAACAAAAGCTATTTTATAGTATCCTCTGCATGCCCCTTATAAGGTAGGGATTATTATCCTAGAAATTCACATTCAAGAAAAATGAGCCTTGACTTTACTCAAGGTCACACACCTAATAGGCAGCAACACTGAAACTTAAGCTCAGCTGTCTTGATTCCCTAGTGTCTGAAACCATGGTCTGCTGTCTGGACCTGAGCACAGTGGTGATTTTTGATGCTCTAAAACTCAAATAAAATTAGTGCCTGAGGTCTTCAAGCCCCCACATAGGAGCTGTTGCCACTTAGACCGCATGCTGACCTGTGACTAGACATTCACAAATATAAGCTGAAAGTCTTTAATTAGCTGAAGTGTATACTGAGCAATGGAAAATCTGAATGACAGAGTTTTTTAATGCAAAGTTTTATCACTTTCAATGTTTTTGAATTGGCTCAATGTTTATGCATTGAGACACTATCTGATGAAATAGCATGCTGCCAATTATGCTTATCACAGTATTTTTTAAAGTTACTTATTTATTTGAGAGGCAAGAAAATTAAGGCAGAGAGAGCTCCCTTTTGCTGAATTTTTCCCCAAATGTCCACAATAGCTAGAGTTGCTGGACTGGAGCCAAATCTTATAAGCTAAGAACTGAATATAAGTCAACACCACTGCTTCTCAAATCCGCGATAGCAGGAAGCTGAAGTCAGAAGCCAGATCTCAGAATCAGTCCTAGTCAATTCAGTATGGGATGCAGGTTTCTTAATCATTAGACTAAACTCTCTCTCCCTCACAGCACAATTTACAATGGCAAAAAAAAAAAAAAGCCCAGATTATAACAAGGAAGTGATGAGACAAGTATGGTGCATCTTGTGCACATTAGTAATTGATCATTAAAAACTACTATCAATTGTTATATGGCATGATAATCACTTTTATATAGTGCTTATTAGCTATGAGATACATCTGATCTTTTTATTCATATTAATGCATTTAATCTTCAGAGTGATCCCAAGTACTATCATGGATTGGACCAACAGAGCATTGGCATCCTTGCAGAAGGAGAAAATGGTAGTGAACAAACCAAAAGGGCCTCAATGGTGACTCTACGTTGCTGCGTGGTGAAGTGACCATGGACACTCAGCAGTTTCAAAGAGCCAACATTGGTTATCTTTCGGTCTCTGCAGACAAGGAATCCAGAAGTGGCTCAGGATTCTCATGGGGTTGTGGTCAAGCTGAGGGCTACAACTGTGGCCATAGGAAGCTAGGCTGTGGCCACCCTGGCTGCTTCTAAGAAAGCTTACTGACAGAGCGTGGGAGCAGGAGGCCTCCTTGCCTTGTTATCTGTCAGTAGGGAGCACTTCCTCCCTAGGAAGGACTTCTTCATTGTTCTTACAAAGTGACGGCTGGCCTCCTGCCAAGCAAAGATTCAGGAGAAGGTAGACAGTTACCCTGATTTCTGTGACATCACTGAGGAAGTCACACCATATATGTTGTGAAGATCAGGTCACACAATGTACAGCCCCTCTCATGGGGGGGGGGGTGATTACTTAGCCTCCACCTTTTCAAAGAAGATCAACAATGGGGTCATGGATATCCTTTAAAATCTCTGTAACAACTAAGATGATAGGAATGTGAGCAACATTTTTTCTTTACCAATCAATTTTCTGAATTACCTCTGTTTATTTTCTACACTTAAGATTTCAAAAGACAAATTTGTACTTCAGTTATCATAAACATAACTATCATTCATGCACTTAGTAAGCTTTTCAAAAATACGCCTCCAAAGATCAAATTCAGCTCTATCAACTACCACTACCATCCTGACCTTATCCACTGAAAATGACAGTCATTTGTAAATATCTGAGATAAAGGCGTATTTGATTCCCAAGCTGAAAGCATTCCTCAGAAGCCCACAGACCAGAATCTAGCATCCCTAAGGTCGTTCTACCTCACTCCTTGACCCAGGCAGGCCTCTCCAGCAAGCCCAACTGCCCTTACAGTGGTTAGATTTAGTAACACTGTGCTTAGCAACACTGTGCCATTAGCTTTTTTTGGTTCTTACAAGAAATAGCCACCTGAAACCTGCTAGTACAGCTTTATAATCTGTTTTCAAGGACACCAATATAATGTCTCTTGGTACACGCTGGGGAAATATCTTTTAGACAATCCTAAAAGAAACAGATCCTACTGGGAATTATTCTTTTTTTTTTTTTTAGAATGGAATACCATGAAAATTACTCTGTTAAAGTAGTGAGTTTATTCATCTATGAATTCTGAAGCTTGATGGATTTCCATTCTTTGACCTGGCTACAAGGAGATTCATAGCCATGTACTATCTTCAATAGTTAACAGAGATTATTTCTTTTACACGATCCTGATTTTACAATATTTTAAACTTGCTTTACACAATTCCTTTTCCCAAACCCTTAATAGGTACATTTTAGAAAGAAGTAGGTGGAAACAATAGATTCTATTTTAGTGATTCCCATAATATGTGAAATATTTTTAAATCTTTAAATACATAGTTAGTCTCTAGTGAAAGAAGAACCTCCATTTATTCCTTTACTTTTGAAAACTCTTGATGATTTTCACTGTCTGTAGATGGAGACTTTGGAGACATTCTTTGAGAAGCAGTAGGTAGATACTATTTTCAGGAAAACATACTGTTATTAATGTAAATAAAGCTGTTCCCTATTTTTCTTTTTTTGGAATCAGGAGAAAAGGCTGTGACGTTATTATATGTCTTTTCTTTTAAAGATTTATTTTATTTTTTATTGCAAAATCAGATACACAAAGAGAAGGAGAGACAGAGAGGAAGATCCTCCATCTGATGATTCACCCCTCAAGTGACCACAACAACCAGAGCTGCGCTGATCTGAATCAGGAGCCTGGAGCTTCCAGCTTCATCTGGGTCTTCCACGCCGGTGTAGGGTCCCAAGGCCCCGGGCCATCCTTGACTGCTTTCTCGGGCCACAAGCAGCAATCTGGATGGGAAGTAGAGCGGCCAAGATTAGAACTGGCACCCATATGGGATCCCAGCGCATTCAAGACGAGAACTTTAGCCGCTAGGTCACCATGCCGGGCCCAGGTTATTATGTGTCTTAATGATGATGTCACAGATCGAGATACTAAGTATTTTGTTATCATAATACAAACTAGAGCTAGCATTACATGCTTACACATATCTTCATTTTGTAGAAAATAAAGATTATGAGCTGACATGCTGGCATAATCCTTTGCCTACAGAGTAGGCATTTCATAGGGACTCTGGTTCATGTACTGGCTGCACCGTTTCCCACGCAGCTCTCTACTTATGGCCTAGGAAAGCAGTGGAGGATAACTGAAGTAAGCCCTTGGGCCCTTACACCCATATGGGAGACCCAGGGGATGCTCTTGGTTCCTGATTTCAGATTGCCTCAGCCTGACCATTTGAAAGGTTAACCAACAGATGGACACTCTCTCTCTCTCTCTCTCTCTCTCTCTCTCTCTCTCTCTCCTTCTTTGTAAATCTGCCTTTAAAATAAATACAAATAATGGTTTAAAAGGAGAAAATGTAAAGTAGACTAGTTTTAGGCTGAATTTTGAACTTCACATTCAGTTCTACTTCCATTAGGAAAAATCCGCTTTTTTGATCACTCTCAGCTTTGTGATAATCTCATCAGGACGATGCAGTTCTGACTGTCTCTAGGGTGGTTAAGGAGCCTCTCAGAAGAACCTGGATGTTCTCCACTGTCTGCCATGCTCAGGGAGGAAATCATGTGGCCCTGTGTGGAAGGACAGAGCATACAGCCACACCCTCAACCTAGGACTGACAGGTGAAAGGTGTAGAGTCTCCACAACTCAATATATGGGGCCCATACTGTTGGGGACTGTGTCAGGAGCAAAGCAATAATCTTTACAAGGGGATCAGTGCCTATAAACTCCAACAGTTAGGGCTAGGGTGACAGTGTATGTCCTCACTTTTGTTTCTTTGCTGAATGCTATTGACAACTCTCTCAGTGAAATGAGTGATTTTTATGTGTATCCCCAAGATGTTTAATACTACTTGCCACAGCACTGACTATATTTCCATTTGTTTCTAAAATATTTTCCTTAAAATAAAAAAAATTAAGAGCATAAACATTTATATATGGCCATCCAATATAGTTCATATGCTGTCACGTGGATAAATATAAGAGAGCTGGCAGGACAGCCCAGACTGCTGACTTGCGGCCAATGAGCCGCAGAATCAGATGCTGCAAACACTCACAGAGAGTGCCTTCTGTAATTTCTATTCCTTTGTGGTTTCTCTTTCTGCTACTTACTTTTGGCAAGTAGTTTTGATGTATAATGATTGGCAAAGGTAAGCAAATGTTCTGTTTCAGATGCCATAAACAATGAGAAATACTCTAACAAATGCAAGTTTTCTGGTTGCTCAAGAATGCAGTGAAGCAAACCAAGAGTAAAGATCAGTCAGCAATTAGGTTTTTGTGAGTGTTTCAACATTAGGAAAGACTTCACAAATATCACTCCAAACAGAAGGACAAACCAAGATAAATGGCATCTGCAAGAAACTGTGGCCAACGATCTATGCCAGCCTGTATGTTTTCATATCCTTCAGAGTATGAATCTTCAGGACAACATCAGTTCTGCACTAAATGAGTTACGCATGTATTATCTCATTTAACAACTTCATTGCTGATTAGGGATTTGGAAGCCCAGAAGGTTATGGACAAAGCCACCCAAGATCTCATAGCTAAGACATTTTCTGAGTGGATATTGGAGCCAGGTGTTCTTATTCTAGAGTCCAAGTGCCTGGCCATTAGGCAGTATTACTTTCATCTGCCTGCAGTGCTGTTTTCTTATCCTCCTATGCATTCAATTACATTTTATTGAGTCAGACTCCTGGTTATTCTAAGTTCAGGGAAAGAAGAGGTAATGGTAAAGTGGTTAACTGGGTTCATGTCAACACAAAGTAGAACTGGCAATGAGAAAACTTTGACTAATTGCCAACTGTATAACCCCAATAGTTATCTTCCCCAATCATAGAAACACCTATAACAACAAGCCTCTCAAGAGAGATGCTATTTCTCACTATATTTTGCAGACAGGAATGATAATAGGATGAATGCTTGGTCAAGAAGGTTTATGCAAAAATAGCTTATGTGCACTGAGCGCACACTGGTCTTCATCTTTTCCGATTTTCTAATGCTTAAAGCTTGGATAATAGCATGAATTTTATAGTCAGCAGGAACTATTAGATCACACTGACAATAGAAACCAGGTAGTGGGGATGTTGGGGACAGAAAAACAGGAGCCTAGTGTTTTAATAACACTGTGAAATGGTCAGAGCAACCCTGGACAGCCTATTGTCCTTCTCATAAGAGGGAGCTGCTCTCCCGTTTTGTTGAAACTAGCGTTGTTTTTGAACGTTATGTTACTTGCAGCCAGAGCCTTCCAAGGCCTGTTGTTCAGAGATACATTGCTTTTTCATTGCCCAGAAGTTTGCGGCTGAGAGACAGGAGGGAAGGTTGAAATTAAGCCAGCACTCCCCTCAACAAACCAAGGATTCTGGATCTTCATGTACTTGGAGAAAGAAAGAGAACTCATTTTCTAATTCATTCAAAGGCTTTATCTATTCATGGAGTCATGGCCTTATCCGGAGGGAGACTCTTTTGCTGATTCATAGGAAAGCATTATATTTGCTAGTTGTGCCTTCCTTCTCCTTTAAGCCAAGAAAAGCAAGCTATACAAGAGAATGAGTTTACACAGGACCTCCACAACTGAAATTGCTCAGAGGAATAATGACTGTCACGGTTAACTTGTAAAACTTACAAGAATTTTTCCTGTTTTCCTCATAAGTAACTTGAAGTAGAGGAATCCAATAGAAAATTCATTTTACTATTATCAGTAGGATGAAAACTTGGAGTATAATAAATGCAAAAGAAGACATGACATCATATTTTTAAAATGGTTATTTTCTTCTACTTGAAAGACAAAGTGGGAAAGAGTAGGAGAGGGAGAGATGAGAGAGCACGAGAGACCACCTATTTATTGGTTCAGACCCCAAATTCCTGCAACAGCCAGAGCTTAAGCTCAAGACCTGGGACTTCTGGATCTCCCATGCAAAGGGTAGAGACACAAGCACCTGAGCCATCATTGATTGTGGCACATTAACAAGAAACTGGATCTGAAGCAGAGATACCAGGACGTGAATCAACACTCCTATATAGAATGCAGGTGTTCCGAACAGAGGCTTAATCCACTATACCACAACATTAATCCACAGCAATGCTTTTTAAATCATGTAATGTTATGCACTCATTGTCCTATTTAATCTTCACAACAACATTATAAATAAAGATGATTATTCAAGTTTTACAGAAAAAAAAGCAATCCGAGAGCCAATAAATAAATGGTTGAAGGTCACAGCTACCACTGGACAAAGCCATGATTCTGACCAATATTTCTTTGACTTTTAAAGCCTTGCACTTAACCATTCCTCTATTTTTTATCCTGGCTCTACTTAAGTTATCCCATTTCCAACTGAACGCAGTCCTAATTTGGGTTGAGCTTGTGGAAACTGGAAAATCCTTTCCATGGGCTCAGCTGATGAGTTTGATCTCCTTTGTGTAGAATGATGGGATTGCGATGGGCAGGGGTGGGGGTGGGGGGACTGCTTTTTTTTAGTGATTTCTGTTTCTCAGGAGAGGCACATTCAGCAGCTGTGTGAAGCTGCCAGGATTCCCACATGCATGACACAGCCCTCACAGCTTCAGGGAGGCAGACCCAGAGCCCTCTGTGGGAAACGGCAGGTCCTCCTTAATGAAATTTCTCCTCTGGAGGTGCAGCTTCCCTCTGGTGCTCAACTTGAGTTCATCTTGGGATCACCCTACCCCAAGTTATTTTAAGGTAGTATTAATGTTTTATGACTCATTTCCTAGCCTCTTGCCAGGAAAAAAAAAATATTCCCAGCTCAGGCTTTTTGCCACAGACACTGCAAACAGCTGATGTATAATTTGGAAAAAGTATATTTTATTATGAGTGGGAGGCTATGCAAGAAATAGGAAATTATTTCTTTTGAAGCAATATCTGTTTCTTGTTCCCTTGTCTCTAATGCTGATGCCCTCTTGCTGACCTCCAACTACACATATACACACTTTAGCTCATGCAGAGCCTCGAGCCAACATTTCCTATGTGGCTTTGCAATATGCCCTAGAGAGACTCCAGGTAGTTTTAAACAATTTTTGCCTCCAAAGGTTAACTCAAGATAATTTCCAAGATGTGCCCTTAGCTTCATTTCTTCATTTTTGGAGGTCTCTGTGGACCTCCCCATCCTCAGATGTGAACATAGTTACCTGTATATTATGTATGTGTTATCACTTCTTTCCCCAAATAAAAGCTGATGCCCAGTGAAGGAAATACTAACAAACCTGCTCTTGTACCTCAGTGAAGTCAGTAATGCATGCTTTTGCTAAGGATTATGACTAAAGAGAAGAATACATGCTGTGTAAAGTGGCCACGGTTTAAGAGAAGGACTAGAGCTCTTAACATCTCCCTCTGAGTGACACATGAATCTGTCCCCGGTTGAACTCTGCTCACATTTGACTTCATGCAGTAAACCTGTCATTCTTGGGCCCATTCTGGAGCCACTTATCTCAACACCATTCAGAAGAGAGTCAAAGATTTTCTGGAAAGAGGTTGGTGCAAATTGTCCCAAAACAAAAACCAAATAGTTTAGCAAAGCACATGTACACCCTGTGCCATGATTGAGAGTTGAAGGAGCTGGACTCCAATGGCTTATCAAAGTCATAGCAATAAAGACAATCACATGTGTTCTTCAAAGGGTAGTTGTTTGTTTGTTTACTTGGTTTGTTGAATCATTCTTGCTCTGAATCTTCCAGCTCCTCTTATATTCTTTCTTAATGGATTCATAGTCTTTTCAATGACTTCCTTAGCTCCATTCATGTCACTGTCTTCCCCTTTCACTGTTCCAGGCAAAATAACCTTGTACATTGGTAAATTGTATGGATTTCTGCTATATCTTACAGAAAATTACTTCTTTGCTTCATGTTGGAAATTGGCGAAGGTACAAACTTGAATTCCATTTAATAATTATTGAGTGATGGATTTATGCTAAAGACTTTATTATTATTTCATTTATTTCTCAAGTGGTCCATATCTATGATGCCATTTCTATCATCATCCCCCCTTAATGGATTTGGAAACTATGCCAGAGATTTTAAGTACATCTTTCAAGGCCACATTAGTCTGAACTGCGCATGTCTGGAACTAGAAGTTTTGGAAACCCAGTACTATGTCCTTGGAAACTTTATCTCTGTTTGTTTGCCAGGAAATTGGAATGGCAGGAGACAGTGTTAGAGAATGTGTCAAGAAAAGGACTAAAATGGTAAGAGAGCCTCTTATGATACCACATTCTCTGTACGCCAATAGATAAGAGTGTAATTTCCATGGTACACTATCTTAGTATAGTAGCTTAAAAACTGCAAATTTCCTTTGTAATAACCTTATAACAAATGACTGCACATTCTTCCCATAGACCACAGTGATAAAATTATAAGCTCATGAATGATCACAAACAACTTGTAGATTCCTACTGAGCCAGGCATCATAATGTTCAATAAATTGAAGCTATTACATTGCTGTCGTTCTTGTTCTTATTATGAAGACATAGCTTCTCAGTGTCTCTGAGCAAAAACAGTTTCACAACACTTTCCTTACAAAACTATATAAAACCCCAGGGCTGTTTCTGAATTAATGTTTTCCTTTACTCAGGCACCATTTACTGGGGGCCTTTTCTATGCCAGGCCCTGTTCTAGCCACATGATCAAGGACAAAACAACTGTCCATTATCTAGGCAACCTACATTCAAAAAGACTGGACAGCCTTTACATAATCAAGAAATGTATTAATGCAGGCAAAAAAATAAAGCTTGTTAAGAATTTGAGTATGGTAGCTACTGGGGTTGATTTAGACTATACAGATTACCCTGGGCAGAACTGTAATGATGCATCCATGTGAAAAGGTGAACTTCCAGCCTGAGGAACAATATCCAGAAAGCCGTGAGGTAGAATCTGAAAAATAGATTTCTATAAGGAGGAAAGCAACAAAAGTGCTTAACAAAGGGGGCTTAGAACATATAGAATAATCTAGAGAATGAGAAAATGAAGTTAAAAAATAGGCAAGGACCCAGCATCCAGGGTTACTTAGGCTGTAGGATAGAAGGGCTTAACTGTTACTCCAGGTAAGCTGAGAAGTCTCTGGATGGCACTGGGCACAAGAGTGACATGTTTTAAAGAATCACTCTAGCTGCCTTGTCACAAATAGACTTATAATAACTAATGACAAGTGACAGTCATTTGTGGTTCAGAAATACCCACAATTCAGCATGTCAGCTGCAGTCACTTCTGGTGTCAGGGTCCACAATACCTCTCCAAGGGGTCTTTTAAAAGTCCATGGAGAAACTTCAGCATGTAAAATGTATGCATGAATTTCACCAATATTTTTACATCAAGATAAATTTTATTTTTTCATTATATTTTCAATGTTTTATTGCAATCTTTTATTAGTTCATTTTTCTATGACTCCAACAAAATACGTGACATTGTCTAATGTCTAAGGAAAACATACTTATTTATTCCCAGATTTGGCTGTCCCAGAGCATGATGCCCATATCTGCTCAGCTCTGGTGATGGCTCTCTTGGTTTTATCACATCATGATGAGAGAATTGTGGTAGAAGCACATATAAGAAGGGATCGCATGATAAGACAGGAAGCCAGAGGCATGGGAAAGTCCAGTTGTATTCTTTGTAATAATCCAATCTAATGGAAAATGATCACTCCGCAGACCAGAATTTATACATTCTAAGCACAATGTTTTCAATAACCAATTACATCCCACTTGGCCGTGCCTCATCACGACTCCACCACCTCTCACACCACTGCACTGAAAGTTAAGCCTCGGTGCATGAAGCCTCAGATGACAAAATACATCCAGACCCGAAGAGTTGGAGACAAGCTAATTTGAGACTGTCCCCAAGAAAAAACTCCCAAGGTGGGGCTGTATCAATTGATCAGGCATGTGAACTTAAATTTGGAATATGAACATAAAACCCACAGAATTTCTACTAATGGTCTCATGGAACAAAGTAACAAGCTATTTTGCCAGAACATTCAAGAATCCCCAAAGTCTCACCTTCTCTGACCAGCAACAGGTTCCTGTCCAAGTAACAGCAGCATAAAAGTGGCCCAACCTCAAGACAAGCTACTGAGTCTTTACTTGCGTCTTGTCAGAGCCAAGAGAGAAGAGGGGCTATGGAAGGCTCAGTAGGAAGCAAGAGTCCTGAGCCAAGAGAGAGTAATATGAACCTGTGGGAAATTTACAGGGAGAGGCAAGGGTTGGCCCAGTGGGGTTGAAATACTGTGTCCACATCAGAGTACTTGGTTAAAGCTGCCATTCAGCATGTTCACCTGCCATATTGGAAAGGCTGTGCTTGAGACCCATCCCAAATTCTGATTCAGTCTCCTGATGATATGCACTCTGGGAAGCAGCAGATAATGTCTTTTTTATTATTTATTTATTTATTTGACAATTTTGACATAATTAGGGTAAAAAGGTTTAAGCGCTACAGGAACATGGGCGAGACAATTAGTTCAGTATTGTTTCCTTAATATATCTGATGTAAAAGGGGATTTTAAGGGAGAAGTCCCACCCAGTCTCCCACCCACCCCAGGTACCGGATGTGGGGCATGCTCTGAGGGTCTTGCTCAAGTGGTTTTGATAGTTCAACAGTTCTGAATTGCTGCCGCTCTCACCACTCCAGGCAGGATGAGGTCGTTGGAGAATACACTGATTGACATAGTCCATCATAGAGTCTCCATTTGCCCAGTATTTTCATTGCCAACGTATAGCTGAGGTCGTAGATTGACTTGTTCTGTTCTCTGTTTTTGATGCTTAGGGTTCTGAGTCCGGAAGTTCGATTGGGGAGATCCCCAAAGAAACTTTGTCTGAGGTGTTCCCAGACCAAATTCTTGTATGTTCTGGCAAGCACAGGGCCCGGCACAGTCCATTGTCCGGATCAGCTGTTGGTTGCAATTGCTGGGTTGGTTCTGTTTCCATCCCTGCCTTCCACTGGAACCAATGGGTGTTTGCAGTCCAGCCTGGTTCTGCCCAGCACATACTCGGCCCTCACATACACCAGTGGGAGCTGCAGCTTAGTCGGAGCGACCCAAAATAACCCCCACCAGGCTCACCCCCTACCCTGGTGTGCCAGTATGTGTGGCAGACTAGTCCAGTCTGTCCCACATCCCCTTCTGCTCTCATACATGTCAATGGGTATTAAAAACTTGTTCCATCTAACCAGCTCAACTATCCAGCCTTCATGGATGTTGCTGGGTGTCTGTCTAGCCACCCCAGCCCCTGTCCTAGTTTTCGTGCCCTTCCATGGGAGGTGGTAACCCAAGAGGGAGGAGCCCACTATTTCCCTCCCAGGCCACTGCCACTCCCACTCCCAGATTATGCACTCTCCAAGTGGTTCTGTGGTTTAACTTGACAGAAGTAGCCCCCAGTGCTAGCTTCTGCCAGCTGATGCTGTGACTAAGCCCCAACAACCCTCACCCACTCTAATTGTAGATTGCACCAGTAGGAATAATCAGCTCAGCCTGGTTCTTCCCTGATCTGGTCCATATGAGGAGCACAGGTGTTGGAGCCCTGCCTAGTCTGGTCTGCCCCCATGCCAGCTCACACTCTCCAGAGGGAGTAGCTATCCAGCAAGGGAACCACCCCTTATTCCCCTGCCGGCTCTGCCCCCTCCCTTCCTGATTCTCACGTGTGCTGGTTGAGTGCTATGGTCACATCTGGCACAGGCAACCTCATCTTAGCATCACGTGTTGTGCACTGCTTTTGTCGCAACTGAACCTGGCTCGACCCACACTCTGTTACGGTGTTTGGATTTGCCAGTGGGTGACGTGAACTGATTCAGTCTGGTCTGCCCCCGACCTATGCCAAATGTATGCCAGTGGGACACTTTCCATGACCTCTTCTGGGCTGTTTCCCTCCATGCTTCTTGCGCTTACCTGCAGGGTCTGTGTCATGCCAGAGGAGTTGCCCAGGCTCCTCCATTAGAACCCCTCCGAGCACCAGATTTCACACATACCAGTGGGTCCATGAGCCAGCACTACTCAGTTCACCTCCTGTGCTAGTAGGAACAGTGGCTTTTCCTAACTGGTCTTCAGCCCATTCTGGTTCTTGCTGCTGGATGTTTCAGCCCAGCCACGGCTCGTCCATACCCACATATAGTTCATACATGGCTCAGTTGGGGTTGAGACCTAGCCTAGTCCGTGCCACATCTACCCTGGTCCTCCAGAACACCAACAGGTGTTGGAGTCTGGTCCGGCCTGGTGCATTTTGTCTCAGTCCACACTTGTGCCAAGGGAGACTACAACTGTATCCTGACCAGAATGCAGCCCTATTCCAGCTTGTGCACTCCTTGGTGGGAACCTCCACCCAGCTAGGATGTTCCCTTAGCTCCCCAACCGGGCCTGTTCCCAGCCAGTGTTCAGCATGCCAGTGGTTGCTCTGACTCAGCTTGGCACAGCCTGTCACCTGTTGTGACCCCTGCTTTCTTTTTTTTTTTAAGATTTAAGATTTATTTTATTACAAAGTCAGATATACAGAGAGAAGGAGAGCTAGAGAGGAAGTGGAGCTGCCGGGATTAGAACCGGCGACCATATGGGATCCCGGTACATTCAAGGCTAGGACATTAGCCACTAGGCCACGCCACCGGGCCCGCGACCCCTGCTTTCGACACTATGACTCAGCATCCATGGCTCACGCAGACCAGTTGGTGCAAGAACCTAGCTGGGCATGTCCTGTGCTCCATCCTGGTTTCCAATCTTACTTGTGGGCTAAGGTTTGCTCAGTACTGCCCGGTGCGCCCGTTCCATCACCTTTTCATACATTAATGAGCCATTGGAGCTACTTTTCCCAGCCTGTCTGACTCCCAGGTCCGGACCACCTGTTCATCAGTGGGAGCTATGACTCGCCAGGGGACCTTCCCAAGTTTCTCCCCCTGATCCTCTCCCAGACCCAGTTCTCATACATGCCAGTGCCCGGCACAGTCCGGCCCTCTCCTTGGCCTTGCATGAGCCGGTGAACGTTGCAGCCCGGCCCACCCCACACCCCATTCAGGATGCACATTCGAGTGCCACTGCCCCTACCTGTCCAGACTGCCGTCTGTTCTCCAATCTGTGATCCATGGCAGGCTCCCCGGTCACACCCAGCTTAGTCCACCACCACTCATCACTTGAAGTAACCTGTGGGGCTAAAATTTCCATAGGGTTTGGCCTACATATCCCCCACAGAATCTTCCCCTGGATATGGTTCTCTAGCGTGTTTGTTCATGTCATGACCCTGCTTAATGCGACCGGTCTCCGCTGGGTCCATTCTGTTTCTAGCCCTGTCATCCACTTGGACCAATGGGTATTGTGGTCAAGCTCGATCCTACCCACTTCATACTCGATCCTCAGGCAAACCAGTGGGAGCTGCAGCCCAGTTGGGACGACTCCCCATAACCCCCACCAAGCTTACTCACTTCCCTAGTTCCCATTCATGCGAGTATGTACTGCAGGCTTGTTCAGTCTGTCCCACCTCCCATTAAGCTCTGGTACTTGTCAATGGGCATTGAAGCCTAGCTCGACCCAATCTGCCTACTATCCAGCCCACACACATACTGGCAGGTGCCTTTCTGTTTAGCAATCCCTGCCCCTGTCCTGGTTTTCGTGCTCTCTAGTGGGAGTGATTATCCACGAAGCAACAGATGATGTCGTAAGTGCTTGGGTTCCTGCCACTCATATGTGAGACTCAGGTGGAGTTTCTGGTTTCTGATTTCTGCCTGGCACAGCCCAGCTGTTGCCAGCATTTGAAGAATGAGCATCAGATGCAAGAACTTTCTGTTTTCTCTCTCTCTCTCCCCCTCTCTTACTCTCTCCCTTTCCATTCCAAATAAATATTATATAGAAAGGAAGAGAGAGTATTAATAGAAGGAATCAACCTTACAGGCCTACTGTGTGACAGGCATTGCACAGTGTAATCTTGTTTAACTGGGAAAATAAAGGATGCAAGGAAAATGATCCTCAAATATACTCAAATAACCATCCCAAGGTCGTGCAATTGATGAATGGCAGTGCAGACATTGAAGCACAAACTTCTTTCTCTTTCTCCAAAGCTTGTACTTTTTCATGCAACATCAAGTTGTGCTGATGGTGTTGGCACAGTGACAGTGAGAAGATTGTCCTAAATAAATGTGATAATAAATCTCAGCTCTTCATTATCCAAGCTTATAGCAAGTCATCATTTCTGTGGCAGGGTTGAGCTGCACACAGAGAAATCTCAGTGCATGCATAAGAATGCATCAATCTAATTGATGGCACCCTTATTTGTAGGATTGGAGAGATTCAGTATGGAGGAGGAAGTCTTCCCACCCAACTGTCTTACATAGAGCTGAAAAAATAAATAAATAAATAAATAAATAAATAAATAAATAAATAAATAAATAAATAAATAAATAGAAATTCTATTCCAGCTAACAGGAAAAACTTCTCATACCTAGCACTCTGTTTCAATCATGATACATTAATCATTAATTGTAACCAATTCCTGTGTAATCTATATCTGTTTTGGAATCCCACAGGGCATAAATTGCACTGTAGTTTAAAAATACAGTTAGCTATCTGAGTCCACCTTCCTGAATATCAGCATCATAGGTAAAATTGTTGTTTCTATGCTCATTCAACAAATACTTACTGAGCGACAGTTATGGACTAAGCCCTAAAGCAATTGGGCAAGGGAAGTCCTATATCCTGTCATCTCAATCCCTCTCTGTCTTCTCAATCATCTGAAGCAATCAAGATCTAACACATCGCACATTCTTACCTAAAACAAATCTCCCCAATTGAGTTATATAGAAACCTATCATTTCTGTGTATTGCTCTTTATTTTTCAGCAGGTTTGCATCTTGTTCTCATTCATCTCCAGAAATAACTGTTGGTGGCCCCTCCCAGAGGACACTTGAATATTCTCTGTGGCAAGTTAGCAATTGAGCTTCAAAACATGCTCCTAGGATTATATAGGACAAAGAGAGCATGGATTTATCTCAAAGGGAGCATTGGTAAACTAGGGTATGCTGTCTTCCTGGAGCTCTGTGCATCAGAGATACCAATCCTGCCTGCCCAAGAATTAAATCAGACAGATATGGCCAAACTGCAAAACCAGGAAGTCCCACATTTCGTCAGACACCTCCCTGAGTCTAACTGAATACTCAGGGCTTTATGAGCACAACAAAAAAACATCACCAAGGTGACACTGAGATGTAATATGTTAAAAGACAGAACCACAGGATAAATTATAGAGCTAGAAAGGAGCCACATCAACCCTTCATTTTATGCATGAGGAAATAGTCATCCAGAGAAACTCGAGATTTTAGCTAAAGACATTTTGTTGTTAAATTGGAGTTGAACCCCACACCAAGAATCTGCACCCCAGGCCAGCTGTATACTCAGAACCATCATAGGCAACCCCCTCCACCCCAGTGTTGTGTTTTCCAGAGCTTCAATTTCACTGGACTCTCAAGGAATCAGGCACTAATGGGTTGACTGGCAACAGGCTTAGGCCTCTTGATAGGAGCTTTCCCTACATTTTTTTCTTAAGTATTCTCAAATTTATGCAAAAGTTTTGCATATGATAGGAAGAACTCTTTTCCTTAAGCTACTTGAGAACAAATTGTTAGCATGGTATTTCTAAGTCCACAACTACTTCAGTGTATATACGTTATAAACAAAAATGATTATGTTATAAAAATATACCTTTATAGATTTTTACCACAAAGGTCAGAATTAGGAAAACAATATTGACACATGACTACCATCTAATTCACAGATCCCATTCTCAGTTTGCCCAAAGCTTCCTTTCCTAGCAAAAGGATCCGGTGCAAAAACACAAAACACATTTAGTTGTCACGGTTGCATTCAGTATAGAATGGTTCCTCAGTGCCGTTTTAACTTTGTTGACCTCAATTGTTTTGAAAACTAGATGATAGTTTTCATATACTGTTCTCATTTTCACATGCATTTGCCTCACCTATTCCTACTGTTTTTACTTACTTGGTCCATCTCTGTTGCTGCCACTGCTGTCTCCTCCCATGGACACCCACCTCTGCTGCTTGAACTCTGGCTCCTCACTGTTAGGCGCTATTGCAGGAAAGCCCTTCTCACCTTACCTAGGTGCCAACTCTTCAGCTGGGTCACAAGCCACTTGCATGCACACTTTCTTCTAAGAGTGGATATCCGCCTCATTGTTCCCTGAAGACACCACTCTGCCAGGATCTTTCTAAGGCCTTTGCAAAGAATTTGTTTAGCACAGAACAAAAAAGAAAAAGAGAAATAAAAAGTAGAAACCCTCTACACTGTGTTATCCACAAGTCCAACTGCTTTACCCTGTAAGTCTCACATTATTCTATCCAAAATTCTCCAACACTTCTTGCTTGTTAAATGACACAAATCATGTTGTATCATGGTCATTGGTGCACACAGGTCCACTAGCCCTGAGCTACCTTAGCAGGGGTTAGAGCTGATTCAACTTTTATACTCAGGATCCAATTTAATGCTTACCATGAAACAGAAATTAAACGCATACTTGTAGAATAAATAAATAAAAAGGCCACATAAATTAATGAGGAAACATTTAGGTTATTATCATCTATTTGTTCTATAAATGTATTTACCTTTTAACTATTGTCTCTTATAGATTCTACATTTTAGAACCAAATTAGTAAATATCTAATATGATATGTGAGAGTAAACAAATAGTGGGAATGATATTTTTATATAGAACTGAGGTCCTGCTGACTCTTTCAAATCAATCATTTAGTGAGGAGCTGTCTTCTTATCTTCTTCAGAGGCAAGCTATGTGATGAAAAGTTTGTGTTTATAATGCTTGAGGCACCTAACTTCAAGGTACTATGAATGGCTTTATCTTTATTTTTTTCCCAATTTCCCATGCACTACCTTGTCTTCTAGTTCTGTATCCAGTCTTCATGTCTTCCATGTCTTCCATGTCTACACAGATCCTTATTTTCTGGATTTTCTTTTTCAAAAATTTCTCTTACTTATTTGAAAGGTGTGGCCTGACCTCTTGAACAATCTTCTGTTACTTTACC
Source organism: Ochotona princeps (assembly GCF_030435755.1). Classification (NCBI taxonomy): domain Eukaryota; kingdom Metazoa; phylum Chordata; class Mammalia; order Lagomorpha; family Ochotonidae; genus Ochotona; species Ochotona princeps. Next base: position 70,499,447 of record NC_080833.1, read on the forward strand.
AGCCGCATTATTAGGGAGCTGGATCAGATATAGAGCAGTCAGAATCAAGCCAATACCCACAGGGGATCCCAGCATTGCAGAAGGGCTTCACTATGCCATAATGCTTGCAATCTCTAACAGGGTCTAGAAAACAAAAGGTACCTTATAGTATTAGATTGATTTATGATTGGTTGGTGTCTAGTAAGCAGCAACAAAGGTTAAAGTACTCAGTGTGTCTCAGCGTGTGGTTTTAATAAATACTCATAAAATATTCTTTTACATAAACTAAAACAGTTACAGAGAACCAGCTATTAAGAGAATGAATGTATGAATTATTACAGAACCAGACAGCAGTCTGAAAATAGCATATTGAATGAAAGGCACATCTCACATTCATTCAAGCACACAGGATCTCTTATAACTAAATTGTAAGAAAGTAAGAATGTGATTGAAGTATAGACAAAATATCTGAATGGACACATCACCAAGAGTAATACAGATGAAAATAAATAGTGAGAAGAAGCTTAACATCATGTGGAATTAGGATTTACAAATTTAAGCAGTGGGAAACCACTAAACGCCTGTGAGAATGGCTGCAATTCAAAACACTAATACTAAATTCCACCAAGAAAATGGATTAAGAATGTTCATCACTGCTGGTGAGAATGAATGTTTCCCTACAAAACTATACATACTCAGATTGTAAAATCCAGTAATAATGCTCCCAGAGAAGTTTAATACTCATGTCCATAGAAAATCTCATACAGAAACATTTATAGCAGCTTTATTCATAATTGCCAAAACTTGGATCAAACCAAGAGATCTTTCAACAGGTTGATGGGCAAACTGTGCTTCAATTGGACCAAATGTTTTATCCATATTGTTGTGGGTGAGATGTGGTGAGATCAAACACAAGATTAAGAGATAGCAGAAGGAATCTTATAACTGATCTTACCATTCTTTGGACTGAACATAATCATCCTGCCACACGGGCCACTCAGGGGATGCACCACGGTGCCTCACAAGGCAGAGAAAAGAGAACTACAGCAAGATTGCTCATGGTTTCATGAAGAGGGATGGGCAAGAAATGCTAAGCAGACTTAAAGTTGGTAGTGTGGATGATTTCAGAGGGTTATGGGTCATGAAGGCTGTGTCCTGTTGTCAGGCATGTGGCCTGTAGGTGTTTAGAGAGCCACACAGCAGTCCAATGTATGAGATCATAAAAATGAACAGGGTTGCCAATGTGGAGTTGGCCAGCTGCTTAAGTGTAGGAATCAATTGACCTGTAGTGATTATGCAACCAGGTAAAGGTAGTTTTTAAATGAAACTGAATCCTCAATGGAATTTTACTATGAAAAATCTCCTGAAAAAGAAATGACAATAAAGCTGCATTAAGATGTGGGGGGATGTTAAATACATAAAATTGAGTAAAAAGGCTACCTACTGTGTAGGTCTAACTCTCTGACATTCTGAAGAAGACAAAACTGTCAGTGGTAGCTTGGGGTTCGAGAGGATGGAGGGATGGTTACATGAAGCATAGGGAATTTTTAGAGCAGTGAAAGCATTCCATAATATACTGTAACAGTAGTTATGTCATTATACATTTGTCAAGAGCCACAGAATGTAAAATGCAAGGCAGAATTATGCATTTGTCAAAACTCATAAAACAGAATATGCTTAAAATGTATATATAATGTATAGCCATGGACTACAAATTTATACTGTAAACTACAAACTTCAATAGATAATGGCATGCCAATGTAAGATCAACAACTGCAACAAATTCAACACACTTTTGCAGGGTGTCAATGGTATATGTGGAGACAGCAGGTTTATGGTGGGAGATGGGAAACAATTGGAAATTGGCTACTTTCTGCTTTGTTTTGCTGTAAATCCAGTACTAATTTAATAAAATCTATTACACTTTTTTAAAGAGTAAGGCTAACTCATTTAGAAACAGAGAACTAAAGGAGGGTTCTTTGGAAATCAAGGAAAAAAGAATGGTGACTATCACAAAACCACACTCAGTCAAAGAGTTAAGATAGCTAGGGCCTAGCATGATAGCTTGCTGTTTAAATCCTTGCCTTGCATGTACCGGGATTCCATGTGAGCGCCAGCTCATGTTACAGCTGCTCCACTTCCCTTCCAGCTCCCTGCTTGCAGCCTGGAAAAGCAGTGGAGGATGATCCAAAGACTTGGGGGCCTGTGTCCGTGTGAGAGACCAAAAAGAAGTTTCTGTATCCTGGCTTTGGATGGGCTCAGCTCTGTCTGTTGTGGCCACATAGGGAGTGGACCAATGGACAGAGGATCTTTCTCTCTATCTTTCATTCTCTCTGTAAATCTGACTTTCCAATAAAAATAAAATAAATCTTTACAAAAGAATATAATATTAGGACCCTCATTATTGTTAAAATATGATCCACAAAATAAGGTCAGATACATAGGACACTGAAGTTATATTACATGCCAGCCACTATCAGAAGCATTCAAATAATGATGGGTTAGCTCAATTAACCTCATTTAATATTTTTCTGCTAGTCATGAAAATGCTCATTAACACATGTTAATTTGTGTAAGCTGAAACTCAAAGTTGATAGGTAACATGCTCAATCTGATAGATTCAAGAAAATAAAGTTGTCTCCTATGAGCCAAACAGTGTATTTATCTCTTATAAAAAATCCCTGCAGTAATTGACAATTCCAGAAGAAAGTAGCAATCCAAACCATAGCACTTAAATTTTTACAGAATTTGCCTACTACATACTGGATACACCACAAATATTTTTAAATTAGTGAATGACGTATGCCTGAACTTCCATACTTTCAGCATGCTTAAAGTAAGCAAGAGATATGCCACAACCCACAGATAATCTCAAAGACACCAAGAGATAAAATATTCTCTAGTAAAACATTTATAAATGAAAAGAAATAATTATCAAAGTGTTTTCACAGTTAAAAAATAGCATACAACCTCAAAGACTGTATTTCTCACATTTACTAAAAATTTCTATAGTACTTTAATATACTTGTAGATTGGAAAGAAATTAGTGACAAGGAAGGATGTTTTGGATGTGAGGATTCAGTCATGACAATGTGCATTAAATGATTTGATGCACCACAGAGATTTTATATCCATATATTTTATCTTAATTAGTATAAGAGAATGTTAGCTCTGTATGGTGTTATTATTTTCATTTAACAAGGGAGGGAATTGAGATTCAGAAAGACAACTGGTATACCCAGTGATATTGCTTGAATGAAGTGGTCTGATTTCACAATGCCCCGTGCTCTTACCATAGTCCCAAGAAAATTATAATATAAAATAATCTTATGTAATTATAAAATTATAATGTCAATGCTATATACTATCTAATATTGTCAAAGAAAGAAATAAAACCTTTTTAAGAGTGTGTTTTTAATTTATTTATTTGAAAGACAGGTTTACAGAGAGAGAAAGAGAGAAAGGTCGTCCAACTGCTTGTTCACTAGCCATATGGACGCAACAGCTGGGACTGAGCCAGGCTGAAGCATTCACCTAGAGCATCTTTTAGGTCTCCCATGTGGCTGTCCGGCCCAAGCACCTGGGCCACCTTCTTCTGTTTTCCCAGGCACATCAACAGGGAATTAAAAGTATCTGGGAAGGGAAAGGGAAGTATCTGGGACTCAAACTGGTGCCCATTTGAGATAACAGGACTGCAGGAAGCAGCATGACCTTCTGGGCCATATGGAATACTGGCATTTGCAGGTGAAGAATTAGCCTGTTGAGCCATTGCATCAGCCTCCATACATATATATATTTTAAATATCTGTTAAAAATATAAAAAACAGAAAACAGAGACTATGATCTGCCACCAGAAACCAACCACTGCCTATAGTGAATGCTGTGCTTTTCACATAAATGTGTTACATTATGAAATTTATGAAATTTGTAAAGGGCCAAGGGGTGAAACAGTGAGCAAAGAATTTCAACATGTATGAATTATCTTATCAGGTGATGACTAATCAAAGGCTGTAAGTAGAGCTAATTCATCTTTGTTACCCCACCTCCCTGTGCAGGGTCTATGAAACTGCTTAGCAAATGCCTGCTGACCAGACTGGTCCTATGGATTAACACATTTATGATTCCTTTGTTTTAGAATGTGTCTTAGTCACACAATGGGATAAACAGAAAGAAGCACCTATTTAAACAATGAAATATCTCTAACCAGTCACATGTAGCCTGGAAGACCTTCCCTATCCTATTTGGAGACGATTAAAAGAAGCAAGTTTCATTTATCTGACATGAAGGCTGACTAAATAAATGGGGTTTCTGTGTCCCATACCATGTACTTAGTCCCTACTAAGTGTGAGCAAGGCGGTGTCAAAAGAATGCAACATGCTTTCACATCATGAAAACTAGAGTAATGAAGAGCAGTTGTTTTGGTTAAACAGTGAATGGCGGTCTCCCACAGGATAGTGCCTGCTCATTATGAGGAATAGAAAGAGCATTCTTTTTCTCTTTTTATTATATCTGCTTCACCAGAAGTCAGTGCCTCAGCCACTGCCTTTCTGAATGTCATACACAGATGGAAGGTTTTGCTTTTTTTGTGCAGTATAAAGGCGTCTCAAAGTTAGAAGCAGAGACAAACTAAAAATAAAAATGAGCAATACTTGCCAAAGTGGGATTCCACAAACTGATGTTGTAGATTGCGTTTTGTGATCGATTTGCAAATTGATCTTGGGATAGTTATAAGTTAAGGGTACTGCAAATTCCTCAGCATGTACATAATTCTTCATTGGTACTAGACAACTGATTACTGAATTGATTAATTAACCTGAGCTTTCATGGCATAGTACCAAATGTAAAGTTGAACATACGTACCTCTCTGTTCATTTGCTGCTGTGTAACCATGATTTCTTCATTAGTCTTTTGCCCCTCTCCCTGGTATTCATCATGAGCTTTCTCCTCCTAAAACCTCTCAAAGAGTCCCCATCCCCTGGAAGGACTGAATTTAGCTTTTAGTGTTTATTCATCCCCTCCATTTGAGGTTGCTGATGTGTAATCTGACCATAATCAGAGCCTATGTGGCAATGAAGGCACATCTCCAACCTCTGCCAGATCTCAGCCCTAGGCTATAGCTCCAGAACATTCCTGTGTCTAGCCAGAGCCTCTTCAAGTCACTGTCATCCTTCCCCAGGCCCTCATCAGCTCTCTCTGGGACAGTAGCTCTGATCCTCTGTTGCCAGTCTTGCCTTTCTCAGATTCCTTCTGCCCCGGGTGCCAAACTCAAATAGAACCTTACCAGGCACTCACTTGTTGACTTAATGCCAGCTTCCCCATTGCCCTCAGATTCACTGTTCACCTCTGCAGCGGTCCAAGCCTCTCTGGTGTCTATCCCTGTCTTCCTAGTTCATCTCCTAGTTCATCTCCCTAGTTTATCTCCTCTGTCATCTCACTCATTCATTGCTAGAAATCTAAGTGGCTGCATAAAACCAACGCATCTTTTTCTTTTTTGTGCCCCCAAGCCCTTGCCTAACTGGTCTCCTAAATCATGCTTCATTTGTATTATTTATTTATTTATTATATTTATTATTTTTATTCAAAAGGCAGATTTACAAAAAGGAGAGACAGAAAGATCTTCCATCCACTGGTTCACTCCCCAAATTACCACAATGGCCAGAACTAGGCTGATCCAAAGCCAGGAGCCAGGAGCTTCTTACTGGTCTGCCATATGGGTAAATGATCCCAAGGCTTTGGGCCATCCTCTACTGCTTTCCCAGGCCATAAGCAGGGAGGTAGATGAGAAATGGAGCAACTGTGACATGAACTGGCCCTGATTTGGGATCCCAGCACCTGGAGATGGAAGATTAATCAGTTGAGCCATCGTGTTGGGTGCTTCCGTTACTTCAGAAATAGGAAACCCTTCCTTATCTGCCCCCCTACACCTCCTTCAGACTGGTTCAGGTACTCCTTACCCACTGTTACTTGCATCCCACCTATCACTGAAACCACAACACTGCAACCGAGTAGTGAACTAAAAATTCTTCCTTTCACAGTAGAAGCTGCACAGCAAAAGGAATGAGGCCATATTTTATTGACATGGTATCCAGCACAGAAGGTAAGCTAAACAAGCATTTGTTGAATAAACTGAACTGATGTCTGCAGATGTGTGAATTAATTAGCATCTCAACCACTTCTGGGCATATAACTGCTCAAAGCACAATCAATTATTCCATTTCTTAAGTTCCCATGGAGAAGAAACTGGCCCCATGCTATGCCATTCTAAGGCATGACTACTTAACTGATACTGCCCAATTGGTCACAATAAATAAGAGAAGCTCCTTTGCCCTCATCTGGAAAGGCTTTGAAGTACACAAAATGACCCCGGAATTCAGTCACTTGGCCTTTCACACTGACATTTATGGCATCTGTAGGTAAGAATGGATTGCCTAAAGAAGCATGCTTTGAATTAGTGTCACAGGCAGAGAGAATAAATGTTCTACAGGTAGATTTCTCATTAACCTCAGTGAAATCTCCATTTTTCCATCTTTACACTGTGTGCAGATATAAATTGCTGATTTTGTTAATGTAAGCACATTCTCAAACTGAAACTACTCCAAACACCAACAAACATGAGAGAAAAACAGATGAAATGTAGTTTGTAGGAAGTAAATTTTTGATTATGCTGGAATTAAAAGGTACATGCTTTGCTGTACTTTCAAGAATTGTAGATCAGAGGCACAACAGTGTTTTGCTCCAATGTCAAACAAAGAGCTGGCAATTTACTGTGAAAAATAAACAGATGGAAGAAAATAGAAAGGTGGTACCTCTGCTTCTGAACTATACTCCTCGAGGGTTGTTAAGAAGGAAGAAGTAATAATTAGAGCAATGGAGCAAGTGCTCTCTTCAAAAGCTTTATAGGCTGGTGGTTTACTGCTAACTTTTGGTGAAGGACTAGTTTAACTATATCAAAGCTTTACGACCTGAGTGGGAGCCATTACATAAGGAAGCTGACCTGACTATTACTTATAAAGAAGTTGGAGACTGCTATTCCAGAAATGATGATGTTTCCATTGCAAAGAAAGAATTCAAAAATATCCTAGAAGATCATTTTGAGTAATCAAGGTACTGGCTTTCTGTCACCTTAACGTGTAGGGACACAATGTGTAGCGTTTCCTTAGAAAGAAAAAAGGAAAATCGCTACCTACGAATGGGTGAGTAGATATATCACAAATCCCATCGGGGTTTGGAATACGCCACTGTTAGCATCCATGGTCAGTTTTAAGGGCATCAGGTTGGTATGAAGATGCAAAAGAACAACTTACACTTATAGAGTGCCTGGCATTTGGTAATCTGTTAGGCTATTATAGATCATTATATTTCAGCAATACAAGTTCATACATGAAGATGCAAGTTATTGGGTTTAATGTGATTAATCTCTTCTTTATAATAATACTCATAGTTGATTCTTTATCTGCTTTTTAACGATTTATTTATTTGGAGTCAACGTGGCTGCATTGTGCATTAACTCTCCACCTACATATGGACACCAGTGTTCCAGGTACTTCAGTTCCTATCCAATTCCTTAATTGTGGCCTGGGAGTGTGTGGAGGATCCTGTGCCCATATGAGAAACCTAGAGGAATCTCCTGATCCAGTCTTTGAATAGGCTCAGCTCCAATTATTGCAGACATTTGGGGAGTGAACCAATGGATGGGCAAGCTCTCTCTGTCTCTCCTTCTTTCTCTGCAAAACCTGGTTTTAAAATAAAATAGGGCCCGGCGGTGTGGCCTAGCGGCTAAAGTTCTCGCCTTGAAAGCCCCGGGATCCCATATGGGCACCGGTTCTAGTCCTGGCAGCTCCACTTCCCATCCAGCTCCCTGCTTGTGGCCTGGGAAAGCAGTCGAGGACGGCCCAAAGCCTTGGGACACTGCACCTGCGTGGGGGACCCGGAAGAGGTTCCTGGTCCCGGCATCGGATTGGCGCGTACCGGCCCGTTGCGGCTCACTTGGGGAGTGAAACATCGGATGGAAGATCTTCCTCTCTGTCTCTCCTCCTCTCTGTATATCCGGCTTTCCAATAATAATAAAAATCTTTAAAAAAAAAAAAAATAAAATAAAATAAATACTTTTTCTAAGAAATCTGAGTTAAGAGAGAGAGAGAGAGGTTGAGAGAGAGATCTTCAGTCCACTGGTGTACTTCCAAGATGGCCAAAAATGGCCACATTTGAGCAGAAACCAGAAATTGGGAGCTTCAGAGTTTCCCATGTGTATTACAGGAGCCCAACAACTTGAGCCATCTTATGCTGCTTTCCCCAGACCTTAAGGAGGGAGCTAGATCAGAAGCAGAACAACTGGGACTTACACCCATATGAGATGCCTGCACTGCAGGCAGTGGCTTGAACCACCATGCCACACCATTGACCTTAATCCTTCAATGTTTACCATAGCCATCAGCTTCATTCAAAATATTATCCTTTGTAGATTTGTGCTAGTCTTTAACTGGGCCACCCATCTAAGGAGTTCCCATTTTTTCTTCGCATTATTTATTTATATTATTTATATTTATTTACATTATTTATACTATTTATTCTTTGCATTATTGTCATTCTTGTTCTCTTTTTTTTTAAGATTTATTTTATTTTTATTGGAAAGGCGGATGTACAGAGGAGGAGAGACAGAGAGGAAGATCTTCCGTCCGATGATTCACTCCCCAAGCGGCTGCAATGGCTGGAACTGAGCCAGTCCGAAGCCAGGAGCCTCTTCTGGGTCTCCCACACAGGTGCGGGGTCCCAAAGCATTGAGCTGTCCTCGACTGCTTTCCCAGGCCACAAGCAGGGAGCTGGATGGGAAGCAGGGCTGCCGGGGTTAGAACCGGCGCCCATATGGGATCCTGGCGCGTGCAAGGCGAGGACCTTAACCACTACGCCATCGCGCCGGGCCCCATTCTTGTTCTCTTAAACATTATTTTAGGAACCCAAACTTCCATCTATCTCCACTGTTTTTCAAGAAACTGCTGCTTCCAGTGGGGCTAGTGTTGTAGCACGGTGGAATAACTTAATGTTTTGCCACTCCAACATCCCATATAGGAGAGCTAGCATGAGAAACAGGTACCTTTATTTCCAGCCAAGCTCCCTACTGTGTGCCTGGGGAGGCAGCAGGTGATTCCTCAAGCATTTTGGTCCCAATAACTTACATAAGACACCTAGATGGAGTTTTGGCCTCTTGGCCTTAGCTTAGCCCAGATTGAACAGTTGCAGCTAATGGAAGAATAAACCAGTGGATAGAAGAAACATTTCTCTGGGTGTCTCTTCACTCTGCCAGGCTTACTTTTAAATAAAATAAGTGCTGCTTTCCTATTTTAACTGCATTTTGAAGTGACTTGTGCTACTGTTAACCACACCTTTCCCTCCTAAATAGAGAAGATCCAAGTGATTATACATGAGAAATCAAAGTTCAGCGACTTCTGCACAAGTGGATTTACACTGACGCTAAAGAGATTTAAACTTCATTAGCACAAAAATCTGGGAGTGGTGAGCATGGACCATGCTGGACATTGTAGAGTCCTGGTGGGAAGGCAAAAGCCAGATTTCAAACACTGAAGATTCAGTGTAGGCATTCCTGGTAAATTGCTTATTTAGGTCACAGATGGTGAAGGACCTGACTCCTCAAGGTTTCAAAAACTTGGTCAGGTTACCTGTCATTAATCTAGCTAATTTTTATCTAGTTGCATAATTTTACATTTATAATCCCATATTATTTTCTTAAAGAAACTTCCCCCTCACCACAGGGTTGTGGCACAGCAAATTAAGCCACCATCCTTGTGATGCTGACATCCCATATTCAAGTTCTGGTTGCTTCATTTCCAATCCAACATCCTGCTAATATGCCTGGGATGACATCAGAAGATGGCCCCAAGTACTTGGGTCCCCACCACTCATATGAGAGATGTAAATGGAGTTCATGGCTTCTGTCTTCAGCCTTGCCTACCCATGACTGCTGTGGCCATTTGGAGCTCCTTCCTCCTCATCTCTCTTTGTCACACTCGCCTTCTAAAATAAATACTTTTTCAAAGCAAGACCTACCAAGTTACATAAGCTTCGGTGTACTGATCCAGAGCAAAGACCTGTGCATCCTGCTCATCTCAATGTCCTCCAGGGTGTGCCCCATATCCAGCCACATTCTTTGTGACTGTCCTTTCTAGCACCCCTTCTGTGCTGTCCAGTTTAGCTATCTTCAACCACCCTTCTTCCCACGCAATGCCTTTCTGTGCATTTGAATCAGCTGAAGACCAGCCTTCAGACCCTGCTAAAAATTTCACTCCATGAGATCCATTTCTGAGTTACCTTACTTTGTCCATTTCCCATGCTTCTGATAAGAACTGTATAGATATTTGTGGGCTGGAACTGAACTGGATTGTGCTAGTGTTGTTTATTTATATTATTATCTGTCTTTCCATATTCTGTCTTCTCTGTGAAATAACAAGGTCAGAAGTCTTTTCTTCAAGTTCACATCTGCACAGCCTTTCTCACTGCTTTGAACAACACATCTGCTCACTCCATGATTGCTCATTGAAATGTGAGGATTTTGATTTCTGAAGATACTTTCTGATTTTCAAGATTTAGCATACACCTTAGACACAATTGTTTCCATTTCTCATTGTTTCTCCTTTGGAACACGGAAGACCATTACAGAGAAACATATGTGGCAGCCTCGTCCTTCCTGAAAAAAGGTACTTCATGTCCTGTTTTTAAAAAAATATCCTATAGGGGCCAGCACTGTGGTACAGCAAGTGAGGCCAGTACTTGTGACACGAGCATCCCTTATTACAGCACCGATTTGGGTCCCAGTTGCTCATTTTCTGCTAATGTGACTGAGAAGGCAGTGAAAGACATTTCAGTTCCTTGGGTCTGCCACCTATGTTCAAAAATCAGATAAAGTTCTCAGCTCCTGGTCTTGGCCTGGCTGAGCCCAGGGTGTTGAGACCATTTGGGATCTGGGGAATTAACCTACAGATGAAATATCTCTCTCTCTCTCTCTCTCTCTCTCTCTCTCTCTCTCTTTCTCCCTTCCTTCCTCCCTCCTCTTCCTTTCTCCCTGTCTTTCTCTGTCCTTGTCTTAAATACATAAATAAATCTTTAAAAACAAAACAGATAATTTTTCTTCCTCTTACAATCGCAATCAATTACTATGACCCATTAGCTATCCTTCAAGGTCTTGTTGGGACTAGTTGTTGGTTTATATCCTCCCCCCACCATGGAAATTGATATCTTCTTCATAACTTTAACTGAGCAGGCCTTGCTGCAGGGTATAAAGAGATAGCCATGGACACGAACTCTAAGGTGTAGACAGATACAGCAAAATAGCATCTCCAAATTTTCCAATGAAAACCAGATGTCAACAAACAGCAGGCCCAAGCAAGACTCAGCTGTTAGTATTCTTCTACACAAAGTGTGAAATACAAATAGTAAGTTTTGCAAATTGTGGTCAGTGATCTCGATTTCCACGTTAATTCACAGTATACAACTTGGGGTGAACTGGGGTAACTAATGAATCATTCTTATAATGTGTATTCAGAGAGGAGAAAGTTCTTGTGGAAACTTGAAGACACACATCCGTGTGGCAGGGCTTTTCTGGTTCTGCTTCGTTGCATTGTGAGGACACTGACTGTCTTGAAATATTTCCTGTTGGAGGTTAACAAGTCTTTGTGATGGTGTCTTCTTTGGTTGAACTCAGGCTACCAGTACACCAGATCTTCTTTCTCTCTTTGCCTACCTCAGGTATCTTCCTTACTGGTGCAGAGAGTAGCTCAGGCAGGCAAGGAAGTAACCAGAATCCACAGGCAGAAAGAAAAAAAGAATTCCATTTTGGGCTCAACCTCTGCCTGGCCCAGGAAGATTGAGTTTGCTATCAGTGTCTGAACAAGCTCCCAGAGGTTAGTGAGCTCTCTTGTTCGAGGCTCTCCTTTGTCACAGAGTAAAGAATTTATTAGTGAGAAATTTCAATTTCAGACCTTAAAATTGTAGCTCTCAGCCTCAAGCTTTATCTACACCAGGTATCGTAATGCATTTCCTATTACTGTTTCAACATGTTTTCCCACCTCATGATCTTTGCCATGTTTATTTGTAAAGAGTTTTTCTTTTGAAACAAAGAAATGGTTGCTTTGTTTGGGCCATTTTACTCCATCCACCAAAAGATCTATAATGGGCTTGTAAACATTAACAGAGTTAGTGGAAAATTCTAGCTGTCAGAGTTAGGAACATGTCCCAGTCAGTCTGCCCAGACACACCTGATTTCAACTGTCCTTCAACCTAAGGATCCACATGGACCACAGAGTGGACCTCCCACTGATAAGAGCTCTCTTAATATCACATCTGCGAGACTCACATAGCAGCACTATCTTTTCTTATATCTCTGTAGCAAGAAGTCCAAATTCCAAAGTTTGATAGGGTTGGTTCCCTTTAATGGTGGAAAGGGGGGCTTAATTATTGCTTTTTAGCAGAACATGTCTGTTAGAGCATCTGAGCTTTTGGGGTTAGACTGGCTCTGAATGTGGCACTGCTATTTAAATAAGAATATTTAGCCAATTTACTTATCTTGATGTTCCTTAATCTCCTTGCTAATAATGTGGGAGGATACCACCCATAAGCTTTTCCTAGAGATTTACTATGCTGTTATGATTTTTTTATTTCTAGAGAATGATACCAAAGTAACTGGTCCATTTCATTTTTTAAAAACCACTGGCAAATGTTGGAACAATAAGGGGAGAAGACATCTGAAGCTTTCTGAAAAATTTATTAATTACACAGCTGAGAAAAACACATGTCTTTAAAGAATGGAAGGAGCTGGCTCTTTGGTGGCCTAGATGAGAAGGAGAAGTCCTAGTGGTTGTCATCACTGCCCACCATCTCATTTGCATCAGAGTCCAGTCACTTGGCTGTTGCAACCCAGGACAATGTTTCTCTAAAGCTCTGTCCATCCTTTAGCAGGAAGGACTGCCTACTTTTATCACCAGAGAAGTGAGAACAGTGTGGTAACATCTGAATCTTGCTATCACCTTGAAAAAGGGAAAAAAATGAGTTTGTTGAAAAACCCTTTTTCTCTCCTGATAATTTTTAGTGAAATTAAAATTCATGTGGCCTTGATTAACCATCTTAAAATGTACAATTCAGTGCCACTTAATATGTTCAAAATATTTTCTATTTAATGCTACAATATTATCACATTTCCAAAGGAAATCCCATACCCATATAGGCATCATTCCACAGTCCCACTCTTCTAAATCCCTAGAAATAATGTCTTTTCTGTCCCACTTGAATGGCAAGTTGTGTCTGAGTTCTTGCACACTCAGGGCTCTTCAAACTGAAGCATTCAAGCTGAATAATAGTCTATTATAAGAATTTCCAACATATTGTTGATGCATTCAATAACAGAGGCAAAGCTTTTTCTCCCTTGTGCCTACTGCAATGTTGCTTGGATCACTCATCTACGTGTCTTCATTTGAATATTTGTTTTCAGTTCTTTGGGGTGGAAGTTGAATTACTATGTCAAGTGTTAAGACTAAAATTTTTTCATTTTGAGGATCCACCAAACCATTTCCATGGCAGCTACCCCATTTTACACTCTCACTAGTAATGTCAGGTGTAATAATTTCCCCACATCCTTGCTAATGCTATTTCCAATTTTTTTTTATTGAGGCCTCCTAGGTATGTGTGAGGTGACATCACGTTATGGTCTTAATTTGCTTTTTCCTAATGATTAATGGTGTTGGATATCTTAGTGTGAGAATGCTGGACAATTTATATATCCTTAAAGAAGTGTCTGTTCAAGTTCTTTGCTTGTTTTTTTTTTGGGGGGGGGTTGTCTTTTGGAAGTAGGGTTAAAAGAGATCTTCATGTATTTTGGAAAGGGGGTCCTCACAAATACATAATATGCAATTATTTGTAACTTTTTATAGATTGTCTTTTTACCTTCTTGATAGTGTTCAAGGATACAAAGCAGTTTTTAAGTTTGATGATATTCACTTTCCTTTTGTTAGTGCTTTTAGTATCATGTCTGAGAAAGTCTTTTGAAAGATTCAAGTTTCTTCAAGTCTGATTTTCATTTAAACTCACTGAAAAGAGAGACGACTTTTTGCACCAAGTCACTGAAAATATAAAGAGGTCTTCCATGGTCTCCACTCATGGAACCTTTGACCAATAAATTGCTAAAATTAGTTTCCAACTGGTAATATATTTTCTTAAGCATGTATCTACCATTATTATGTCTTCATCAGTATGAGAAATGTGCAGTTTAATGTCACCTTATTAGCCAAACTGCTACTGTGGCAAACGGAGGCAGGAAGAACACAAAAATATCCATAATGTAATCAAACGAGGGAAAATGATGAACTGAATGTTGACAGGTTATAATATCCCAGATAAGGGATGTTACAGACTTGCCCCACTCACCACAAATCTGCTGAATCAATATTTTGAACGCAAGTTGGGGTTCTATATATTAAAACTTAAAGGACATCTAAAGGATACATCTTGGAGATCCTGTTTACACAGATACTATTTAAAATGGCTCTAGATGTCCATTTTTGAGAAAAATCGAATCACTTTGAGGATACAAAACCCAGATTCCTCACCTGAAATGGTAGAATTGTTCTCTGTCTTCCCAATCCACTATGATTTAGAATTAATTACAAATTTACAAAGAATTAATACTTCTGTGTCAAGTTCAGGAGTAGGTTTTTAATCGTTGGGACAATCTCTGTATATTCACTATTTAAAGTGTTTGTAATGATTCACAGTTGGCATATTAGAGACTGACAGGTTAGCTTTGTGATTCCAAATTAAAATATGCAATTGACTTGTGGCTTAAAATCAAAGGTGTAAGATTTTTTACTAAGTTTGTGAACAGAATTAAAATGTTTGAGAGACCTATCTTTACTATATATATAAGTTTCATAATTTATTAGGCCTAAAGGATTTATTGAAATTCTCAAGGTAGTTTTGCTCATTAGAGACAAGAACTTGTCTGGTCAAGTACCTAAAAAGCTTAAAAAGCAAATGGAGTGTATTACATTTACAGCTGCAGCTTAAAATGCCAGCATTTATAAAGAAGACTGATTAAGTAAATATGTTTCTGATGATCATAAAATACTCAATTAGTTGCCCCTCAAAGTTATGATTTATTACTATTAAAATGTAAATGTTTAATAATATGAACATTTATAATTTCTGTTTTAAGACTTAGGAAAAGCTATACTGTTTTAATTTTTTAAGTTTAGTAATCAATATATAGCTCTGCTTGTACAATATGTTGAAATTTTCAATTCCAGAATTGTATGATGCCTGAGAATGGTTTCTAGTAAACAGAGTCTCTATGAATTTGACTAATGGATGTTATATCATCTTAAAGATATATTTCTTTTTTGATTACATTTATTTTCAAGAGATCTTAACTTTTTGGCTAATAGACTATAATATGAAACCCTAAGATGGTTCTAAGTCCTATTGGGTGTGAATCATGACTTGTATGCTTTTTTCTTCATACACAGAAAAAAAAGTATTACAGAAAAAGAAATGGTCAGAATCCTGAGACTGGAAATTTATTCAAAAACCTGTTTCTTCAGTCATTTTCTATATGGTCTGTAGTTTTGTGTGGTGCCCATTTGTCGCCATATCCTTCAATTTGCTCAAAAAGGGGCAGTACTGGGATAAGGAAAATAAAATTAGGGCACACAGGGCAACTTAAGATATAGTAGGCATGGGTACCCCCAAATAAGTTAGATAAAGGCATAATATTCTCTCAATAAATGGAAAATTCAGTCTCCATCCAAGGAATCAAAAGAGAAAAATAAAACAGTTTTAGAGTATGGTGTTGTTCCCTAAGTTCTACTAATGAAGAAATGTACTTGCTGCAACCAATCTGTGTCTCTGAAATGCTGGTGATCAGGCTAAACCTTGGGAAAGACAATGTCTTGGCATTCATGGTGCTGAGCTCAGCATCTTCTTAAACTGCTTGCATATGCCTTTGTGGTTTTAAAATGGAAAACCTTATGAATTCTGAAGACCTCAATGAGTGAATGGTGGGTATGTTTCTCCAGTAGAAAATGAAGACATCAGAAGGCTTACGAGCCTGACTTTGGAGTCAGAGAGCATGGGTTCAAAGCTTAGTTCAAATTACCTACTAAAAGAATGACTTGGGGCAAGTCATTTACCCTCTGAAGAAAGTTTAGTTATTTAATAGATATTTAACTGCAGAAAGTAATAACTTTCTCTTAGGGTTCTAAAATATCACAGAGAGCTAAGCACCATAATCAACACACAAGAACCCCTCAGTAATTCGTTACTGTGTTCACTATATTGTTAGAAACAGGACATTTCTGTAGAAGACATAAGCTCACTGTGAACATGGCTGCTTCATTTTTCTGTTTTCAGCCTCTGGCTGAGAAATACACATAACTGTTTTACATTAAGTTCATGTTTTCCATACTGCTTAAAGCAAGTTGTCTTTTTAAAAACCAAGAATGATACACTGTCATCTGTTAAAAATTTGAAGAAAGGATATGAATGCTGAAGGCTTTTATTAAAATGTCTCTAGATATGAAATAACATTCTTCTCGTTGAATGGTCATAAATTGAGAAATCTGAAGAAAGCCAGCTTGCACAGCTGTGAATGTCTAGTTTTTATAAATCAAAAATGTGACTTTTAAAGACTTCATTCATACTTGAAGCAACTCTGAGATTATCACAATTTGTGATAGTTTGGGAAGATTAGACATGAATTTATTGTTCTTCTAATTGGCCTTTCAGTACTTCACCATTATTCAAAATGTTTCTCACACGTTGGTTACATCAACTACTTCAAAGCATTTAGGAAATGATGGTCACACACATTCACCCACGTGAGTTTCCACGAAGGCAGATCCTTGTAAGGAAGTGGCTCTGCTAAGACATGTTTATTACAGAGACATGAAACATTTATGCGCAAATGAAATTTTTCAGAGGAATGTATTCCCTTGAGTTGCAATAAGCAACAACTTTTACTAAATTCACAAAGAATGAGAACATTACATTTTTAAATCAAGGAATATTTTAAATAAAAATAGCAGAATTTTATTTTAAATCAGAGTCAGAGATGGACCTGCCAGCTGTTCTTTCTCTCCACTGGGAGGGGGAAAAAAACTAAATTAGAAAAGAAGCCTTCCAAGGCACAGGAGGATATTCCATTGGTGAAGATGACTGCAGTGGTTGTGGGACCACCGGGTCTGGAGGCTTTTCAAAGACTGTCCTTGTGGTGATCAGGTACCCCTGGCCAAACACCATTGCAAAGCCCCAGTGAACCTAAAAGAGTCCATTTTGACCGATATACTCGGGGGGAGGGGCTCTATGACAGGAAACTGAAATTTATGGTTAGAAAGCATACCTTGGATGGCTTAGCACTGAAGCATCTGCCAAAATTAGCCTGACTCAGAATGTGGACTTTGATCGCAAGTTGTTCAATCCTGAAAATGCTGTCACTGCCTTTAAAAAACTTGAAAACCAGAGACAGTTTCTGAGGAAGAATAATGAGTGTGGTGGCATTTTTCACAAATCTCGTGGTCCAACTTTCCATGAAGCTGACAGTGAAGGAAGGCTTTATGACACCTAGCAATGTGAGGGGTACTCCTTGCACCATCTGCGCAATAAAAAAATCTTAAAATTAAAGACTACTTAGGACTCAAAAACTGGAATATTTAAGAAGATTTATTAAAATCTACCGCCCCCCTCCGCCCCCCAAAAAAACCAGCAAAACAGCTTGGAAACAAATCCTGCTAAGTTCTCCATTTCCCTATTCTTGTCAAAAATATTCACTTTGGGGCCCGGCACAATGGCCTCGCAGCTAAAGTCTTGGCCTTGAACATGTCAGGATTGTATATGGGTGCCGGTTCTAATCCCGGCAGCTCCACTTCCCATCCAGCTCCCTGCTTGTGGCCTGGGAAAGCAGTCGAGGACGGCCCAAAGCATTGGGACCCTGCACCTGCATGGGAGACCTAAAGGAGGTTCCTGGCTCCTGGCTTCGTATCAGGACAGCGTCGGCCATTGCAGTCACTTGGGAAGTGAATCTTCGGATGCAAGCTCTTCCACTCTGTCTCTCCTCCTCTGTGTATATCTAACTTTGCAAAGAAAAAGTAAATTATAAATCTTTAAAAAAATCTTCACTTGATTCTTTCCCTCTATAACTATTCATTATATTGCAAAATTATATGTATATATACACATATATGTATATACATATATATGCTTATTTGCAATCCCTAATAGTAATTGGCATTTTTGAAAGCAAAACCTTGAGATCTGCTAACATGCTAAAGCATGGTGATAAAGAAAAAATTCACCAGAGAAAAAAAGCTGAGAGAAAAATTTTTTAAAACCTCTATGAACACATCTTCTCTTCTTCAGATATCTTTCCTTGTTAGAATCTCCTGCAAAAATCCTTTACTCCATGAATGTGTGCCAAAACCAAGTTTTAAACTGAATATACAAGTACATTGTAAATCTGGGTTTCTCTTGCCCCTGTGGCTGGCAGCCAAAGCTAACCAGATTTTATTAGGAAGAAGATCAAAGAGTTGGGAAAACCTGGGAAACACTGAGGCTGACATTTGTTCACCAGTGCTAAGACTGCTAAACTGCCCAGGATGGAGGCTTCCACAGGCATGAAGCAGAGTAGGCATTCTGACAGGATAAAGGAGGTGACAGGTGACACTGACAGTTTCATGGGAGTAATAAACCATCCTGAGAAGGCTGAGGCCCCAGCATGACCAAGAAATATTGAAGGAGGATTACAGGGACTGACTGAATGAATAACTAAATGAGTACCTCTAAATCTGGTGACATCCAGATTACTCACTAAGGAAAATTCTTAGCATAAGCACCAAGTTCATTGGAATAGTCAAACTCCTAAAGATGAGATAGAAAGCAAACAAGAAAGAAAAGAGGGCATTTCTCCACTCCCATGTAAAGACTACTGGAACAGAATGGAAGAACTGGACTAACCCACTTGAGTAAGCAAA
This sequence comes from Ochotona princeps, assembly GCF_030435755.1. Lineage (NCBI taxonomy): Eukaryota > Metazoa > Chordata > Mammalia > Lagomorpha > Ochotonidae > Ochotona > Ochotona princeps. The sequence goes on from NC_080833.1 coordinate 70,518,448, forward strand.
GATAATTCCACAGTTAGCTGGGAGCACTGTGGCTTTCCTGAGACTGACAAGCAGAAATAGGGAAGAGATCTGTGGAGATCTGCTGTGTCAAAGGACTTGCTTACAGATCTCAGAATACCTCTTTAGTTGATTGGTAGGGTTTGAGGAACTAACTTCAATGTCCAGGGTTAAGCCTGAGATTACTGTTATTCATTATCAGGATTCTAATGTGTTATCAGATAGGACTCCCAGAAGAAAGCCATTGCAATGGGTGTATGGAACAATCCAAGCTCTGCAATGAAATGCTCCCTTATCAGGGGACAGTGCCTTCTGACCTGATTTCTTCCAACTTTTTATCTACGTTAGCATGGTTCTTCATGACCTCCCTGCTGTGGATTTCCCTTTACTTACCACCTGGTCAGCATCCTAGTCAGAAGATTCAAGCCTGGTTAGTTCCAACAGTGCCAAAGCTATAAAAGAAATTCATGGAAACCTGCTAAGCCAGACAGCAGTAGGAATTTAGGCAATACTTATATTTTTCTTTCTGCCATCTTGAGCCAATTCCTTTGTTCCTTACTCAAATAATCAAGTTCATGACATGCACAGGTCCATGTGGAGAGAAGAAACCAGTTTCTTTCCTTTTATCAGCCACTTTTTAAAAATTGAGTCTGTCTTTGCTCTCCTCTCACTTGGTTTGATGTGTAGAAGGAGATAGGCATCCCAAAAATACATTCTCCAGCAAACTGACAGCCTCTCTGGTTATTCTCTTGGACACCTTTATATAAATGGAAGGAATAATAACAAAACTAGTTCTTCCACACCTTAGGTGGGTTCTGCAAAATGATTTAGTGGAAGAGGGGGTTTACTATCCTCCCATGGGGTAATTTACAGGCAAATATAAAACACAGAAACAATCCAATTCTACATCCTGTTCAATGAAACATCCAATAAACACCTTAGCAGAGGGGTGTCAGATGGAACATCACAAATGCTACTACTCATAAGAGCAGCATCAGAATATTTCTCTAGCCAATATCACTGCTATTCCATTGATGTCAGATGTGACAGCAGTGTTATTTTTACCTCCATCCTATCTGTAAACAATGAAAATACAGTTTAGCAAAGTTAAGCACTTGCCCAAGAACAATTTTTAAGCAGTAAAGGGAAACTCTAGTCAAGTTTCCCTTGAATACCACCTTGTGATTGGCTTTTTATTTATCATAATATCACTAACATCTCACATGTTTTCTCTTTAAAGTGAATGTAAGATTGCATTATTATGTAACAATACATAATTAGTACTCATAACTAGTACATAATAATGTAAGGGTACATTTTTAGGTAAATTTACATGTGTTGACTTACTTAAATAGTTTGGGTTGCCCAAAACTATAATTCAGAATTTCAGAATTTCAAGTAGATACTGCTTGCACATTAGTCTAAACCTATAGCTAAATTCTGTACATCTAAGATCTCATTCATTTTAAATTGATGACTCACATTTTAATTCTTTAATTGAGCTGATAAAATTGGGAAACCAATTTATTGTTATGTGAGTCCAGAATTAGTTATTGTGATAGTTCTCATGTAAATATCTACAACATGAAACTGTTTCATGTTGTATATCCTTTAGCAAACAGTAGACCAATTGCTGACCATTTAGGTAATGAAAAAATATATAAATAAAGCTAGACCTAATATATCTGGCTTTCCAGGCAAATGTACCGCAGAAGGGAAAAAAAAAAAAATCTTATCCAGTTTAACCCTAAAGAAATGATAACTCCAGGCCCAGCACCATGGCCCAGTGGCTAAATCCTTGCCTTGCATTCATTGAGATCCCATATGGGCACCACTTCGTGTCCCAGCTGCTCCATTTCCCATCCAGCTCCCTGCTGTGTCCTAGGAAAGCAGTGGATGATGGTCCAAAGCTCTGGGACTCTTCACCCTTGTAAGAGACCCAGAAGCTCCTGGCTTCTGGTTTCATATCAGCTCAGCTTTGGCCATTGCTTCTACTTGTAAGGTGAACCAGCTGATAGAAGATCTTTCTCTCAATCTCTCCTGCTCTTTGTGAATCTGCCTTTCCAAGAAAAATAAATAAATCTTTAAAAAATTGAAACTTCATTTATTCATTGTATCATGTCCCACACAACACATCTTCATAAATATCAGTGTTTTAAAATTCTAACAATATCCCTGAGTAATGACACATCATTATTTCATCCAACATTTTCTAAGCCAGTCATTTTTTTTTTACTTTTCTCCTTTGAGTATGCCAATGAAGCAAAAGCTTCCGCTGTGAGCCAAGACTTCATTTAGTGCCAGGTAACGCCAAGATGAAAACAAAATGCTTGAGTTTAAGTGACCTAGGACAGTAGATATCATGTGGAAAGTAAAATTCAAGGACATTTCAAGAGTACTCAAGGATGGAAAAGAAGTTACTGTACTCAAAAAAGAGGAGAGAATGCAAAATTTACATAAGTGAACAAGATCTAAGTGCTTATATAAATAGTCAGTACCTTGAGCGAAAGAATTACAACATCTGAACTGGATCAATCACACAATGCAAAGAACAAGTAGAGTCCCAGAAAAAATTCACAGGTGTTGCTCATCAGAGTTGTGAGACATGATCTCTTTCCAGGTCAATATGCATATGGATGTTTTGACAGGTCTATATATTAAAAACATTGTGAGACTACAATGAAATATCAATCATACATAATTTCTTTTATTTTATACTTACTATGAAATGGTATTCTAGCTTCTTAGGAACTTTCCTACAGAGAGAAAGATACTTCATGTGTCCAACAAATGTTCAATATTTTTTGTAAGTTGGTATGTTAAGCTTTCAGATTGTATGCTTTTGTAAATTTTATATCACATGGGGCTGTTCGCATGAAGATAGTAAAAGTTGACTTAGACTAACTATAAAAACAGAGGGTGTTTTGGAAGAGCAAATAATTGGAGGGTGAGAAAATCCGATCTGAGGATCAGGCAGGAAATGAAGTTGCATAAGCAAGAACCATGAAGTAAGTTGGTCTTGGAACTGGGGCAACCAGAACATGGACTAGCAATGAGGATACTTGACTTCCACGTGCTTACATACCAGAAGAAAATACCTGATTGATGATGTGTAGTCACATAACTGCTCCTGTTGGCAACGCCCGCGTCACCATGTACCCCGAGCCGAGCGGAGGGACTAGGGTTACAAAAAAGACAGCGCACAGTGAGACAACACAAGACAACACACAGTACACCGAATGCCAATCGATGATAGCTTGATAGATTGATCTTTATTGCAACTCCAGGCTTTCTTTTATACTCTGCCTAGCTCCTCCCAGTGTTTTTCCAGTCCTCAAATGGCCACCCTAAATCCTTCAAGTTCCTCCCAGTAGTGGCCACCCTAAATCCCTTGAGTTCCGCCCAGTGTTTATCCAATCCCTTGGCAGATAACTTGACAAATAGGAAGCAGGAACTTGCAGTTAAGCCAGTGGCTAGATGTATCAGGCCAAAATTGCTCATCCTGTTACCTTCTGAAAAACAAGCTAAGCTGTGGAGTTAATCCTTGGGAGACCGGGGCCTGCATGCTCCTAGCCGCAATAAAGTTACGAAATGAGAAATATGGTCGGAAGAGTTTCTTCATCTACTGTGGCAGAAAAGCAGGTGTCAGCGTTTACTGTACCATCAAGACAACACACAATGTGAGAGAGATATTGTGTCCCTCCAAGAATGGGCTGGAGGGAAGAGGTGTTTCATGACCAAAGCCAAACAAACCACCGCAATTTCTCAGGGGATTTTTTTTTAATTTGAGACATATTATAAGTATACTTGCTTATGAGATACAGTATATGTATATAATATGATCCAATCAAGGTGATTAACAGTAGCATCTCCTTATAACTATGTTATTTTTTTTTGTGAGGAGAACCTTTAAACTTCTCTCTTCTATTCCTTTACAAAATATGCAATAATGTGTTGCAAACTAGTAAGTTTACTATGCTATAGAAAACAATGGCTTAGGGCCTGATGTGGTAGCCTAGCAGTTAAAGTACTAACCTTGATCGTGCCAGGATCCCATATGGGCACTGGTTCTAATCCTGGCAGCCCCACTTCCCCTCCAGCTCCCTTTTTGTGGCCTGGGAAAGCAGTAGAGGATGGCCCAAAGCTTTGGGATCCTACACTTGCGTGGGAGACCCAGAAGAGGATCTGGGCTCCTGACTTCAGATTGGCTCAGCTTCAGCCATTGCGGTCACTTGGGGAGTAAATCACTGAACAGAAGATCTTCCTCTTTGTCTCTCCTACTCTTTGTATATCTGCCTTTCCAATAAAAATAAATAAATCTTAAAAAAAAGAAAAATAGCTTATTCTTCCTGTTTAACTTTATTTTTGTACCTATTTTCCCATCTACTCATCCCCTCCCACCTGCCATTACTTGCCATAAGTGACCACTATTTTACTGTGCACTTCTGTAGCATGACATGTATGAGTGAGAACATGTGACACTTATCTTTCTTTTCCTGGCTTAATTCTCATAACAACATCATGTCTTTTGGTTCCAGCCATCTTGCCACTATATATATAAAACAGATACATAAATATATATTTATGTTAATAAATATAATATATATATGTGTGTTTGTTTTAATGTGACCCAAAAGACTCTAGCCTGGTTCCATTTGAGTCAACGATAAGCTTAAGTTTTTAGAGCTATCAGGGTAAGGGCCAGACTCAGCACCCAAGTGAATTCATACACACACACGCCACTTTATGAGTTTCTGGGTGAAGAGTCTTCCTAAGTCACAGAGTAAACTCCATCTTGACCTCTCCACCCATTACTGGTTATTCTATTACACATCACGTCCAAAACAGATTGGTTGACCAGGCAGTTTCCAGCTTGGTTTCATATCAGAATTGCCTCAGAAGGTTAAAAGCAATACAGCTCTTGGGTTCCCAGTGATGGAAGGAATTTTGGAGAGATTTTAATGATCTATGTATTTTCCCAGCCTATCCAAGTAACTTTGACACAGTCTATTCCACCTTAAAAGTGTCCTAAAATTATGAAGCTCTTACTTCCATTGACCCAAAAAGAATCTAACTGTAGATTTACACTCACTAGTACCTATTTTAGTTCTTCATACAAAAATGAGAAATGACAATTTATTCTTTTACACAGAAGGTTTCTGCTGTTTGAAGGCAACTGTTAAGTCCATTAAGTCCTTCTCCACATTAAAATTATCTCCAGGTTAGCCATTTCCAGCTTTTCTGAAAACTCTTCCCTTTATGCCAACATTTCAAGTCTATACTTTGTAGCTTGTTGTTCTCTAATACACTTCAGACTGATTTCTGTTAGGCTTAGATATGTCAGCTGCTCTTTGATCAGCTCAAATACCATAACTTCATTTTTGCAAATTAAGATTATATTAGCTTGTGGTTGGCCACTTCTAATAAGTCCATTGACAGAGATCCACCAATTTAAAGAAAAGGTGCCGATAAGCTAGCCCTTTATCCTAGTTCTCAATCACCATGGCTTGTTTACTTTTGATTTGGACCAATATACATGGTCTTAGAGTTAACCTGATAAAACTCATCCTAGAGTCTGCTGATTCCTATAGTTCGTTAATATGTTTACACTAACTCTGGCCTCTAACTCAAAGTGACTACAGAATTTCTGTAGAGAAGAATCTTTTTCTATGGATAGGAATCTGCATGAGAGTGGAATTTAAAATCATTTTCCAAACACATTACACAAGACTAAAATAATTTACTACAGAAATAGTGATATTTGGAAATAAATCTTCCATATCCTCTCTTGATGTCTTCCTGCATCAAATACTTGATGTTCTTCCCAGTCTCATCTGAAAAATTAAAAATCACACCTTTTTAATTTTTCAAACAAACTATTAACAGGATGTTAAACAGAATATGTTTGAAGACAGAAATACTATAAACTTACCACTAGATCAATATTGATTAATTCATCAGAAATATTTGGATGCAGTTATTCAACTTGTTATGACACTGCTAATTTTACTTCCTGACAGCCTTTTGTGTCTCCTAAATTCTAGCTTATTAAGATACAGCTGGCAAAAGTCAAAATAAAATAATGCATTTCCAAGATCTTCCAGTAAAAATAGATCTGGCAAAGAATAGTACATTAACATGTCTTGTTTTTAATAAATCCAACCATCCATTCAATGACTGCCCTATAATTTTCATTGGAACTGACAAGAATTTATAGAAATTATCTTTGGGTTGGATATGTAAAACTCTAAGACAGCAACAGCCCAGAACTGCCAAGTGCTCTGAAAACCCTTGTGCTTAGCTCAGCACCCAGTAGGCATTCAATAAATGGTGGCTGATGAATCTGTGGTTCAGGAAATCTTGCTTGCATCCAGTAGCATTTCTCTGTTTCTAATCTTCTAGCCCTTCCTTGACAAAGGTATTAAAAAACCCTCAACCACACATATGACAAAATTATATGTAGATATGGACAACATTAACCATGAATATATTTGAGCAATAATAACCAAACCTTATCCCTCCCAATCAGCAAATTTTGTCTGTAGCTCTCCCATTCTGGGATCCTGTATTTATTTTTCTTCTCTAAATGAATGGAGAAGTTTTGGCTTCTACCCTTCATTCTAATACTACCCTATATTTTAGAATATTAATATATTCTTAAATATGCCTATCTCTGTATCCAATTGCCAATTGGAACTAAGTGTAACATAATCTGTAAACTGGGGGTTCATATATAATTCTTCCTATTTTCAGCCAGATATCATATTCTGCTTCTGATATTTTGATCACTAACTTTATTTAGAAGACTGGTATACCAGTTACATACCAGTTACTCTTTTGTCATTTGCCATGCCCTGCTTTTTTCTTTTTACAGATTTATTTATTTTTATTGCAAAGTCAGATATACAGAGAGGAAGAGAGACAGAGATGCAGGGTCCCAAGGCTTTGGGCCGTCTTCAACTGATTTCCCAGACCACAAGCAGGGAGCTGGATGGGAAGTGGGCTGCCGTGGTTAGAACCGGCACCAATATTGGATCCTGGTTCGTTCAAGGTGAGGAATTTAGCTACTAGGCTACCACACTGGACCCATGCCCTGCTTTTGCCACCTCACATTGTCCCTTGGCATCCCCTAAGTCAGTGAAGACTTTAAATTTTCTGTGTTTCTAAGATTTAAGAACGTTGGGTGTCCACTAAGATTCAACATGGTAGCTCTTCTTTTCGTGTCTTTTGCATTCTGCTTCCTTGTCTTAGATTTGTCCTCTGTCTGTGGATTCCCAGCATGCCTCGTGACCATACAATGGTGTCTACAATGTAAGCACCTGTGCTTGAAGACTCAGCATCATATAGCAGCTTTAGGTGTAGTTGCAATCTGTTTTCATTCTCTTTATTTTCCCTCTATACTTGCATGTGTCTTTGGTGTAGTTTGAAGGTTATTTTACTTGACAAATAACAGAAACAGAAACAACTGGAAAAATATGGAGTCTCACACACACACACACCCACACACCCTTTTTTTCTAACCAATTTTACACCATGGGTATCTCATTATTATTTCTCATTATTCTCATGATCTCATTACTTTGTGTTTTAACTTTGTTGAGCTTGTTATTATAATTCTAATCTATTATTTTAGTCATTTTTATTAAATGCCCTGTTTTAACTTTGTCTCTCTTACTTTCTGCCATCCTGTGTACACAAGTACATACCATGTGATATCAGAATTTTAAAAATGAAATAGATCTATAATAATAAGATAAACAAAATGAAGACATATCCTTTTCATTAATTTATTCCATGAAACATTTGTAGATGTCTACTATTAAACCAATCCTATTTCAAATATTAATGGTACAATATACCACGGAGTAAAACAGAAGTCTGTTTTCTGGAGCCTTTATCCTAGTCTGAGAATAAAAAATAAATCCGTAAGCAAGTGTAAATGCAATGTTAGGGAGTAAGAAGGTGTCATAACAAGAAATCAGGTACTGGAAGATGAATTTCAGTGAGGATGATGAACAGTTCCTAAAGGTCGCATTTGAGAAGAGAAAGCATGATGGTGTGGGTTGAAAGAATATCTGGGGGAAGAACCCAATAGACATAAATCTGGGCAAAACCCTGAAGTAGGAATATATTAACATACTCATTAGAGTACATGAAATCTGGACACCCATCACAAGTGCCATACAAGCCTGCAAAATCATCTGCCTAGGTGACCACAGGCAGGCCTTGAAATTTGATAAATGCACGGAAAGCAATTTTGAATTTGAAAATTTTGCATGACCCACTAAGTGTGTTGTAAATATCCAAATGATCTTAGGGATAATAAAGGTGTCCTACCACTAAAGCAGACTAAGCAAGTGAGAATGATGGATGGAATAGGATAAATTTCTATTAAAGCAGGAAAATAAATTGCAGGTCGGTGGAACAGAAGAAATTTGTACAATAGCAAATAGCAATATGTAAGTCAGTCATAAAAATCACTACATTAAGTATCATTGGTCTAAATCAATAAAATGGCAGATTCTCAATCTAGTTATGAAAGCCAAATACGCTGTTTTCAAGAAACAGATTTTAAATATAAAGATTCAGAAAAGTCTAAAGTAATATGATGGTAAAAGATATGTGTAATTACTAGCAACAATAAAATTGATGGGTAAATTCTGTGGAACAGTGGGCAAGGTCACTGTCTTCAGTGCTAGCATCCCATATGAGCACTGGCTCCATCCCCAGCTGCATCACCTCCAATCCAGCTTCCCACTAATGTGTCTTAGAAAGCAGCAGATGATGGCCCAAAGGCATGAGTCCATGCACCCCCATGGAAGATCCAGAAGTTCCAGGCTCCTGGCTTTCGCATGACACAGACCTCTCTGTTGTGGTCATTTTTTTTATTAGTTACGTTGCATTATGTGACACAGTTTCATAAGCTCTGGGATTCCCCCAACCCCTACCCGTGCCTTCCCCCAGTGGTGAATTCCTCCACCTTGTTGTAGTATTACAGATCAAATTAAGTCCAGATTCTTTCTTTCTTGTGGTCATTTGAGCAGCAAACCAGTGGATAGGTCTCTCTCTGTTCAACTCGTCCTTTCAAATAAATACATAAATCTATTATTAAAAAAGAGAAGTTTGGCTATATTAATGTTTGACAGAAGATAATTTGAGACAATAAGCTTTACCATGTACAAAGACGTATATTTTTGTAATATTAGAAGAGTATTTTCACCAGAAATACATCTTTTTATTGTGAAAAACATACACAACTTAAGAATTAGCATTTAGATATCTTGAAGTGTCCAGTGCAGTGGCAGTAAGTACATTCACACTGCTGGGCAACCATCACCACTACCCATCTCCAGAACACTTTTATATGCACAACTAAAGCTTGTTGCCCATCAGGCAATAACTCCCCATTCTCATTGAAAGTCATCCCCTAGCAACCACCGTCCTGCTTTCTGTTCCTAGGAAACTGAATAATCTCTGTATCTCACACAAGTTTGATCACACAGTATCTATCCTATTTGCATCCAGCTTACTATATTTGGTATAATTTCCCCAAGGCTGATTTATGTTGCAGTATGCGTCAGAAGCTCATTCCTTCTTAGGGCTGAAAAGCACTCGTGTGTGTGTGTGTGTGTGTGTGTGTGTGTGTGTGTGTGTGAAAGAGAGAGAGAGAGAACTTGTATATACTCACTTGTCAGTGAACATTTGAGTCATTTCTACTCTGGCTATTCTGAAATCGGTTTCTATGTGCACTGCTATGCAAATTTCTGCTCAAGTAGCTGCGTTCAATTTATTTAAGAATTTCTGGGTTATCTTGGAATTTTATCTCTCATGCTTTATGGAATACTGATTTCATGGCTACTGCGTCATTTAATATTCTCACTAGCAGTGCACAAGGATTCCAGTTTCTCCACGTCCTTGTCAACATTTGTTATTTTCTGTTTTCTGATAAGAGTTACTCAAACGGTTATGCTGTACTGTTTCATTGTGTGCTATTAGCTATCTGCATCTCTTACTTAGAAAAAACTTTTTTTCATTTCTGCCAATTTCTTAACAGTTTTTGTTATTATTTTTATTAAGTTTGTAAATCTGGATGTTAATCTGTCATTGGAAATATGATTTGTAAATTTTTATCATTTTATTGACTGCTTTTTCACTTTGTTGGTCATATCCTTTTTCATATGCACATGCAACAATCTTAATAAACTTCAATATACATGAAGAAAAATCCCACAGTACTGAAAGGACCAATCCAAAAAGATAATTGATTCTTTAAATATCTGTCAATAACTGACAAAACTAAACAACATTTGAATGAATACTAGATATTTTGATAATCAATTTGATATAAATGCAGCTAAAGAATATATTGCTACAACTGAAAAGTAAAATTGTGTAAAACACACATTATCTGAGTTTCATAAAAGCAAATTAGAACTAAGTAACAGAAAAACATTTTTAAATGCCAAAATATTTTAAAGCTTAAGCTATGCACTTTGGAATGATTCATTTATCAAGAAATTAACCACAGAGAAACTGAGACAGACTTTAGTTGAATATTTAATTGAATGGCAATGAAAATACAACATTCCAAAATACCGTGATGCAGTTAAAGCATCACTTAAAGATTTATAACCTAAATACTTATCTTTAAAAATAAAAAAGTAAAAATAACAATCTATTTACTATCCAAATAGAAAGATTTGTAAATAGAAAAAAAAAACAGTAGAGGGAATTAACAATGATGGTTGCTTTGAAAATAATTTTTAGAAAGATGATAAACTTAGAAAATTGATAATGAAATAGGAACAGGAAATATAAATCAGTATCAGGGAATATCAGTTCAGATTGTACAGACATTAAAACCATGGTGAGTCATCCCTCCTCTACTCTCAATATATAACCCACCAACTCATTCTAACAACCCAAACTAAACAGATCAGACAAACTACACAATCACAATTATCATTAAAAAAAAAAACCCTCAAGGGAACAAAAGATCAGAAAGTAAAGAAACGTATTATGGAAGGAAGAAAGTGTCTGCCTTCTTTCTCAAGTTCCTTTCTCAAGCAGAAACAAGAGCATGAAGAATCCACCATAGGTGAAATGACCACCCAAAATTAGGAAAGCCGTTCTACTCTGTAGCTATCAGCCAAAAAAAATAAATAAATAAAAGGAAAATAAAACATGATTTTATGTTATAAGCACCAAAAATACTTGATACTTAGAAATGAATTTAGCAAATTAAATTAAGAGCAAGACCTGTATATTCAACATTTAAATTAGTTCTGAAGATTATTGAAAGCTTAAATAAACATAGAGCAATTAATCACTGTCATAGATTAGAAGACTTGATATTGATTTTGTCCAAATTGGTGTATAGGCTTACGCAATCCCAATTAAAGTCCCAGAGAATTTTGTAAAAATAGACATATTTACTCTAAAATCTATACAATAATAAAAGGAAAAACAAATATAAGAATAAAGACAAAACAAGCTGAATTCTACTTGAATTTAAGATTTTGGCATAATGCCACAATAATTAAGTGGTAGGTATGCAGCATTGTTATAAATATTTTTTAAAAAACTTATAAAACGGGGCTTGGCACAATAGTGTAGTGGTTAAAGTCCTCGCCTTGCATGTACCAGGATCCCATATGGTTGCCGGTTCTAATCCCACCAGCCCTGCTTCCCATCCAGCTCCCTGCTTGTGGCCTGGGAAAGTAGCCGAGGATGGCCCAAAGCCTTGGGACCCTGCACCAGCTTGGGAGACCTGGAAGAGCTCCTCGCTCCTGGCTTCAGATTGGCTCAGCTCCAGCCGTTGAGGTCACTTGTAGAGTGAACAATTTGAAGGAAGATCTTCCTCTCTGACTCTCCTCCTCTCTGTTTATCTGCCTTTCCAATAAAAATAAATAAATATATTTTTAAAAAACCTATGAAACAAAAGATATTAGGTGATTTTTTTAAAATCAGTAACCTGGGGGGGGTGGGAAGAATTAAAGGAGGAAGCAAGGAAAGGGTGGGTAGGTGGGAAATGTGGGCAGGAGAAAGAGTATGAGAGATTTCCTGCGCTCCTAAGATGATACTATAAAACTCAGACCAGGCAAGGTTACAGTAGCCCGCCCCCCGCCCCTCGACATACCAGTGGCTCAGGTCTGGGGGTGGGCCAAGCTGGGCCAGTTCATAACATCCACTGGCAAATGTGAAAGCCGTAACAGAGTGCAAGATAGGCCAGTTCAGACCACGGCACCAGTCAATAAACATTCGGGCCAGGACTGGGGATTGGCAGGGCTGGGTTGAACAGCAGTCCCCACCAGTGTGAGTTGGAACTGTAAGCAGACAGGATTGCTGAGGTAAGGTGGGCCATGCCAGACTGGGCCAACATGCAAGATGTGGGAAGAGGCTGTGAGACCAATAGGAGAGCTATGAAGACTCCAGTGCTGGGCCACTGCTGCTGGTGGTGAGCATGAGAGCTGGGACTAGGGGCAGACCAGGCATGGCAGTGTTACAACACCTATTGGCCTGCATGTTAACTTGGTTGATGGAGAGCTAGGCTGGGCTAAATGACTGTATCCACTGGTACAGACATGAGCCAGAATAAGAGCAGGCAGGTTGGGCTTTGCTGCAGCATCATCTGGCAAGTGCTGGGACAGAGGGCAGGTCCTGTCAAGCTAGACTGCAGAACCACCTGGAGAGTGCAAGATCCAGATCTGGGAGTGGATCCACTAGGGAAACTACTGGCACTCATCTGGGGCTGCAACTCCGACTGGCAAGCATGATAACCAGGACTGGGGATGAGCCTGGATGGACAGGCAGTGACTTCCATGGACTTGAGTGTGGACTGAAGGGTAGAGTAGATTGAGTTGAGTTAGGCTTCAATGCCCAATGATGTATATAAGATCAGAGTGGGATAAGGGACAAACCAGACTATTCCACTGCACATGCTGGCAGTCACAAAAACCAGGCCTTGGAGTCAACCCAGTGCCGATTTTTGGGGTCACTCTGACTGGGTTGCAGATCCCCCTGGTTTATGTGACCACCGACTGTGTGGATAGCTGGGTTTGACTGGGCCACAGCACTGATTGTGTTGCATAAGAAATGGGGCTGGAGGAGCCTGGTGTGGTGTTCTAGTGGCTTAAGTTCTCGCCTTGCACATGCCAGGCACCAGTTCATGTCCCGGCCACCCCACTTCCCATCCAGCTCCCTGCTTGTGTCCTGACAAAGCAGTCAAGCACAGTCCAAAGCCTTGGGACCCTGCACCCACGTGAGAGATCCGAAAGAAGTTCCTGGCTCCTGGCTTGGGATCAGCTCTGCTCCGGTGTTTGTGGCACCTTTGGGAGTGAATTAGCCAACAGATGACCTTCCTCTGTCTCTCCTCTCCATATTAAAAAAAAAAAAAGAATAAGAAGAAAACGCAAGAAAAAAGAAGAAACAAACAAAAACAAAAACATGGGACTGGAGATAGATCTGACCTAGCAATTGCAGTTACCGGTGTGGATGTAAACTGATGTGGGTGGCAGAATGAACTGGACTCTGTACAAGTGGACACATCCAGAAGCGATAGATCTGAGATCACCTTGGACAAGATTTTTTCAAGGGTCTCCCTAACTAAACCGCTGAACTCGTAACTCCAACCATGTGTAGCGTGGCATGACCTGTGGTCTGACAATGGAATGCATCTACCAAAACTGGACCTCCTGGCCCCGGCACGGTACCCTAGCAGCTGAAGTCCTCACCTTGCTTGCTTGCTTGCTTGGGATCCCATATGGGTGCCAGTTCTAATCCCAGCATCTCTGCTTCCATCCAGCTCCCTGCTTGTGGCCTCGGAAAGCAGTCGTGGATGGTGCAAGGGCTTGGGATCCTGCACCCATGTGGGAGACATGGAATAAGTTTCTGACTCCTGGCTTCAGAATGGCTCAGCTCCAGCTGTTGTGGCCACTTGAGGAGTGAGTCAGTGGATGGAAGATCTTCTTCTCTGTATATCTGACTTTTCTATAAAAATAAATAAACACTAAAAAAAAAATCCGGACCTCTTCAGTGGCTTTAACAGACAGTAGAGAGCATACTCAGAAGCACATAGAGGATAGATAAATCAGAGCATTGACGCCTTCAGAGGATACCTGGTACCACAGCAGAGCAAGGAGGGCAGAACAAATTGATCAACTACCCCTATGAAACATGACAGTAAATACCTGGGCAAACACACTCAGAGGTGGACTGTGTCAGCCAACAGACCTTGGAAGGATATCTTCATCCTTGCCTCTGCAAGATCAACAGCATTTCAGAACTATCGAAACCACTTGAGCAGAACCCTTGAGGCATACTCCACATCAGCTTCTTTCGGATGACATCTGGTGCCTGTTCCCTATCCCTGAATGCTGAGGCGATTGGAAAACCGGGTGTGGTCTTTCCCCTTGTCTCTCCCTTTCTCCAAAGACACAGGAAGAAGGAAAAGAAAATGTGGAAACAAAGGTCTCACCCATTTTTCCCTGATCCTGGACCCTTCCCACCTTAATCAACTATGTAAACACACTCAAAAATAAAATTTTAAAAATGATACTGTGAAAAACGTGAAATCTGTTCACTTCATGTGAATAAAATAAGAAAATAAAAATAGAAAATACATCCAAGTGCCAAGGCAATTCAGTGCGGAAGGGGAAAAAGTTTGACATGTGGTTCTGAAGCAATGGGATACACTTATGCAGAAGTAAATCAACTTTGACTCCAATCTCATTCAATGCAAAAACCTTCAGGTAATACAAATTACAAACGTAAATGTGAACATTCAACCAATAAAACCTAGGAAAGAAAATGTAAGGAATACCATCATCCCCTTTAAATATGAAAAAAGTTTCATAAATAAGCACCAAAAATGCATTGTCAAAGATTTGGCGGGTAGCGTAGAGGATAAAGTCCTCGCCTTGCATGTGCTGGGGACCCATATGGGTCCCGGCTCATGTCCAAGCTGCTCCACTTCCCATCCAGCTCCCTGCTTGTGGACTGGAGAAGCAGTAAACGACAGCCCGAAGCCTCAGGGAGAGACCTGGAAAAAACCCCTGACTCCTGGCTTCAGATTGGCTCAGCTCTGGCTGTTGCAGCCACTTGGGGAGTGAACCAGCTAATGAAAGCTCTTTCTTTCTGTCTCTCCTCTCTGTAAATCTACCTTTCCAATAAATAAATAAATAAATAAATAAATAAATAAATAAATAAATAAATAAATCTTAGCAAAAAAGCATTGTCAATGCATGCATAGGCAAAGTAGACAACACCAATCTTAAGGCAGTTGTTTAGCCTCATGATTAAAACTCTGCTTGGCGCACCCATATCCCATACCTTAGTGTTTAGCACTCAGGGAGGCAAAAGGTGAGGACCTGCAATCCACACAGGGGAACTGAGTTCACTCAGGGAGGATGAAGGCTAGGACATGTGATTCACATAGGGGAACTGAGTCATGTTCCTAGTTCCCAGCTTTGCCTGGACCAGAAAATAAAACATTCTCTGCAGGAATATAAAATGGTATAATGCTTTCAAAAACTTGAAGCTCAGATAAGGTAAAACACACATCTACTTTCTTTGTGAATGTTTCCTCTTCTAGAAGTATACCTGGAGAAATAAAAACAAACAACAAAATTAATGTGTACAAGTAGGTTCATGGCTGCCTTATTTATAACAGCCGAAGAAGTCAAACGCCCAAATGTCTGTCAACAAAATAGGCTAAATACAAACAAAATAATTGTGACATATTTACGTAATAGGTTAGTATTTATAAGTAATAGAAAAATATTTATACAAATAACAGCTAGATGAGTCTCAATGCCTTTTATTGAGAAAAACTCCACACATTTAATTATTCTGATTAAATATGGTCACAGAGAGAGGTGGAGAGAATCTAGATATTAAATATCAGAATAACAATTGCCTGTTTGCTGGGAAATTGTCCCAGAGAGACACAAGGACATGTGAAGGGAGGGAGTGGCTCCCAACGTGAGTAACCTGTGTTACGTGAGTGTTCACACTTGTCCACATTCATTCAATTACACATTGGCAAGTCATACAATTCTGTTAAAATATATATGATGGTGGCTGTGATTTACGAAAGAATGAACTGTTCTAAAGTTTCCACAGGGATTCATGCTTAATGTTTAACATCTGTCAAAATGTACATGTGTATATCTCTATAATTATGCACAGCACACACACACAGTGCATTAGAGAGAGAGAGGTAGAGAGAATGGGAGAACACAAAGTCAGGTGCTTTGATTTAAATGCATCCCCTAAACAATTCATTATGGTGCTGTAAAGAGAAAGATCTTTGGCAAAGTGAACGGAGGGGATCAGGGTAGACCTCTCCTTTTTGCTTGCCTTTCCTCCTGGAAGACACAGTGACAAGCAAAGAGCAGACTCACCAGACTCTACACCTGCAGCTGCCTTGATCTTCAACTTCTCAGACTCCTGAACAGTGGGAAATAAACCTACTCCTTATGGACTACCTGGTGTGTATTACCCTTTTTCATCAGCATGAATAGATGAAGACATGGAGATAACAAGTCAGTATTACTCTTCAGGAAAGTTCTGCTGTAAGATTTGGCGGGGAGGGGAAAACATGAAGAGAATGTAGTGCAAGTAAAGGTTTTTATCAAATCATGAGATATTTCAAAATTTTTGTGCCATGGGAATTATTCAGAAAAGAAGGAAATTCTGAAGATACAGGAGGAAATATGACTCGGAAGTCTTTGAGAGGTCGAGAAGAGGATGACACCGTGAATTACATGAGGACCCTTCCAAGAGGTCCTTAAACACTCAGCTTGCATTTTTTTTAACATGTCGAGTTCAAAGCGCACTCGAATCATTTACTGTCGTGCTGGGATATATGCAGTTAAAAAAAATCTCATTATTAACTGCTCCTCTTTTTCTTTCTGATTATACAGATTATATTTCATGGGTGATTTCACAACTTATACCTCTTCAAATATGCAAAGATAACAAACTTCCTAACTAAGGAAGGGTGCTGAATTTCGGTTGAGAGATTGTCACAAAAGATTTTTAGGAATTGATACTTTAATAGCTATTCTCAAAAGATGAACACAGCCAAAAGTAGAAATATAAAATGCTCCGTGGTCTGATCCACGTTCAAGAGCTGAATTAAGGTTACAGTAGAATAACTGCTAATCACCCTTTCCTCATTTTGAACTGATTGAAAGCTCCAATTCTTACATAAACGCTACAAATACCCTAAACTGCCTGTGATTTTCCTAAGCCTCCCTGGTTTAGAATTAATATCAGTAAAGCCCCATTCTCTTGGCATGCAGGGCTATCTCACAAAGAAGCTTTGTGTTTAACATTGACAAATACCCACAGCTTGAGATTAACAGTCAGGAATTAGGAGGGCAGGAACCTTCGATAAAAGCCGCATGTGAAGGCCAAAGTGGATTTTTAATATTGGGGACAACGAGCATTAACTAATTTTTGCAACTGGGGTGCACTGTCCTTTGGTCTCTATTTTTTTCTCCTAATTGTTCCTGCAGGTAGTAGGTTAACATGTAAGGCACTTAGAGAAGGGAGCAATTGAATATGGCATAGATACTGAAAGAAAGGCCTCAATAAAAGAGCAGCATGTGCTCTAATCTGGCCTTTTACAACATCCACTATCAAAGAGCTTTGGGGGTTTAAGGGGATTAGATACCATAACCCATCTGTCAGGTCATTATGGAAGGAAATGCTCCTGCTGTTTTCAAGGGAAGATGTCCTACTATATATTATTATCATTAAGCATTTACAGAGCTCTACAGCCTTGCAAAGCACTTTCAAAGCTTTTGTATTTGTTGCTCCTCGCAAAACAGTGTCAACTCTGAAAATTATCCACAAATGAAGAAACTGAGGTCTGGAAAGACAGTACCAAACGAGAGAGTAGTAGGGACTCAGAAGGGATATTTGGAGCCTTAAGAAAAGGGAGAACTTCAGATCCCCAACATAAAAATATACCAAGAGTATACATGTGCGCACACTAAGGCCATGTTCAATTCTCTTACGTTTTCCTGTAGTCTTACATATTTTTCCATAACAAATACTTATGTGCTATTTTTCCATAGACTAAGCATGGATATCAACAATAGTGGCTGACACTTTTTTGCATAGGAGGGGAAGCAAGATGCATTCAAGCATGTGCATGTGTGAAGATGGACTGATACATCACTGTTATCATTGACAAAATGGGGAGGGGGCATCCAAAATCTAAAACATAATGAAGTGAAAATGAAATACTTCAAACCTATTCATCCATACAGCTTGTAATTTTCTAGAAATAATTTAGCATTTCAGTAAAGTCTAAGCAAGCAACTTAGTTTAAAAGATTTTTTTAAAATAATCATGCTCATTGGAAAACAGCAAACTACCTAAAATAGGCTCCCAGGAGAGGATTTCTAACCCTTCACAAAGACGTAGGTGAATTTACCTGATAGCATTTCTATTTCTGAGTTTTCCCTCCTAGTTAGAAACAACTATGAGAGTTATTTATGTGTTATTATTAAAGGAAAACAATTTTCCTTTAAAAGAAAATTTATCGGGCCCGGCGCAGTAGCCTTGCAGATAGTCCTTGCCTTGAACGCACTAGGATCCCATATGGGCACCAGTTCTAATCCAGGATGCTCCACTTCCTTTCCAGTTCCCTGCTTGCAGCCTGGAAAAGCAGTCGAGGACAGCCCAAAACCTTGGGACCCTGCACCCGCATGGGAGATCCGGAGGAGGCTCCAGGATGCTGGCTCAGCTTCGGCCATTGCAGCCACTTGAGGAGTGAGTCAATGGATGGAGGATCTTCTTCTCTGTCTCTCCCCCTCTCTGTATATCTGACTTTGCAGTAAAAATAAATAAACCTTTAAAAAAAGAGAGAGAGAATTTATCTCCACTAAAATAAGAAACATGCATTATTGAAATATTTGAACCTTAAAGGCAAACAATAACGTGCCTCAGTTGTACAAAATTGTGCAAATACACTAAGCAAACTGGAATGACTTCATTAAAACCATATAAACTTTGTACACTTGTATTTCAACCACTGAGGAAAAATTATTTTTCACACCGTTGTTCAGTTATAAGTTGATAAAAATTATTAATAAGATTTCCTTTCCCATTTGCTATTGAACATCTACCAAATGAAAACCACGATCTGTTTGCTAAGGAGTTTACAACATAATAGAAAAGCTGTGTGGCCGTGTACCTGCATTGAAAATTAAGGGGTAAGTGTTCTGTAAGTGAACTAACCATAGGTGAGTTACTCTGGAAGCAGGTACTTGGCTCAGGAGGATTATTACTTCATTCCCTGGAGGGCAAGAGGGCAATGTCAAACAAAGAAGGATGAAAATGTGCAAACCCTCACAGAATAGATCTCAATTCAGGTAGTCCTTTAAGGGTATGTGAGTATTAGGTTAACAGAGAAGTGGGACATAAGATATTGCAGAAGCTATTGAAGGCGTAGAGGCAACAGAGTTCTTTGGAGGAAAGATTTACAAGTAGTTGCTAATGGTAGATAATGGGTATTAAATGGTAAGCTGAAGCATAACCAGGTACAAAATGAATTAGGGGAGAAAGCAAAGCCAAATGAATTACTGATATGATGCACAAATCTGTTTACTCACTAGACTTTTTCTAAATTCCAGGAGCTTCTGGTTCAGGTGGCCTAGGGTGCAGTTTTTGAGTTTCTTTAACTTATAGCTATCTATAGGTGACTTGGATATTCAGCCAGATTGAAAGCCAAAGGCCACTCTTAATTGTTTCTCATTCAGTTTGTCCCTGCATTTAATATCCAATCACTCTGCTTTCTTGAGATCTTGAATGCCTCTCACTTCAATGACCACAATACCCTCCTACGTTGGCTTTCCCTACACTGCTAGACACATGTCTCCAGAATATATGGTGTACCTCGCTGCCCTACTTCAAAACCACTGACGGTTCCAATGGCTAAAGAGGGACATGGTACTCCACGTTAGTCAAAACCTGCCCCAAACTGGTGTTTTCTGTTTTGTCACTCCCAAACAGCATCACAAATCCCTCCACCCATTTCCCTAAGCCCTTCCACCCTGTTACAACTGGGCTCCCCTTCTCTTCCAGCGGAAGTGTTCAAGGCAAGTAGTTCTTATTTCTGAAATCTTTTCTAAAGAAATTATCTAAAATGTTAAAAAAAATTTCTCTCTAACCTCATGCTTTGTCATTTCCTACCTCATTCTAGCTCCAGCTATAAGAAACTGCTCGGCAGTTCTCATTTTCTTTAGGCAATGTTTACGACTCCCTGCTGTATGATCTTGTCCCTTTGTTTCGTTTCGTTTTTTCTTATTTCAAAAGTGTTCTATGTTAATTTTTTAAGGCATACTGATTCATTTTTATATGTTTGAAAGGCAGAGAGACACAGATAACGTTAAAGAGAGAGATTCTTGCACTTGCTCTTTTACTCCTCAAATACCCGCAACAGCCAGGGTAGGACCAGGCCAAAGCCAGAAACCAGAACTCAATCCAGACAGGTCTGCCTTGTGGAAGACAGGGACTCAGGACTTGAGCCATCATCTGTGACCTCCCAAGTGTATCAGCAGGAGGTTAAATGGGAATCACAGGTGAAACTCAGACTCAGGCATCCCAAGCAATGACTTCAAGCATAGCAGCACATCTGCAGATCCCGTTTTCCATTTCTCTGTGCCTGCTCCTCAACAGACCACTTCAAACGTCCCTCTCCTATGCACTCATCTCCATTCTGCTAAGTACTACTGCCTTCACCAGAATCCGCTTTAAACATGTCTCCATGGTTGTGTTTATTACACTGAATTACAAGGGCTTGTAAGACCATTTTTTTCTGAACTACAAGAATCAGAACAAGAATTTCATGTCAATGTGTGTATATGTGCTGTCAATAGCATTGAGCCCTCCAACACCTATGAATAAGTTAAAGATTCAAATGAGAAGCAATGAAAGCTTTAACCAGAAGTACTTTCATAGATTATCTCACAGATAGAATTTATAGACTTTCCTGTTAAAGGAGAATTGGAAAACCAGGAGACAAGGTCAAGCCTAGGCCAAGGATGATCTTGAGGAAAGAAGCCACAAACACAGACTAGGAAACAGATTCAAACGAGAACATTGACAAATTCAGTTTGGAATTTTAGAAGAACAGGATAAAGAGTTCTAGATACTGGCTCATTAGACAAACAGGCCAGCTCATTCACCCCTTGCTCTTTGTAGACTGGGGAACCTGGATATGTCCAGTTTGGCCTCTTTTTCTACCGTTAGCCTTCATGCTATTGAAATGCAGTGTGGGTTGCCATTAGTCACTGTATGACTACATAACAATCAATAGATGTGTAACTGGCTTATTGAAAGGTTGAACATAATGAGTACAAACAGGGAGCAGCTGTGTTTCCCTCTTTTCACTGCCATTCAATATGTCAGATTCTCTTTCCCTATACCTTGAGGACAGTACAGGAAACTCTCATAGCCTTCTAGTTGTTTGCAATAACAACAAATAAAAGTAGCTTCATTTCAGCAATTATGAGTCATGTCCAGGTAGAAATCAGCCATTAAACTTGAAGCTGCTATGCCTACATGTCAATCAAAGCTAGTCCCCTCACCATAGCATGGACTCAGCCCCCTGATTCCTAGAACCTGTGGCGGAAAAGCAAGGCATGCTCATTCTTTACTCTGCCCAAAACACATATTCACATGACATCAAATAATAAGAGCAGAGATTTGAATTGTTGCTGCCCATTTTCCAAGCACAGGTGGCTCTCCAACTCCCACAAAATCTTTATGTATTTCCCCAAAACCCATAATGAATGGCTTTTCTTTTTAAAGGAGATCAGGCTTATTATAAGAGAAATGAAAAGGGAGCGAAAAGAAATGCTGCTCAGTATTTAGTTTTAATGTATGTTTATTATGCTAACAGCAGAGACAGAAATATGAAAGTTAATGCTTTTGCTTGTAAGAACTACACTATTTTGCAAGAAAGACCCATTTAAAAATTAAATGCATGTTTTGGGGAACTGGGTAAGGAAAAAAAAAGGCAAAGCACTAAAGTAATCTGGGATATAATGTCTATGCCACAAACACTAATTAGGAAGGCCAAAAGACAGCCATTTTATTCAGAGGGCTTGAAAAGGGCAAACAATAATGTATGAGCATGGACCATTGTCTAGGAATTACACTGAAAAATATCCTTTCCGTTATCACCAGCTGAGGACTTTGTGTCCACTATAGTCCACTTGTCACATGACAATCAGGCCAATACATACATCTTCATCTATATCAATCATTATAGGCATTTTATATCCTCCTTCCAGTTCCAGAATGGCTCAGGACACATAGAATGCCCCAATTGAATGACTTAGAGTCAGTGTGGTATTATCACTGCTAAAATAGACACTATCAGCCCCTCTTCCATAAGCTAGTTACTAAGTAGAACATCCTAACTAAATGCCTTTAACCAGCTCCATGCCAAAACACCACTATTAAACATTGCTTCTCTGAGAATAAGTTCTAAATATACTTTCAATCATCCAAGTCTTACCTAGAAAGAAAAGCCACAAAAACAAAACATGACAATTTGAAGAAATACAGAATAAGGCAAGGTCAGTTTCCACACTGCTTACTACAAGCTATTCACTCCTTTTTTCAAAATTTGAACATGTGAGCAAATGAGATTTGCTGGGCTTAAAACCAATTTCTTTTCCAGCTTTACGTGTTAAGAGTAGTATACCAAAACACTTTATTCTCCACTCTTCTGGAAACAATATAAAACTAAATTAGCTACGCTAAGGTCCCTTACCTTATCAAAGTGAAAAAAGAAAAGAGATAGAAAAAAATCAACACAAGTATTTGAATATGCCTTATTTTGTATTTGGTGATATGAAGTTTTCAAAATTAGATATAGTCATGTGTCACATACTGTGTTGATCAAGGACATACTACAGCCACAGCTTAGGCTATACCATTTAGCTTAGGCTAGCTGTACCAACTTTGTGAAAGTGCCTTTTATGATAGTCATACAACAAAACTACTTTAAAATGCATTGCATAGAATATATATATCCCTGTCATTTAACAGCACATGACAACCACAAATTATCACACCATGCGTTCGTAGTACATTCTGTAGTCCCAAGCATCACAGACATTTCATTTAGCCTTTACAGCAAGTTTCCAGCAGGTCTCTCAAAATGTATTTGTATTGACCATTGCAGGACCTCTCGGTGCCGACCTCAACAATGCCAAGTCACAGGGTCTTCCTCCTGTTGTTTCCCATATCGATAGGCTAAAGTGTAGGTGAAAATCTTCACTGTTCAGTTAATTCTTCATAGTCCTCTAAGGAACGGCTACAAACAGTTTATGTATTCCATTCATGCCTACAGTTGCAATGTACCTTTGTAGGCTACAAGATGAGATATTACTGAATAACAAATTGTTTTCTCTGTTTTTCAACATTTTAACAAACATTGACTAAGAAATGACTTTGTTGTGCTAGGAGCTAAAGACATAAAGATAAATGAGAAATAATCCTTGCCTTTAGGGAGCTCATAATCTCTTTTATTTGGTATATTTATACAGCAGTCTCTTCTTCCTTGCTATTCAGTTTATTTGGTAAAAGTATGTGTGTGTTGAGCTTTACATTTACACTTTGTGTTGCTGTTGGATGGAAAATCCGAGTCTCTTGACCTTTGAGCTCTCCATCTGAATATCACATCTCTCTCTCTCTTTCCTTGATTTTCTTGTACCCTCTGCTTCCTCATTAGCCACCACTCTCTTACTGAGTTAAGTGAAAGTGTTATTTTGCTAATTTGCTACATTTTTGCATTCTTTCAACTTAAATCTTACTGTTCAAACTTTACATCTTGCTTCAATGTTTGCTAATATATTTCTTATGTGATTTTTCCATTTGCAAGTAATACTTAATAGCAGAGCACGTTCTCAGACTTCTGAGCTGACAACTAGATCGTAGATAGGTAGATAGATAGATAAATACATAGACTGATAGATGGATATCCGATTCAATCTCAAAGCAGTTTCCACTTGAATATAATATTAATTTTAAAACCCTAAAAGCCTGACATGATATCTCAATTGGCTAATCCTCCACCTCCAAGAACAGAACTCCCATATGGACCCTGATTTATGTCCTAGCTGATCCACTTCCCATCCTGCTTCCTGCTTGTGGTCTGAGAGGGCAGTGGAGGATGATCTAAAGCTTTGGACCATGCACCTACATGGGAGATCCAGAGGAAGCCCCCGGATCCTGGCTTCAGATTGGCTCAGCTGTCCATTGCAACCACCTGAGAAGTGAACCAGCAAATGAAAGATCTTTCTGTCTCTCTGTAAATCTGCCTTTCCAATAAAAATAAACAAATCTTTACAACACTATCTATATATGATAGAAGAGTTATTGTTCATCCTTCATTTTTGTTCATTGTCTGATTATCAAAACTCTCATTCTGATTTTCATTAGGCTGGACTTGATTTCTTCTATATTTGGTATGTAGTCTAAGAAAAGGCAATTTACTTTGAAGGTAGCAAGAAATACTCTTAAAACAAATGAAGCAATGGGGCCTGGCGGCGTGGCCTAGCGGCTAAAGTCCTCGCCTTGAAAGCCCTGGGATCCCATATGGGAGCCGGTTCTAATCTCGGCAGCCCCACTTCCCATCCAGCTCCCTGCTTGTGGCCTGGGAAAGCAGTCGAGGACGGCCCAAAGCTTTGGGACCCTGCACCCAAGTGGGAGACCCGGAAGAGGTTCCTGGTTTCCGGCTTTGGATCAGCGCGCACTGACCATTGCGGCTCACTTGGGGAGTGAATCATCGGATGGAAGATCTTCCTCTCTGTCTCTCCTCATCTCTGTATATCTGACTTTGTAATAAAAATAAATCTTTAAAAAAAAAATAAATGAAGCAATGGACAGATTTTAAACAAAAAGAAAAATTCTGTATCACCTAGAAAATAACTTGTGAAAAATACCTGGCTCAACCACCACTCTACTTGATTTCATGTTCTTATAATTAATTTAGTAGAAAATGAAATTACGTTATACAAATATGTTAAACTTTAATATTCTAAAAGCAGTCAGATTATTCACCTTACTCATTGTGATTTTGGGAGTTATTATTTAGCTTTAGCCTTCGTCTTAGGTCAGAGCACTGAGCAATGAATAGTATCATGGTTTCTCCTGAACCTAACAGCCAGAATACACACCATATTCTCAAAGACCTCATCCACACTGCTGTTGTTTCTGATCTTCATCTACACCACCCTCCCTGCTTGTTCCCATACCAGCCATGCTGGTCTTTCTCTGCTCAGGGCATCTTCTGCAACTATCGGACTTGGAAGGCTCAATAGAATATTTTTCCATTGGTAGAGAGGTTTTTAGCACTGGAATTTACACCCCCCAAAATATAGTATATGCTCACTAAATGTTCAACTGATTAATTCTTTGATGGATGGACTGATTGACTTGTTCTGTAATTTAATATTCCATTCAATTTATATCCTAAATTCAGTAAGGAAGTTTTTTATGCAAAGGAATCCTGAAATGAAATATTTTGAAGCTTGTAGAATCATTCTTAAGTTATACTTTGAAACAGAGACTCCTGTGGTTAACAGGAGAGACAACTGCATATAATATAAATGAGATGTATGCATCCAATACTGCTCTACTTAAACCACAGGTGCCACTATCTCTATCTTCCCCTTTCTGTCTCTCAAGTCTCAAATAACTAACCAAATAAGTAATATTTAGAAGAGGTTGGGGACAGACATTTGGCCTAGTGTTTATGAGATCTATATTCCATATCAGAGACCTGAGTTTAAGTCCCAGCCCCACTCCCAACTCCAGCTTCCTGCTAATTCATACCTTATAAGCACTTTGTGGTTTTATTGAATTCCTGTCGCCCACATGGAGAGAGACAGATTGAGTTCCTGCCTCTAAGTTGCTATCTTCAGCCTAACTTAGTCCTTATTGCTCTGGACCTGTGGGGAGTGAACCAGAAAATGAGAGCACATGCTCTCTGCCTTTCATATAAACAAAAGTCTTTCTAAGGTGGCTTTCTGAATAAACAAAGTTTATTATATTCTGACATAACTATATGAAGTATAGTATGGCATTCAGGATTTTATATATATTTACTATTTCTATTTGTTTTTGCAAAACTAGTTATAAAAGGACAAGAGCAGGAATACCTGGTCAGGGACACACAGAGTGAATAGCTTCTTTTGATGCTGACATGTCCAATACATGCCTGTCAACATTCATAACAGAAAGCTACAGAAATCATACTTGTAATTTTTACAAAGAATTTCTAAAATCAATAAGCTTTCTCCTGTAAAAGCTTCTAAAACATATTTAGTAATAAATTACTTAGTAATAAATAATTTCTGTATTTTAATTTTTTTCTGAACTTACAATCACATGAAAATAACTTTTCTGGAAGCTCAGAGCCATTGTGTGTACATGTAGCATGACCATCTCCCCTTTTTAAAGATTTATCTATTTTTATTGCAAAATCAGATATACAGAGAAAACGAGAACCAGAGATGAAGATCTTCTATCCGTTGATTCACACCTAAGTGGCCACAATGGGCGGAACTGAGCCGATCCGAAGCCAGGAACCAGGAGCTTCCTCCGGGTCTCTCACGCAGGTACAGCATTCCAAGGCTTTGGGCCATCCTTGACTGCTTTCCCATGCAAGGAGCTGGATTGTAAACAGGGTTGCTGGGATACGAACTGGAGCCCAAACGGGATCCTGAGGCAAGCAAAGCAAGGACTTCATCCGCTAGGCTATTGCCCCAGGTTCTCATTTTCCCCTTTTTATTCTCTTTCTAGGAAATTTCCTCTGCCCCACTTTCCAAGATAACAAGCATCTAAAGATCCATAAACCATGAGTTTAATAAGAGTAGTAAATTATTTGTTGCTGGTATTTTTAAGATTTGGCCTTATCAAGTTTTAACTAATATGCTTTGCAGGTACTCTTGCTGCTATATGGAAACAAACTAAACATTGTATTACAGAACTGTGAAAACCATGAGTAGAAATAGTGTCCCTAAAATAAACTGGCAAGAGTACAAGCCACAAAATCCAGTAAACTTTTTAATTAAAGTAAATCATTACTATTTTCTTTAAAAGTTCAAAATTTAGTGATGGAAACTTCACACATTTCAGAGAGAGTTATGTGCTGTTTATTTATATTCAGGACTGCCATTACATTTAATAGCACTAGAATATTTTTATGCTAAAATAGTACTAAAATTAAAAGAAAAGATCAAGATATATCCATTCTGTTATAGTTGGCTGCTATATATTTTTGTTTTAAAATAACACAAAAATTAAAAATCCATCACTCACATACTTAAAATTCTTGCAGTTATTCTTAAGCTCATTATACCAGACAGAGAAAATGTATCCTGTTGAAAGCCTTTTCTGATAGAAAAAAGCAATGTCGAGTTTCACAAACTCATAAGCATAAGCCATAAGTGAAATAATAATGAGGATACATTCTGCAGAGAAGATATCCAAAGACAAAAATGCAATGTTTACAAAATGTGTTATCAACTGTCATAACCTGTGCCAATCACCACACCTCGTCTCTCAGGTTCAGAGGCAAGTAAACAGATTCCCACAAAAAGCACAGACATGATGCTACTGCTCACAATGCAAAATGGCCACTTGAATCTATTTTTGTAAAGTGTGCTTATGTTGCTCTCTCTTGGTGAAAAAGTAGTACTGTTCAAATTGATTATCACAGAATTTTTAAGCTTTTTTAAAGGTTTTCTTGCTAAGAGAAGCAGTATGTTTTGATACAGCATTTTCAATGCCATTTGCACAAATTAAAGTGCTAATTGCTAACCTTAGAACAGCTAGAACTACTTTAAATAATTCTGAGTTTCTAAATTGACATGAATTAAAAGCCAGTTGGAGCCTACATTCAAATGTTTTCATTTATGGACTCCAGGAAATTTCACTTTATAATAAACAAAGTAACAAGTAAAATGAAAAGCAGGAGGTGTCTAACTAAATACAAAATTCAGCTTTGAAAACCTGATTCACTGAAAGAAGGTGAAAATACTGGCAAAGCCTCCTAATTGCTCTATCCATTTACATATGTACAGAAACAAAATATGAACCAGGTTTTACAGTCACTGAATAGACACAGGGTAGCACAAATCAATACATGTAAAAGCAAAAAGCAAAATAAAACAACTTGTATTTAACTAATTTTTAATAGCAGAAGCAGCTGAATGCTAGTGCCAGTTGATAAACCAGCCTGTTACCGCTGATTTTTGCACAGAAGTTCCCAACTTCCAGTCCAGTGGCACAATGTTGATGGATGAAGTTGTCATGATGGAAGTATTTGCCACACAGAAATCAGCAAACACTATAATTAAGGGCTTTGCCATTCATTGCATGAGTATGTGTGGTGTTGTTTTTGCTGGTGGTGGCTTTGGAGCCCTAGTTGTTAAATAATTACCAGCATACCATCTGAACTGCTGAAGGTCTCAAAAAAGGAAGACTTTTTCACTTTACTAATGATAACTAATATTTGATTAACACATTTTCTGAATTTTGATGAATATAAAGACAGCAAAGAACTTCTCAAGAGAAAGCATCACAAACCAAACATTGCATAAGCAAAAATACTACCAAATTTACCATAACATTTTCAAACAAAAGGGAATTTATTCTCTTTTACACATTTATAAACCTAACTGGATATATGGGCCCTACGCAATAGACTGGTAGCTAAAGTCCTTGCCTCGCATGTACTGGGATCCCACATGGACACCGATTCTAATCCCAGCAGCCCTGCTTCCAATTCAGCTCCCTGCCTGTGCCCTGTGGCCTGGGAAAGCAGTGGAGGATGACCCAAAGCTTTGGGAACATGTACCCACGTGAGAGACCTGGAAGAGGCTCCAGATTCCTGGCTTCAGATCCGCTCAGCTCCAGCTGTTGCAGCCACTTGGGGAGTGAATCAGTGGACAGAAGATCTTCATCTCTGTCTCTCCTCCTGTCTGTGTATCTGACTGTCCAATAAAAATAAATCTTTTAAAAATAAAACAATAACAACAACAACAAAAAATAACCCTGGGCCCGGAGCCATAGTGTAGCGGTTAAAGTCCTCGCCTTGATGCACCAGGATCCATATGGGTGCCGGTTCTAAACCCACCAGCCCCGCTTCCCATCCAGCTCCCTGCCTGTGGCCTGGGAAAGCAGTTGAGGACGGCCCAAAGCCTTGGGACCCTGCACCCACGTGGGAGACCTGGAAAAAGCTCCTCGCTTCGGATTGGCTCAGCTCCGGCTGTTGCGGCTGCTTGGGGAGTGAACCATCCAATGGAAGACCTTCCTCTCTATCTCTCTTCCTCTCCGTATATCTGCCTTTCCAATAAAAGTAAATAAATTTAAAAAAATAACCTAACTGGATATAGTATTTTATTTTCAGATTAGAAACTTTGCATTGGCTATTTTCTATCTTTCCATATTATGAGTCTTTTTAGAGTGATAACTCCAGTCATATTTCTAACCAGTTCTCTCTAGCAGTCAAACAGAATTGAGTAACCTCTGGGAAATCTTTAACTTATCCAAATTCTACACTCAACCAAAGTAATGCATGAATTTTTACTTTAAATATGAGACAGTTCAATGTGGATGTTCAATGGCATAAAGACTTAAAATCTGTGAGCAGAAGTTTGGCAAAACCTTGAAAACTGTGTTCACTTAGATACTCACCTTGAAAAGGAAAGAGTCAAGAACCTTTTGAGATACATCCGTTAGTTTAGAGAACAAGCTTAGAGGACAACTCTTAGAGTGCTTAAAATCCTACTGCAAGACCTCCTATCTACAAGACAACAAATTTAACACAGAAGACTGCAGCCCACATATATCATAGGTACAGGGATGAATTCACGATGCCCAGGTTGATGGCTTGGGTCTGCATTAGGTGCACCTTGCTTATGTTAGAGGGATTATCAAGGGGAAGCTTACACTGATTATTCCAGCTCTGCTTTTGCCTCCAGGACCAACCTGAAGATGTAATGCCTCAAGGTATATACAATTGGTTAGCTAATTATAAATGGTGGAAAAGGAGTAACTCTTCAATAGTTCAGCTTAGATAGCTTCAACAATGTCACTAATAACAGCATAGCTGAGCAACTGACAAACAAAATCAGCCATAAAGGACAGAAACAGAGCCTTTTAAATTTATTCTTCTACACATTTCGTCAACATGAAACAACAAAAAAGACACATTTTAGATTAAAATGTTAGAAAAGACGTAATCATTGAACAGGAAAGTTCCTCATTTGTCATTAAAATCTCAGACTAAAAAGCTATCTAGTGATATAAGAGCGTTTCTAATATTATTGACAGATGAACAGGAAGATCATCATATCAGTGACATAGAAAGAATCATCAGGCTGCAAAGAACAATCAATGAGAATGTAATTTTCAGTGTTACAAGTCATTAAGTTGAAGATATATGAGAATCAGTTTTAAATACAACTTATAGTCAGAATCTATTTTGAAACAATATAATAAAAATGAGTTTTTAAAAGCTGCACCAAATCAATAAGGTATTTATTTAATAAAATAAAAACCTGACCTCAGGGTACAGTTACTTTGAAGGTTTTGTATCACAGGGAATGAAAATGAAACTTTCTCTCACTGGCTTGGGAAATGCACATGCAAGTTTCTCTACAACCCTGTGTGTACTACCATTATCGTTATCATTTCACAGATAAGGAAAATGAGATACAAAGTATTGTCTTCTACGGTTTGAGTAAGATTTGGCTTTCCAAGCTCATGCATATAGTTAAACGTGTAAGTCTTATATTAATGGATAATGGGTTAAGTAAGACTAGTGGATTAAAACAGAGAATTCAATGATGGCATCTAGGCAGTGAGTCCAGTGGCAAATCCTTAAGCCTTTAGGGTCTACTCAAAGTTCATTACTCAAGCTGAGTTCACTGTAACTTCTCTGTGTTTCTCTGCTCATGGTGTAACAATCCCTCCAGTATCCTCTGGCCTCATGAAATGCCTGAATCAATACTGTCCCATCTTCTGAATCTCCAAAATTATTGATCAAAATTCACCCTCCTTCCCAAGTAGCTCTTCTCAGTTATAATAATAAAAAAACTGAAAATGCAGATAAATGACACAAACAAAATGGGGTCAGTACTATAACCTATACCTGAAGCCATGGAGGAGTCTTCAGAACTGGGTAGCTAAGAAAAGTTGGAAGTGTTTAGAGGAACAGGTTAGAGAAAAGCATAGAATGCTAGCAGGCATCGTGTGTCCCAAAATGGCTTAGTTAATCAAAATGTTGGGAGAAATGGAAACAGCAAAGAACCTGCTGAATTTTCAGATGAAAATGAGGGTGCTATTGGAAACGGAACTAAAAAGTCACCCATGTTACCTGATAAAAAAAAAAAAACCTGTTTTTATTTGCTTGGTTTTAATTCATGTCGTAAGACCGTGTGGCAGGCTATATTTAAAGAGGGTGGACTAGTTTGGCAAGAAGTTT
The DNA here is from genome assembly GCF_030435755.1 of Ochotona princeps. Classification (NCBI taxonomy): domain Eukaryota; kingdom Metazoa; phylum Chordata; class Mammalia; order Lagomorpha; family Ochotonidae; genus Ochotona; species Ochotona princeps. The sequence continues at coordinate 70,549,970 of NC_080833.1, forward strand.
TTAAAACAACCAAATGTTTAGACTGAAGCCTGGGTGCTATTGGCTGTTGTACATACATTTTCAGGAAGAACAAAAAACAAAAGGAAGCAGAACAGAAAGATTTTAAAAACTCTCAGCCTGGTCAAGGAAGAATTGAAGAAAATAGCATGTTCTAGACAGGATGTAATGGAGAAATTGCTGGCTAAAAGTAAGATGGAAGGAAGTTATGTGTTAATGAACAATACAATTGAATTAAGATTCCAGAGGCATTTCAAAGAGTTTAGAGGCATATACTCCCATCACAGTCTCCTGAGAGGTCTAGAAGTACTACTTTGTTTCAAAGACTGTCAAGGTGAGAATCTTCACAGAAAAGACCTCTGGGGTCATCCACTTACCTGGAGCCAACTCCAGATTCCGGCTTGATGGCAAAATGCTCCACTGTGGCTATCGCAAGGGCCCAAGTGGACCCACATGCTGCACCTGCTGGTGATGGACCTTGACATTGTCTACATGATGCTAGCTTTGCAGGTGTGCAGAATGTATGAATTATAAAGTTAAAGCAACTTGCATTTCAAAGTAGGGCCTGAGAGACTAGACCAGGTTGTACTGCAGGTTTGAAGTCTTTGCAGTGTAGCAGTGCTTAGTGAAACTGTGGGAAAGAAACCACAACGGAGGTCCAAAATGATATAATTGTCTGCAATGTGAGATACTTACCAAAATAAGCTGCAGGCACTATGCAGGCAAGCCTGGGAAAACCAAAGACACGGGCATGTGACTTCAGACAGAACTCATGTGGGGATAAACCAACAGAGCCACGGGGACATGGAGATCTCTATCTGTACCACAAATGGTATTTTGGACAAACTGGGGTTTCAGAGAGATATGATTCACAGGTTCAGGTTGAGAGTCTTTCCTTGGCCAGTCCTAACATGGGATGGCTGATGTCTCAGTCCTCATCAGGAGTATAATGCCCAGCGAAGTTGCAAAGATGGGCTGTGCAGGCAATGTCACAGAGGCAGCGTTGCCACCACCCCCAGCACGCCCAGGATGCCAGACCTGAACTTCAGGTTTTAGTATTCCCCCTGCTGGTGTTTGGTCTTGCTTTAGCCTGATTAATCCTGTGCTTTCTCTTCCTTTAGGCACGCAAGCGTTTACTCTGCGCTTGTCCCACTATGTATCTTGTAAATTATGTAACATGATTATTTTATACAGGGGTTCACAGTTCAGGGAGTTGTGGTTCAGAAGAAACTATGGATTTTGGATTTCTGAATTCATGTTGTACTGAATTACTTCTTGAGACTTTAAGGATCTTATGCTGTATTTAAGAGGGGCATGAGTTTTGGGGAACCAGGAGCAGAGTGTTGTGTTTTGAACAGGATGAGGCTCCCACAATGCAGACAAAGGTCAATCAGTTAAGTGACATGGCTGGTGGTTTTCATCACTGTGAGCCAAAGACTCACATGGGCCGAACGTCGACTTATGCTTTGGATCAAACTAGTTTTGGCCTTCGTAGCCATTTGAAGAGAGGACCAGTGTCTGGAAGAACTCTCTTTTCTCTCCTCACTAATTCTTTCAGGTTAAATAAATATTTTAGAAAATAATAGCAAAGTAGGGGAACAATAATAAGCTAGTGAGAGTAATAAAGTGGAGACTTAAACATTTTTTAGGTACTTTACTTTCCCAGAGCTTTGGGACTCTGGCAAAAGTACTAAGCAGTGTTGTAGCCCTTCAAAACTCTGTTCCCCAATCTATCCACTCAGTGTCTAGATCAGATCTGTACCCTACTGTGGAAACAGGGTATGTACAGGAGGAAAGTAAATCATCATCGGACTGTTCAGGTCTTGGAATGAGCTGCTACTTTATGGAGACACAGGAGTGTGATTTTGAGAAATTCTGAATTAACTGCTCAATGTAGAAGTGTTATCATTTTCCTGCTGCTCAGAAATAGGATATCAGGAGGATGGCCCAACTGTTAAGAAAAAATTAGTTCAAATGTAACAATAATGAAGAAGTTGAATCCGTCTTTGCCTGTTCCACTCTTTCCAGTAAACATAGGTTCAATGTATTAGTTAAAACAACCAACACAGGGAAGATTTACTCAGTATTTTTAGGTTGAACGTAGGTGGTGGTGTTTTCTTAAATGAGATTTAGAAGCAAAGAAATTAATTTATTTTCATATGTATTTTCTATGTAGTATAAATATAAACATATATACCTATCACATTTGACTGAGAAACCTAAGGCGAAAATACAATATTGAACTAATCTGAGGGAAATCTACTTGTTCTTCATTGTAAATGTTTCATGACACATCTATTGCTTCTATTTAGAAAGCCAAAACACAATGTAATTAGTTAAATTTGCTTATTTTTTTAATTCCCTTCAGTTTCTTCCCCGACTTTAAGTTTTTCTTTGTATTCCTCACTATTATCATGTAGAACATTTACTGAACAAATACCAATTTGAGCTAAAATGCTATTAGATTTTGATGATATACCTATTTCTAGCCTCAGGCCTGGTGGTTTCTGGAGTTTATACCTTCATCATTTTAATGAAAATGAGATAATATGCTAAAATAGTATTTTCTTAGATTGCATTAAGGTTTATATACTCTAGATTTTTCATATACACTCTATCACATACTTCCCTCTAAATCACATATATTATGAACACACTGATTGTTCCTTCCGCTAACAGCAAGCTGTAGGTTTTGGGGAAAAAAATGTTTCTTGATTTTTTAAAATTGTCTTCTTCCAATACAAGCCGCAGCAGCGCTTTAATAGAATGGAGCTTGACCGAATTGTACAGTTTTGTCATTCTCTTTGTAATTTTTTTTCACCACAGTGTATCTGATACCTAAGAAGTTTAGGTCCATTTGCACCTATTCTTAAGGAGTTGGAATCTTCACATTCTTGCTACATATTTCTATCACTAAATCAAATATTAAGATCTGCCCTGATAAAACATTTTCTATGCAACAGGAAGTATATTTTCAAAAAGAAAACAGCTCAGTATTTCTGAAAACTACATAAAGTAGCTCAGTTCAGATCACCATCATTCCATTCCCTACCTCTGGGTAAACGGATTAGTAGAATAGCTACTGCATTTTTTAAAGAGAAGAAATAACTAATATTCCACATAGAACAATGTTGAGTATGACAAAACTTCTTAAGGTTAATTTGTTACTTAAGGAAAGAAACAGGTTATATAAAAAGACAAATATTGTCTCTCACAAATGATATGAAGGAGGTAGGTCAAGTATAAGCAGCAATTTCTAAAATTATTATTATCAAAAGGGACTTTCAGGTGCTTCCAGACACAGTAAATTCACGGCAAAGCTTCTATTTGCTGTTGAGTAACTCTAGATTCTCATTAGAGACAAGGTTTTACTAATACCCAATATGATTAGTCTTTTTGTGAGGGTTTGGATAATGTTCTGAACACATCTTAAAGCATTTAATATTACATTATTAATATAAATGTATGACAATTATGTTGTAAGTATATAGTATAACCCACATTTATCATTATTTCTCTATACACATCCTTCTTGCCCTCTGGATCTTAAAACCCTGATCCAGATATTGGTCTGCAAGCAATAAAATTATTAAGTGTCAAGTTCAAGTATATTTTCTGGATTAGATTTGTCAGTGTTTATAATCATACCACTGGTGTATATTTGATATTAGGATAAGATAAAATGCTCTGATTATCCTATTAGTGATTTAATTTAGATTTGATTTGGTGTTTTCCAATGTTTGCTCAACAGAAGATGTATCCTGGGAAATGTACTGCTGTAAGAGGTACTGCCGTGAAATTAATTTGGGAACTGATGAGTGCTGGCTCGCTCTCTCTGGAATCTCAAAGCTTCTTAGTCTAATGGTGACTCTTAGGCCATAGCAGCAACATAGTCTGTGATAGCAAAGACATGGAAACCGTGCAGAGGCCCATGTATAGAACAATGAAAGAAGAAACTGTGCTTCATCTAATCTGTGGAATACTACTTGGCCATTAAAAAGAATTAACTCCTATCATTTGCAACAAAATGGTCCCAACTAGAGACCATTTTGTTCAGTGGAAAAGCCAATCCCAAAAGAATAAATATTATATGTTCTTTTTGATATAAAGCAATTTTCATGTAAAACACAAGATCAATAGATATATAGGTAAGCATACATGTACATATAGTTATCTGGAGGAACTGTATGATAGAGATGATCATATCAAGATATGAAGATACAATGTAGCATGCATCTCTACTTCCAAATCAAAGATGGACTCCCAATGAAACAGTTAAATACAGCTTGACAATAGGATGCTGGACTCTGCCATTGTCCATACACTTAAATAGCAGAATGATGACTGTTTTTGAAGGACTATATTATTATAATAATGAAGGGAAAATCAGTAGGTGGGAGGGGATTTGAGGAGGAGGATGGATGAAACCACAGAGCCTATAACTGTATCATAAAATATTTTTTTTTAAGAATAGTAGGAATGGGCCCGGCGTAGCCTAGCGGCTAAAGTCCTCGCCTTGAAAGCCCCGGGATCCCATATGGGTGCCGGTTCTAATCCTGACAGCTCCACTTCCCATCTAGCTCCCTGCGTGTGGCCTGGGAAAGCAATTGAGGACGGCCCAATGCATTGGGGCCCTGCACCCGCGTGGGAGACCCGGAAGAGGTTCCTGGTTGCTGGCTTCAGATCGGCGCGCACCGGCCGTTGCGGCTCACTTGGGGAGTGAATCATCAGACAGAGGATCTTCCTCTCTGTCTCTTCTCCTCTGTGTATATCTGGCTGTAATAAAACGAATAAATCTTTTTTTAAAAAAAAAAGAAAAGTAGGAAAGCTTGTTCCAGTTTTTAAATTGTTTTTGCAATTTATCTTACCTCCCTGTCTGGGTATCACTGTCATGATACTGTTATATTTACATAATGAATAATCATTAAAAGATACATCAGTAAGTTAACTTTAAGATCTATTGTCTTTCTACAAAAGAACTAAATGTACATTTCGTGTTTAAGGAACTAAAAGGTTTTGTAACACTTGAAATTGCAATTAAAATTTTTTTCTAACATTTTAATTTCATATACATGTTGAAGATTTGCTGACAAAATAGGGACATATATCACACTATCTACAGTGGGTCCTATTTTGCCACTGGAAAAAAATTCAAAACTTTTATCTAAGTCTTAAAAAATGCTTTTTAAAAATTTAATGCACTATTTTGACATTGTAAAAATAACCATGAGTGTTGTAAAATGGATTTTTTTTCAAGAGTCGATCTTTATACCAATTGGAGTCAACCGCAGAAAGTAAGGCATGAAGGCTGGTTTACTAGCGCTGCTGGTGAAGCCCTGAGCGGTCCGCAGAAACAGAAGAACAATAAATGTCCTTCGGGACCAGGGAAGAGAGCTTTCTCTGGTCCGAGCCTGGCTCCACCTCTGGACCCCCGCCCTCCCTCCCAATGACCATCGGGATTGATTCGAAAACCCCTCACAGCAAACAATCATACAAACTAAAAAAAAAACCTAAAATAAATAGACAAACAACAGAAAGTAGAGTTTGAAATCTGACAGGAAAGAGCTGGCATGGATTGGCTCATGCCTCACTGGGTAGGACACAAAGATTATTTACTCCTCACCATGGTGTTGAGGATTTTCCTGCACACCCCCCCCCAAAAAAAAATGTGTTCTGCACCTTAAATGTCGACAAATATCTTGTTAGAGTTACAAGCCAGTCTAGATTATCCTAAAATCTGCCAAGATCAGCAAAATTATACTTCAACACAACAAATGGCTAAATACTAAAATGAAATAGACACGAGACAGCTGAATGGTACCTTATAGCCATTTTAAGGTATATAGCAGCCAGTCCTGAATATAAACTAAAATTGAAATGTCAATGAGCTAATCATAGGTTGTGGTTAGGACTTGCTTTTTTTTTTTTTTTAACATACTGGTTACTCAAAACCATATCAATTCCATAATATTGCAAATTGCTGTTGATGTTATATTGGGACTCTTAATTGACTGGGATGATATTCTACCAGCTCTAACTTCGGACCAGAAATGGTCTCCCCAAGAAACTGTTCAACCCATCTGGACAATAAGTAGCTGGACTCTATGCTTGGTATATGTTTGCAAGGAAAGAATCTTGATTGAATTTGAACTGTAATACTGCATCAAGGTGGAGGAATCCACCATGGGGGAGGGGCGTGGGGAGGGGAGGGGGGATTCCCAGAGCCCATGAAACTGTCACATAATGCAAGATAATTAAAAAAAAAGATACTATGACATTAAATATGGCAATGCAAGTTGGAGTCCCAGCTTCTCTGCTTCTCATCCAAATCCCTGCGAATGTATCTGGGAAACAGAAGATGCTGGCCAGTGCTTGCATCCCTGCTACCCACATGGAAGACCGAGACTGAAGTCCATGACATCTGGCTTCAGGCTGGCACAGCCCCAGCTGATGTGGTCACTCAGCGAGTGAACCAGTAGATGGCTAATCTCATTCTTTGTCTGCTTGACTGTCAATCTGCCTTTCAATAAATCAGTCTTAATAAACAAGAGGTATGCATGGATTGAGGTTCCAGGGATAGGATTTATTTTTTAATTGCCTTTTTCTTCCTAACAGGAAAATTATTCTAAATTCTTTATATATGATTATCTCTGTGCTTTAAATGACAACAGACTAAGATTTGCTTTTATCCGAGGTTTAGTTTCAACAATGATAAAGATATAATTTCATACCTAAGAATAATGCACTTCACACCTAAATGGTGACATAATTCCAATTAAATTAGTAATACTGTTATTGTGATGCTATAAAGATATAAAAATGTCTACACAAGCAGAAAAGTCATTGTGACAATATATCTTATCACACTGAACGCTTAATTCAAAGTATATCTGCTATTACAAAAACTATGGGTATGCATTTGTGTATGTGTGTGTGAAACACAAATAAGCATTTGTTGACATATAATGGCTTTCATTTGTTACACATTTTTTATTGCAGTAACATACCCGCACAATTGAAGTAACTTCACCACACAGATATCACATGCTGTAGCATGACAATGCAATGCTAACTGCACATTGTGTTGACATTTCAAGCATATTCTCTGTAACAACATTTGCATTCATATACAGGTAATAAAGCACATGGAGATAATTTGAGTCATGATTCATGTTAGCAAATGTATTGCTTTCAAACTAATCTTCAGAAACAAAATCTTTAGCCAATCCATTAGCATTCAAATGTTGTTGAAAGTAAGGTAGTTACTGAATGAATTGAACAGTTTAGGACCAAGAATGGTTGTTAGGCTTTGACAGATAGATATCAGCATTATTTGATTATTTTGTAAGGCAAGCCTTCTTACTAATTTAAGATGCCTTTACCAATAGCTTTTAAGTTAATAGGTGGAGATAAAATAAAAGCTTTTTATATCTTTTTAGATAATCTAGCCCAGTTAATGCAGAATGTATAACCTGAGTAATTTTCTTTCAATATACTATATATCCATTTATGACAAGGCAAAACAATAAAAGGCACCAAAAAATGGCAGCAATTTCAAAGTGTACAGGAAGTCCTACCACATCAATTTTTGGTTACAAGACTGTTATTTATATTCATGTATCTTGCAGTATGTGGACACAGACAATTAATGCTTTTAGGCATAAAGTCTTTAAACCTGATTCTTAAATATGTCAGCTAAAAAAACTGAACTTGATTCCACAGCATATTTTATCTGAATTTTATTGTTGTTGAGGCAAAAACACACCACCTTAAGATGCAAGAAAAAATAAACATGAGATGCAGGGTTTCTTTTTTTCTTGATTCAGTACATGCAAAGATCAAAACTTTGAAGGTAATTTAGACTGAGAAGACAGAAAAGAAAAGAAGGAACAAAACCAGTGTAAGGAATAAAATTCTCATAAGTGTTTCTAAATTTTTAATTTATTTATAAGTCAACATTAGCTCAGCATATTTAAATAATTAAGAAGGATTTAAAATTTTAAATTCTGTAATCTCATGAGAAAAATTTTTAAATAATCATCAAGTTATAGGAGCACAATTTATTAGACAGTTATATTTTTTGTTTTAATCCTCAGAAACAAATCAGATTCCAAAGTGTAAATCAGCAACGTGGAATAGAACATATTTTATTTTCTGTCATTCTTGAGGTATTTGCTATTATTTTTAAAGCTTATACTTTAAGAATGAATCATTGCTTCACCAGAAAACCAAATTGGTGATTTGGTAAGCAATATTTGGAACTTTTGAAAATATCAAGTAATGTGTATATGTCTAAATTTAAAGAAAACTTGAAATTTGGCATGCTAATAAAGTACTTGAGTTCAATTTAATAAAATCTAAAATTTTCAATGTGAAAACAAATTTATATGCTCACATGCTTCCCAAATTAAATACATAATTGAAATGAGGACCTTCTCTTGATTTTCAAGTCACCTGTATTACCTAGTTCTGATATTAGATTAAAAGATACTAGGTTTTTTGGAAAGAAATTTGGATTTAGTTTCAGGAAAGAGAATGTAGTGAAAAATGTTTATTTAAATCTAATTTAGACACTTGATAAAATTTGTGTAGATCTTTGGAGTTGATAAGCATATTTCCATATCTGATTCTGTTACACACTGTCTCATTATATTCAAGGTAAGCAAAATATTAGTAAGGTTAAGTTTATTGCTAATAAAGTATGAATCCGAATAGTTCCTTTGACCAATTCCATACAGCAAACACTATCTAATCTATAACAGTGGATTATTCAAGTGAAAACTAAGTTTGCAATTGAAGACTGTGTTTGTGGGTGATGACTTAAAATGAGAAGGTTGTTTCTTAGACAATTCTAGAAATCATTTCAATCTCCTACAGTTCTGGAAGGCATTCTAATCTTGAGTGTACAAAATTAGCAGGCATGAGCTTTTCTATAACAAAAAATATGCTTTCGTTGTAAGTAAATCAAATTCCTTATTAAAAACCCCTGCTAAGACTGAGTAGCTTCTGGAGTTTTTCAGATAAAGCTATTTTCTCCCTTCTAAGGGAGAGTCAGGCACATGCTATTACTTATGCTGATATGTTTTAACCTTATGAATAAAAAGTTTATAATAAAAACAAAATAATATTTTATACTTCCAAAACTTTTCTATGGTCTCTTGAGATTTCTATAGTGCATTGTATCTTCTCTTTCTAGTTGCTCATTAGGGTGTAGCACTGCAACAGCCATGGTCCAAAGCACACTAGGCAGTATATACAAATAGTGAGCACATGGCTTTTATTCACAAATTCATCATATCAAGCTACATTAGTCTATACTGATAGGCCAATGTGAATAATAAAATTCTGGTGTGCAATATAAGGACAGACACTTAAACAGCTATAGAAACGACACCTGCTCAGCATTAGCCGGGCAGTTCCATACATCTAAATCTATTCTTAATTTTTAAAATGTAAATGTGTATTTGTGAGCGACAGCGAGAGAGATTTTCTGAGGAGGAAATATTTCTGCATAGTATTTGGTATTGTCATTTTTGTTTTGAATAAAACTTTTACTCTTCTACCACTAACGATGAACGTTCCAAAGGATATACTCTAGTAAATCAATTAGCTATCCGTGATTTAAGCTAACGCATGTGACTGGCCAACAAACAGACTAATGACAAATATTAGATACCTCAATTCATGTTTCCCTTATGGCCAAAACATGAATTTAAAAGAAAAATGACTAAAAATATTTCATAAAATGCTTTCCTTATTGATCATTCGTACAGTGATTTTATAACATTTTGCATTTGCATTGTTTACTCTAAGAAATCTAAGACATATTTAAGGATTCACAAAATGGAATCAGGGGCCTGAACAATGGCTCAACATGCTAATCCTCTACCCACAAGCTCCAGGATTCCATATCCTACCAGTTTGGGACCTGGCTATTCCACTTCCAATCCAGCCCCCCTGTTTATGGTTTGGGAAAGTAGTGGAGGACAGCCCAAATCCTTGGGTCCCTATATCCATGCAGGAAACCCAAAAGAAGCTCCTGGATTCTGGTTTGGAATCAGCTCAGCTCTGGCCCTTGTGGCCATTTGGCGAATAAACCAGTGGCTGGAAGAACTTTTTGTCTCTCCTTCTCTCTGTAAATCTGCCTCCCCAATAAAAACAAATATATTTTTAAAAACGGAATCAGTGTAATCTTCTCCATTCTTTCTGACATCTCTTTTCTCCTCTTCCACCAACACTAATGCAAATTCTTCAGGAAACATCAGCCAGGAAAAATATCCTCTGAAATGAGAGTGTTTGGAAACCAAGAACCTAGTAACTAACAATAATTTAGGAGAGAAGTGAGTTTTTTTAGCCAGTTTGTGTTAAACCAGGCCAGATGGCCCTTCTAGTTCTCTCTGCTTTGCACCAGTCCCTGATTTACTGGAAACAGCTTTAGGACAGCAAGAGAAGGTAAAACAGTCATAATTTGGAAACAGTTACTTTTTTGAGAAAGCAAAATTATTGGGAGAAGTTAAAATAAATTTCTATAGACTAAATACTAGTTTTTCGGGAGTTATCAAAGTCAAAGAGAGTGCTATTTCTGTTTATGGAAAACTGAACACTAGTTTTTGAATCTATAAGCAAATTAAGGAAACAAACTGCTATGAAACATACACATAATAGCTTTCAACAGAAATAAAACATACTCATTTTTGATTTTAAAAACATCCTCAAGAGCACACTGATATATGTGATAACCGGAACCTTCTAGTAACAATGACTTAGTTTGCAATCTATGGTGTAGTGACAAATAACTATATTAAACTTTGCAATGTAGATTGGTCTCATCATTGACAGACTTGTCAAATAACTGGGACCCATCATGCTAAAATACTAAGTTGAATCTGAAATGCCAGCTCTTCTATTTATGTAGAACAGAAGAAATTAATTTGGCCATATGTTAAGCCCATCAAAGATATAATTTCCAGATAAAAATGAGTGCAAACTCACATTTATTTTTAACATATTGGTTACTCATTACTATGCCAACTAATTTCATAATGATGTAAATTTTTGCTGATGGTATATGGGAAGGGTCTCCCTAAGAAGCCGTTGAACTAGGCCAGACAGCAAGATGCTGGACTCTATGTTTGGTATATGCTTGCAATGAGGGAATCTCAACTGAGCTTGAACTGTGGTTATGTAACAAGGTAGAGTAACCCAACATGGGGGGAGGGTGTGGGGAGGGGTGGGGGTATCCCAGTACCTATGAAACTGTCTCACATAATACAATGTAATTAAATAAAATAAAAAACATGAGTACTGTGATACATAAAAATCATATAGAAAGATTCTGTCATTGCCATCATTTCCTGTTCCTTTGTATGATTCCTTAAGAAAAGCAAAAATAAAAGCTAGTTTACATTTTATTTTTAAACCACCAGATTGTCTTCCACTTAGATCACAAAGATCTTACCAGATCCTTACTGAAAATAGCCACTATTACAAGAAGTTAAATTTCCACATACGGCAATAAAAAATATTGAAAAATCAGGTAGAGATTTTTCCTAGAAGTTAACAGTGTGCTACTGTAATGATAAACCCATCTTATACTTCATCCCATCATCAAGCAACTTCAGGCTTCTAATATCTTGTTTCATTTTAAACGGCTACCACATATAAGAGAATTAATAAGGTATTATGCTATTAGTGCTTTTTTCAAGTCAAAAGCTGTCTTATCTAGAAAATAATTTAACATTGTAATGGGATTTTCAAGATTAATTCTGTTTTATACATTCTGCAGCAAAAATAACATTTCTAGTAGGAAGGAATTAATTATAAACCTAGCAAATTCTAGACATTCACATATTTGTGTAAACAATTTTAATATGGTTTATTTCCAGAAAGGTTAAGTCTTCAGTTTTCTGCTAATTCTTCTTTCAAATATTATAATAAATATATATGTAATTTGAGTGTATGTGTATATATTCTCACATATATTTAAATTATATGTACATAAAACAGCACTTAATGGTCACTTTTCTTTGCATGTTCCACTTAAGGAAAAAAATTAATTGCTATTTATGCATAACCCATGGCGATCTTCCCTTCTGCTTCACAAATGGCCATATCGGGATGTAAACAAAACATTGGAGCGAGTCATTCCAGGTGAACTGTATTTCAGGTTGAAAGTTGGTGTTCTCATGAAGAACTGGGTACTTCCTGGTAGTAAGTACCTAAAAGTGATAGTTTAAAAATTAGACTCTTACAAGCAAATTACTCTTAATGTATCTGACTTAAGTGATTAGTAATTTACATATTTATCCTACACAAAAAATGTTACCATAAAACCAAAGCAATTCATATAAAAAGATTTCCTATTCTAGTTTGAAGGCAGGAGGAGAAAAGAGAATCACATAAGCTCCCCTAAAAAGTTGACAACAGATGTGACCAGAATGTTAGTACAAAAAAAAACACCTGTGGAGTCACTGTGCTACAAAACTATTTATATGGTTCATGCTGATTTACAATTTTGCATCAGTTTCTGTTGTGGAGCCATTTGAATATTTCTTAATAGTTGATTTCTTGACTAGCTACATTTGTATTATTTGTTTTAAGAATGATGTGCTTCATAAAAAGAAAAAGGTAAAACAACTATATTTTGATATTTTGCATTCTTATATAGTACTTATGATTATGTTATATCAAAAACAATCATGATTATAGATCATCTGTAAGTAACCTTTGTAGTCAAGTCTATTTTGGAATACATGATTTTTTCAGGTTTTAAAAAACCAATATAGTGTTCATACTATCTAACACCTCCACTCAGGTCTAGGGCAGCATCCTGTAACAGGTTGTTAACATTTCTGTAGTAAAACGTATTAATACTGAAAACATATCAGCCAGAAAAAGATTACAAATAGTTTCATGTAAATGTAGGTCAGATTTGCCAATAAATATATCATTTTCTTTGGTTTTGGTTTTATTTATAAGGGTTTAAGAATTAAGAGTTGCTAACAGGACATCATGCATCTATATAATCTACTTGTAGGTGTGAAAAACTTTAGTTAGTATTATGACATTTAACTTATACATCTGAAGAGAAATGGTTGAGAAATCCCTATAAATGAAAGCATAGAGAAATAACACTACTCAAGTGCTCATAATGATGAGGACATGCGATAAAGCAGTGACCAAAATGTTTATAAATTACGGCCTGGTGCGGTAGTCTAGTGGTTAAAGTCCTTGCCTTGCATGTGCCAGGATCCCAAATGGACACTGGTTTGTAACCCAGCAGCCTCACTTCCCATCCAGCTCCCTGCCTGTGCCCTGGGAAGGCAGTCGAGGATGGCTCAAAGCCTTAGGACCCTGCACCTGCATGGGAGACCTGGAAGAGGCTCTTGGCTGCTGGCTTTGGATCAGCGCAGCTCCAGTCATTATAGCCACTTGGGGAGTGAATCATCGGATGGAAGATCTTCCTCTCTTCCTCTTCTCCTCTCTGTATATCTGACTTTCTAATAGAAATAAACACATCTTTTAAAAAGTTCGTGAATGAAGGAATTTCCAAGAACAGAAGTAGTGATGGGATATTTGGAATTAGCAGTGGCCTTGGAAAAACAAACAATAGTAACACGTCAAGTTATTTACTACATTTTCCTCATGAGATAATACGATCCACAAGTGAAAATATTGCATTTTCATAAATGTGTGGAATATATATGAAATTTTTAAAATATATGATATTTTCAGAAATATCTGGCTAAAGTCAGATCCAAGGATATTATATGTACTTATCTATGTTAAATCACACTGACAGCTATATTTCCATGTTAATGTGAAATTATACTTACAGGTGTGTTTTATGAGTCTTGCAAGGAAGAAAATGAATTCATTATAGTCAAACTGCAAACAGTATTCAGTTTAAAATGGCAGAATTTTCCATAATTTCATAAACATCATCTTTATCATGAATTATCTAATAATATCCTCTAAATCTATTACCTAATATCACAAACTATAAATAATTGCTCAAATCATTAAGGTAATAGAGCAGTAAAGCAATATACAACAAACTAAACTAAATCAAAATTGTATAAAAGGTGATGAATAATAAAGCAACTGATTTCTCCCATCACAGATTATACAAATTATTTTCTTAATATCATTGAGTAATTTATATGGATCAATTATGATGTCAAGAACTGGTGAAGTCATGATGATTAATCTAATAAATTCTGCCTTGAAAAGACTACCCTTCATATCTAGGACAGTGTATAGAGAGGATACATTTTTGCTCAAAACCAACTATCTTAAATTAGGTGAGAATTATTCAAACTTCATTTCAAGATGCATCTTAATTATACCGACAAGTGAAAGTAAACAATAACTCCTAACAGCTTTCTTTCAAACAATGTCCAAGCACTAATGATCATTGACATTTCAGTAACTGTCATATAAATTTTTGAGTTCAAGATCTCCATTTCACACCTGAAAAAAATAAAAGCACAGGGTCCAGGATCACAGCTAAATTATGCTATTAAACTGAATAAATATTTAAATAATGTTTTCACTGTCCTAATTGCTATATAAATATTAACTCTTTTAGTTCTCATCACAACTACATAGACTATTGTTAGTTCCATTTTATAGATGAATAAACTTCAGGATGCATACAGTGATCAGATGCCTTCCCCATGGTCACATTTCTGGTAAGTGGCAGAACCAGGATTCACATACCACACAGGTCAGGCCCAACATGAGTGCTCCTGGCAACTATACCGTATGGACATCAGAAGCTCATGCAGACGCTATAGAAGTCAAAATTTAAGACTAATAAGTAAAATTGTTGGACTTAAATTTTCAGAAATATGAAATATCCAATAACCTAGCAAGTGAGAAACACAAATTCCATAATATTAAAGTCTTTAAAGAAATGGAAAAAGTTTAAAAATGAAAGTTCTTTTAATATTTCAAAAGAGAAAGAAGTTCAATATCAACTAAAAAAAGGCATATGAAATTACATTGGCAGGAACACTTTGCTTCCCTGAAGAATGTGCTGTGAGATATTTTAAAGCATTATGGGGAAATAGAATGGATTGTTTGCATAAGCATCTTCACCAATAACTCTCGGGAGATCCTACACTAGCTGAACATCAAAGATTATTTTTGAAGTGTTCTTCGAAATAAATTAAATAACATAATGCAATTCTTTAAGCAGTAAGACTATCTCAAAGAAGTGGATTTCTAGAATATATCTAACAAAACTGTTTGCAAAACAGCAAAAAATATGAACAGTTTATACCTTTATTTTTCCCAGATTATTTCGTGTTTTATTTATTTACTTCACTTTTTGGAAAATGTATTTTTATTTGACAGAGAGAAAGAGAAGTACAAAGAGAGATCTCCCATTTGCTGATTCACTTCCCAAATGCCTGCATCAGCTAGGAGTTAACCAGGTCATAGCCAGCATCTCAGACCTCACATGGGCCTCTCACAGGTGCCAGGAGCCCACATTCTTGAGCCATAGCCTTCTGCCTCCCTGGAGTGTACATTAGCAAGGAGTTGGATGAGAAATGACGAACTAGGACTTCAGAGCAGGCACGCTGATACGGAATGCCAGCGGACCTGTGCAGCAACTGAACTCAGCACCAAGTGCCCAGCAAGATTTAGCTTATTCTTGATGTGCAAAATATCTGTTACCAAGGAGAAATGCCTCAGACTATACTATTTTTGGTTGCTTTACACGTATGGCCCCATCTCACATTTTTTACCTTTCCCAGTTGCTGTTAAACTACTGCTTGTGATGCCAGTATCTCATTTTAGAGTGCTGGTTCGTGTCTTGGATGTTCCACTTTCAATTTAACTTTGCTTGGTAAAGCAGAAGATTGACCAAATTCTCGGTTCCTGCCACACAAGTAGGTGACCTGGAAAAAAACTGCTGGCTTTTGGCTTTTGCTTGGTCAAGTGGTGACCATTCTGGACATTTTAGGAGTGAACCAGCAGATGGAAGTTATCTTTGTCTATCTCCGTCTCTTTCCCTCTCTCTTTGTGTCACTCTGCCTTTCAAATAATAAAAAGAACATGCATTTGTTTAATGATAACTAATCGGTCTTTTATGTGCCATCATGTTATTAGGTGTCCATGGAGGATTTCTGCAATGTGGAATATTTCACCAATGGTAGGGAACTAATCTTGAAAAATTTAAGCTATATCCTTTCTGATATCATTCTAGAATATGATTAGGACTCTGATCCCCATCCACAAAATAAACTCATTGTCCTAGTCTGTGGTTTCTTAAATTAACATAGTAAAATATACACAATCCGATTTGTTTTAACATTTTAAGCATACAATTCGGATTATTACATATATTCACAATATTTTCATCATCCTAAAAGGAAACTCCACACCCAGCATTCTATTCACCTACTGACACACACTTCCACTATTTCCATCTTTGGCTGGTGTAAATGGTTCTGCTATGAACATTAGTATAAAATGTCTCTCTGACTCTTTGTTTTCAGTTCTTTTGAGTATACACCTAATAGTGGAGTTGTTGGGCCATCTAGTAATTTTATATTTCAGTTTTTAAAGAAATTACTAAATGTCTTTTCTGCAACTGCTCTGACCAGCAACATACAAGGGTTCCAACTTCTCAACTCTACCATCACATTATTTTATAGCTATGACAATATCCTAGTAGAGGTGCCTTGTTCTGTGATAATAACTGTAAATTGATGTAGGTGGGATATCCTGGTTTCAAACTCCACTTTTGCAATTTATTACTAAGGTGAATCTGTGTAAACCATTTAACCTCTTTAAATCTGCTTTCTCAATGTGAAAAAACTTAATGACTCACTCATAAAGAATCAACAATAGTGTGCAAGAGTAAATTGTATTTACAATCTACCCATTGTGAACATCAGTCTCACTAGCAAGACTAACCCTGCTTTGAAACAAATATGTCAAAATTTATATCAAAAATGGCAATATGTATTTAACAACTTGATGTTTAAAACTTTTCAATAAGATCCTTGGCACATGGTCCAAATATGTCTGTCGGGTTTACTGGGAACTGAATGCTGTGAAAAGGCAGATTTCAGTAAAAACCAACAAAGTCTATGTAAAAGGCAAAATTTTTCACTATCATTTGAAGTGCAAGAAAATTCCTATTACTCTACATTCTCACCAATTCAGGTATGCAGTGTTTTATATGATTTTGCATTTGCCTGATTAATAATTGACTTCTTTTTAAAATGTTTATTGATCTTTCCAATTTTCTTTCCCATTTTTCTTAGAAATCTGTAGGACCCCATATGCAATCTGTGTAAGGATGTTTATAGATTATATTGGATTGCAAATAGCTTCTTCCATACCTGTGGCTTGCATTTTTTTCAACTCTTACTGAGATCTTCTGATCAACATAATTTAATCGCACAAAATGCATTCATTTTTCCATTTTGATTAGTATTTTCTGATCCTATTTTTATAAGCATCGCATACTTCAGGGTCCCTCATTATCATCTGAAATCTAGTTTTGATTTTCACATGTGCATACACAATACCCGGAAATGAGTTTTTTTAAATGGTGTAGGTAAAGTCAAGTGTCAAGTTTCATTTTTATTATTTGGAAACCCAACTACCCTGACATCATTTGTTTAAGTAAACTTCCTCTTATCATGTTACAAATCACATGTACCTCATTTTGCCATACATCAAGACTGTAAGTAGATTTGGTTGGTTTACGATTGTGATTGATTCTATCGGTGTAATTATCTCTTCTTTGTTTTTTTGCCAATATTACACTATCTTAAGTAGTATTTTCTTTATGTCTTATTATAATTGGTACGTCCCATCACTGCACTGTCCTGTTTCAAGATTATCTTACCTATTCTCATTCCTTTGGGTCTTAGAATATTAGTACTTTTCTCTCTCCAAAGGAATGCTTTGGTCAAACATTCTCTACAACAAAGTAAATGTAAAATTTGGGGAGAGGTATTTATAGCACTATTATTTTGAATTTATAGAAGCATGGAAGTATTTGAGAGGAACTGGCAATAATAATGTTGATTTCAATGATGAGGAAGGTACATCTTTCTATCGCTTATGTTTTCCTGCATAAATGTCTTATACTATTTCTTCAGTTTATTCTTATGCTTTAAATGTTCTTTCAGGCTAATAAAAATGACTTCCAAGGCCAAGCACGGTAGCCTAGTATCTAAATTCCTCACCTTGTATGCACCGGGATCCCATATGGGCCCTGGATTGTATCCCTGCATCCCTGTTTCCCAAGCAGCTCCCTGCTTGTGGCCCGAGAAAGCAGTGAAGGATGGCCCAAGGCCTTGGGACCCTGCACCCTGCACCCTGCACCCTGCACCCTGAGTGTGGAAGACTCGGAAGATGCTTTAGGCTCCTGATTCAGATTGACGCATCTCCAGCCATTGCAGTCACTTGAGGAGTGTATCAACAGATGGAAGATCTTCCTCTCTGATTCTCCTCCTCTCTGTATATTTGACTTTCCAGTTAAAAAAAATAATAAAGAATTTTTTTAAAGAATGATTTCTAAAATTTCAGCTTATTTCTGATATACAAAAGCAAACTCTCTATTTTTTATTTCATCAACATTGTCACATTCACTTAAAATTTGATCTGTAGGTTTTTAAGATTTGTACTAAGACAGTTAAATCCACTAGTATGCGATCTAGTTCTTTCATTCCTAATACTTTTATTTCTTTTGTTTGCCTAAATGACCCAGTTATATCCTTTATACAGTACTGAATAGAATTGACAGTAACAGGCAGTTCCATCTTGTTCCTCACCTGAAAGGGAAAGCTTTCAAAATTTCAACATTAGGTATGTTTACTCTAGGGTTTCTTTGTAGTCAAGTTTTATTATATTAAGGAATCATTCATTTGTTTCTAGCTAGGTAAGCATAAAAGCATGAATATATACGGAATTCTATGAAGGAATCTATCTTTTTAAATTGGCATTTATCCTATTAATACAGCAAAGTCAACTCACCATTTTTTTTAAGATTTATTTATTTTTATTGCAAAGTCAGACATAAAGAGAGGAGGAGAGAGAAAGAGAAAGAACTTCCATCCCTTGATTCACTCCCAAAGCAGCCACAATGGCTAGAGCTGAGTCGATCTGAAGCCAGGAACCCAGAGTCTCTTCCGGATCTCCCATGCGGGGTCCCAAGGCTTGGGGCCATTTCCATTACTTTCCCAGGCCATGAGCAGTGAACTGGATGGGAAGCGGGGCTGCTGGGATTAGAACCAGTACCCATATGGAATCCTGGTGCATGCAAGGCAAGGACTTTAGCTGTTAGGCCACTGTGCCGGGCCCCAATCACCATTCTTAATGTTGTTGAAACCTTAAATTAATGCAATAAGCAGAAGTTGGTCACAATTATTATCTAATTTAAACTTTCTGGGGACAGTTTACTAATACGTTCTTTGAAATTTTTACCTGTATGTTAAGGACTAGGATTAAACTTCATTATTCTTTGAATTTATGTCCTGGTCAGGCCTTAGTATCAAACAGCAGCTTCATAAAACAAGATAACAAAATTCCATCCTTTTGTTCATTGATTATGTTTGATCAAGTTGGCTATTGAACGAACTTGGTAAAGGGAATTTTAATTATTGATTTTGTTACTGTGCTAGTTATAACATATGTATGGTTTTGAGCCCAGCATGACACCCTAGTGGCTGAAGTCCTCGCCTTGCTTGCACTAGATCCCACATGTGCCCCAGTTTGTATCCCGGTTGGTCCATTTCCCATCCAACTCCCTGACTGTGGCCTAGGAAAGCAGTAGAGGATGACCCACAGCCCTGGGACACAGTACTAGCGTAGGAAACCAGAAGCAAGCTCCTGGCTCCTGGCTTCAGATCGGCTCATCTCTGGCTGTTGTGGCCACTTGGGGAGTGAACCAAAAGAAGAAAATTCTGTCTTTTCTTCTCTCTGTAAATATCTCTAAATCTGTAACTTTCCAATTAAAATCAATAAATCTTTTAAAAATGAAGGATTTTTTCCCATTGTTTTACTTTTGCTAATACATACATTTTAGAAATTTGTTGGCTTCATCTAAATTGCCAAGCTTATTGGCATGGAATCTTTTGTAATAGTTTACAAAGGTTCTACTATTTGTAGGGTCTGTAGCAAGGTGTCCATTTTTGCTGCTGTTAACTATTTGTGCCTTTCCTATTCATAATCAGTTATCCATCAATCTTATTAATCTTTCCTAAAATCTACTTTTGACTCTGTCTTCTTTATTGTTTAATTACACCATTAATTTATACTCTCAGTTGCATTATTTCCCCTTCTATATTCTTTGGGTTGATTTTTTAAAAACATTTTCAAACAGAGAGAAGGAGAAACAGAAAGGGAGAAAAAGAAGGAGGTTTTTAATCCACTGATTCATCTCCTGACTGGCTGCAACAGTGGTGCTGCATTAGGCAGAACCCAGGATCCTGGCTTCCACATGGGCAGGAGCCCAGGTCTGGGGTTATTGTTCATTGTTTTCCCAGGTGCATCATCAGGAAGGTGGATCAGCAGTGGAGCAGCCAGGACATGAACGCTATGCCCTTACAGGATGCCAACGGGGCAGGTGGTGACTTAACCTGCTGTGTTACAACAGCCCTCCTTTGGTTTATGTGAATGTCATTTTTGTCACCTTTCAAGATGACTGAATGATTTTTTTTTTCTTTTTCTAGTAAATCCACTTAATTCCTTAAATATTTATTTTGCTATGTGCTGTTTTACTGATTTTCTGATATTGAGCTTAAAATATTTCTATGTGTATTATGATTTCATGTTTGATTCATTAGTCATATAAAATTTATTTTGAGGTTTACACATGGATTTCTTACTTATTATACATTAGAAGGTGCAGAACCATTGTGGACAGAGTAAGCACTCTGTGAGGAACGTTAAGCCATCCCCAGCGATGCTGGCACCCCATTTCAGAGTGCAGGTTCAAGCCCTGGTCGGCTTGGCTTCATTTCAGCTCCCTGCTAAAGCACGTGGGAAAGCAGAGGAAGATGACCCAAGCACCTTGGTCCCTAACTTGTATATGAGAGACCCAGAGAGAATATCTAGGCTCTCAGCTTTGGCCTGCCCACTCCTGGTCATCGTAGCCATTGGGAGAGTGACTCAGTAGAAGGAAAATATTTCTTCTGTCTTTCTCCTTCCCTTAGTATTCCACTATGCCTTTCAAATAAACAAGTGTATTTTTAAAATGTTCCCTGCATTATTTTAATCTTCTAAAATTAGTTGAAACTTATTTTGCTATTCTTCTACCTGATTAGTTTTTGAAATGTTCCTCTTGTGCTCAATGTACTGTATTCTGATGTTGAGTCACTTCTATGTAGGATAGCTGTCCATTAATTATTTTATTCAAATTTCTTGCATCTTGCTGAATTTTTTTCTGTGAAATGACTTATGAAAGTCCCCTCTAATGTTGGAGATGTGTCATACTTTTCCCTTTTAATTCTTCAAATTTGTCAAACCATCTGAAGCACTTACACTCTTAAAATTCTTTGGAAGGCCTGGCCTATTTCTCTCAATCCCACCAGACTGTCAAAGGATGCCTTGGTGCTAACAAGTACTCACAAACAAGTACCTGATAATCCTCTAGTGTCCTCGAGCAAATACTTTGATATTTTCTCACCAGAACAGAATTTACGCAAAATCCAGTGCTCTATTGCTAAAAGCAGAAGTGTTAGCTTGGTGGTTTCTAAAAATGTACTATATTTCCTTGTAAAATGACCTTATATGAAATACCAATGCACAAGAAACAGAAACACAGATATGCTGATGTTGAAAAGTGGTTGGGGTTCACCTGACCTCTCAAATAAGCCTCGAGACAGTGACCTATGAAGCTGGTCCTAAGAATTCCAATGTCCTTGAGATATATCAGTTATATATTCCTAATTGATTGCTGGAGTTCGATTATCCATTTCATCTGTCAGTCACTATGAATCTACCACTGAGCAATTGCTTTTCTCTTGGTGCATCTATTAAATTTTTGTTTTCTGGGACTTTGGTGTGAAAGAACACTGTCATTCATGCAATAGACGCCATATTGTTTTCAAAGCTTCTTAAGAAACATTTCACAGTTCTTTGGTGAAGACAAGCATACCTGCAAATCTAACTGATATTATCTTTACAGATAAGTTAGCCAAAATCCTCATAAATCATTTATATCAAGTGTATTTACTTATAAGTATTATATATATTAATAAATGTTATATAATCACATTATATGTGGATTTATTCCAAGCATATTTTACAAACAAAATGTATTAATCTACTAAGAGATAATAAGTGACATTCATGTCAAGAGTAAAATGCTACAAGTGTCCTTACATAGAAAAAAAAAAAACATGGCCACTTTTTACATGTTTTTAAATTTACATAACACTGACTTGGGTTTTAATAGTCAAATATCAGGAAGCAAGGTTGATTTTCCTCTATGCAAAGTGCTTCCCTATAAGAGAACTTCTACTGGTGTAGATCTCTTGGTTTCTTTCCAGAACTGAGTTCTTCAAACCGCGGTCTTCAAAAGAACCTCTCTCTTTCTGACTCAGCCTTGTTGCAGAAAGAGCATTTTTAGTCTTTTGTGTGCTAGTGTTCAAGAAAATAGCATTCATGGGTTTGTAGCAATAGAATGTTGGGTGAATCCAGCTCGTTTTGTGGTGGACAAGTTTAATTCTAGAAATCAACATTAGAAAACCATTTGGCCCACATCAACGCTACATTCCTCCCTACCAATGTGACTTTGATAATAATAGACTGTATGTTGATGACCACAGTCTGATTTTGATATTTCTTCATTAAATCACTATCCAGTTAAACAGAAGCCAGGGAAGTCAGGGTGCTCACAGTCACTTATACTGGGTTTATTCTGAGGACGTATCAGAACCAGGCATCAGGAGGCAACGAAAATAAAAATGGTCTGAGGCAATTGTAAGATACCACTCTTTGCTCTAGCATAATCAGGAAGACATCCTATTTTACCTACCCACTAAAGCTACAAGCTCCTTTATCAAAACTGAATGACAAACACTGAAGCTACAGTACTATACTAAAGCTTTAGGACAAATTCTTGCATGGTCACAGAGTACCACTCCTTAAAATGAAGGCTATTTATTTATTTATGTTATGATGTATAAATATAGCTACTGGTCTTTTAAATCACACTAAAGTGATAATGAAAATAATCAAAGTTTTATTTCAATAATTTATTTCATTTAAATCACTAAAACTTCAGACTAATTGAGACATTTATGATTTTTTTTACACTAATGGCTAACTTTACCTCTACTATTTCTGTGATTGATGTTTTTATTTGCAAAACAGTTATAATAGGTTAGAAGACCTCCAACACAAGGACAGACGCAAGGCAAAGATTAAAAATTCATCTCAATTATTTTGCAGAACACAGTTTGAGCCATGCTGCTAGTGCAAGCTACTTCTGTAGAAAGGTTTATTGAACTCCATGAGATTTTCATAGTAAACTGCACTGTGCAGATCTTTCACAAAGAAAATTGAAGCTACAGTGGCTTCATTTTCCTCAATGTTTATTCAACTAGCAGTGCACTTTTTAAAGCATCATTATTTTTCAAAGTTATAATTTGTTCGATCCTGAATAGTACAACTTACACATATGAAAATTAAGTTAGATGCTCATCTTTATTATAATGACAACTATAATTGTCCTGAGAAATGTTAAAATTTCTCTTTTTTGCTCTATGTTTTCAGCTAAAAACAGCTTTGTGTGCCTTGTAAAGACTGTTTTTTTAGTTGGAAGTCTTTGATAAAATTTAACATTTAAATGTGTCAGAAAACCCCTTCTACGTATTTGTTTGGTGATGAGAAAGTGTAATAGAGGTCTAGTGGACAATAAAAATTAAGTCAAGGGTATGTTTCTTGACTGTATTAGGTTTGAGAATCAGTATCAATCTATTATTGTTAAGGACTAAAAATAAAATTTAGTACTCTGTTAGATGCTTTTATGTCGCATTTGAAAGCAAAATTACATAAGCCAAACAATCTCATTTCTATGCATATACTCTGTATCCTTTAGGCTTATGATTACTGTCCATGGTCAATGCCTTATAAATAAGGATTGTACTAATTAAAAATAATTTGTTGATAACAGCACATATGCATTTTCAGAATTCAGCTTTCTCTCTAGCCATGTAAGCAAAAAGAGACTCTCAACAGCACACAGTGTTGTAGCATCATTTTATGTAAAACTCGCTGGGAACAGAGAATGTGAACAAGTACCTGGAATTACCCCAGTCAGGAGCAAAGCCCGAGGGTGATCCTCTGGTGTCAGTTGTATGCTTGTAAACCACTAGCAGGCACTGTTT
This sequence comes from Ochotona princeps, assembly GCF_030435755.1. Classification (NCBI taxonomy): domain Eukaryota; kingdom Metazoa; phylum Chordata; class Mammalia; order Lagomorpha; family Ochotonidae; genus Ochotona; species Ochotona princeps. The sequence continues at coordinate 70,574,332 of NC_080833.1, forward strand.
ACAAAGCTCAACCAGGCGCTGGCAACACTGGAGCTGCAAAGGAGTCACCACCTCCGGGCCTTTACTGAATATACTCTCCCAAGAGGATCTGTTGGCATGGAAACAGACATGACCTCATGGTCACTGTTAAAAATGGCAACCATCTACATCACTTACCAGGCAACAAACTGTGGCCTTACCCATTTGCAATAACTGTGGATGGCTGAAAAGTATCTAATAGAAAAATTATTAGGAAATAATTCATTACACTTAAGAAGCAAAGCATCAAATTCATACACGATTTGTCTTCATACCTGCGACGCTGCCAACTGTGGATAGCCAACAAGATATTTCCCCAATACCTAATGGAAAATGGAACAATTTGGAAAACAGTGACGTAATGTCTCAAAGATCACAATTAACAAAGCTTAAGTTTCTAGGGATCTGGATTTACCCGAATATTAACAGTGACCACGAAAGGATCAAAATAAAAACAAAAACAAAACAAAACAACAACAACAACCAAAAGAAAAAAAAAAACAAGCAGAAACTTCATTTGTGAACTCTGCCCTGAGAGAATTTTGGTTAATCCCTTGATTGTGATCACCCTTTGCTAAAACCATTACGGATGTACTCATGACTTTGCTGCCATGGAGGCAGCATCCTCACTTCAGAAGCCACAGTGTCTCAACAAACATCACCCTATTGCAATTCCAAGGAGAGTCCCCATCCTCCTGCAAGACACTCAGCTTATTTAAATTGAGTGGTAGTACACCCTTCCCTGGTAAACCTAAAGATTGTGTGTGTGTGTGTGTGTGTGTGTGAAAGAGAGAGAGAATAATTGCTAAGTTTGTCATCGTGGCTTAAATTAAAAGACAAAAGTAAACCATGCTATCACACCACCATCAATGAACTGAGAAAAAGAGGCAGGGAGAGAAAGAGAAACAGATTTCTTAATATCAACACAACTTCTCTCAAGTGTTAAGGGATAAGTTCAGTTAAAGACATAGTAATGATTCAAGTTTCATTTAACACAAACTGGTTTATGTTATTCTCAGAGAAAAAACAATTGATTTTGCAAAAAAAAATTAAGGACAATATTTTCCTAATGAAATGTAGTATCCAAAAGGAAATTCGCATACTGCATTTTAAACCTTGTGTGGACTTGACACATTTCAAATATTAAAAACTGCTTCAGAAACTCAGAAAGATATTTTTAACCACAAAATCATGTATAATTTTCAGGGAAAAAAACACGGTCCCCAAACAAGAGCATGTCATCAGTGAATGAGAGAATTTTTTAAAGAAATGTGATAAAAATGATTTAACTGAACGAAGCAAATTTTCTTCTGTGTTCTGAGATGTTCAAGAAGGCCTAGATTACTGAGATATGATAAACCTAACAAAGAAACAAAGATTCTCTTCACTTATGAAACAACATTGTAGCTAGATTAACTCTACAAATAAAATTTTAATTATTACTCAATATAAGAAATACTGGGCATGATATATTTATATATGTATACATATGCTCATCAAGATAAATAAAGATACAAAATGATTAAGTATGGATATGTTTTTAATTAATGATTTCTTAATCTACTAGATACTACTTGTCTGGGCCTAGAGAAATAAGACTCTCATATTGGTATAAATACACACCAAAAAATCAGTGTTTTGACTGACTAGCCTCTTTTTCTCTCTGCAGAGACCCTGAATATGCTTACGAAATTTACCTCTATCATCAACCTTTACTTTTAACATGGATTTGTTTTTGATAGTTTATAATCATCTGATTAGATTGATTGTCAGGCTCATTCTGACCACAGTAACTTCTTTACCTATTTTTGTGTTTAATGGTAGGAAAAGAATGAATAAATAGAAAGATGAAAGTGTTTCTTCTAGAATATCCTATATTCTAAATTGGTATAAGTTTCTGAATATATGAGTCATAATATAAGCAGTTTTGGCTTCTCATGTTCTCATTTTCCTTAAATATACAAAGAAAATATATGAATCAAGTTATTACATATCTTTCTTACCACTGCCTATATTGGTTCATCATTCATTACATTCTACTTTGTGATCCACATTTCAGTGTCAGTATGCAAAAATCCTTCATAAATGAAGGCAAATGAGGGACCAGCACTGTGAACATCAGTTTAAGCCACTTCATGCTATGCCAGCATACCATGTGATCCCTGGTTCAAGTCCTGGTTGCTCTACTTTCATTCCAGGTCCTTGCTAATGCACCTAGGAAATCAACAGAAGATGGCCTAAGTACTAGGGCACCTACAGAGGATGGAGACCAGGAAGAAGCTCCTGTCTCCTGGCTTCAGTTTGGCTCAATCCAGCTATCTGGGAGAGTGAACCAAAAGATGGAACATCTTTCTGTTTCTATTTCTCTTTCTTTCTCCCTCACTTCCACACACATTCATTCTCTCTCTCTCTCCCTCTCTCTAACTCTGTCTCTCAAATAAATAGATACATAAATCAGATTTGCAGTGCTTGGCAGTAGATTAATGCAATTCCTATGTGAAAGAAACTTGTTTTTGAAAAAGAGCATCACAACAATGCCCTGCCTCTTCTCTACAGCCTGACATGGCTGAGAAGATAGAAATGCTCTTATAACGCTGTAGGAACTTTCTTTTTAAAAAAGTGGTTTGCTTGCTTATTTTTTTAATGAAGAGTTAGAGTTTTCTACCCACTGCTTCACTGCCTCAAATGGTTGAAGGAGTAGAGGAATGAGTCAGGGAGCTGGGCCAGGCTGAAGCCAGGACACTAGAGCTTCTTTTGAGCCTCCCATGTAGTGGGAGGGGTCCAACCATTTGGGCCATCCTCCACTGCTTTCCCAAGGCACATCATCAGGGAGATAGATGGGAAGTAAAACAGGCAGTACTTGAACCATTGTCCACATAGGTTGCTGGCAATGCAGACAAGGTATGCCACTGCACCAGCACCATGATAAAGATCTTAATTTCAACACCAACACAAAGTTTTCTTTAAAAGAGGGAGGGAGGGGACAGAATCAATATGGCAGAATAAGGTGAGGGCATGTTTAAACAGATGGTAAATCATTAGCAAGAGTGAAGCAGAGAGAGCACATTCCAGGAGAGGACAGACCTATGGCAGAGGGTCAACTGGAGACTAAGGGACACAGAAAAGCAGCAGAGACAACGGTGTGGTGTTGCAGTGACCAGATACCCCAGCAGCATTCAGTGAGCTGCAATCTGAGATCCACCAGTGGCGGAAGATCCACCAGCAGTCAGGTGGGAAAGGGAGGTCATTGGGAGTTCTGCAGGTGAACCCAAAGAACTGACTGTCCCGCTGATTTGTTTGACTTGACCAGAAGTAGAGAGACAGCAGCATATCCCAAACATTCAATGTCAGCAGCACATCCCAAACATTCAATGTAGGAACAGAGTGGAACTGACAGTCCAGACCACCCCCACCATTTTGTGTAAGGAAACCAAGGCTACAGACAGGATTTTGCATGCAGTAAGCTGGAAGATAACTCATTTCTGGTTAAGTGCATTGCAACAATATGCCATCCCATAGGTTTCACCCAAAATAGGTCTGGGTAAGCCACAGACTTAACAGCCAGCAGATCAAGAACTCCATGAGTGGCATATCAGTTGCCATTTTGTACAGCGTGGCAAAAGTTGAGATTGGATAGACAACAGCAAGCTGTGAATGTGCTAAATTAGAGTGAACTGAACTTCCAGTTCAGTGCCTTGCACTGGTCCCATAGGGAAAATAGTACCAACTTTGGCATCCTATGGGTCAAAACAGGTCCATATGGTTCTCAGACCTAATGGCCAGCAGGTTCCGCCAAGATCTCTGGTCCTTGCCTGCTTCCAATTTTGGGTCCCCACCCCCACTCGTAATAACCATCAGGAGCACTCCAGAAACCCCTCAAAACAAACAAACAAACAAACAAACAAAACTAGAATAGACAGACAGAGAACAACAAGGAAAGCTTAGAAACAGACAGGAAACGGTCAGCAGAGATGCACTTATAACTCACTGGGTGGGACACAAAGATTAGTTACTCCTCACTGGGGTATGGAGGATTTCTCTGTACACCCCTCCTAAACATGCTCACCTAAACTGTTGACATATATCCTGTTAGAATTATAGAGTTAGACCACCTGAAAAACAGCCAGGTTCAGCGAAATCATGCTTCAATGCTATAAACTGCTAAATACTAAAATTAAAATAGGCATGAGACAGCTGAATAGCAATCTAAGCCATTTTAAGGTGTATAGAACACGGTTGAATATAAACCAAAATTGAAATGTCTATGAAGAAGTCACAGGTTGTGGTTGAGAACCTGCATTTCCCTAGTAACATATTGGTTAATCAATACCATGTCAATTAATGCCACAATGTTGTAAATGGTTGGAAATATTATGTTGGGGCTTTTAATTGATTGGGATGATACTCTGCCGGCTCTACCTTCAGACCAGAGATGGTCTCACCAAGAAACCATTGAACTTACCAGGACAATAAGATGCTGGACTTTATGCTTGGTAAATACCTCCAATGAAAGAATGTCAACTGAATTTGAACTATGGTAATGCAACAAGGTGGAGCAATCCACCGTGGGGGGAGGGTGTGGGGAGGGGCAGGGGGAATCCCAGTGCATAAAAAATGTATCACATAATGCAATGTAATTAATTTTAAAAAAATGAAATGCAATAAACATATATGTTTAAAAAAATAAAAATAAAAATAAAAATAAATAATAAAAAAAAGATTATCACCAACAACAGCCTAGGTATTTAGGATACCTGGTGTCTCCCTAATCCTGGGACCTGCTCCAACTGGAAGTGGGAGGTTGTACATACAATGGTACAGCCTCAGCACAAGATCACAGGAAGTGGAGAGTGGTGAGCCAGGAGCTGGGGCTTCAGAGACCATTCTGGAAGTCTAACACAAGCCCCAGATCTGAAACTCACTGGAGGGAGTGACACAAGTGACTGCTAACAAAGAGCCATGTACCAACTGCAATAAGTAAAATGGAACCGTAGACCTGTGTATGACACTGTTTAGAAACCTGCCCCAAGGAGAAGAATCTGATAACCAGAAGTACAATGACCAAGAGCACAAGAAAAGACAGAGGCACAGTGAATGTTACTGAAGAGTCCCCTGCAAAGGAGCAAAAGCCTTTACCAACCTCAGAGTTCACTGGGAAATACATTGAGAAAATGGGGGAACAATTCAGAAAACTAGTTATAAAGCTTCTTATCAACAATAAGAAACATGTACAGTTCAAGGAATTTAAGCAATATGTCACATGGGCAATAGCAACACTGAAACAAAAGCAAGTTGAATTATTGAAAATGAAAGATGTAATAGAGAAAATTTAAAATTCAGTGGAAAATCCCCATAATAGAATGAAGGAGGCAGAAGAAAGAATCTCAGAATTGGAAGTTATTTCTAGTCACAATTGGGAAACAATCAAAAAGCTGGAAACAGAGCTGGCTCAAGCTAAAAAAAGTATTCAAGAATTAAGAGACATTATTAAAAGACCAAATGTAAGAATTATGGGAGTTTCAGAAGGCACAGAAAGAAAAGCTGTGTTTAAAAATGTAGTTGATGGGGCCCGGTGGCATGGCCTAGCAGCTAAAGTCCTCGCCTTGAAAGCCCCGGGATCCCATATGGGCGCCGGTTCTAATCCCGCAGCTCCACTTCCCATCCAGCTCCCTGCTTGTGGCCTGGGAAAGCAGTTGAGGATGGCCCAATGCATTGGGACCCTGCACCCGTGTGGGAGGCCTGGAAGAGGTTCCTGGTTGCTGGCTTCAGATCGGCGCAGCACCGGCCATTGCAGCTCACTTGGGCAGTGAATCATCAGATGGAAGATCTTCCTCTCTGTCTCTCTTCGTCTCTCTGTATATCTGACTTTGTAATAAAAAAAAAATAGAAATAGTTTATAAAAATGTAGTTGATGAAATAAGAAAGAAAAACACCCCTAATATGGAGAAAGAATTGGGAAAAGACATCTAGGAGGGACATAGAACTCCCAACAGGGTTGACCAAAAGTGATCTTCACAACAACACGTCCGATAATCAAGCTCTCTTCAGTCAAACATAAGGAAAAGATCCTTAAATGTGCTTATGAAAAAGATCAAGTGACATACAGAGGAACAACAATCAGACTCACAGCTGGGACCTCTCACAGGAAATTCTACAGGCCAGAAGAGCATGGAACAACATATTCCTGACTCTAAAAGTCAAAAAAAAAAAATTGTTGGCCTAGAATAGCACACCCAGAAAAGCTTTCCTTTGTCTTTGAAAATGAAATAAAATTCTTTCAGAGCAGAGAAAACCTCAAAGAATTTGCCCCTTCCAGACCTGCCTTGCAAACGATATTTAAAGATGTTCCCTTGACAAAGCAAAGGAATAGCACCCACGAAAACCAAAAGCAAATGTGAAGAACATCACAGTAAAATAATAACAAAAGATTAAATGAAACAATAAACAACCCATTGCTTAAATGACAACAAATTTACCAGTCATTCATATTAACCATGAATATAAATGACTTAAACTCATCAATAAAATGCTGTAGATTAATGGACTGGATCAAAAACAAAACCCATTTATTTGTTGCTTATAGGAGATACATCTCACCGACAAAGATCAGAGAAAACAGTATCTCATGGATTTTGATGTTTTTCTATTTAGCTTCATTTCTTCAAAACAGTTTTTTTCTCATTAAATTCTTCATCGACTCATAGGTCATACAGTAGCTTCATTTTCTTCAAGAAGGTTCTTGATTTTCTTTATCATTTCTTTAGTGACACATTAATCATTCAGTAGAATCCAATTTAACTTCATGGCTTTGTAAATTTCTATTCTTCCTGCTGTTCATTTTGTTTCGTGGCTTTTCATTCAAGGGGATGTACAGTAACTGTGTAATGGAGACTATCATATCCAGGTGTGAGAATACAATGCAGTATGCATCTCTACTTTCAAATCAAACTTGGACTCTCAATGAAACTGTTAATTACATCTTGACAACAGGATGCTGGATGTCCATGCTCACAATGATGAACGTATGACTGTTTGTGATGAACTATACTATTGTGATAATATGGCAGAAATCAGTGGGGTGAGGGTCAAGGAAATCCCAAAGCCTATGGAACTGTATTGTAATAACAATAATAATAATAATAAAGAGGAAATAGAAATGATTTAAATATATATACCAGGGCATTTTTACAAAGCAGGATGTCATCTGCTTGCTCTTTCAACCTAAATTTTAAGGAAAAGGGACTGTCAAAAATCTATGAATTCAAAAAGAGAAATTAAATGTTTTAAAGTTCTTTCTTGCTCTCCAGAATCTTTATAGAAATAGAAAAGGAACTTAACTGGCTTTTTAAAAGTAATGTATTGATAACACATAGAAAACTAAATAACTTCAGCAACAAAGGGGAGTTATTAATGAAACCCAGAGGCTTAAAAAACCCTTGCATTATACAATAATCCAGTAATTTTTACCCCCTTTTCTCATTAAAATTGTTAACAAAATAGTTCTCTGGAGATTGCAACTATTTTTCTTTCTCCTTAGGTGGAAATGTTAATTGATGGTAAAGTGGCTCAAAGGAAAGTAACACAAGGAACAATGGAAGTAAAAACAAAACAAAAAAACCCTTAACAGTAGTTTAGATCAACAGAAGGATCACCAAGTGGCAGATTATTGAGCTAAAAAAAAAAAGTGCTGATCGGATTACATCCAATCGAAAGCTAAATGAAAACAGTAAAAGTCATGTCAATTTGAGGGTCTCCATCTTATGCACACATTTTCAAGTAGGTGTAAACCATCCTACAAACAGCCTTCAAACCTACCTTCAACTGTCTTCTTTTTCTACGATTTTAAAAGTAAAGCTTATTCATGCCAAAGTATTACAGGGAAAAGTTTCTGGTTAAAGGGTCCAAACCAGCATTATAAACTTACTCTGTTTTTCCACAAACTTTTTGAATTGTGTTTGTGCAAATCATACAGAATTTAATACATATATATACATACACACTGACACTTTTTCCAATGCCCAATCCCACTACTAGCATTCTCAGGAGGCTGCATGTAGTAAGCTCTCCTTAGCATTCCTTTTTGCAGCCTACACAGAAAAAATAGAGGAGAAGGTTTTCTTAGCCCACTTGTGTTAATGCAAACCCTTAGCCAATCCTAAAGAACCTTAACACACAAATTTATACCACTCTCCTTGATGTCTCTGGAGGCAGATAGTGGATGGCTTATTTACTCTGTTTTGTTGTCGGGGATGTTTATAGGTAGAGGCAAGAATCAGAGTGGGCTAGAGTTACGTAGATTATATATTTTTTACAACTTAGTGTGAAATAAATTACATCTCACATTAAAATAATTTCTCTATAAGTGAGCAGATTTCCACCTTGATTGTTCTGCATCAAAGGTTAAAGCAGAGAGAGAGAGTGTGTGTGTGTGTGTGTGTGTGCATACACATGTGTATTGACTAGACACAACTGAAAGGATGAACAATTATTCTGCACCAGGCTGAGAATCAGACAAACTTTATCAAACTGAGAAAGCCTAAGAAATATATTGGTATAGCTACAAAATAAACCTGATGGTTAACTCACCTCTACAAACCATAAATGGGTGGAAAATAGAGGCAAACTTGATTCAATGTTACTTCTGTTCCACCTGGCCAGACATGATGAGCTAAGCATTCATTTAATGCAACTTTGAGTAAAACAATTTTGGAGATCCTTAGTATTAAAAGTGTGGGCTTGCCTCTGGCAACCTGGGTTTAAGTGCAGGTTTATCCACTTACAGGGGGAGCATGGACATGTTATATATCCAGTTTGTGCTTCAATCTCTTCAGCTGTGTAAAATGGAGCAATAATAATACTTCACTCAAAATAGTTTCTTTGGAGATTGTCCAAGCCATTAAAATGCAACAGTGTCAGACATTCAGTTAGTCTCCAATCAACATCATTTACTATCACTATCATTACTGATAGTAGAGATACCACCAGGGAAATCTGAGGGGAATTTTGTACCAGCCGTAGGCAAAAAAGGATTCTAAACTTAGTTACATCATATTGGCATTGAAACATATGGCAATACATTTTACATATTTATTTCAAATCAAACATTAGCAAAGAGCCATGGACTCCAATCCAGCAATAATTTCAGGATCCCTCAGTTTTCCTAGGTGGAGAACAGCTGAGAACCACAGTCAGCCCTTTGGCCTTGCCCTTGGTTTTGCCAAATAACAACAACAGAAAACATTTACAATTCTGGGTTTAAATCGGAAGTACTTCTATAGATTGATGTCAACCAGGTGCTATGGAGTACATTTCAAATGTTTTACTGAAGTCATTGTAGAAATAAAGTATGACCAAGACTATTCAGATCACATCTCACCTGAGAGTAGCTTATGAATTCTTCCTGTTGGTGAATGGAAAAAAACAGTAAAATTACAGTGGAGACGGTGAGTCTGCAAGTGGTATGAACTCGTTCAGTACCACATGGCTATTTCATTTAAATGCAGGAGTTACCAATCATTCAAAAGTAGAAGGGTTTATTGAGACGTTACAGAAGAGATGGGTAAATCTGGGCATTAATACAAGATTCAAATAATACAGAGGGGACTGGAGGAACAGGGTTGTGCACAGCAGTCTTATCAGAGATTCAACAACTTCAATAGTTCAGAGGAAGGAAAGGCCAAATCTTTAAGATCCCTAAATGGTAATGAGCCTGTTTTTCTGGAACAGAGTTCAAGTTGGAGCAGAATTAGGAGATGGAAGAAAGAACCTTCTATCTAGGGATAAGCATTTTGGCCTTTAATGTTACAGAATGAAAGTCACTACAGATCTTAGGCACGTGGGTAAGGGAGACAAAACCCTGGAGGCAAATATGCCCAGATTCTATTAATTTCACCTAACCTTTCTATCAGAGAGACTCCCATGGGCCCAACATTGGGGCCTAACTGGTAAAGCCTCTATCTGCAATGCCAGCATTCAATATGGACAACAGTTGGTAACCCAGCTGCTCTGCTTCTGATCCAGCTCCCTGCCAACAACTTAGGAAAGCAGTTCAGACGACTCAAGTACTTGGGCACCTGCCATCCACAGGGAAGACCCACAAGAAGCTCCTGGCTCCATGTTAGGCCATTAAAACCATCTGAGGAGTAAACCAAGGACCAGAAAATTCTGTTTGTGTGTGTGTATGTGTATGTGTGTTTGTGTGCATATAACTCTGTTTTTCAAATAAATCTTTAAAATAGACTTACCATGTGAAGCCGTGTCATATTTTATCTGTGTCCCTTTTCTGATGACTGCTTCCATGTATATCATATTTTATTTTCTTGAGATATTACGGCTTAATGATCATGAAAGTAAACTCGGGTTAAAGGCTAAATTAGTTCAAATCCAAGTTCTACTGTGTCCTTACTTAGTATGTATATAACTCAAGAGATAACGCAGAACCTGAGACAAAATGCTGTTATAGACATGAAACTGATATTGTTTTGGGATGCTAGTACAGGGTCATGTGTTTGAAGCCACACCTTCCCTACCAGTATATATATGTTTGTTTTTTTTTGCTTATCTTTTGCCTATGTGTGAGTCAGAGGACACGTGCCCATTATTACCTGGGACTGGGGCAGGTAATGAGATATTATTGTGTAACCACTCCCCTCTCAAACCCCTTTAAAAATCCCATGTTGGGGAGGGGCTCGCTCTCTTGGTTATGTGCTTTCTTGCTTGCATTTGGGCTCTTGGCCCCTCGCACAGCCGCTTGCTTTCTTGCTTTCCGCAGACGGACTCTGAAGACAGAGTTGGCAATCTCTCCCTAACCCTTTTGCTTCCTGGCTTGCTTTCTCTGAACATGGCCCTCATATGTCTGTGTTCTTCACTTTCTGAATAAATCTTACTACTTTCTTAAAAGTAGTTGGTGCCTGTACTTAAAATGTTTTTTGAAGGGAGAGGCAAGAACCTAGGAAATAAATCTTGGCCCAAACCTGGAACACAACATAATCGCCTGACATACATAGAGTGATTACACCAAAGTCCGGAACACAGTAGCGAGAATTGTTTGGCATCATCAATGGGAAGTTTCTGGAGGTCCAACTTTGAATGAACTCATTTCTTTAAAGGTGTCTAACACAGGATTTAGTAGTAAACAACTAAATAAATACAGTGAGGAAGAAGGGAGATTACCAAACCTTTTAAATTGGGTAAACAACAGGATTAAGGGAAGGTAGGGAAGTCATTTGTGAACCAGTGTGAATGGAATCTTTGGTTTAAGATAACTTTAGACTACAATAACAGCAAGTCACAGTAGCTTTAACAGCACTGGAATTTTTGAGACAAGTGAGAGTATAAGCATAATTCAGCAGTCTGCTACTTAAGCACAAGAGCAGACGTTTCAGGATACTGGCTTGCAATTGAGATTTTGACACTAATTAAGACTCCTTTCTCTCCATCGAATTCAAATTAGTTAGGTGTTATAGTATTCATATTCATCATTTTATCTCAGCCTGTTTAATATAAATTATACTTGAGCACTAAGAATTACATGAAGTAAAATCCCACATTTTAAAGGATTATTAAAGAAACAACCATTTTATTGGTCTGTCTCTTTAAACAGTAAAACACTTAAGATTACAGTAATGAAAGATGGCTTAGCACTTACCCTGAATCACAGAAACAATTCCACAGTCCTTGGCCATGACTCCAGAGTAAGCGATTGAAAACTCGGTTGAAAAGCCGATATAAATTTACTTCCTCAACATCAGGCACCTTCCAGATGCGTGGAAGAACTGTACGAATACTCGATTTTACTATGTCCAAAACCTAGTGGAAAAGACAAATACTTAAAATCTGGTATGTACCTGTGTTTCTAGAATTCAAACATGACACCTGCATCTCCACAAAATTAAACATAGGACAAGACATCCAGAAACAGATCCACTTGTTTATGAAATGTTGGCATACGAAAAAGGCAGCAAGTCAGACCGTGGTTCAGTACATGGAAATTTAAAAGTATTGATCTTTACAAATAAGAATAGGTTAAACTGAATCCTGACTTCACTCAACTAGCAAATATTAACTTTCAAGGAAGGTTTTAAAAGTGTTAAGGAAACTATTCATTGAGTATGTTAAGTGAAAAGATTACTTTGAGTCACATAGGCATGTATCGTAAAAGCTGAGCAATTCTTTTTTTTTTAAAGATTTATTCATTTTATTACAGCGAGATATACACAGAGGAGGAGAGACAGATAGGAAAATCTTCCATCCAATGATTCACTCCCCAGGTGAGCTGCAACAGCCGGTGCGCGCCGATCCGAAGCCGGGAACCTGGAACCTCTTCCGGGTCTCCCATGCGGGTGCAGGGTCCCAATGCATTGGGCCATCCTCAACTGCTTTCCCAGGCCACAAGCAGGGAGCTAGATGGGAAGTGGAGCTGCCGGGATTAGAACCGGCGTCCATATGGGATCCTGGCGAGTTCAAGGCAAGGACTTTAGCCGCTAGGCCATGCCGCCGGGCCACGAGCAATTCTGATTATATTAAAATTCAGCATGTGGGCACTGTGGTCCAGCAAGCTGAACTGCCACATGGGATGTCCACAGGGGTGAGATCCACCCTGCCCCTGTTCTAATCCAGCTTCCTTCTACCTCCTGAGCAGCAGCAGATGATGGCTAAAGTACTTGGGTTGCTGTTACCCAGTAGGAAACCAGTCTGATGCTCCTGGCTTCTGGTTTTAGCCTAACCCACTCATGACTGTGGCAAAAATTTGGTGAATAAACTCTTGGATAGAAGATATTCTCTCTGTGTCTCTCCTTTTCTCTCACTCTGCCTTTCAAACAAATAAAACTTTACAAATGTAAGAAATAATGTTCACTAAGATGTGTTCGAGAAAAAAAAAGATCAAAGAATTACCTGGGAAAATATATCCAAAACAAATTTATCCAACAAAATATTAGTATCAGTAATATAGCAAAAAGGCATAAAAGTGCAACTGTTTACAAACAGGCATTTCATAAGATGAAGTAAGAATAACAATTTGTAAAATTTTACAAAACTGTAAAATGACAGTAAAAAGAGAAAAAGACTTCTAAATGCAAAGGCTGCATAAAACATGAAGAACTGGAAGCAGATAAAAAAGTAATTTGCTTCTCTTCAAAACAGCAATGTTTATAAAGCTGCACTAGTTATCTTAGACTAAGGCAAATTTAGAACAAAGATCTGTTTAAAGACCAGTTCAGCAGAGATTTCCAAACTAACATTATGTTTAGAGAAGCAGACCCACTGCTGTTTCTTGCACTGGACAGAGGGCAGCTATGCCCTCTTCCCCTTCCTGTTCTGGCTTCCTTCCCCTGGGAGCAGGCAGCTTGGGAAGTGTTCAGGTCGTGAGTGTCATGAAAGCAGAGGGGGAACAGGATCAAGTAGTCTGTGAAACATACTGTTCTGGAAGAACTCAATATTACTAATAACGAATGCTTAATTATAAAGAGGAATTTTTTAAAACTTTAACATGAATTATTCACAATAATACTGATGAAATATGCATGTCAGACATTAATTCATGCATTTTATTTTTTACTATTTTCATTGAAACTGCTTAACTCTATGCTTTTTAATGTGGAAAACACTACTCTTAACTGATACAAGAATCAACACTAGCATTAATGATAAATTGAAATGACTTCTCAGTTTTCCTGTCCACTATATTAGTGTATAGTAGGACACCAAAAGCAGCCAAGATGACCCTTAAATTAGTCTCAAGAATAATTAGGCTTTATGTAAAATAACTAAAATGAAAAAGTGTTATCAATCCTGTAAATTTTAACATTAGCTCAAGTTAATCAGTCTTCACATTGTGAAGTCTTCACATTATATTATGAAATAATTATATCTGGCTTTAAAATGATATAGTAATTAAGATTATAGGGTATTCATTCATTTTTTTAAACACAGTATACAGTAAAAAGCACATGACACACAAGAGCCAAAGGGAAGGACAGCTAGCACGTATTGGCTGCCTTAGCGTGAACCACTGTGCTGGGTACACTATTTACAGGAGACCCTTGCTAGGATTTGAAAACAATATGGAGCTCAAACTCATGCAGATGGTTCGATATCAGAATCATGGTTAATACTGAGAGTGGATGCAATTATGGTGCTTAGGGGTGGACATAGTGGAACATGGTAGGTCTCTGAGGGCATGGCCCGAGAAGCTAGTTCTTAGGAGGCTTGGTAATAAAAGTCAACTCTCTCTCCCTCTCCTAACACACCCTGTGATATTTCCTGTACTCCTATAGAAATACTTGGCAACTGTCATTTTCTTGCCATATCAGATGGATAAACTAATGGGATCTTCCCAAAACTTGCAGTGTAATCCTCCAAAACCATGAGACAAAATAAGCTCCTTCCTTTAAAAGTAACTTGTCTTAGATATTCCACTTGAGGAAAAGCTGATCCTATTGAAAACTGGAACCATGAAAGGGATCATTACTCTAACTGCAGCTGAACACATGGAGATGGATTTGGAATTGGTGAACTGACAAATGGGAAAATTTGGAGAAAGACTAAGGAAAGGTTGGGATGTTACAAGCAGAAAAATGATGGGCAATTCAGATGCACACTCAGGATTCTGGCAGAAATGTGGGTCATAAAGGCCATGCTGATGAGATTACTGAGGCAAAAAGGATTTATTTTCTTTTGGGTAGAATGGCAGAAAGGAAGAGAAAAAGATATTACATCCATGAGCTCACTTCCCCAGTGGGCAGCACGTTAGGGCTGGGTTAAGACAAAGCCAGGAGGCAGGAACTCTAACCACATTTTCCACATGCTTGTATGGGTCCAAGTATCATCTTCTGCTGCTTTTCCAAATACCTTCGCAAAGAGCTAGTTCAGACGCAAAGCAGCCTGAATTCAAACTGGTGCTCTGATATGGGATCTGGAGTCTTAGGTAGACACTCAATGTGCTAAACCACAACTCCAGCCATGGTGATGAGGATTCTATTGAAAACTGACCACCGTTGTCACAGCATGGAATGGAACTTGACTACACTGTGTCTCTGTCCTGATTCTTTACAGGAGGCTGAGTTGAGAAGTGGTAGACTGGTTCATTTGGCAGAGAAGATTCAAACCAGCAAAGAATTCAGACTGTAGCATGGGTATTATTGGCCATGTTCAGTCAGTTACACAGTGAGAATCAAGAGCATAAAGAGTAGAAAGATTTGGAATATCTTCAGCCCGACCTGAGAAGGAACAAAGAAAAAGCATGTTCAATAGAGTATGGTGCAGAAACAGCTTGCTTAGGAAAGGAACTCAGGTAACAGGATGCCACGTGCTAACTGGCAAGACAGTGGAGAAAAGGCCTGAAGGGCACCTTAAAAATCTACAAAATGCCCCCTCCATCCCAGTTCTATTATAGGCCCAGAAGTACAAATTTATTTCAAAGACCTTCCAGAGCATAATGCTTTCAAAAAAGAGCCCTGAAGCTTCTCGCTCACCTATAGCCAGCTCTAGGTTCTGGCTTGCCAGCAAAGTACCCCAAAGCAATAACTGCCTTGGTTCAAGCTGGCATAGGGACAGTTCCTGCTGGAGACAGACTTTGGCATCATCCTTGTGATGCTGGTTTTGCAGGTGTGCAGGATCCAAGAAAGTTATGAGATAATGCCACTAACAGTGTGTAGCCTCAGAAAGCAGCCAGGCAGGGCAGACAACACAGTCATGGGAAGAAAGGAAGTCCCCCCTCCAATTTCATGGGATATCTAAGACAACTGGAAATGAGGAGAAACTGTCATGGATGCGGAGCCACTGTAGAAAGCCTACAGTCAGGCAATTTTAAGCATAAATGTGGTGCCAAGAGCAGCTACAGTCTCCGCCAGAGAAACACTAAGTGGTGCTGCTGAGATGAGACTACAACCTGTGAGAAGTGAACACCACACTGAGCAGTGCAGCTACGGCAGCAGGGCTGCCTTTCTCACACTGTGTCCAGGAGCTCTATTAGTTCATGTTTGCTGGTTTTAGTTCTTGCTTTGGTCCTGTCTGTCACTCACAAACACCTGGCCTATGCCCATCTGTCCATTATATCCTGTAAGTGTATGACTGGGATTTTTTGAAGGTTCACAGCCTGAGGAATCTACCTTGAGTCTTGGACATGACTCTGGATTTCCAGATGAGCGCTGGATTGAGTTAAGACATCAGAATGATTGTTACAGTGCAAGGATGATGGACATGAGTATCAAAGAGCCAGGTGGAGACTCAGTGTACTTACAGTGTCTAAGGGTTATGTCGCTCTCCCCCAGCTTCCTGGCTTACCATGTCACCATATGATTGCTCCCTGGCACAATGACCATGGCCATCCTCCAGCCTCTCCAGATAACTGAGCCAGTGGAGCAAACCAGTTTTGGACCACTGCTCTACAACATTATGAGCCCAAACAGGCCTTCCTTGCAAGCAGCTTCTTTTAGGTTTCTCATGGTAGTGATGATGAAAATCCGACTTAACACAACTCTCCCAGATGCTATTCTGCATATATTTTGTTCTTGATTTAGAAAAAACTTTGAAAGTATGACAGTCTGGTGTTCCTAACCCACACATGACTAAAAGTAGCAATTTCAGAATGTGGGTAAGGAGTTCTGTATGGGGTAAATGTTTTTGCTTCACTCCTAATGTTTCCTCTAATGTAAAGATAGAAAATATTTCAGGCAACTTAGCGCCACTGCTAGCACCTTTGCTACGGAAGCATTTCCTAGATAGGCAGGGGCTTAGAATGCATGCTCTCCTCAGTTCCTTTTCAGAGCAACCCACAGGGCATAGACATTCTTTTTCTTTTCTCCTGGCCTCTTGCCTTTTCATTTTATTTATTTTTATAGTTAATTGTTTGGCTGGTTGGTTGATTGATTGATTGATTGATTGATTTAAAAGCTGAGCTACAGAGAGAGAAAGAAATCTTCCAGCTTCTGTGTCACTTCCCAAATGGCCACAATGGCCAGGGTTGGGCCAGACAAAAGTGAAGAACCTGGAACTCCATCTGAATCTTTCTCATGGGTGCCAGGGGCTTCAGCTCTTGAGCCATAATCTGTAAGTTTCTCATGTGCATTAGCAGGAAGCTGGAGTGGAAGTGGAGCAACCAGGACTTCCACCCACTATGCAACAACACTAGTTCCAATTGCTTCTGATTTTCAAGGAGTTGTTCCAAGAAGGCAAGCTCTGGTTGTGGTGTGAGAGCTGGAACCATTTGCAAGCCAGGATGCTCAGGCTCTCCCTGTCACAGCTGTGAAGGATGATGATACGGACTCATTCTGGGGACTACACAGGTGGGGACAGGGCAATTTCACCATCAGTGAAACACCTACTGAATAATTTTATGAAGGCAGAGCACAAGCAGGCAAGAAATCAGGCTGCAATGAAGTAAATGTGTGTCAGCTCTATTTGTAATTTTTTTTGGAATTCCAGTGCTTTGAGGTTAAAATAAATTGTTGGAAGATGAATCATTTGTGAAACACATAAAAAAATGGTCAATGAGATACCCTTGTTTTCATCTATGACCAAGTAAGGCTAATGCACAGTGCATGGGTATCCATTTCCTTGCTTTATGGCTTTTAAAAGCATCCTTACTCAACATTAAGCTTTCCAAAGGAAAAAAAAAATAATTTAGTCAATGACAGCATTAATGAAATTATAAGATTTGTATTTTCCATATGAAATATAGCACATTTGAAGGTATAATGCACACAGACAAACTCATATTTTGCAAGAACATACAGATGTTGAATGACAAACTACTCCATATGGCTGAACAGTTGGTCCTAAATTAAAATAATGGCAAGAGGTGAGGGCAGTTTAGAAATAACATTAAAATCACTACATGCTGTACTAATGATGCATGCAGCCATAGCTATGGGGTAAAGGCAGCTTCGCTGAAGCAAAACTAACAGCATCAATGTCAGCCCAAATGAAAAAGATGCAAAATAATAACATGAAGACACATGCAGAAGCAACTATGGTAGGTATTAAACAGAAGCTGCTATTTAGAGAAGAAATGCTTAATAAATTAGAGAAACCTAGAATGCTAAAATAAATGGAAATATGGTATTCTCCATCCTCTCAGTTTAAGGCTGGGTATCACATTAGAAAAGAAATTTATCAGCAAATTTGGCATTCCTCACAGCCCAGCAACACTGCAGCATTTTCATACTTTTACATTTCCTCTCCACAGACAACACGAGTATAGAGAAACTGCACTCCTGGAAAAAGGCTAAATTATGTTAAGTTTGGAGTTATTAAAACATGACACTAAATAGGATTAACTAGTTCCATTTTCACCTAGTGAGGATCTTTTGCAGTATTTAATTTCCATGCCTTTGATCTTTAAATTTTATACCCATTAAAGAAAACTGAAGAAAATAATTTTATTTTATTTCCTAGAACATAAAAAAGAAAGCATGTGGGACACTTTATGTGTATGGTATTCTAAGCAAAGAGTTTTACAATAGTCTAGCAAACAGCTAGTAAATGTTTTCATCCTGAAGTAAGAAAAGACACACATTTCAACAATCACCAGTAAATGGAATTAAGATGCTATTCCACACATAGAATAGTGCTTAGGAAATGGCAGACCATCAACAAATATCCTTTGAAGGTATGTTTGAGTGAATAAATAAATAAATGCCCTCAACATCTCCAAAGGATCTTGCATGGTGCTTATTTTTAAAATTGCAACCACTGAAAGTTTGTTGCATTAAACTGTACCCCACACAAACTTTGTGGCGGCCTTGGGGACATTACACTTACATCAGCCTGTTAAAAAGATGGCAGGCAGCTAGCTGATGGCTTCTCTGCTCAGAATTGCAACAGACGCTTCTTGCACAGGGCCCATAGCCAAGGATGGAGCACAGCTGGGAAACGTGAAGGGCTCCTTCTCCTGAGTAGGATCCCTCTGACAGGTGGTCTTTTCTCTGGGCCCCCATCATCAGAACCACAAAGACTTTCTCAGAATTGAATGAAACCTGAGGTTCTTCCTACCCTAACATCCCTTCCCTTCAAAGGAGTCAGACCTGCACTACATTCTGAAGGTCTTTTTTACTATTGCACATCTCTCTCCTCTTTACCTTCCCTGAGCAAATTCCCTTGTAACTCTCTTCACTTCTAGTTCCTGTGCTTCACAGAGGACTGAGAGCTGGCAAAGCTTTCCAATGATTATCAACTGCTATCACAGCCGAAGAGGGAGGAATCTGATTAATCCATATCTAATGGAAAACAGGAAAGGGCTTTGGCTTTTTAAACAGGTAATTTGTTTTTATTATATCTCATTCTGCCTTCCATAGCTGACCTACATTTCCAGGTTTATTTTTACTTTCTAGATGCAGTGATTGGTTTTACAAGGCAATGATAAAAATTTCAAATTCATAGTCAAAACCATGGTCAATATGTTATAAGCCAGTCAATTTGTTACCCTCATTTCTACATATTCTACAAACTCTGTATAGAAAGAATTCTTAGCAAAATATAAATACATGTGAGAAATAACCTTGCTTGAAGGTCCTTGGAAGGAAAAAAAAATCAAGCTGCCTTTCAGCCCTTCCACAGCTAGAGTTCATTCCCAAAATGGAGTCTGTGTGCCTCACAAGAACCCTCCTGTAATTAGGATTACAAACATCACAGGAGTTATGAGAAGTCCCCCACCGAA
The DNA here is from genome assembly GCF_030435755.1 of Ochotona princeps. NCBI lineage: Eukaryota > Metazoa > Chordata > Mammalia > Lagomorpha > Ochotonidae > Ochotona > Ochotona princeps. The sequence continues at coordinate 70,594,007 of NC_080833.1, forward strand.
GGCCAGGGCCAGAAGCAAACCAACAGGACTACAAGACCCCTTCTTCTACCTAACATTGCTTCTCAAATTTCATCATGCAAACTTCATGGCCCACTGCACTTGGACTCAAATTAATCCTATTGTCAGAAAAAAAGTCTTTTGTTCTCTAATCATTTCTCCTCTGATTTTATATGAAATGACCTTGAAACAAAGATGCAAGTAATGATAATTATACACACACACACACATATATATATAAATACACTCACATATAAATAAATGAATGAGCACATCTAATTTTGTCCCAATGGTTATTTTCTTCTGGGGTGATTTTTGACTATTGCACACATTAAATATTGAGTCAATGCACAAAATGGTAAAAAAAAAAAAAAAAAAAAAAAAAAAAAAAAACCTCCTGGGCTGGCATCACAAGTTAAGCCTTTGCTTAGGCAGCCACATCCCACAACAGAGTTATGGATCAATCCCACTTTGAATCTAGTTGGCAACTAATTTGCCTGAAAAGGTAGTGAATGATGGCCCAAACACTGGTGCCCCTGTGACGCACATGAGAGACCCAGATGGAGTTCCTGGTTCCTGGCTTTAAGAAATTAAAAGAAATCAGAATTTGTCCTGGGAAATTTCTCTTAAAGAAAAAAATTACTGAGGAAAAACAAGAAATCATGGTAATCATGTTTAAAGCAAGAAAAATTGTTACAAATAAGTCATACGTGTATAATCCTGAGCTTCTGGTCCTGTTCATAGCCTGTACCTATTATTCCTCAACCACTTTTGGAGCCTCCCTGAAGCTGGGCAACACTTGCTGCAGTGAATCAACCCTTTTTGTTCTTAGGAAATCAAAGCAGAAAATATGGATTCTTTTGTGAAAGATAAAACTATTTAGTAAGTTATCTATGCAGAAAAATAACTAAATGCTTGGCCAGTGCAAACTCCTAGAAATTTTGTATTAGAGATGAGAAATCTTGTTACTTTCTCGCAAGCAGGAACTACACTGCCTTTAATTTACACCTAAAGGAAGAAGCCACGAAAAAGGAATAACAAGGTGTGTACACTGAATTAAACATCCTGTGCTTCAGACAGCGTTCCCAATCACTTGAGGGAACAGTTCATGAAGAATGCTAGGGTGTCTTTGCATATCCAGATCTGGAGAAATGATCACACAAATATAATCTAGTCCAAATATTTCTTAGAGCAAATCGGTTTTGGAATAAGTGGACATACCAGCATACATACTTGCTAGTAAATTTATACACAAACATCTATTTTTACTCGAAATCTGGCAGCCCAGATAAGCATTAAAACCCTAAAACATATAAAATAATTTCTTCTAATTCACAGATATTTATGCTATTTAAGCACATGATTTTTGCCATCTCACACAATGCTTATTAGACTGTCTCAAATATTTTTTATCAAATAAACACACCACTTGTTAAGAAAGGCACAAAGGAAGATTGTTCACTACTGACAGAGCTCATAAGAGTTTAGAACTGCATCAATCTAACACCTGTTTACAGCTGCCTCCTGCAAGAATCCAGGAGATGAAATCCCTCCCTCAGCTGTAAGGGGTGCAAAGATTCAACCAAAAATCTCTCCTGGCAGTTATAAAGTCCAAGTGAGTACACAGTGCCCTGAGGAATCAAATAGAGAAAGGCAGTACGTGACTGGAGGGGAATTCAGACAGGTTTTAAGGCTTCTTGAAGGAGATGGAACTGGGACTTCAAAACAGTGGTATACAGGGGTGAGAAAAAGGGGTGTCTCGGCCACAAAGACAGCAGGGCAGCAGTATCCCGGGATCAGGAGCAATGCTCTCTCTCTCCCTTGTTTTCCCTTCAACATATGAACACGATCCGGGACATGGAACCACCCTATATCACTTCTCCAGCCTTTTCTGGAAGAAGTACTCATGTCTTTCTGCCACCCTCCCATTTTTATAATGATTGTTCCAACTTGAAAAACATTGAGGCATACACAAAAACAAAAGGAAAAAATAAAATTGTTACCACTTCCATTCCCTAGCACACCCCTGACTACATCACTAAGGTAGTTACCATAATTGTAACAACTTGGCACCCCATTTTTAATATTAAAGTTTAATATATTAGTGTAATATATATTATGCACATCAGTGAACTCAAATTGAGCAACACATAGTATTGTATAACTTATTTCTATCATTTGTTTTTAATAAAGATTTATTTATTTATTTCAAAAGTCCAAATTCCAGAGAGATAAGAAAAGAGCTATAGAGAGAGGGATTGAGTTATGCACTTCTTCCCTCCCAGATCTCATTATCTACGTGTCCACATGGGTTACAGGGCCCTGAGCATTTAGGCCATCTTTCCGCTGCCTTCAAGGCCATGAGCAGGGAGTCAGATCAAAAGTGGAGCTGCCAGAATACACACAAACCAGCGCTTCATGGAACCTGGATGATGCAGCCATCAGCTTTGACCCTTGCCACAGCACAGGCCCTCATTTAAAATATTGATATTCCTTTACTGTAAAATATTTAAAGGAAAAATGCAATGTCCAAGGTAATGTTGACCTTTCTGGACATTTCAATAAACCTTCTGATTGAACTTATCAGCAGGAAGAAAATAGAGAGAGTCCTTATTGGTGTCTGCCACATTTTTTTGAGTCCTTCAATGACACTTTTTTCCATGTCACTGATTTTTCTGGCAAGGAAACCATGTGCCACATGACCAATAGGATGAAGGTGACTGCTGACCGAGATGAATCCTCACCATACGCTGCCAGGTTGGCTGCCCAGGATGTTGCCCAGAGGTGTAAGGAGCTGGGCATTACTGCCCTACACATCAAACTGTGGGCCACAAGAGGAAATAGGACCATCACCCACAGATCCAGACCCCAGTGAGCTCTCAGAGCCCTTGCCTGCTCGGGGATGGAACTGAGTGAACTGAGGATGTCACCCCAGCCCCTCTGACAGCATCCGCAGGAAGGGGGGCCCCATGGTCGCCACCTGTGAGCAGGACTCCGCAGATTACTTTGGCTAATAAATGGTCATCGTGTTAAAAAAAAAAAAAGTGAAAGCCATCTAAATCAGAAAGATTGCTTCTGCCAAGATAGACAAAAAGAGAGTTGGCCCTTTTTGCTCCGAACCCAGAATGTTACCAGATATCTAATGTGGGACCTCAGATAGCTGGGGGATACACAGACTCCTGAAAATTCCTCACTTAGATATTATTTCTTGTTAGTATCCTTCACCCATGATTAGTAAAATTCAGGTTTCTATTCTAACGAACTCTTGTTTAATGCCCCCAATCCATAGTCTTGTGCTGCGCTTTCAGTTACTATCTATTATTATGGAACAGAACTCAACTGAAAACAACTAAATTGTATGGTTGCGAAAAAATTTCATTTAATCTCTATGACAAACATACAGGTTGCTTCAAATATTTTGGTCTCACACATACATGTACACTGGAAAGAATGTGTCCATAAACCTTTTGTAGATTCAAGCTATTAATCTGTGGCATAAAATGATGGAAATGGTTTTGTTGAGTCATAACCTGATGAATATTTATATTCATAATAAATAGATACGGCAAATTACCTTCCTATAGGATTAGAGCAATATATTTTCCCTCTAATATTATTGTAAAAGACTCTTATCCATACATTTCTCATCACAGGATATTTTCTGTCTCACTGATTTTTGCCAATATGATGGTCTTTGCTTACTTTTTCTTCATCATTGGTGCAGCTGAGGATCCAGTTAGTCTGAAGATGCATAAAGCGCCTTTTCATGGCCTTTGTTGTTATACGCTTTGCCATTTTATACACACACATAAATATATGTGGATGTAAACTAGAGTCTCTTTTGCTGATTGTCTTCTGTTGACTTAGATGTGAGATAGATTTTCTTTTGTTGATTGATTTGTAGGAAGTATCAGTTTGCTGGGGTTACTTTCATTTTATCTGCTTCAAATATCTTTTTCTCAAAGCATCAGTCCATCCCTCCAATAGTAATTCCCTTCATCACGTATGCTTTTAGCTTGGTTTCAGATGCGTTTTATCATTTGTAAGTTTACATAACCAAATCTGTAGGTCTTTTCCTTTACGTCTTCTAGGTTTTAGCACTTTCTTCAGAAATGTCCCCACCCTAAGATTATAAACACATTCTTCCATATTTTCTTCCAAATCCTTATTTAGTATTTTTCTTGTTACATATGAAACTGTAATCTATATCTTTGTATATAATAAAAATAAGACCCCAACTTAGTTTTCTTACAAATACACAAAATCAATTTCATTTCCACTCATGAGAAAAAATTCATCTTTTCTCCACTGACTTGAAATGCTAAATTCATCATGCTCTATAACATAGATGTTTATCATAATCTCTATTAGAGTATGAATTTTTCTCTTAATTCTCTTTTTAATCTTCAGAATAAAGATCAGTGCCTGACACAGGGTAAATGCTCAAAAATATTTGTTGAAGAACTGAACAAAAAAACAGGCATGTGTAAAGTTTGTGACGTCAGCTGAAATATCCTAGCTTAATATATATCCTAAAAGGGCGAAATAATTTCTGAGCATCACTTACTTTTCGTTGCTTAACAGAGTCCAATTTAATAAGCCAATATGATGCCACTTTTGTTTTATGATACTTCCAGTTATCGATGATCTGTTTGGAGAAGACAAACATTGAATTTAGAATGTTCATCAGAAGTAATAGAGAAATAGTAGATAAGAAGATAGAAACCGAATTAATTTGTACAATGAGAGCAGTATGTTATGATTTTCAATAAACAGTGCTAACTTCCATAAAACCATGTGTGAAAACATTTTTAAGAGAGAAATATAGGTGGAAATATCTAAACCCGAAGCTTTCTCTGCATGTTGTACCAGGAAGGCAATCTCCAACGAGTCAACGTCAAAAGTCCTCAGACATATAAGTTTGGGGAAGATTTTTTACTGTGATTCCAAGGGCTGTATTTACCGTATTAGGCATAGTAGAATATTAAGTAATACAACAGAAGGTAGCCTACATAGAATTAGCATTCTATCATCTCCTTTTGTTCCTTTTTGTTCAAATGTGCAACATTTCTGAATATATGTTGTACTAATATATAACAGACATTTCAAACTTTTACAACATATAGTGAACATGAAGTAAATAATATCTGATATAATTATTAAGAATATTAATTGTATAAGCCTGTACAAGTTCTTATAGAACAATTACATTAGCCACAATCATTAGATTTGCTCTATGATCATCTAATTGAGTCAGAGGTGGAATATAATGAAAATGTTTATGTGAAACAGAGAATTAAAAGTGTGTGCTTCAAATTATTGGCTTTACTTAGAAAAGACCTTTATTGAAAAGTTGAACTAAATGAAGAATAAAACATCTAGAATAATCCTTTATAGTCAGTATTATCTTTCCTTCTTTTCCTGTGATGTATTAAGTAGCAGCTCACTTGCAAACATGACATAGTTTTAACTTTCAAAAGAATATGTTAACAATGAAACACATATTTGTAACATTGTTTATAAAGTCATGATAGAAGTATAGATTGCCACTATTGATGTCACTAAACAATCACTTTTGTTATTGTTATGCTATTTTGGCTTTTGTTTGTATATATCTGCTCTGACAAGTCTAAAATAATACGAACCGCATAAAAAAGTTCATGGCCAAGGTTTTTAAATCTTACAGTTGGCCACTAGATGGTGCCCTAGGGCTCTTTGAAAATATTTCATTACTTGAGAATTACCCAGAAATGATAATCTAAAAAGCATGTATCCATTAAGAAACATTCTTTCACTAAACATATTTTGGTAACTTAGACTATGTTTCTGAATTAAGAGTAAATCCCTAACTTTAATAAGAATGTTCAGACACATCACTATTTTAAAATGTTCTACTGAAAAGTGCAAATAGGTATTTGCCAACATGCACTTACACACACATTCACAAAACCTAGCATAAGTCATTTTAAAATTACACACTAAAATATGATATTCAAGGTTTCACATTTAAAAATCATTGACATATTATGTCAAGAGACATCCCATTGCATATTAGATCTCACCAAATCTTTGTAAGAGCAAGATTAACCTGGTATTTCTTTAATCACCAAGGACAATAATTATTTAATACTAATTATTCTTACTTGATGAAGGAGTCTTATCATTAAAACAATACTTATACTAAAAGATATTTTGCATTGCTAATTATATATAGGATCTCACTGATCAGGAATCATGATAATTAAAATTAAACCCCTGTATTTTCTAAAGCTTATAGAGGTTAAAAAGAACATCAATTAAGTTTGCGATGTAATTGAGTATAATGCCATTGGGAAATAAATTTTAATATTTTTAGGACAGAAGGATATGAGCTCCTTGGCATACTCACATCTTGTATCAGAAGCTCCGACTCTGCATCTGATTTTCCTGGAAAGCGGATCTGCATGTCCTTGAGAACAGTCAAGGTTTGATGTGTTAACTCGTCTCCTTGTTCTTTTGTTTTCAGATGCTGCAAAGACTCACTCTTAAATTGAAAAGAACACAGATATTTGGAAGGATCTTATTGCATTGTGCCAGTATGATCCGAAAGATATTTCTAGGTAAAAATGATATACTTCGAATTGAAAAAATAATTGCAATAAAATCATTTTTTATATTCGCAAATCCTTAGCATTCAATGGATATGAAGATCAACAGCATCTTTCACACTTCCACACAGCTTCATTGGCTCAACATGCTTAAAAATGTGTTCAGTAACTACTTCCTACTCAGTTTGATTTTATAAATATGCCTGAGTCAAACTTTTCTTCCTCTTCCCCCTTCCTCTTCCTTTCCTCCTTCTTCTATGTTTTCTCATCCCTTCCCCTCCTCCATCTGTTTTTTTGCTTTATATGACAAGCAGAGAGACAGAGAGAGTGCCTACCAACAATTTCACTCCCCAAATACCAAGATAAAGTCAGACTGAAACCAGGAGGTAGAAATTCAATCTAGGTCACCCAGATGGTCAGTGGGTTTCAACTAGTTGAGCCACCACGTGCTGCCTACTAGCACATGAACAAGAAGATGGAGCTGGGATAAAGGCCAGATATTACAAAATTGGACACGAATATCCCAAATAGCAGGTTAAACAGTAAGCTAAATACCTGCCCTAGCTATTTTTAATTAGGAAAAAAAAATCACTCATTGTTCCCAAATGAGATTCATTCACAGCTATTTCCTAACCCTAACTCTTCCCTTTCGAAACACCATTAACCAAACAAATTAAATAAATCAATGGCTTTTGTAAATGAGTTTAAAGCTACTTTTACTAGAAGCAAACCTCCTTGCAAAATAAACTGCTTTCAACACTAAATCTCTGAGACCCATGCTAAGAAGGGAACACTATATATTGATTCACCATACAAAAAAAAGTATAAACAGCATTGCAATAAAGTGTTCTCAGAAAAACTCAATGATTTTTCAGAATATTAATCAGTTGTTCTAAGTATAATTTTCCAGACAAAAAATTTCAAATTTACAGACTGCCTAGTGCACTGTAAAATTATTTAGTTAGTGGATTTGCCCCACTATTTTCTTATTATTGCACCAGCAAATGAAAAATAAAATAGTGCTAATTTTCCATGACCACCCTGAAGCTCTGTGATACAGTGACGTCTGCTTTCTAAGCTGCCATACTACATCACAAGCTAACACAAACGGTTGATCCAAATGCCAAAGGCTCATGAGCTGAAAAACAAAAGGAGGCTGGACTCAGTTTGGTGTCCTCATCTGATTTCCTTTGCCACACAGATCTGGCAGAGGACAGTGCTTCCTGCAAACATGAAAGACCCAGAAGAAGACTCACCACCTGAGAGCTGGTGGAGCTGGCATCATCACTGTGTGGCAGGTGCTTCACGTAGTAGGAGGCACGGTTTAAGGAATGTGACCTAGGTGTTGAAGCCGGCCGTGACACGGATATCACCTGTTGAGCAGAAAAGGGGCGGGTGTCCGCACTGGTGGGCGACTGAGCAGAGATGGACCGAGGACAGCTGACTGACCGCCTCATGGCATCTAAGGATGATGGAGAAGAGGGAAAGCATAGTAGCAATGCTAGCAGAAATCCCCCCATAACTGGTCTACAGAAACTGAAAATTGGAACAGGTGGCAGCTGAGTGACAATAAAAGTCAAAGCACAGTCATCATCATGAGAATATGAGTTTGGAATTAGTTCTTTCATTGAAAAGCGAACTTGGTGCAGAATCTCCGTGATGCAGAAAGAATAACTGGCAACAGTGCTTTAATAATATGTTTCAAAGTATGAAAAATGAGAAGCAGAAGAAAAGATGATTCCACTGATGGAAATCCTTCTATTAGCCAGCTGCTGTGCAGAGTGCCACACTTTCAGTTTAGCCCTTGCACAAAACCTCAGACGTAGGGACCCACACGGTCCAGAAGCTCAGAGAAAGAACCTTCCCAAGGTCACACAGCAAGTAAGCAGCCAAGCTCAAGTTTCGATCCTAACCCATCTGAGTACAGTCACCTCCCTCTTTCTATAGCACCGTGATGCCATTCCAAGGCTTTAGAATTAGATAGGTAGTTTACTGGAAGCTATGTTTAAGTGAAAGGGTTTGCAAAATCATAGTGAGGGCTGGAAAGTAATCTAGAAAGTGTCCATAGTAAACACATGGTTCAGAACACAGGGACCATTAGTAAATAATAAGACAGAAGAAAGCTATCTCAAGCACATTTAAATGCATAATTAATTGCTTTAAGGATCATGTCAAGAAGACAGCCTTTGCATTCATAAGAGTGAAGAACTTAAAAGTCTAGATTAAATTAATGAAAGAAAAATAACATAGATCTCCAGGGTGGTTGTCAGAACAAATATCTAGGGGAAACCACAGAATGTCTTCCCCCATGCATACTGAGAAGATTTGAGAAAGAGAACCGACTGCTCCAGATGAATTTTGATTCCCAGCAAAGGGAAATGTATTAGCATTTAATGCTATCAACATTTTAATCTTTTGAAAGCTCATATGGCCTATATATCCTTTGTTCTATACTCTTACTGTGCTTGGGGAATACATCAATCTTCATTAATTAAATAATCTAATAAAACTTACATGAAGTCAGGTTGAATAACCAAACAGTCCTTTTCATTAACTGTTTCAAAAATTAAACCTTCATAAAGGTCAAAGATATAAGTCTACTAATTACGGATGCATTTCTAAAAGAAATTTTGAGCAGAAAATGAACCTAATGTAGATTCTATAGAGTACAAAAAAAGTATTCTCTTTAAAGCCATAGATGTGTAGAAAGAGGGGATGATGATGGTTTAGCAAGCTAATCCTCTACCTGCGATGCAGCATCTCATATGGGCATCATTTTGTGTTCTGGCTGATCCAGTTCTGATTCAGCTCCCTGATTTTGACCTGGGAAAGCAGCAAACAATGGCCATAATCCTTGAGCTCCTGTTCCCGTATGGAAGACTCAGAGGAAGCTCTTGGCCACTGGCTCTTGGTTCCTAACTTTAAACTAAGTTCCAGCCACTGAGGCCATTTGGGAAAGGAACCAGAGAATGGCAGACCTCTCTCTTTGTATCTCCCTCTCTCTGTAAAAATCTGCTTTTCAAATGTAAATGAATAAATAATAAAAAAAGAACTTCTTGTCTTTCTTCTACATATGACCTCACAGTACTCTTTGAAGGGACACTTCTTCCCAAGACTCCTTCAGGAACATGTCACCCATCAATCCTTGGGCTTTTATAAATAAAGAACTATACAGATTCACTACATACAAAGGGGCAACTTCTATCAAAAAAAATGCCCTAGATCATGTGCTACTAACCATGCTGTAGTTCTGTTCCCTTTGAGGACTTAAGATGCAGATTCGGATCTGTGCAGACCGATGAGAGGATAGGAGGAAAATATTGCTCTCGAATCACAGCAGTCCAATTTTCAGCTGCATATAGTATACACTCATACAGAATAAGTAGGCAAACATGCCAATAATATATTTGAGTAGATTAATAAAAATGGTTGTAACTTACACCCGCAAGCATAAAAAATGCTTAAATTTTTCATATGATTAAATTATATCAAAGCAACATATATTGCTTTGAAGTTACAGCAAGTTTGCATTTCCCAGGCTTGCTATCTAAGAAAGTACTACACAGAATCTGGAATTTGTTCTTCAGTCACTTGCATCCACTTTGAAAACAAACTCAAGGAAAACTTGTGGCTACAGTGATAGTGAAAGAGTAAACAGAAAAAATAAAATGAAGAAAAACCCTTGTTATAATTCCTACGTAGTATAAAAGAAATTATAAATAATAAGAAAAGAGACATAATTAAATTAGGCTGGCATTAAAATGAGAATTTGTATTTAAAATATTTTTCAATCCGTATTGTGCTTCAGCACATTATTGCCTGGTTTCAATTTATTAACAGACTTACTGAACACAAAGAACAGCTCAGAACTGTGAAGAATCCTAGCTTTCTCCCTGTGTCCCTTCCATTCATACGGTTATAGATGAACCCATTATCTAAGAGAAGACGGATTTCAAAACTGACAAAATTTACACAGGAAAAAATGTCACCTTCTGAAGCAGAAATAATAAAGGCATACTTACACAGAAATACAACGAAAGCACTTAGAGAATCCTTAAGCAGGAAAGGAAGCAACTGAAAAATAGTTTGCAAACTCTGGAACAGGAACTCACTAAGCATCTCTTGAATGAGTAAATAAATAAATGACATGGAATATAACACATCATTACCCTTCCAAATACATAAACCTCAACAACAACAAGCACAGTAGTGGCATTGTGGAATCATTTAAATTCTCTGTTGGTTGGGTCTGCACTCCTGATGTATTTTGTCAAGAGCATGGAAGGCCAGTTTTAAAATGTCAACATTATCGGGGAAGCTAACAGAGTAAACCATTGCTCAAGAACAATATATATTGCATGACTAAACTGGTTTCTAGAATTCCAGGGCAATGGAGCATAAGGCACATGGAGCTAGGAAGACAGGAGTTTGCTTAAGCCCCAGGCTAAAGGCAGTGTCAGGAAGTGGCTTTCTAAGACAGTCTGGACAGACAGCAACACCACACTAGATACTGGAGATTGAAGGGTAAATGAAAGGCACGAAGGGGAAGATCGAGAGAATGCTCAAAGAGATAAAAGCAGGCAGAGAGAAAAGGAGGTAGGAAAGGAGCACAGGGAAGTTGGTTGACTGAGGTCCTAAATACTTCCTACGCACCAAAAGTCCTGACTTCGGTGCTTACCCGAGATGAATATAGGAGGGAACAACACTTCAACTATTTCTCAATTGTGTGGTTCACAGATACATTCAAGTCAAATGCCTAGAGAGATACACACATTTTTTAAAATAGGCGATTGTATAAAACAAAGTGAGTGACAGATGGGGACATGGACTGAAACAGATGAGTGCGGGACTTCAAGATGTTCAGGGAAGTATGCAGTTCCTTTTGCTTGTGTATATCCTTGAACTTCGTGAGGCCTCTTACTGCTGGCTTTGAAGAGAAAGGACTCAGCAAATCAGCCATGAGGCACATATGCTACAAGACCCACGAAAAAAATCTGTCACTTCACAAAAACTTCGAGTTACACAAGACTGACTCCTTAATGCAGACCTCTTGTTTTCTATTCGTAGAACCGGACAGGGACTCAAGGCTGAGTCTAAGTCTGGTTAGAAGCGGAAATAGATAGAAACCAGGTCTCCCTGTACAAGATGAGGACCCGTTTGGCCTAAGGACTTTTCCCTGAGATCAATCATTTCTGTTCCATAATTCTTCACAGTACCAAGTGAATTATAAGAAACCGACTTACTGGACTGTTGAATTAATTTGTAGTGGCTGGAGTGTTTAAGATTATATGTAACTTGCTTATCTCCTTTTTTATTTTCATACTCTTCTTTTTCATTTTCATCAGATTCTGAAGAGCTGCTGCCACTTTCACAGCTGCTGTCACTGCTGTAGTACTTCTGTTTTTTTATTTCAGTGCTCTCGGGCATAGAACACAGTGGCTAAAATAAAAGGATAGACAGTATGTTGTTAGAATTATTTTAAAAGGCTAACACAATTAACTGCTATTCATAATGCCCCTCCTCACACTGGCAGCCTATCACTGAAGGCTAGGTTACACGGTTTCTTAGCCTGTTACACTATATAGTTCTGTTTCTGCAAATATTCTGGCCTACATAATGTAGCTCAGCATGATAAGGAAACTGCTATTTTGACATGATTGAAATAAAAGCACCACATTACATGAATGGGGAAAACCAAGATAAAGGAAACACAACTAAGATGAAAACGAAAAATTCTTAAATAGAATCAGATTTTCTTCATTTCATACTTAGAGATAACTTGTCAAGACTCAGAGAAGTCCTTTTGTTGTATCATTGAAATCCAGTCATTTAACAACTGTGTGTATATGTGTGTGGCAGAGTAAGAGAACAAGTGAGAAGTGAGCGGGAAATGGGGGGAAGAATGGGCAAGGGGGTCAAAGGGAACAGGGAAGTGGGTTGCAAAGCCAGCCTAGGAAGGCCACATCTTAAAACAACTCAACAGCCTCTCCACTCAGAAAAGGTGTAACAGGAAGAAAACCATTGCTTATGTGGACTATTCTCTGTGGATACTGAGCAAAAATTGTTTTTAAAACTCATTAGATTTCCACTTTCCCAGCTGGGCATAAACAACTCATGTCTTCTGGCATACACGGTCTGGCTATAACATTGCTGTTAAACGCCCATGGTACATTTTTTTAAATCACACAATGTAAAGGTCAATGTCCTGGATATTTATTAAGAGAAAGTTTCTTTAGGTAAATCTTGACAGATTCAAAACGCCATGAAATGATGCACCCCCATCTCTATTATAGGAATCACTTTTTTCCTGTCATCCCACTTAATTTATTTCCATTGATGCCAATGAGGGAATAGCAGAGAAGATATGTAGGACAGCTTTCCTACAGAAAAAAAAAATGTGCACAGCTGAGACTAAGTTTTGTTGCTCCATTATTTTAAGAAACTACTTATTATATACACCATATGCTGCATATTCCTGCTGGGAGAGGTTCCTAGAGTTGTAAACACTAGTTGCTTCTTTTTTTTAAATCAAATAAAAATGTTTTGACGTTAGCATGCACCATAAAGAAATCTCCTTGGATACCAAGGGATTTCACAAAAAGATGGTATATCCTCCAGAGTAAGTATGTAGGAGAAAAGATAAAGAGCCTAGAATACATAGCATGCCATAGGATGCTCTTTAAGTTACCATCTTTGTAAAGGAAGAAAAATAATCAGACAAAGAAAGTAGTTCAATACACTTAGGATACTAAATGGTGTCTAAAAATAAGTTTTCCTTTTTATGGGATAATATTTGCTGAGCACTAAGAATGTTCAAAGAGATACGCATAAAAACATTTACCAGTGACACAGTCATCAAACATTTTGACAGTCTCAGGGCATATGAATTCTAGAGGAAGGATGTTTCTTCAGAAGTTTAGCATACCCAGAAGAAACAGTGGCACAATCAGGCTTGCCAGTGGTGCCTTCCTTCAGGTAGCAAACCGCTTTAAGGATTCTTAAGGAGCTCGACTACATAATGAGTTATTCGACCCTATAAAGAATCACAAGGGGAAATGGACAGCTGAACCTTGTGTCATGGATGTACTGGGGACTTTTGGACCAATAAACCGTTCAAGCAATATTTGTAAATAATTAATCCAATTCATAAACTGGTATTGAAATATGACACAAACAAAACTGCTTATTTTTATGTTCCATCTTATTATGAGATGGATCACATATAAAATGTATAAAAATACCAAAAATAACTAATATTCATCACTTTACCACTCAATTTTAAAAAATGCCGCTCATACTTAAATGGTGTTTACTATTGACGTAGTAAACATCTTAGATTTCCAAATAGATGAAAAGTTACTACAAATACCAGTTTTATTTAACCCTGATCACCTCCAATTATTCTTACACCAAAAAAGATTTTGGAAATCAATGTTCGGCAAGTAATATCCTCCTTCTTTAAAAAAAAAAAAAGGACTATTTTGAAGTTTGGCTCACTTTGGATTCTTGCAAACATAAATCCAAAATTATAAAAATTCTTCAAATTCAGACTAGTTATGCTGCTCTGAAATTGCCCAATTAATTTGATTTCAACAAATGCATAACTACTGCTGACTACTTGCCTAGAATGAGTGTGTTGGAAAACTTACAATGTGATTTTTGCCCTCCAAAATGTTTTTACTTTTGTTTGCATAAGCCTTACATAAATGAAACAAAGGGAAATATTAGACAATCCAAGTCTATTTGTCCTTCTGCCAGATGACTGTTCCCACAAATTGTCTCATGCTCAATTTGCTGAATCAAAATAATTACTAATCAAAGCTTAGAAATTCTGCAATATTTCCCAAAGTGAAGTTTTGACTCATGAATAGACATTGTACTATAGCTGTCCCAAAGAAATTATCAACTCTAGGGCCCAGCGCAGTAACCCAGAGGCTAAAGTTCTCACCTTGCAGGCACTGGGATTGCACATGAGTGCCGGTTCCTACTACAACTTTATACTCCATGGTGTCTCAAACTACAGCACGTAATTCAGTCCAATGCCTGACAAATAAGAACTCTACCAGACTCATCCTGCCCTTTTCATTCCCCAAGAACCCTTCACTTGAACCGCACTATAGTCCTCATTATTTCTGCATTAGCCTACATACGGTCACACCTCCAGGTCTTTGCCTCAAATATTGTCTTCACTATGAATATCTTTCCATCTCTCTGAAAAGTGTAGAGCACTGCTCATTTCTTCAAACTGCTATTCAAATGCTTTTGCTCAAGAAAGCCATCTCCATTCTTCTCCACCATCATGGCCCGTTGCACGCCTTTTATTACGGTACTTGCAAAGGTATTAGCTACCTTTTTGTTGCCTATCTGCTCATCCACCAGCCACTAGGACATGGTGGACCCATCACAGAAATTAATGGATTATGAGGACTTACAACATGCTAGATACTGAGATGCAAAAATCAAAACCCATTTCCCACATCTAAGGAATTTATAATTTTGTACTAAAGCAATGATACGAATCATGATCTGTCATAAATGCTCTATAAAAGTATAATCCATGGTACAGCAAAAGGAGGAGGGAAAGGAAATCACCTAAGACTACTGGGGAATTGGAGAAGGTTACACAAAGACAGAGACCATTTAATGGATTAGGAAAGGATCTCTAATCGACCAAGAACAAGCTAGTAGTATTTACTTATTAAGCAAGCATTTTAGAGGCATGGAAAAGCATGACAGCATCATGTGACGAGAGCTGAAATAGAAGGTAAAGGGAACAGAATAGAAATAAATTTTCAAATCCATCTCTTTCCTTCTTTATATGTCACTCTGCTAGAACATATGGATGTGACCAACATAGCACAGATGTAGATAAGGTGGCTCACCATTGCCTGCACAGCAGCTTTCCACTCATTCATCGTGACATTTCCAATACTGACTAACATATAATGAATGCTTCTAGATGATCAAAACATAGGGTTCCCGGGCCCAGTGCTGTGGCCTAGTGGCTAAGGTCCTCACCTTGAACGCTCCGGGATCCCATATGGGCACCGGTTCTAATCCTGGCAGCTCCAATTCCCATCCAACTCCCTGCTTGTGGCCTGGGAAAGCAGTCAATAACAGCCTAAAGCCTTGGGACCTTGCACCCGCATGGGAGACCTGGGGGAAGTTCCTGGCTCCTGGCTTCGGATCGGCATAGCACCGGCCATTGCAGTCACTTGGGGAGTGAATCATTGGATGGAAGGTCTTCCTCTCTGTCTCTCCTCCTGTCTATATATCTGACTTTGCAATAAAAATAAATAAATCTTAAAATAAATAGGGTTTGCAATTAAGTTTCTGAAGTCTTTTGACTTTCTATAATGCTGCACTTCTTTGTTAGTTATTCATCCAGACATAATTAGATAGAATAAGCATGTTAATTTCTAAAAATCATCAACTACAGATATTCCCAAGCACTATGGGAAAGATGAGCTAACAAAACAAAATGAACCTTTTCCTGAGTGTAAGATTCTACCATCTTTGGGCCCGGCAGCGTGGCCTAGCGGCTAAAGTCCTTGCCTTGAACGCCCCGGGATCCCATATGGGCGCCGGTTCTAATCCCAGCAGCTCCACTTCCCATCCAGCTCCCTGCTTGTGGCCTGGGAAAGCAGTTGAGGATGGCCCAATGCATTGGGACACTGCATCTGTGTGGGAGACCCGGAAGAGGTTCCAGGTTCCCGGCTTCAGATCGGCGCAGCACCGGCCGTTGCGGCTCACTTGGGGAGTGAATCATCGGACGGAAGATCTTCCTCTCTGTCTCTCCTCCTCTCTGTATATCTGACTGTAATAAAATAAATCCTCAAAAAAAAAAAAAAAAGATTCTACCATCTTCTCAAATCAACTGCCCTGAACACACAGTATCGGGTTTCTTGGGAATATTACCAGTCTTCCTTCTCACGAGCAGTATCAAGCGCAAACCTGCTGCACTTGGCATTGTCTGATTTGCTATCAAGGGAGGTGGAGCTGGTCTACCTTTGGTCCTCGAGGTTTGATAGTTTTTCCCATCAACTTCTCATCATCGATTTCACATTGCTCTAGAAGATCCAAAATATCTTCCTCCTTTGGAGAAAATTTTCAATTAAAACAGTGATTACCAATATACTCCAGAATTTTCCCAAAGTGCATTGCTTATTTCATAAAATAACGTATAAAATTCTTAAAACTCAGCTGAGAGAAGTAGAAATAAAAGGCATAGAGATCTCCCTTGAAGAAAGGTCCACTAAAATCTGGCAATATAAATAAATAACACTGCTGGAATCTACTGTGTATTAATTATCACTAACAGATGTATCCCTAGGTTCCTTTTACTATTAAAACTGCAAGTTATTAATAACTATACATGTTAGCCCACAAGATACTTTAAAATTTCTAGAAGTCCTTTCCAATTTTCCAGACTGCAAATCCATTGATCATTTCTATACCAAATGGCATAAAATAATAGTAATACTCAGACGCAAACATTAGTATTCAGTTAATGGGCACTAATTTAACTAAAATTTTGTGAAAGATGTGCAAACCACAGCACAAATTCCTAAGTGCCCTCTTCTAGAGTCATTCTAAAGTCAAGCAAAAATTATTAAAACATACATCCTGTGGATGCTGATCAAACAAGAACAATAAGAGTCTAAGAGTTATGTAGAAAGAGGTATAATCAACTGCTTTGTTGAATTATCTTTTCAATCTATAAAATACTAAAACTTTATGCAGTCATGATTTATACTTTAATGTCCCTTTACAAATGTGTTTGGGCTTAGCAGTTGTGATCCCAAGTGGAACATTCCTATCAAATAGTAGAATGCCCTGTCAAGTCCCAGTCCTCTTCTGATTCCAGTTACCCTGGGAGGCAGGAATGATGGCTTACACTGTTGAGCTCCTGTAACTCACGTGAGTAACTTAAGTTTCTAGGTCCCGACTTCATCCTGGCCCAGGCCCAAACTTTGAGGGCATTTGTGGAGAAAACCAGTGGATAAGGGCTCTGTCTGTCTCTGTTCCTTGCCTTTAATAATAATAACAATAATAATAACAAGCAGATTTTTGAAGAAACTAAAAATTTCACTGCATAATTGTAATTGTAAAATAAGTTGTTCTTTGTCACAATTTGAGGAAGATTAGCTATTCAAATGCTAAGACTCTTGTTAAAATTTTTGATTGAGTAATAATCCCACAATGAGTCCCATATAGAGCAGCATGGCTTCTATTTAGGAGAAACAACATAACAGACAATAGTCTCATCCTAAGAACTAAAATTTCAGAGGAACTGAAAAATGGCAGATGAACTAAGCAATCAAAACATGCCAAATCTGTAGATAAAAAGTACTGTGCATAGGAGGGCAGAGATCAAGGCTGTGATAGGCAGAGACATTCTGCTGGAATAAAGAGAATCCTCTTAAAATGCTTGCTTTTGGCATCCTGAGTCACTATGTTCAGAGGTCTGATGACCTTGCTGAGAAATGACACAGGCAGAAAGAAGAATCAGCTATCTTTCATACGCTCCAGCTATCTTATCTGACGTGGCAAGCATGTGCTCGAAGCTACCTTGCAGTTCTAAATCCCAGCAGACTGTGTGAAACTCTACTTTCAGATAAAAGCACATTTCAGGCCAAACTACAAAAGAATCACTCAAGTGTGCTTGGCCAAGATTGCAGAATAATGAGCAAAGAATTGAAGTGGCTTGTTATGCTGCCATATAAAACTGAAAGATCCTTCATTAAGGTAAACAGATTAGAGAATGTGTATGAGTGTGTGTTAATTACCTCTTCTCATACACCAGCTCTATGTATTATCAAGAAAAAAATATTGTATTTTATTAGTTGCAACTCAAATAATGAGTGTCACTAGTTAATTCAATGGTTCTCTCTATTCAGTTACTTACACATGTTCATATAACAAGAAGTCATTAAAATGTTAGTACAGTACAATAATGGCTTAGTTATTATGAAATACTATGAACCATTAAGAGAAAAAGGAGAGGTAAGTACATCTTAAACGTATTTTTTATATTAAGACAAAGACCTTGTTGTTTTTAAAGTCATATTGTTTGGCCTCATTCTTTTACCTTTGTTTAGGCACCTCTTCTCTTACCTTCATTCGTTTCAAAGGATTATTTAGTTCTCGCTGGAAAGAAGCTGCTCTTCCTGAAAGAAACGTCTGAAAGGCAGCAGCCAACAAATTTTCATACTTTTCAAGTAGTGTTTTATCATCAGGAGGATAAATCCGTCTACAACAAACCACATAAATTAATTTGTCATTAAACCTCTATCATATTTCAATAGTGAAGGTCAGCTGCATAGATAACCCCTGACCATCTACTGATAGTCAGGGTACTACAACAGAATACTATTGCAGTCATACCAGGTGGCTAGAAATAAAGATGAATACTTTCATGAGAAATTTGCAAATGTTTGCCCCTTGTGAACATAAATTTTAAAATACCACATACTTACCATTAAACAATGCTTCTCCATAAATTATAGTTTAAGCGTTTGATGGGAAGAAATGGTTGGAGTAGAATAGCAGGTCAGAAAAATGGGAGAAACATGAACCATAACAGATGAGAAAATTTTAATTCTGAGGGATAATGCAAAAGTTCTTGGCTCAAGCAGTTATTAAAGGATAGGATAACATAGGCATTACTCCTGAGGATCTCCTACAGGATGGAATTTGCCTCTGGGCAGAGGTGAGGTAGAAAGAATGCGTTCTTATCAGCACTGGTGTGGTTTTAAAGCCAGATGAGAATATTTTCATCATGAGGAAACAAGATCATCTTCTGTAATACAGGATGGTGAGGATTCTTTTCTGACAAGAGCCATTTGGATAGCTATGGCATCACATGTGAGCCACACAAAATTACCAACTCAAAAACTAGGCTGTTGTGCAGATTCTTTTAATTTCAAATTCTTCTTGCTGTAGTCTTGGCAGGACCAGATCAAATGACTTCATACACTCCATACAGCCAACCAGAACAACATGCCCCAACCCTGAAATGCAATGTCAGGACTTGAGAGGGGAGGCAATCTTTCAAAGAACACAAAGAGCCTGGATGCACCCTTTTGATCATGTCCGGTGGCACTGAAGGATTCCGTTTCAGTACAGTCTACAACCCTCTATATTGCCTCACATCTGGATCCTTCAAATAATTGCACTAATTACCTAATTCCTGAAGCATTCAAACTTAAAACGAAGTGGAATGATTACAATGACAAGACAGAAGGAGTTCTAAGAGATCTGGAGCCTGACTTTCTTAAAATATCACACCCTCAGAGAAAAGTGGCTACTTAAACATATCAGAGATCTAAAAACATATCAGAGGCAGCGAGAAGGAGCTTTCTCAGTTCTGGAACTATGCTTGCTGATCACCCTTCCTTTCTTGAAACATATCAAGCAAAAAGCACAATTTCAAATGAAAGAACAGTGCTTAAAATAAGCCAAGAAGTTTATAAAGAGAATGTGGCATATATACACTACTGAATACAACTCAGCTATATAAAAAGAATGAAATCTTGTCTTCCACAATTAAATGGATCCAATTAGAAAACACTAAGCTTAGTGAAATAAGCTAATCCCAAAAAGACAAATATCATATTTGTTCCTTGATCTGTGACACCTAGCACCCTTACACACAGAGTACAAAGAACTGTAACCTTCACAAATGAGACTGACATCCTGGGATTTGATTATTGTTTACAGGTTTTGTCACATTCCTCAGGAAAGTTAGGGTAGTTTTTTTTTTTCCATCTACTTGCTAGTTATTGATATTTTACTTAATGGAGTTTAAGCCTGTGATTGCAAAGTGAAATGAAAATATGACATTGTAAAAATTAGGAGGGAAAAGAAGAGGCAGACAGGGAAGGAGCAGGGTAGGTAAGAAATGCAGGTTAGAGGGAGCATGGGATGGAGGGTCACTATGATTCTAAATCTGTCATGAAATTTGTTCACTTTATATAAGCTTAAAAATGTCAAAAAGTTTAAAAACACAATGGTTGTTTTGACACTTCATTACTTCAAACTAGACTGCTATAACATCATAGTTACCTATAATTCCCCATATGGCGATTCTCATGTTCTTCTCTTGACACTTGCTTTCGTACTTGGGCAAGTCTTTCTTTCTAGAAATGAGAACATTTTGCAACTGAAGTTGGAGAAATACATCATGCAATTCAAACTGAGTTTACTTTTTGAACATTTGCATACCAGCTCCTCCTTCCGCCTCTCCAACTGGTGTCTCTGCTGTTCCCAGTCTGAGGAACCTGGTAAAAGCCTTTTGATGGAGTTCTGGCCATAAAGCCTTCTCTGAGCCTCAGCTTTTTGTTTGGCCAAGTTTTTTCTTTTATCACTGGTCCTAAAATACAAAACAAAAGACCACATTGCAGAATTCAAGACCAATTCTGATGTCATCCTTGTGAGAACTATAAGAGTTCACAGATCCTGTCAGAAGTCCATGTTATTAGATTTATGGCTCCCAAAGCATTGTGGGATGTTTGTCTAACCATCCAGTACTCATAATAAGATGAAATGGAAACTGCATATGATCTGAAGAATCAGAGACTTGAGTTTAACAACCCATCCTAGCAATTTACTAAACAATGTTAATTCACTGCTGAGTCTGTGTCATTGTCAAGCAGATTTAGCAGTAATGTTCCCTCCTGAAGTTCTTACAAGTATGAATTTGTGGGTCAGTATGCAAGATGTGGTAGGAGATGGGGATCTTCCTAGGATAGGCAGCAGCCCTACAGGCCCTTTGCTGGACCCTTTGCCATTGTCCATACCTGCAATGATGGACATTTGACTGTTTATGAAGAACTATACTATTGTAATAATATAGGGGAACTCAATGGGGTAGGGGGTTAAGGGAAATCCCAGGACCTATGGTACTGTATCATAAAATGATAATGATAATAAAAACAATAATTATAATGATAAAATATTTTTTTAAAAAAAAAATAGACACCACCCTTATTCCTCTCTACAGTTTAATCCCAAAGGAAATCATTTAGTCTAAGGGTAAGTTGTAAATACAAAACCAGGACAGGTCTTGCTGTGCAGGGGGGCGGGCTACCATTTGTGATGCTTTCGTCCCATATAGAGTGCTCAGTTTGAGTTGCACCTGTGCTTCTGCTTCCAATCCAGCTTCCTGTTAACGCGCCTGGCCCAGGTATTTGGGTTCCTACCACCTTAACGGAAGACGTGAATGGAGTTCTCGACTCCTGGCATCCAATGGGAGCTACTTCATTCATTGGGAGGGCAGGCCAGCAGACGCAAGATCCTTTCCTTTATCTTTCCCTCTCCATTGCTATCATTCTAGCTTCCAAAAAGAAATAAATCTTTTTGAAAAGATGCAAAGGCTTTATAAACCTCTAGTAAGATCCAATAATTGATAAAGAAAACAAACACATATTGGAGGAGGAACACAATGACATTTGTAGGGAAACTGCTCAATGATTCTGAAGTATGTTACTTTCTCAATCAGCACCCTCTTCCATAGGACATGCACTGTGTTTTGTATGATGCTTACAAATGTTGGTTAAGACACTGTAGTATCAACAGACCCAAATAAAATCCCAGATTATGATAACACAACTAGATATAATCCAGGATATTATTTAGTTATAGTTCTAGCTTAGACCTTGCTAATCTGAAATAGCTGTTACAGAACCATTGGGAGTCTTCCTAGGAATGAGCCTTCTCTACCATCTGGGACCATATTTGTAATTTGCCTGTTAGAAATGCACAAGCTAGCGATATCTGGCCAACAGGGCAAACAGACCAAACTGCTTCTAGAAAGCTTGCAAAGCCACCAAGAGGAAAATCTACCGAGAACTGTCTGAGAAAGATGTGAACACAGAGTCAATTATCTTATACACCTCATCAGTTTGGCTTGTGTAATGTATATGTGCATTGTTTTGTTTATCCAAAACAACATTGCACAGTCTTTTGTTCCAATCTATATACTCCTTGTCTATTCCCCTTGTCTACTGTTAATGGAAGTAGGCTAGTAACAGAAAGACAAATAACTACAGCATTCCACTCCAGTAAGACACCTAACATAGGTGCTTTGCTTTGCATGTTCATCCCCTCAAGTCATTCTCCTTGAGACTGAAGTGCCATTGTAACAGTATTGAGAGATGGGACAATTTAAGGGGGAAAATTAGGATAAGAGGAAGTAAGGTGGGTGGGCCTCCATGACTACATTAGTGGCATTAAAAGAGGAGAAAGAGAGAGGCGATCAGGGGAAGCAAGCTTGTACTTTTTTCCCAGGTGAGCCAGTCACACTTGGCTCAGAATTCTTCAGAGGGCCCACCAGTAAAAAGTCCCAGTGAAAATACAGTCCTCTCAGAGTTGGAACTCAAGAAATTTGATCCCCCCCCCAAAAAAAAAAAACTCTTATTATTTACAAATTACCCAATTTGTGGAATTCACTGCCAGGCAACAGAAAAGTTAACTATGACCACAGGACATTCAAATACAGAAAAAGCATGGTGATTTGCCAAGGGGAAAGTAGGAGGAGTAGCGTTTGGTAGATACAGGTTTCAATTTTGTACTACTAAAGAGTTTTGGAGATGGATGATGGTCAAAGTCATACAACAATGTGAATGCAACTTGATGTTGCTGAATTATACACTTAAAAATGGGGGCTGGAGTTTTGTGCAATGGGTTAAGCCACATCAGCAACCCAGATGAGTGCCAGTTCGAGTTCTGGCTGCTCTGTTCCCAGTCCATTTCTCTACTAATGCATCAGGAAAGCAAAAGAAGATGCCTCAATGCACAGGTTCCTACCATCCATGCGGGAGACCTGTACAGAGTTGCAGGCTCTTAGATTTGGTCTGGCCAAGAACTGACCATTGAAGCCATTTGGGGAGTGAAGCAGCATATGGAAGACTCCTCATTTTCAATCTCCGTCTCTTGCTCTCTCTCTTTCTACCTCAAAACTCCACCCTAAAAAAAAATGTCCAGTAAAAACATGTGGATGTTAGATTTATGTTTTTTAGGCTGAAGATATAATTTCCTTAGAATAGAGAAAAATCCAGCAAGAGAAACATAACTGAAAAAGAAAATAAATCAATCATATTGGATTTAAGTATCAAGAGAATATTCATTCAGTGATTCATTTATTAACCAACATTTTACTGAGTAGACCAGAAGCATTTTTCTAGTAGACCAGAAGCATCCAGCAGACATGGTCAGCAGCCAGCAATAAATACAACTGAAGAGTGAGGTGCCTCAACCTATACCTCATGACATACATCATAGATTGGGGACTCAAGTGTCAAATTCACAAATCTTGCCACAAAAGTGAATAGGATTTTCAAAAAAGAGTGCTCAGATAACATCACAGTGGGGGAAAAAATGTATATCCCAAGGAGCAGAATGTAATAGAACCGTAAGGGGAGACAAAGAAATTCTCATAGTTAAGTGACGCCAGAAACCAGTGTCACAAAGGGCCAATGAGCATAAATGTGCGAGAGCTAGCCAGCACTAGGAAATAGAAACAAGCCTATAGCCACCATCCATGGACCAGGTTATCTAATCTACTCTAATCCAATCTAGCTAATGAGTACCTTGGATCCAGAGACTCTTGGGACTGTGAATGTCTTTTCTAGATCCCATCTTAATCACTGTACTAGATTAGTTACTGGAGGTAAGAAGAGCCTCTTGTTATCAACTCAGAAATGCCACTACAACATGATTGGATTTGAAAAACAAAGAAGTATTATTTGCTTCACATTCTTGTCTCTTAAACTTCTAACCATAGTGTTCCGAAAGATTGAACTCGAACTCCAAATTCAAATTGTATTTTGCCATCGAAATAAAAGGGAACAGTTCTTGCCCACTCTGTCAGCTCCGTATCCCTAGGAGGGAATATCCTGAGTGATTCACAGACCTTGCACAATGAACTTGGAGATCTAGATGGAATCATACTGTTAAGTAAAGCACTGCTCTAAAAATGGGAAAGAATATGAAACCTCAATTCTTTCACTTCAAAGAGCTTAAGTCCAACTGAGAAGAATTGGCTAAGGCCTGGTAAAGTGGTGCAGAGCATAAGAGACCATATACTGTAATAGGCAAACACTTATAAAGTCCTGGAAAAGTCCGACCTTGAAGGTGGAGCCTGAGTGGCGAAAGGGCCTCAGACTCACAAGGGAGCTGAGCAGCCACCTGCCCACCATGCTGCTCCCAGCTTGGTGACACTGTGTCTTCCTGGGAAAACCACTCTCCCTTGTCCAGGTTTATTTGCTTCAACTGGAACATAAATAGCCTTCCCAAAGCCCCATTTCACCACCCAGCGTAACCAATGAACTCAACCCGTCAGTCTTCAAAATCAACCAGTTTTAAAAGTGAAACAATCAGTACCAAATCCCTCCCTACTCCAGGCCAGGCAGGGATTAAACAAAAACCTGGTCAGATCTTTCTCTCCCTTTGTTCCTTTAGAGCCTGATCTCATTCTACATCAAAGCCTGGGCCTCCTCATCTTCCTAACTGCTTCCTGAAACAAAATCTCCCTACCATACCAAGTGTTTGGGAATGAGTTTCTGTTGACTTATTTTTGAAGACCATAGTTTCTTCCAAAATTAAGGGAGAAAAAGAAAAGAAATTTATTAGAGATGGCATTGAGTCATAGGCAATGAAGAAAAGCATTCAGACTAGCAGAGAGAATAAATCATTAGTGAAAAGGGCAAGCTATGAGGGGAAAATATTAAGGTAATCTGCTTAATTAAAACAGTTCAGGTTAGAAAGAACATGGAAAAGTTAAGGTTAGGCTATTTTACAAAAAAGGTTAACACTAGTGTTGGTAATAGAAATCTAGTTAGATTCTTGAGCAAAAAGATAATATAATGAGGAATAAAGGATTATTCTAGGACTCAAAAAGAATGTAAATAGGGGATGCCTGGTATCATGGAAATTTATTCCGTCCAAAATTAAGAGTCCATATGAAAATTAGCCTTGTAATGTTTAACAAATGAGCAAGATTTTTCCTAATATTCTTAGTTCCCATTTTCATTCCTGTCACGTCCCATCACAGAGCTGCTACAGTGAAACTTCAACCACACACGTGTTCACAGAGCCCTCCATCTGTTTGGGTGGGAGAGGCATGTTTGTAACAGAAGCCTTGTTAGCATATACTCTAAATGTTAAAGACAGTGTTTTACAGTGAACTTAACATAAAGACAAGAATACTGAATTCCATTTGTCCTTGTTTTTCTTTTTTTTTTTTTAAGATTGATTTATTTGATTTATTTGAAAGAGAGTAGCAGAGAGAGAGAGATCTTCCACTGGCTGCTTCACTTCCCAGATGTCTGCAATGGTCAGGGCTGGGCCAGGCTGAAGCCAGCAACTGGAACGCCATCCAGGTTTCTCACTTGGACCATCTTCTGATGCTTTCCCAGGTACATCAGTAGGGAGCTGGATCCCAAGTAGAGCTGCCAGTGTCACAGGTAGTAGCTTAACCCAGTATGCCAGAAAACAGGTCCTGCCCATTGTTTTAGGCATAGAAATGTCTGACTGCTCAGACTGTATACATCTCACTTTCAATTACATTAAGTGAAATAAGCCAGCCACATAAAGACAAATCCAGCATGTTCCCTCAAATATGTAGAAAAAATTAAATCTGATTTTAAAATAGTGGTTACTGTATGATGGGAATGGCAGGAGGAGGAAGAGTAAACAGGGGTTAGATAATAGGTACCAAAACAAGTTAGCCAGGAGTGAGTCCTAGCGTTTCAGAGTGCAGTGGGATGACTGCAGTACACACCGTACAAAGAACTAGAAAAGAGGCACTCACAGGCCCCGAAATAAAGATGAAACAATGGAATTATCCGACAGACTTACACTGCACATATATGTGGAAATATTTATCTATACCTCATTAAGACTCTCAAATGTTACATATCAATAAACAAGTTTTTAAAATAAAGCTCTTTAAAGATTTATTCACTTATTGATTGGAAAGAGAAACTGACACAGAGATCTCCCATCTGTTTGCCCAAATGGCCGCAACAGTCAAGGCCAGGAGAGGCTGAAGCCTGAAGTCAAGAATGACATCCTACTCTCCCAGTAGACTGGCAAGGGTCTGGGCACTCTGGGTCATCTCCCGCTGCCTTCCTGGGCAAGGGTCTGGGCACTCTGGATCATCTCCCGCTGCCTTCCTGGGTACATTAGGAAGAAGCTGGCCTCCACTGAACAAGCAGCATAATACAGATGGCTGGGCCCTCTTTAGATAGCCAAGGAAATCATGCTTGAGGTTTCTTTTTGATTTTTGAACAACTCCTCTGTGCTTAAGCTTCTCCTTGCAAAATGAGGAGGGTAATCCAGAGGTCTGCTACAGGAACGGACTTCTCCAATCCAACCTCATGCTAAATCATAACACCAATTCTGTAATAGACAGACATTTACTGCAGATGTACAGTATCACACAGGAAGGAAAAGCAATATGAAGGAAGAAAGGGAAAGTTGCTTTAATTATTTTTACAAAAACATCAGTTTAAAGAACAGTTCAATAAACTCAAAGTGTAAATACAAAGATAGAAAAGGTTATAAGCCAACTTCATGCAAATGAGTCATATGTGCTACATATGGAAGAAAAAATTCCAGAAGATCAAGGGAATATTTTACCTGATGTTTAGTAGCTTCAGTGCATTCAGCAGAACTCCCCTTTTTACATCATAGTCTATTTTCTGATCAGTTCCAAAGCTTGGGGCCCGATTAATCTAAAATTTACAAAAGGAAATAATGAAAATAGCCTAATGTTAGAAAGTCAGTAAATATTCAGCACATATTCATTCTTCTAAGTCAGAGCTTCATCCAGTGGGACTGCACAATAAACCTCAAAACTTGAACAGCTAGATAATCAAGTGGCCGCTGTTACACCCACATTCCCCATCTCATTGGGCCAAGCATGCCTGTGGACTGTGAGTACCACATCCTTTACACCCACTCCTGTGTCTTCACTGTCACCATTTCCTCTGCATGTTTTCCGGTTCTTTACCCCTGTGTGCTCAAGATTTTAAGTTCAGGCAAGTGAAAAGTGCTCAGTGTCCTCTCTGGACTGCACCAGCTCTTTCTGATGAATTCATTTACTGCCTAAGAAACGCATTTTTTTGGTTGCTCGCTAACCAGCTCTAAACAACAGACATCGGTCTCCATTGGAAAGGCAGTAGTGACCATCTCAGAAGAGAATCATAAGCGAGTTACAGACTTGCCTCTATGAACTTTCTTAACTAGGCAAGGATTTTAATGGGAATAGTGAGCCACGTGTGACTACTTTCCTTTCTGACATCATTTCCAAGAATTCATTAAGATGAAAAATAAGAAGCAGTAGTTTATGCCAAGAAATCCACTGTACAATATTCTACCACTTCCAAAGCTGGAGTTTTATTTTTCTGTATTTGTTACTATTGGGTTTTACTGTTGTTACTAAAATGTACCTGCAACAGCAAATACTTAAATAGTTAAATCAGTTAATTAAATCAGTTGATTAAAAAATTAATCAATTAAATCAGTTGGTTAGAATGCTGCTGATGTCAAAAACCATGGTTTAGCTTTGTAGCTTTGCGGCACAAACCCCCAGTACCTAGATTTTCTTAAAAAAACAAAAAGAAGAAGAAGAAGGAAGTTACTAGACATAATTGTACAAATGCGTCAGCACAAAACACTAAGCAGTGGCTCGGATGCATCTACAATTGGCACCTGAGGAAATACCACATTGCATTCAAGAAATCCTCTGGCATTCAATAAATCATCTGACAGTACAATGCCTCTAATTAGAAATGGGGTTGTTACCGGGTACAAGAGATCACACCAGACATGTCTAAGGTTTAATAAGGAGTCTTTATTAACCAAGCTTGGTGATAACAGAACATACTAGAAATAGCAGATCACAAGTCCATACAGCAATCCAACCAATCATAATCCCAAAAGGAACAAATGGTCATTATCTTTCAGTCCATCCATTAAGCTAAAGACCTATGTCCCAGCTTCCCCAACAATATAAGTTATCCTAAGAGACATGCAACGAATAACCTGGACACACTTACAAAGCTGCAGACATTCACCTTTCCCTGGCTTCTCTGCCCACATTCCACTACTGCCAGGCCTCACCTCTCCTGGAACTCCTGACAGTACACAAACCAGAAACAACATTACTATATCCATTGTCCCATCTAAGCAGTACACAGGGACCATGCTCAGGGGATTACCTGTCCTGGATCAGTCAAGAGTCGAGATGCCAGAGTAAGGGAAACACCTGACCAGAAAGAGAGAGAGTGAGCCCCCATCTCAGGGGCCTTTTAAAGGCACTTGTGAGGGGAGTGGTTACACAACAATGCAATACCCGCCCTTCTCAGTTGATAGGTCTTCGCTCCTGCCCGCCTGTGACTCACCTAAGTGTTGTGAGTTAAGGAGTTAATTGGCACTCATTGGGATAGGCAGGAACAGGAACTGAGCTTGTAGCTAAAAAGACTAATTGGACTTATCTGCGAAGAACATCCCAGCCGAATTAGGACGTGGGGGGAAGAGTATACAAGGAGAGGTGAAGGAGCAATCACTGGCTGCACTCCATAACAGGGCACAGGTTCACTGCGGAAAAGGAAAGCAAACTGCAGAGGATCACCTGTAATCCCAATACCTAGGGAAGGGAGAAGGAAATCACCCTGCCACCCGCTTAGTTCTTAGGTGGGCTCTTTGGCTGATGCTAGGAACCCAGTTAATATAATGTCAATCGACTAGGAAAAAACATTCAAGTTTCATAAACTAAATCAGGTGGAGATGCACTAGAGTGTGAAGTCCAAGAAATGACCAAGGCATTACACCTTTTTACTTTTACACACACACACACATTTGTGAAAGGGCACAGGACAAATGTCTCTTAGGCCTAGGATAGCCAATTCTTGGAATGTCACTGAAGAGCCGCACAGAGGAGAGAGGGGTAGAAGACAGGGAAGATAAGGGTTGCTTGGGCAAGTTTGTTTATTCAGGTGCTCTGCAACTCCAATTGCCAATCTGTACGGTCAAGGTTATTTCTCAGCCTTGGCAAAGGGATGAACTCTCTCCCGAAAGTATGGTTGTGGTTTGATACATTGTAGCATTACACACATTTTCTGTGCATGCAGGTTTAAAATATGCATTGTATTTATCTATACAAACTATATCATTCCTGGTTTTTTTTCATAGTGTGTAATGAAAATCTTTCATCATGCCTTCATTTTGCCGAATGCATGGCTCCCTTTATATAGAGATTGACCATATTGTATTCTGATTTCTTTGTACATTTAAGATTTAGAAGATGATAAACATCATATCTTCATGAAAAAGCCTCAAGGAAAAGGAATTTACTTGAAAATTTCAAGAACATCCATTTACTCAGAAGCAATTTAAGACGGGAAGTTGATCAGTTACCTGAAAGCTGTAAGCATTTCTCTCAATGAGTGATGAGAATGGGCAAGTAATTCACAGGAAAAGGTTAAAACTAGGGCCTGGCACAGTAGCCTAGTGGCTAAAGTCATCTCCTTACATGTGTTACTTTCTCATATGGGTGCCGGTTCATGTCCCAGCTGCTCCACTTCCCTTCCAGCTCCCTGCTTGTAGCCTGGGAAAACAGTAGAGGATAGCCCAAGCATTTGGGACCCTGCACCTGCATGGGAGACCCGGAAGAAGCTGCTAGTTCCTGGCTTTGCATCAGCTCAGCTCCGGTCGTTACAGCCACTTGGGGAGTGAACCTGTGGATGCAAGCTCTTTCTGTGTCTCCTTCTCTCTGCATACCTGCCTTTACAATGAAAATAAATGCACTTTTTTTAAAAAGTTTAAAGGCCAGCAACAGGGGGCAGGTAAGGCCATCACGCAGCTCCAGTGTCCCATTTGAGTGTTGTCTGGCTGCTCCACTTCCCACACTGCTCCCTGCTGGTGCACCCGGGAAAGCAGCAAATGATCACCCAAGTTCTTGGGCCCCTGCACTCCTGTGGCAAACTAGAAGAATGTCCTGGCCAGTAGACGGAGGATGCATCTCTCTCACTGTATCTCTTCTTCTGTTGCTCTTCCTTCCTTTCAAATAAATAAATCCTTTTTTATTTAAGTTTCACTAATACAAGTTCAAATGTCCGAAATGTATAATGATGAATTAATGACAATTCTGCTGCTATCCAAAAAGATTGTAAAATAAATTAGATAATTAAGAGCAAATGAATGAATGCACACCAGCCTATGTGGTATTTATTTAAAATTTCAGAGGAATTCCATGACAACTTGCAGTGTGCAAATCTGCCAGGCACATCCTTCCTCTTGAATTGTACTGAAGTCTTGGTTTAAAACAACTTTAAATTCCTTTCTTGTCACCAACTTTAATTCTTTCCTCTATTATAAATCAGTCTAAGAAGAAATGTACCTACACACACACACACAAGTATGAATGCAGAAAACTTATTTCAATGTTATCATTCAGCATTGTTGTGAGGATTTTGGTTTTAAATGTCATGAGAAAGGCAAAGAAAAAACACAAGAGAACCACCACAAATAGCTGACAGATGAAACTGAAGATTCGGGTTGTACCCCACCAAAATTTTTTTCTCTATATTGCTGAGGATTTCACCGTTTGCTATTTCCTACCCAAATTTTGAAAAAGACAAAACCTAGCAGATGATACAGCATTAAAATTCAGCGGTTGGGCCCGGCGGCGTGGCCTAGCGGCTAAAGTCCTCGCCTTGAAAGCCCCGGGATCCCATATGGGCGCCGGTTCTAATCCCGGCAGCTCCACTTCCCATCCAGCTCCCTGCTTGTGGCCTGGGGAAGCAGTCGAGGACGGCCCAATGCCTTGGGACACTGCACCCATGTGGGAGACCCGGAAGAGGTTCCTGGTTCCCGGCTTCGGATCGGCGCGCATCGGCCCGTTGCGGCTCACTTGGGGAGTAAATCATCGGATGGAAGATCTTCCTCTCTGTCTCTCCTCCTCTCTGTATATCTGGCTGTAATAAAATGAATAAATCTTTA
This sequence comes from Ochotona princeps, assembly GCF_030435755.1. NCBI lineage: Eukaryota > Metazoa > Chordata > Mammalia > Lagomorpha > Ochotonidae > Ochotona > Ochotona princeps. Next base: position 70,625,599 of record NC_080833.1, read on the forward strand.
AAAAAAATCAGCGGTTTATAAATGCATGCAACAATAAAAACTGTAAGACAAAATCATTTAAAATTTTATTAATTTTTAAAATGTAGTTTCATTATCAAAAACAGCACAACATTTCCCCCGTCAACAACAAATTCTGTGCTTGTAAACCACTGCAATCCTCTCCTTCCTACAGCCTTCCCTCCACCTTACCTGTCATCTAGCCATCCACCCACCTGTCTAGCATCTGTGAAGTGAAAACTCCACTCAGGTGTTTCCTCTGCAAACTTTTTATAGATACATAAACTCTCAAATACACACATGGACACAGACATCAAACCACTCTTCCGTGTGTGTTAAGTCCCCGTTCCTCCCTTATGCTTAAAACCGCACAGAATACACATGCGAGTCCCCGCCAGAGCACCATGACCTTTGACTTCTTGCATCGCCACCAGCTACGGTGGGGACTGAAGCTCAGTAGGTCTTGTTAAAAGTAAAAGTCCTTAAAGTACTGGCAGCACAGTTATAATCCACTCAACTTCTATGAGTCCCACTAAAAACAACATTTTCCTATGCTTTTCAATTTCTGCAATTTTAGCACAACAAATTTTTACTTGAAATTATTCTGCTAAACAAGTTACCACATTCTCAGGAGCACCTTCTGCTTTCCTCCACTTGATGGCGCCAAAAGGTCTTTTTTGACCATGTATGTTAGCTCCACTACAATTTCAGCTGGCAGCGAAAAAACAAACCAAGACCTAAAAAAGGATGCTTTTGACTGATTTAAAGTAGTAAATATGCATATTCCACAGCTATCTGTTACCATGGGAGTTTTTTAATGATTCTGATTGACGTGGAAATGATCAATGAAAGAATAAAAAAAGATGCAAATAATGGCAATTTCTTTCTTTCCTTCCTTCCTTCCCTCCTTCCTTCCTTCATGCAGAAATCACCTATTCAGTAAATTCTGATTTAGCTACTAATGAAAGCCTCCAGATAGGCAATTGTATTTTCCAAGAGATAACTCATACATTATTCCCTGCTATCCTACTTATGTCCTCCTCACATACATGTTTTTACTTCTTTCCTACCCCATCAAAGACCAAAGACAAGTAGCAAGGACAAAAAAAAGGACTACTGCAGACAAAGCCGCAAATCTGGAGTAGAAAGGTTCAGGCCTTTCTCAAGTGTGTTCCTGCCACAAATCAGAGGAAGCAAACGGTAAACAAACTTCATCATTTCTTAGGACCCAGGATGGAGCAAATCTGAACACCCAAAAGAGAAAACTGTACTTCTACGGAAATACAGTATACATTTGCTCATAGTAGAAGACACACGCTCACACACACATACACACAATATCTTTGACCCTCAAATTTATTTCTAAAAAAATGTATTGAATATTTTAAATGCACCTAGTATTCAATTTGCTCCTGCACACTTTGGTATGACTGATGCAATGTCCAACATTTGAATCATTAATAAAAGGGGAGATCATTCAAAACGAACGGCAGCTGTTGGTTATATCTTGAATAATCCCTAAAATATAATCCAGTGAACACTAGCGAACACGGTTGCCACGAAGAACATGAGGGAAGACCCAGTCACACAAGACAGCGTGCAAGCAGCACCTAGACCAGCGGGGCTTTCGGGTACTGAACACCAATTAAGGAAGCAAGCACACTGAAGGCCAGGCTCCACACAGGAAATAAAACGTGCAGAATTAATCAGAGAAACCACAAATTTGAGAAAGCAGTAAAGCAAGTACTTAACAAATAAAGCAGATTCACACATTCAAGCTTCCTGGCCCAGAAGTCCTCTCACTGCCAACATGGGAAAAGTAACACCAACACAGTATGACGCAGCCTCAAAACTTGTATTCCCGGAACTTTTCTTTAGGTTCTTTTTTTTTTTTTTAAGTGATTCCCTTATTTTAAAGGCAGAGTTGACACAGAAGCAAGGGGAGACAGAGAGATTGACAATCTTTTAGTTCACTCTTCAAATGACAGCAAGAGCCAAGGGCGGACCAAGGCTAAATTGAGGAGCTAGGAACACCGCCTCTCCCCACCAACCACCACCACCGGGTCTTTACGTGGCCGCCAGTGATTCAAGTACTTGAACCATCATCTACTGTTTTCTAGGTACATTAGCAGGGAGCTGGAAGGGAATCAGAGTAGCTGGGCCCTGAACTGGCAATACAGGATACAGAATATAGGATACAGGTTCTTTTGTTTATTTCAAATGGTGGCATAACCCACTGTGCCACAGGTGCCCACTCTTCCTTGCATTTTCCTTCCCTTCCTCCTATACACTCCCTTCAGGCTTCCTTCTGGTCAGTTAATGGGACAACACTGCCAAGTAGACACTGGAAAACATTTCCTTTACTGTACACAAACAACAGTAACATCTTTCTTCTTAGACATTGCCTTACCTCCAAAAGCCACGGCTTCAGTTTTCTATCCAACAGAATATCAAATCCCAGGACTTCAAAGCAGACACTTTCGCTGCCTGGAGGCTGGCCAGGTCTGCACATCCTGTATGCATGCAGAACGTGTGGTTCTGCCACAATCAGGGTCTTGACCACCAACTCCTAGGAAGATTGTGATTAAAGAGATTAAAATGCCAAAAATCTTGGCGCCTCATTTACATATGTACATACACAATCTGGAGTTATAAAAAGAGCATCCTGATCTGATTACAAGGCACCTCAGCACCCAGCCTTTGCTACTGTTTAACTTCCCTTTATCCAACTTTTTGTCCTGACCCCAGCCTGCCCACGCTGCTCCAGGCATGCTTGCTTGCCTTAGTTCACTTAAGCGAGTGACGCTTCCTCCTACTTTAGGTTCTTTGCACCAGCAGTTGCCTCTTCCTGAAACACTCAATTCCCTAGGTCCCCATGTGTGGATACTCAGTATCCACCGAGGCCTTCCCCAGGCCCTTATGTTGAAAGTCACCATGTAATCACTCCTTACTGCACCACTACACCTGGTATATTCCAGAAGGGCCCATTTCCAGCATCAACAGTACGTGGTACTTAGTAGAGGCTCAAGAGCATTTGTAAACAAGGTAAGTACAATAAACACGGCCACGTGTGGCTTCTCTGTGCAAGTTAAGTAAGGCAGAAGCACATGAGTGTGTTACCCTCCTGCAGAAAAGGAAGGGAGACAGTGAGGAGAAAGCCCAAGGAGATGAAATCATTTCACTAACAGCATTACTGAAACACCATACAGACAAAAAGCTGAAAAAGCTAAGAGGACAGAATCGATGAGAAGCTCCTTTGTACGGTGGTGAGTTAGCAGTTTCTAAGTTCTATGCAAGAAGAAAAGTCCTGCCTACTAAAGAAATGGCAATCAGCACAATAGCTCACCCAGTAGCCAAGACACCCTGGGATGGCAAAATGGCTGAGTTCGAATCCAGGCTCTGCTCCCCAGCCAGAATTGCATTCCCAGCCTTGTCCAAGCTATTTGGGATATTTGGAGAGTGAACAAGTGGATGGAAGAGCTCAGATTTCTCCCTTTCTGTCTCTTGCTAACACACTCTCTCTGCCTATACATAATTTTTTAGCAATTAAAAAAAATGCTGGCCCTTGAACATTTTCTATGAGAAAATACATAATACCAATATGGTTAATTATTCATGATTGTTTTTATTATTTTGCTGGAAATGAATGAAAAAAGAAAATTTTCAAAAACGATGTAAATGCAGATAGATAATTATATTGAAAGTACTCAGAATAATTAAAATTATTATTACTAGCTGGTAAATAATTATTAATATGCCTTATAAGAAGAATGTGAAATTTACTCATTCACAAACAAAATTTTGAAATGTGTTCAAGCTTTAGCAGGCCCAACTAGCCGTGTTTGGGTCATTTCCAAACATCAAACGCTAGCTGCTAGTAGACACATTAACTTGATTACCCCTTGAGTCTTGCTTGTAACAGTCTCTGAAGTCCCTTGCATGGGAAGGTACCACCTAAACCAAATGCACATGAAGCTAATGATGCTCATTTTTCTGACTGGTTCTCTGTATATTCCTCACCAAGACAGCGTAACAAGTCCCCCTTTCCACAAAGACCTTCTTAAAGACTCTGACTCATCTGGAAAGTAAGAATTTGATAAATAAAAATAAAATATCCAGGAGTCTTGCTGAAGAGATGAGTTTGGAAAAGTGACAACATCAAGTTTCCGTGCCTTTTGTCCTTGTCTCCCTGTCTCTGTGCTGCCAGATCGCTGTGTTCACTGTGGTAGCTCATGCCCTGATCACTACCAGATCCACTTCTTTGGCTAGCTGTCCACAAGTCAGTTATGTAATGCTTTGGCTCCACCCTAACTCTGTCAATCCATAAAAGCACAGGGGCTGTTGCGGGTATGTTTAGATTCTGCAGTCAGTGAATGGATGCAAAGACATATGGGGTTGCCCGTGTCTGGCTGTAGACACGCATGTGGATGCCTGTGGATGTGTGGAAATACGCGGCTATGTGCAGATGTGTACAGAAGTGTGTGTTCATGTGTGTGTGCCCAATTACTGTCAAAGACACGAAGATAGATATCTCCTGTAAGTCCGATATCATCGGGGGCAATCAATTATTCTGTGTGCCTTTCTCACCGCCAGTGTGAGTAAAAGATGCTGACAGAGTTGTTCTCTGATCCTTTGGAATCTGGAGCTGCTTGTTCTGGGCCCTCAGCCCCTGGTATACACATCTATAAAACTTTCTTGGTCCTACTGAGCTATTCATCCAATGACCCATTCATTAAATCCTCCAGGTGAAAAGTGTGACTTTCCCTCAAGGAGCTACTGTCATCATTTTATTGCTTTTGGCACACTATGGCGATAGTGTCCTTATTATGGTAGTTCATAGTTTCCACAAGTTATGGTAGTTTATAGCTTCCACAAGTTCTGTCTGATTAGATAGATCATTAATAAATTCCAGCATTTCATAATCCTATTTCTCACTTACTCTGATGGAAGTTATCTTCTCAATCTGTTTTCTTAATTCTAGGCATTCTCACCATGTAGTTTCGTCCACTGCCATGGCTTTTGCCAAAGGCAGAAGTAATTATTTCAAGAACAAATTCTTTTAGAGCATCCTGCTTGCAAGGCAACAGTCAGCCAAAAGCCAAAGCCCTCAGAGGTAAGTAGGTGTGTAAGATAATAGGCTGAGAGGCCGGAAGTTCATTGGAGACATCAGCAAGGCCAGAGAAAGACACAAGCTGATGCCAGATGCCCAAGAAAGAAAAGCTGTAGAGATGATACTGCCTTAACAAGGTCAGTGGCTACCAAGGCCACGGTCTCAGCTAGCACATATGCCTGTGACGACTGGCATGTGTTCTGCTCTGCTGCTTCTGGGTGTGTGAGGATACACCTGAGGACCCCTTGGCTGGGAGCTCCCCAGATGAATGAAAGCTGCCAGGACACAGAATATGGTGAATTCACGGATTTCTCTGGCTGCCCTGCTTTTAAAAAATGAGTCTTAGCTTCCTCCTTAAAGAACCTGTTCGATATTCCAAATTCAACTCAGGACAGTCTTTCCCTTAAATTAAAGCAAGCAGTTTCCCACGTACTCTCTCTAGCCACTCCTGGTCTTCAGATTTATCTTCTCAGTAATAGTGTGGGTTATATCACTCTCCTTGTTTTCAGCCCTTCTTTTCAGATTTGAAGTTCCCAGCCTTACATCCTCACAAATTTTTCACAAACCACATGTGACCACCTGCATCACTTAGCATAATTCAGATACCTCCACATTTCTACTGAAGCTTTTGCCTCTACCTAAAATTACTTCTCTCCCTCTCCTAGCAGTAAAATTCCTAATGATCAAGAGCTACTGTATTTCCCTTCATAACAATGTCCTTTATTTGTTCCAACTAATGTAACTTGTTGTTTATTCACAATGCTTGGTAGTATGAGGCAGTATGTGACTAGGAAGATGAAGTCACTTCTGTGGTTCACGCCTCAGGTGCTCCATTTCCAATCTAGCTCCCTGATAACGCCTGGGAAAGGCAGCAAGAAATGGGTTAGGTAGGTTTTGCCCCTGACATTCATGTGGAAGACCCAGAAGAAATCTCCTGGCTCCTAGCTTCAAGCGTGGCCTAGCCCTGGGCATTGCAGCCACCTAGGGAGTGAGCCAATACATCCCAACACACACACACACACACACACACACACACACACTCTATCTCTCCTTCTTTTTTTCTTTCTCATATTCTGTCTCTCTCTTTCCTTCTCTTTTTTCCTTCTCATACTCTTTCTCTCTCTCTCCTTCCTCCTCACTCCCCTTCATCTCTGTGAATTTCCCTCTCTGTAACTCACTCAAATAATTTTTAAAAAGAAAATGTTTTTAAATGTTAAATTAATGCTGAGAAAAGATGGTTATAATTGTGGAAGGGTATAATCTTACAGAAATGTCACTCCAAAACTTAGCAACGTCATGTTGATTTGCTTGTAGGAATTCCGTAAACCACTTGATGGAACGTTTGCTGCCTTTGTTTTCAGTCTCATCCCGTTCAAAATGTTCATTATGCTTGTTGACGGAGTAGTTTGTGAGATGCATGTACAGCTGGGTCTGTGACAAAGAACAGAGTTGTGACCACCTATGTTATTCTAGAACTATGAGGTCTCAGAAAAGAAGCCATCCAAAGACCACAGTTTTAAAATTCAAACTATACAGATGGACAACATCATGTTTACTTTCCAATGGAGTGAGATGGCACATTTCTTTGGGAGAACTGCGAATGTAATCATCCATGGTGTTGCTATCTATAGTGAATATGTCCATCAGACAAAAATCAAATGAGTGGGCCCGGCGCGATGGCTTAGTGGCTAAAGTCCTCACCCCGAATGCGCCAGGAATCCTATACGGGCGTCAGTTCTAATCCCGGCAGCTCCACTTCCCATCCAGGTCTCTGCTTGTGGCCTGGCAAAGCAGTCGAGAACAGCCCAGAGCCTTGGCACCCTGCACCCGTGTGGGAGACTTGGAGGAAGTTCCAGGCTGCTGGCTTCAGATCAGCGCAGCAATGGCCTTTGTGGTCACTTGGGGAGTGAATCATCGGACAGAAGGTCTTCCTCTCTGCCTCTCCTCCTTTATTTTTATTTTTATTTGCAATAAAAACAAGTAAATCTTAAAGAAAGAATTCTAAAAATCAAATGAGTAAGACTATAGGGAATAAATTAGATTGTGAAACTACGCCCTGCCAAGAGAGAAAACTGCACTGAGTTTATTCTGGCTAATCTGTTTGGTTTTAATATTTTGGGCCCTCAAAGCTTTTACCCAAATCTGCTTTCGAAAAACGAATTTTTACAGGACCATTTTATGTCTTTACAAAGAAAAATGAAAAAAAACAAGAATGCATGTCAATTGTATAAACAAGGAGAAGGAATTCCAAAACGGAGCCTCTTCACTCCCATACTGAGTGGAAGGGTGCCTTATTATTAATTAATAGGACACAGTGCAGGCAGTCAGCCAACACAAGACACCACCCAATGCTGAACACATGTCTAGAGGATCTTGATGATTAACAGAGTATATCACTTCATGTTGGACTTTATCTTTTAGTCTACATTCTTGTGTTTGTTGATGCTATTTTCCTTAAATAAACTTTAAAAAGAATCCAAAATTTGAAACCTCTCGTAACTATCATAGGATAAACATTGTACTGCCTCCTTATCAAGCTAGCATAAACATTCTTCAAGTCTTTAATTCATACCCTCCTCCCAATCCTTCTCACAAAGATTTACTTAGACAGCAATGTTATACCACAACAAAGGAACTTCATTCATATGGTTACTATTTTGATTTCTTAAGCCAACTATGCACATGTCGCTTTTTAATTTTCAATACAGTTCCTCAGGTCTAGATATTGAAATCTTTGAAGGAAATAAGCAGAAATGATCATTTGAGTTACATGTTGATGATTAACACATGCGTGTACCATTAACAACTGATGTATTTTTTCATTCCATAGACAGTACTAAAGGAGCATTCACTGTAAGCAACAATCGGTGCTGGACCCTGTGGATACAAAAGATGACAGACATATACAGACTCCACCCTCATGAAATTTTCAAAATTCTTCAAATTAAGGGATACTTAAAAGAACATAAGCGCTATGCTTGCCTTATTTTAAGAAAAAAAGTATTAATGAAAGTATAACACTTTCTAATTTCAAAATGTAAGTATTTCTTTAATCTAAGATATGGCAGGAAAATAGTTTTTGAAGAGTTCTTGACAGCATGTGGGCACCACTTCGTGTCCCAGCTGCTCCACTTCTGATGCAGTTCTCTGTTAATGTACAAGAGAAAAACTACAGAAGATGGCTCAAGTGTTTTGGCCTCTGCCACCCAGGCGGGAGACCCGAATGAAGCCCCTAGTTCCTGGTTTCAACCTGGCCTTATCCCAGGTTGCTGTAGTCATTCGGTGAGTAAACCAATAGAAGGAGAATCTCTGTTTCTCTCTTGATCTCTCTCTCTCTCTCTCTGACTCTTTCAAATTTTTAAGTCTCCATTTGGGAATAATTTATTTAAATTAATACTTGTGATGAAAATGTACCAGCTATTCTCATTAAGTACAGAATGAGACTTTGCAATTTTCTTAAAACATTCTCTTTGTACGTGGGATTGAAAATTCCAGTGTTGGGCCCGGCAGCGTGGCCTAGCGGCTAAAGTCCTCGCCTTGAAAGTCCCGGGATCCCATATGGGCGCCGGTTCTAATCCCGGCAGCTCCACTTCCCATCCAGCTCCCTGCTTGTGGCCTGGGAAAGCAGTCGAGGACGGCCCAAAGGCTTGGGACCCTGCACCCGCGTGGGAGATCCGGAAGAGGTTTCTGGTTCCCCGCATCGGATCGGACCGCACCGGACCGTTGCGGCTCACTTGGGGAGTGAATCATCAGACAGAAGATCTTCCTCTCTGTCTCTCCTCCTCTGTGTATATCTGGCTGTAATAAACAAAATGAATAAATCTTTTTAAAAAAAAAAAAAGCATTTTTGTCAAGTTAAATATAACACTGGAAATTGGGCCGTCCTCAACTGCTTTCCCAGGCCACAAGCAAGGAGCTGGATGGGAAGTGGAGCTGCCGGGATTAGAGCCGGCGCCCATATGGGATCCCGGGGCTTTCAAGGCGAGGACTTTAGCCGCTAGGCCACGCCGCTGGGCCCGACAAAAATGCTTTTAATCTGAACAATTCACTGCCAGTGGATCATTTGCTAGAAGCAGAGGTGAAGGCAACTGTGAGCCATATAGCATACCTGCAAAGTATAAAATTTATATGGCCATGTCCCATTCTGTTCTGCAATTTATATGATAAACACAATGAGTTTGTTCATACAATACTTTTCAAGGATTGGACAATCACTATATTGGCAGCAAAAAAATAATGTTTATTAATTATTAATGTTTGAAATTTTTTGTCTTATAATCTTATTGAGAGAATATCAGAAAGGTTTTTTTAGAAAAACGAAATTTAAAAATAAGCTGATTTTTTGGTGCAAACTTTTTTTTAAATCCTTGCATTCTTCATATTTATTTTCATGAACTTTTTGAATACAAATACTTGTATTTAATTTTACACCAAAATAAATTTATCTTTTAATTCCATTGTTCCACAAACTTCTAGATACACCTTTGCATGTGATTTGTGACAATTTAATTTTTGTAGAAACGCATAGCTTGTTATATAAAATAGGTGGTCACTATTTTAACAACTGGAAATAAAAAAAGACATAATTATGTTGTCTATCACATAAAAACAAGCAATAAGAGCAGTTTTATTCATTTTCAATTATTTTCTTAAACCTAACCTTTATAAAATTGCTGTCTCACTTTACATAAAAGTTTTAATTTTCCATGTCTCCTTCTGGGAATTCAATCATCAAATTATAGAGATACAGAAGAAAAACTGTCATTTGTGTAGCAGAATGTGTTTCTCTACATACGTGGTAACCAAAACCAGAAGTTCATGTGATCATTTCTTAATCCACTATACTTCAGCAAATTAACAACTGTCTAATTTCGAGATTAGACTAAAACACTTTATCACTTAAAGAGCTCCTAAATATTACCAAAAATTATGACTGCTTTGAATATACATAATCCATTCTTACTTGCTCCAATTGTTTTAATTATAATCTATTATTTAGCAAGTCCCAAATTATACACCTAGCCCAGATCTCTCTTCCGAGCCTCACACCTGTACTATTTATCCAAGTATCTTCAGAACATAGATCCACTGGGAGGACACACATGCACACACACACATTTAAACCAAACACAGGAGCTTTCCACAAAGCTTTTAACAGCTTCTATATTCCCTTTCCACAGAGAGTAACATCCCTTTGTATCCCACTCACTGTGCCACAATTCTGAGCTTCATCCTTGATTTCTGCCTTCCTTTTTCCTCTATCCACAAATCCAGCACGTCACCATAACACATCAGTTTTACTCAGATTATCTTAAGTATTTCTCAGACCTATCTTGTTATTCTTCACTTAGCCTTACTGCTAGTTGTTCTATTTCTGTCATCTTTCATATGTGGTCAGATTGGAAAGCAATTAAATGTTTACTCTACCCCAGTCTTTTCCATCTGCCTCCACCCTCATCTCACATTGCCCGCCCTGCAAACAGGTGAGCTTTTAGAAACATAAATCTCATTGCTTTGATTAGAACCTGTCAGGGATTCCATTCAACTTAGGTTAGATTACAGAACCCTAGACATAGCCTACAGAGCCTTGCAAGCTCTGGCTCCGAGAAACCCCCGGCCTTGTCTCTGAGCAGTCACATCTTCTCAGGCTGTCCTGGAGTCAAGCTGAACTCACCTGCTTTCCCAGAATATGCCATGCTCTCCTACCTCTGACCCCATTGTCTGTCTCAAGTCTGGCTAACTCCTCCTTATTAAAAGCTCAGTGTATAAACTTCTTATCTAATTGTTACTTCCAAGTGGGCTAGGCGCCCCTGCTTTGCACTGCCATGGTACTTGCAGCTTCTCACACCATCACCCTTACCATCAGGGATTATAATTGCTCACTTTACTTCCTGCCCCCCTCTTAAACTGTTCCTTCTGTGTAGTCATATCTGACTTGGGTCAATGTTTCTGCAAAACTAGTACATCGCCTCAAATGTAGTAGTATTCAAACATCACTTGGTGATTGGATACATCCACATCTTGTGTGATGTTTGTTTTAACTTCCATTTCTATGAGAAGTTTGACTATTCCTTTATTCTTCCTTTGTCAAGTTTAAAACATTTTCCAGTTTTCTGACCACAGCCATGTTTATTATCCAGTCATTTTTTTTAAAACAACACTCTCAATGAAGTTAAATGTATGTATACAATATTGAAGGAACAACGTTTGACAATTTGAGAAACAATAATTATAATTTTCATTATAGTTAGTTGTTCTAAAAATAGGGCTAAAGGTTAGCTAAATTTCTAAATATAAACAATAAATACAATTTGACTTTTACAAACTACAAGTTATATTTTGTGATTTCTGTGATAAATTAGTTATGCTTTTCATAAACATACTATGGCTTCACAAAGGAGCTACTAATAGAAAAATACTACAAAAATCTCTATATGAAAGATTTTAAAGTATATGCTGAAATGGCTTATTTAAATCTCAACTTCACATCAACTCAGTGTAAACTGATCTTCCTCCTATTTTAACAAAAATGAATTACTATTTTTGACAACTGTGGCTTTTTCTGTTTCACAGGTCTTCTCCCACACTCAACATGCTCAACCTGCTCAAATGCCACTTCCTTCATGAGCAGAAGGTGAACACGACCTTCGCCGCATTTAGCCCCATTATCATGTATCTTTGCATCTCTACGTAACATTACCTCTATCTGTACTACAGTCATCTCTATGGAGGGCTACTGCAAACAAATGTGTGCTCTGAAACAGGCTTGTGCTCGAAGTACTGGCGCTCATATGGTACTTTTTCCTAATTAGACAGCCTGGAACAGGTACCTCCTTTAATTTGCATAAAACTGCTTGTGGATTAAAGCAATCTTGTTTGACCATGATCCTTCCAGACCTGAAAATTCTGAAAAGGAAAACTTTGGCCCACACATCTTTGCATATATAATGTGTGTACGGGAGCAAGTGTTCGACCCGGGAGCTAACCCAGGGACTAGGATGCCTATATCTCACATAAGCAAACCCGAACTCTAATACTGCCTCCTAGGCCTGGTTTTAGCTTCTTGCTAATCCAGAACTTGCTGTTCCTTCCACCCATGTTGAAATCTGGAGATCCCCTCGTTAGTGGGCCTTGGAGAGGAAAGCAGTGGATAACAGTGTGCATTCTCCACGAGTCTGTATCTCTTTACACATCAATCATCTATCTATGTCGGCCCCGCAAAAAAGAAGTACAAATAAATAAGTTCAAGTACATGCTGAAAAATAAGTGAAAACATAAATTCTAACTGTGTCACTTACCAAATTGGACTCATTGGGTGGAATGTACTTCTCTGTTCCCATGCGTACAAGCCCATCATGATAGAGAAATATTTTTAATGGATCACATGATGTTATCAGAATATATATCCGCAAATCAAACTTGTAACCTTCCATCAGAAAAGGTTTTTCGATATATTCTTGAACAATTAAATGATCCTGAGATGGAAGTTTGTCACCATTTCTTATCAAAGATATCCTGGTTAAAGAAGAATAAAAAATAATAATTTGATAAAGATTAGAGAGGTTTATAAAACTGTACACATATTCACAAGGAAAATGGCAGAGAAAGTCAAGAGTCTGTACCCTGACAAAAGCAATGGATAACTAACACAACTGTCAAAGGGGAGTTGGTGTTTGGTCCTCCAATTAAAACACAAAGTGAAACATCCATGTCCTTTATCAGAATGTCTGGATCTGAGTCCCAGGTCTGGCTCCCCTTTCCATCTTGCTGGGAGACAACAGGAAAATATTTATTATGTTTAGTGGAAAGGGTAACTTCCTTTCCACTTTACTCTCCAAATGAGTTTAGCTCCACTATGCACAAATGACTTTACTCTTAAGCTTATTTTAAAACATTAGTAAACAACTGTATTCTCTACTTTGTTATCTCCAGTTAAAGTTTCAAAACCTACTGTTTCCATTTTTTAAAGTTTAATTACTAAAGCCCATGGGACAGCTTAAAATAACAGTGTTTAGTTACCGAAAAATAACAGAAAAGCCATTTCAACATTTTCTATAGTGTTACTCATCCACATATAGTTACCACATTTATTCTTTTCCGCTAAGCTTTTAAATGTTTTACATATTCCAGGTAAAAATAAACCTACCCATGACCCATTGCACCATTAGCTGGTTTTACTATGAAAGTTTTCTGCTTCCGTTTTTTCTTCAGTTCTTTCACATAGTTCTGGAATTGAGTGTATTCAGCAGGGAAGATCCACGTTCGAGGGACAAAGGTATAATCCAGAGGCCGACACTTAATCATTCTGCAAATTACATACAATAAACACATTACTTGTATTCACACTTTCAAAAAAGGATCTATTCTAATGGTACTGTTTTTGCCACAGAGATTCGCATTCCCTCCATCCCTTCATTTACACATTCAGACTCATCCAGCAACACTATGTGCTAGCTGCATCGCTGAATAAAAATAGACAGGTTTCTCCCAAAATATATGCATCAAACATGTATTTCAGCAAACATCATGAGCTAAGTATTGGGGATATTAAGGTAAATTCGCATGGCCTCCATCCCAAGGAATTTATTGATGTGCTGTTAATTACAAAGCAATAGAATGGATACACTAATAGATACATATATTTGGCAAGATACCATGCAGAAGGAGTAACTGTGCCTCAAGAAGGGGGTGGAGGGCAGGAAATGGTACAAGGTCAACAGCCGTTTTCACTGCTGCTTCCAAGGTGATTTGGAATCCTCCGGTGACCCACGTGGAGTAACTTTTGATTGCCTTAAATGCCAATGTTTCATTTTAGAGTTTACATTTCCCAGAAAACCACAGTGAAAGCCTCTGACTCACCGAGGTTTGTTTACATGAACCACCTCTGTGTGTGCTTTTTGTAGCCACAATATATACCCTGAATTTTTTCCTCAACTGCAAATTAGGCTGCCAATTTGAAACATAATTTAGGGATAATACGGATTGGAAAACATTGACTTTAGATTTATCAAAAATGTTTACCATTTTGTACTTGCAAAATTCCAGGGAAAAATAACATAAGAAATATTTTTAAATATTATCTATTAAGATATCTGTTTGAAAGGAAGTCCTATTTTTCTAAATGTAGCTAAGTCTTTTATTGGTGAGCAGACACTGTCCCCAAAGAAACTGGTAGAAAACAAAATGCAACCATCATAAATAGATTTTATAGAATTCTAAAACCAAAGTATGGAAGGCATCAAATCCTTGATTTTCACAACTCTAAGTTCTTATGGTTATCTGATTTTATGTACTCTTTTAAGAGAATTCTGTCAAAAAAAAAAAACTATGTTACCACCATGACAACGGAAATAAATACCAACACCATCTGAGAACACAATCAATCCAAGAAGTTAAAAAATGTCAGTACAAAATTGGCTCCTATGGACTTGTTTGAAAATTATACACACACCAAAGAGGAAAAAAATTGAGGCAGCACAGTACCAGTGCTCATCTCCTTGTTTTCGTTTCCAACTCTTTTAAATAAATGTATAATACATTTAACAATGACATGAATTAGATCCAGTTATATGTTTCATTAAAATATGTTAAAAACAACTGTGATATTTATAAGTTATAATATTTTTCCACATACATATTTGGAAAAATCTAAGCACAAATATATTCAAATTCCTTATTCCTTTTAAGTAAACTAGCTAAAAAAAGACATGTAATTTTACATAGGAATTTACAAATTCAGGAAAACCTCAGCTCTTGGTTTTGTCATGGAATTTACTAAATAATACGAAATAAGTAAATCATTTAAAGTTTATTTTTCTATTTTAAATTCATAGCTTCTTAATAGAAAAAAAATCTTTCTTAAGAAGTCCAGTGACTCTATATGATAGGAAACTGCTTATTTGCATTTTAAAAATTTCATCCCACATACCTTTCTCTCAACCACACGTTTTTCTATTTCTCTACAAATCACCCAGAATAATCTTTCCCAAATGCACATCTGTCCACATTATCACGGCCCTCTGTCCTCAACCAATGCCTCTCCAATGGCACTGAAGATAAAAACCATAATTCTGAGCATCAACCTTCAGCTAATCTCTGCCTTATTCCACATCCATTCATCCATCCATCTGCACTACAGCTGCATCTGCTATTATTTCAGTATTTTGACACTTTATGCTTTTCCTTTCACATAACCTTGGGCTCACGCTGTTTCTTCCTGCTTGGATGGTTTTGTGTTGTTTCCACATCACTTCCTCAGGGAAACTCCCCCAATCTTCCCTAGCTAGACCAGACTTCTTTCATGACTTTACAATTTAGAACTATGTGCCTCTACTACATAGCACTCAAAGTTGCAGTTGGACATTGTGGGAACTCCAACTCAGCTCTTGATCAACCTCTAGGCCTGAGCCCAGAACTCTGTCTGGTACATAGCGACACTTGCCTTAATAAATGTTATGTGAACAATGAAACATGGATTAGAACTTCAGGAGGGGGCCAGGCGGCGTGGCCTAGCAGCTAAAGTCCTCGCCTTGAACGCGTCAGGATCCCATATGGGCCGGTTCTAATCCCAGCAGCCCCACTTCCCATCCAGCTCCCTGTTTGTGGGCCTGGGAAAGCAGTAGAGGACGGCCCAAAGCCTTGGAACCCTACACCCACGTGGGAGACCTGGAAGAGGTTCCAGGTTCCCGGCTTCGGAAGTGACGTTCCCGGCCGTTGCAGTCACTTGGGGAGTAAATCATCAGACAGAAGATCTCCCTCTCTATATCTCCTCCTCTGTGTATATCTGACTTTGCAATAAAATAAATAAATAAATAAATCTTTAAAAAAAAAGAATTTCAGGAGGAACTCCTTTCCTCTAAGCCCATTCTTCTTGCAATAATGTTAGTAAAAAATAATACTAATATAGTATTGTGTCAAATCCAATCTGTTATAAATCCACAATGTACTTCAAATATATTCCTTCTTTCCCATTCCTCCTATCACTCTTGTTTATTTGATGCTTGTCATTTCTTACCCAGATACTGACAAATATCTCACAAAACAATCTCCCTAAAGTTTGCCTTCATCAAATTAATCACCCATAGTGACATTTTCTAAAGAATTATTTTCTGGCTTAAACTCACTAAGTAACTTGCCATTTCTGTTAAGATAAAATTTGTTGGCTAGACCCAGTGCAGTAGCCTTGCAGGTAGTTCTTGCCTTGAACACACCAGGATCCCATATGGGCGCCAGTTCTAACCACGGCTGCTCCACTTCCCTTCCAATTCCCTGCTTATGGCCTGGAAAAGCAGTCAAAGATGGTCCAAAGGCTTGGCATCTTGCACCTACATGTGAGACCTGGAAGAAGCTCTTAGCTCCTGGCTCCTGGCTCTGGATCAGCTCAGCTCCAGCTGTCACGGTCACTTGGGGAGTGAATCATTGGACAGAAGATCTTCCTCGCTGTCTCTCCTCTCTGTATATCTGACTTTCCAGTAAAAACAAATAAATCTTTAAAAAAAAAAACTTGTTGACTAAATAGATGACAAACGAATAATTAATGAAATAAATTTTAATAACATGGCATACAGAGCCTTGCCTATACTTTTACCTCCAGAATCATCTTAGGCTAAACCTGTATAACCACAGAAGTTGCTTAAAAGGCCCCAAACACACTCTTTTGGTTCAAGACACTACATATTTCTTGTATTGTGGTGTCTGTCTATTCTCAGCCTCTTCTCAAAGAACATAATATTATATACTTCTCAACATCCATCTTGTACTTAAACTTCTATAAAAAGCCATCTCTGACTTAATAAAAATGATCTCCCCAACCATTTGTCTCCAGTGTACACTGATCCTACCTCTACTGTAACATCATCAAATGGTACTACACAACTGAATATTCCTTTCTTACTGAAACATGAGGTCCAAACAGGAACTAGGTCATATATACCCTGTTTATTCAAAGATTTATAGTCTCTAGGGCATAGAATAAAAACACAAAAATATTTGCATAATTGCATACTTATGAACTATCGCATAGTAACTTCATCATTTCTTTAGCAATCTACATGCTTTTATTGAGCTGTGAGAGCCCACTTTCTAAAAAAGTTCTCTTAAAATACAAAATTATAAACTGCAATGAACAAAACTACAAACACCGAGTACCTGTTAACAGTTTATTGCATGAAAGCAGTTTATTGCTCTAAACGTTGGTCTGATAAACCTAGTACATGTATATACCTGGATGAGCACACATGCACATGTCTCATTATATGTGTGTATGCACGTACATCCACTACAGTGCCTGACACACACTACACATTCAAAAGCAAACATAAAAACACACAACACAAATATAATGAAGAAATAGTTCTGGTGAGGTATAACTGAAAACAAGCAAAAATTTGTTGAGTACCACATAAGGATAATTTGTGCTTAAGACAAAAACTCATATCACTAAGAGATGGCAAGTTGCAATAAAGAGTTTTGGGAGGTTCCGATCCAGCGGCACTATAAACTTCATATGGCAAGATAGTAATTTCTCAGAATTAGTTCCCTCCTCTCCAAACAAAAGACTAGCACCACAAAACTCTTAAAACACTTCTTATTCTAAAATTCTCTCTTCACCAAAACACCATCTCAAGTCAATGGATTTGTAAAAGATAAAATCATAATATCTATACAATAAATTTTAAACATGTCTATTGTAATAAAATAAAGATTACTTGGTCATATTTCTTGCTAAGAAATCCTTCCTACAGATCTCCCCCATTCCTGGAAAATGGTTGATCCTCTGGAAAATAAAAAAGGTAAATATTAATACTCCATTAACTCAATGGATATATTCACCTATACTATATTACAGATAGGTCCATCTTCTGAGTTTTATGTTTAGCAAAGTGGCAGTTATTAACCCAAAATATTTAAAATTAGATGATTCCCAGTGAACCTGTAGAATTAAAGAATCTGTGTTAATCAGAAAACAAAATTGCAAAATTTTAAGGAAACCAAGAGTGTATTTATTTAGTAGAGTTATTTTTTTATGCGTGTGTGTTGAGTAGGTGGTAATAATCAAATTTCTTATTTTCTATTTATAAATATACTTAGTGTAGAAAAAAGTTGGTGAAAATGGACTTGATCTTTATAATGTTTTTATTATTTTTGTTCCCCAAGAATAATCTTCATTTCTTAAACTAATAGAAAAGGAAGTATTATACAAAATGTATAAATTTCTCTGTATTTGCTTTTTTAGTTTGCATTCCACTTTGTTCTGAATATAACTTTAAACTTCATTCTAAAAATAAAGGAGTGAAACCAGGTAACAGCATATAGCATATAGCTGACATTAGCAAGGATTTCCCCATCCTGAACTCCCTCTGTGTTCTGTTCCACATCACACCCCTTTACGTGTCATGCAAAACACCCTGTTAGAAAGATTTTCCTATCGATTCTTCCTTTAAGATAGAAAGAAGTTCAAAGCTAAATTTGAAAAGGATGCAGCCCTCAAACTAAGAGTCAATCCAATTGTTTAGCAACCTAACAGGCTATTCGAGTGAGTTAGAACTGAAATGATATAATCAACATATTAAGAACCCCTCTAGAGAAAATTATAAATAAAATATTTACTTTTCATCATACCAGTAAATGGTCACGATTAGTTTCCCACCTGATAGTTTTGCAGTTCTGCAATCTTCTCCTGTTGAACTGCCGAATCACACCATATAAGGTTACTTGTTTCGTCTTCATCTGGCGTTTTCATAAATCCCATTTCATCTATTACTAAACGAACTGCAAATAAACAGTTAAGCCTGAATATAGATACTTCTGAAACATTCAGTGTGACCCTCTCTTTCTGTCTCTTACAGATTAAAGTTCATACTATTTAATTTTTTTAAAAAAAATCCAGTAGTTATGACATTGTAAGTTGTTTTTTGCTTGTTTGCTTTTTTTTAATCTAGGGCCAAAGTATACTCATTAGAACTGAGAACTGTTTTTAGGTTATACCCCAAATCCTTAGTTTCAGTCTCCTCAGATTTAACAGGTACACAAATCTGCCAAAGGATTTAGTGACTGTTTGTTGAACAGTGAAAACACAGCTGAGACAACACCTCTATTCAGAAAAGGGTGCTCTCTCGGCTTTTTTGTGATAATGAGCTAGGTTAAGAAAAAATGATAAAAATAGACCCTGTTCATCAGATTTGTGCTATACTTTCACTTCCCTAGTTCAAATTATTTTTAGTACAAGTCATCTGTGTTTATCCAGGATGTAAAATACCAGCACAATTCACAGGAGAGACAAGTACTTGTCTCCCAATGCTTCCAACCTTCCAATCTTACTGCAAATGCTTACGTTAAGATGAAAGCTTATACAAGCCATCTTGTTTATGTGGTTCACAATTAACATATTCACATTTTCACAGTTAATCTACTGACATTTTACAATTAATATACTCATATTTTTCTTCCAAAGGATTTCAAGTTTCTAGGGTTCCAACAGAATAAAAATAAGCAAAACAGGATAATTTTAGATCCATCTAAAATTAGCACAATGGTATATTTATTCAGCAGTGTGTTACTTTAAAATGTTTTCTTTTTAGGGGCAAGCACAATAGCTCAACTGGTTAATCCTCCACCTTCAAGCACTGGTATGGGCACTGGTTTGTATCCCAGCTGCTCCACTTCCCATTTAGCTTCCTGCCTGTGTGGCTTGGAAAAACAGTGGAGAACGGCTCAAGTCCTTGGGACCAAGCACCATGCAGGAGACCCAGGGGAAGCTTCTAGCTTTGTATAGGCCAAGCTCCAGCCATTGCAGCCACTTAAGGAGTGCATCAGCAGATGGAAAATCTTTCTGTCAATCTGCCTTTCCAGTGAAAATACATAAATACATAAGACTTTATTTAAATTTTTAATAGCACCCTAACATATGAAGATGAGGAGACATTACAGCATTTGTGTGAATGACTTAGATCAAATACATAATCAATAACCATAGACTTAGAGGTGCTTGATCCATTTTGGCTGAGGAAACAAAGAACTTTCCATGCAGTAGTACCTGGAAATAGTCAGAAAAGGAAATAACTGTGACTGGGTGCAATGGAAGTTGAGTAAAGATATGGAGTTGGATTTACTGCCTGCATGAGAGACATGGCAGTATCTGGGATTGCGTAGAAGTCCCAGTGGAAAACATATAAACTTACAAGTTGAGAAAGAGCTGCTCTCTTATCAGCTGCAGATCATCATGCAACTTTGGCATCCTGAAAATTCAGCTTCCACCAATGCTACCTAGAGCTCACACGGAGGACATGAAGAGTAGCAGCACAGCCCTTTACCTGTGGCAGAAGTAGGTGGTAAGAACAGGAGTAGCCCTGGTCCTCGGTCTCTGAGATTGTCCAAGACCACCACAAAGAAACTGGGAAGGCCTTGATGATACAGATGGAATTCCTAGCAGTTATGCAGGAATAATGAACCACGTACAGTGGGGTGTGAGTGAGGCTGACATTCTTGGATTTGACTATTATGCATAACCTTTGTCTACATTCCTGAAGGATAGTAGGTTTTTTTTTTTTTCATTTTCTGCTTGCTGTGCATGGGTGCTTGCTGTACACTGATATCTTTCCTTAATGGAGCATGAAATTATGCTACTATAAAAATCAGAAAAAAAGAAAGAAAGAAGGAAGGAAGGAAGGCAGAGGGTGGGTGGGAAGTGCAGGCAGTATGGAGGAGACAGTGCTCACTACTCTTCTAAATCCATATTGGGAAACACTTCATATAAATTTTCTGAAAAGTTGTGAGTCCGTGTATATGCAAACTGGTAAGGCTGAGTAAACCCAGGTTTGTAAGTATAGTGCACAAGACTCTAGGTTCACAGATTCAAACATGGCAGGGCAGTCACAAATCCTTTATAAAGAGAGTCAAAGTTCAGACCGCTGATGAAGTTGGATCTATCAGGTGTTTAGCTGTTTTCCTTTCCACGCCAACTTCCCAAAATTTAATCACCAATTTGGTTGAACAGAAAGTTCACAGAGCAACTGTCATCCTTTGAAGCATATCACCCTCTACTGCACATAGAAGGGACCCCTCTTCTGCATCAGAGAATCTACAGACCGTAGGTGAAGGGAAGGTCTCTGAAACATTGCATCATTTTCAACACCACACTTGTCTTTCCCACAGTTAACCAGAAGACCTACCGATTTCAAACTTCGTCCCAGCAACATTCGCTGTGATGATTCCTTTCTTTTTCTTCTTTCCGACTTTCCTTTTCAAAGTGCTTTGATAAGATAATTCTGTATTCAGATCCAGGGGAGAGGGACCCTGGATAACTTCAAAAGAAACGTGAAACACACAGATATCACTGAGGTAACAATAACAAAATCCAAAACCAGGAACACAAATGTCCCCTCCCCCACCGAAAAAGTTATAAATTTTGGTACTTCAGAGTCCAAATTCCCTCTTAACACCTTTCCTTTTTGAAGGTAGCAATGTTGCACTGTAACACTTTCATATGATGTAACACAAGTTAAACCAATTTGCTTACCTCTGTCTTGAGGCAGAGATGGCATGATTGCCTGTGCCAAGTGGGAGCAGTGTGTGCCTCTGTACTAAGCTCTCAGGAAATCAAAGTCCTGCATTAGCCTAAGTAGGATGTGGCCCCAAGTCACTGAATGTTCCTGTCATATTATCTTGGTGGAATCCTCAAATTTCAAGACACTTAAGTTACGGGATCAGAAGGTACCTGTAGGGATTTTAAAACAGAGTCATTCAGAAAATAACTTTCATGGAAGTGTTTTCATACATGCCAATACCATTCTTTTTAAAAGCCAAATAAAACCAAAAGTAAAAGTGCTAAATCAATGATGCTTTTCAATCAATTTGTCAAACTTTTTAACCATTAGGTGATGGCTCTTTGTCCTAAAAGATCATGTAGTCTTGTGCAGAAAGTTTTATTAAAGTCATGTATCATTTTTAGACTCAGCCAGAGCTCAGGAAGGACAAAAAAAAAAAAAATACAAAGAAGGTCATAGAGTGAAGACAAAGGGAAGGGGTCTTCTGAAGTCTGAGTTCCTTCATCAGGAACTGTGACAACCTTGGAGCCGATGCCCGAAACACAGCAGCAGCACGGCTTTTAATATGAGACAGGGAATTAGGGCCAGGAGGAGATCTCAGCTGGAGAGAGTGCACACAAGTGACTCCGTTTAAACAGGTAGAGGAAGGTCTTTATAGAGTAGGTCATATTTGAATTGTGCTTTTAAAAATATGAAAATAACTTTAAAGGGCAGAGAATAAGAAGGTCCTTTACTACAATTATCTTACTTGGACATACAAAGCAGCACAATAAGCATGACTTTATGAATAAACTGATTTGATTGGGCTTCATCTCACCATGCTGTGTAGCATTTTACTTTTATTTTCACTGTACAAGTATGTATGAATCTAGACACATACACACTGTATATCCAATATTGCCCAGTCTATATTGTCAATTTTGTGATTTCCCACTCTATTTAAGAATTTCTGAGTTCTTAGAAAATGGCTTTAAACACAATGAAAGATTACAAAACTCATTATCATAAACAAAGCTATGATATCAACAACTGTTTTCAGGGAATTATCAGAAGATTTAGCAGAAATTCAGCTATATAAGATACAAATCATCCATTCATTAATAATAGCAATATTCAGCATTAAAGAAATTTTAGAGCTTTACTATTAGATATCAGTCTTACTAGAATAAATTTCTAATACAATTCAGTATTAAAACTAAAGATATATTTATTATACACCAACTGTAGAAAGGCACTGACAAGTATTTTAAATCTTTTATTTCATGAACAAACCTTGAAGTACATATCCTGTCTCCTCATGCTCCGAACATAGAAATCAAAGATAATTAAGTTAAATAAATCAAGGCCCCACACCGTATAAATAGAAAGCCTAGGCTTTGAAGCCTGGTCTGTCTGATCACTCTCTTCAGAGTTCCACTGTTTTCAAATACCACAATGATACACACACACATTCAAGAATTGTTCAACTGCACTACAATGCAGACTGTAATTTTTTTTTATTGTATTCTGGGAATTTGCAAAATTTCAACTCAGCTCAAATTCCAACCTAAAACAGACTAGACCATTTTTCACAATAAAAGAAAATAACATGTCAAATTCAGTAACATGTACTTCTGGAGGCTCTGTGACACCTCAGAGAGATAACCACTGAGTTTATAAGTTCTTGTCCAACATCTTGTTACTGGAGTAAACAAAGGTCCCTTTTACAGTAAGAGTAGATTGAAAGTAGGTGACAAAGTCAACGGGAGTTAGAAAACAATGTTTTCCTAAGCATACTGGGCCCTAATTATATGTGTGTCCATTTTCTCTTAAGTGAAGAGCCAATGACTTTATCTGTGTGTCTTCATCCCTTACCCCATCCATAGGGTAATTTATAATCTCCATAGAATGATTCTCTCTCTCTGTCTCCATAGATATATATATTTGGGTTTTTTTTTTACTAAATCTCATTTATGGCTCAGTTAAAGACCTTTAACAAACTCCAAGACATCATTCTACCATTTCAATTCTACTTATTTCCTTTTATGCTAAGTAGAAGATCTGAGACAACAGATTTATCATTCCACTCAATACAGCCATGATTACGCACTTTCCAAAAAAAACAGAAATCATCTTGCACTTGCCTTTAATGTACTTCACGCCAGTGTTTTCTCAATCTTACCTTCAAAGTAGAATCACCTCAGCAGCTTTTGAAAATCCTGGTGACCTAGTTGTACCCTGATACAAGGTGGGTCCCTAATATGAGCATTGTTAAAGCTAAGCTTGCCAGATGACTCAACTATACTCAGCCCCTCTACCCTGAGTACAGACAAACCCCTGTATTCAGTTTACCTCTATTATAAGCATAAAAGAATACTAAAGCTATAATACTTAATTAAAACATATTATTTAAAAGTACATGCAAAAGTAAAAGAAGTCCTGGCAACTATTTATAAAACAAAAACAGGATGGGGTCAGTACTGTGGCCAGGAGCGCGTGACACCAGCATCCCCTATTGGAGCACTGGTTAGAAGCTCCAGCTGCTCCAATTCAGACGCAGTTCCCTGCTATCACACCTAGGAAGGCGGCAAATGATTGCCCAAATACCTAGGCCCTTGCAGCCAATGGGGAAAGCCTCATCAAATACCAGGTTCCTGGCTTTGGTCATAGGAAGCCCCTCACATTGCAGCCGTTTGAGAAGCGAATCAACACATAGAAGATCTTTGTCTTTATCTATTGACACCATATACTTCAAATAAAAAGTGAATCATATTTAAAATTATTTTTAAAAGATGTACTTATTTTATCTGAAAGGCAGAGTTACAGAAAGAAGGAGAAACAGAAAGAGAGATCCTCCATCTGCTGGTTCACCCTCTAAATGGCCACTACAGCCAGAGCTGTAAATGGCTGCTGGTTCACCCTCAAAATGGACAGATTGAAGTCGGGAGGTAGGAGCTTTTGGGGGGTCTCCCACAAGGGTATAGGGAAACTGGGGATGGGGCTATCATCTGCAGTCTTCCCAGACCATTAACAGGGAGTTGGATTGGAAGTGGAACAACTGGGACTTGAACCACCTCCATTCAAGCTTTATGTTTCAAGTTATACAACAGACAATGTCTCGGGTACCTGATTTCCTGCCACTCCTGTGGGAGACTAAGAATTGGTTTCCAGGCTGCTGCCTACCATTGGCTGTTGCACACATTTGACAAGCAAACCACTGGATGGGAAGACTTTCTTTCTTTCTCTCTCCTCTTTGCCTTTCAAATAAAATACTAAAAAAAAAAAAAAAAGAAAGAAAGAAAAAAAAAGAAAGAAGAATCTGATAAAACCACATGTTATGACAGACTGTAATTTTGCCCCAAGAATAAATCGCATCTTCAGAGCTTAAAATTATTAAGAACTACCTTTTAAAGATGATTTTATGTATTTGAAACTCAGAGTTACAGAAAGAGAGGGATAGACAGAGACAAACACAGAGTGACAGTGAGAGCAAGAGAATAAAAGAGAGAGAGAGAACGAGAGAAAGGTCTCCCATCCACTGGTTCACTTTCCAGATGCCCACAATAAGCAGAGCTGGGTCAGGTTGATGCCAGAGGCCAGGAGCTTCTTCCGGATCTCTCATGTGAACGCAGGGAACCAAGACCTTGGGTTATCTCTTGCTGTTTTTCCAGGTCATTTGGCAGGGAGCTAGATTGGAAGTGGAGCAGCTGGAAATCGAACCAGCACTCATACGGGATGTCACTGTCACAGGCAACAGCTTTACCTGCCTTGGCACAAGTCCAACCCTCAGAAAATATTTTCAATCATTTCTTTATTTCATTGTGTGTTTGTGTGTATGTGTATGTGTATGTGTGTGGGGGGGAAATAGGGAGAATAAGAGAGAAAGAAAGAGAGAGAAATTTCATTCTTTGGTTCATTCCTCCAAATGCCAACAATAGCAAGGGCTGGACCAGGTAAAAGCCAAGGACCCATAGTTCAATCCAGGTTTCCCATATGGGTAGAAGGACTCAACTGGTTGTGCCATCATCACTGTTATCTCCTATGCTGCACATTAGCAGCGAGCTGGAATCAGTATTAGAGGCAGGACTCAATCATATATTCCAAAATGGGATATGAGCATGTTAACAGCTGAGAATAACACCTAACTCGTCTTCCTGATCACACCACATTTCCACCAACGACTGGCACGGGTGTTCTGCACATCAGAGTCAGGCAGGAAGGCAGGCTACCAGAACAGCCATCACCTAAAAATTGTCATTGTGCCAGAAGCAAAGAGAATTGTGGAGCTCTCATACAGATAACAGTGACACACACCGTTTCTGCTTACACAAAGGGAAGAAATTGTCACATAATCTTATGAACTAGGAAGTGCAATCTATCACAGAACCAGTGAAGAAAAAATGCAGTAAACAATACTAACACTAACCAATTTGATGCTATGTTATTTTTATTGACAAAACATCATACTTTTACTTTCATGAAAGAGAATCAAAAAAAGAAACATGCATCATCGTTTTTGCTCCAAAACTTGAAATATTCATTTGTTCTCAATATTAGAATTGCATTTACTGTGAGCTCTAGATCAATGCTTCCTAAATTTTAAGGTGCATACTAATTGCCTGGAAACAGAAGTTCACATTCGGGTCATAGGGTCCAGAATGTGGCCTGAGAATTTGCATTTCTTTCTCCTTTTTTTAAATTGCAAAGTCAGATATACAGAGAGAAGGAGAGACAGAGAGGAATATCTTCCATCCGAAGATTTACTCCCCAAGGGACCGCAACAGCTGGTGCTGTGCCAATCTGAAGCCAAGAGCTTCTTCTGAGTCTCCCACATGGGTACTGGGTCCCAAAGCTCTGGGTCATGCTCAACTGCTTTCCCAAGCCACAGGAAGGGAGCTGGGTGGAAAGCCGGGCTACAGGGATTAGAACCAGTGTCCACATGGGATCCTGGCACATACCTGGCGAGGACCTTAGCTGCTAGGCTATTGCGGCGGGCTCAAGAGTCTGCATTTCCACAAGACACAGGCTATGCTAATCTACAGACCTCATTCTGAATAACAAGGTTCTGGACCACCACCATGTTTAATATTACACTAAACAGATTTGTTAACTTAAATCTCTTCGTAATGTGTGAATTAAGAAAATATGAAACAATTTTAAAATTCATGTGTTTGTGAGATTACATATTAATATGTCTGAATCAATAAAATTAAACTTAAATAATAAAATAGGTCAGGAATTGCTAATAGAAAATTATGCTTTTCAAGGTATAGCACCAGAACCAGTAGCATCAGCATCATCTGTTAATTTTCAGAAATACTTATTACCAAGACTAACCTTAGAATATCTCAATCGTAACTACAGAGGTGAGGCCCATCAACCGAAAAGCTCTCCAGGTGATTCTGTTGCACATTAAAGTTTGAGAACCACTGGACCAAAGAGCCAATGGCTTGTGGCAAGAGCAGACACCAGGGTGGCACATGAACACCACTTCTCCACCTTATTCCCTACTCTCCACTATGCTGAAGCAGAGCTGTGCAGTTGACTTATCAATCACCTAAGAACTGTGGGAAAAGAAAGCATTTTTTCCAACAGGGCCCTCATTCTGTTTTCAGAATCTACTTTGGAGAACATCTTGAAAAGAAGTTTGCTACAAAGGACCAACAATCTGCTAGTGAGCTGACACTTGTTAAACTAGAAAAAGAGTTTACCTCAAACCAGCTAACCAACACATTCATTTTATAAATAATCCAACAAAATCATTAAATATAAAAGGATCAGGTCCAAAGCTGTGGTGTAGCCGGTTAAGCTTCTAACTGTGGGCCAGCATCCAATATAGACACTAGTTCGAGTCCCAGCTACACTACTTCCAATCCAGCTCCCTGCTAATGTGTCTGGGAAATCAGATGGCCCAAGCCCTTGGACTTCTGTACCCATGACAGAGATCTGGAAGAGACTCCTCGTTCCTGGCTTCAGTCTGGCCCAGACCTGACCAATGCAGCCACTGGGGAATGAACCAGTGGAAATGGAAGATATTTCTCTCTCTCTCTCTTTCTCTGTCTCTCTCCCTCTCTCTTTCAAAATATGAGGATTAACTCAAATCAATTAATCACACACATCTCTATTCCCAAGTATCAACCCAGAAGCCTGGGAAAATTCACCTGAAAAGGACATGTATCCCCAAAACAATGCGCATGGCTGTAAGGGAGGGGTAGGGAGAGGATTGCAAATCAATTTCAGCAGGAGTGATTCTTCTACAATGGAAATACAGCACACTAGTGAAATTAACTAGAATAGCATAATCAGTCCCACAAATCATGCAGTTCAGAAATAGGTACAGAACAGATATTATTATTGCTCACATTGTTTAAAATTACACTAAACAGCATAAGTACATGTATTATTGCATAATTAGTGGACATGAAACAAAGCATGAAGAACCACATGAGAATGATAAACTTGCTGAATAAGAAGGCGGGACACAACTAGCCCTGTTCCACAGAAGACAGCCTGTATTTATATATATTAAGGGGTTAAAATAAAGAATAAATATACATGGATCACAGTTTAGCCTTTTCAAATAATAGGTAGAAATGAAATCGCCATAATACTTTTCCTTGATCCAGTGTACATATCCTTGGAATTATTGGATTTTAAATCACTCAGGGATCTTTTTTTTTTTTAATTATTTATTATTTAACTTCAGTAATTACATTGTATTATGTGACACAGTTACATAGATACTTGGGTTCTCCCCACCCCTCCCCAAACCCTCCCACCATGGTGGATTCCTCCACCTTGTTGCATAACCACAGCTCAAGTTCAGTTGAGATTTCCCCATTGCAAGCGTATACCAAACATAGAGTCCAGCATCTTGTCCCGTCAAGTTCAACGGCTTCTTAGGTATACCCTCTCTGGTCTGATGACAGAGCTAGCAGAGTATCATCCCAGTCAATTGAAAGCTCCAACATACCATCAGCAAAAATTTACATCATTATGGAATTAATTGACATAGTAATGAGTAACCAATATGTTAAAAGTAAATGTGGGTTCCCAGCCACCTTCTGTGACCACCTCACCTATACTTCAATTTTAGTTTATACACAACATATAACATTCAAAACATAACATGTTATACATAACATCATATCATCTTAAATTAAGGCCAACATGTGGTATTTAACCTTTTGGGATTGGCTCATTTCCCTTAGCATTATGGTTTCCAGTTTGGCCCATTTGGCCACAAAGAACTGCATTTTGTTTTTTTTAATAGCTGAGTAGTATTCCATGGAGTAGATGAACCATAGCTTTCTTATCCAATCCTCTGTTGATGGGCATTTTGGTTGTTTCCATGTTTTTGCAATTACTGATTGTGCTGCTATGAACATAGGAGTGCATGTTGGTTTCTCATAGAACAAGTGTTCTGGATATATTCCTAGGAGTGCTATTGCTGGATCATACGGTATGTTGAATTTGAGTTGTTTGAATATTCTCCATACTGATTTCCATAGAGGCTGTACCAGCCTGCAGCCCCACCAGCAGTGGAGTAGGGTTCCCTTTTCCCCGCAAGCTCGCCAACAAGTGTCTGATCCTTACTCATTAGCAGTATGGAGTTTACTGAAAAACTCTCAGGAGTAACAAATCCAGGCCTGTTTTTGATAGCCAACACCAGAATTTATGTGGGGACAGGAGTGGGAATACAGTCTTATGAGAATGTTACAGAATTCCAAGAGAGAAATGATAAATGCTCAATCACAAATACAATAACAGATATTGTGAGAAAGAATCCTGCTACTATACAGCAATAAGAGGGAGCCAGTTCTCAGGAAGGAAAAAGTCATCTAAGATGACTTTTGGATTTCTGGCTTCAGGAAATGGGTAGAAAATGGTTCCATTCATCAGGATAAGGCCTTCAGAATGACAGACACTCTCGAAGGAGTTCAGTCATTTTTGTATTTGATGAAAAGAATGGATGAAGAAATTAAGAAAATAGAATTAGTATTCAGATGTAAGAGTTAAGGAAAAGCCTCTATGCTTCCTAGTAAAATGGCACTAAATGCGGAAAGGTCTCTTCTAAAGCATAATTGATCCTACTTCTATGCTTTCTGCCAAGAAATGACAACAGATTTTGAAATACACAGCTGCAAGACTGCTGAACAAATGACATCATCTGAACAACTCCTAGCAATGATACGTTGGCTGGCACTACGCATTGTGTGTACAATTCAAAGGGCCTTTAGAAAAGCTACTTATTCTCTGAACATAGTCACTTTTGTCTCCCTTTCTATTGTGTATATTCTCCAAAACTAGATCTGCATTGTGTTCTAGACTTCAACCAACCATTTGACCAACCACTGCTAAACACCAGATACGAGTCAAGCATAATAGCTTGAAAGAATAAACAGAACTGTACACTTTCTGGTGACAGAACTGATGTCCACCTTCAGCAGCAGTAGCTACCATTAATGTAGTATTTATTTATCTTTCAAACCAGCCTTAGCTCACTTAGTATTTATGCAATGTGAACAATTAGGTTATTCCGCTCATACTAAATGCTCACTAAGCTCTGAGGAATTTCTTGTTTTTGTTTTTTTTTTTTAAATTTAGCTTAGCATGTTATGAAAAACGTGCAGACTGATAAATAAGACAAAACAGTATTTTTAAGGGTTTATTTTTATTAGAAAGGCAGATTTACAGAGAGAGGCAGAGACAGAAGAAAGATCTTCCTTCTGCTGGTTCACGGACCAAGTGGCTGCAATAGCCGAAGCTAAGCCAATCCAAAGCCAAGAGCTTCCTCCAGGTCTCCCACTCAGGTGTAGGGCCGTGGCCCATCCTCCACCACCCTCCCAGGCCTTAAGCAAAGAGCCAGATGGGAAGCAGGACCCCAGTGTATGCAAGGCAAGGACCTAGCCAAGAGGCTAACATGACCGGCCCAAAGCAGCATATTTTAAAGACATTTTCCCTATTAATATTTATACTGTCAACACCTGTGTTAATGAAAAAGGCAAGGCTCATGAGTAAATTGAAAAAAGTTTAAAACAAATATCATCTTTGACTCAGTTATTAAAATAGTAGAAGATGATGTTATTTCAGAGTATATCCACCAAATTTACAGTCAAAAGTCCATTTAAACACATTTCTTCCAGAGCACAATATTGTAGTTCTAAATATTTCTGAGATCCTCCCAAAAAACAAGTCTCACTCGCACCCTGGTAATGTGATGCACACCCAGTTTTACTAGCCCATCTACTCCCGTCCCACTCCTTATCCCGAAAGGAATTGTGCCAAATCTGAGAGCTGGACCATCTATGCTTAAGCACAAATATATCTCTTGTTCAAAGCTAGGGAGTCGGAAGAGAGAATTACTAGAACAAAGCTCTTCAAATTTCAGTACTTGGACCATAAGGTAAAAGAATAGGACTAGGTAAGTAGAGAATTACTAAAACAGTCAGCTTCCCATTATTTGCCTGAAAATACACAATAGACATCAAAATGTGCAGCTGTTTAGTTAGTGCACAAATGACATCAGCCTATTGCTAGTTAATGCCAGTATTTTTACTTGCAAATATCAAAAACTTAACTGTTTAACTTCCTCCTGCAAACATTCATTCTTCTTAAGTTCTTTATCTTGGTGAAGGGTATTATTATATGGCCAAATATCTAAGACACATACATAGATTAGAAATAATCTTTAGCCTTTGCTTTACTTCCGTGTCTGCTACATATTTAATGCACATTACATTACCAAAATAAGGTTATATGATAGATTTACTCTTTAGATTTCCATCTTTTTTCCACTTTCTTCCTTTGTTTATTAAATTAATTGATTAAATTATTTTATTATTTTTATGATATAGCTCCATAGGCTTTGGGATTCCTTCCCTCTTCCCTAAATTCCCTTCTCCCACTGATTTCCCTTAGATTACTACAATGATATAATCCTTCATAAACAGTCATAAGTCCATCACTCCACTATTTAAGTGTATTTTGACACTGTAGGTATGAACAACGGCAGAGAGTCCAGCATCCTATTGTCAAAATATATGTAACACTTTCATTGGGAGTCTATTTTGATTTGAAAACAGAGATGCATACTTCATTGTATCTTCACATCTGGATGTGATAGTCTCTATTACACAGTTATTATACATCCCCTTAAATGAAAACCCATAGAACAAAATCAACAATATGAAGAAAAATAGAAAATTTACAATGACATGAAGTTAAATAACATGCTACTGAATGACCAATGTGTTCCTGAAGAAATGAAAAATAAAATCAAAAACCTTCTTGAAGAAAATGATGCAACTGTATGACTTCTGTATCACTGAATAAATTAATAAGAAAAAACTTTTTTGAAGAAATTAAAACAAAAACATAAATATCAAAACCAATGAGATGTAATAAAAACAGTATTGAGAAGGACATTTATAACATCAGGTGCTTACAAAAATCAAAATATATCAAATAAATGACCCAATAATGCATTTCAACGGCTTACTGCAAAAGAAAAAAATGAACAGGAAGCAAGAAGTAACAAAAACCACAGCAAAATTAAATGGAATTCAAATTTAAAAACTACAAATTGCAAAAAGAAAGAACCATTTTTTAAGATGAGCAAAACAAATTTTTAGACTAGCAAAGAAAAGCAAGAGAAAAAAGGAAAAGTAAAATTAGAGATGAAAAGGAAAATATCCTAAGAAACTAGTAAGGTGATTTTTCTTGTTGAGTGGATCCTTTGATCATTCTCTTTTAATATTTTTCACATCAAAGTCTATAGTATCTGATATAAGAATGGCTGCACTAGCTCTTTTCTCTTTTCCATTAGCCTGGAATATCTTTTTTCCATTCTTTCATTTTTGGTTTCCACATATCTTTGTTAGTGAGATGTTTTCTGTGGGCAACAGATAGATGAATCTTGTTTTTGATCCAGTCTGCTAATCCATGATGCTTGATTGACGAATTTAAGCCATTTACATTAAGTGTTAATATCCGTAGGTAGTAATTTGATCCTGTCATTTTAGCAAATGGGTTGTTCATTGTGTAATAGTTTTTGTAGTTTTATTGGTATGTTTTATTTTTATAAGCTTTAAATCTACATAATAGTTATTCAATAGTTCTTACTCACTACTAAAGATTTTTATTAGAGGCAGCCTTCTACTTAAATAAATGAATACATTTCCTAGGTTTATGTGACCATTTAACCAAGTCCTGGCCAGTCACTGGAATTTGTTGAGGAGGACACTTCTAGGCAAAATGCCTTTTCAGAGATGTAAACACTCAGTGAACATTCACATATTTACTTTTCTTCACTCCAAACTGGAATGCAAATGTTTTTATTGTTGTCATTGTTTTTTAAAGTTTTATTTATTTTTATTAGAAAAGTAGATTTCCAGAGAGAGAGGGAGGTGCAGAAAGATCTTCCATCTGCTGGTTCATTCCCCAACGGGCCACAAAAGACAGGGGTGAGTACATCCCAAATCAGGAGCCAGGAGATTCTTCTGGGTCTCCCACACAGGTGCAGGGTTCCAAGTACTTGGGCAATCCTCTACTGCTTTCCTAGACCACAAGCAGATAGGTGTTTGGGAAACAGTGCAGCAGGGACATAAAATCTCTACTTTGTTTAAAGCTCTAATATTTTAACTTACTGTTATCATCAGTGAAGTGGCCCCTCTAAAGAACATGCTACTACAGTTGAAATTACTATTTTTTTTTCTAAAACAGATGCTCTAGCCCAAACACAAAGCAATGATTTTTTTTTAGCATTTTCCATTATTGCCACAGCCTACATTTACCCACTTTCTGATGACTGTAATCTGAATTTTCTCTGAAGCACTACTTCCATGATATCAACCTAAGTACTTTAATGAGAGGTAAATTCTTTTTTTTTTTAACCTTGTGTTTTATCATCACAAAGTAAGATGTACAGAGAGGAGAAGAGACAGAGAGGAAGATCTTCCATCCAATGATTCACTCCCCAAGTGAGCGCAATGGCCAGTGCTGTGCCGATACGAAGCCAGGAACTTCCTCCAGGTCTCCCACACAGGTGCAGGGTCCGAAGACTTTGGACCATCCTCAACTGCTTTCCCAGGCCACAAGCAGCGAGCTAAATGGGATGTGGAGCTGCCAGGATTAGAACCGGCGCCCATAAGGGATCCCAGCATGTTCAAGGCTAGGACTTTAGCCGCTAGGCCACGCTGCTGGACCGAGAAGGGAAATTCTTTAGCCCTAAAACAGTAATAAAATTCCCATTCTCTCCTTTTTTTCTAAAGGTATAGAAATAAGACAGTCAAAGAGAGATCTTCCATCTGCTGATTCCTTTTCTAATTCTCAAAATAGCTGGGGCTAGTCCAGGGAGGAGCCACAAACTCGAAGCTCAGTCTGGAACTTTCAAGGGATTACTAGGGATGCAAGTACTGCAGCCATTACCTGCTGCCTCCGAGGTGCACATTAGCAGACAGCTGACTGGAGAGGCTTCAATTCGAGCACCCCAGTGAGGGCTGGAAGCATCCCAAGCATCTTAATCTCTATACCGAACACTCCTCCCATTTTCTTGACCATGGAATTGGTGCAGAAGTAAGCACAGGATCTAACTAAAGTCAGGGACAGGTAGGCCCAGAACTTATTTTCAGACGACAGAAAGGTCTTTTCCAAGATGGATTTAAATCTGATAAAGCATATACTTGTGATGCTGGTCCCCATATGGCTCTGCATGAAGCTGGGGATAAGTCAACACTAAGGACACAGAACAGAAAGGTAGATAACAAAGCTTTGAAAGATCCCTGAGAGAGACTCGCAAGATGGCCGACATAGGAGGAAGACTATGAGGGAGCTCACAGACAGAGAGGGCTAGAATGCGACAAAAGCGTAAGTGGAGCAGCATAGAGCTACAGGGAGAAGAACGTGAAGTTCCCTGGACAGTGTGGAGCCAAAAAAATCCACACAACTCGGAAGAGCAACCAGGGAAAAACAAAACAAAGGGCAGGGAAGACGGCTTTCCGCTCCTGACCTGCTGAGTCACCTTTGAGTGCAGACGCTGAGAGCCGCAGTCGACCCGCAGACCTCAGGACCCGCAGACGCTGTGGCCGTGAGGACCAGCAGTGATCAGCACCCGCTGGCACCTGCCCACCCTGGTCGCCAGGACCCGCCAGGACCTGCACCCGCTGCAGACATCAGGACCTGAAGTCATCAGGACCCGCTGGCATCCGCCCACCCTAGTCGCCAAGCCCCGCCAGGACCTGCACCCGCCGCAGTCTCCAGGTTCCATCGGGACCCGCCAGGACCTACACCGGACACAGTTGCCAGGAGAAGCACCCGCGGCGAGGGTTCCCACCAGAGGAAGAGGCAGACTGCAAGAACCTGAGGTTTGAGTGAGTTGGGTGGGGACAGTGGTGGGTTGGAGGCTCCAGGAGTTGGCCCCCCAGGGGCATGCACCTGAACACCCTTGGTGCTCATCTCCCCGCCCCTCCCCCCCCGAGATTCCAGCGTCTAGGGACACAGGACGAGTGCCTTGAAACTGCCAAAACTGTGTCTGGGAGGTGACGCACAGTGGTCCTGTGCGCTGAGGAAAAGGCAAAAGGCACACTGAATACTCCCCCGTGCCTTTGCGGTCTGGCACTCAGCTGGGCGGTGCTATCCCACAGGAACCCGAGCACGCCTCTAGGCTGGGCAGTCCCATGCTAGCGCTGGAGCGGTCAGTCCCCTGCAAGCGCTGGGGTGGGCGGGCCTGCGCAGGAGGCGCTTCCAGAGAGCACCTGGAACACCCCACGCCCTATACTCCCGTGCTTGGGAGACGCACCAGGAGGGCACTGAGGACCTGCGTGCAGGAGGCATTCCCAGGGAGCACCTGGAACCTCCACGCCCTGCAGTCCCTGGCACTGGGGACACACCGAGAAAGCACCTAGAATCCGCCGAGCCCTGTGATCCCGCGCACAGGGGGCGCACACAGAGAGTGCCTTCACTCCCCCACGCCCTGTGGTAGCATACCTGTAGGGGACGAGCTGAGAGTGTGCTTTGAATCCGCTGGGCCCTGGAAGAGGCGCCCTGAGGTCCAGTGTTCTGGAGACGCACCAAAAGTGCCTTGAAAATTCCCACACCCTGCTACTCCACGCCTGCAGACTCCGATCTCTACGGGATAGTGCTTGGACACCCCTCAGCACACTGGTGCCTAGGTCTCTCAAAAAAGAAACACTAACACAATGGGAAGAAATACCAGAAAAGATAATGATCCAGAGGAGAGAGCCAACACCCTACCAATAAAGGATCAAAAGCAAATGTCTATTTCGGAGATGCGAGATGAAGACATAGAAGATCTACCAGACAAGGAATTCAAAAAAATAATGTTAAAATATGTCAGAGACAATGAGAAGAACTGGAAGGACTTCAAGGAATTCAAGAACCACATAGTCTCAGAAATACAACAAATGAAAAGTAAAATCCTTGACTTAGAGCACAAAATTGAGAGCCTAACCAACAGAACAAATACAGCAGAAGAGAGGATCTCTGAAACGGAAGACACACAAAACGAACATACCCAGTTCATTAAACAGCTGGAGACAAGTCTGAACAAAGCCAATAAGACCATACAAGAAATGAAAGACAACCTCAGAAAATCGAATATTAGGATTATTGGCCTTCCTGAAGGAGCGGAAAAAGATTCAGGAATGCAAATGGTGCTCAACGAAATTATACAGGAAAACTTCCAAAACACTTGGAACATGAACCCAGCCCAAATCCAGGATGGTCAAAGGACTCCCAGCAGATATGACCCAAAGCGATCTTCACCCAGACATATGGCACTCAAGTTCCACTCCAACGAAGACAAAGAAAGAACCCTGAGACAAGTACGAAGCAGAGAAAAGATCACATACCAGGGAAAACCAATCAGGATCACTGCTGACTTCTCTGAAGAGACCTTACAAGCAAGAAGAGAATGGACAAAGATCTTCCAAATCCTGAATCAGAACAACTGTCAACCAAGAATATTGTACCCAGCAAAGATCTCGTTCGTATTTGAGAACGAAATCAGATACTTTCATAGCAAAGAGAAATTAGAAGAATATGCCAGCACAAAACCAGCTCTACAAAATCTCCTTAGAAATACACTAAATCCAGAAAAAAAGGAGGTGAATCATAAGCAAAGATGGCAAACAGGAAGGTCTCCCCACTAAAGTCCACACAAGGAAGGGCAATTACACAGATATCAACACCCACAAAAACAAGTGTGGCAGGGCAAAATCACAACCTCTCAATTTTAACTCTTAACACAAATGGCCTGAACTCACCAATCAAAAGGCATAGATTAACAGAATGGATTATCAAACAGCACCCAACTATCTGTTGCCTACAAGAGACACATCTAACCAGAAGAGATTCTAAGAAGCTGAAAGTAAAAGGTTGGAAACAGATATTTCATGCCAATGGACGAGAAAAAAGGCTGGGGTAGCTGTCTTAATTTCAGATGATGTGGACTTCAATCTGACACACATCAAAAAGGACAGGGAAGGACATTATATATTGGTGAAGGGACTGATCCATCAGGAAGTAATTACCATTGTGAACATACATGCACCAAATTCAAACGCACCTAGCTATGTGAAGCAATTACTCACGGACTTAAGGGGAGACACAGATATGCACACAATAATAGTGGGTGATCTTAACACCCCACTAACAACAATAGACAGATCAACAAAACAAAAACTCAACAAAGAAACTACAGAGCTCATACAAACAATAGAACAACTGGACATGATAGATATTTATAGAATTTTTTACCCTAAGGCCACAGATTTTACTTTTTTTTCAGCAGTGCATGGCACCTTCTCCAGGATCGACCACATGATAGGACACAAAGCAAACCTAAATAACTTCAAAAAGATAGGAATCATACCATGTACCCTCTCAGACCACCACGGAATGAAACTGGAAATCAGCAATTCAAAATGCCCCAGGAAATACAGAAACTCTTGGAGGCTGAACAATATGCTATTAAACGAACAATGGATCAGAGAAGAAATTAAAGATGAGATCAAAAAATTTATGGAAACCAATGAAAACTCTGACACAACATTCCAAAATTTGTGGGACACTGCCAAAGCAGTGCTACGGGGTAAACTCATCGCAATTGGAGCTCATGTCAAGGCCCAAGAGAGGCGCCAAATACAGGAACTAAACACACACCTCCAGGAATTGGAAAAACAACAGCAGAAGAGCCCCACACACAATAGGAAACAAGAAATCATCAAAACAAGGGAGGAAATTAATCAGATACAAATAAAAAAACCATACACAAAATCAATGAATCAAAAAGCTGCTTTTTTGAGAAGATAAACAAGATAGACACCCCCACTGGCCCGACTGACAAAGAAAAAACAAGAGAAGGCAAGAATTAACAGCATCAAAGATGAAAAAGGCAACATAACAACAGACACCGCATCCATTAAGGCCATAATTAGAAATTACTACAAAGCACTGTACTCCAACAAATCAGAAGATCACCAAGAAATGGAAAAGTTCTTAGACTTCTACCACCTGCCAAAACTTAGCCCAGAGGCAACAAACAACCTGAACAAACCCATAACTGAAGCAGAGATTGAATCAGTGATTAAAGACCTCCCAACAAAGAAAAGCCCAGGCCCAGACGGCTTCACTACAGAATTCTACAAAACATTCCGAACAGAACTGACCCCAATCCTCTACAAACTCTTCAAAACAATAGAAAAAGAAGCAACCCTTCCAAACTCATTCTATGAAGCCAACATTACCTTAATCCCAAAACCGGACAGAGAACTAACAGAGAAGGAAAACTACAGACCTATCTCTTTGATGAACATTGATGCTAAGATTCTCAACAAAATCCTAGCCAACAGAATTCAAAAACACATCAGACAGATCATTCATCCAGATCAAGTAGGATTCATCCCTGGAATGCAGGGATGGTTCAACATTCGGAAATCCATAAATGTGATACACCACATCCAAAAACTGAATAACAAGAATCACATGACAGTATCAATAGATGCAGAAAAAGCTTTTGACAAAATCCAACACCACTTCCTACTAAAAACCCTAACCAAGGTAGGCATAGATGGAAAAATCCACAACATAATTAAAGCCATATATGAAAAACCCAACGCCAGCATCATACTGAATGGAGAAAAACTGGAACCCTTCCCACTGAAATCTGGAACAAGACAGGGATGTCCACTTTCTCCACTACTATTCAACATAGTCCTAGAGATACTCGCTGAGGCCATAAGACAAGAAAAAGAAATCAAAGGAATCCAAATGGGAAACGAAGAAGTCAAGCTCTCACTATACGCAGATGATATGATTCTTTATGTAGAAGAGCCAAGAGACTCAATACAGAGACTGCTAGAACTTATACGAGAGTTTGGTAGAGTGGCAGGGTACAAAATTAATGAACAAAAATCAACAACCATAGTGTATGCGAACAGCCCCAAGATGGAAAAAGATTTAACCAGCAAGATACCATTCAAAATAACAGAGAAAAGTATGAAATATCTGGGAATAAATCTAACCAAAAATGTAGGAGACTTATTTGAAGAAAACTATAACTACTTAAAAAAGAAACTGAACAAGACCTCAAAAGATGGAGTAACATCCCATGCTCCTGGATAGGTAAAATCAATATCATTAAAATGTCTATACTGCCAAAAGCAATATATACATTCAACGCAATCCCAATCAAATTGCCCAAAACATTCTTCATGGAACTGGAAACAATGATTCAAAGGTTCATCTGGAAACACAAAAAACCACG
This sequence comes from Ochotona princeps, assembly GCF_030435755.1. NCBI lineage: Eukaryota > Metazoa > Chordata > Mammalia > Lagomorpha > Ochotonidae > Ochotona > Ochotona princeps. The sequence goes on from NC_080833.1 coordinate 70,665,014, forward strand.
AATAGCTAGAACCATCCTGAAGAACAGGAAGTTAGCAGGGGGAATCACAGTTCCGGACCTCTGGACATACTATAGGGCAGTGGTTATCAAAACAGCGTGGTACTGGCACAAAGATAGAGAGGAAGATCAATGGAGCAGAATAGAAACACCAGAAGGGAACCCAAACAGGTACAGCCAAATAATCTTTGAAAAAAGACAAACGACAATCCAGGCAAATGGGAAGGTCTGTTCAATAAATGCTCTTGGGACAACTGGTTAATAGCTTGCAGAAACAAAAAGATCCACATCTCTCACCATACACTAAGATCAGATCTAAATGGATAACAGATCTAAACCTACATCCAGAAACCTTCAAACTTTTGGAAGAAAATATTGGAAACACACTGCAACACTTAGGGGTAGGCCCTCACTTCCTAAAAAAGACTCCAAAAGCAGTAGAAATCAAGACCAAAATAAACAATTGGGACCTCATCAAACTAAGAAGCTTCTGTACAGCTAGAGAAACAATCAACAAAGTAAAAAGGCAACCCACAGAATGGGAGAAGATCTTCACACACGACATAGGTGATAGAGGGCTAATCTCCAGAATATACAAAGAGCTACAAAACAACCAAAATGTCAAAACAAACAAGCCACTCAAGAAATGGGCACGGGAAATGGGCAAATACTTCACAAAGGAACAAACCAAAATGGCAAATAAACATATGAAAAAATGCTCAAGTTCCCTGGCAATAAGGGAAATCCAAATTAAAACATCAGTGAGGTACCACCTAACGCCAGTAAGACTGGCCCACATGAATAAAAGCACCAACAACACTTGTTGGCGAGGTTGCGGGGAAAAGGGAACCCTACTCCACTGCTGGTGGGGCTGCAGGCTGGTACAGCATCTATGGAAATCAGTATGGAGAATATTCAAACAACTCAAATTCAACATACCATATGATCCAGCAATAGCACTCCTAGAAATATATCCAGAACAATTGTTCTATGAGAAACCAACATGCACTCCTATGTTCATAGCAGCACAATCAGTAATTGCAAAAACATGGAAGCAACCAAAATGCCCATCAACAGAGGATTGGATAAGAAAGCTATGGTTCATCTACTCCATGGAATACTACTCAGCTATTAAAAAAAACAAAATGCAGTTCTTTGTGGCCAAATGGGCCAAACTGGAAACCATAATGCTAAGGGAAATGAGCCAATCCCAAAAGGTTAAATACCACATGTTGGCCTTAATTTAAGATGATATGATGTTATGTATAACATGTTATGTTATGTATGTTATATGTTGTGTATAAACTAAAATTGAAATGTAAGTGAGGTGGTCACTGAAGGTGGCTAGGAACTCGCATTTACTTTTAACATATTGGTTACTCATTACTATGTCAATTAATTCCATAATGATGTAAATTTTTGCTGATGGTATGTTGGAGCTTTCAATTGACTGGGATGATACTCTGCTGGCTCTGTCTTCAGACCAGAGAGGGTATACCTAAGAAGCCGTTGAACTTGACTGGACAATAAGATGCTGGACTCTATGTTTGGTATACGCTTGCAATGGGGAAATCTCAACTGAACTTGAGCTGTGGTTATGCAACAAGGTGGAGGAATCCACCATGGTGGGAGGGTTTGGGGAGGGGTGGGGAGAACCCAAGTACCTATGTAACTGTGTCACATAATACAATGTAATTAATGAATTACAAATAATAAATAATAAAAAAAGAAAGATCCCTGAAAATTTCAGTGATATAAGCAAACAAAAGCCTTCTTCTTTGCTTAATTCAGGTTCTTAACCAAAACAAAATGATAATGAACTTAGGTTTCATTTTTAATTTTGTTCTTAAATAAAGAAAATTACTTCCAATGTCCTTGACAAAATGCAACAACTCAAGTGGAATAAAAGGAGAGATACAGATGCAGATTACCTCAGTGAAACAGCTAGCTGCTTAGCAGTAGCTTTGTAAAAAAATGTTTAATTAATGTAATCTAGTATCCAATCTCAGAATCTGAACATGGAAACTAAGCCCATGAACTGCCCTGCCAAACAGACAGCATCTTCTAGAAGCTCTTCAAGCACAAAACAGCAGAATTTTACTTGTACCAATTCCTAGACTCCAGTTAATGTGTCAGTCTTCAAATCCCTCTGAAGTAAACCATATTCCAGTACAATTAAAGAATGGTGCAAAAATCATATAAAATTTGGAAAATCCACATAGAATAAGGAATATGAACAGATGTAGGGGGAAGAGGCTTTTCCTCTAATCCCCTTAGTTCCACAAGGACACTTTGGACCTAGGAAACCAATTAATACAAGAGCTAGTTTAAAAGACAAAAAAAAAGGACATGCATCTTTAATTCTACACATACATGGGCATATCCGCAGAGTATGATGTTTGAAGGAGTGATCAAAGCATGACATTCTACATTTTTAAAACAAAAAAAATTCCTATACATTTGTGGGGGGAAAATCACAAGACAAATCAATTTGTGGAGCAGGGTAGTAAAATTTTAGACATATCACAAAGAGATATATGTGGAGAGGGGAAAGGAGACAGTGGGAGATAAAAATTATTTTGGGGTTTGTTTATTCAGGTTCATTACAGCCCAATTACCAGTATCTGGAGATGAAGGCTATTTTCTGGCCTTGGTGTATGAAAGTTGTTCCTCCCAAAAGAATCTTTATGGCTTGTTGCACACAGAACAAGATAAACCAAATGGCCTTTTCTGAAGTTTCAGTTCCTCACGTGATCTGAACTAATCACTATACCAAATCAGCATATTTGTGACGCCCTGTCTAACTCCTGCACAGGGCTACGTGATACATAGTCTATATGTCTTCAACTGCTACACTAATACATGTACATAACTGAAGGTTCTAAAGGAGGAATGACAAGGCTATTTTGTATCTAGATCACTAAACGAGACACTAGGTGAATTTACAGGGTAAACTTTGGGAAAAGGCATTCTTAAGAAAATTAATCAAATTTAACCATATTTTAATAAGTTTGTCTCCTGGCAAAATAAAAACTCTTCCCCAGAGTCCTTCTGGATTTCTTAAACACACACACAAACACACATACACACACACACACGTTCTATCTGGCACCACGATCTTTGCCATGAAACTGATCCTTTTATAGAAGTGGAAAGAAAAAGAACTATTTTTGTCCTTCATTCTAACAATGATGGAATGCAGAACAGAATCACGGCCTGAAGCTAACGCCACGCAATAATACAATCTCCAAAGATACTCTTAAATAGTACAAATTTGTTTTCTGAACCATTTTTTTCTCTTCTCTTGTCCTCCATTCTCCTTTTCACAGAGTGCATTAATGCTATAACATGTAACACCAATCTCAGTAAAAATTGTTTTAATGTTCATCATACCATGGGGCGAGGGTGGGGAGGAGAATCCCAGATTCTATGTAATTACAACACAATGTAATTAATGAATAAATTTAATAAAAAAAATGTTCATCATAGTATTAGGCACTCTAACAAGAAAAACAAATATGCCTCCCAACTTCAGCATAAACAAATTTCCCATGCTCAACAGTCCCAAACTAATTAAAGATTTAAGATTTCATTCCAAAACAAATATATATTGATGATCTCAACTATAATGACAATTGGCCCCAGAAATTTTCTAAGTTATACATGTAAACATGCACTCACATTGTGTATAGTATAGTACTGTTACAAATTAGGTACTTTACTAAGTCAACACTGATGATTTTTCATCTACTTAGACTTCATTTCATTTAGACCTAATTATTTTAATCCTACTTGATAGCCAAAATTACTCTATATACAAACCTACCTAGGAAAGAAATGATCATACTTCAGAAAAATTGTAATGAGTGCACTATGAAATCCCCATCCATATCTGTCCAAGTACTTTAATACGTCACTGCTGTAACGGACACTAACAGATGCTTTTCAAGAAGCTTCAGTTCTCTATGGTCTTAAAAAAAAAAACAACCTGGTTTACATTACGAACATGGACAAGACAAGTCCCACAACAACAAACAACTGTTTTTGATTTTAAAAGTTCACTGCCTACATTATTGTTTTCTATTTTTATCTGACAACTGGATATTTCACTTGAATGCCTTCTTTAAACAACTAAAACACAATTTTCTTAAAGGCAATTCACCACAGCACTTGGCATCAAGTTCTGCATTTGTAAATCCAGCTGAGTATGTATTTAATACATTGAGTATTTTAAGCACTTTCTTACCAGTACACTTAACTTTCTCATTTTGACTTACCACAGAACACCTGAAAGAATATAACAAACTTGCCACCTGACATTAAGTAATTAGTAAAAGGTGGAAATGTTCAAAATGACGTTTACAGCAGATCGTATGACTGAGATTACTAACAAAGTAAGGTCATTGTGATGGTTATGTGTAAACTTACGTAGGCAACAGTACCAAAATACTTGCTCAAAACCAGTCTGGATGCTGCTGTCAATATATTTTGCAGATTTAAGTTCATATTTAAATTTATAGATTTCGAGTTAAGTCCCATATAAAAGTGCAGAAAAGCAACATGCCTTTGGGATTGTCTTAGTATATAAGACAGAGACTGAGAACCAACCATACGATTTAAATATACTGTCAGTTCTACTTCTCTGGAGAACACTAATGCAAGCAGCTACATTTCATAAGACTAAAAATCCGATTTAAAATTCTGTAATAGGCGAAGACATCTCCGGATAAAAAGGCATAAAAACCCAACATAACCAAATCTTAAACCAAGGGAGCTAAGATAATTGTGAAAAGATGGAAATGGATGAAGAAAACTATGCAACTAACAATTTACATGATTTATCCCTAATACAGAGGTGAAGAAATGAGCAGATAACAGACTATCTGTAATTACCACTATGTTTCTTTGATCCCAAGACAAATAGCTTTATTCTAACATCTAAAATTCTCTAAAATCATGATGTATCTTATAATTACTGTTTGCTAGGTGGCAGTCCTGACATGGTTAGCATCATTTGTACAAACAGATTTTGCATTCAATGTCAGAGTTGAAAAAAAAAAGAAAAGAAAAAGACAGCCAAACAAACAAAATCCAAAATACAGAAATGGAAGACTCTTTGAAGAAATCTCAGATGATCAGACCCTGATGGCCAGAGAGTCATGTCACCTAGAAAACAAGGACAGTGAGGACACGGTCACAAAGGGATTCACAGGAGTTTGTTGTCCAGGGTGAAGAAGGCAAAGGGATGTTTTAGCAATGGACTTTACTTACATATGTCCTTTCTTTTGCATGTAGCAAATTTATATGGCATTTTTCTAAACATGCATATACAATAAAATTATAGTTCTATGAAAGCACTGTTGCGTAGTTGAAATTACAGGGATTGTGTTTTGTTTCGAAGTAAGTAAAACAGTGTGTCTTACACTAAATTTTATCTTAGTTATCATGAAAAATAGCAGCTTACTATCAAAACTTCTAATGTATAGAACCGAAGATATCAATAACTACTGTTTGAGCTCCAGCTGGCACACACATCAGAATTTCCTGCAGAATAATGCTGCCAGCCCCAACTGCTAAGCTTCACGTTCAAGGCAGCACAACTCGTGTCAGAACTCATCATTACGCAAGGCAGAGTCCTCATTCATGCTGACCTAGGTTGAATGAGCTCAAGGGCAAAGGACTGAGCCTGCAGCCGATGGACATCAGTATCTGGACACTGCACAAGGTAGAAGGAATCACTGACTCATCAGACGTCCAATTCCAAATCCAACGAACATCGGCAACCTGTGTGGTAAAGGCTCAAGGCACTGCCACCTTCAATTTTTACCCTGAAGAAAAGGACAAAGTGGATCTAAATCCCCATCTAGAACTAAACTCTAAAATTTGGGGGCCTAAGAGAAAAGAAAATATGTATTTTAGTTATCTCAAAATCTAGGCCAGTTTTCTGATTCAGATCTCACTCAATATAAAGCTTTCAATATTCCAATTAAAATTGCAGCTAGAATGGAATTTGCAAAATGGTGGAGGCACAGGTTAGTAATTCCCTTCAAATAAAAAATGACAAAACCAGACAACATTGCGTAAAAAAACAAACAAACAAAAAAGCTAGTCTAAAGCTCTGGAAAATGATCAAAGGCACAAAAGACATCCTTTATGAATAAAAAAAAAAATCTACAGAACTTGCAATGAGAACAATGAGAGTGACATTTTAACCTGGAACCATGCCCATACGGTATGACCTTCAAGTTCCATCAGTCCAATAATTCCACCAGGGCAGGCAGCCATGAAAATCAGCAGGTTTACTGCTAGAAAAGACTAATGGAACAAAGTGTGGAAACCCACCATGCCTATAGGCTGGTCAAAATACAACAGCAGACTTAGAAGCAAATAATAGAGGAAGCCAATTCACAGCTACCTGTAGTTATGATGTTACGCCAAATCATCACCATCAATCATCATCATCATCATCATCATCATCCTAGGCCAGAAAAATACTGGAATCTCCGGTACTACTCCTCTATTGCAGCCCAAAATGAAGTTGCCTGCCATTTTTGTGTCTGTGTGTGTGTGTGTTGCTTGCCTTACTCATAACCTCTACTCCTCACCCACTTGTCAAGATAATACCTTTGGCAAAGATTCCAATAACAAATAGAGTGTACCTAAATTCATAATTTTCTTCTGATATTACTTTGGTTAACCAGAATGAAGTTATATTTATTTCTTGATTCTCATTGGGCTTCCAGTTAGATAAAACTCAACGCAATAAACTCGAAGTAGATGACTTTTTATTACAAAATCTTTTACAAGATTCAAAGTCAGCTCGGATACTGGCCCAGAAAATTATCATTTCACATAGTCTCTTGTAATACTAAAGGGGGTATCTTTTTTAACTCATGAGTTCTTAACTACTAATGAAAATGGAATTACCAATTTATGCTGTCAAAGGGAAAAAAAGAATGATTTCATTATCTCAATAGATTTTTTTTCTTCACCAGAGGCAGTGGTAAGTTGTGGGAAGGATATCAATAACTAACAGTAAAGTTGTTTAGAAGAACTTTTGCTGAAATTGATACAATTTATTCATTAATGGTAAGAATAAGGAGTTGAACATGTTATCTCAATATAAAATCTTCATCCTCAGAAAGAGACCATTATTATTTTTCCCAAAAAGAATTTATATATATATATATATATATATATATATATATATACACACACACACACACACACACACACACACACAAAGTAATCTTCCTTTAAATACAGAAACGACTGATGAACTCAGGCAGTGGTCACTCCATAAGCCTCTTAAGCTAATAAGTAATTTTAACAGTTGTTTAAAAAACTGTTCAGTTTTATTGTTTATAACTATTTTTTAAAATGTATCAGGAACACCATCTGATGATATTTGACATCAATATTTCCCTGCTTACATTATTTTTCTCATATTCAACTGTACCAAAATGATCATGTAAGAAATACAATAATTTATAAAATGGAATATATAGTTGTACAGAAAGGATTCAAGCACAATAAAACATGCAAGCTCTGATAAACAATACAACTTTCTCAGCCACTCTGAATTTAGATTATTCTGGGTGTGATCAGTTTTATGTTATCAAAATGGGAGATGAGATGGGAAGTATCACTTTGCTCCTAAATCTGTATTGTAGAATACATGAAATTTGGGGGCTAGTACCATGACTGAATGACTAACGCCTCACCTTGCCAGCATCAGAATCCCATGTAGGTGCAGGATCCTGTCCCAGATGATCCACTTCACATCCAGCTCCCTGGATGTGGCCTGGAAAAGCAGCACAGGATGGCCCAAGACTTTGGGATCCTGCACCCACATGGCAAACTTGGAAGAAGTTCCTTGCTCCTTGCTTCAGATGGCCACTGTGGACATTTGAGGAGTGAACAGTGGATGGAAAATCTTTCTCTCCGTCTCTCCTCTCTGTAAATCTGATCTGACCTTCCAATAAAAAAATGATTAAAAAAATACATGATATTTGTTCACTTTACAAAATAAGTTAAGATATAAAAAGAAAAAATATTTACAAGTAATATATTATAAATCATCACTGTAAGAGTGATTCACGGACTTGAATACTAATAATTCAGAAAACCAAGCTTGGGGCCCAGCACAGTCGCCTAGCAGCTAAAGCCCTTCCCTTGCACACACCAGGATCCCATGTGAGTGCCAGTTTGTATCCTGGCTGCTCCACTTCCCTGATTGTGTCCTGGGGAAGAAGTAGAGGATGACCCAAAGCCTTGAGATCCTGCATCTGTGTGGTAGACTCAGAAGAAACTCCTGGCTTTGGATCAGCTCGGCTCCAGGTGCTGTGGCCACTTGGGGAGTGAACCAGTGGATGGAAGATCTTTCTTTCCTTCTCTGTCTAAATCTGCCTTTCCAATAAAACTAAATAAGTCATATAAAAGGAAAGAAAGGAGGAAGCAGGGGGAGGAGGAAGGGCAGGAGGGAGGGAAGGAAGGAAAGAGAGAAAGAGAGAATAAGAAAGAAAGGGAAGGAAGGAAGGAAGGAAAGAAGGAAGGAAGGAAGGAAAGTAAGAAGGAAGGAAGGAAGGAAGGAAAGAAGGAAGGAAAGAGGGAGGGAGGGAGGGAAAACCAAGGTTGATGTTATTTCTGAACAACAGTGTGATTTGCTACATTAGTCATTGAAAGATAACCTACATTTTTTCCCTCTCTACCAATAAGCGGGGAACCTTTTTCCTGCCAAGTGCCATTTGGATATTTATTAATATTATTCATGAAGCATACAAAATAATCAACTTAAGAATTAACCTGCTATAGATTTATTGAATTTGAATCTTGCATGCAGCTGTCTTGGCAGGGCCAGACCAAATGATTTCATGAGCTTATGTGACCCATGTGCTAAACATTTCTCAGTCCTGCTAGACCATTACTTAAAAGAAACATTCTTGAAAAGAACTAGAATCTACACAAGCAACAACCTAATATACATAATGTGTTTGTGCTCTTTGGCAATTTCACCTATAGAAGTCACTACTGGTAAGTATCACCTGAAATACTGAGGCACATTTGTGAACAGCAATGTTTGTGAAGCCTAACTAAAAACAACATGTACGCATTCATAGGAGAAAGTACATAAATTGTGATCTCCAAACGCTGACTCATCATATGTTCATTAAAGTTCCTAATAAAACATTTACTGCTGTGGGAAAATACACAGTTATCTTATCAAGAAGGAGAATAAGTCATAATTAATACTTATTTTTAATAGAAAAGCAGCTTTACTTTTCAAGTCTAAATAAACATGCCTAAATGGGGATATTATATTCACTGCCTAACTGCTTTACATGCCACAGTCAAAAACTGCTTTACATGCCACGATTAACTTTTAGAAGGTTCAAAATGCTTAGAAGATATTTAAAAGAATTATGAATCATATGTCAGGATGAATTTTACTATGCAGCATTAATTTTAAAAACCTCTGAAAATTATCCATAAAATTATCTACTTAATATGAGGTTGATTTCTAAATAGTACATAATGATTGTAATCATAAATCCCAACAATTTGTGTTGACTTTGGTACTTACAGTATTTGCTAAACTACCTCAAGCTTGCAATTCTATGGTAAATCAACATGTAAACTGATCCTAGGTTCCAGAAAAACAAGCCAAGATTGAGGTCATCATGTAGAAATAGCTAGCAGTGAAATTCCAGTTCAGTTGTATTTATATAAAGTGTTATTCACACCCAAGTCAGAGAAAATTAGGAACATGCAGTTTATGCTAAGTTTCTGTTTAGTGATGAGCAAACAAAAATCCTGAACAGTTTATTTTCCTAATCAATAAGAGAACAGCTAGATGTTCAATTTATGATTTCACTTTAGACATTTCAGGGTTGAGATATCAATGGTATATCTATTTAGAAGTTCCATGAAGCAGTTGAAAAACCAAGGCAGTTGATAACTAAGGAAAAGATATGTAGTTCTTCCTCTATTCACCTTATAGTTATTACCTAAAAGGCATGTCTTAATTCATATTTCTCACAAACCCTGAAATGAGAATTCAAATTCAAGCACAGCCATGTGATGCTTAACTATGAGAAGACGTTCCTCCAAGAACTGTGCTATTAGCTGATATCAGCAACAGAGTGTGCATCAAACACCACTACAATCATATGAGATCATTAGCATATACAAGGTTTTATTAAAACAAAATTTCATTATGCACTGCATGCATTGTACTTATTTTGCTAAGTGCTGGAAATACTGGTAGAGGAACAGAGAAGCAAGACAAAAACATGGAAGACAGTCAATAAGGGATGTGTTATAAAGTCAGCTACATCATGGCTGTTCCCCTAGAAAATGGGAAACCAGCATAAAAGTCTTAGCTTCAGAGGTGACCCACCAGGGGTCAAGCCTCCTGTGGATGTTAGTGGATATCCATCCCCCCGACTCTGCTAAGTGATGGGATGAGCAGAAGGAGAGTACTAGAAAAGTGAGCAGCTTTCAGTCCCAAGGCTTTGAGAGAATTCCTCAGGCAAGGAAGTGTAGACATTGGCAGGTAGTCGAAAACAAGCAGAGTATAACTGTGGGGAGCCATGCAGTTGGGTCGGATGGCATGAGTGAGTGATGAGCACCGCTCCTCGGTTAGCAAGGCTACGAGGAGTTTCTGGCAGCGAGGCAAGGCCCAGCGGAATGTCTCTGGTCACCTCATTGCTGCCTCACCCCATTGTGTGGACACTCAATCACCTCTCTGATGTTTCATAGAATTCTCTGGAGGGTGTTGTTGTTGTTTTTCTGCTAATGTGAAGTGATTCCTGTAACTGGTATGATACCTCAAATTGATCAATCATATTATGATAAAAACATCTTTAGCGACATAAGGCTATGACACACAATTAAAAGTATACAATAGTACAATTGAGCCCACAATGTTTCCAAACATCCTGTTATGTGTCCACTTTTGTCCTGGAATTTGCCCTAGTATAAGTAATGTTTTCCTTAAGAAATGGCTTGATAATATCTTGCAACTAATGGCAATCATGGAGGTACAAAGAGTTTGTTTACCATGCGCCTCGAACTGTTACAACACATGATATGACGTATTCTAGTTTCTCACCACAGAAAGCAAAAGTATATGGGGCATCTTCTAAAGGGAAACAAATGTGAACCCCCCTCAAAATGGCTTAAAATCTCAATCTTATATTGGCACTTATGTTTAGGGAAAGAAAACAGTTTATAAAGATAAAAGGAAGTTTCTTGTAAAGGCCCTCTGTAGATTGGCTGTGCTGCCTTGATCCCCTTCACTGCCCTTTAACAAAAGAACAAAAAACAATTGAATCAGTACTAGGTGAAGGTGACGGTAATTAATGCATGACTTGATTATAAGATTTAGCAAAGAATCTATGTTATATGCTTTTATAAGATCCTTTTATGATCTTTTAATTCTGTACTCTTAATATTCTAAGCAATATTAGTTTGTTTGTGTTTAGTAAAAATTGATTTTAAGTATAAGTAAATCATTTGTCACTATGTAACCACATGCACTGCCATCTGTGGAGTTCCTGGCTTTAGCGAGGTGATTACAGGTTTCAGTCAGTAATGGTTGTTGAAAATGTTTTTCTTAGGATTGTTTTTTGTATTCTCTTAATCATGATGTAAAAATGAAAGAAGTGGATATTGTGCAAAAGCTTGTGATGATTTGTGTATAAATAAAGAAGGCAGCTTTTCTGAGTTGTCCATTATGAGCATCAAGCCATAGTGGTCCATGTCTTATCTTTTCCTCTTACAGTCTCGCCGATCCATGCATCCTTTGCAAGCTCTCAGTCAGCTGGAGCTGGTCTCCGGCATATAACAAAGTGGTAAGGACCAAAATATATGAGTAAGGGAGTTTGACCTTGGCGGCTCAGGTGACAGCAGCCCGCTACAGCAGTGCTGAACCGCTTGCGGAGATTACCCAAGCCAGGTCGCACCCAATGCCTGGGACTCATAGGCACCGTCACCACGTGGTGAGAGAGTCCAGGCTGCTGGGAGACCTGAGGGAGATTTCTCCTCCCCATGGTGAGTACGCCATGAGGGACAGGATAAGGTCTCTAGCCCCGCCCTGCGGTCACCACCTGGGGGCAGCAGGAAACCAGGGGGTGGCTCCGGTAACATCAGCCCTCCACAGCAGTTACAACACACTTGTGGAGAGTACCCAAGCCAGGTTGCACCCAATGCCTGGGACTCAGTCCATGGGCACTGTCTCCATGAAGCAAGAGACTTTGGGTGGTCAGTGTGCCCATAGGGCACCAGGCTCTGCCTACCTGCCACCTGGTGGCGGTAAGCTCTAGGGTTTTTAGGGTATCTAATTGCTGCCTAATGACATCCATGAAAAAGGACATGTAAGTTTAGGTGAGGGATGAATCCTGCGTGACTCACAGCAATGGGGTCACGGAACTTGTTGGCAAGCATGGGGCCTCAGACCTGGTGACTTGGAGGGGAGAGTCCATAACATCTATTTGGGCCAGTCTGATTTAACAGCCTGCATGGGAATCCTGAGATGGGCTGTTAGCATAGAGCATCACTGACTGCCACACACCATTTCACACATAAGCTATGGCAGGGATCTGTCGGACAGGGCTAGGTACCAGTACCTGACTGAGTGGTGGAATAGTGGACAGGTCACACTTGGCCTTGTAGAAATACAAGTCCCGCTGGTTAGCTCAAGAGTTGGGGTGGTGATGGGCTGAGCTAGGTGTGACCATGGAACCTGCCATCACTCACTGGCAAAGGAACAGACAACAGTCTGGGCAGGTCAAGGTATCAGCACCAGAATGTGCATTCTAAAATAGTATGTGGAGTGGACCGAGCTAAAACTAAAAGGGGGAGGACCAGGCAGGGCTAAGCAAACTTTAACTCACAAGGAAGAACAGAAATCAGGCTGGAGCACAGGTCATGCCGAGATAGGCACTTACACCGGCAGGTGTGCATGAGCCAAGGATGCTAGACCACGGTATCAAAGGCAAAAGCTGAGATAGGTGAGGGGTTAAGCCAACTGAGTCAGAGCAACCACTGGCACGCATGTAATCTAAGGCTGGGGATAGGCCCGGTTGGGTTGGGTTCCCACTGGTGTGAGTGGTGGGGCCTCTGTGGGGGCTGGGTTTTGGTCTGGATATGGCTGCAATATCCCTTGGCACAGGTGTGAACTGGGGCTGGGTGCACCTAGCCAGGCCAGACTACAGCACCTTCTGATGCTCTGGAGAACCAGGGTAGATGTAGGATGGATTAGGCTAGGTCTCTGCACCTACTGAGCCAAGTGTGAGCTGAGTGTGGATATGGATGAGCCTTGTTAGAGCTGACACATTCAACAGTAAGAACCAGAATGGGTTGAACCATTCAGGAAAGGCCACCGTTCCTGCCAGGACTGGAGGTGGACTAAGCAGGGTTGGCCCATAGACTCACCAGTATGTGCAAGATCTGCCATAGGGACAGATTCTGACGGAGGAGTTGGGGAAACTCCTCTGTCGGGACACAGTCCCTGCAGGTGAGCGCAAGAACCACGATAGGGAGCATCCCAGACCAGGACAGAGAAAGATACCCACTGGCATACATTTGGAATAGGTCGGGGGCAGACTAGGTTGAACCAGTTCACATCACCAGCTGGCGAATCCGAGTACCAGAACAGAGTGTGGGTCAGGCCAGGTTTGGTCGCAACACATACCAGTGCACACTACAGCTGGGATTGGATGCTCGCTGGGTTGGGCTAGGCTATAACTATCACCAGCATCAGCTGGAATTGGGAGTGGGCCAGACCGGGCCAGGCTGCAACATCCACTGGGAAATGCCAAGGTGAGGTGGGCTGTACCAGATTGGGCTGCAGTGCCCAAACAGCACATGTGAGAAGCTAGGAAGGAGAGGGCAAATCCAGTAGGAGGAATGTGGAGGGCTTCCCTGCTGGATAGCCACTCCCACTGGAGAGCATGAACTGGGATGGGGGCAGACCAGACCAGGCAGGGATACAACATCTGTGGGCCTCATGTGAGCTAGATCAGGGAAAAGCCAGACTGGGCTCACTGTTCCCACTGGTGCAAGCAAAAATTAGAGTGAGTGAGAGTTGGTTCAACTTTGCCACGGCATCAGCTGGAAGAAGTGGGTACTGGGGGCTAATTCTGTCGAGTTAAACTCTAGAACCACCTGGAGAGTGCATAATCTGGGAATGGGAGTGACCTAGTAGGAAACTAGTGAGCACCTCCCTCTTGGGTTTCCACTCCCACTGGAGAGCATGAAAACCAGCACTGGGGCAGGAGTGGCTAGATAGAACAGCACCCACCAGTATGTGTATGGGCTGGATAGTAGGGCAGGTTAGGTTGAACTAGGTTTCAATGCCCATTGACATGTATGAGAGCTAAATGGGATGTGGGACAGACTGAACAAGTCTGTGATTCATAGTGAAAAGCATGGGAAGCAGGATAGGGGGCAAGCCTGGTGGGGGTTTATGGGGAGTCCCCCCCCAACTAGGCTGCAGCTCCCACTGGTTTGAGGGAGGCCGGGTAGGAAGTGGGCAGGATTGGGCTGGACTGCAACACCCATTGGCTCAGGTGGAAGACAGGACTGGAAACAGAACTGACCCAGCAATTGCAACCACCACCATATGCATAAGCTGATTGGGACGACGGACTGTGCCAGGACCCTGTTCTGGCAAGCACACGCAAGAATCAGGTCTGGGATCTCCTCAGATGAAGTTTCTTTGGAGATCCATCCAACTGAACTGCTGATCTCAGAACCCCAACCATGAAGAGACTATGTCAGCCAGTGGATTCTGAGGAGATTTCATCATGATTGGAACGGCGAGACTGGCAGCAATTTGGAATTGTTGAACTATCAATATCGCATGAGGAGGACTCTTAGCGCATGCTCTACATTGGGGACATGGGATGGGTGGGAGGCTGGGTGGGGCTTCTCCCTTTATCTCTCCCCTTACCCTGGATACAGAAAATAATAACAATAATATTAATGTGGAAACAATAGTCTTACCCACTTTCCTGTAGCCCTTCACCCTTCTTGCCCTAATCAACTATGTAAAGATTATCAAAATAAAAGAATTAAATATATATATATATATATATATATATATATATATGTAAAGCACTAAGGACATCTGCCTAAAACCTAACCCTAAATTATGTTATTTGTGCAGGAAACTTCAACTATTGTTTACCCAATGATGTATCCGTGGAGATTGTGTTTAAACTCAAACAATCCCCACCATGAACTTTCAAGATGTACTACAAAAAGAAACAGAGATAGATAATCAGCATAATCAAAGAATACCAAGGCAGAAAAATCTCCTAGCAAATTCAAACCAAAACTGAACCAAAACAAACAACAAAAAAATACAGGAATATTCATGAAAAAATGGCAAGACTAAGTCATCAATTTTCAATAATGACCTTCAATGTAAATGGACTAAAATATCCAGTTAGAAGAACAAATTGGCTGGATTAAAACACAACACTTCCCTTGCTGAAGTTTATTACAAATCAAGTCACAATAACTAAGATGTCTAATCAACCAAAATGTCCATCAAGTGATGGCTAGATGAAGAAAATTGGATATATATACACTGTGGAATACTGCTCAGCCATAAAAAAAAAATGAAGTCCAATCATTTGCAGTAAAATGGATGCAACTGGAAACCATTATGCTAAGCAAAATAAGCCAATCTCAAAAAGACAAGTAGCAAAACCAAAGGCAAACGTGAAAAAACATCCCAGTAAAATAACAACAGAAGACTAAACCAAACAATGAACTACCCATTGCTAAAATGTCAGAACCAAGTCACCACTTATTCATATTAACCCTGACGTAAAAGGTTTAACGCCATCAATCAAATGTCAGATTATTAGGCTGGATTAAAAAACAAAACCCATCTATCTGTTGCCTACAGGAGACACGTCTCACCATCAAAGATCAGCAGAAACTGTATCTCATGAATTTTCATGTTTTTGTCTTTTGTTTCACTTCTTTAAAAAAGCTTTTTCTTATATTCTTCATGGACTCATAGGTCATATGGTGCACCATTTTCTTCAAAATGGTTTTTGATTTTCTTTTTCATTTCTTCAGCAAAATATTGGTCACTCAGTAGCATGTTATTTAACTTTATGGCATTGTAAATTTCTATTTTTCTTCCTGTTGTTGATTTTGTTTTGTGGCTTTTCATTTAAGGGGATGTATAGTAACTGTATAATGGAGAGTATATCCAGAGGTGAGGATACAATACGTTATGCATCTCTACTTCCAGATCAAAGATCAACTCCCAATGAAAATGTTAAACACATCTTGACAATAGGATGCTGGATTTTCTGTCTTTGTGCATGCCCACATTGATGGCCTTTTGACTATTTATGAAAAACTATACTATTGTAATAATATAGGGAAAATCAGTGGAGGGGGAAGGGCTTTGGGAAGGGAGTAAGGGAAATCCTACCGTCTATGGGACTGTATTATAAATAATAATAAGCTACAAAAAGTAATGCAGATAAAATTAGGAGAAAAAAACAAATATCATATGTTTCCTCTGATATGTGGCAACTAATATAAAACACACACACACACACACAAACAAACCTGTAGGGATGGAATGGTCATTTTAGGATCTGAGTGTCATTTTCATCACATGATGATGCTCCAGTGGAAATGTGGTCTTATGCTCTTACTTTTTATTTGTTAACTGTTTTGATCAGTAACAGGTTAAACCTGCGAATATAGAGGGGATTAGAAATATATCTGTATAAATACTTGGTTGTAAATATTATGTTGGGGTTTTTGGTTGATTGGGATGATACTCTGCTGGCTCTGCCTTCAGACCAGAGATGGTTTCACCAAGAAACTATTGGACTTACCAGGACAATAAGATGCTGGACTGTATGCTTGGTAAATACCTCCAATGAAAGAATCTCAACTGAATTTGAACTATGGAAATGCAACAAGATGGAGCAATCCACTGTGGGGGAAGGGTGTGGGGAGGGGTGGGGGGAATCCCAGTGCATATAAAAATGTGCCACATAATGCAATGTAATTAATAAAAAAAATTATAAAAAATAAAATAAAATAAAATCAATATTGTATTAAAAAAAAAAAAGAAATATATCTGTACAAATACTGCTGAAGAGAGGGAAGGGAAGGAGGGGTTTGGCGGTAGAGAGCAGGGGAGCGAAGGTAGTATGATTGTCTTCTTGGAACCATGCCTATGAAATGCATAAAATCTTTCTAGTAATATAAAATAAATCCAAGTACTGCCTATCAGAAACACATTGCACTATTTAAAATTCACACACATTGAGAGTGAAGACATGAGAAAAGATACACCATGCATACACAAGCCAAAAATGTGCAGGAGTAGTAATATCCTTACAAAAAGTTAAACTTCATGCCAAAAACTGTTAAAAGATACAAAGAAGGTCATTCTGTAATGATTAAGGGTTCGATTCAGCAGGAAATTGTGACCATAGTAAATGTATATGTACCCAATGCTTAGTGCACCCAACTATTTACAACAAATGCTAATGGAAATAAAAGGAGGCATAACCTCCAAAACAACACTATTTGTTGCAGGACCTCAACCCCCCACTTTCATCAATGGAAAGATAAACTAGACAAGAAAAAAAAAGAGCAAATCTACACTACCAACCAAATAGATCTAATTGGTATCTATAGATTTCATACCATAGGTCCAGAATACGAATTCTTTTAATCAGCACATGGAACATCCTACAGGATAAATAATATGGTAGGCCATAAAGCATGTCAACAAATTTGAATAAATTAAAATCATACCATGTATATTTTATGACCTTGAGATGAATGAAAAGAGAAATACAATGGATCAAACTTACAGGATACAGCAAAAGCAATAAAAGGAAAATTTATTACAATTAGTGTTTATTTCAAAAAATTGGAAAGGTACCAAATAAATGATCTACAATGCATCTAAAGGATCTAGCAAAAAAAAAAAAAAAAAAAAAAAACACACAAAATCAGTAGGAGAAAAGAAATAATAAAAATTAGAGAGAAGAGAAGCAAAATGAAGGAAGAAATGAAACTCATAATAGAATGGGCAGAGTCTAACTCCAGCCTGTTGGGGGCACTGACAATGCCCTGCCCTAAGATGACACCTGGACCCTACTTCCTTTTGGAGCCTTGGAAGTGCCCTGTGATTGGCCCTTTACCGCTTGCCTCCGGCGTGTAAGCTGATTGGATAGGATTGAGAGATAAGCCAGGGGCCTTGGGGGAGGGGAGAGAGGTCCTCGGTGCAACGGAATTAATGGAATTAACTGAATTAACTGAAGGCTTCTGGGTAACGGATTTAACGGATAGGATGGATATATAAGCCGGGGGCTTCTGCCCAAAAGAATGAACTGAAGGTTGGAATAAAAGTGCCTCTGAAACGCTCTCCAGTGTTGGGTGATTTCTTCCGCAGGACGGGAGACCCCGATACCAGCCCACCAGCTAAAATCCCACACACATTTATTTTGTAAACAAGGACTTATCACAACATTGTCAGCTCCATTTGTTCATTTTTGTCACCAAAGCAGAGTTGAATCATGTGGCAGAAATCACCTGGCCTTTTATAGTAACAGTGTAATGACCCCAAACCTAGGGTCATTTGGATCCTCTTAGAGCTGAAAGAGATGAAACGAACATAGAGAGGCAAGCACTGAGAAAAGTTGAAAATGAATCATTATGCAAAGATTTAGTGAAAGAGAAATAATAAAAAGTTAGTCCTATGCTATGGCATGAAATGACCAGAGTACCGAGTAAAGAAAAATGAGTCAGAAATGCTATCAGTTCCCTGGCAATTAAGCCAATAGTAATGCTAGCAGGTAGCACTGCTGTTGCCTAAAAAATGCTTCTACTACTTAAAGCAGTGACTAGTATTCATGGAAAATTGCCTACTAAGCATTTGCATGTGAATATCCTCAGTGCCACTGCAAACACATTACCTCACTCCCTCATATCTTAGTTTTTCCATCTTCAAGTCCCATTTACTTTATCCTTTAAACAGCTCTGGAATTCATCTACTGTTTGTATTCCCTTTACCTTCACAGCCAATCCTAGCCACCATCATCTAATTGGTTCCTAACTGATTCACCATTTCCTCTCTTAGTCTCCTTCAATTCATTTTCTGCAATGGTATGCAGAATTCAAAAACCAAAATATGGTTAGAATACTCTTCCAGCTTCCTCTCCCTCACCTTAGTTAGATTAAACCCTTTTGATGCCCTAACGGTGTCTTTCACAACACTGTAAAACCAACACGTATCTAATGGAGAAGAGTTACAGAGAGAGTGGGAGAAACAGAAGGATGTTATATCTGCTGTTTCACTCCCCTAATGGCTGTAATTGCCCGGCTTGGCTTCTGGTACTCCATTTGGGTCTCATGTGAAGGTGGCAGGGGCAAAGCAGTTGGCTATCTTCCACTGTTTTCCCAGGTACATGAACGGGGAGTTGTTTTGGAAGTAGAGCAGCTGGAACCGCAACTGGCACTTTTAAGATTTTTTTTAAAAGGGCACTCCCCTTACCCCCACTCCCACTGGCACGATGGCTCAACTGGCTAATCATCTGCTTGCAAGTGTCAGCATCACACATGGGCAAGGTTTGCACCCTAGCTGCTCCGCTACACATTCACCTCCCCTGCTTGTGGCCTGGGAAAGCAATAGAGAGTAGTGCAAAGCCTTGGGACCCTGCACCTACATGAGAGACCAGGAAGAAGTTGCTGCTTCCAGGATTGAGATAGGTTCAGCTCCTGTCATTTTGTCTGTTTGGGGACTAAACAAGCTGATGAAAGATCTTCCTCTCTCTCTCTCTCGGGAACTCTTCCTTCCTATATGGGACACTGGCACTTCAAGCGGACACTTAGCATGCTATGTCATCGAGCCAGCACCTGGAACTGACACTCTTATAAGATGCCAGTATCATAGGCAGCAACTTAACTCATTGTGTCCCAACACTGGCTTCTGTTAAAAGTAACTTAACAGCAATTATTTTCAACTGATAAATTAAGAAGCTGAGGTTAAAGAAGCCACACTTAACCCAAGACTGTACTGAATTCCATAGGACCCAATTCCAACATAAGTTCATTGCTTTTCTAAAGCCTGATCCTTCTACGTCTAATCCCAAATTCATCCCTATGTAGCTATTCACATTCACATTCAAATTCATCAACCTTATCGTGCTAAAATCCACATCTTTGCAGAAACCAGTAAGTTAACTGGAAGAAACAACACAGCACTTTATGAAGACACAGTCATAACATCATAAAATCATTATCATCATTTTAATACACCTTCAATCCTTTAATAAAAAGGGATGTAGACTGTGGAACATACAAATAATGCCATGTTTACATGGAAACATCTTTCAAAAGAATACAACTAATTTTCATAAGGAAATTGAACGAAGAAATACAGTAAGGAAGGAAAGTACAAGGTGTACCGGAGGATTGAGAGCTAAATATTTCCTTCTTGTAAAATCAAACCAATTTTCCCATCACATGAATTAATTAGCTATTGCGAAATATTCTTAGCCATTAGTTCTAAACAAATCATACAGCATCTGACAATATTATCCCCGAAACCTATCTTGACATATTCAAAATTTCAATTTTCAATCGTAAGAGACAGGTTAGCACATTGTCAGGAAACATATTTTGATAATGAGAACAGTAACAGGAGACAACATGGAAGACAATACAGCCTGCATAATTCAGCTTTGGTTTAGATATTTCCCAGAAAAATCCAGAATACAACCCAAGTGGGTTATTTCTAGCTTGGATTTTATCATACTACAATGATTTGCAAACATGATTTAAAAAAAAAACATTACTCTATTGCTGGGGCTCCCTTAACTGGTTGAGCCTCCCTTCCTCTTCCCACATCTGAACCCCAGCCCTGAGGTCTTTGCTGGCTGCAAAACAACAGACGTGAGTAAGCCCCTCGCCCTGCTTCTCCCCAACCTCCTGCAGACCTTCCAAACCGTGTACACGTGGTCTGCCTATCCTGAGCCCTCAGTGAGGCGGGGACGACCTGGTGGATGATCGGCTCCCAGCGATCCAGGGCCCTTAGTGGGGCATGAGCCGTCCCCCCGCGGACCAACCCTCCTTATCCGGGAACCAAGTTCCCCACTAGTCTGAATTTCAAAGCGTGGACGCCTTCTTTGGGTTTAGATTAGGAGCAAGATACTTTATCGGGACAGGATGGATAAAAAATGTTCCAAGCCCACAACCCCCAAACCCACTTAGGGTGTCTATTGGCCAATTTTAAAACTCTGGGTCTGGGCCATGACTTACACTGAAAACGCCCTGTCCATTTTTCACCCATGGCCTGACCACAGTAAGTATTGGACAAGGGCTCCAGATGGCTGGTGGAAGGCACATTTGACTTTCTGATCCTCGTGGAATTGGGTAATTTCTGTCTCTGCGAAGATAAATGATCTTAAGTTCCGTAGGTGGAAGCTTTCTGAATCTCCGTTCCTGCTCTTCCCTGTGCTCCTCCTGCTCCACAACTCGGGTTCTCCCGGCCAAGGCTAAGCCCTCCCCGTCTCCCAAGGATGTCTTGGACTTTTCACCTAACCACACCTTTTCCAAGCCACAGGAACTTTTAGGACTCACCCTGACACCCTCTTCTCCTCCCCCACCTCCTTCTCTGCCAGCTTCCCTACCCACACTTCCATCTTTCTCTGAGCCTTCGGCCCATCGGCCCACACAGGTTATCCCTCCAGGTTCTCTGCCATGTTCCGAGGTCACCTCCTCTTCGGTCACTTCCAACAGCCAAGCTATTTAAAATAAATTATCGAAAGGCTGATTTCTCTTCTTGGAACCAGAGACTTCATTTTAAATATTTAATTTTTAACTTTGAATATATGATAACTGCTGACATTTCACACATTTCATTTTTACATGGTAAACGCGCTGAAAAGAAATGCTGACTTTCCAGACACAAAACTTAAAACTCTTCAGCTTATTTTATCAACATCTTTATCATTATACTCTTTGCATTGTGCATCTCTGTAAGTCATTAAGTCCTTGAAATTTAAGAGTATACATGTGTATTGAAGAGTGCAAGTGTTAACAAGGTGGAGGAATCCACCACAGGGGGAGGGTAGGAGGAGGGGTTGGGGGAATCCCAGAGCCTATGAAACTGTGTCACATAATACAATGTAATTAATAAAAAAAGAGTGCAAGTGTTTTAACAATGAGATTATACAAAGGAAAAAGTAAATAAACATGCATTTCACTTGAACAAGCCTGATGTGTCCATTTATAAATCCATTTTCTGGACAAGGGCAAAATGCTAATTGAATATGCATTACACATTAAAAAAAAATACCTGATATTTGGGCCCAGCGTGGTGGCCTAGCAGCTAAAGTCCTCGCCTTGAAAGTGCTGGGATCCCATATAGGCACCAGTTCTAATCCTGGCAGCCCCACTTCCCATCTAGCTCCCTGCTTGTGGCCTGGAACAGCAGTCAAGGACAGCCCAAACCTTGGGACCTAGCACTCACGTGGGAGACCCAGAAGAAGCCCCTGGTTCCTGGCTTGGGATCGGCACAGCACCAGCCATGGCAGTCATTTGGAGAGTGAATCATCAGACGGAAGATCTTCCTCTCTATCTCTCCTCCTCTCTGTATATCCACCTTTCCAATAAAAAATAAATAAATTTTTTAAAAAGCTGATATTGTTTTTGAAAATGAGAAGAAACAAACGAATGACTATGACAAAAGTAAATATTCACATGTAATGAAAATTAAGAAGTTATATATTTGAAACAAATTATTCATTTGAATATTTTATAAAACGATTAAGAAAAACATCAGAGGCCAGCCCAGTGGCATATTAGACTGATCCTCCACCTCTGGAGCCAGCATCCCAATTGGCACCAGTTCATGTCCTGGCTACTCCACTTCCCATCCCGTTTCCTGCTTACGACCTGGGAAGAGTGCAGGATGGCTCAAATCCTTGGATCCCTGCAACTTCATGGGAGACCCAAAAGAAGCTCCTGGTTCCTGCCTTCAGAGTAGGTCAGCTCCAGCCATGGTGGCCATTTGGGGAGTGAAGAAGTGCTTGGAAGACCTCCCTACCCTCTTCTCTCTCTCTGTAAAATCAGACAAATAAAAACACATAGATCTTTAAAAAGAGAATTCATATTGAAAAATTAACATACATAAATAAGTTTATTGGATCAAAATCAAGGCAAATAATAATGGGATGTATGCCAGCGGGCTACTAAATAAATACACTGAAAACAATAGAAAATATGGATCTTGTTAACAAACCTTAAAACATTTTCTCATCATAAAAGCTAACCGATATTGACGTCATGTGAATGAACAATAATATTTTGGAAGCATTAGTAGATTTTCAGAGACTTTTATGGCTGAATCGACAGCATAAGATGATCATTAGAGAATGAGGGTAGCATCAGCAGTCACAGGGGAGACAATCTACACAGATAATATATCAGCCTGTGTAAGATTCAACACCAGCTTACGTACTGATCATGAATTCTAGAATTCAATCCAACCACTATATTGAAAACATACTAGACATTAGTTATCACACATAACTATTTCCACTAGAATAAGGATTGCTACATCTGAAGTGTTTATCTATGCCAAAACGACACTGCACCTGTTCTGCAAGGCATTATTTAAGGTTGAAATTTTAATCTAATTTAGGCTTCCAATCTCTACTGAAGACTGTTCAGTGGAAGCCAATTTCGTAATTTACTAAAATAATTTACAGGTTATTTTAGCTCCTGATAAACCTCTGTAACAAGCAATGTTATCTCTTTTTATCTCAGTCATATGCAGTTTCATCATATGACAGAATAATAACAAAACCAAAGCATATATCTACACGTCACATAAAGTGCTCCACATGTTGCCTGTGATTGGTAAGCACTATAAAAAGGCTATGCGTTCTTGCTCTTACTAATTCAGCAGAACTAGACATGTATCAGGTGCCTTCCATTTTACAAACACTACACTACAGACTGTACAATCAGTCATTTCAATATTCACTGCACCAAGGAAGCTTTAGAAAATACTAGATCCCAGCCCCAAACTGTTCTTTAATTAGACTGGAATGCAACCTGAGCATAGGGATTTGTTAAGGCAGTAGCTCTCCATGACTTCAACCATGACATTTTGTCACCATGAGAAACTTGTTACTAAACATGAACTACATCATCTAGATTTCTAAGTAATCACAAATTCCCACCAAAGCCTCCTTACTTAATAACTGGGTTCTCCGCGTTTAGTCCCTACAACACTTTTCTCTACCAAAGATCACAGCAAAGGAGGAAGAAGACATTGTGTACTACATGCAGAAGTTTACTGGATTACTCCAGTAGGGGTTTTTTTGGTATTTAATTTTCCAAAGACCACTAAGGAAGCAAACAAACTCTCCTCCTAGAAATCTCATGTAGTTCCTCAAATAAATGTTACTCCATTGCTCATCTGACAAGTATATGTGAAGTCTAGGACCTAGTACAACTCTTGAGGAATGAAAGTAATCAAACCCTAACAACTCTGGTTTCTTTCTCCTTCAGTACAGATTTAACTTAACTAATAGTTAAAAGCACACTGCAGAAAAAGTTTTGATCTAAAGGTTAAACATAAAAGACACTTCCGTGTAAGGGAGCCATCTGTAGCAGTCATGCCTATTTCAATTGTGCATAAGACTGTGCAAGTTGAGATGGATGCTTGGAGCTACACTCCATGTCATAAGCTTGAGACTTTTGTCACCGTAATGTGTATTAGAAAAAACTCAAAGTTGATTTTAGAGGAAATTCCATATCTATCTAGACTCACTCCTTTAACAACCTACTCTCATACTCTAATATTAATTGATCTTTCAAATTTATTGCTCTAGTTACTACGAATTCAATAACTATGACACTGAAACAATTAATAAAACACACTAAATAAAGTGTAGCTACTCCTCTCTATATATCTGACTGGCCAATAAAATGATCTATCAGTGGTAGTGGTTAAAATGGCTAGCGGGGATGTACTTATAATTCACTGAGTGGGACACTAAGATTAGTCACTCCTCACTGGGGTATTGAAGATTTCTCTGCACACCCCTCCTAAAACTGTTCACCTAAACTGTTGACATATGTCTTGTTAAAGTTATAAAGTTAGACTACCCGAAAAACAGCCAGGTTCAGCAAAATCATGCTTCAACGCTGTGAACTGCTGAATACTGAAGTCAAAGTAGACATGAGACAGCTGAATAGTAATTTATACCCATTTTAAGGTGTATAGCACCTGGTTGTGTATAAACTAATAATTGAAATGTCAATGTAGAAGTCACAGGATGTGGTTCAGAACTTGCATTCTTTTTTTTTTTCCTCTTTTAACATATTGGTTACTCAATACCATGTCCAAAACGTCATAAATTGTTACTGATGTAATGTCGGGGCTTTTAATTGATCGGGATGATACACTGCCAGCTCTACCTTCAGACCAGAGATGGTCTCCCCAAGAAATCGTTGAACTTATCTGGACAATAAGATGCTGGACTTTATGCTTGGTATATGCTTGCAATGAAAGAATCTCAACTGAAATAGAATTGTGGTAAAGCAACAAGGTGGAGGAATCCACCATGGGGGGGGAGTTGGGCGAAGGGTGGGGGGGATCCCAGTGCCTATAAAACTGTGTCACATAATGCAATGTAATCAACAATTAAAAAACAATAGTTTGCCATAACCCCAATCAAACGTACACAAATGGGCCTAGCACGGTAGCCTAGTAGCTAAAGTCCGTGTCTTGCTTGTGCCCAGATCCCATCTGGGCACCAGTCCATATCCCAGCAGCCCTGCTTCCTGTTCAGCTCCCTGCTTGTGGCTTGGGAAAGCAGTGGAGGATGCCCCAAAGCCTTGGGACCCTGCACCCATGTGGGAGACCCAGCAGAGGCTTCTGGCTCCTGGCTTCAGGTCAGCTCAGTTCCAGTTATTGTGGCCACTTGGGGAGCAAACCAGTGGATGGAAGATCTCCGTCTCTGTTTCTACTCCTCTCTATATATCTGACTGGCCAATAAAATGATCTAAAATAATAAAATAACTTTTTTAAAAAGTACATAAATAACCAGAAACTTATCTTGCCATCTTAACTATCAAATTCTTTTTATGTTCTTCTACATAAAGCTATTTTATAATTCAAGTTTATCAACTTCATGAAATAGTAGGACTATTCAAAAGGAATTTATTTTTAATATTAATGTTATACATACAGACATGTGTTTACATGACCTTGATGCTTTATATCCCCGACTAGGTGAGAGTCCTGTATTTTCACAATGATCTGTCCAATTAAGGCGCTCTATAAATATCATTGACTGCATCTAGTAAGTACCAGTTAATACAGAAATAATATATAAATCAAAAGAAAATAAAGATGAAAGTTCTTTAGCATTAGAAGAAACTAACTTAAAATTGCAGTAGGATAGAAATGTGAAGGAAGCTCGGGAGAATTCCAGAGAGTACAGACACAACTCCCTAACAGAATCTATTTTAGGAAACCACATGAAAAGATCTGACAATCGTTCTGAAAAGTTAACTACAAAATTTATAGTTATAAACTTCACGCTGTGTTACAATATAAGAAGAAAAACATTATACTCTGTTTTACTTCAAACTTTTGGCCCAAATGACATGACCTCATGATTTTGCTTCAAGTGGCTTCACTGAACAGTTTAGTTCAGTTGCTGGCAAAAGGTAACCAGGGTGGGCACTCCTGGTGGCACTGATTCAGCTCAGGGAGAAATAACTTGCAGCACCCATAGTTTTGATGAAGTCCAAAGAAGGTAAAGAATTGGTCTTAAACCAACTATTTAACCTTGGAACACAGACAAAATAACTAAAAGTGAACTGAATGTATTGCTTGTTACTACTTACTATTACATTTGACTCTTTGCAGCCAGAAGAGGGTAGAGACTGAGATAAATGTGTGAGCAATATTTTACAAAGTTACACTGGGATCCCAAGATGAGACAATCTTGGTACGGTTTTAAAATACACCACTGTTTTTCTTCCTAGCTTACTGCCATTAACAACAGTCATGTTACAATTGTACCTAGAAAGTATTTTTAGAATAACTCCCTTTAGGGAGCCTATAGCAAAAACAATAAATGTCCTGCTTTTCTCAAATTTAGTTCCATAGATTTTATATGACCTCTATCTCACCAGCCAAAGATACAACTGAACATTATAGAGTTAAAGTAAGAATCCTTCATCCAGCGTGAAATTTGAAGCAGCTGCTTAAGGAGACCATTAGGGTACAAGTAATGCAGACTCTAATAATGGGGATTGAGTTTCAAATGTGCCCAAGGGAGAGTATAAACCAGTGATAAAGCTTTGCTTTCTCACTTTCCGAGTCTACATAGCTCTTCCAGATAACAAGAGACCACAAAGTAGAGGACATAGCCTACCAAACAGCCCTTAACCAGAATCCTATCCAAAACTCAAATAAGACAGAATCAGAGTGACTAAACAAAAAGAATGCTTGGCTGTCTTAATAACTTACTAGAAGGGAATACTACAGATTTTACATACTGTAGAGGAAAAAGCACTTTGTCAAAAAACAAATATAGTCATCTAGTTTTCCTATGAGAAACTACAAATCTTGACCGAACAGAAAACTCAAATACAGGCTTCATAAATCCAATATCTTAATAGGTAAGAGAGTTTATTAAGATAGTTTATTACTGACTGCTGTAATTTTTAATCATCAACTTAATCCAAAATTACAGAGTAACACTTTCCAATAAAGGAAGTTGCTTTGGGATTTTGAGCAACAGAAGTAAATGAAAATGACAGCAGTGTATTTCTTTAACTCGTTGCAACTCTAATCTAATAATGTTCAAAATGGAATTCTCTTATATGAGAAACAATTGACTGTTTCCAAATGAGTTGCTTACAACTTCCAAATATGGAGTCCAGGATATAAACTTGACTCTGCACTATTTCTTCATGTATTCATTAGTTTAATACTTTGGTAGCACAGAAATGCCTCAGAACCTTCCAACTATGACCTCCACGGTGGATTAGCTTGGGCAGGAAGGATCTGTGCCCTTCTCTTGGGAACCACTGGAAGCAAAAAGATCCTGTAGCTTCTCTACCCAAAAGTACAATAATGAATCAAAACTATCCTCCAGGGTGGCTTTTAAAGATGTGGCAATGTCTGGATCTAGCAGAACATACTTAAGGCATATTCTCAGTGGATTACTAATGAAAGAAAATTCTACTCTAATAAAGACTTAGCAGATGTTTAAAACTGAAATACCCATCAGGGTTTTTTGGTATTTAATTTCCAAAGACCACTAAGGAAGCAAATTCTCTTCCTAGAAATCTCATGTAGTTCCTCAAATAAATGTTACTCCATTGTTCATCTGACAAGTATATGTGAAGTCTAGGACCTAGTACAACTCTTGAGGAATGAAAGTAATCAAACCCTAACAACTCTGGTTTCTTTCTCCTTCAGTACAGATTTAACTTAACTAATAGTTAAAAGCACACTGCAGAAAAAGTTTTGATCTAAAGGTTAAACATAAAAGACACTTCCGTGTAAGGGAGCCATCTGTAGCAGTCATGCCTATTTCAATTGTGCATAAGACTGTGCAAGTTGAGATGGATGCTTGGAGCTACACTCCATGTCATAAGCTTGAGACTTTTGTCACTGTAATGTGTATTAGAAAAAACTCAAAGTTGATTTTAGAGAAAATTCCATATCTAGACTCACTCCTTCATCTCACTTCAGTGCAGGGTGCTGTGGTCTTCTATTGAGGCATACCATATTTATTAAACTCCTCCCATAATTCTCAAATCACATGGTTTTTCATTTGACAGGAAACAAACAATGGCAGATAATTTTTAGGGAGTAAGTTCTTATATGCATTGTCCTTCAGAGTTTTAACTAAAAAAACTCGTGTGTGTGTGTGTGTGTGTGTGTGAAGAATTTTCTAAAATTCACACAGAATTTTCATTATTTGGATACTCTAATGTCCATTTCTGGATTAATTCATATCACCAGAAAGCTATGTACAGGGGTCACACCATATTGTTGGTCATAATCACTCAAACTGCTTCAAGAAGGATAACAGTTACCATTTATTGGACACATGCTGTGCCCAAATAGCCAAAACAATCCTGACCAAAAAAAACAGAATAATCATACGTCCTGGTTTTAAAATATTAAAAAGTTCTTACAATTAAAACAACAAAGGACTAGCATAAAAACAGACATAATAACAGAGCAGAATATAAGAATGAGAAATGATCCCATACATTCAGCTAACTGATTTTTCACAAGGGGTGTTTTCTGGCAAAGACTACGCAGTGAAGGAAGGACAGTATTTTCAATGGATGGAATCTTAGTATGTTTTCTGCTGCTGTTACAAAATACCTTAGACCAAGTAATTTATAAAGAAGAGAAGTTTATTTAGTGCTCAGGTCCATAGGCTAGTAACTTGGAAGAACATGACCCATGAGGAAAGCAGCATTTCAAATAACTGGGCGCCTATCGTCATGTGAAAACCCGGATGGAGTTCCCAGGAACCCTGGCAACACCATCTGTTGCAGTCATTTAGAACAGAAAGAAGCATATGGGAGATCCTCTCTCTCTCGCTCTAGCTCTCACTCTCTCCTTTTTAAATAAATAAATAGAATTTAAAGTGGTACAGACTGCAGATAGAAAAAAAAGGTTTTGAGGTCTATTTGCAGCAGATTGACTAATGTCAATAATAATGTCTTATATATTTCAAAACAAATGAATTGTTTCAGTATAGAATAGATAAGTGAGGTAATTGGCTTGATTTAATAATGTTACATTGTAAACATACATCAAAATTTCACATCACATCTTATGAATGCATTATCAATCAATAAGACATTAATAAAAAACTCTCTAAAAATCCATAAGCATATCTCATACTTCAAATACAACTTTCACCAGTACATGCTTTTTTACCATGATTAAGTCATTGGGACATACTGATTTACTCAGTTACATAAATCTTCCAAATGTTAATAAATTTTATTACATAATATAGAGACAAATCACTAAACAGTTTCACCAGAAAAGTCTAGGTATTGGAAAGCTAACAGGTTCACAAAGATGAATCCAGATTTCCAAATCTCTAATTTTCCCTTGCAAACACCAACTGTGGCACTAAAATTTGTCACTGATTTTACCTGATGTGATAGGCACTTAGTTCATTTTGAAGAAAAATTCTTGCCAAATATCAAATTGGAAAAGCTATGATTTGTATGTCAATTTTTATTTTAAACAAAAAGGTGTTTCATGATTTAAAAAAAAAATAGCTAATTTTATTGCAACTAAAATATGTCACAGAAGTACTGTTCCTGAAGCAGTTCTTACACTTCAGCATGCAGCAGCATTTCTCTATGTACATTCCTGTTGAATAATAACAGTATATAAGAAGATGTGTGCTCTCTTTTTGGAACACATGGGATTAGGTTTGGCACAGACGTTTGGCACAGTAGTTAAGATGCCACTTGAGACATTGACATCCCATATCAGAGTGCCTGAGTTTAAGCCCTGGCTCCACTGCTGATTTCAGCTTCCTGCCAATCCACATTGTGAGTGGCAGCATGTGATGGCTTCAGTCATTGAATTCCTGCCAAGCAGGCGGGAGACTCAGTTTAAGTGCCTGGCTCCTGGCTTCATCCTTACCCACCAGTGCTTACTGAGGACATTTCCAAAAGTGAACCAGCAGATGGATCTCTGCCTGTTCTCTCTTGCTTTCTCTTTCTCTCTCTCTCTTTCTCTCTCCTCTCTTTTTCTCTCTCTAAAACAAGTAAAAACATTTTTAAATTCAATAGATTCCCTTTTCCCTGTTCTTCCTCTCTATGTACGACTAACTACCATTGTAATTATTCACTGAACAACAACGAAAGTATTCTGAAATCTGAAAATAAAAGAAAGCAAATTAACTAGAACTCTTGGGACTTGAATTGTAATAACTTGTTGAGTTCCCTGGGTTTGTTCTTTATCACTCTTCCATTTACCTTAGGGCTGAGCATCCAAAAAGCCTGGAATCCATGACTGCCAGCAACCCTAAGTACACTGTGCTGGCTCTGGACAAACAAACAGGGAAAAAAAAAAAAAAAGATCAACAGAGACTTTCCATAAAGCCAAGACATTCTCTTCACAAAAGAAGCACAAGGAGATAGTCCCCACCACTAGGGGGCAGTGTCAGCAGAGACTGTGACTGTCCTTCCTCCCCCCACTCGAAGATCTTGACCAAAGGCCTAAGAAGACCACAGTACCTGCTACAACCTCTTCCCATCACAAGCAAGGAAGCAAACCAGGGAAGCACCTTATAACACCACAGGCACTACAAGCAGGATTACTGAAAAGCATCAAAGCACCATTGCAATGGCTGGAAATTAAACCACCATGGAAACTATAGCACACAAAGGTAGGTCAGATTCTACACACTAAGCCCAAACACGGTGACCAACTGCTACAAAACAAGACCTAAACAGGATTGGAAGTCTCCCAAAATACTTTTCAAAACGCAAAAACACAATCAAAAATCACATGTCATAACAAAATCCAGGAACACCAAATTCATTTATTGTAAACCCACTTGCACAAATGAGAAAACAGGAAACAGGAAAAAGGCGGGCTGGAAGGGAATCAGTGCTGTCATGCAGCTAGTTGACCCATGTGCAGGTGAGTCAGATTCCCATGTGAGGGCTCGTTGGAGACTCAGCTGCTTCACTTCTCATCCTGTTGCCTGCTAATGTGTTTACAGACCATAGCCCAAGTGCTTCCTACATGGGATGCCTTACTGGAGGTCCAGACTCCTGGCTTCAGCTTGGCCCTAAACTGGCTGTTGTGGTCATTTAGGGAGTGAACCAGCACATGGAAAGTCTCTCTCTATCTCTGTCTCTCTTTCTCTCACTAACTCCACATTTCAAAAAATAAAAATTAAAACAAAAAAGAACCCAATAGAAACTACATGGCTTAGAAATACAATGTCTTATCCTTGCTGGATGGTCTCAATTGTAAAGTGGAAATAACTAAGGAGTCACGGTCATGCTGTATCGAGCATCAGTTTGAGTCCTACTGGTGCTCTTCTGATTTAGCTCTTAGAAATACACCCAAGCAAGCAGCAGAAATGGCACAAGTACTTGGGTTGCTGTCACCCAGATGGGAGACCTGGATGGAGTTCCAGGCTCCTGGTTTCTGCCTAGACCATCTCTGGCCCTTTTGGCCATTTGAGGAGTAAACCAGCAGTTAGATCTCTCTCGCCTTCTCTGTGTCACTTTGTCTTTAAAACTAAATAAATAAAATTTTAAAACTAGAATTTACCATATGAAGAAACTAAGAAAGAAATCGATATATACACACTAACTGATACAGAATAATAATATGGGGCCCTGTGTGATAGCCTTGTTGATAAACCCTCACCTTGCATGCACCAGGATCCCATATGGGCACAAGATCATGTCCTGGCTGCTCCACTTTCCATCAAGCTTCCTGCTTGTGGCCTGCTAAAGCAGTGAAGGATGGTCCAAAGCCTTAGGAACCTGCACTTGCATGGGAGACCCCAAAGAGACTCCTGGCTCTTGGCTTTGGCTCGGCTCAGCTCTGGCCATTGTAGCCGCTTGGGGAGTGAATCACTGAATGGAAGATCTTCCTCTCTGTCGCCCCTCCTCTC
The DNA here is from genome assembly GCF_030435755.1 of Ochotona princeps. Taxonomy (NCBI): domain Eukaryota; kingdom Metazoa; phylum Chordata; class Mammalia; order Lagomorpha; family Ochotonidae; genus Ochotona; species Ochotona princeps. The sequence goes on from NC_080833.1 coordinate 70,697,734, forward strand.
TGTACATCTAACTTTCCAATTTAAAAAAAGACTTTAAAAAAAAAAAGCAGGGACCAGCATTAGACCTCTCATATGGTTTAATTGTGCAGAGGCTGGAAGCCTTTAAAAAAATGAATACAAATTTTAAATAATATTGACAATAGAATTTTGAACTGATCAAAATAGCCAATACTACATAGGTAACAAATCACAAATAAGCAACTGGAGCTCCAGCAAGCTTAATTTTTTGTATCAAAGGACATGATAAAATGAAAGACCGTTTACAAAATGGAAGAAAATAAATCCTGTGTATTTCAAAAGGGGTTAATATCTAGAATATTCAAGTGTATAGAACTCCTACAATGCGTGAGTATATTTGCATATATACCATATGTGTGTGTCAAAGAGCCATATATATGGTATATATACACCATATATATTTTTATATATACATATATATATCAAATCACCCTCTTTATATATGAGCAAAGATAGCTGGAGCATTTGGCATACTGTTTATTTTTTTTTAAAGATTTATTTTTATTACAAAGTCAGATATACAGAGAGGAGGAGAGAGAGAGGAAGATCTTCCGTCCAATGATTCACTCCCCAAGTGAGCCGCAACGGGCTAATGCGCGCCGATCCGATGCCAGGAACCAGGAACCTCTTCCGGTCTCCCATGCGGGTGCAGTGTCCCAATGCATTGGGCCGACCTCGACTGCTTTCCCAGGCCACAAGCAGGGAGCTGGATGGGAAGTGGAGCTGCCGGGATTAGAACCGGTGCCCATATGGGATCCCGGGGCATTCAAGGCGAGGACTTTAGCCTCTAGGATACGCTGCCAGGGCCCTTGGCATACTGTTTAACTCAGTGCTTATGCACACTACAAAGCAACAGCTGATGCCTAAAGTATTTGCGTTCCTGCTACCCATGTGGGAGACATGGAGTGCCTGGTTCCTTGCTTTCTCCCGGCCCAGCCCTGGCTGTAGGAAGTATCCGGAAGTGAATCAGCAAATTCACTTCTCTCTCTCCCTCCCTCTTTCTCTCTTCCTCTCTCCCCCTTTATAAAACATTTACTAGAACAAATAGTTTCATTTGTGGCATGACTAAAAATGTCAAAAGTCCCACAAATAATTAAAGAGCCATGTTTTTATACCATTTTGCAAAAATAAATAAATAAATAAAACTTACTAGAGCACTCCCTTTCATCATAGTGGACAAATTCCAAAACCCTCAGCAGATGCTTGAAACTGTAGATAGTTTCAAACTGTAAAGCCAGAGTTGCTCTTCAGGTTCACAGGGGATTGCCTCAAAGGCACCACGCAGACACCAGAATCTGTGGATGTTCAAGTTCCTTAATAAGCTGGCATAACAGTTGTATATAACCTAAGCCCATCTTCCTGTACATTTTAAATCATTTCCGGGCCACATAAAACATAGAATATGACTTAATTTACATAAATGCTATGTAAATAGTTGTCACACTGTATTGCCTAGAAAATAATGGCAAGACAAAGTGCCTATATTTTCTGCAAAGTGACTTTTTTTTCAGTATGCTTGTTTGAATCGAGAGATGTAGCAGCCACGGATACAAAGCACCAACTGCACTGGTTTTTCCCTCACATACATATCCTTTAAATAGTTTAATTTATGAACTATGCACAGCAAAAAACTGACAACCATCATAACAAAATGTAATTGTTATAACAGCATGTTGCAATAAAAGTTATATGATGTGGTCTTTCTCTCAAAATATCGTATTGTACTGTTAGTATTAGCAACCTTAGAGTACGATGTGTTCCCTTCCATTTCACATATAGGAAGCACTCTTGGCATATCTGCTTTTCCACCACCACTTCTGCATTTGGGGCCCATTATTAAATAAAATAATTGTAATTTGGACACTTGATATCAGTACAGTTCAGCTGATAACATGAATGACTACTAAAGGATTAAGGCAGCCATTAACAACTCACATCTTGGATGGGCCAGGGCAGCACAGCACAGCACAAAATCTCATCATACTACTAAGGAAAACTACACAATGTAAAACTGACAAATTATTTATTTCTAGTATTTTCTATTGTATATTATCTGGCCACAGATAACTAAAAGTACAGAAAGTAAGACTGAAGGTGGTTGTGCAGGGACAGAGTACTACTGTACTTTTTTTCTTCAGAAAACACGGTGATCACATTCATATTCTTAAAATATATACAACTGTAGGAAAGAGAAGAAAACTCCTGGACAATAACATTAGATACTTTTACATCAAAATTGAAATCTCTATATTCACAGATACTACTGACTGTGTTTGCTTAATTTTATACCTCATAAAAGCTTCACTTGAGAACCTTCCTGTACCTCGCATTTATACTTTCTAATGTCTTGAATGTTCTAAAGATAAAATTCCACAGACACACAATTAAGCACAGTACAGAAGGATATATACTATTCTAAAACTAATATACATCATCTTTAGTTTTTAATCGTTGGTCAAGAGTGACAACGGTTGAACATATATATACCTCAGATGAATGTTCAAAAGAATATAATTCCTACTTTAAAATATAAGCCCCCTGACATAGATAACAGCCGATGATTCTGTGAAAGACTCAGTTGACATTGATATTGACAAGTGAAAAAGCCTTTGCACATACACAAGTCTCAATTCCAAGAAGTACTCTTCCTTCTCTTTTAAACCGTCCTTAATATTTAAATGTTCATTTTCTTCTAGTTATTGTGGCAAGTTCCAGAAAAAAATCTTGTCTACATATTTTTAAAAACTAGCTTCAAGTATGTTATGTGCTGTCTAGCAGGAAAGGCACAAAGAACTGAAAGCAGACATCAGAGATTGGTAAAAAGTATCTGATGAACTCACAAAGTTCCTATTCATCAAACATCCTAAAAAAAAAAAAAAGGAAAACCCAAAGTGATTGTTCAATAAGCCAGTAAAGGCCTCCTGTTACATATAATTATACCAATAAATATTAGCATCTAGTGTCAAAATGAGTATCTGAAGGGGGCGGCTGGGACCAACTTCTAAATCTACTGTGCTTCTGCATGCCAATTTATGCTGATTTTTTTTTCTAATTCTAGCTGGATGGTTCACATTGTCAAAAAAAAAAAAAGAAGAGATAATATCTACCAATATTCAAGATTCTAGATTGAGTGATGCTATGCAGCTAAACATTATCTCAGATATAGCCATATGTACCTAAAGCTAAACAAATTGTCCCATCAATTTTGGTTTTTTTTTTTTTTAAGATTTATTTTTATTGGAAAGACAGAGAGGAGAGAAAACGCTTTTAGATTCGCTGGTTCACTCCCCAAATAGCCCACAATGGCCAGAGCTAAGCCATTCCAAAAGTAGGAGCCAAGAGCTTCATCCGGGTCACCTATGTGGGTGCAGGGCCCAAGGACTTGAGCCATCCTCTGATGTTTCCCCAGGCCATACGCAGGGAGCTGGAATCAGAGCAGCTAGGAAAGGAACCCATGTTCATACAGGACACTGGTTCTTACAGGTAGAGAATTAATCTGTTGAACTATAGTGCCAACCCCACCCCGATCAATTTTATATATAATGAACTGATAATAGAAAGTATTCAAATTCTAGGTTTCTTCCCCTTAGAATAACTTTCATGTAATGTATTTTTTGGTTCACTTCAGACCCACTGATTCTAAACACAAAATGAGATATGTGATAAAACTGTTGTCATGAATTTTTAGCAATCACCAGCAGCATCAAATGTGGTCACAGACTGTAATGGCCAAATATCTTGAAAATAGATTTTAAATAATAGTAATGAGAAAAAAATGATGCATGGAGATTTTTCCATCTATGCAATAATTCAAATTAAACCCACAGTTACTAACTTTTTCTACGAGCACTCCATCCATAGGACACAGTAATGGAACCATGTCAATTAAAGCAGATTTTGCACAAAGTTTAAGCAGAGTCACTGCACTGACCAGAAAAAGATATACTATTTTAAATGAGTGAGCTACCTAAACAACCTTAAAACTCTAACCTAGCACACAGCCTTGAAATGATCTTGAAGCTGCTACCCAAACTGCTTCTGATACATCTCCAAATAGACAAATGCTCACTTTTAAGTAAAAGGCAGCTTTGCCACACGTGCATTGCAAATGATGGAGTTTGGAGGAGAACTTTATGGAAATAGGCGGCTGGCATCTTGCAGGGATAGCTGTGACACTAGCTCGCACTCTGAAAAGTCATGGGTAAGACAGACGGAAATGTTTGAAGTGATCCCTTGTCACATTAGCGCTCTGCCTGATATGGCTAAGCAGAGGAACAAAAATAATACAGAAATGTGATGTTTGGGTACCACAACAAAATTTAGAAAAAAAATACTAATAATGCCTCAGCATGTCCAGTGGGCCAACAACAAAAAAATTAAAAAAAAAAAAAAAACAATTAAAAGAATAGTTCTCTTAGAACTTTGGGTCAGCCTGACAGAAAACCAAGTGAATACTTGCTTATTTGGTTCTAAAACATCAGAAAAACAGGCCAACCAGGTGCTTGCAATTAAAAAGTGTTCATTTAAAAAAAAAGGAAAGGAAAGGTTAAGGAAAGGAAAGGATAAGGAAAAGATACGGAAAGGAAAGAAGCAAACATATTTGCCCACCAGCCTAAAGCCTAAGGAATCCCACTGACTTAACCTCATTAATTGCTATGTGTACTATGAGCAGTTCATGACCAAGTAAATGTCTAATGGTTAGTTGAGGCAAGCTTAACTTGAACCTTTCTTCTAGAACATTAACACTAGGGAGATCATTAATCAACTTCAAGAGATAATAACTGAGAGAAATCAAAATAGATTTGCTACCTTTAAGAGCACAAGCAATTTTTGAATTATCAGTGTCATGTACACACAAGACAAATATTGCCTAAAATACTCTGCCTATCTTAATGTGTGGCTTCCTCCAGAGAGCATCTCTAGAGACCTGGAAAGAGGAGGTGGCCTCTTCGTTGTCTGCAATGGGCCGCTTCAGTTTTCATCTCCTTTCATGTCTGCCCAGCCTGCTGTCCTATCCTGAGTCTGCTCTCTGCTTCCTAGTGTGCCAGCACATCACATTCACAGGCCTCTGAAGACACTGGCAAGGCTGCCTGTGCAGATTCCTGAACTCCAGCCTGGTGGAGAATGTGGAACCCGGAGAAAGTTCAGGGGAAACACCCATCTGGCATTGGACCCGTGCCCTTCTCTCCATAAGGAGCTAGAGCCACATTTCCAATAACAGATGAGGAAACTGAAGACAAGGTCTCTCTCTTTGTTGTAGGGATTTCCTTTTATGGAAGGATACTGGGACCAAGGCGAGGGGATATTGGGAAATGCATCGCCCAATAGCAACTGCTCACAAAGGTCATCTTTGGCAAGCATGCACAGGAGAGAAGACCAGGGTGTTCAGTGGCTACCATGTGTGTGACACACAGCCCTTGCAGGAAGGGCCTATGCAAGTTGCTGTGCCTGTACTGAGGTCCCAGATATCTGCCGTCAGCTATATAAATTCTCCTCATTAAAGTGTAATAGCAAGTTCTTATTTGTGTCTTGCATTTCTAGGAAAGTGAAGCAGGAGGCAGAGAAATAAAACACAAGGTGGTAGAAAGAAGCTGAAGTTTGAAAAAGACAAACACAGTGTGTGATGTGCATTGATCAAAGAAAGGGATGGAAACTTAGGATTGAGGTCTACAAATACAACACTAGGCTGAACAAGCATCCAACCACTCAGGCACCGTCTCTGATCATAAATTGATCATTAATCCTGTCTTCTCTCCTCAGTCCCAGCTGCCTGCCTTTCTCCCATCCTCATCACTTCACTAATCTTTCTAGTCAAAAGAAGAGATTGCCTAAGGAAGTGTGAGCTGAAGAGTCGCACAGGTTTGAGTTTCATGAAATGGCAATTTTTTTTTTTTAAGATTTATTTTATTTTCATTACAAAGTCAGATGTACTGAGAGGAGGAGAGATAGAGAGGAAGTGGAGCTGGTGGGATTAGAACCAACGGCCATATGGGATCAAGGCGAGGACCTTAGCCACTAGGCCACGCTGCCGAGCCCAAAATGGCAATTATTAATAGGCAAATAGTTCACAGTCAATATGTAAACAAGTGTTCCAAATCATACAGAATCCAGCAGATTACCAAAACTTCTTTAAAATAGTCCAAACCTAAGAACCCTTACCCTTTAATACAGAACTTTCAACTCTGAGATCCTATCTTCAGGTACTAACAAAATACAGAAAAAAGCATATGTCCAAAGAGGTTTATCAAAATATTACTTGCCAATAGTTTACTGAAAATGCAAAATGATTAGGAAATTACAGTAAGTCTAGTTAATGAAAAATTGAGTATTTTAAAGGATTACTACTTAATTATAACTAAATAAAAACTAAAACATAAAGTAAAAATACACAAAAAGTAACATATACATGAGCCGGCATTGTGGCGAAGTAGATTAAGTCATAGTTTCCTAAACCAGCACGCTCCGTTGGAGTTCCAGTTCAAATCCCAACTGCTCCCTTCCAATATAGCTCCCTGATAAAGTACCTGGGAAAGCAGAGGATGTGGCCCAACTTCTTGGGCCTCTGTCACCCACACTGGAGACCACACAGAGTTCTTGGCTCCTGGTTTCAGCCTAGTTCAGACTGGGCTATTTCAGCCATTTGGGGAGTGAACTGGAATATGGGAAAATATTTCTTTCTCTCTCTGTCTCCTCTATCTCTCTGTTGTTTCCTTTACATCACCCTACCTTTCAAATAAATAAAATAAGTATTTATTATAAAAAGTAACATACACAGTATGATTAAAACTAGGTATAGAAGAATAGAAAGAAATACATCAAACTATTAACCATGGTTGTCTTCAGTTGGTAAAATTATGATGGCTTTTCCCTTTTATGTTCTTATACTTTCCAAATTGTTCATGATTCTATAATGAGCAGCAGCATTTTAAAAGGCAAATTTTCTTGGAAGAATACTAATTTTACTTGCATAAAATACTTCTCTGGGTTTGCTTGACAACCAATCCTTTTAATAGCTGTGCCCAGGAAATATGCTGTTTTCTGGAAAGAGGATTAGGAGAAAGAAAATGAAGAAAATGAACAAGAGAAACTTGGCCTGCTTAGAAACCTACACTAGGAGAGTGAGACATTGACGCAGCAGTTAAGACACCCGTATCCTGTGTGAGAGTGCCTGGGTTCATGTCCCACCTCCACTTCCAATTTCAGCTTCCTACTAACTACAATGCACAACCTGGGAGGCAGCAGATGACCGCTCAAACATTTTGGTCCTCACCACCCACTGAACTCCAAGTTCCTTGTTTCCACCTAGGTCGGTCTTGCTATGCTGTTGACATTCTGGGAGAAAGCCAGCATATGAAACATCTTGTCCTTGTCCTTTCTTTTCCTCTCTTTCTCTCTCTTTCTCTCTCCTTTCAAATAAAATTTAAAAATACATTAAGAAAGGGAAATTTACATTTTCCTAAGAGTATTAGTTCAGTAACAGGTCTCACTGCCTGATATATAAGGCTCTATCTAAATCATCTGTCACCCTGTTTATTGGTTTACCAGTGCTTCTCAGCCTTGTCTCTGTTCTCTTCCCGTAACGCAAAAGAATGATTTAAGTCACTTCTTCACTTCTTTCCATGAAGACATTCCTGATCCTCTCATCACCCCAGCCTCTACTATTTCTCTTATCCCTTAAGATATTGCTATAACACACTTCGGTTTGTACCATCTTTTTCCAGAATTAAGTCAACTCTAAGTTATTTTTGATAACTATTCATGTGCAAGAAAATACCTACCCAGACAGATTTTCAATTTCTTGAGACCAGGGAGTTGGATAATCTGCAAACAATTAGTGGGCAAACAACCACAGAAACAGAAACAGTAGTTCTAAAGCCAGGAAAACATTATACTCGTACTTTTAGTGACGTCACCTCAATAAAACAGGATGCCTCTGTTTCCAACGCTGCTGCTGGCCACCCAGCAGTAGGACATGCACCTTCCCATTTTCTTTTTTTTTTTTCAAATAGCAGTGATGTTATATTTTTGCTTATTCATTGACACTAAGTTGGCTATTTTTCTTGGGATGAAACAGACAGCACTGAGAAATGCCCCCACTAAGTTTGAGTTCATAGCCAACAGTCACATAAAGAGCAAAAGAAATGATCTCTAGAAATCAAAGACTTATCGTTCTATGCCTTTTATTATCTTGTCAGAGCAACAAACAGAAATGTGTGTCTCAGCTTTACATCCTCATGTAGAGAGTATGCTTTAATCCTCCAACATCAATCATTTAAAAGGAATTCACCACAAATGCCCACTACTTTACAAGCGATGAACTAAGATAAAGATGCTTTTGTCTGCCATCAAACAGGATGCCAGGATATAGAGATAACGAGCTTCTGTATTATAGTAACCTGCCTCCTGAGACAAGAGGTGCACATCCTAAGAGAATATCCATAAATCATAAATGAAAGCAAGTCAAATGACCCATTAAAGGAAAAAAGAACGATCTGGAATCCATTATTCTTGCACAAGGAGCATAGGAGGTCACTATAATTGTTGACTCTGAAGGGCAAGGCGAAAACAAATCATTTCCAGTCCCCACTATACAGAGCTGCATTTTACCACACATGCGCTTGTTTTTATTCTAAATTAGAGTTTGTATCCAGGAGTAAATGTGTCCAGATTCCATCACTTACTGAGTGATCTTGCCACTTCTCTGTATTTGACTTCCTTCCTCTTGTGACTTAGAGTTTTCACCTGCTATACCAAATCACAGAGCTTTGGTGAACCAAGAATATCCCAGCATGAGTTTATGTCTTCTTATCAAGGGGTGTGGTTCAATCCTACAACCCAAGAACTAAATAACTACTCTCATTGTAATCTTTTCCTAAAGTTCTTTTTTAAAAAAAAAAAAAAAGGTGTTTCCAAATTTCTATTATTTACTTTCATAATTGATTTCTCCCATACTTGCACATCTACTGTAAGTAACTGTCAAAAACGGGTTGTATCACTGCTGTTAGATCTTGGCCTATGCAATGTTGTCCAGATATTATGTTTCCCATATACTTTCTAAGATGCGAGGTTTTCCTGTTACTTTTACGTTAAGGGAAATTCCTCATACAATAAGTTCACAGGTGGTTGTGTCGATTTTTTAAGGCTCCTGCTCTAAAAATTAATTCCATATCTAATCACTAACACAGCATGTATACGTACAGCCACGGGCTTGCAGTCCAATGCCTGTCCTGTGACCTTGACAGTGTAATTTAACTTCCCAACTTCTCGCTTTCCACATTTGGTATTGAGTTGCCGTGATGATTTCATGAAATGTTATCCCAGTATATAAAAGTAAGCAAAGCACCGACAGTCTGCAAGTATGATTTCCTATCTCCCTCACATCTTCTTTCTGTGCCAAAACCAATCAAATCCACCCCGAAAACAAGACAAGTTCCATAGGGCATCTTTCACGTAACTCAGAGGAATGCTGCGATGGAAAACGGTTGGTCGCGCAAATCTGACCAAAGCGTGAGAAGCAGAGAGGCTGAGAGGTACTGACAAGAGCCCTGGACTTCACTTGCGTGTGCGTTTTATTAAAAAAAAAAAAAAAAAAAAAAAAAAAAAAAAAAAAAAAAGCCCCTGACACACTTTCAAGAACGCGGCACACACTCATGGAGCTTTGCACCAGTCTGTGGGGACAGGACGGATTTATGGAACAAGCCTACAGAGAGCCGCCCTACCCCCACCCGGACCCCGCCCGCCAGGTTCCCGCACCTGCAACCTAGGAGCTGAGGTGAGAGCCGTGCAACTGCCCTCGCCCCCTCCCCCATCTGTGCCCAGCGCTCGGGGTGCTGCTGGTGCTGAATCACCAGCGCGGACAGCAGCAGCTCCTCCGTCGGTTGCGTCCGCAGGGGGCACTGTCACCTGGGGCTTCCAGAATGTGGGGACGGTGGAAGGAAAAGAGATGGTTGGGGACGGATGGCGACAGGAGGTACTGCGACAGGAGGTACTCACCGGGGGTGAGGGCAACCCGCCCCAGTCCTCGCCTTCCCGCCGCGGGCTGTTCCTCAGCGACTCCCGCGCTCCCCGGCTGGCCTGCGGGCGGCTCCACAGCCCGGGCAACCTGCGCTGGTGGTCTGGCAATGCCCTCCGCCTGCCCACCGCCCGCGGCAGCCACGGCTCAGGGCTCCAGCGCTGGACCCGGAGCAGCTGGAGCAGCTGTCGCTGCCCAAGGAGGTGGCGGCTACCGACGGGCCAGACCATTCGCCCTCCGTGGCCAGGGGTGCGCGACGAGCCGGGAGGCGCGGGCGGAGAGCGCCCAGGGCTGGCGCCGGTTGGGAGGAACCACGGGCGAGGGGGTCTCCTGTGTGCTCCGAGCCAGGAGCGCTCGGGCCCACGTGGCACCCACCGAGCGGCCACTGCTCGTCCTTGTGACCCAATGAAGGCAGTGCTAGGGCTTCTCCGGGCACCCCCTCGTGTTCGTCTTGGTCTGGCCTCGGGAGCCTCCCGAACGCGGCCAACAGAGGACCTAGCAACGGGAGTGCCTGGGCGGGGTCCTTCCCAAGGAGATGCGAGGAGCGGAGCGGCTCGCCAGCGCGCAGCCTGCCACCAGGCTCAGGACCCCCAGGACCCCGGCTCAGGACCCCGGCTTCCGGTGCGTGTCCGAGAGCCAAAGGCCCGAGCGCCTCCACAACTTGGAGAGACATTCTCAGACCTGTTACCTCAGCATCCTTGGGAAGCAAAGAATATGCAACAGTATCCTAGGCCGACTTGAAAGTTTACAATAAAAGCAGATGGCGCAGAACCCGGAAGGCGCTTATGGATAGGAGAGGACAGACAGTTGAAAACCTGAGTATAGGAGTAGGCTGTAGGAAACTCTTTCAACACACAGGTTTGTCCAAGATTATGGAAGAAATTCAAGGATATTTGAGATTCGACTTTTGAAATTAGTGTCTTGGGAGGTGACCGCATCCTTTAGATAAAATGAAATTTCGAGAGCTGGGGGAGGGGGGTGGCCTCGCTTATGATATTTCTCACACTGTCATGGCTCTTATCCCTGGAACTACCAATCCTACACACGTTCACTTCACATGGTGAAGGTCAAGACTGGCGTATAGTTTTCCTTATAATAAAAAAGACGGAACAAAAAATCGCTTATAAAATACAGTTAAAGGGAAATAAAGCGGCTCTTCGAATTTGTTCCAAATGTGAAGAAATTGAACAATTTATTCATTTTCTCTGGATTATAGTTTGTTCTCTATTGAGTAAGCCAACGTGAATTGAACACCGCCTGTGGACCAGTGACTGAGAGGATTACCAACAACAACATCCCCTTATTTATTCTAATTAAAAACCGTTGCAGTTCCTATTTGATGGAGAAGCTGGGTTCGGAGCTTGTTGCGCTAGGGTATTCCTCCACAGATTACAAGTGGTAGGGCAGTTGATGCTTCCTGTAGTCTGACCAGTACTACCTCACCAGAAAGCCTCTGAGAAAGGTGCATATCCAGTCTATGTGTCTATGATTGGCACTAGAACGTGAGTTAAACCTGCCCTTGTGAAAACTACAATTCACAATGGAGAGAGGGGATTCTTAAGTACCTAAGCTAGACATTATCCTTAAATAGGAATTGGAATCAGGAAGAAGAGACTGGGTTTCCCTAACTTGGACCATCTTTGTCAGAACTACAAGTGAACAGTGAGTATTTATTCCAGTCGTCAAGACACCTGTGCCCCACAACAAATTGCCTAGGGACCACTTCCTGACTCCACCTTTTGTGGCTCTGGTTCCTGATTCCACCTTTCTGCTATAGACCCTGGAGATGGCAGGTGATGGCTCGACTAACTAGGTTCCTGCCACACTCATGGGAAATCTGGCTTGGATCCCTGGCTGTGAAATCACCTGGTCCTGATTTCTGTGTTTGGAAGTGATCCATGGATAATCATCATATTCTCTCTCTCTCTCTCTCTCTCTCTCTCTCTCTCTCTCTCTCTCTCTCTCTCTTCCTCTCTCTCCCTCCCTCTTTCTGTTTACTCCCCACCCCGCATACCCACTGGGACCAGAACTGTGACACCACTGGTTAAGCTGCTGCCTGGGACCTCATCATCTGTATGAGCTCACATTCAGATACCAGATTCTCAGCTTTAATCAAGCTCTGATTTACCTGGCAGAGCAAGGAATGATGGCTGAAGACCCCAGGAACCTACTCTCCAAGTGGGAGACCCAGGTGGAGTTTCAGAGTCCTGGCCTCAGCCCGGCCTATCCCTGACGATTATGGCCATGTTGGGATGTTGGGAGTAAAGCAACTGATGAAAGAAAGAAAATCTCTCAATCTCTCTCCTTTCTCTTTCTTTTCCTCCCCCCTCCCCTTTCAGAGTTTATTTGGAACTCTGATTTTCAAATAAACAAACAGCTTAAATTGCATTATACCTAGCCAAATGTCATACTGGTGGCAGAAAAATCAGCTAATAGCTGACCGGAATGCTAGGCCTGGTTAATGCCAAATCTGATATGTGTTAATCATGTTAACCATACCAGTGTGCCAGCATAATCACCTACCTATTTTATTTTGATTATTTCTTCTTCTTCTTCTTCTTCTTCTTATTATTATTATTATTTTGCTAAAGCTATGTGCCATCAGGGTGGCGGGTCCAGCAGCACCTGGGTTGTGCAGCCCAGGACACCAATGGCACCAGGGAAAGCCCACTGGCCACCAAGCAGCATGCTTGAGGGGGCTTGTTGTGTGTGTGATTGCAGGGGATCTGGGGAATGGCACAGGAGCGGGCATGCGGGGACATAAGCTCTTACATCTGGGATTAGTGGTCTGACCATAGAGAGCATATGGCAGAACTGGGCCATCTCAGTGGAAAAAACAGAGCTGAATGGCAGGCCCAGATGCACATAGAGGACATGGCAGCCCATTGGGGTTACCATGGCAGAGCAGGAGCGCAAAACCAATTGGACAACTACCCCAATCAGCAATGGCAGCAAAAATCTGGGAAAATAGAGACTCTAGGTTTGACTATGTCAGCCAATGGACAATGGCACGATTTCCCCATCCTTGGATTGGCGAGATTGACAACATTTCAGAACTATTAAAATCACTTATGCAGAACCCTCAAAACATGCTCCACATCAGGGACCCTGGATTGATATCAGGTGGCCATTCCCTATCCGTGGGTACTGAGGTGATTGGGAAGCTGGATGTGGCTTCTCCACTTGTTTCCCCTTTCTCCAGAAACAGGAAGAAGAAAAAAAATTTGAAAACAATGATCTCACCCATTTTCCCCTAGCCCTCAATCCTTCCCACCTTGGTCAACTTTGTCAACATCAACAAAAATAAAAATAGGGCCCCGGTGCAGTATCCTAGCAGTTAAAGTCTTTGTCTTGAAAGTGCTGGAATCCATAATGGCATCTGTTCCTATCCCAGCAGCACCACTTCCCATCCAGTTCCCTGCTTGTGGCCTGGGAAAGCAGTTGAGGACGGCCCAAAGCCTTGGGGCCTACCCTCCTGGCTCCTGACTCCTGCCTTTGGATCAGGGCAGCTCTGACCGTTGCAGCCACCTGGAGAGTGAATCAATACAGAAGATCTTCCTCTCTCCTCCTTTTTCTATATATCTGTCTTTCCAATAAAAATAATCTTTTAAAAAATAATTAAAAATTTAAAACAGACTATTGTTAAACCTTATTTAGACACTGATGTTAAGGTGAATTCATTCATACAAACTAGTATGAGCTAGGGCATTCAAATGGTATTTTTAAGTAATATCAATAAAAAGAGAACATACATAATGTCTTGGATAAATCTTCAATGTGAGTCACACAATATTGATGTTTGATCTTTAAATTTTGTATTTGTTGCTTTATGCATTTTATTTGGAAGGCAGACACATGGAGATCAGCAGGAGGTCTGTCCACAATTTCACACCCAAAATGCCTGTGATAGCTAACAGTAGGTCAGGCCAAGTCAGGAATCAGGAAATTAATCTGGGTCTTCCCTCTTACACAACAGGAACTCAGTTACTTGAGCCATCACCTCCTGCCTCCCTGTGTGTACATTACCAAAACCAGTAAGCCTGGCTAGAACTTGAACCCAGGCTCTACTATAGGGAGGAAGTCATCCCAACCATCATCTTAGCCTGCCCCTTGATTCAGGAATATTTGTAAAGTTCCTATTATGAATTAACATGTATTCAGGCATGTACTATGTATTCGAAGGTACTTCTGCTGAGGAAAGTTTTTCATAATGTCATTCTTGTTTGTTGTTAGCTAGTACCTACAGTATTTGAGATAAGTACTATCATCATGTGAAATAAGAATTAACTCGTCCTGATTTTAAAGTAGCCAAGAATTACAATGATTAACTATTTGAGAAATGCTAGAAAGAGCCATTGGAATGTTTCAAACTTAAAAGAAACATATGACATTAATTTCTGCACATTTTTGCTATTTGTGTCTACAAGGAAAATAAGGTGTACATTGAATGTTCCCCGGCAATAGAAAATCCATTTCATATTTATTTTTTAAGGTTTATTTGTTTTTATTGGAAAGTCAGATTTGCAGAGAGGAGAGACAGAGAGGAAGATTTTTCCGACTGATGATTCATTCCCCAAGAGGCTGCAATGGCCAGAGCTGAACTGATCCAAGCTCAAGAGTCAGGAGCCAAGAGCCTCTTCTGGGTCATCCACGGGGGTGCAGGGTCCCAAGCCTTTGGGCCATCCTTGACTGCTTTCCCAGGCCACAAGCAGGGAGCTGGATGGGAAGTGGGGCCACTGGGATGCAAACTGGCGCCCATATGCAAGACAAGGACTTTAACCACTATGCTACTGTGCTGGGCCCCATTTCCTATTTACTTTTAAAATTTATTTCCACCTCCATTCATACAATAAATTGCTTCAAAAACAGGATTTAAATAAGTCTTCTCAATTGGAACATTGGATATCATATTCTAGATTTTTGTTCTTAGAAATGAGACCCTGAAATAAGCAGAATTCCTTGCAGCAAAAACTTGGTTAGTGACTCCTAAAATTCTTGCTACAGATACTGACACTATGAACACTTTGGTAAGATTCTGGAATCTACAGTCTTATGAGGCTACATAAATGATTCTAATGCACAATCAAGTTTTCCCAGATTACATAGGACAAGAAGAAGATGGGACTCACCAAAAACATCCAGTCGTTTAATCCTTCCATTTGATGAGAACTAAATGGGCTACTGGTATTTAAAATCTAGTATACATACATTTTATGCAAAATAGTATCTACTAAAGTATTAAGTATCATTTTTCAAGGCTGTTTGATCATCCTTGACAACTCTTGAAAAAGCTCCAATTACCGTGACATGTAAATACTTGAAACTTAAAACCCTCTTCTGTAATCACATTGGTAAGGTTTTTTCTTTTCCTTTCTAATGTAATCAGTACATAGCTTGGTTTTCTGGTGTTGAGCCACCCTCACATTATTCTCATAAACTTGAGTTTCTCTTTGTACGTTGTCATTTTGATTCATCCCTCTACTGTATTCTCCAACATATAATTTAAACATTTTGAGAAAACTGACCTGTACCTTTAATAATTTTTGCAGTACTTCCCGGGTTTTGATATTTGAGCGAGTCTTACCTCACATTATATCATTTAAACTATCTGTTAAAAGTTCAGTTGTTAATTCGTCCACCAGCAGCTGTTCTCAGTAGTATGTCATTAATCATTTATCCAGTCTCCTCTATAATGATGGATCAATTCAGATTTTTTACTGTATGTCAATTGCAAAAAATAAGTTTTTCTAAGAAAGCATATATTTCCTTAGACCTAATGTATTGCCAAAGTCACCTTTAATATTTGCATAGAATTTTTTGAATCTCAACTTTCATATAATCTTGTCTAATTTTACTTCATTCCTTTTTCCTTAGCAAGCTCACTTAGGGTGTGTCTTCTTTATTAGTTCTTTTGTTTTTGTTGTCTTTGAATATGTGAAGTAATTAAATCTTTTATTTCCACCTTTTAGTTTCCATTATTAAGGGCAACACATTTTCCTCTGAGTCAATTCTACTGTGATTTGGTATTTTTTTTTCCTTGTCAAATTTTATTTATTTAACATGTTAGGTACTTTTCTTTCCTTTTTTTAAATTTTTTTTTTTTGTTTCCACACTAATATCATCATTTTTCCCCCTGTATCTGGCGTCAGGGAAGAAACAAAGGGAGAAGCCCCACCCAGCCTCCCAACCATCCCATGTCCCCAATGTAGAGCATGCGCTAAGAGTCCTGCTCAAGCAGTTTCGATAGTTCAACAATTCCAAATTGCTGCCAATCTCGCCCTTCCAATCATGATGAAATCTCTTCAGAATCCACTGGCTGACATAGTCTCTTCATGGTTGGGGTTCTGAGATCAGCAGTTCAGTTGGAGGGATCTCCAAAGAAATTTCATCTGAGATGATCCCAGACTTGATTCTTGTGTGTGCTTGCCAGAACAGGATCCCTGCACAGTCCGTCATCCCAATCAGCTTATGCATATGGTGGTGGTTGCAATTGCTGGGTCAGTTCTGTTTCCAGTCCTGTCTTCCACCTGAGCCAATGGGTGTTGCAGTCCAGCCCAATCCTGCCCACTTCCTACCCGGCCTCCCTCAAACCAGTGGGAGCTGCAGCCTAGTTGGGGGAACTCCCCATAAACCCCACCAGGCTTGCCCCCTACCCTGCTTCCCATGCTTTCCACTATGAATCACAGACTTGTTCAGTCTGTCCCACATCCCATTTAGCTCTCATACATGTCAATGGGCATTGAAACCTAGTTCAACCTAACCTGCCCTACTATCCAGCCCATACACATACTGGTGGGTGCTGTTCTATCTAGCCACTCCTGCCCCAGTGCTGGTTTTCATGCTCTCCAGTGGGAGTGGAAACCCAAGAGGGAGGTGCTCACTAGTTTCCTACTAGGTCACTCCCATTCCCAGATTATGCATTCTCCAGGTGGTTCTAGAGTTTAACTTGACAGAATTAGCCCCCAGTACCCACTTCTTCCAGCTGATGCTATGGCTAAGCCCAACCAACTCTCACCCACTCTAATTTTTGCTTGCACCAGTGGGAACAGTCAGCCCAGCCTGGCTTTTCCCTGATCTAGCTCACAGGTGTTGTATCCCTGCCTGGTCTGGTCTGCCCCCATCCCAGTTCATGCTCTCCAGTGGGAGTGGCTATCCAGCAGGGAAGCCCTCCACATTCCCCCTACTGGATTTGCCCCTTCTATCCCTGGTTCTCACATGTGCTGTTTAGGTGCTGCAGCCACATCTGGTACAGCTCACCTCACCTTGGCATTCCGTAATGGTATGTGTTGTGACCAAACCTGGCCTGACCCACACTCTGTTCTGGTGCTCGGATTCGCCAGCTGGTGATGTGAAGTGGTTCAGCCTGGTCTGTCCCCAACTTATTCCAAATGTATACCGATGGGTATCTTTCTCTGGTCTGGTCTGGATTGCTCCCTATCGTGGTTCTTGCGTTCACCTGCAGGGACTGATGACTTGGTATTTTAAAAGTGTTTAGCTTTCCAAAATTTCTAGATATTTCCATATTTTCTTTGATTTGATGTTTTTAAAAGACTCTTCCCATGTATATCTTAATATCCAATGTATTTTATTGAACTAGGTAAGAGAATGAAACGTGTAAGTTGTCTTCTTCTTTGAATTTGTTCATATTATTTCCCTTAGTACTCTTGTACTACTTACAAGAGGATATTTCATAAGTTCTTAAGGAGTGTCTATTTGACACAATGGTGAAGACTGTTTGGGAATTCTACATCCCATTTCAGAGTACTTGTGTTTGAGTACTGGCTCTGCTTCTAATCCAGCTTCCTATTAATGCACATGCTGAGAGGCCCATGATGATGGTTCAAGTAGAAGAGGTTCTACCACCTCCCAGCAAGGCAGATTGAGTTCTGCTCTCAGCTTTGGCACGACCCAGCCCTGGCTTTTGAATACACCAGTGAATGAGAGAACTAACTCTCTCTCCTTCTCTCTCTCTCTCTCTCTCTGTCTCCTTATCTCATTGCCTTTCAAATAAATAAAAAAATATATATTTTAAAAATTCATGCAACTGGAATTAAAATACTTATTTTATTCCAAAAGTTTGAATGCCATGCACATAAGTAGTCTGAAAAATATGAACATTGAATAATATGAAAAACTATGTGTAAATTTCCAGGTTTTTTGGCCAAAATAAACTTATAATTCCATTTTGCACAAAATTTTTTAAGTACCCCCACATATGTCATTTCCCATCCAAGAAGTAAAGCGTTTTGCTTTCACGGGTTACAATCTGAATATTTGGGCTCTCCAACATTCATATGTTAAAACCTAGTCATGAATGGGATGGTATGTAGAGACAGAGCCTTTGGAATGTAGGTCATGAGGGTGGTGCCCTCGCTCATGACTGGTGTTAGTGCCTTGCTCTTTCACCCGTGGAAGGTCACGTTAAGAAGACACTATGAGCCAGAAAGAATGCATTCAGTGAACACTGAATCTATCAAAATCTTGATCTTGAACTTTCAAATTTATGTTTCTGACTTGGATCGGACCTGGTCAATTTTCCTGTAACAAAATACCTAATAAGTTTTCTTTTAGGATGAATTGTAAACAACATTTTGTCTTGGTATTTCTTTGGTTGTTGTCCTATTCTTAAAATAATATGTGAATACTACTTAACTCTTGTTTCTAGCTTGTATTGCTCGTTTGTAGATAAGTTTTTTCTTACTGCTTAGAAACTTAGGGCATTTTCCCATATATCTTTAGCATTCAAGAATTTTATCAGACTTAGATCTTAAACTAGGGAAATTTTCTTCTGGCTATTTTAAGTGATTGCCTTGCCTTTGTTTTGGTTTTGTTTTGTTTTGTTTTTTCGTTTCACTGCATGTGAAATTCCAAACATACTAAGCCTATTAGATATGGCTTTATTTTCTTTTGAGATTCACTTCCTTTGACCTTATACATAAATTGTTTCTTAGGCCTTAATGTTTCAACCTCATAAGGCAGTTTTCAATAGGGACTATCATTTTCAATTATTTTCCTAAATTTTTGTTGGAGAAGCTATAGTTTCAAATTCAGAAATTGCTTCTCTGAAACCGTAATTCAAAACATCACTGTCTCCTTCAAAAGCTGTTTAACCAGTAATATATTTGTTCTGATTATCATTATTGTCTAAAGTAGTGGTTATTTTAGATCAGCTCATTGGAGTTCAGGTGCTAAAAGACAGGACTATTACAGACATTGAAAGATGAGAGGTGGACCCTGTGGCTTAGAGCAGAAGGCTGCCACATGCTCCTGAAGGTCCCTACTCTCAGATCTCACACTCCTACAGCCTGAGAAACAGGTAGATCCAGACTTTCCACATGATTCTTTCTTGGTCTTGTCAGGATTAGGAGATAGGAGCCAATACTTTCTGTCCAAAGATATCCACATCACTAGCCAGTCAGCATTTCTCAGGAGTTACTCTTAGTTCTCAGTGGTTCCTTGATGATGTCCTTTACTCAAAATGTGGGAAAGTTTGAGCTGATTTCCATCTCCCAAAATCTCAACATTGCCCAAGTATTCTCACTTCTACTCAGCTTCTCATGGCGACATTGGTCTCCTGAAAAGCAGAAATCTCAGAACAGAAGATAAATGGAGAAGCAACTGTGCTTGTGTCAGAACATCTGACCAGAATGTCTTATGCCTAAATGTACTTTTTATAATTCAGATTTAACTTTTACCTGAGTCTTCCATTCCATCAGAAAATAAAGAGTTGGTCTCAGTCAACTTGAGATATTGAATTGGATCAAGATTTTAGTGTCTTTACATGATGCTTGCGATGTTGGGATGAGACAAATGGGCATCAGTTCTGAAATCTGAGTCATCTGTTCATTTTGTTACCTGCATGGAGCCAGACTGTCTGTGTCAGTTATATTATGGTATGATCTAACCCTATCTTATGTCATAAAAAGGATAGCATAAAGGACAATGAGGCTGGAGTTCTTGGCTGTCTGTGTTGCCCATACTTGAAGGTCAGTTGGGACTTGTCTGGAAGATTCATGTTTACCAAGGGAATACCTGTGTGAGACACTAAGGAGTTTAATGGTTTGAAGAGCATTCGTCCTAAAGGAGCAAAAAGCCTGCAGCACACATCTGGTTTTATGCCAGTTAAGAAGAGGAAATTCAAGTATATTTTGATATTGTCTGCTTACATTGCTCCAGCCAAGTGCCCAGGTTTCTCTTGGTAATGGGGGCTCAGCAAAACTAAAATGTTTTACTAGCAACACAACCAGACATGGAAAGCACAAGGCAGTAATTTCAGCAAATTCCAGGGCAAGTAATACATATTTTTCATTGACTTTGGGATTCTTGTAGCTCCTTTGCCTAAGTTCATCCAGGCCCTTTTTAAAGTAAGTAACATCTTGGAAGTAACAATGCCAACAAAGTTGTATAAAAATTTCTTGAATGGCAGTAGCAGTTAGAGTTACTGGACTCTCAAGTAGAAAGGAATGATGCACAAGAGTATCAAATGCCCAAGTTGAATATACCAGCTCTATTCATCTCCTTGAAATAATTGAAGAACTTGCTAAATGGAACCAAAATATCTCAGATATCTTACCTGTTATCTCAGAAGTCTTATCTTTTATCTCAGAGAAGATCCAAGATTGACTATTTGCAGTCACTGTGTGTCTATCTTTACTCCCAGCTGCTCAAGTTTTAGGGAGCACACTTCTATAATAAAAATACAATTGAGGGCCCAATGTGGTAGCCTAGCAGCTAAAGTCCTTGCCTTGCATATGCCAGGATCCCATATGGGTGCTGGTTCTAACCTCAGTGGCCCCGCTTCCCATCCAGCCCCCTACCTGGACCTGGGAAAGCAGTTGAGGACGGCCCAAAGCCTTGTCACCCTGTGCCTGCGTGGGAGACCTGGAAGAAGCTCCTGGCTCCTGGCTCTGGATTAGCCCAGCTCTGGCCATTGTGACTGCTTAGGGAGTGAATCATCGTATGAAAGATCTTCCTCTCTGTTTTTCCTCTCTGTATATCTGACTTTCCAATAAAAATAAAACAAATGTTTTTAAAAAATGCAATTGAGAGGAAAACTGAGCCATATTGACTGGTCTAAGGTCTAAACAAGTTTATCTGTTTCAGACCAACAATGTAATCCTTTTTTAGCTGAGAGGCAAAACAATTCAAAGTAAATCATCACCAAACATATTAAAGGAAAAGCTCTCAAATTTTTATTCTATTACTTATAGGAATAGGTGTTTATAATAAACTTGAAGCACCTCAGGCAGAGAATAGTTTTTCTCTTTGCATGGCTTCCATGTTAGAGTGATATGACTTATTCAGTGCGACCCCTATGTCTTCATTGTCAGGAACGAGACATAAGATTGTCTGTTCCTCCAAATAATAATTGTTTCTAATAATTGTAATTTGCAAATGGTACTATTTTAAGCGTGAGACTAAAATTTCTGATTGGTAATTGTAGGAAGTCCATGTTTTAACAAGAGAAATGCAGTGGATCAAATTTCTCCCCAGGAAAAATATTGTAAGCACACTCAGAGACTACAAGTTTGCCTGATAATTGTGGCAAAGCTTTAATAATATTAATTACTTCATTGAAGTCAAATAAACACAATACACTATGCAAAGCACTTGGTTTAACTTGTATAAGCCTGCCATATTACATTTTTCTTAACAAGGAAACTAGAGTTTTCACTGTAATTATAAGATCTTCCCAAGATACAAAGTTAGAAATTGGCAGAGTGGAATCCAAAACAGAATTTGCCTAAATTCAGCTCTTTGTGATTTCTGAGGGCCTATCCACTCTTACTTATTCAAATTCCTCATTAAGTAAAACAAGCTAAAATGGTCCGGTCACATTTGGTGACTCAAATATCCTAAAGAACATTTTAACACCAGATGGATTTCTTGAAAAAGCCATTGATTTGTCAAGAAAATAATATAACACTAAACTTTATTACTTTTTGGCCAACTCTAGATTCTTAGAACAGCAATTTCCACAAAACATGAACCCTTGACTAATAGGAAACATCCAAGCAGATTTAATTTTGCAATGTCTTTGATTTTGCTCTTTTGCTTTGAGTTATTGCCAATATTAATACATCCCATAATATTCTCAAGACAAAGAGAAAATTTTTTGAAATTATAAAGAAGAAAAATCATGTGTTTTTAGACTATGCAGAGCATTCATCTTCCAGATGCTTTTTTTCTTTAAGTATTATCCACATGATGAATTTATATTTTCTATGAGTAAAATCATGATCCTTGATATTTTTCTCTGCTCTTTTCCTGTTTATTGCCAAAATTCATATTTTGTATGTTCACTATCACCTAGAAATTCAAGAATAAAACAAAACTGGTGAGCATTAGGCCTAGAAGGCAGTTAAGACTCACGTATCTTACACTGGAGTTCCTACTTGGAAGTCCAAACTCCACCTTTCTCATCCAGCTTACTGCTATTTCGGAACTTGTAAGTCAGTAAGTGATGGATCAAGTAGTTAGAACCTGTGAAAGCTGGGATTGAGTTCCTGGATCCCAGATTTCTTCTGTCCCAGCCATTGTGGGCATTCGGGCAGTGAGCCAGCACACTGAAGATTGGTTTATCTATCTATCATCTTTTTCTCTCTGTCTCTAAAATAAAATAAATGTTGAATAAATATAGGTTAAAACATATTGAAATTAGTATATATCAACAGCATCTTCAGACATACAATGATGTCTTTTATTTCTTACCTAAGCAGAATCCTACCTACTGACTAATATAGCACATATTTTAATGCATTTCCTGTTTCCATCACTGACGGCAGTAGTGTTTTTTTAAGACCACGGGACAAGCATGAGGACTAACCTGGCCATGCAGAAAGTCTCTCCTGGATTTACATCTTGAGGATCCAGAACAGCTAGAGTTGATTCCTCCAGTAGTTTCCTTGAATAAGACAGTTAAGTAGCCCCTGTTACCTGGCCCCTTAAAATTACCCTGGTTCTTGTCCTATTCAATTAGCTCCCCAACATTAACATGATATATTTTTTTCTTAAGTTAGCCAGAATTTATTTCTATTACTTAGAATTGAAGAATACAAGATTTCAGGTTCTCTCTCTGTGTGCATGTGTTTAGCAAGAATTATCATTTTAAATCTTAAAAGACCAGAGCTTGTTAACGTAAGGAAACACAAAATGCCTTGAGCATTTAGAAAAGTAAGATCACAAGACAGCTAACTAATCTGAATTCCAGAGATTTAGTCAGCTCCCTGACATCAACGTATCTTTTTTTTCTTAAGTTAGCCAGCATTTATTTCTATTACTTAGAATTGAAGAATACGAGATTTTGGTTTATGTATATGTATATGTGTGTGTGTGTGAATATATATATATATATATATATATATATATATATATATAGACAAAGAGAGAGAGAGAGAGAGAGAGAATAAGGATTATCATTTTAAATCTTAAAAGAACAAAGATGGTTAACGTAAGGAACCACAACATGCCTTGAGCATTTAGAACAGTAGAATCACAAGGCAGCTGAGTAATCTGAATTCCAGAGATGAGCAAAGGTCCTCAAGGACAGGGCACACAAGTCTTTTGGGAGAAACCAATGGCCTCCATACAAGTAAACAATAACAACAAAATAAGGTAAAATGATGTTTTAATGTCAGTTGGGATAAGCTAACATCACAGAAGTAAGACTTTGGACATCTTAATAAGAGACTGCACTAACTTTTTTTTTAGTTGACCATCACAGGCTGCTCACAGTAAGATTGAACAGCTGAGGGAGCTCCTAACTGGCACAGAGGTGAACGAAACCCTTGGTGATCGACAGGAGATATGCACAAAGTCCCATTCTGCTTCCTTCTCTCTTGTGAAGAAGCATCTGAAACCACAGGGAAATGAGCAGCAATCTGCTTTCTTACAAGCGACATGTAAAGACTCTGTGCATGAAGATAAACCATCATTTTCTTGGACAGAGGAAAGAAAATCATGAATCCAATACCTTACACATGAACCCATCAGAAGGCTGCTAGCATTGGGGATGAGAGGAAAGCAGAATAGTACAAAAGAGCAATGCAGATACAAAGCAGTCTCCTTGTCAATAAGAGGATACATAGAAATGTTCAGAAAGCTCTCCCTCCAAGACCTCACTGTACAGAGTCTGAATGAGAATGAGACTGGAACAGAGAGCATTCCACCATTGCATACAGAGAGTGTGCGGAATATGTAGGGTAGATTTTGAAGCCTTCATTGCCTTCAGAGTAATAAAAGTTACAATTTATTCTACTTTGATTGACCCAAATCTACACTACAGGTCTGATATGGTATTACTTTCCAGGCATAATTATTTTTATCTCTACTCTTGTAGACATAATGGCTAGCATTCAATCAAAGTCACAAGACTAAAAGCAAAAGAAATAACCTACTATTGGGATACAAAACTGTTAAGAGAGCCAAATTGAGACATGATCCAATGTTGGAGCTATCAGGTGGAATATTTAAAATAATTAATATAGTAAAAGATGAAATATAAAAAAGAAAAGAGCATATGAGAACCAAGGAGACATTTCAGCACAGAAATAGATCAAGGGCTTTCCACAATTTTTTCAAATTTTTGTTATTTACAGGAAAGACAGAGTGACAGAAAGGGAAACAGAAAATCAGATCTTCTACCTACTGGTTTATTCCCCAAATGGCCACAATAGCTGCAGTTGGGCCATGCTGACACCAGGAGCCACAAATCCTATGCCGAATTCCCATGTAGGTAGCAGCAGGGGCCCAGGCTCCTAGATCATTCAGTCTCCACTGTTTTCCCAGGCAAATTAGCAGCAAGTCATTAGGAAGCATTTATTTCCAGGACTAAAACCAATGTTCTGATGTAGGAGGCCAATAGCACAGGTGGCGGCTCAACCTGCTGTACCTAATGCTGGCCTCAGGATCTCAACTGTGAGCTCTGACTGAAGGACCAGTTAACGATTTGAAATAAACTTCAAAGGTCCTAATTTTCACTAGAAAGAAATGGGATTGTGAACTGGACTGGAGAGAGAGTTCAGGTGGGATTCTTCCCAATTGGAAGTAAGCAATTGCATTGAATTGTAGAAGCCTGTGAGAGGAGAAAACAAGTTTAGGGAGATGGAAGATAAATCACCGTTACCATTTTACACGTTAAATTTCAGGACATTTATTAGACACCCAACTGGAACTACCAAATAGGAAGTTGAATTATGAGTCCATACTTTTGGAGACACGATTGGGTTGGAAAAACAAAAATTAAAATTTAAAATGTGCACATGGGGGCCAGCACAGTAGCCTTTGTGGCTAAATCCTTAATGCTCACCTTGCAACCACTGGGACCCAAACTGGGCACTGGTTCTAATCCTGGTTTCTCCACTTCTCATTCACCTCCCTACCTGTGGACTGGGAAAGCAGTCAAGGACGGCCCAAAGCCTTGGGACTTTGTATCCGTGTGGGAGACCCCAAAGAAACTCTTGGCTCCTGGCTTTGGATTGCCTCAGCACCTGCCATTATGGCTGCTTGGAGAGTGAACCATCAGATGGAAGATTTTTTTTTTCTCTGTATCTGCCTCTCTTTGCATATCTGCCTTTCCAATAAAAATAAATCTTTAAAAATGTGCAGATGGATTTACAGCTATGGATTTACCTGAGAGTTCTAAAGGAGAGTATACATAGTGCAAACACAAGGAATAAGCATAAAGCTATTCTAAGCTGGGAGGTTGAGGAAAGAGGACTCACCAAAGGAGATTAATTCACTTTTTCAGATTCATGAGTTTTATGAGTGGTGGTAATATAATGATCAACTGACAGGTGTCACTGAAACATATTTGGTCATGTTAAAGACCTAGTTCAAAAAAAAAAAAATGAACCAGTGCTGGTGCTGCAGCATATTAGGCTAAGCCTCTACCTGCAATACCAGCATTGCACAAAGGCAATGGCTTGGGAAAGCAACAAAGGATGGCTCAAGTCCTTCGGCTCCTATGCCCATGTGGCTAACCCAGAAGAAGCACCTGGGTCCTGGTTTTGGGTCATCTCAGCTTTGGTCATTGTGGTCACTGAGGGAGTAAACCAGAGGATGGAAGATGTGGCTAGCTGGCTGGCTCTCTGTCTCTGTAACTTTGCCTCTCAAATAAACAAATCCTTTTTTAAGCAAATAAATAAAGAAACACTAGGGACCTGTGTAATGGCCTAGTGTCTAAAGTGCTTGCCTTGCATGTGCTAGGATCCCACAAGGGCACCGGTTTTTCTCCTGCCTACTACACTTCCCTTCCAGCTCTCTGCTTGTAGCCTGGGAAAACAGTTGAGGACAACCCAAGGTCTTGGGACTCTGCACCTGTGTAGGAGAACTGGAAGAAGCTCCTGGTTCCTTGCTTTGGATTGGCTCAGCTTTAGTCATTGTGGCCCCTTGGGAAGTAAACCAACATATGAAAGATCCGTCTCTCCTTCTCTCCATAAATCTGACTTTCCAATGAAAACAAATCTTTTATTAAAAAAAAAAAAGAAAACCATTTCTGTGTCTGCTTGTCTTACAAGATCTGATTGAAACAATCCCTATTAATTGATTGAAAATATTCTGGATTTCTTCAGTTAACTACATAGAAGGTGTTCTTACTCCAACAGCACCGAAAAAAAGGAGGAGGAGGAGGAAAGAATAGAAAAGAAAAAAAAGGAAAAAATAAACACATGAGCCTGGCTCAGAAAAGACAATAATCCTGAAATTCTAATAATTTCTTAAGGTTTGCCTGGCTTCTTACTATGGGAAATAAATGATAGGTTGACATTTAAAGATTGCTGTAGGGAGGCAGGGAGTGTTAACTAGAAGAATTAAAATTCTATTTTCATTGTGTTTAGTGTAATTAAAGACCTTGGTCTATAAAGTTTCAGCAAAGAGAAGTTTTCTCATTTTTTCACTTATCTCTAGAATCATTCTGTTATCAGTTAAGTCGAATTGTCTTTCAAAATTCATGCAGCTGTTAGAGCTCTGATGTCTGAATGCTAACAGTTGATAGATTACCGGTGGAGGCCTAGTCTTACTGAGGGCATCTGTGAGGTAGGTCCAGGAGAAATCTTTGGGTCAACATGGTGCGTCCTTGACAGTGGTTCTTGCAAGAGAGCTCACTATTATTTTAGTTCAGGTTTGGCCCAGTTCTCACTCTGTTTTCCTGACTCACGATGTGATCATACTCTGACTACCACGGTCATTCGCCACAGAAGCCAGACTATGGAGCCGTTCAATCCTGAAATATAATTTCCAAACCATAAATTGAAATAAACCATCTCTTCTCCAAGGAAATTCTTCATTGGTATTCTAGTTAAGGTAATGAAAAGTAGAGCAAGGCAGGAGGCAGTGGTGGGAAAAAACCCTATTCCTACAAAGCTGTATCATGGAAAAAATTAGTAATGATAAAAAGAGAACCTTTTTATTTACTTTTAAAATGATTCAGATCTTGTTCCAGTCAAGTGTGCTTTTCAGCTTTCTGACAGTTCTGAGCAGCCACTACATTTTTGCCCTCCTATGTATATTTCAAATTAATTCAGGTCAGACTTATCGACTTGCTTCTCTGATAATATTTTACTAAAGCTGTTATTGGGGAGATTAATAATAGTTTTCTTCAGGTAGATAGACATAGAGAGCTTTTACACATACCTCTTGGGAGATGAGATTAGAAGCAGTGTGTACATTTGTCTTCATGGGGGAGTTCTTTGTGATGACAGTACCCTTACAACATTCTACCCTTTATGTGTTCACATCCTAGCATCATCAGCAGGAGTATTTGGACCCATGGTAGCAACAGACGGTGTCCCGAGTCCCTAGGATACTTGGTTCCCATGTTTTGGCGACAGTCTGGTGTATCCTTTCAGGGCTCTGCTTATCTCTTCGAATTCAGAGTTATTGAAGTATGTGGCACATTTCTATAGATGAGGAGTCCCCTGAGTATCTTTGAAATATCAGTAAAATATGCTGGTTTTGGGGTGGTTTTGAGTGAAAGACCTTATAAAGTGACAAATTATAAATATCCATGTTGATAATCACATCAGGGAAAGGTGTGGAATGTCGCTGCTTGGAACATCCAAATCCCTGTCTCAATACCAGTTGGGATTCTGCTACTCTGCTTCTGAGCCAACTCTGCTGATCTTCCTGGGAAGCAGTGGATGAAAATTCAAGTCCCTGCCACCATGCCACCCTGGTAATAGTTCCTAACTCTAGTTTCAGCTTGGCTTCACCCTTGCTGGGGCAACCATTGTGCAGAGTGAACCAGCTGATGGAAGAGATATTTGTCTTTCTCCGCGCTTCTGCTTCTCAAACCTTTTTGAAAAACAATATCATTTAGAAATTCAGAAAGAGATTAGCTCAAACTAGCCAAGGAATATATCCATGATTCACGTGGGTTCTGCTGTGAAAACAGGAAAAACTTCTTCTTTTTTTTTTTTTTTTGCATTTCTTCTGTTTTATTCTGAAAGAACACCAGACTCAGAGTCTAGCAAACCTAAGAGAGGCTTATCAGTGATTCCATCAAGCCATATCTATACTTTTGACCCTGAGGAAAACAGTTTATTCAGACTAACTCAACCTTCCTATCATATTTATGTCGCATGTTTTTATTTTCCTAATGGAATTATAAACGAAAACAGGAAAAATTTCTAACTATGTTGTTGTTTATTAACTATTTTTGTAATGAAATTAAATGTATTATTAATTGCAAAGCAGAACTGTGTTCTATTCAACTAAATGTTCTCTGTTACATACTTGGATTTCTGTTGGAAGAATACTATCTCAAATATCTTCAAAAAATTGAAAACATCTGTGTTGTAATTACCTACTCCTTTTTAAATGAAGAGGTTAATACACAGAAATTATAATTATCGACAGTTTCTAGTTATTTCCAAATCCAGAGTTGGAACTATGATTGTCTAACCAATTTGGCATTTTGAATATTGAAACTTGGTTATGGAGTAGATCATCACACCTATCAAACGGATTCATAGACTGCGGCAAAGACATCATTATCATATCATGTCATATATGATTATATCATACCAGATTATGCTGTTGCGTGAGAATCAAATAATTGTAGGTGATGATACTATTAAGAGTAAGAAAGCCTAGGGCCAAGGAGGCAGGATTGCCATGAAGAAGGGATGGGGACACAGGGGTAGAAACCTGACTCTCTGTCTGTCTCTCTCTCTCTTAAGATTTTGTTTTCATTTCTATAGTGTAGTATTTAGTGTTTCTTAATTTTCTTACATAACTGCTTTTTCTATTTTTTAAATCTACCATAAATTTAGACATCTCTATAAAATCACTCACCACTCCACATCCTAGATATACATATAGATATAGAAACAGCCACTAAGGATAGTGTCAATTTAAAATTTGTATCCCCTGCATTTAATATATATTACACTTAATATACAATTTAACATATATTAAAAGTATATATTATCATATATATACCAGATACTGTACCAATTACAGGATATGCATTATCACAATCCTAGAAGTGAGTTACTATTATCATTTGCATTTTATTTATGAACAAATATGAATTTGTGGTGATTATAAAGCTTGTCAAGATGGCACAAGAAAAGAGAATCAGAGTTTGGGTTGAAATTCAGATCTCTCTGCTTTCAATGAGCACATAGCAAGCCCCTAATAAAGACTTACGGTTTGTGTCAAAATGCAAATTTCTTAAAACTCTAAAGTCATTAGTATAACAGAAATTGCTTCATTATTTCTTAAATAAAATGATGTAAGCATTTTGTTTATAGCAGTATTTGTAATACAGAAAATATAGAATGAGACAATTTGTCCATCATCAAATGGGTAAAGAAATTATGGTATATATATACATAATGGAATACTATTCAGCGTTAAAAAAAAATGAAACGTTATTTGCAGCAAAATGGATGGAACTGGAAGACATCATGTTGAATGAAACAAGTCAGACACACAAAACAAATGTTATATGTTCTTCTTGTCTGGAAGCTAAACAAAACAAGCCACATTTAATCTGGAAACAGAATGTTGATGATCAGTAGCTAAGAAGGGTGGCAATGCCAAAAGCAGTTTGGGTAAAATTACACAGAATTGATGCCTGTGCTGTGGGACAACATGTGAAGTCAATAAATGTGATGCCAACATCCCATATGGACTCCAGGTAAGAACCAGGTGCTGCACTTACCATCCAGCTCCTTGCCATCCACTTGTGAAAACTTAGATAAGGCTCCTGGTTTTGACCTGGCCCAGCCTTGACTGCTATGACCAACTGGGGAGTGAACCAGATTGGGAGGTGGTACATCTCTCTGCGTCTCTCTTTCACTCTCCTTATAATTCTGTTTTTAAGTAAATCATTTTCAAAAATAAGGTAAGCTGAGCGTAGTTCATTAATTGTGACAAGTAAACTAATGTGCGATGTTAAGAAACAAGGCTAGGAGAACTCTTCATATTACTGTTTCACAAGTTTTGTCTTGTAAATTTAGAACTATTCTGAAATAAAATGTTTTTTAAAAGTTAAAAAAATAACCAAAGAACTGATAATTCTTTGGTGATTGTTGTTTTTGAACAAGCAGAGATCCCCAGCACAAACGTTGACTGTTCTCCATCAGGTCCTGCTGGTTCCTGTCTCATGACTTTCTTCTGCCACTTCTGATCTCTGCTCCACTTTCTCAACGCTACTGGCTGTAACTGTCATCATCTTGTTGCCAACTTTGTTGTCTCTGCCTCTTGTAGTTTAAGCCAGACACCCTTTTAAACATACTTACTTTTTCTAAGGTTCATTTTTAAAATTAATAATATTGACTTGTAAGGACTATTTCTCTTTTTTCCTCTGCCCCTTCTTCTTCCTTCTTTTTCAGTGTGTGTGTGTGTGTGTGTGTGTGTGTGTGTGTGTGTGTGTGTTTGAGAGGAAGGGAGAGAGAGAAAGAGAGAAACATGCAAGGAGAGCATGGGGAGTGGTAGTGGTAAGGATGGAAGAGAAGGCAAGAATTAGGCAAGAACTCGAAACAGGCCTACTAGTGACTTGATTGCTATTCAGTTTGTTGAGGCAGAAAGACTAGGCAAGTTGTCACTTTATTTCTGCAAAAATCAGTTACAGTAACTTTGATAATTTGATAGAAGAGTCTGTTTAAAAAATATATGCCAAATAAATTATTCCTTATGCCTTTCCATTGGTATATGTTTTTTTCTGACAGTAGTCAACAAAAAACATTAAAAGGAATTAATTAGAATAATATAACAACATTATTGTTGTTGGGCTAACGGCTTTAAATGCATTCTTGAGGTATGAAATGATGGTGGGGGAATTTTTTTATTTACTTGATTGGTTAGGGTAGAAAAGAAATGGCAGTAGCCAAACAATAGATTTCCATGGCAAATGAGGTAGCCCAGGAAAGGATGGGGCAACCAACAGGGAGTGGGTCTGTTATCAACTGAATGCTTATGTCTACATTTCTACTTTTCTCAGTATACACAGAGATTTGTGTGCTGAAGCCCTAACTCCTTGTGTTATTGCTGAGGTATAAGAAAACCATTAGAGCAAAGTTGTATGAGAAGAGATGGGTCCTGACCTGATAATATTAGTGTCCTTATAATAAGAGACATCAAGAAGGTAGTATTTCTCTCTCTCTCTCCGTTTCACTCTCTTTCCCCTACTACATGCACACATGGAGGAAAGACCGTGAGAGGACATAAAATTCCTGAAGTGAACCTAGAACACTTAACGAGAAACTGAATTTGCCAGAAACTTGATCTTGAACATCAAGTTTCCAGAATATAATAAAATACATTTCTGTTTAAGTCACTGCGTGATATTTTATTATGACATCAGAGCAGACTCATATAAGGACATAGGGAGTAGCAAATGGCAGCAACAAGAGCCAAAAGTGCATTTTAAGACAAGAAATCCATATCAGAAAACCATACCATGACAGAGACACAGGGGCCAGGCGAGACCTTGAACAGAAAGCAGACCCTTGAATTTTGGAGTAAAATTCCTGGATAGATAACCAAAGCAATTTACATTCAGGCTGGAAGGTAGGCTTTAAAAATAATTGTAAACATTTATTGAAGGCCATTTACATGCCAGAGGCTTAATTTATGGCAATCTGAAACTTATATTCGCAGTAGAGATAAGCAAAAGAGCTTCCTCTATTTCTTTGTAACATAGTTTAAATTGCTCAAAATGTCCTCATTTATGCTCAGTAGAGAAAACAATCTTGCAAATTGCAGTGTTACAGCACATTAGTTCTCTGATCTTTGTAGTGCAGACTGTAACAGTGGGAAAGGCCAAATGGAAGCCACTAGAACTTCCTCTGTTTAGGAAAAGAGTAAATCAAAAGCCATACTGTATCCCTAGAAGGATTAAAGAAATTAGTGTCACCATGAAGTATCTTAAGGCTACAGATGCAACAGTTTCTGTAACATCTCCATTTAACCAACATCTCCATTCAACCAACCCATGTGGCTTGCCCAGAAAACAGATGGAATGTCGAGAATGACAGTGATTATGGTGAGTTTAGCCAAATGATGACACTGCTGTGTTATATTTGTTTTCACAGCATGAGCAAATTAACATGTCCCTTTGTGCCTCATATGCAACTGTTGTGCTGACAAACAACTTTTTCTTCATTCCTGTCATGAAGAAGGATCCTAAGCTGTTTCCTTTCAGCTGGCAAGATAAGCAATACACCATCACTCTCTTACCCCAGCTGTGTATCACCTCTAGCTCTGTGCATAATGGGGCTGGATGGCCCATCTCTTCCACATGATATCACATCATATTGGTGGTATTCTGCTGATTAAATTTAGTGAAAAATAATAACTACAATGAACTTATTTGTAGGATGTCTGTGTACTAGAACATGGAAAATAATCTGATAAACATTCAAAGATCTCTCTTTTCTATGAAATGTCCTAGGTTCATTTCTATGAAATGTCCTGGAGAGAGGTTTTTCAAAACATTTCTTCCAGGGATGGATACACTGGTTCATGTCCTAGCTGCTCCACTTCCTTTGCAGCTCGCTGCTTATGATCTGGGGACACAGTAGAGAATGACCCACAGCCTTGGGCTGCTGCACACACATGGGAGACCTGAACAAAGCTCCTGGCTTCAGATTGACTCAATTCCAGCATTGCAGCCATTTGATGAGCGAATCAGCAAGTGAAAGATCTCTCTGTCTCCCTCTCTCATGCTCGCTCTCACTCTCTCCTTCACTCTCTGTAAATTTGCCTTTCAAACAAAATAAATACTTAAAAAATCATGACTAAGTAAAGTTCTTGACGGAGGTGAAGGGAATACAGAAAAGGCAGCAGAAGAAAATCATTATGGGGGAGAATCAAGATGGTGGCATAGAGTAAAGACATGTTCAAACAGATGGAGAATCATTAGCCAGGGTGAAGCAAAGATGGCAGATTTCAGAAAATTGGAAAGGACACTTGACAACAAAGGAGTACCTGGAGGCCCGTGGACACAAGGAAGCAGCAGAGAAAGCAGAGTGGTGTTGCAGTGACCTAATCGATACCCCAGCAGCAGTTCAGCAAGTGGCAATCCAAGCTCCACCAGAGGCCAGAGCTCCAGCAGCAGCCAGGTGGGAAGGGTCTTTCACCAAGAGCACAACAGGTGAACACAGACAAAGAATTGCCCGTCCTACTGTTTTGTTTGATCTGGCCAGGAGCAGACGGAGAAGCAGACCCTAGGCAGGCAATGCAGAACAGGATGGATTTCACAGCTCAGACATCCAACAGTGCTACACTGGGTGTCATTTGTGTAGTGTGGAAAAGCTGTGGGATTGGAAAGACAGTAGCAAACTGCAAGTGCTCTAAGCTGGGAGTGAACTCATTTCTGGCTCAGTGTGCTGCACTGGCCCCACAGGGAAAACAGTACCAATTTAACATTCTACAGGTTCCACCCAAAATAGATCTGGGTAGCCCCAGATAACAACCAGCAGATCCAGAACTCCACCAGTGCCACACCGGGCACCATTTTGTATTGTGTGGCAAAGGCAATGTGACTGGAGGGACAACAGTGAGCTGCACATGCACTAAGCTGGGAGTGAACTCACTTCCACCTGGTCTCACAACGGAAATAGTACCATCTTTTACAACCTACAGGCCCCACTCAAAATAGATCCGGGTGGCCCTCAGACCTACCAGCCAGCAGATTCCACCAAGATCAGCAACACCAGCAACCCAGATATTTAGGACACCTGGTGTCTCCCTTATCCTGGAAACTTCTCTAACCAGATGTGAGAGAAAGGTTGTACAGGCAGCAGTGTGGCCACAGCACAGGATCATAGGAAGTGGAGAGTGGCAAGCCATGAGGTCGGGCTACAGAGACTGTGGTCGAAGCGTAACACAAGAGTCCAGGTGTTACACTCGCTGGAAGGAGTGGCACAAGTGGCTACAAATGAAGAACTGGGTACC
Source organism: Ochotona princeps (assembly GCF_030435755.1). Taxonomy (NCBI): domain Eukaryota; kingdom Metazoa; phylum Chordata; class Mammalia; order Lagomorpha; family Ochotonidae; genus Ochotona; species Ochotona princeps. Next base: position 70,732,169 of record NC_080833.1, read on the forward strand.
AAACACAATCAGTAAAATGGAACTGTAGACCTGTGAATGACACAGCTTAGAAATCTGCCCTAAAGAAAAGAATCTACTAACCAGAAGTGTAATGACCAAGTACAAAAGAAGAGACAGAGGCATAATGAATAGTATTGAAGACTCCCTTGCTAAGGAGCAAAAGCCTTTACCAACTAGAGTTAACTGGGGGAAATGGAGGATAAAAAATTAAAATACTTGTTACAAAGCTTCTTGTCAACAGTGAGAAGCACGTACAGGAACTTAAGGAATATGTCATCCAGCAAATAGCAACACAGAAAAGCATTATGAAGACAGACTGTAGCCCTGTCTAATTGTCAGGGGTCCTTATTTCTGTATGAATATGGGTTGTATCTTTGTTTTCTTCCCCTTCTTATTTTCTGCTTATGTAACACAAGAAGCATAGTATAATATTTAATATTATTAATTATATATAGCAATACTTAATTTCCCCTTATTCAAAATTTCACTTTTCAAGGTTTGCTACATTCAGATGTCCACAAATATTAAATGAAAAAATTTCAGAAATTAGCAATTCATGTGCTTTAAATTGTGCACCGTTTTCAACAGCAGCCAGGATGTGAATCATTCCCTTGTGCAGTGTAGCAACCTGGACAACTTTTTCTTCTTTGAATAGTTAACAAATTTTTTGAAACAATGCTTGTTACAAGGTGTGTTCTTCATTGGATTAGTTATAAAAATATAGAAATACAGATAGTACAGGACCTTGAGTGAATCATATTCAAGCAAGTTTAGGAATAAAATACATACACTGAAATTTTCGGAGAAAAATTTAAAATATGATGTGAATATTATATAGTAAATTTATGCTGTTATTTTGCTGCTGCCCTTTGGTTACTCAGTAGCATATACCCAATTTAGTATCATATGTGGTTTCAGGCACTTACTGGAGGTCTCAGAACATAGAACTTTTGGAAACAGAAGGCTACTGTTGTGCATACATTTTCAGTTGTGTGCAGGATGGTTGTATTATTTGGAGGGAATTGCTGTTGTCTTTATTTGGAGATTACCAATGGATCAACAAGATCTGTTTGAATGTCAAATTGAGTGTGATGGCTAAAATTTTTCTGTTTTTTAAAATTATTATTAGTAATTACCTTGCATTATGTGACACAGTTTTATAGGTACTGGGATTCCCCCTACTCCTCCCCAACCCTCCCCCCATGGTGGGTTCCTCCACCTTGTTGCATTACCACAGTTCAAGTTCACCCTCCTTTCATTGCCAAGCATATACCAAGCATAGAGTCCAGCATCTTATTGTCCAGATAAGTTCAACGGCTTGTTGGGGAGACCATGTCTGGTTTAATAGCAGAGCCGGCAGAGTATGTGATGGCTAATTTTAGGGATATCTTGATTAAACCACAAAATCTTTAGATATTTGGCTAAACATTATCCTGAGTGTATCTGTGATGATGGTTCTGGATGAGATTAAGATGTGCATCAGTACACTCAGTTTAAAGCTTATTGTTTTCCCAGTTTTCACAAACCTCATCTAACCCACTGGAAATTTGAATAGAACAAAATGAATAAAGAGGGAGAATTTGTTCTCTTTGCCTGACTGAGCTGGATCATGGCCTCTTTATGTCTTTAGACTGGAATTCAACTTTAGCTCCCTCTGTACTCAGGTCTTCAGACTTGGGCTGAAACTTACATCTCTGGCTCTCCTTGTCTGTGTGTTTATCTATCAATATATCCTCTATCCAGTATCATATTATTTCTACTTCCCTGGATAACCTTGACTAACGCAAACATTTTAGGTAAATATTCACCACTTTAGGATGTAAATCGAATTATTTTCAACTTCAAGCTTCATCAGGCTGTCCAACCTTCTTAATGATGTTTTCTTTGTTTTTCTGCCTTCAGTAAGATCTATACACAAGTAAAATTCTAAATCTACTGCATTCCAGGCATGTAACCTTAACTTTTCTATGTTTCCCTGTATTTTATTTAAAATCGAAATAATGGAGTGAACATTTGGCCTATTAAGATTCTGATCGGTTTACCCACGTCCCACAGCAAAGTGCCTGCATTCTAATTTTGGTTCCAATTCTGATTTCAGCTTCCTGCACCCTGGAAAGCAGCAGTGATAGCACGAATAGTTGAGTCCTTTTCACTTACCGGGGAGACCTGGGTTGAATTCTCATCCCCTGACGTCAGCCTGGCACAGCCATGGCCATTATAGGCATTTGGGTTTGAGTCAGAAAAGAGCTTTCTCATTCTCACGCTCTATTTCTCTGTCTCTTTCTGTTTGTCTCCCAAATAAATTAATCAATTAGTCAATTAGCTAATAATTTTTAAAATAGAGCCTATGCCACTACCAATCTCATGAAGTATGGTAATCAAGAAGACAGACCATGTGCTTAGAGCAGGTTCAATGATACATATACGTTAACTATGAGTGGAAGAGGGACTTGATTCTTTTTTATGTTGCTTGCTCCTTTTTGTGCCTCCAGCATTGATAGTTTAGCTTGTTGTTGAACTGAGTGGGAATGAGAAATTACTTTGGCCATTATCTTGGCACTTGTAGACTTGTTGACTACTTGAGATTCAGGTAGATTATCTACCTGCTGCATGTTTCTGGTAGTATACCTGTAGTTTTTGCTGCAGTATTTCTTTCCCTCCTCTAGGAATTCTTTGATCAATAAATTAATTTTTAGTTTCTGTATTTCTTCTAATATTATTCTAAATTCCATCCTACTCAATATCTAACTTTTTTCATCATATCTGTGCTATGGTCTACAGTCTCTGACTTTGCCCATCCAAACCAGAAATTTTTCAGAAATTAAAAAAAACAGTAACTTTTCTAACAAGATTGAGCCCTTGTTCATCAAAAGCTCTTTGGTTTCAGACTATGATACTTGCAAACTATTTTGAAATTTTCAATTGCCAATTTTGCATACCTCTTTGTTGTACGATTTATCTGCATGGTCCCTGAGGCAATGAATCAGTGAATGGGAAATCTAGGAGTAAATGAAAAGATCTCAAAGAGAAAAAATTTCCCAAATAATAAATAAATATTAAAGATTTACCTAAAGTATAAGATATACCATATGCCCGCTTCAAATGCATAAAACAATGCATAAATGACAGCATAAAAATTTGGTGCCAGAAAGTAACAGGCATGCAAAGTCAATATAGCAGGCAGTAGCTTAAAATATTATCAGCGTTGAGTATAGTTTTTACAGAGGACTAGAATATTTAACTGTCACTTAAGGAGGTAAATCTACCATGCAGAAATCATGCCTGGGTGATCATACCATTGAGGTAGCTACATATGGTTGCCCTGCCTTATCCATGAAATTCCCAAAGGTCAATACTGCAGTTACACAAGCAGAAATTCTAATTACTGTTTTCTGGTGGAAAAAGAGCATTGGGAAGCAAATTCAGATCCTAGACTTGTATTTAACACAGATGTGGAAAAGTGTTGGCAAACAGAGAAACAAACCTGTGAAGAAACAAAATAAGCCTTAGATTTCCTGATAGCAATAGGAACAGAGCCCGTGTGTGGCAATATTTCAGACGTTCTCAGATCATTGTTCCCTTCAGAAACCAGCAGAGATCACAGGTTAGGTTTCTTACGAGTTAGTTTGAGTATTTTTAGGAAAGATTAGAATTGTGGATAACTCTGCAATATCCTCAGGATCTATAAGATAGCAATAAAAACCTAAATAACAATAGGGAAGCTGAGCTTCCCAGGTAGTATCATTAAGCTTCTGTGGTCCATAGTCCATATACTAAACCAAATGTACCTTAAAAATGTAATTTTAGTCAAACAAGGTTTTAAAGAGAATACATGAGCTATAATCTTATGAACCAGACATAATACTCTGTATGTCATAAAATCTTTTTGCATAGTCACTGACTCTGTATTGAGATTATACACATAATTCCATTTGTAAATATACCCTTTTCAAAACAGAGCTTTCCTTTAATTGAATTATTATATTCCACATATTCATACTGTTTTTGCCTTATAACTTCCAGAATTATGAATTCTGTGTTTATTTAGATTCCATTTTGAAGAACAGAAATTATTTTAATTTTCCCCAATTATTTGAATCAAATTTTTGTTCTCTAAAGATGAAATAGAATCCAAGATATTTTTAGAATAAGATAAATTATGTAAGTTAATTACTTGCTCTGTCAACTACTTTCTTTTCTAAAGATTTATTCTATGTATCTGAAAGGCAGAGTTATGCATAGAGATGGAGAGAGAGAAAGGGAGAGAGAATCTTCCAGCTGATGTTCATTCTCAGATAACTTCAATGTTCAGGGCTGGCCCAGACCAAACTCATGCTCTAGGAGCTTCAAAGATCTGAGTCTGCTCTGCGCATTCAGAATCTCAAGCACTTGGGCCCTTTCTGCTGTTTTTCCAGGCCATTAGCATGGACTTAGATCAGCAGTGGAGCAGCCAGGGCTCAAAACAGTGCCCGCCTAGATAGGTGGTAGCTTAAGCCACCATGCCACTGCACCAACCCATCATCAACTTATTTCTTTAAAACTATAAACAAAGTAGCCATACAATTTATAAATTAGACCTACTATTTCAAAGGAACCATAAATTTCTCTGTGGATTGCCTTTCTTGTAAATACTACCTGTTTTTAATTGACGTTGTTAGGCACACCCCCCCATAGCAATTTTATTTCCTTTCAAAAAACATATTTATAAGTATATCAAAGTTTGCAAGAGTATTTTGAAAATGTAAGTTTTTATGAAATAGCTAAAGTAATAGAACAGTGACAGTTTCAAATGCTTTTGTCCTAGTTATATTTATTCAGTATCTGACTTAAGGTAAAAAATTAAAAACTTTCTTGCCTTTGTAAATGCCTGTAAGACTTATGATGGGGGCTTGTGCTGTGACATAACAGATAAAGCCACGACGTGTCCCATCAACATGCCATATGGATGAGAGTTCAAGTCCTGGCTGATCCATTTCTGATTCAGATTTTAGTTAACACACCTGGGAAAGCAATGGAAGATGGCGCACATTCCAGGATGTCCTACATCCATGTGAGAAACCCAGATAAATCCCTTTCTATTGTAACCAAAACCCAACAATTCCATAGAAAATAGAGACCTAGGCCTAAGCAAAAACAAGACTTTTTTTTTTTAAGTGGTCTATATTCTGGGCCCAGTGCCGTGGCCTAGCGGCCAAAATCCTTGACTTAAGCATGCCAGGATCCAATATAGGTGCCAGTTCTAATCCCGGCAGCCCCGTTGCCCATCCAGCTCCCTGTTTATGGCCTGGAAAAGCAGTCAAGGATGGCCCAAAGCGTTGGGACCCTGTGCCAGTGTAGGAGACCCAGTAGAGGCTCAGGGTTTCTGGCTTCAGATCAGTTCAGCTCTGGCTGTTGTGGTCACTTGGGGAATGAATCAATGCACAGAAGATCTTCCTCTCTGTCTTTCCTCCACTGTGTATATGTGACTTTGCAATAAAAATAAATAAATAAAGTGATCTATATTCTGAGGAAGAGTAAATAAATACACATTTTGCCAATCCAGGGATTCCTATCACAAGGGAATATTTCTTGGGAATATAGGGTACTTAAGAATTTTTGTGGAAAATGAAATTAAAGATGCTTATTTTATTGCAAAACTTTAGACATCCATGTGTAATCTTCTCTTTTCTTAAAAACACATCTTCTGTGATCTTATTACACACATATCACTTATTGCAAATTTTGTGTTTCCCCATATTATCAAATATCTTACAGTTGATTTCTTCATATAAAGTATTTACTGACACTTTACCTGTATTTGTAATATTAAAATAAAAGTTTAATCACATGATAAGAAATGCATTAAAAGATGAGACAGTGATATATTTTAGGGTTGAGAATCTAATATTAGTATGCCATGTCACTGAATGGATAATTTAGAACAGAGTAGGTGTAGGTCTTTGGTGGGTTTACATTCCTTTAAAAAAAGGTACTGTTTGTCTTATTCCTTGTTCCTGTTCTGCTTAGTTGGTGTCATGCTAGTTTTGCTCCAAATCCTTCCTAAGCAAGTATTGGTAGATGAGAAAGTCATGGCTATTTATTAGGGTTGATGTTTACCTTATCTTGAGCAATTAGAAAGTAGGGCTCAAAATTTTTATTTTGTAAGGGTGCAATATACAGTGAAAGAAAAAGAAAAAAGAGAATAAGAGAAAGGAAAGAGAGTAAGAGAAAGAGACAGAGAGAAGAGGGAAAGAGATAGAAGCTCGGGTGGGTAAAATGAAAAAAAACAGAGATGTTTGATATGGAAACAATTTCAGGGTGTGACGTTAGAGATATCTCTTCAAATATTTTCTAGACAAGAATTTCAGGGAACTTGTGTTAGATGATTGGGGATAATGAACAAGTAGGATAAGAGATGTGTCTCAACCCTCTCACCAAGGAAAGTATATGAAAATTAGGATCCGTTCCTAAGAGAGAGTGTTGGTGTTAAAATAAGGAATGAACTTTTATGTCTCCAATGTCAAAGACAGGGATCCAGAAAAAGATAGGCAAACCAAAAAGTAATACTAATAAAACACTCTGGAAAACAGTCTGACCCCAGTCCCTTACTGGAAGAGAATAGCTTCCTCCTAGCTTAAATTTTTGCCAAAACCAGACATGAGACACATGCTTCCATGATAAGGCTATTTATCTTTAATGTGCCATCCCCACTCTATATGGTCCTTTAGAGGAAGAAGTGGTTCTTGGTCAGGGTGGAAATACAGTGGATTCTCATTATTAATAGATTTCATATTTGTAAATTCACATACTCACTGGGTTTTGTTCATAATCCTCAAATCAATACTTTCAGCATTTTCCTGGCCAACCAAGCTCACACATGGAGCAACGAAAAGTTTGAATCATTTATGGCACATTCTCAGCTAAAGTTAAACAAGGTCATGCAGTTCCCTCCCCTCCTTTTTTTCAAATCTCATGCCACAAGCATCACTTTCCCAGTCTATCTAATGTCACATTTTAATGCTTTTTGTTGCTTAAAATGGCTCTCACGCATAGTATTCAAATTCTGTCAAATGTGCAAGAAGACTGCACATTCTTTACTGCTCTTTAGGACAGCTGCAAATCAGATATGCAGAAAATATTATCTCACTTTTACTCTACATATAAATATCCCATTTGATTTAATTTACATTTATAAATCCAAATTTCTTTTTATATAATTTCCAACTGTTCTCATGGTGGCTAACAGTATCCCTTGCCTTTTCATCTTATTGATTTAAAAAATATTTATTTTTATTTGAAAGGCAGAGTTACAGAGAGAGGAGGAAGAAGAGAGAGACAGAGGGAGAGAGAGAGAAAAATCTTTCATCACTAGTTTACCCCTCCAGTGGCTGCGGAGACTAATACTGAGCCAGGTCAAAACAAGAAGCCAGGAGTTTCATGCAGCTCTCCCAAGTGGGTGGCTGGGTCCCAAGCACTTGGGCCATTTTTTCACTGCTTTCCTCTGGGCCATTATCAAGGAGCTGGATTGGAAATAGTGTAGTGGACCAACACTGTACTGTATGCCAGGCCTCAGGTAGCATCCTAGCCCCTCCTTTTATTGATTGCTAAGTGCTTATATTTGATAAAACTTTATTGTAAGTTTTTGCTGGTTTTTCGTTGTTCCTTTTCGTTTCTCTCTCTTTAAAATGTTTACTACTTGTATTTAAACAAAACTTCCCTGATATTTTTCTGGTTATTCTTTTGTTTTTTTCTTTCTCTCCTTAAAATGTGAAGATTTTATGTGTGTGTGTATGATGTATCTGTATGCACACACACAGAAGCATTAGTATACATACTTTATTTTATTGTCTGATTTTTTTTTCAATTTCACATTCTACTTAAAAGCCTTTTCCATTCCACTACTGTGCAGTTCTACAGTTTTCCTAGTTGTATCTATATCTGTAACAATTTTGAACAGTTTGGCATAGGAATACGATAATGATCTTTTTAAACAATGATTATATAGTACGATATTTCACAGACTTTATGATTACCAGTAACAGGGCTTGCTAAATTGAATAGTCTAATTAATAAGGTTAAAATGGCTGTTGTATGTTTTTTATTGTAAAGTAGACTTGGTTTAAAAACAAGAAAGCTTAGGACAGGTGCAGTAACCTAGTGGCTAAATTCTTGCCTTGCATCCACGAGAATCCCACATGGTCATTGGTTCATATTCCAATTGCTCTACTTCCTTTCCAGCTTCTTGCTTGTGGTCTGGGAAAGCAGTAGAGGATGCCTCAAAGCCTTGGAACCCTGCACTTGCATGGGAGACCCAGAAGAAGCTCCTGGCTCCTGGGTTCGGATCAGCTCAGCTCTGGTCATTGCAGGCACCTGGGGAGTGAACCAGAGAATGGCAGATCTCTTTCTTTGTATTTCCCCCTCTCTGCAAATCTGACCTTGCAATAAAAATGAGTAAATCTAAAAAAAAAAAAAGAAAGAAAGCTTTCAGAGGTGAATTCTTAATCTCAGAAAAACTGATAAAGTAGCTTTAAAACCATTTAAAAAGCAATGCCAAATATTTTGCATTAGCTTATCTATTTTCAACTTTTCCAATTCAAATTTTCATTTAGTTTTATCATATACTTAAATTATTTCCTCACTTACATGAAAAAAAGTTTTAGATTGCCAATTTTTCCCCAAATGTAGCATACAATTTGGAGGAGAAGAAACAGTAGTACAGCTGAAGCTAGAATATCTAATTTATGTTATAAAACCTGAAAAGTGCGTGATGGAAAGAGCAGCATAGAGAAAGTGTCTAAGGAAATCTCCAAAAACAGCAAGTATCTGAGCCCTGCATGATAGCCTAATGTCTAAATCCTTACCTCGTATGCCCTGGGATTCCATATGGGTGCTGGTTTGTGTCCCTGCTGCTCCACTTCCCATCCAGCTCCCAGATTGTGGCCTGGGAAACAGTAAAAGACAGCCCAAAGCCTTGGGATCCTGCCCCCACGTGGGAGACCCACAGCAAGTTCCTGGCTCTTGGCTTCAGATTACCTCAGCTCTGTCCATTGCGGCCACTTGGGGGAATGAACCAGCAAAATGAAGATATTTCTCTATGTATCGGCTTCTTTCCATATATCTGCCTTTCCAAGAAAAATGAAAATCTTTAAAAAAATAAAAATAAATTTTTGAAAGGTAAGTATGTAATAGAGGATAATGAAATTCAGTGCCTAAGATCAATGTAGACTTTGGTAGATGAGAGTTATTAAACATTCACTGTGTATTAATTAGGATTGCATTCAGCAGCTCTGATAGAACTAACCAAGGGAAGCATAAGAGAAAAATTTCAGATTCACTAATATCATGAAGATCAGACTTGATCTTGTGTTTCTTACCTCCCACCCCCATGTGGGGAAAGTGGGTTACAGTCTTTGGGAAGGAAAAAGGGGGAGGGCTAATTATAAGGGAAAATACCTATGTGAGTAAATTAAAAGTCTTATCATAAACCAGTAGCTTACAACTTCTGGCCGGAAACTGGATCATGTATTTACTCGAAATGGAAAAGAAACTTGGGAAAGCAACACACACATGCACACACAATATTCTTCCAAATAAAAGGTAAAAATGGACCAAAAAAAAAGAGCTTTGGAAAGCCAACTAGCGTCTCCAGCCTTGAGTTTTGCAATTCTTTACCACAGCATCAGCATTATATCTATGCAATATAAAATTCCTATATAAAATTTATCAACAGTTCCTTTTCACAGAATGAAGTAAAAACACATTAGTGTAGGTCAAAATCCCCTTATTAGTCATTTATTTTCTACTTTACCACTGGTAGTTTTTTTCCTATTTCCATAAAGACTCTTCCAAATGAGAGTATGCACATTTTCCTGATCTCACACGCAGATCCTCAACTGCCTTGCTGTGTGGACTCCAGCATTTATTTCACCTCACACACTTGTTTCCATCTCTTAAGTTCTTTAGCTAATTTTCACTGAACACGCTAATGCTCAAGTTCTACGACGCTCTCCTGAGTGCCTTTGCTAAAGTCAAACACCCTCAGTCTCAGTGATCCCATAAATGTCAAATGTGTGCTTACAACATTCTGTGTTAGAGATAATTCGCCATGTAGAATGAATTTGCCTTTTCCATTTGACTATTGGGTTTCACAGCATAATTGTCTTTAAAATCTACCACAATATGTACTACACCCTCAGGAAGTTTTGATCAACAAATGAATGAGGTCAATTCTATCACTTCATGCTTCTAATAACATTGCTTCAAAATACAGGAAGGAAAAATGGGGAAAATTATAAACAAAAATAAAATTAAATGAAGAAAATATATTATTCTGGCGGAACATTTTAGCAAATTTCTCTCAGTATTTGCTTAAAGATTCAAAAATTAGTACACACATATGATTAACTTAACAAAGTTGACATATATAAATGATCTAAAATAGAATAGTACAGAATGTATTTTATTTTCAAACAATGCAGGTGTACTAAAACTAATAAAATCTAACTAGAAAATCACTTACAGCTTTAAATGTTCCATTTGAGAATATGTATGTGGACTATTGTGTTTCAGATTCAATAATGCCATTAAGACCAGTCTTCTCATTTTCTGATATGCCTTGTGCAGAAAGTGACTTGTTTTTGTATTCAGGCAGGAAAAACGAGTAAGGATAAATAGAATAGGCAAGCACTTGTATAAGAAAATAAAAATCTTTGTCAAAAATGATTGGTCTTTGTATTCAGTGTGGGGGATGAATCACAATTCTTTTTTTAAAAAAATATTGATATAGGATAATCCATTCTTCATTGAATTTATACCCTCAAATCTTTTTTATTTTTTTTAAAGATTTATTATTATTATTATTAGAAAGCCGGATATACAGAGAGTAGGAGAGACAGAGATGAAGATCTTCCATCCGATGTTTCACTCCCCAAGTGAGTCACAACGGGCCGGTGCGCGCCGATCTGATGCCAGGAACCAGGAACCTCTTCCAGGTCTCCCACGCGGGTACAGGATCCCAATGCTTTGGGCCGTCCTCTCCTGCTTTCCTAGGCCACAAGCAGGGAGCTGGATGGGAAGTGGAGCTGCCAGGATTAGAACCGGCGCCCATATGGGATCCCGGGGCGTTCAAGGTGAGGACTTTAGCCGCTAGGCCATGCCGCCGGGCCCCTCAAATCTTTTGTACTGTTATCAAAAATCAGTTGGAAATGTATATGTGCATCAATTTCGGAATTCCTGTTCTGTTCCATTAATCTATTTATCTATATGCCAATAGCACTCTCTTTTTGCTAGTATAGTTTTATCCTAACTGCTTCAGTCAGGTAATGCAATTCTTCAAATGGCTTTTTTCTCGAAATTACATCAACTATCCTAAATCTTTTGCATCTGCATATGAACTTTAAAATCACCTAGTCAATTAAGAACAGCAAAATGTTGCCCTCTTTTAATTTATCCTTGGAATACATTAAACATATAGATGAATCTTGCTTGGAACTGGATGGCCAAGGAAGGCTAAGAGGGAATTATTAGCAATAATAGTCAGTAGAATTATTAGAATGAGAAAAGTTTTAAGGAGATTAATATGTTTATTATTATGATTGTGGTGATAGCTTTATATGTACATGAAATTACCATTATGCTTAGTGAAATAAGAGAGTTCCAAAAAGTCAAGCGTTACGTGGCTTCCCAAATTTATTGTAACTAACTTACAGTGCACACAAAAAGCAAAGCATATCAGTAAGATTGATGCTTTGAGATTTGATTGTTTTTATAGTTTTTATCTATACATCTGAGACAGCGGTTTTTCTACTTACTATTTGTTTAATCCTTTATTCAGTGGAGGGTTAAGATTGTATATAAAGTAAAGTGAAACTATTTTATTAAAATTAAAATAAGAATAAGAAAGGAAGAAGGAGCAGGTTTGGAATGACACTGGGAGGCTGGGAAATATTATGTTCTTAAAATTGCATCTATGGAAGCCAGCACTATAATTTAGCCAGCCAAGCCTCTGCCTGCAGCTCTGGAATCCCAAATGGGTGCCAGTTTGAGTGTTGGTTGTTCCACTTCCTATCCAGATCACTGTCAATGGCCTGAGAAAGCAGTGGAGGATGGTTCAAGGCCTTGGATCTCTGCATCCACATGGGAGATGCAGAAACTCCTGCCTCCCAGCTTTGATCAGCTTAGCTCAGCCTTGTGGTCATTTGGAGAATGCACACACACACAAAAATCTCTCTCTGTGTAATTCTGCTCTTTAAATAGAAATAAATAAATCTATTTAAAAAACTGTGTATGAAGGCTTGGTATAATAGCCTAGTGGCTAAATCCTCACCTTACAATCACTGGGAACCCATGTGGGTGCCAGTTCATATCCCAGCAACCTCACTTCCCATCCAGCTCCCTGCTTGTGGATTGGAAGAAGCTCCTGGCTTCAGATTAGCTCAGCTCTGGCCATTGTGGCCACTTGGAAAGCAAACCAGCAGATGGAAGATCTTTCTGTCTGTGTCTCCTTCTGTTTGTATATCTGATTTTCAAATAAAAAATAAATATTTCAAAAAAACTGTATAAAATTCACAAGATGTATTCCATTTTATACAAATGATAAAGTTTAAAATAAACCTTGTTATTAATGTTAATTAGTTTTAAAAACACACAATATTTACTGCATCAATAGTTCATAATAAAAATTAAAAACCAAACCATAAACATGGAGCAGGTAACCACCAAACATATGAGGATTAGGATTTGGTAAATATAAATGACACTTAATGACCAATGAAGAAAAAGGCTAATAACTCAACAGACTAGTGAGAAATACTAATGACTGGAAAGTTTATATAAAATGTATATATAAGTAGATTTTAAATATAACAAATTATATCCAATATTTCTATTATGCAAATTAAAAGCACTTTCCAGAAATGGAGAAGTTGGACTAAATAATTGTAGGTGAATATGCAGAAGGGTAGGAATTTATTTTCTGTTAATGGTGTTTATATAAATTTATAGCATTACTTTTGTAAATAATTTTCTAATACCTAGGAAAAATGAACATGCTCAAACTCTACAAACCCTCAATTCCATGGTTAGTTATGCATATAAATAAATTGTTGAATGTGTATGCTTGAGAGCAAGAGTGCTTATGGAAAGATTGTTTAAATTTTTAAAATTCTGAAACACGCTAAACATCCATTAGTATGATATAAAATAATTTATGTTGTATTCATATAACAGTAAATCTATAGACATAAAGATATCATAGATATGAAGGGAATGAATTACAGTACATATATCATTGCACATTGTTTTCACCTCAAACACAATGCTGAATGAGAGAAACCAGTTACAGAAATCTTACAAATTCTCATAAATTTCAAAAATGGGCAAAACTTAAAAGAACTTCTTAAAAATCAATCACCAGCATGTTCAAGATCTTTGGGTGGGAGCAGGCATGGTCAGAGAGCTAAGGGGATGCCCCAGTTGGATTGTGGTCCCTACTGGTGACCATAAGAGTTGGAATTAAGACAGCAAACTGGGCTGGACATGGCTGCAGTATACCTTGGATTGGGTGTGGACTGGGTTTGAGATGTGCCAGACTGGGCTAGGTTCCAGCACCCACCAGTGTTGGCAGGAGCCAGAATGGGTGTAGGACAGGCTGAACTAGATGTTAGCACCTACTGAACCATGCAAGAGTTGGATCTGGGGGTGGGCCAGGCAGGCTGGGCTATAGCACCCAACAGTAAGAGCTGGAATGGGTATCAGCTGACTGGGCAAGGCCATTCTACCTGTCAGGACAAGAGTTGTGCCAAGTAAGGCTGGCCCAAGGACCCACCAGTGTGCACGAGATCTGCAACTGGCAGAACTGATAGAGGAGCTTGGGGAACTCTTCTGACACGATGCAGTCCCTGCAGGTGAACATAAGAGCCAAGGCTGGGAGCATCCCAGACCAAGTCAGATTACAATAACCAACAGCATACATGCGGGTCAGTTCTGGGGGTTCCCACTGGCAGATGTGGGAACCAGGACAGGGTAAAGGAGAGGCCAACTTGGGCAATAACACCAGCCAGATCACTGGCCAGGACTGGGGGCTGCCCAGGCCAAACCAGGCTGCAGTACCTGCTGGCGAATGCCAAGGTAAGATGGGTCATGCCGGACTGGGGTGAAGCTCCCACTACTGTACATAAGGCCTTAGGAAGAGCTGCCTGTTAAGGGGGCTTTGGGGACTCCATTGTTGGGTCATTGATCCTCTGGTAGGCATGAGAGCTGGGATTAGGTGCAGACCAGATTGGGCAGGGCTACAATATCTGTTGGCCAGCGTGCGAGCTGGGTCAAGGAGAGAGCCAGGCTGGGCTAACTACATGCACCCACTGGTGCATGCATGAGTCAGGGTAAATGCAGGCTGGTCAGGCTGCGCTGCAGCATCAGCTAGTAGGTGCTAAGCCTGGGGATAAGTCAAGCAGAACCACATGGAAAGTCCAAGATCCAGGGCTGTTGATGGGCATAGGTAGGAAAACTGTGGGCACCCCTCTTATGGGCTGCAGCTTCTATCAGGTGAGCATGAGAACCAGGGAGGGACTGGCAGTGGCACCCATCAATCAGCATGAGTGTAAGTTGGATAGTGGGTTCAGTTGGGTTGAACTAGCCTCTGACACTCACTGTGCATATGAGAGCCAAATAGAATGGGAGATGGACTGGACCCAATTTCTGTACATGCCGGCATGTGCAGAAACCATGTCTGGGGTCGGGGGTGTTGGCCTGGAGGGAGTTATTGGAGGTTGCCTCGACTAGGCTGCAATTCCCTTTGCTGCGAGTGAGAACTGAGTGTGTTGTGGGCAAGGATGGGCTGGGTTATAGCATCCATTGGCTTGCATATGTGATGGGGCTGGGTACAGAACTGACTGGACGTTGGAAACCACCAATTTGTGTGTAAGCTGATGTGGGTGACAAACTTACCCAGATCCCATACTGGCTGGCACACACAAGAGGTTTCTTTGGGGACCATTTTCCCTTTACAACTAGACCAGTGGAGTCAGAACTCCAACCACAGGGAAAAACCACAGGATCTAGGTCTGACCTTGAAGAGCATGTATCAGACCTGGGTCTCCATGGTTGCTAAGGTTGTGTGATGAAAAGCATGCCCAGATGCTCATGAGTAACATGACAACCAGTTGATTGAGGTTTGCAGAGGATGTTTAGTACTATTCAGGATGGGACAAATTGGACAGCTCTCCCAATCAAGGTTTGACAGTGAGTATCTGGGTGAGCGGAGAGTCTAAGGTGGAGTATGTCAGCCAATGGCTCTTGGAAGGATTTCTCAACCTTGGAGCAATGCAATCAACAGCATCTGAGAACTGTTGAAACCTCTTAAGTTTGATGTGCGGCATGCTCCACATCAGGGATCCTGGGATGACATTTGGTGTACTGTCCCCATTCCTAGGTACTAAAGAATTTGGGTTGCTGGAAGTGGCCCTCTGCCCTTCTCTCCCCACTTATCCCAGATACAGAAAGAAAAAGGGAGATTGGATGCAGTTGTCTCATCTACTTTATCCCATTCGTTGATCCTTTGTAACCTGATCAGTGGTCCACGTGAGCATGTATCCTTCTCAACCATGTAGACATCATAAAAAATCAAATCTATAAAAATTTTTATTTTTATTTGAAAGGAAGATTTACAGAGAGAAAGAGAGAGAGGAGAAAGAGAGAGAAAGAGAGAGAATCTTCCATGTGTTATATTACTCTGCAAATAGAAAATAATAGTTTATAGGATTTTTACATGACTTGCATGAGGTAATACATTTAAAATGTTTTTCCTGTAGAGCTTAGCATATAGAGACCTTCAATAAAGCTTTAGTAATCATGATGGTGGCGATGTTGATAGCTGTGATTTCATAGCCTTGGGTTCAACCAGCTACTCACCCTTGCACAAAAAATTTCTTCAAAACTCAATTATATGGATGTTAGTATCCAAAATCTTCCTTATGATTTTACACACATCTCTGATAGGTTTACATATTCATGGACCCCTTACTTTCTGATGCCTACTTCTTGAAGGAAGTTTTATTTTTTTCCCCATTTTATCTTAAGAATTTATTTCTCAGCCATAATTTTAAAGGCAAAGGCAAAAATGGTCCCTTATACTTTATCATTTACTTCAGGCAAATGCAAAAACAGCGCTGTTGGGCTGGGTGTTATGTGCCATGGTTAAGTTACCACTGAGGATGTCTGTATTGGGTATCGAAGTACGTGGTTTAAATCTTAAGTGTTTTTCCTCCAAAATCAGGTTCTGCTAATGCGACCCTTGAAAGCAGTGATGCACACTCTTGCAGACAATAATGACTTGAATGCTTGGATCCTTTCTATACATGTGGGTGACCCCCAGTGAGATCCAGGCTGTGATCCAGTCCTACTCCAACCACGGTTATTAGTGCAGTGAGCCAATGGATGGAAGATAGCTCTCCACTTGTCATCTTGTCTCTTTCACTAATCTTTTTTTTTTTTTAAAGGACCAGGTTGTTGCTTGAAGTAAAGCTTTTAATTGAAGATTCAAGGACTACCCTAAGCACTCCATAGGAAATAACTTGCAATCATATATCAGATTTGTTTTCTGCATTGGCTGCTCCAATCCAGATACTATTTCCAATCTCCTGACATCTTGCTAATTATTCCACTTGTATCTTTTTTCTACACTCTAATCATCCTGGATAACCATGAAATTTTAAAATATCCTTTAATCAGACCAGTTCAGTTATCTCAAGTCACTGCCAAACATGCATAGTCATTGGTTTATTTAAAAAAATTTGCTTAACAAGGTTCATCCTATTTTGAGGATAATTGTGGTTGTAAGTAATAAAAACTAAAGCACTTGGATCTGAACACTGAAAGTAGTTTCAAATTTAAAGCAAAAATTTAAAAGTTCATCTTACATTTCCACTATTTCAGACACTATTTAATTTTTCAATGAGTCAAAAACTCAACAACTATGTGAAACTTCATTTTTTTAGTCTAACCCTGAAATTATTTATCAGAATTATTTAGAAGAAAATTGAGTTTACTTTTTTTTTCTATCTTACTTTCAAATTACCAGTAGTTTTACTGGCAAAGAAGTTTAGCACTTTGAAGTGTAATGAATATTACTAACTTGGGAATATACAGTTCAGGTCAATTTAACAAATCACTTAACCCAACTCTTCATTTAACCTCTTTTAAATGGGATGGAATGTCTTACTTTTCTGTTGCTGAGATAAAAGTCATAAATTTAGGACTTAAACTTATCTCAGAATTGAGTAAGTCAAAGGTCTAACACAGGTCTCACTGGGCTGAAATGAACATATGAGCAGAGCCATGTTCCTTTTGGAAGACTCCAGGGAAGAGCTGGCTTGCATGCGCTTTGCTCCACAGGGGCTGCCCATTCTGATTCGTGGCCTCTGTTCTCCAGTGTCAAAGCTAGCAACAGTGTTGTTGAGTCTTTCTCACATCCCATCACTCATACTTTCCCATCTTTCTTTTCCACCTTTGAAGGACATCATGATTGCCTTGGACCTACTAGGATTGTCCATACTAATTTCCCCATTTTAATTTCAGCTAATTAGAAAACTCAATTTCCTTTTGTCATGTTGGTAAGGTAACATACTTACAGATTCTGTGAATTAAAGCATGGATATTTTTGGAAGGGACATTATTCTTCCTATAGCATCAGGTAACAATATTTGTAGTGTCTTTAATCCAAAAGGGCTACATCTTTACGATAAAATCTATAGGGTAATATTCCAACACAGCCCTATTAAGGAAAAATACTTATTTTTACTAATACCATGAGTTAAGTGCTCTGTAACATGCATTACTGTTGTTGTTGTGCTACTTTTTTATACTGAGTGTTCAACTTGTAACCCATTTTCCTCTGGCAATGGGAAATTTCTGTTGTCTCACTGAAAAGTCTCATGAGACCACTAATCATTTGCCCTGTTCCAGATAAGAAGCAGAAACTTAACTCAAGGCCTGCCAATTGAATACTTACTCTATAAACTGAATTGTGGGAAAAGAAATGAGATAGCAAAGTTCCCCACTCCCACACCAATGTGTCTGTATCAAGGAAAAAAAAATGTCAACCAGAAACTGCCACTTCAACACTTTGGAGCTGGCTGGTTTCTGAATATGCCCAGCCAGCTTTTTCAGGTTTTTTTTGCTTTCTCCAAGCATCTGTGTTTTTTTTTCTGATAGATGTCCATTTTGCTCATTTACATTTGTTAGAATAAATCTTCAGCAGCACCTTCAAATTGCTACTATTTTTTTCCTTTTAAATATCTGCGATTGTATTTCCTGCTTCTCTTTGCATTTGTCTGATTAATCCAGGCTCCTACTTCTTAAGGCTCCTTTTTTGACTTCTTTATTCTCTGTTCTGTGTTATTTTTTCCTGCTTCTTCTCTTTATATTTGAATCTCCATTTTCTTCAGAGCTGTGGTTTTGACTCGTCTTTAGAGAGTAAATTCACAATATCTGCATCGATCTGATCTTATATTTTCCTGATGTTCATTATCCTCATATGGATGTCCTAACACTAACTTAAATTCAGTATGACACTAGTCACAGAGCTTTCATTAAAACAAATGAAAAAAAAAAGTTTTTGCTTTTGTTATCTGGTCACCCAGGACAGAGAATTGAGGATTTTTCAGTCAATCTTAGTCTTATTGGACAGCTGATGTTTTTGTCTTTCTTCTATACAATTGAACCTCTATCATTCCATATCAATCATGGTTCCTTTCACAAGCATAGTTGTGATCCATGTGGAACCAATGCAAGGAGATACAAGTATTCTTTTGAGTTGCTAACCTGGAAGGATAGAAGTCTATCATGTGGAGACACACTGATAGAATACAGTGAAATATACACAAAGAATGAGGACCAAGAAGTGGAAATGCATAGCCTTGAAACTTTGGATACACCTAAAGCTAAAACCACATCCAACCTGGACATTTTTTTCTTGATTTTGGCATCTATCACTTATATTATGCTAGAGAGCTATAGCAGATAACAAACCCTACTGACCTTAACATTCAAATGTCTTACAGGCAACCTTTTTTTCCCCCCTCTTCCAACACTGTCATGATATTTAATAACTTTAAGCCATTCTTCTATTAAAATAGTCATTTTACAGGTCTACTTGCTGCCAATCTATTGTTAATCTATTGTCAATCTATTTCTTCCATGTGTTCATCATATTGTTAACATGGTTAGCTTATGAGCACAACACAGTATTACATTACCTCTCAAAATATTCCAAGTGGTTCTCTATTGCATAAGAAAAAAAGCCTACATATCTCAATGAAGATTGAGACGTCTTAAAATAAGCACAGTGAAGTTTAAAGATCTTACTACATCCTTCCATTATATATGACTTAGTATGAACAGGATGTCCATGAAGTTTCTTTTCATGAGGTTTCTTTTCATGAAGTTTTGGTTCCCAATAATCTCCGCCATATGTTTAACATCAAAATCCTCAGTTGAACTCTTTACAGAGTCTGTGATTTAACAGTAGTTTCCTTTTCACTTTTTCAGTGACCCATTTATATTCATGTTACACTAAAATTTAATTTGTCTTATTTTTATACATTTTTCATATACATCCACCGTTCCTTGCACAAAGCTTCACGAGGGCTCATATTTGAACCATCTATAAGGCTTTGCACATAGGAACTCACTGAATTTACTATAATCCAATCTATTGAACAGCTGTTGAAACATAAGTGAAAGAAAACAAAATGTTATGAAAGGGTAAGAGGCAGAGTTACAGTCCCTGTTATATAACCAAAGTTATCCTGAGTGCTTTTTATAGATTATTTATTTTAATTTATGTATTGTCACATTTCAGGAAATTACGATCAAGGGAAATTAAGTAATTTATGTAGAGCCAGGTATGTTGTTAAAATTAGAAATGAGCTCAGATTTTGGTCTGCAGATCTTGAATTCTTTCCATGTGACTACACTCTGCATTAGTTTGTAATTATCAATAACATCAATATATTATTCTCATTGGCCAAATTCTCCTGTTTTCACCTTGCTCAAAGCTTGACTCCAATTCTAAATTGTGATTATATGAACAGCCTTGCTCCATTTCTGGCAATATCACAAAGCTGCAAATGTCTTATAAATTTGATGTTTGTCCTGTATGCGTATGTGAAAAAATCCATAGCACAACACTGAAATTCACAGACATTTAGTTACAATTTTGCTAAACACACCAAAAGAGCAAAAATACTGGCAATAAATTTAAACTCTATGAGTTTCTACATATTAAGGAAGGAAAAAAAATGTTCTCTCCCTGTTTTTTCTTTTGTATTCTATTCACTCTTCAAAAGAAATAAGTTAGTGCTAGCTCATTTTTTTGTTGACTTTTATCAAGTTACTTATTCAATGTTAACTGCTTTAGTTTTTCTTAATGTAAGGGAATATTGCAAAAAATGAATAACAAGCCACAGATAATGAATTCATTATTGAATAATGGATTTTGGGTTATGCCAAACAGGACAACTTTATTTTATACTGGTATGCTTTGAAGAATCATATTTGTAATTTATTAGCTATACATTTTCTTCCTCATTTACAAAGTCTTACTCTGCAGTTTGCCTAAGATTTACTGGGGTGTGTTTGGTTTAGGACATAGCAAATAATAGTAAAATACTGGAGTACATATGTTATGAATTATTAATCAAACTAATCATAGCTGTATGATGGCTAACTAGTCTTCCCTTGCACTTCTATGATGTAAAATAAAAATTAAAATAACTAAGTAATTATTTTTCAGGAATTATCAATTTCACATTTATCTGTCCTTTTTTATATAAAAGAAACAGAGGTATTTCTGACATACATTGTGTTTATGGTATTTTACTTAGAAAGAACTAAGAAATGAAGTTGACAATATAAGTGAAAACCAGAATATAAACATGAGTAAAAGTTTACTCATTTTTACTCCTTTCCTCACTTCCAAGTGAACAGGTGACTCTAGGGTGAAGGCAACCAGGCTTTTTGTTCTTAAGCCTTAATTTCCTCACCTCAAAACTGGAAACAATGAACCTAAGCTTAATGTGGAATCAGATGTTTTTTGCCACACAGACTACAGTCTAATGCTTTATCATTTACTATTTGAATGACTTTGATCAAGTGACTGTTTCTTTGATGTTTTATTCAACAGTTGTGTAAACTGGGTCTATTATCTTTTTTCTCATATATGTTTGCGATGGAGATCAGATAAAATAATGGTGCATAAAAATGCTTTTATAAAGCTCTAGAAAATATGGAGTGTTTGGCCCGGCTATTAGACACTCCGTGGAACAACAGCATTGCATATTAGAGTGATGGGATTCAAGTCCCCATTCTGATTTCAGTTCCAGCTTCTGGCCTATGCACACCCAGGAAAGCAGCAGTTATGCCTCCAGCACTAGGACCCTGCCACAGAAATTGGAGGCCAGAATTGAGTTCCTGGTTCCTGGGGCTCTTTTTCTGCCTTTCTGCCCTTGGTTTGTGGGCATTTGAGGAGTAAGCCAGCAGATGGGAACTGTCTCTTTGTTTTTCAAATTACTACAATTAATTAAAAATAAGTTGGAAAATGTAAAAATATTTCTTTCCTAAAGAAACCACTGATACAGCTTTCCGTGCTACAGTCTTACATGTTCTCAGATTTGGAACAATATTATATGGAAGGTGATGCAGTCTGTTCTCTGTACGACTCCCATCTTCGCAAAGAAGCTCCCCTGGGAAAAGATCTAGTTCTAGTGTATAGCAAAGTCATTTGCAGCCAAAGATAGCCCATGATAATTCCAAGCATGCAACAATAACTGCACAAGCAATAAAATTTCTGCCTCTTCTGGAGTTTAGAAAAACCATTCCTGAAATAATCATTTAAATATCACCAAGACAATAGCGTCTTATGGTTACTGTTCCAAAAATGGAAAGCAACTTGTATGCAGTTACAAATAAACAATGATCTTTAATGTTAATTAATAGAAGCTACTTAGCAAACTGTATGTTTAAAGTATAACCTTGCATTCAGAGCAGCAGTGTAAGTCAACATATAAAACAGAAATAATGGCAAAAAAAATAGAAAAGTAAAACAATTTAAATTGATGCTCTTTTTTCAATTATTAGCAAATAATTTGCTTCCTTAGGCAATGATAAAGTTATATTGAAAAGAGGAAACAATTTTACTTTATGTGTTAACTTTCCAGGCTATATCTAGCTTCATAAGAAATATCAGCTATCTCCTTTGAAAATTAATAATTTAGTAAATGTATGTCTGCCTTTTCATTAGAGGCCCAGCATTCAAAGCTATGTTAAGGCGTGAGCATTTTGCTTACTGGGGAAGATGCTCACATCCCTCATTGGAGTACTTGAGTTAAATACCTGCTCTGGCTCCTGACTCTAGCTTCCTGCTCTTCATGTCAATGTCCCCAATTGAATTTCTGTTTCCAGGCTTCCACCAGACCCAGTCTGGGCTACTACAGCTGTTTGGGGAGTGACCCCGTGAATAGAAACTTTTCCTAAATCATTGCCTATCAAATTAAATACATTTGATATGGCAAGTGACAAATTATGCATTTAACCACTCTTTTATTATTATTAATGTTGGTCTTTAAAAGGGCATGTATTAAAAAAAAACTCACCCCAATGAGGAAAATATGTGTATTATAAGATTCTAAAAAGATTCTCCCCAAAACCGACTATAAAACTTTTTCTTATATATGTGGTTCAATGCTAAAGAACTTTTTAATGTATACAGTCCAAAACATCACATCCACAAAACTAAATGTGAAATTGTTGCCTGCTATCTCACACCATCTAGTCCCAGTTTTTGCTTTCTTACTCTTTTAGATTTGTTGGAAACCCAGAAATAATAGAATGCATTTCCTTGAGGACTACACTCTTTGTTCTTTTGTTTTTTCAACTCAACAGGATTTGCGACGTTGGAAATGCAATTTTCTACAGCATACACACATGACTGATAATATGGTGAACTCTGACACTGGAAGCCAAATCCTAGATTCAAATCCTGTTTCTCCCAGGTAACAGTTGCCTTATACCTTAGTTAGCCTGTCTATGCCACAGTCCGTTTGTAAGTACAAGGATTTATTCCATGGAGTGTGAAGATCAAATGGGCTATTGCTTAAATTTGGAATATGTGACGTGAACACAGTAGGTAAGTATCCTATAACTTTATAGAAATGATAGTAAGATACAAAGGAAAAGTTTACTGAGAAACTTCTACAAGTACTACTCTGCTTCTGTTTGTACTGATTGTTTTTTTAAATTCTGAGGAACTTCAGTTTATTCTTAAGTCAACATGAGGTACTCATTAAACATCTACAGTGCCTGGGAACACACACAAAATACATTTATGCAGGTTTTGCCCTTCCTAAAGTTAGTCATTCTACTTTAAATTTGGAGTAAATGTGCACAGAGCAGAGCTCAAAGAAAAAGGCAAGAAGAAAACACTAAAAAGTCACTTAAATGGTAATGTTCATAGCAACCCAAGTGCTGTAAATTGAATGTTAATATGAATACGCTCACAATTGGGAATGTATTTTACCAGTAGTTCTACAAAGTTGCTAAATACAATGGTCCACTTCAACAGAAATTATGCAGAAATAGTACATTTTATCTCACTCTGGGTAACCTGACAAAACCTTGGAGGGTGATTAGGTTAAAACATTGCCATTGAAAACGTCACCTAAAACATCCCATGGCTTGGGAATGGGAGGAAAAAGTGTAGATTCTGCAAACACCTGAACTCGCCAGCAGGACCGTGGTGGGGAACCGGGCTTGTCCCGGGGCTGACGCCCCCCAGTCGGCGTGGCCCACAGGCTTCCCCTAGCCTGCAATCGCCAGCCCGGGACGCGGTTTCCCTCCGGCCTGGGCCCCGGAGAAGGCGGCCTTTGAGCCAGCAGCCGCGGCGACGCACAACCAAAGCACCTTCGGCCATCTCTCCATCTCCGGCGCCCCAGGCGCGCTGCGCAGGGGAGGACTCCGCGTTCCTCAAAACTAACGGTTCTCTCACCGCCTCCCGCTGCCTCGGGGGCCGACACCCCAGAGCCGGCCGGCTGTACGCGCGGAGCACGCCACCTCACTTGGCTATCCCCGACTCGGCCGGACAGGGACCCTCCGCGGGCCCCCCGGGTCCTGGCCTCACGTCACTTCCGGCGCGCGCTCCCGCCTTCGGAGACGGACCCGGGCTAGGGCCGAGCCCGGGCGCGCGGCTGTCGGGGGCGCGCAGGGAGGGCGGGCTGGGGGAAGGGGGAGTGTCTGCCCGCGGCCGCCGCTGCAGCCACTGCTGCCGCCGCCGCCGCCGCCGCCACCGCTGCTGAGGAGTTCGCCGAAGCCTCTCCTCACACCCGGCCGGGTTCTCCCGCCCGGACTGCCGGGGAGCAGCCTTTGCTCCGACGGGTGCCGAAGCCCGAGTTGGCTCAGATTGTGGAGCGGCCAAGTCGGCCCCAGCCCCCTTCCTCGCTGCTTGACCCTTTCTTGCCATCGCCCCAGTCATGGGGAACGCGGCCACCGCCAAGAAAGGCAGCGAGGTGGAGAGCGGTGAGTGGAGGGGCCGGGACTGGGGACCTCACTGGGTGGGCCGGGGCGGGATCCCAAGTGGCCCCTCCGGATCGGAGCCCCCCAAGGCCGCGGGCATGGCCCAGGCCTAGCAGCGGCCGCTTGGGAGCCGGTCCTGGGGCCCCGGGGACCAGCTGCCCTGCCTCCTCCTCCGGCTCCGGATGGCGAGGAGCGAAGGGAGCGCGGTCCCGAGATTCCCTTCCTCGCCCTAGCGAGCGGGACCGCACACATCCTGGGACACTTTCCCCAAAGGTGGACTGGGAGAAGTCGTCCGGTCCAGCCCACCGAGCCCCTCGCCGGGCGCCACAGGTAGCCCCGAGGCAGAGCTCGCGCTTTTCGCTCCGCTCCATCACTTGGGTTTCCAGCCAGCCTCTCGTCAGGTGAGGGACTGTGAGACTGGCTTTCGGCAAGGGGGTGAATCCCAAGTTCTTAGCGGTCTGATTAGAAGGGAAGGCATAGCAAGATCCAACCGCAACTTTACCCGTTAGAGGAAAGAATGTAAGCTAGTGTGCCTTATTTCTGGACCTCCCAGAACCTACTACACAGCTTGTCAAACTTAAAGGTCATCGAAGTTGAAATGCTTCTGGAACACCGGCTATTGCGTCTGAGAGCTGAAAGTGCATGAGAACATGCAATACTTAACACCAAATAGCGAAAATCCAAGCAAGCCGAGTTGCTGTTTACCTGTATGGTTGTGTATGGTTGCAAAAGAGCCCCATAACGTTCATGTTCGATTTTACAATTCAGAGCGACCAAATGACACTATTTGATATTTGTTATATGACCAGGAGTAAGTGGTGTCTCAGCACCTGAGTGAACCTGATAATTGATTGAAGTTCATGAACATGAACGTAGTACCTTTTAATGTCTCTGTGCTTGTAACATAAGAATTAGGCTAATTTTGTCATTAACGTGAAGCAAATAGCTTTTTCCTCCTGTGTTAATGAAGCAGAATCGATGGACAAGGATTCAGTCATTCATTTTGTTTAATGTGAATAATGAGATTAATTGATTATGTGGCATTTATTTCATCAATAAAATTTTGGTGTTAATTTTCAGGAGCTCAGGGAAAGTGATGAATTCTCATATAAACTATGTATGAGCATATTCTCAATGTGATTCAGAGATTTTTAAAAAGCCAATTTTGAAGCAGAATTTATGTTATCTTTTTTAAATTGTGCAAATGTAGTAACCAACTTTACAAAAATATAAAAATTCAGAAAATGTGAAGAATTATTTGTACCTGAGAAGTTGACATTTTCTAATAGGTTAAAGCTCTGTTGACTTTAAGATAAAACTGTGTACAAAAATGTATGTGGATATTGAATCATATCAGTGATCTCTAATAACAAGTGGTGTCCTGTACAATGTTTATATTGATGATAGTGGCATCTCCTGTCATCGCTATAGTTCTGTTACTAAGTTACCAAACTGGTTCTTGTCAGGCAGTGTTAATTTGAAACACATGATAGTGAAAAACTCTGGAAATGTTTGCAGAAAACTTTGAATGGTTTGCTAAACACATTAAAATGATTCCTATTAATAACTTTCTTCCTCAGAGTTTTAAGTGCTAGTGACAGCCAAGTTCCTAAGTATGTTACTCAATTTTTTATGTTTACTTGTGGAAACTGAAGGTCATTGTAACAGTTTTAAAAAGTGTTGTAGAGAGACTAGAGAAAATAGTGGATGAAGCTCAAAGGGAAAATCATTTGAAATATCATAGTTGATCCATCTATTCAGTGTCACTTGGAACAGTGTTTTCAGGTGTATGTTGTTATTCTGTGGTAGAGAACAAAGAAATAGTATTGATATGTTTTAAATGTTAAGGAAAGAACAGCCTTTATCATTATGTGTAGCTGCTCTTTTTAAAAAGAGCTATTATTAATTATTTATCTTTAAAAATGTAAATGTTATTTAAAATCCAGTTGACGCAGCACATAAAGTTTTACGTTTTTAACTTTCTTAGAAATTAGCCTGTGAAGTCATTCCATTCTAAAGCCAAAGAGCTTGAAATGTGAAGATTCAGGAGTTTGGATCATGCTGTTAACCCTAACAGAATAAGGAATACATCTTATGCTCTAACACCATTCTGTATCACTAGATAATCAACTAATGCATTTACCAAGTGATTGAGTTTTAGTTGGACACCCTGTAAGTAAAAACTCAAAAGTTTGGTATTCTCTTCTGAGAAAACGTAAATGTAAGCAATAACTGAAAGGCAAAAAGTAAATGCTAATATTGCAGAAAGTGAAGTTAGAATTCTAGAAATTGCCGATAGGAAAATGTTTGACTTGAAAATACCAAGCTAATTAAGATTTGAAGTTTAAGCTTAGTACCAACCTCTCAGAGGCAGATAAATTTGGGACTTAGTTCTAAAAATGCTCCAGAAGAATGAAGTTGAACATGAAGATAATTGAGAGAGTTTTGTTAACTTTGAGTAAGTGGAACAGGTCTTGAATAAATGGGTGTTAAATAAATGAGATATTTCAATCTCTAGATTCTGGGTGTGAGATTAATTTGAATACTTGCTCTAAGTACATTGATTTGAATACAGTATTCTATAATGAACTGGGAAATTGTATCGATGTGGTTTAAAATTAGTGAAAGAACAATTCTTACCATTATATTTCTATACCTGATTTTAGACCGAAGACCAAGAAGTGGTCTTCTTTCCTACCTGTTCTTTTCTTTTTTTTTTAAATTATTTTGGAGCAGGCATTTTGCATAATTGTTACGAAGCTGATTAGGAGGCCTGCATTGCATATTAAAGAGTCGAAGTTTTGGTCCTAACACCATAGCCTATTCCAGCTTCATGCTAATGTAGACTGAAAAGAAGCAGATACTAGCTAAAGTTGTTAGATCTTTGACAGCCATGTGGGAGACCTGGATTAAGTTATTCATTGTGTCTTTGTTTAGACCCCACCTTGCAGTTGTGAGCAACTGGGGAGTGAATCAGTGAAGGAAGTGCTGTCTGTCTGTCAAAGGAATACAAATAATAAATGAAAATAAAAATTTTTCTTCAAAGTAGGTTGTTGAAGTGTACTTAGCTAAATAGTAGCTAATGAACAGAAGCATAAATGTTCAGCAATACAAGTGGAACTAAAATTCCCTGTGAAGTTGTAAATTCATTATTCTAGACTGTTTTGCTTATGCCACTTCCTACTTTTTACTCTACCCACAGTTACCAAAAACCAAATGCCACTTCTTTTAACCAGGGAAAGATTTTTGTTTGTTTATTCTCTTTTAAAAAATATTATACCTGCAGGTTGCTAATAGAACATTATACTCTTAGTAAAGATGCTGAGAGTTGTAGAGGTTGATGCTCTCATGACTGCAAGTAGTAAAGTCCTCTGCTGTCCCCTCGCCTAGTGTTCACTCAATGATCTTTTGAATGTTTTGCAGAGAATCTCTCTGTGTTAACATCTTGAAGATGAATAGAAATCAGTTGAAGAAAACTACAGGTAGATTAGGTTCAACAAAATTCAAGTTTCCTAATGTATTTGAGGGCCAGATAAATTCTAGATTCCTCAAGTGGCTTGCATGCGTAATTTCATTTAATCTTTTCAAACCTTTGGAAGTAATTTTTCTCTATTGACTGAAGAGGAAACAGAGATTCAGAGAGCATGGATTACTTGCTTAAGGTCACATAGCTACTAGGTCAACAAACAACATTGACATTTAGGCAACTTAACTCCAGAATCTAAAATCCTAGCAGGAGATAAAGGGGAATATGAGAAGGGGAGAGAGAGAGAGAGAGAGAAAGGAAAAGAGACGGGGTGAAAAAAAGAGTATTTCCATCATCTACTGGTTCATTCCCTAGATGACCACAATAGCAAGCATTGGATAAGGCAGAAGCCAAGACTCAGAAGTTTCATCAGTCTCCCACATGGATTCGGAGTCCAAAGGAGTTGGGCCAGGTTACACTGCTTTTCCCAGGCCATTAGCAGGGAACCAGATGAGAAGAGGAGCAGGCAGGACATAAATCCATGTGCATACCTGGCACAGGTTATCACAGGCAGTGGCTTTACACACTATGCCAAAACATCAGCCCCTAGCTTTTACAATTTTAGAAACACTACCTGAATTTATAACAATAAATGTTTTCAATTTTAAACGTCAGTTAAATATACTTACTCTTTTAAAAATTTTATTCATTGTTTATTTGGAAGGTAGAGTTGCAGAGGGGGAAGAGACAGAGACACAGAGAAAGAAAAGAGAGATTTTCCATTCACTGATTCATTCCCCAACTGGTCACAATGGTTGAAATTGGGCTGTTCTGAAGCCTGGAGACAGAAGATTCTTCTGGATCTCCCAGGTGGGTGCAGGGGCCAGAGGACATTGGCCTTCCTCCACTGCCTTCTCAGACTATTAGCAGGGAGCCGGATCCAAACTGGAGCTGCTGGGACTAGAGGAAGCACTCAAGAGATGCTGTTGTGGCAGATGAAGGTTTAGCTTGCTGTGCCATGGCACAGGCTCCAATATATATTCATATATATATATGTACATATATATATATTTTTTTGGTGTGTGTGTCATTATTATTATTATTTTATGATACAGTTCCATATGGTCTGGGATTTCCCTTACTTCTCAGTTATTCCCCTCCCCCTCCCAGTGAGTTCCCCTCTATTATTACTATGGTATAGTTCTTCATAAACACTCATAATTCCATCATTGTGGGCATAGACAATGGCAGAGAATCCAGCATCCTATTGTCAAGATATAGTAAACAGTTTCATTGGGAATCCATCTTTAGTCTGGAAGTAGAGTTACATACTGCATTGTATCCTCAGATCTGCATAGGATAGTCTCCATTACACAGTTACTGTATATCCCCTTAAATGAAAAGCTACAAAACAAAATCAACAATAGGAAGAAAAAAAATTAGAAATTTGCAATGCCAAGAAGCTAAATAACATGCTACTGAATAACTAATGTGTCACTGAAGGAATAAAAAAGAAAATAAAAAAGTCTTGAAGAAAATGATCACTGTATGACCTATGAGTCAGTAAAGAATTTAATGAGAAAAAAACTACTCTGAAAACATGAAACTAAAAACAGGAATATCAAATCCATGAGATATAGTTTCCGCTAATCTTTGTTGGTGAGATATATCTCCTGTAGGCATAAAAAAATGGGTTTTGTTTTTTAATTCAGTCTAATGATCTATGACATTTCATTGATGGGTTTAAACTATTTATATTCAGAGGTAATATGAATAGGTGGTAATTTGGTCCTATTTTAGTAATGGATTGTTCATTGATTTACTCTTCTGTTGTTATTTACTGGGATGTTCTTCACATTTACCTTTGGTATTGGTGGGTGCTATTCCTTTTCTCTGTCAAGGTATCTTCTCTGTCTTTAAGTATTCTTTGTAGGGCAGGTTTGGAAGAGGCGTATTCTTTCAGCTTTACTTTACTGTGGAAGAATTTTATTTCCTTTTTGAAGACAAAAGTAAGCTTTCCTGGGTATGTTTATTCTTTTTTTTTTTTTAAGATTTACTTATTCTTTTTATTGCAAAGTCAGATATACAGAGAGGAGGAGAAACAGAGAGGAAGAGCTTCCATCCAATAATTCACTCCCCAAGTGACCTCAACGGCTAGTGTTGAGCCAATCCGAAGCTTAGAACCCAGATCCTCTTCTGGGTCTCCCACATGGGTGCAGGGTCCCAAGGTTTTGGATATTCCTCAACTGCTTTCCCAGGCCAGAATCAGGGAGCTGAATGGGAAGTGGAGCTTCCGGGATTAGAACCCACGCCCATATGGGATCCTGGCGCGTTCAAGGCGAGGACTTTAACTGCTAGGCCATTGCACCAGGCCCACATTTATTGTTTAAATCCAATTTATGACAAAGTTTTTACTCTACTTACTTTTACTTTCTGTGCTTGCTGTTTTTTTTAAATGAACTGAAAAAAATTTTACATATTTATGGAATATCATGAGATATTTTGATACATGTATGCATTGTCTGTTAAAATCAGAATAAACACCTTTTTCATCAAAGAGTTATCTTTTTCTGGGGAAAATATTAAAACTCCTTTCTTCTGCGCTGTTTTTTTTTTTTTTTTTTGGAAAAATACACAGCACATTATTTATAGTCACCTGAGAAAAGTACCCAAGAATTTTTCTCCCAACTCTAATTTAATACTCATTAATCAACCTCTCCGCATTCCTCCATGCTCCTTTGTCTAGCAACCTCCATTGGACACTCAACTTGTATGCAGTCAATTCTTTTAGATTCCATATATGAGTAAGATCCCATGTTATCTTTCTATGCCAGCTTTATTTCACAGAATGATAGCTTCCAGTTACATCCATGTTGTAAAATTGGCTTTTAAAAGTCTCATAGAAAGACTATGATTTCCACTATTTCAGGTTTAATTGAACCACCTAAGGTTTTCTTTGTGTATATGCTTGATTTTATATACTTTGATTTTATAGATCTAATTTTTCTAGCTGGAAGAGCTCTAATTTGTTTTAAGTTGAGCCTCATAAAATTGGCCTTCCTTTTTCTTATTTTTACTTTTTATCTTATTATTCTTATGTTCTTATATAAATCACCTCTGATCTAAACTGTCTCTGGTTCTGCTATATATAAAACATCACAATTACATGTAGTGTAATAAGGGTTTTACAAAGGAGAAGAATACTGTTTTATTTTTAATACTCCCCTCAGAGGGTCAACATTTAACATGATCCCCTTTCCTACAGTACAATATGAGAGTATTTTCAAAATACGGTACAGTGATTGATAATTTGCTTCTTGGATCATAGCTCAGAGGCTGTTACTCTGTAAGTGCAGCTTTCAAATTTTCCCTAAACATATTGCTTTATTTTTATTCCTTTATGTAGAATTTCATTTACTACTTCTGTAAGTGTGAAACCTTTCTATGATATATCATTTACATGAAAGTACTATATTTCTTTCTTCTGAGAATTATAATAGAATCAATGGTTACAAAGCTGGAAGTTATCACAGCATTACTGTTTAATTCACTCCTCTCAAGTTTATACCACAGCTTGGAGATTTTAGAAGACTCTAAGGGAAGCAAATTGATATTTACTTTGAACATAATCTATGTTGTAGCTGTATTTTACATGCTCTTTCCACTATTACAAGAAGTACTATGAAGTTCAATAGCTTATATGATTCATAAATTATGAAACTAATATTTCATCTGACTTTAGATTATTGCTTTAAAAGTTACATTATCTTCGTCTGTACTTTAGCTTTTATTCTTTTCAAAACAAAAATGATGAACTTTTGTATTTAGAGTTCTTAATTTATAGAAACTGTTCCAAATGATATATTTCCTCGAGTATCTAAACAGCTGGCCTTGAGATGAGTTACAAACAGACAAAGATGAAATGTGGGAAAAGTCCTTTGATCATTGAAACTCATATCCCACAGCCCCTTAGTCCTCACAGCTGACAGAATAAGATAGTCCATATTCACGACCAACAGTCAGAAATCATTTCTCAGAAGTGTCATAGAGATCCTGACTTCAGTATCCCCCTGACCTTACTTTCTAAATCTGCTCCTGCTCTGTATTTATGTCCTGATTGCATTATGAATACCACAACCTATCAAGCAAAAACACTGAAGTTCATTGTCATCTTCAATTCTTCCTTTGCTTTACTTCTTATTTGCAAACAGTGAAAGAACCGATTCATCTTTCTTTTCCAAATTTCTTCCAATCCAGATTCTGTGTCCTCCCTGTTTCTACTACCTTGGTTTAGACTCTCAGAATTCTCAAAGTCTTCTTGCCTCTGCTCCATTTGCTACACAGTGGTGTATCATCACATGGTCATCAAAATAATCTCTTTAAATCTCAAATTTCAGTTCGGCACAGTAGCCTGGTGGCTAAATCCTCACCTTGTACAAGCAGGAATTACATATAGGTACCAAAACATTTCCCGCCTGCTTCACTTTCCATCCAGCTCCCTGCTTGTGGCCTGGGAAAGCAGTTAATGATGGCCCAAAGCCTTGAGACCCCGTGGAAGACCCACAGGGGTTCCTGGCTCCTGGCTTCTGATGGGCTCAGCTGCAGCTGTTGCAGCCACTAGGGGATTGAACCAGTGGACAGAGGATATTTCTCTCTCCCCTTCTCTCTGAAGATTCCAATAAAAAAAAATAAATCTTAAAAAACCCCTCAGATATCATCATTATCTATTCCTTATCTCTAAATGTATAACTGCTCCTGTCCACAGAATAAAACTCGATTTCTGTTCATTGTATCTTTTAAGTATTCAGTCTTATCCTTCATTATATAATCTCTCCTCTTCCTAACACTAATCTCATATGTCAGTTAGGCACAGTGAAAATTTATTTTGAATACACCATACAGTTTCACTCCTATGAATCTTTGCTTACTCTCTGATCTGTTTATTCAGATACCCTTCCTCCTATAATCTACTTAGTGAAGATTTTCCATTTTCACTTTTCGCTTCAGGACTCACATCTTTTTGAAGTGCCTTTGAATCTTTCCCCATCTCAGTGGAAATGACTATTTTTCCTTCAGTTCCCTACAGAACTTTTATGAAACCATGTGTAACAGTTTGTAACAGTTATTTCCACTTAGTGTTGACGTATCTGTTTTCTCTAATCCATTGGAATACAGGCACACCGGTGCTGTTCTATGCCCTAATTCAATCTATTTCTGTAGCCTTCCACAGTTTATCATAAGTTGGGAGCTCAATTATGCATGCTGAATGAATGAATTAAACAACAAAGAAAATAACTAGGCAAAATACATTTTAAGGAGTATTTTTAAGGAAAGACTGCTGTAATACGGTTTGGACTTACATATACTGTTTTCTATAAATTCCACACTTTCTATTAAATAAAATTTCTAAATGAAAACTTAAGATTTATTTATTTGAGGAAATTTGGTTACATATGAGTGCTAATACTTAATATCCCCTAAATACATCAACAGCTTCAAAATTGTTAATTCTTTAATTATTAGATACCAGAATTAATGATAATTAATTCTAAATTATCTAAGAGGACCTTAATTACTATGCTGGCTTATCTAGGATCTTTCAAGGGCTGCTTCTACCACTCAGTCATTGCTTACTTTTCCAAGTTGCCTTTTATCTCTTTGGCCAGCAATGAAAAGCAATAATCTGTCAATATCTTAAATGAAAGACATTAAACAGGAGAATGTTAGATAATCTTTAAAAAGTTAGATAATTTAAAAAAGAGTTATAGAATCATAGAGAACTGGATGAAACAATATATATTAACAAAAAATTGCATACAACTTTTGACTTAAAAAAAAAAAGAAAACTCAGTAAGACTATTCCCAAGTACCTTTTCCAATCTACTAAAGTGAAACAAGTATGTTGCTGATTTTACTTAACAAAGAATTCTGGGGGCCAAAGCTATTACCTATAGTGGGCAAAGCTATTACCTATGACCTTGGCATTCCATTTGGTTCTGGCTGCTCCACTTCCTGCTAATGGCCTAGGAAAAGCAACAGAAAATGTCCAAAATGCTTGGGCTGCTCCACCTATGTGGGAAACTCTGATGAAGCGCCTGGCTACTGGCTTCAGCCTGGGTCAGCCCTGGCAGTTGCAGCTTACTGTGGAAGGAACCAAAGGATGGAAAGAGGGAGAAGGACAGAGGCAGAGGGAGAGAAAGGAGAGAACTGGCTTGGAAGTGGAGCAGCCAGGACTCAAACTGGCATTATCATATGGGATGTCAGCATTGCAGGCAGTGACTTAACCTTTACATTCTTGTAAAGCTGGAAATGCACTAATTGAATTGATGCATTAACATAGTAGAAGTTGGTTCTGCCTTAGTAAGGTGCATGTCTTCTATCTTGCTTGCTTCAATGAGGTATAAAACTCCAGGCTTTATGGCCATAACTGAATGTATTCTGTTATATGCCTGCGGTTCATATATTAACTTTTGGGGTTCTTAAACTTTAGTACTCTTGTGAGACAACTGTTGAATTTAAATCTCAAATGTATAGCAAGTGTATGTATTTGGTTTTGGTCCTGAAAAACTTAGAGACTGCCTTGAGGTCTGATTAATGTAGGGTTTCAATTACTATAGATAATATTCAATTTTGATACAGCATTCCTTTTAAATAGATTATCATATATCATTGCAGGCTTTTGTATGTAAGCCACAAATTTGAGAGAACATGTTTGTTACAGACAATACTTGGCTTCTGTTATTGGGACTGGTTGTGCTGATAATGTGAGCTACTCCAGTCCCAGCTCTACTTTCCAGTTGAATGGGAGCTATGGGAAGATTAAAATGGGAAAGTATGAGTTGTATTTTTGATTATAGTCTTAATATCACTAAATAAACTAGAGGTCAACTCATAGAATGATATGGGGACAAAGCATTCATCTAATTGCCATTTGTTCATCCAATCCTTCGATTATACTTAATGTATACTTACTAAGTTTCTGTTTGATACCAAACATTGTGCGAGTCTTTCTCTCTATATAATATATATATACCATACAATATATCATATATAATATATATTATATGTTATACACATTATTGAATACATAATCATTGTATATGTTATGCACACATTAATGCACATATTATATACATTATATATTATGTTGTATAGTATATCATATATTATATACATATATAATATTTATATTTATATATATATATATTTTTTCTGTCCTTAAGTTGAGAAACAGATACTTACAGATATTTATAAGATACACAATGATTACAAGGATTACACTGGTTCCCGAAACTGATACTAGTTGAAAATTCAGCATAGAAGTTTACACAGGAATAAAATTAGAATTTCTGAGATTATCTTGGGAAGCAGACTAAAAGTAATTGAGTAGAAACTTGTTTGGGTTCATTTTGGAATATGTACACCTATAATTGTAAAACACTATATTGCTTTCTTAGCTACTTCCCCCAGTATCAGTGTAATCCTGGAAAGGAGATGATGGAGAGGATGTCTTTATCTTGTCTGTAATTTAAGCCTGGGTTCTTATTTTGTGTCATGGTGGAAGCTAAAAGCATAGATAATTAAATGGATAAAAAAGTCAAGCATAATTTTACTTTCTCTAGTTGACAGGAACTTTGTCTTTAATATATTCACTATTGGGGGTAATACCTGATTTGTTTAGTAAGAGAGTATCTCTTTTGGAAAAATAGTTTATTTAGCATTTATATATCAAATTTGTATCAGTTTTTAACTATAGAGATATCTTGGTCTCAATACTTTCATGTTTAGTAGCTTTAGGAAAAACTGTTGTGCTCTCAACGTTTTGAAAAAGCCATCATTTAAGAAGCAAACATTTTGCCCTGTGGTTAAGTTATTGCTTAGGATATCCACATCTCGAAGTTCAGCAACTGATTTCAACTTTGTGCTGGTTGGATGCCTAGAGGGCAGCAGAGATAATTCAAGTAGTTGGGTTCATGCTACCTATGTGGGGGGCTTAATTGAGTTCCTGATTTGCAGCTTATGTTTTACTCCGCTTTGGTTCTTGCAAGTATTTGGGGAATGAACGAGTGAAAGGGAACTTTTTCCTTTTTTCTCTGGGTCTGCCTCTCAACAAACAGTCATTGGAAGCATGTCATTTTACTGTACCACTGTGTGTCTCATCCTTGTTGCTTTCATTTACCTGGTGTTATTTTTTATTCATCAAAACTTTGCTACCTACATTTATGCTTGCATCCCTGCATTCATTGAGGGTGACCCAATCACCAATATTACGTCTTAGTTCTTTGGCCATTTTTTTTGAAAATGTAATCTTCTCTTTACTTCATTTCAGATATCTAGTCTCACTAAGCATCCTGTCTTACTCATTAACTGCTCATGGACCACACACTGTAGGTATGCCATTTCTCTAGATCACAATATTCTCTCCCTTTGTTTACTTTAAAAATGTTCCTACTGTGAGTGCTTTTTATTAGAACTGCTCGTTTCTTCAGCCATCAGTGCTCCTCTTCATTTTGCCCCTAACTACTTGAGATTTCATGGGGTCTCCACATCCTATGCATTTTTATGTTTTTTTATAATATCCTTCAGACAAAGTCCAACACTAATACACTCAGCTGTCTGTATCTTGGTGCTTTCAACTGAGAACTAAGTACTCCTGGAGAAAGTCTCAAAGACTTGAAATAGTCAAGTAATATTTCTAGTGTATTACTGTGATCAAATCTGTCTCACACTTTTCACAATTTTAATTTCATTTTTCTCTCTTTGAACTGTGACTTCCCCATTATCTCTCTCACAGGAAATGATGATCTTTGTCATATTTCAACAGAAAAATGACAATAGAGAGGAGCTGCTTTAGCTTCTTTATAGCAAGCATTCTCTCCTATTGTTTTCAGCTGTATTCTTGAATTCTTTTATAGAAGAATTATTATATAATACTTTCATGTTTAGTAGCTTAAAGCTATGACAACATGTATTTTGCTCATGAAAGTACAATTTGGGAAGATCTCAGCAAAGACAGTTTGTCTGTGATCTTTTTTGCTTTAGCCAACTACACTCAAAGGTTGGGGACAGAAATCATCTGTTGACGTTTTCCTTCTTCTTGATGTTAGCTGTAGGTTGCTTGAACCTTATGTAGGCTTTTCTTGGATCCCCAAATGGGTGACCTCTGCATGTCATGTGTGCCCTTGTTAATGTAGTGACTGAGTTCCAATATACAGGGAAAGAGCTAGGTGGAAACAATATTACATTATGAGCTAGCTTCCAGAGGTAAACCATGTCACTTCTGCTGCATTTTGTTCGTTAGATGATTTTATATTCAAAGAAAGGTGAAATAAATTCTACCCTTCAAGGAAGGAATTAAAATGATTTTAGACAAGTTTTAAAAGCCACCACATTGTTCATAAATGCCAATACTCCTACTGTTAATTTAGAACCAATTTCCTCCTGCTTTCCTTGGAGTCATTATGTTATCTTGTATTCTTATTTTATGTATCCAGCTTGTCTTCTTTTTCATTTAAAATATATAACCCATTTACTTTAACTTGCAGTTTTATTGTTTGACCTTACTTTCTCTTCTTTCCTGTTAGTTATTTAAAAAGATTGGGAGTTCTAGTTCATACGATATTACTATATTATTACGATATTATTACGTGCAGCTAATTCTCACAACCTGGTTCTTTACTGTGAGCTGAAATCACCAGACGCAATGAGGTTTCTCAGGAGGTTTATTCCAACGGGGCAGGAACGGGTAGAGGTGGTGAAAATCAGGAGGAGAAAAGAGGAGAGGAGAGAGAGGGAGAGACCAGAGAGACAGAGACCAGAGAAGGAAGGATAAGAGCAGGGTAAGAGAGGGCTAAGAGTGGGATAAGAGAGCATAGAGAGCGAGCCGCACCTGGGGGGGCCTTTTTGTCTGCCAGGTGTAGGGGGTGGGGATTGGGAGGGATTGAGGCCAGGCCTCCAGGGGATTGGCGCCTGCAGGTGAATGCCTAGGGATGATTGGTGAGTGGGCGGAGTTGGGGAGGGGGCTGGAAGATTGGGGTGTGGGATTCAGGTGGAATGCCAGGTTACATCCGATTGGTGGATAGCTAGGTTGGCGCGAACTTCATGAGCTGTGAGGAAGAAGGAATGGCACCGGGTCCAGGGAAGGATATTGGGATAACTCCTTACATTCCTCCCTTTTGTTATATATAAAGGAAGAGGGGCATTGTTCTCTATGGCTTCTAGGAGCTGTTTTCTCTTGGCAGTGGTTGCAGCCTGGTGGGAAGAATTGGAGATGGATGGATGCTTCTAATCCTGCAAAAGAAACTGGTTAATGGTTTGATTAAAAAAATTTTACATTTCAGTGGCTGGGAATGGAGGGAAGGGTTATTAAGGGTTCTTTTGAAAAGCTGGCTTGAGTTGATTTTCTCTTAGCCAGGCCTTCTTGTACTCGATTCTTCATTACTCCTGAATGGTCAGCATAGACAGGGTAGCTTCACCAGGAACCAGAGACCCTGGCTACCTATCATCCTATCTAACTCCTCACATTTCCAAACAGAGGAGTGATCAGGGATAAAGGGATGACGACCGCTCTAGCGTCTTCGAGCTGAAAGGGGGCGTTGTTGAGTAACTGCAGGAGTAGGGGGTTCTACAGGTTCCTGGTAGAAGTAGAAGTCATCAGATGTCTGAAGTACTGCCTGGCACTTGAAGGTTTCTCTTTCTTGAAGTCTAGATAACAAAACAAATCATAATTATAATCTTTCCCAACCTAGCAGGTCATGAGTTCAGTTAAAAACCCAGTTGGAATACTTGGGCTTTTCAAGCTTAGATATAAAAGAATTGTCAGGTTTCAAATTTTGTCAGAGTAAGCAGTTTAAAATGATGGACTAGATTTATATCAGTTTAACTTAACTACTTCAAATCCCAAATTTTGAAACATACCCAGTGAGTGCAATGGAACACATTAAACCTTTTGGGTTGTATGGAATTGTTATCTGAAACAATGAAAGGATTAGTGTATGGCATCAGAATAGAAACCCATCATAAGACAGGTAAATGCAAGCTGACTCCTTGAGTAACTTAACAATTATTGCATTTGATGTTTGAAAATACTATAGTAACTTTGAATCTAGCTAGGAAGCAGGCAAGTGCTAGATTTAACAATTATACTTTACCAATCGTTGCAAGCCCTAAGAGTTTCAGGAAGACATAGCCTGGAACATAAAGCACAGTACTTAAAACATTCTGTTACAAGACTACTAGTCACATTATAGATGGCACAAGATTTAAACTACTTTTCATTTACAATAACTCAGCAGTTTATAATATTCCAACAAGATTTTACAGAACTTTATACACTTTAAGGCAGAGGCAAGCAATCTACTAATTTATAGGCTAACAAGAATCTTAAGTAGATGAGCTGAGAAATCCCAAATAACTTAGCAAATCATGAGCAAGACATGAAATCTGCCTTAGGGCACTGAGGGTATCCTACCTAAGAGAAGTCTAGCAAAAACTGAAGAGGGAGATGGCAAACATGTCTATCAGGAGCCTGGTCATTGAGGCAGGCTCAACAGTTACAGGTTAACTAAGTTTTCCCTAGGAATGCTTCTTTTCTGAGCTTCTAGATTAGTCTGTCACCTAAGCTAATCTGGGGCTCCTGAGAGACCCTGATGGTCACTGTAAGAGAGGGAAGAAGCCAAAGCTAGCTAGGACAGAGAAGGCAGTGTCCAGACAGAAACTTAGTTTCCCTTCCAGTGTGAGAACCACCCGGGGCTCTTGGGTGCTGTTCTGAGCTGTCACCGAAGTCCGTGGATGGCCTTGAGCCTTTGCAGGTTCCCGGGCTGCTTCAGTCCCATGTGTGAGATCCAATGGGAAATGACTGACCTGAAGTACTTGGCCTTCATGGGCAGTCATATCTCCAATGACTTCCTTGGCAGTTGGGACATGGCCCTGGATGTCCTTTCTGTTGATCCTTGGTGAAATGTCTGTTGCTTCTGCAATGAAGAGCACTTGGGAGGCCTCCGGGGGTCTCACTGGAACCAGGAGCACACACCTCTCTCATCCTGCTCTGCCATGGGATCCCCTCCTGGTCTCTGAGGTAAAAGACCATAGTGACCCTTTTAAGAGGATATCAGGGTACTTTCAGGTCCCATTTGTAAGTTTCTAAAGTTCTTTCCTAATGTCCAGGGCAGTTAAGAGTCTGCTATCTATACATCACCTATTCTTCTCTACATAGAATCTAATGGAATATACTCAAAGTCATTCCTCAAGCATTTTAGGAATCTGGAGGATTACTCTGTGGCCCTAATCTCAAGGAATTATTTAAATCAAAATTAAAAGATTTAGCTTAGCAATTCTCAGCTATGAACATTTTGATCTATAAGTCAATAAAAACAGACTACCTAGTTTGCCATGTAAACATGTACATGCATACCAGCTAACATACATACATTCTAAAACAAAACAGGTTTTGTAACAGCTTTTGAAAAATCTTAGATGTTTTAAAGTTACCAGTTATTTAGAATTACATCTTGCTCTCAGCAACCCAAATTAAAGATGCTTTCAGTTGAAAACTGTTCAACTTTAGCTCTATCTGCAGTGGATGCAATAGTATCTGTTGGAACTAGAAGATGAAGCATTCATTGTTAGAATTATAATATCGACAAATGTAAACATCTATTTACTACACACTTGTACTGTATAGGCCTCTAGGTCTTGTTCATTTGGATAACAATTGTGATTAATAATGCAATAAATTCATTAGATTTTAGTGATATTTTGACAATTATAGCAAAATATCATGTATAAATGATATATAAAATATAATAGTTTGTTAACATTTCATTACTATAATATAAAATTTATACCACTTCACATCTTAACAGCACCTTTTGATAAAATCCAAACAGCCTAATTAGTGGTCATCTCTACAAAATGAGAGATAAGTTCTTTTTGACATTCCCATGAGGCCTCGCTGGGAATATCAAAAATCAGGAAGTGTGAAATGTTTGAGTTTTTAAATGACTGTTAAATGACTGTGAAGTGTGTCAAGTAAGCTTAAAATGTCTGGTTGATCAATTGATTATTGAACCCAAATAATCCCACAACTTGGAACAACTTCACAATAAGAAAACATTTTGACCAATGCACATAAGCACCAGTATACATAATTTATACCAGTGTATTTTATATAGCTGTTACATTACATTAAGTTACGGAACAAGTTGCATTTTTTTTTTCCTCTTTTTTTTTTTTTTTTTTAAAGAAAGGCTAAATCACTTATTTCTTACTCCACCTCTCACAGATAATGGGTGGGAGGGAAAGTTAGAGAAATTTAGGCCCTTAGGGTGGCTGGGTGTGGTCAAGTCAAAAGAAGCTGGGAGAGCAAGTCAGGCCAAGGGTTAAAACAGAAAAAAGTTTTGTTGAGTACCTCTCTATCTAGCCATCCCAGCCCCCGTCCTAGTTTTCATGCCCTCCCACGGGAATAGTGACCCAAGAAGGGGGAACCCACTTTTCCCTCCCAGGTCTCTCTGTCCCGGTTTATGCACTCTTTAGGTGGTCCTGTGATTTGACTCGACAGAATTAGTCCCCAGTGCCAGCTTCTGCCAGCTGATGCTGCGGCCCTGATCTTTCCACATGCAGCGCACAGGTGTTGTAGCTTTGCTTAGTTGGGTCTGTCTCTATCCCAGCCCATGCTCTCCAGTGGGAGTAGCTGACTGGTGAGGGGACCAGCCCCTTAATCCCCCCGCCAGCTCTGCCCCTTCCTTCCTGGATCTCACGTGTGCTGGATGGGTGCTGCATTCATATCCAGTACAGGCAACCACGCCCTGGCACTCTATAATGTGTACTGGTTTTGTCGCAACCAAACCTGGCCCATCCTACACTCTGTTCTGGTGATCGGATTTGCCAGTGGATGACATGAACTGATTCAGCCTGGTCTGCTCCTGACCCATGCCAAATGTATGCCAGTAGGAGACTTTCCATGGCCTGTTCTGGGCTGTTTCCTATCATGCTTCTTGCGCTTACCTGCAGGGACTGTGTCCTGCCAGAGGAGTTGCCCAGGCTCTTCCATCAGAACCCCTCCCAAAGCCAGATTTTGCACATGTCAGGGGGTTCTTGAGCCAACCCTACTCGGTTCACCTCCTGTCCTAGCAGGAACAGTGGCTTTTCCTGGCTGGCTTTCACCCCATTCTGGTTCTTGTTGGATGTTTCAGCCCAGCCATGGCTCGTCCATACCCACATACAGCTCACACATGGCTCACCTGTGAGGGCTGGATGGTTGAGTTGGTTAGATAGAACTAAGCTTTAATACCCATTGACAAGTACCAGAGCCAAATGGGATGGGGGACAGACTGGTCTTCTGCTACACATACTGGCAAACCAGGGTAGGGGGCGGGCCTGGTGGGGGTTATTGTGGGTCGCCCCGACTAGGCTGCAGCACCCACTCGTTGATGTAAGGGCCGAACCAGACTGGACTGCAACACCCATTGGTTCCAGTGCAACTCGGGACCGAAAACAGAACCAACACAGCAACTGCAACCACCAGCTGATCGGGGTGATGGACTGTGCTGGGCTCTGTGCTTGCTAGAACATACAAGAAACTAATCTGGGAATACCTCAAAGTATCTTTGGAGATCTCCCCAATCGAACTGCTGGACTCAGAACTCTAACCAAGAAAAGACAGAAGACAGAACAGGACAATCATGCATCTCAGCTATATGTTGGCAGCGAAATATGGGGCAAACGGAGACTTTATGATGGACCATATCAATCAGTGGACGACCTCATCGAGCGAAACTGGCAGCGATTCATAACTGGAGAACTATTAACACCACTTGAGCACATATCTCAGAACATGCCCCACATCTGGGACTTGGGGTGGGCGGGAAACCGGGTGGGGCTTCTCCCTCAATATCCCCCTTTACCTCAGATACAAGATGGAAACAATATGGACATAATAGCATTACCCACTTCCCTATCCCCCTGAACCTTTTTTTCCCTTTTTTTCTTCTTTTTCCTTTAACTGTAATTAACTATGTAAAGATTGTCAACAACAATATAATAAAATAGAAAAAAAAAACAGAAAAAAGTTTTAAACAGGAAATCTTTGCTACCCAGTGAAGAGAGCAAACGGAGACCTTCAGACAGAGGGGGATGGGAGAGAAAAGCAAGATGGTGGACAGAGGGATGGAGATGGACTGCAGATGGAGGATAAGATGGAGGTTTCTTGGATGCCAAAAGAGATGGGGAAAGCACGTGGCTCCAGAGCGCTGGAAGAGGGCACTGGGGTTTCCTACTTCATGTCTAGAAAACTATGGAAAAGACAGACAGAAACCGGAGAGTGACTGAGACCTCCCGCTCATTTTTCCGAATGCACACACTAGTCATCTAGATTCCGGAGGATGTCCGGATCCAAAGTGCCATTAACCGGCCACTTGGAGGAGTGTGCTAGGGAATACTGAGGCCAATCCACATTACAGAGGCATATTAGAGTTTTACGTTTTAGGTAACGAGCCGATTGAAGGGTTTCTAAATTTGCTAGAGTACAGCCCAAGGGAGTGTTGGGAGGAACTGGCAATGAAAAAATAGCTCCCATGATTAAGACTCAGGACTGATTATCACAGTGGACCCAGTGGTCCATGAAAACGACCTAGCAGTCGGACCCGGTGGTCAGGAAAAAATGGCTCTCATAGAAGGTCGTCACCCCCTATGTAAGGGACAAGCCAGGTCCCAAAACACCACCTGTATCCGAAGTCGTTAACAGCTTAGCAGCCCGACTCGGAGGTACAGGGGGCCCCCCGCAGCCCAGTGGTCAGGGGACTTCCAGCCCAGCGGCTAAGAGACATGGCACCCGTCCGGGGTTTACAGAACTGGTCTCCCAAAAGCTAAAAGTGGAAAATCAGACCTAGTTAGAGGAGCACAAATGTGCCAAATGCACCCAAAACTCCAAGGGCTGAGAGGGAACCCTACCTACGACAGTGTATGCATGCAACAACTTAGCATTCGGAAAGATGGGGAATACCTCCTGTGCTCCACGTGGAGATGGAGTACCGGGGAGCATGAGTCTGGGCTACGTTGTTGCTGGATGGAGGCAGATGCTAGCACCATCACGTCACATGAACTCAGGAACGGCCACATGGAGGTAGAGAATTCTGGAACAGCAGGCAGATGGAGATGGATTCTGACGGCTGCTGACGAGTCTCGGTGGCGCAGATGGAGACAGTTAACACAGATCGCAGTTCTCACGGCTCGGGTCACGGTGATGGCCCAAGGCCCGAAGGCCATGTGGCCAAGTGCCGGGGGAAACCGACCAGTCACGGCACCAAATGTTATTTAAAAAGATGTAGAGTTCTAGTTCATAGGATATTAGGATATTATTATTAAGATATTATTACGCGCAGCTAATTCTCACAACCTGGTTCTTTACCGTGAGCTGAAATCACCAGACACAACGAGGTTTCTTAGGAGGTTTATTCCAACGGGGCAGGAACGGGTAGAGGTGGTGAAAATCAGGAGGAGAAAAGAGGAGAGGAGAGAGGGAGAGACCAGAGAGAGAGGGAGAGACAGAGACCAGAGAAGGAGGGATAAGAGTGGGATAAGAGCGGGATAAGAGCGGGATAAGAGCGGGATAAGAGAGGGGTAAGAGCGGGGTAAGAGAGGGGTAAGAGCGGGATAAGAGCGGGATAAGAGAGGGGTAAGAGCGGGGTAAGAGGGGGTAAGAGCGGGATAAGAGCAGGATAAGAGCGAGCCGCACCTGGGGGGGCCTTTTGTCTGCCAGGTGTAGGGGGTGGGGATTGGGAGGGATTGAGGCCAGGCCT
The DNA here is from genome assembly GCF_030435755.1 of Ochotona princeps. Taxonomy (NCBI): domain Eukaryota; kingdom Metazoa; phylum Chordata; class Mammalia; order Lagomorpha; family Ochotonidae; genus Ochotona; species Ochotona princeps. Next base: position 70,776,974 of record NC_080833.1, read on the forward strand.
CCAGGGGATTGGCGCCTGCAGGTGAATGCTAGGGATGATTGGCAAGTGGGCGGAGTTGGGGAGGGGGCTGGAAGATTGGGGTGTGGGATTCAGGTGGAATGCCAGGTTACATCCGATTGGTGGATAGCTAGGTTGGCGCGAACTTCATGAGCTGTGAGGAAGGAATGGCACCGGGTCCAGGGAAGGATATTGGAATAACTCCATACATTTCCCCATTCAGTTTGGGATACAAACATGAGACCAATGAGAAAAAGATGAAAGTACTTTTTTTCTTGATATTATGTAAAGAACTCATGGGGAAATGAAATTAAAAGTTTATTTGCGTTCAAGAAATTTGAAATTCATATATAGTTTTACTGTAATATGTGTTTTCCATGATCATTTTGAAGATTCCTTGTATTAGAGTTTCTCCCTGTAGTAGATCTATTTGCAGTCAAGATACATAGAACTTAACCTAAATTCAGTATATTTCCTATTTATCCTTACCCCTGTGAATGGAGCCTCTTGTGTTTTGGCTAACACCTACAGTAAATGTCGGGGAGGGGTGTGGGGGCCTTTCACCCTGTCTATTCTCAACCTTAGTTGTTCTGCTACTGTGAGATTACTCGTGTGTTTGCTTAGTTTTCTAGCGTCTCATGTGTATTTTATGACTTCATTCCTTCAGCAGTTTGTACTTCTATGAATGCTTCAGGAAAATGCACAAAAATATAGAAGAGTGAACATTTTATTTCTGGGGTATTAAAGTTTTGTTTGCTTTGAGATTACTGAATTCTAATTTGTCTCCAGACAAAATGTTGAGTGTCTGAGCCATAGCTTTTCACTTGGCCTGCCAATTGGGAAAAATTTTGGCTATGAAAGTATTAGTGAACATAGGTTTTACCTTAACAATTTTTCATTTTTAAAGAGTATGACTTTAAGGTTATAAATTGAAGAGGCTTTACAAGTGAATGTGCTTGCATAATTACAGCTAGATCAACATGTAAATTAAAAGCATTCTAGAATCCTCCATTGTGCTCCTCCAAAGACAGTAGACATCCTTTCCTCAAAATCAACAACTATTCTGATTTTTGTCAATATAGATAAGTTTTTTTGTTTCTGAGCTTTATATAAGTAGATTCAGTTTTACTCATGTGTAGACTTTTTATTTCAACATTAACTCTGTGGAATCTGCATGTAGGTGTATTCTTTGATATGTGGTGCTCCGTTGTGTAAATATACCATTATTTGTTTTTACATTCTACACATTTTGGACATTTGGGATATTTTCAGGTTGAGGCAATTGTAAGTAAAACTTTTGTAAACTATTATAAGTAAAACTTTTATGACATTTTTTGTCATATACATTTATAATAATTTATGCTAAGTATGTACCTATGAGTGAAATTGCTCAGCTATAAAGTATGTATATCCATTGTTATAGATAATACCAGTTTTTCAATGAGGTTATACCAATTTACACTCATAGCATCAGGGAAGGAAGGTTCCCACTGCTCCACATATTCATCATCCTTGGTATTGACAAACGTTAGTCTTGTTATACTTTGCTTTAACGACTTTTGTTTGTATGCAATGGATCTTCAAAAACCTCATGGATAAATTCATGATAAAGCTCTGTGTGGATTTTAAATTTTCTTTTAAAATGTTTTTTTAAACAAATATTTGAAAGGCAGGTTTTCAGGGAGGGAGGGAACAAGGATGAAAAGGGGAGAGGAGAGAGTGAGAGAGAGATTGAGACAATCTTGTCTGACGATTTACTCCTCAAATGTCTGCTATTTAATAGCTAGGCCTGGGCTGGACCAAAGTTAGGAGCCTAGAACTCCATACTTAGAACCAAGTACTTGCCTCATTTGTTGCAGTCCTGGTTGCATCAGCAGGAAGATGGATTGGAAAAAGTGTAGCCAGGACACTAACTCATGCTTCAACATGGAATGTGGTTGTCCAAAGTGGTAGCTTTAATTGCTATGCCAGAATGTTAGCTCAAATTTTAAAATATTTTTGCACCAAAATAAACTTGCACTTTAATGCCATCCTCGACTGCTTTTCCGGGCCACAAGCAGGGAGCTGGATGGGAAGTGGAGCAGCCAGGATTAGAACCGGCGTCCATATGGGATCCCAGTTGTTTCAAGGTGAGGACTTTAGCCGCTAGGCCACGCCTCTGGGCCCAAGATTATAGGTTCATGCTTGGGCTTTGCTCAGATCCAACAATTGTAGACATTTGTAGAATGAATCAATGAATGGGAGATCTGTTTCTAACTGCCTCTCAAAAAATAGATTATTGGTATTGAGACATTAAAAGGAGTGAGGTAAAATAGAACATGATACATTGAAATGGTTCAAGGGCATGATCCTTGGAATAAATGTCTCAAGTATTAAAGGGTGGAAATGAGCATGTTAAATTAATTTAGATATTTTATTAGGGTTGGTGCTTATATTAATATTAAATTATGTTGGGCCAGGAGTGGTGGCTCAGTGACTGAATACTTGCCTTACATGCATCAGAATCACATATGAGCACTGGTTTGTGTGCCAGCTGCTATAGTTCCCATCCAATACCCTGCTTTTGGCCTCTGAAAGCAGTAGAGAATGGCCCAAAGCCTTGGGACCCTGCACTTGTGAGGGAGACTTGGAAGAAATTCCTGGCTCCTGACTTTGGATTGACTGGGCTACAGCCATTGGAGCCACTTGGGGAGGGAAGCAGTGGATGGAAGATTTTGCCTGTTCTATGTTTACTTAACTAATAAATTCATTTTCTGCTTACACTAAGTAGCATATTTTTAGTTTCACTTCTTTGCAGCCACAACTCTAACTAGTAAAGATCCTAAAGGGTACACCAATTCATTTGTCTTTCCAGAAAAGGCTGCTAAATCTTTATTTGCATGTCTGATGGAGCTCCCAGGAAACCAATGAAAGCTACACTAGGATTTGTAATGAAACTCTGAGGCACAAGAATTAAGGCACCTAAGATTCTGACAGTGCAGGGAAATGTTTTTGTATGGAGCAACTCCAAACAACAGTATTCAAAGTTCACTAAGAATAGAGATTCTCAGAAAATATTTTCAATGCATAATACTGAAAGACTTATTAGCCAGAGTAAGAACATTTTATAAGTCAATAAAAAGAGAAGAAAGAATGGTAGAGAAAAAAATACATGAAAAGCTTAATTACTGAAAATGAAGTTCAGGTGATCAGTTGACATAATTCACAAGTAACAGTGCAATATAATTTAAAATGAGGTAACTTTCTTTTTAAACATTTATTTATTTTTATTGGAAAGGCAGATATACAGGGAGAAAGATCTTTTGCTGGTTCACTACCTAAGTGGTCACAATGGCTTTAGCTAAGCCAATCCGAAGCCAGGAACCTCTTCCAGGTCTCCCATGCAGGTGCAGGGTCCCAAGGCCTTGTGACCTCTGTAACTGCTTTCCCAGTCCACAAGCAGGTAGATGGGAAGTGGAGCAGCTGGGACATGAACCAGTGTCCATATGGAATCCTGGTACATGCAAAGTGAAGATTTAGCCACTAGGCTATTACACAGGGCCTGAGGTGACCTTTTTTAATTCACTAGATTAGCAAAGATGAAAAAATCATTCCGTATTATGTATGATAAAGCATCTTGGTTATAAATTGGGTTAATTACTCAGTTTGGTTATATCATTACAACTGGAAATGGATATAAAATATAACCTATGAAACCTCTCAGGGATCTTCCGCATTTACATGTACAAAAAGAAGTTAGAAAAAATGACACATATAAAGAAATTGGAAACTCATATATTATTGATAAAAATATGAAATGGTACAGCTTCTTTGACACAGGCAGTTGACTGAAATATTAAGCATAGCATTAACATCCAGAAATTTCAATTTTAGAAATATTTAAGAAAAATAAAAACTTGCATCTAGGACAGGCATTTGGCCTAGGAGTTAAAATGCTGTTTGGGGTGCTTGCATTTCGTATTAGAGTGTCTAGGTTCAAATCTTGACTCCAGTCTGATTCTGGCTTCCTGCTTCTGTGCACCATAGTGAGGCAACATGTCATACCTCAAGTAGTTGAGTCCTGCCACCTATGGGGGCCATCTGAACTGGATTTCTAATCTGTTCAACCTGACTTAGCTCCAACCACTGCAGGCATTTGTGGAGTAGATTAGCACATGGATCCTAGTATTTTCTCTCTTTATTCTTACTTTTTGTTCCTTCCCTTCAAATAAACAAATAACATTAATAATATGTCCACACAAAAATTTTCCATTAATATTCATAGCTGTAGTAGTCATAAAGTAGAAACAACTCAGCCAGCAAATAGGCACTCAGGATATGCTATATCTATACAACAGAATGCAGAAGTGTATTATGACATGGGAAGGGGACATGTAGCATAGGGCACTAAGCTGCCTACAGAGCCAGTATTCCATATGAGCACCAGTACATTTCCTTTTTGCTTCACTTCCAATCCACTTCCCTGCTAGCGGAACCTGGGAAAGCAGCAGGAGATGGCCCACAGTGTTGGGTCACTACACCCATGTGGGAAACCTGGAAGAAGCTCCTAGCTCCTGGCTCCTGGCTGCTGGCTTTGGACTGGCCCTGCTCTGGCCATTGAGGCTATTTGGAAAGGTAACCAACAGATGAAAGATCTCTCTTGTTCTCTCTGTGTTTCTGCTTTTCTCTTTTTCTGTAACCTGTCTTTCAAATAAATTAAAAAAAAATACATTATGGGGAGAAACTTTTAAGAAGCAAAAATGCGTACGAAGTTAGTGGAAATAAAGCAAAAACACACAGAGAAAAAAGGCACAGAAGCAGAGGAATCTAATGTCCATTACATAATAGTTTGTTATAGTGGAAATCGGATATAGCCTAAACACCCTTTAAGAAAGAAATAGCTTGGGCCCAGCGGCGTGGCCTAGCGGCTAAAGTCCTCGCCTTGAATGCTCCGGGATCCCATATGGGCGCCGGTTCTAATCCCGTCAGCTCCACTTCCCATCCAGCTCCCTACCTGTGGCCTGGGAAAGCAGTTGAGGACGGCCCAGTGCATTGGGACCCTGCACCCGCGTGGGAGACCCGGAAGAGGTTCCAGGTTCCCGGCATCGGATTGGCACGCACCGGCCGTTGCGGCTCACTTGGGGAGTGAATCATCGGACGGAAGATCTTCCTCTCTGTCTCTCCTCCTCTCTGTATATCTGACTTTGTAATAAAATAAATATCTAAAAAAAGAAAAAAGAAATAGCTTAAGATGCTAGAGTTGTTTTCATTTTTCTCTTTTAGTTTTTGAAAATTTAGTTTTAACTTTTTTTATATAGTTAAGAGGGATGCATGTCTATGTGGACCTGGGATTAGGGTGGTGAGGTTCGGGTTTGGAAAAAGGTGGATAGGACACTTGTTTCAGTCTTTTTGTTGTTGTTGTTTTTCTCCTATGTCCACATGGGAGGAGGCACAAAGGGCTGCTGTTTGCTGCCAAGCCACATCAGCACGTGGGAATAAGGATGGTCATTTGATGAGGCCCTAGAGACCCCAGTGTGGGGAAGAGTGTTCTGAGGTTGTTACTTGAGTGGTTTTGATAGCCTTGAGGTATTGTCAATTTTGTTGCTCCAGGGTAGAGGAAATCTTTCCAAGGTCTGCTGGTTGACAAAGTTTGCCTTACTACATCCACAGACCCAGGAAAATGCTGCAAAGCTTGGCCAGGACATTTGTGCAACCTGTTCTGCTTCCCATCCTCTCAAGGCAGTTCACAACCCTTGCTGGCCTAAATGAGCTGGCTGTTGTGTCTCCTATGTGCATCTGTGCATGTTGTTCACTGCACAGGCATCAGAAACTGAGGAGACCCAGTTCAAATACATGTTCTCCTGACCACATATCCTGTGATTTTTTCCTGTGGCCAAGGTCTGAGTCCAGTGGCCCAATTGGGTAGTTCCCCAGGAAACTTCACCTAGGATGACCACCTGTGTGTGCCAGTCAATGCAGGGTCAGGTGTGGTCCGTCACTTGCACCACCCAGTGCACATACTGGTGGATCTAGCTGCCTGTTCAGTTCTAGCCCAGCCCATATCTCACACTAGCTGATGGGTGCTGCATCCTAGCCCAGCCAGGCCTCAATATATTTGGTTCTCATGTATACCAGCAGGTGCCACATCCTAGTTGGGGTGACCCACAGTAACCCCAGTCGGACCTGCCTCCAGTCCTGGTGTTTGCATGTGTCAGCCTCTGCTGCAGCCTATCCCAGCCCAAGCCACATCCCCTTCTGGCTCTTCAGTGTTGTGGCTTAGTTCAACCCAGCCCACTCCCAGACCCAGCCCACTCCCAGACCCAGCCCACTCCCAGACCCAGCCCTCATGTATGAGAACAACTGCCACTTCCTTGTCCAGTGGGCCTGTCCTCAGCTCTAGTTCTCATGCTCAATTGTGGTAGTTATAGCCAAGCAAGGGAGTGCTTACAGTTCCCCTGCCAGGCATATTCCCAGCCCTGGATCTTTCACTTGCCAGGGGCTACTGCTCCAGGCTGACATGACTTGTGCCCAGTTCCTGCTCTAGCTTGGCTGAGGCCTATCTTGGCTGGCTTGTATCCATTCTGGCTCTTGTGCATAATGGGTACAATGGCAGTAGACTATCCCAGCCTGGCCCACCCTTAGACTGCCCCATACACAGTCCCAGCTCTCAACTCTCACTAATGGAAGCAGCAGCCCAGCAAGGAAGTTCCCAAAGTTCCCTAGCATGCTCCCAGCTCTGGGTCTTGCTGTGCTCCCAGCCAGTATGTGCTGCAGCCTAGTCAGAGATGGGCTATGCCCTAGTCTCTGCATTTGCCAGTTGGTGCTACAACCTGGCTTAGCCTAGCCTACCCCGAGTCAGCTCTCACTGGTAGGTCCAACAGCATAGCCCAGCCTGGCTTACCCCCAGCCCTCATGTGAACTGATGGGTGTTGTGGTCCAACCCATCCTGTCCTGAATCCTGTCCTGGCTCTCATGCCAGTATGTGCTGTGGACTGATTCTACCCACCTTGCCCCCAGATGTAGCTCACATATATACCAATGGGTGTTGCAGCCCAGCCTGGTCTCTCCCAACTCTAGCTCTCACACTCACCAACAAGAGCTAGGCTTAACATGGAAGTTCCCTAAGTTACCCTACCAAGCCTACCTGCAGCAGTAATCTCACTTTTGCTGGTAGGTGCTAGTACCCAGTCTGACATTGCCTGCCTCTAGTCCTGTCACTCTCTGGTAGGTACTGTAGCCTTGCCTGTCTGTTCCACACCATTCTGGCTCTCTTCAGTGGGTACTACAGCCAGACTAAGCATGGCCTACCCCTGGACCTGGCTCTTGTGTGATCTGGCAGGTGCTGTGGCCTATCCTGTCCTGTCCTACACTCATTCTGGCTCTCTTGAGAACCAGTCAATGCTAGAGCCCAGTCTAGTTTGGCCCATCCCTAGACACAGCCCACACACATGCTGTTGGGTGCTATGGCCTTACCTGGCTTGGTCTTCCCATGGCCCTGGCTCTCGCAATCATCAGTGGGAGCCTCAGCCCAGAAAGGAAGTCCCCATAGTTTTCCTATGAGGCCTGTTCCTAGCCTCAGGTCTTGTGTGTGCTCGAGGGTGCTTTGACACACAGCCGGGTATGACCCACCCACAGTCTCAGCTCTTGCTGGCAGGTGTTGCATGCCTCATCCTGGCTGTCGTGCATGCCAGCAGGTGCCTAGGGCTGCCCCAGCCTGGCTTGGCTGGCCCTCAGCTCCTGCTCTTATGCACCCCAGCAGGAGCTATGGTCTAATAGGGGAGTTCACCAAGTTCCCCTACCAGGTCTGCTTTCAGCCCTGGATGTCAAACCTGCCAACTGGGGACAGCAGCCCTGCCTGGCATGCTCTGTCTTTAGTCCTGGCCGTTACATGCTTCTTCAGGTGCTGCAGCCTGGCCCCACCTGACCTTCTCCCAGCCCCATCCCCTGCGAGTATAAAGTGGATTCCTATCAGGTGAGTTCCATGATCCAGTCTGGTTCAGCTCATCACTACCCCCAACTTTCCATATACACCAGTGGATGCTGCAGTCCCATAGAAGCAAGCCCACAATTTCTCTACAGAATCTGTGCCCGGGTCTGGTTCTTTTGAGTTCTGGTGGGTGCTGTGGCTCAGCCTGAGGTGGCCCACCTCCTGCTGGGATACTCACAGGTGATTACTGTGGCCTAAGCCCAGCCAGGCATGCCTCCCCAGACCTAGCTTTTGTGAGCACCAGTGAGCAGTGGGTGATGTTATTTAGTCTAACCCATGTTTCTCACGTGAGCCTGTGCCTTGGTCTGGGCCAGACATGCCCTCTGTCCTCCCCCCCCCCCCCGCCCCTTAAACCTCCATCTCAGTTCCTTGGCTACCTGTAAATACAATGGCCTAGTCTGTGGAAGACCCCAGAAATAATTTCTTCCCTGTCAAACATGCCCACAGCCATTCCCACTCTAGTACATCCCCAGACTGTTTCTTTGGGTAATCTGCAGCACCCCACCTGGAGGCTGGGCTGGTGTGTCCTAACCCTGAGTTCCCTGCCTTCCCCACTTACATTAAAAAGAAAAAGAAAAAAGAAGAAGAAGAAGAAGAAAGAGAGAGAAATGAATAATAAGCAACTATGCTGCCAGGCTGGTATAGTTAACACAAATTTGGTATTAACCAGACCCAGAATGCGTCAGCAATTGGTTGCTTTTCTCCCAGCAGTGTAACATTTGCCTAGGTGCAAGACAACCCAGGCAGTTGCCTATAGCTAAGGGCTTTTTTTTTTTTAGATGATTTACTTATTAACATGTGTTACAAAGGTTACAGACCATGTGGCCACCAAAAAGATGGAGAGGGCCTGGGGCATGGGCAAGGTGAATGAAGAAGAAGCCCCTGTTTTACCTTCTGTTACTGTGGGTAGAGAGTGCAGGGAAGAAGATGTGCTGCTCCTGTTGCCATGATAGAAAGGGTCTGCAAATGTTTTTCCTGGACCTGATGAGAAGAAGAATGTCCTGATGGTATTACTGATGTAGTCATGATTGTTCTGCAATACTGTTGGCGTCGTACCAGAGATGAGAAATTATTCTAAGGTGTGTTGGCTGTCTATGCCTATTTCAGTGAGTTCATGTCCTTAAGTATTTGCTGGAGAATTTACTATTCTTCACCTTCCTTGCTTTCTACCATTTGATGAAGAATTTGAGGTTTTCTGTTTAATTAAAGGAGTTTTCTGTTTTGTCTTTCATGTGGATCTGGGTATGTTGGGTATCCTTGCATGGGAGTCAGCAAGGCCAGACCAGTCTATGTGATGTTCCCTGAGGATGGGGATTGTGTGAAACAGTCCATTCAGATTCAACCCTAAGAACCCTACTGGGCTAGTCCTCAGACCTTATTTTCCCTTGCACTGTCAGGTGTAGCAACCGAGCCCAGTTTACATTCCACCGTAGGCATCACACATATTAGTGGATGTAGCAGTGTGCTTGACTAGACCGTCCATGTACTCCTACCAGCTCTCCTGTGCATTGACAGGTGCAGTGGCCTAGCCTGCCCTAAGCTCAGCTTTTGTCAGATGCTGTGGTCTAGTCGTGGAGGCCCTTTTAGAACTCCACTAGGCTTGCCCCCAGCCCGACTCTCGAATACTAGTGGATGTTGCCAGCTGGCCTAGCATACACTCAGCCCTAATCCTCATGTGTGTCTATGGCTGTAATGATATGACTCAAGAAGATCCTCCAAATATCCTTAACTGGCTTGCCATCAGGTCTGGCTCTCGTGTGTACCCACAGGTGCAGCAGCTGGTCCTCACTGCTGGGTGCAGTGGTCTGGTCTGGGAGACCCTTCAGAACCCTCATTAGATTTGCTGACTCCCTGCTTTCTGGGTCACTGTCACTGTGTGTGCAATGACCTGGCCTGTGGAAACCGCCAGCATTCATTCTATACATCTTTTGGATTTTTAAAAAAGATTTATTTATTTTTATTAGAAAGGCAGATCAGATTTATGGAAAGAAGGAGAGACAGAAAGGAAGATCTTTCATCCACTTCAGGTGGCCACAGTGGCTAGAGTTTAGCCAATTCGAAGCAAGTAGCTAGGAGCTTCTTTGCTGTCTCCCATGCTGGCTTAAGGTTCCAACGCTTTGGTCATTTGCTGCTGCTTTTGCAGGCCATAAGCAAGGAGCTGGATAGGAAGTGGAGCAGCTGGGACATGAATGGCACCCATATGGTATTCCAGCAAGGTTAGGATATATCCATTGACCCATTGTGCCAGGTACCATCCTATCTTTTTTTTTCAAAGATTAATTTATTTTTATTGGAAAGTTAGATATACAGAGAGGAGGAGAGACAGAAAGATCTTCCATCTGCTGATTCACTGCCCAAGTGGCTACAATGGCTGGAGCTGCGCTGATCCGAAGCCAGGAACCAGGAGCTTCTTCTGAGTCTCCCGTGCAGGTGTAGGGTCCCAAGGCTTTGGGCCATCCTCAATTGCTTTCCTAGGCCACAAGCAGGGAGCTGGATGGGAAGTGGGGCTGCTGGGATTAGAACCGGCACCCATATGGGATCCTGGTGCATGCAAGACATGGACTTTAGCTGCTAGGCCACTGTGCTAGGCCCTAAAATATTTTTTTAACATTTTTATTTATTTATTTGAGGAGTTACAGAAAGAGAGAGAGGGAGGAAGGGAGAGAGAGAGAGAGAGAGAGAGAGAGAGAGAGAGAGAGAAAGAAAGTACTGCATCTTCTGCTGTACTCCCAGAATGGCTGTCACATCCACGCTGAGCCAAGGTGAAACCTCAAGCCAGGAGCCCCATTTGGGTTTCTCACATGTGAGGTCTCAAGCACTTGGCCCATCCTGCTGCTGCTGTATTTCCCAGACACGTCAGCCTGGAGCTGGATTGTAAGTGCAACAGCTAGGTCTCAAACCACTGCCTTTATGGTTTGCAGGTAATGCAGGTGGTGGCCCAAACAGCTGTGCCCAATGCCTAACTGCTATGTCTCATAGCTTTTTTTTCCCCTTGAGACATATTTATTTAAAAGAGAAGGAGAAGGAGGGAGGATGAGAAAGAGAAAAAAGTTCTTATATCTGCTGTGTTACTCCCCAAATAGCTTCAGTGACTCGGTCTGGTTCATGTCAAAGACAGGAAGCAGAACTCTCCCAGCTAGGTGTCAGAGGCCCATTTACTAGAGCCATCTTCTTTTCTGTGTGCACTAACAGGAAGCTGGATGAGATGTGGAGCTGACTTGGCTTGAATCTGAGTTCCAGTACGGGATTCTGGCATTGCTAGCAGCAGCCTAAGATGCTATGCCACAATACTGTCTTAAAGATTTCTTACGTGAAAAAAATAATTTCTGAGAAGATATACAAAGCATGTACTCTCAGGGTATATTGTGAAAATGTGTATGTTTTAGAAGCACAATGGTAACTAGTTTTGTTTTTTAAAAATATCAACTTATTTATATTTGAAAGGCGTATTTTACAAAGAGAGAAAGAGATAGAAAAGGTCTTTCATCTTCTGGCTCACTCCCCAAATGGTCACAATAACTAGAGCTGAGCTGATCTGAAGCTGGGAGCCAGGAACTTCTTCCAGGTCTCCCACAGGGGTGCAGGGTCCCAAGGATATCAGGCTGCTGTCTCAGGCTGACTTCCCAGGGCATAAGCAGGCAGCTGGAGAAGTGGAACAGCTGGGACACCAATTGACAACCATATGGGATGCCAGCACCGCAGGACAGAGGATTAGCTTGCTGTGCCACTACATCAGCACAGCCTGGCCCCCTAGGTTTATTTTTTAAGTATGTATTTATAAAAAAGGCTTGAAGGCCATGAGCAAATTTAGAATGATTGTTGGTTTGGGGAATAGAAAGGATGAGGGTGGTTATCAGGAAAACCATAATCTTTTTGTAGTGTTTAATTTCCAAATAGATACCAAATTTGAAATTGTATGCTTTTTTAAACTTGTAAACAGAAAAAGTGGATTCTAAGCAAGAATTCCAAAATATCGATCTTATTTCTGGTTTGTGGGCATAAGACTAAGAAAAAAAAAGCCAAGAGCAAAGAAATAAATTTAATAGTCATCTTTTGCTTTGGTTGCCTAACATAAAGCTGCAAAATGCAAGGTAAAAAAAGAAGTCTTAAAAATGGCAGTCATAACATCATGTGCCCAAAGCGGACCACGAGACAATAGCAAGAGTGGAACAGCAGCCACGCAGAGAATACTGGCCTTCAGAACAGGCTCTGCCTGGTATTAAAGAGAACTAAAGAATTGGGCATTTTGTTGGCAGGAACTGTAATATATGTGATCTGTCCAGGTTATAATTTCTTTGAGTATTTTATAGCCACATGAGACTCCTTTGCCATTCTCTTCTCTTTCTTATTCAGCAACAATTATTTCTGCTGTAATTTCAAACCACTTGGGATATTCACTTCTTCTGCTGAAGAAAGTGGGAAGTCACTTTATTACCTAGCAGCTGTTAAAAGTGAATTTATACACAGAAAGTATTTGATATATTTTAAAAGTAGGATAACCTGGAATTATTCTTAACTGACTGAAATGAAGGAAAGCGATTTTTGGCAGGAAGTTAATGTAGTGAAATGGCCTTCAGATAGTGCAAAATCCAGGCCCTCAGATGATGATCTTTTTCCTTCTCTTCTGCTGTATCTCAGTCTCTTTCTCCTTTTTTTAGTATTGATATGATTTGTTACTGTTTAGAAGCTGAAAGGTGCTTAAATACTGCTTCTTGGAAACCTCATTTTCATGATCATGTTTGCCATTAGATATATACATTCAAATGCCGTAGAAGTACATCTGGTAGAGTTTGATGTATCCCGAACTTCAGGGACAAGAAGTCCAGGAAATGCATTCTTTTCTTTTTTTTATTTATTTTATTTTTATTGGAAAGTCAGGTATACAGAGAGGAGGAGAGACAGAGGGGAAGATCTTCCATCCATTGAATCTCTCCCCAAGTGGCTGCAATGGCCAGAACTGCACTGATCTTAAGCCAGGTGCCAGGAGCCTCTTCTGGGTCTCCCACACGGGTACAGGGTCTCAAAGCCTTGGGCTGTCTTCAACTGCTTTTCCAGTCCACAGGCAGGGTCTCAAAGGGTACAGGGTCTCAAAGCCTTGGGCTGTCTTTGACTGCTTTCCCAGGTCACAGGCAGGGAGCTGGATGGGAAGTGGTGTCACTGGGATTAGGATCCCATAGTTCCCATATGGGATTCTGGCATATGCAAGGTGAGGACTTTAGCCACTAGGCGACTGCGCTGGGCTCCAGGAAATGCATTCTATAGCTTTCCAGCCTCTTCTACTGTTATGGAAGGAGAATGGAAAGCCACTTTGCAACATCTACCATAGTTCATTTCTTTACCTACAAAATAACAACAACAAAAAAATTAAAAACAAGGACAATCACAATATGCTACCTCTAACTAAATGACTGTCTTTCATAAATAAAAACACGTTCAACTTTTTTTTTCCCAAAGGAAAGACCCAAATTCCATAAGCCTCTGGATGATGTTCTGTAGTCCTGGGTGCCAAACCATCTTAACTATCATAATCAAGCCTTATATCAAGTTATCAGTGAAATGAAAGTAGAAAATGGATTTGTATACACATACATGTTCAAACAGAAGACAGTATGTATTAGTAGCTGCTATAGGAATTGTTCTTGAGAATTTTATTGATATTTATAACTTTATTGCTCATTCATTCATTCCATGTTCCCTCCGCTAGCAAATTATCCAGAAGAGGTACTTTTTAATGTAATAGTTTGCCTCTTCATTTTGAATCACTGAGATGTAGGTAGTATTTCCTAAACAAATGCTTCTCAGCATACATTTGAATTGCATCCTGATAAAACCTGTTATAAATTGAAGCTATGGTAAGTTCAAAATATATTTACACATAGAATGCTAAGACTGTTTTTTAAGAAGGACAGTGTCAAGCCCTTGGGTTAGACGTAGGGCTTCAAAATCTTTTTTTTTTCCTTTTCAAATAAAGATTTATTTAATGATTTGAAAGACAGAGGTACACTGGAATGGGGGGGTTGGAGTGGGAGGAGGTGGGGAAAAAAGAGATAGAGATCGTTCATCTGCTGTTTCACTCCACTAATAGTGGCAACTGCCAGAGCTGAACCAGAAGCCTGGGGTTTCTTTCAGATCTCCAACAAGGGTGCTAGAAGATTCCACTCCAGTTGAAGAGTCTTGAAAATTTTAACTTCACAGTAAAACTGCTGCAGACCTTGGATTTCAGTGTCCTTTCTGAGGAAATGCACCTGAAACTGTGACTGCCCACACTCTTTTCTAAAGTCCATGGTTCATAGATGTATTTTTCCCCTTTGGTTAAAATTGGAGCGTTCTCTCTTTCGACACAACTCTTTGCACTCTTGTCACTGGGCAAAGATGGTTACGTTCACTCTACCTCCCTTAAATCCTGTCTAGTACCTGACAGCCCAATTCGACAATTATTCTTTTTTATTTATTGAATTTTTAATTTTTAATTTTATGGTACAGTTCCATAGGATCTACAATTTCCCTGCCTCCTACCTAATTCCCACCCCCTGACTGATTTCCCCATATTGTTACAATAATAAAGTGTTTCATAAGCAGTCATAAGTCCGTCAGACTCTCCAGGACTCCTTAGTGTTAATTAACTAATGATGGAAGATCCGGTTTTAGAATCTCTTAGTTTGTCTTTGAAACTATATGTTCTAAGCCATTTGGTAGGACTGAGAATGCGGAGATGAACAGATCTATTGTAAAACACTTCGGTTTAAAAAAAAGAAAAATATAGTTAATGTACTATATATTAACATATTGTATGTGAACATCATCAGATTTGATATGAATACAATTACTTTTGTTCAGAGCATTGTGGTGCATTCGGTTAAGCCATTGGTTGAGATTCTTGTATCTCATATTTGAATGCCCTTTTGAATCCAATCCAGTTTCTTACTATATGTATGGGTTCCGGTGGAAGTGAATGGAAATCATGTCACCACTCTTGGAGATCTGGATGGAGATCCTAGCTTCTGGCTTTGGTTTGACCTAGCCTGGCTATTGTGGACACTGGGGGAATGAACCAGCCTGTAGAAGAATCTTTCATCATCTCTTTCTCATTGTCTCTTTGTCCTTCTGCCTTTTCAATGAAATAAGCTTTAAAAATCAGAACTCTGTTTTAAAATACTTATATGAATTTTTATAGAACATTTCATCTTGTCACCAAATAGTAACTGGTAAATCTTATCAAATTAATTATATTGCATAATAAAACATTTACTAAGAATCGTCCATTAGATTATTAGTAAATTTAAATGTAGTAGTTGAACGATATTAGGGAATTTGGAAGACAGTTTTTGTAGAATTGTTAAAATATATTTGTGAAGGTGGGGAATGTGGATTATTTTTTAGATGTGATAGTCTATGAAAACTTTGAGTTGTACACATGGAATGATGTTCTTGTGTGTTTGTAGCATGCTGAATTTTTTATGTGAAAATTTAAATTGTGTTCAGTTATTTCCAAAACTTAAGGTAATACAATGAAAGAGTTTTCTGTTGGGAAGGTCCCATTCTGCCACCTTCTGGCTGACTTCAAATCTTGCAGTGTAATGAGTTACGCGCTGTTACCTATTTTTGTGCTGGTTGGCATCAGGTAATTTATTTTCAGGCCTAACACAGTTTGAGCTGTAACACAGTTCTAGCACCACAGGCTCACATTTATTCTTTTAGTTTAAACTATGAGGGTTAATTAAACTAGGACAGCACAAGACGATAATGTGGGGCAGTTGTTTGTCCTGGAGTATGTAGTTAAAACTTTTGACTTTTTTACAATACTGAAGTTTCTTCAGGTATTACATGATTTTAACTGTATCAAATCTGTTTGCTATTTGTCACAATCATAAAAAGAAAACTTTGGGGGCGGGACAAAGGAAATTAGTAAAACACTGTCAAGTACAGAAACTAATGTTGGATTTAGTAAACACATACTGCAGCACTAATATAAAAGCAGAAGTCACATGCATATTAAAGTCTCGGTACTTTATGTCCAATACTTTGAACTGTTTCATAGTCTTTCCATGTTTTCAAAGAATTTTCAGGTTACTAAAGAAAATTTCAGAATGGCTCAAAATTTTTCAAATCTAACTTATTTTAAATGAGTATGGTATACTTTGAGGGAAGATAAGGAGAAAAGGATTGAAATCAAAACTTTATAGAATGTTACAGTTTTGATACTTTTGTAAAACAGTTTCTTTATGTCTTTGGAAAATGGAATAATAATCTAAAGGAAGGTTGATGAAAGGAGTAAATTTGTTATATACTCTATGTAAAACACTTAGAATATTTATGTAAAACACTTAGATTAGTTGCTGACACATAATAAGTTATATTATGGTTATATATAACCAGTTGAATATTTAGATTGTATTACAGTCTAATATATTGTAAGTATATATTCAAAAGTATTCTTTGCTGTAAAATTTATAACCAATAAAAAATAGGGCAAATGAATATATTGGAAATGTATAGCTTCCAATATGTATATTGCTTCCTAAACTAGTGTAAAATATATACTGTATTGGGGCCTAATACATGCCCCTTACTTCTGTCTGTGGCTTAGCTTCAGCATGAAATATCAAAAGCTGTCTCATGAAAGAGCCATGGTGTCTATAAACAACTGGTCAATTTAGAAACATTTATTGAATGCTTACTATGTGATAACTATTACATTAGATTCTGGAGGTATGAAAGAATGTGAAAACCTCACAAAGGAATTGTAAGTTATACATGTAATTACTGAATAGTGTGGTTATTAATATATTCAACAAGTTAGGACAGAGGAAACAATATTGAACTAGACTTCAGATGACAAGTAGGAATTTGCCAGAATGTCTTCTTCCATGAATGCAATTTTTGTGATCAGTCCTGATAGATTTATTTTCACCTTTTTCTTTTCTTTCCTTTTTTTCTTTTCCTTTCTCACTCTCTCTCTCTCTCTCTCTCTCTTTTTTTATTTCCATATATCTTTGTTGGTGAGATTCATCTCCTATAGGCAACAGATAGATGGGTTTTGTTTTTTCACCCAGTGCATTAATCAGCTTGATGGCTGAGTTTAAGCCATTTATAATCAGGGTTAATATCAATAGGTAGTAATTGTTTTATTCAGTCTTCTTTTGAGTTTTATTAGGACCTTCTCCACATTTGCCTTTGGTTTTGGTAGGTGCTATTCTTTTTCTTTGTCAATAGAACATTTTAAAGTATCATTTGTAGGGCAAGTCTGGAAAAGGTAATTTCGTTGAGCTTTTCTTTACTGAAGAAAAATTTATTTCATTTTCAATGACAAAGGAAAGCTTTTTCTGGGCATGTTATTTTTTCCTGACAGTTTTTTCTTTTTAGAAGCTGAATTATGTCACATCATTCTCTTCTGGCCTGTATAGTTTCCTCTAGAGGTCAGTGTGAGTCTGATTGGAGTTTGCCTATAGGTCAATTGATTTTTTTTTTCCATGTGCACATTTAAGGATCTTTTCCTTATGTTCAACAGAAGAGAGCTTGGTTATCATGTATCAAGGTGAAGATTACTTTTGGTCAGCTTTATTGGGAGTTTTGTGCCCCTCTTGTATTTTGTTTCCCAATTGTTTCTCCAAATTAAAGATTTCTTTTATTATTTTATTAGATACATTTTTAAACACAGTTTCTCTTTCTGTGCCTTCCAGAACACTCATAACTCTAATATTTGGCCTTTTAATAGTGTCCCTTAATTCCTGAATACTTTTCTTAGCTTGACTCAGTTCCTCCTCCAGCTTTTTTATTTTATTCACATTGTTGAAGGAAATGCCTTCCAATTCTGAGATTCTTTCTTCTGCCTCACTCATTCTGTTATTGAGGCTTTCCATTGAATTTTTGTTTGCTCCATTGTGTCCTGCATGTTTAATAATTAGACTTAATTTTGCTTCAGTGTTGTTATTTCCTGTGTGACATATTCCTTAGATTCCTTGAACTCCTTTATAAAAAATCATTAATATTCTTTATCCCAGTTTCCTCCACAGTTAACTCTGAGGTTGACAAAGGCTTTTGTTCCTCTTTAATGGAGGCATCAGTTATATTCATGTGCCTCTGTCTTCTTTTGCCCTGGGTCATTGCACTTCAGGTAATCAGATTCCTCTCTTTACTCATGTACAGGTCTGTTTTACTGATTACATTTGATACCTGATTGCTTGCAGTCACTTGTGCCACTCCCTCTACCAAGTTTCGGTCCTGGAATCTTGTGCTAGACTTCTACAATTCCATAGCCCTAGTTCCTGGCTCACTACTCTCCACCTCCTGTGATCTTTTTTTTTTTTTTTTTTAAGATTTATTGTTTTTATTGGAAAGGCGGATATACAGAGAGGAGGAGAGACAGAGAGGAAGATCTTCCATCCAATGATTTACTCCCCAAGTGAGCGCAATGGCTGGTGCTGTGCCGATCCGAAGCCAGGAACCTGGAACCTCCTCCAGGTCTCCCACGCGGGTTCAGGAACCCAAGGCTTTGGGCCGTCCTCAACTGCTTTCCCAGGCCACAGGCAGGGAGCTGGATGGGAAGGGGAGCTGCCGGGATTAGAACCAGCACCCATATGGGATCCCAGCGCGTTCAGGGCGAGGACCTTAGCCGCTAGGCCCGACCTCCTGTGGTCTTATGCTGTGACTGTACCATTACCTGTACAACCTTGTCCCACTCCCAGTTTGAGCAGTGCCTAGGATTGGAGAGACACCAGCTGTCTTCAATATCTGGGTTGTTGGTGTTGCTGATTTTGCTAGAACCTGCTGGTTGTTAGGTCTGAGGGCCACCGGGATCTATTTTGGGTGGGACCTGTAGGATGTCAAAGTTGGTACTATTTTCCCTGCAAGACCAGTGCAATGCCGGGAGAGAGTTTGGTTCTGGCTTAGTGCCTGTGCAGCTCACTGTTGTCCCTCCAGCCCCACAGCCTTTTCCACAGTACACACAACGGTGCCCGATGTGGCACTGGTAGGAGTGAGTCATGAAATCTACCGTTTCCTTCACCACTTGGTTGGACTCTGCCACTCTGCTTCTGCTCCTGGTCAAAACAAACAGATCAGCAGAATGGGCAGTTCTATACCTGGGTTTACCTCCTGAGCTCCAGTAAACTCTCCTTCCCACCTGGCTGTTGGTGGAGCTCTCATAATCAGCTGCTGCTGGGGTAGCCAGTCACTGAAGCACTGTTCCACTGTCTCTGCTACTTCCCCGTGTCCACGGGTCTCCGGGTGTTCCTCTGTCATCGGCCTGTCCTCTCTTACATCCCAGGATCACAGCCTCTCTACTCTACCCAGGCTAATGATTCTCCATCTGTTTAAATGTGTTCTTACGCTATTCCACCGTCTTGTTTCTTCCCTTTTATTTTATTTTTAATACTGTTTTTTTTTTTTTAAAGATTTATTCATTTTATTACAGCCAGATATACACAGAGGAGGAGAGACAGAGTGGAAGATCTTCCATCCGATGATTCACTCCCCAAGTGAGCCGCAACGGGCCGGTGCGCGCCAACCCGAAGCCGGGAACCAGGAACCTCTTCCGGGTCCCCCACGCGGGTACAGGGTCCCAATGCATTGGGCCGTCCTCAACTGCTTTCCCAGGCCACAAGCAGGGAGTTGGATGGGAAGTGGAGCTGCCGGGATTAGAACCGGCGCCCATGTGGGATCCCGGGGCTTTCAAGGCGAGGACTTTAGCCGCTAGGCCACGCCGCCGGGCCCTTTAATACTGTTTTAATAGTGAAGGGGATGCACGCTCACGTGGGTCTCTGATTAGAGTGGGCTGGATCGAGGTATAGAGGAAGGTGGGTAAGACAAATGTTTGCATTTTTCTTTCTCTTGTGTCACAGAGGGGTAAGGGGTGGAGGCCACTCCTTGCTGTCAAACTACATCACCACCTAGGGATGGTGCACAGTCATTTGATGATGCCTCATAGACCCTGATGTGGGGAAGGGTTTTCCTGAGGGTGTTACTTGAGTTGTTTTGATAGTGCCTTCACTTTTTTACATTTTGCATTATTACCATTATTCAGTTCTTCATATTTGGAATACTTTTTCATATGTAGCCTGTGGGATGAAGTTTTCTAATTATGTGCCTAATATTTAGAAGGGAAGTCTGAACTTCTGTCATGGTGATTATGGATGAAGATGAAATGTATTTTTATGTGTGTGCATTTGTAATGTTACTGTGTAAGCTTGTGACCTGCTGGTCCCCTCACTTCTCTATTCTATGAAGTCAGATTAACTATAATCAAATTCTGAAACTTGTGCTTTTCAGCGCTGGTTAGTAAAAGGAGTGACTGGTACCCTGCTTCATTTCTGTAGTTGTCAAGGAGTTTGGGGGTGTGTGGAGATTCATCATTTTGTTTCTATTTCAGTTATTTAGAAAGCTTCTGCATAGAAATTTGTATGGCTCCCTGGTAAGTGATTCGGTAGATAAAAAGGAATGTTCTTATCAACGTGAAGGGTTTTAGATTTAGGAGAAAGAATGCCTATACCAACCATGATGAATAGTTTCACATTTACAGAATTAATCTGTTTTAGTACTATGGAAATAGAAGCTGACTTTCTTCACCCTTTCACATTATTACATTTAAGTCTTGTATTAATTTTTATTATTGCAGTAAGAAATTACCATCAGCTTAGTGGTATCTCACAATTCTGTAGGTCAGAATTCTGGAAGGTTCTCAAATGTCTGGAGAACAATGTACTTCTAAGCATGTTATTATTTTTGGCATAATTCAGTTTCTTGTTGGTGCAAGACTGTCTTTACCTAGCTATCATTTGAGGTTCACCCTTAGTTTCTAGAAAACTGCTTCCCTGGAGCTTTTGCATGGGGTCCCAGCCAAGCTCCTTCAATCTTCTTTTCCTTGGACTCTAATCTATTGCCATGCCACTCCTTTGTTTCCAACTGGAGAAAGCATCTTTCTTTTTCTTTTTTTCTTTTATTTTTAAAAGATTTATTTATTTTATTGGACAAACAGGGAGCTGGATGGGAAGCGGGTCTGCTCAGATTAGAACCGGCGACCATATGGGATCCTGGCGCATCCAAGGCGAGGACTTTAACCACTACATTATCACGCCAGTGAGAATATTCTGTCAGTTGGGTTCATACCCTTTTTAAAAGGCTGCCAAGTAACCAGATAAGGACCAGTTGGAAGCCAGGAGCCAGGAATTCTATTCTCATCTCTCACATGGGTGGCAGGTACCCAGGAATTTGGGTAATCATCCATTGCCTTCCCATGCACAGTAGCATAAAGCTGAATAGGAAGCAGGGCAGCCAGGATTTGAACAGGCTGTCTGATGCATACTGCCAGTATCACAAATGGCAGCCTAACTAGTGCCACAATGCCAGGCCTTTATTTTTTATGGAAATGTAATATTTACAACTTTATATCATAATATTATATTAAAGATAACATGTTTAATGGGAATTTTGAAATAAGTCTAATTTGTGAAGTTGTATATTATGAAAAAAACTTTTCACAAGATTGTTACTATGAAAATCTAATGTTTTTCATGAAAAATTTCCCACAAAATTCACCTTAGCTGCCATAAAGCATATTTTAATAAGTGCGTTTTAGTGAAAACAAAATGTAGTAGACAATATGAAACAGGACTGACACATTTCCTTTATGAGTAAAATTGCCTTGATGTCACTGGAAGTGGTCATTTAGATTTATAGCATTTTTATACAATTGAATACATTAGTTGTTATGTGATTGCCACAGTTTCATATAGACACATTCAAATATTATAATTGATTTTTTTGTAGGAAAAAAAGTTTTGTACATGGGATGAAACAATATAAATTCAAAACTTACAGATACAGGTTAGCACTATCACTCAGCTCTTTTAAAAATTGATATGAACATCCAGTCAGAACCAACAGGGTATTGCCCTTGAAATGTTATCTATGTGCATTTGCAAGTAGACCATAGGTCTGCACAGGATCTCGGAATGTCTGCAGAAGACTCTACCACAGATCGGGTCAGAGTACAAACCCCAGAGTCCTTTCTTTCAGATAGATGCAAGAGGGAGACGGGGACGGACTACTCAAACTTTGTCTTCTTCCCTTGTGGTTTGTGGTCCCCTTTTATAATTGATTTTTTAGATTTTTGTTAAATGCTTTGGTTGTTTTAGGATATTTCCATATTTCTGCTTAAAAATAACACTGAAGTGTACTTTCATTAACTTTAATGTTGTTTAAATAATAGCTGTAAATTTACTAGTGAAATTTGTATTTCTGTAGTATTTATTTACAAAGCAGAATTGTTTGTGTCACCTTGAGTCACATTCAGAACTATGATATAGTCAGGAATGTTATTAATGATCTTGTTCTGAAGGAGAGGAAGCCAAAGTTTATACAGAGAGCTCAAGAGTAGAATGCCATAAACTCAACTGTTATCATAACAGATCTTAGATTCTTTAAAATACTCAGTGTGCAAAGGAGCCAGTTAAATCATGAAAAACTATTTTCAATACCAGTATTCTTGGTCCAGTGTGGGCTAGTCTCTGCAAGTCATCTACTTTAGACCAATAGCTATCTTTTTAATATTATCAATACATATGTCTGTTTCATTTCAGTCATTGTTTAAGTAACCCACCCAAAAAAATACAGCCTTCAAAAATTTTTTCCTACATGTTTGGATCTTAAGTATGCATTTGGCAAATTTCTGTTATTATATTTTCTTCTAGCAGTTCTAAAGCATTTCATATCCTCAATAAAGACTGAGTCAAGTAAATAGCTTGATAAAATCATAAGATAAATAATAATATACAGTAACTCCTAAAAAATTATAAGTGGAAAATACAAGATGTGTTTACACATTTAGTGCAACCACTGTTGAAGTCAGTATGGAGAGTCCTTAGACAACTGAAAATAGATTTATCATATGACCTAGCCATTCTACTCTGAGAATATATCCAAACGAAATCAAATTGGCATTTGAGAGAGCTACCAGCAACCCCATGGTTATAACAGCAATTCGCACAGAGGAATGGATTAAAAAATTGTGGTACAGTTACTCTGTGGAATACTACTCAGTCATAAAAAATGAAAGCTTAATGTTTGCAGCAAAATGGTTCCTGCTTCAGTTAATTATGCTTGTGAAGTATGTTAGTCCCAAAAGCATAAATATGTTTTCTTTGTTATATGATGACTAAAACACAAGGTGAAGTATATGTGTGTGTGTATATATATATACACACACACATACATTTATACATACACACACATATATATATTTATGCATTTATATGAACTCTACAAAGGAAATTAGCATGCTGGGAAGTAATAATTATTTATCATATGCATCTTTGCTCCTGCTTAATAGTAGGATTCCAACTGATACTTATAAATATTCTTTTATATTGTGATACTGTGCCTTATACCTTTTCCTATACTTACCATATCATGATGCATTTAAATAACAAAAAATTAGGCTTGTAACCGTTAACTGACTATGCTATTATGATAACATGGGGGCAAACAGTAGGAAGGGAAAATTGGAAGGGAGAAAGAGAGGGGGAGAGATGAACCCCTATGCTTATAAAACTATCATGAAAAACAATACATAAATAAATTTTTTAAAATTAAAATAAATTTTTGCTATTTAAGAAAATAAAAATTATTTGAATTTGTTTTAATATAAACATAAAAAATAAGGGATAACACACTTCCAGCCTTTATCTGTGTCAGAAGCTTAATTTCTGTAGAATTTTGGATGTTTCTGTTGTCTGGTTCTTGCGAATAGAATATTCTTTGGCATTTGAATATCTTGACATCTGACCTATTTAAAAGAATAAATGTAGCTCTTGAGCACTTGAAATATGGCTAGTGTGACCAGGGAACTAAATTTTCTATTTTACTTAGTTATAAATACAGAAGGTATGTGTTGCTAGTGACTTACATATTGGACAGTGTACTGTGAACTCAAATATCTGAATAAAGAAGTCTAACATATTTTTAGACTTATTTTTTATTTTTATTGGAAAGTCAGATATACAGGGAGAAGAGGAGAGACAGAGAGGAATATCTTCCATCTGCTGATTTACTCCCCAAGTGGCTGCAACAGTTGGAGCTGTGCCAATCTGAAGCCAGGAGCCAGGAGCTTCTTCAGGATCTCCCACACGGGTGCAGGGTCCCAAAGTTTTGGCCATCCTTGACTGCTTTTCCAGACCACAAGCAGGGAGCTGGATGGGAAGTGGAGCTGCTGGGATTAGAACTGGAGCCCATATAGGATCCTAGTGCATGCAAGACAAGGACTTTAGCCACTAGGCTACTGCACCAGGCCCAAGAAGTCCAATATTTAATTGACATATAGAGAGTACTTATCTTTGGTATAGAACATGTTTTGAGCAAATGTATATTTTTACTCATTTTTGTATTAATGTGGAATAATAAGATGCTATCTTTGTATCTTGCATTGTCTTATTCCTTAATACTTAGTGAGTTTACAAACTTTCACATTGCTATAGTTCATGATTTGTCACTATAAATTATGATGGAAATAAAAAGTTGGAAAATTATTAGATGAATTTTCAAATGTGTTTAGATGCCTATAGAGTAGGAAGAACAAAGTTATAGAGAACCAAATGATTGTAAGGTTTATAAATTTACAAAATTGCAATTCGAAGTAGACTGTGAAGAGTGAAGTGTATATATTGAAATTTGTGGACAAATATCCAAAAAGAACAAAATTTAATCTCTAGAATAGCATTTGAAGGAAAAGGAAAAAAAAAGAAGAGTAATTACACAAGCATCTGGATATTCATACAGTCCAAAAGAAGGCAGGGATTGAGAAACAGGGAGGAAAAGTAGAAGGAAGAGACTCAAGATTCACTAAGTGAAAGTCAGTGATTTCTCTTGGACCTATAAGGGAGCTGAGATTGCAGGGCAATCACGAGACTGGTGTCTGGAGAGACAGGCAAATCTTGAGAGCTGCAGCAATGATCTGACCGCCTGGAGCAGAAGCACTGGAGTCTCAAGTTGGTAGAAGCATTTCAGTGATAATTTTGGCCTATTTATATACACTGGGAACTGGCCTGAGAGTGTTGAACTCCCTGGAGCAGCAGTTAGGGAGGCTCCAATACGTAATGTGCTTCATCTCAAGTAATTCCATCAGATTTTCCATGTGAAGACTCTGGTAAAGAACCGCTTGTACCTCATGCAGGAGTAGGAAGGGTAGTGTTACATCTTCCCAGAGCATTCTCTAACACAAGCCTGCTCTGTAAAAGGGAAAGACTTCACCAAAGCCATAACCCAGTTTTTGGAGTACATTTTTCTAACTGTGGCTGTGTCTAGCCTTCCTGTCTAAAGAGGTAAAATAAATGCTTCCAGGTTTTCCCTATTCAATATACTGGCTGTGAATTTTTCTTATGTTACCTTCATTGTGATTTGCTTACTGTTTTTATTTTGAAGGAATGCTGTATTTTATCAAATACTTTCCCTGAATCTATTGATAAAATAACATGGCTTTTATTTTCAGTTCGTTAGTGTAATGTATCACATTATTATTGATTTGTATACGTCAAAGCATTCTGCATACCAAGGATAAATCCCATTTGATCTGGGTAAACAATCTTTCTAATATTTTCTTGGATTCAGTTAACTAGTGTTTTGCTGAATGATTTTGCCTCTATGTTCATCAGGGATATTTGTCTTTTTCTTTGTTGCATTTTTTCTTTTTTACAGTTTAGGTGATGTTGGCCTCATAGTAGGAATTTGGGAGTATTCCCTCCCTTTCAATTGTTTTGGGTAGTTTGAGAGAATTGGAATTAGTTTTTTCAGTGTTTACTAGAATTCAACAATGAAGCCATCTAATGCAGTGCTTTTCT
Source organism: Ochotona princeps (assembly GCF_030435755.1). Taxonomy (NCBI): domain Eukaryota; kingdom Metazoa; phylum Chordata; class Mammalia; order Lagomorpha; family Ochotonidae; genus Ochotona; species Ochotona princeps. The sequence goes on from NC_080833.1 coordinate 70,802,765, forward strand.
TTGTTAGGAGGGTCATTATCACATGATTCAATCTCTTAGTTAATGTTCTATTTATGTTTTCTGTATCTTTATGACTTAGCTGTTTTTTTATAAGATTTATTTTTATTGGAAAGGCAGATCAGATTTACAGAGAGAGGAGAGACGAAAGATCGTCCATCTGCTTGTGTTAACTCCCCAAGTGACCGAAATTGCTGAAACTGTAATCTAAAGCCAAGACCCAGGAGCTACTTCCGGTCTCTCATGCAGGTGCAGAGTCCCAAGGCTTTTGGCCATCCTCTACTGTTTTTACAGGTACAAACAGGTAGCTGGATGGGAAATGGAGCAGCTGGTATAAGAACCAGCACTTATATAGGATCCCAGCACTTATAAGGTGAGAATTTAGCAATTAAGCCATCATGCCAGGCCCATGACTCAGTTTTGATAGGTTGCATATATCTAGAAATCAGAAACCAGTCAATTTCTTTTAGATTTTCCAATTTGTTGGCATATAGCTGTTGGTAGTAGTTCCAGATGATTATTTTTATTTCTGTGATATCTACTGTAATAGCTCCTGTTTCATTTCTGACTTTATTGTTTTAGATCTCCCTTTCCCATGCCTTTTTGTTGTTGTTGTTGTTAGTTTGCTCAATGTCATACACATTTCTTTTTTAAAAAAACTGATCCTTCATTTTATGACTCCTTTATCCTTTTTTCTACCTCAATTTTGTTTATTTCATCTCTAATTTTTAGTGTTTCTTTCTGCTTACCAGCTTTAGTACTTATTTTCCTTTATCTTTGAGATGTCATTATCAGGTCACTTATTTGATGCCTTTCCAGTTTCTTAAAGTACACACTAATTGCTAAAAAGTTTCCTCTGAACTGAAAAGTTTACTTCTGCTGTATCAATTATGTTGTGATATTTTGTGTTGTTATCTTCATTGGTTTCTCTTTTTTTAAAGATTTACTTATTTTTATTAGAAAGTCAGATATACAGAGAGGAGGAGAGACAGAGAGGAAGAACTTCCATCCGATGATTCACTCCCCAAGTGAGCCGCAACGGCCGGTGCTGCGCCAATCCGAAGCCGGGAACCAGGAACCTCCTCCAGGTCTCCCACGTGGGTGCAGGGTCCCAAAGCTTTGGGCCATCCTTGACTGCTTTCCCAGGCCACAAGCAGGGAGCTGGATGGGAAGTGGAGCTGCCAGGACTAGAACCGGCGCCCATATGGGATCCTGGCGCTTTCAGGGCGAGGACTTTAGCTGCTAGGCCACGCCGCTGGGCCCATATCTTCATTGGTTTCTAAGTCTTTTTTGTTTTGTTTTGTTTTGTTTTCCCTTTAGATTTCGTATGTCATCATTCAGAAGCGGTATGTTCAGTTTCCATGTGTTTGTATTTTTCTAGAGTTTGTTAAGTTATTCATTTCTATCTTCATCTCATTGTGATTCAAAATGAAAGCACAATATATTTTCAATTTTTAAAAATTTGTTGAGACTTGCTTTTTAGGCTACTATATAGTCTGTCCTAGATGAATTTCCATGCACTTATGACAAGCAGCTCTATGATGTAGTTTTGGATATCATTTTTCTTGTGGATTAGCCAGCATGATATTTAATAGGGAAAAACTGGAGTCATATTCACCAAAATCTAGAACCAGACAAGTATTCACACTCTTACCATTGCTATTTAGTATAATTCTGAAATTTTTAGTCAGGATTAATAGATAAGAAAAAGAAATTCGGGCCCGGCTCCCGAATACATACAAATAAGTGACTGACAGTTGTAGAGCCTAGTAAATCATTTTTTATTGCTGGTAGTAATGGCAATGTTCTTTACAACTAGATAGATCGTTCGCCAGTTTCTTGTAAAGCTATACATACTCTGACCATACAACTCGGCAGTCATACTCCTAAAGTATTTACCCAACTGATTTACACAAGCAAATAAACAATCTAGGTTTATACAGAAATTTGCTCATGAATATTTAGAACAATTTAATCACAATTGCCCCAAACTAGATAAAAATATGATGTCTTTTAGTAGATGCGTGGTTAAAATATTGTTACATGTATATAATGAAACGTTATTAAATTTTGAAATAAGCCTGTAAGGTCACAAAAAGAAATACTTGCATGTTAAATGTGTAGTTCAGTGACGGTATACCATTTGGTACAGTGTGTATGTTTATAATGACATGGCATTCTGGAAAAAAAGAAAAACTTTGGCTGTGGTAAAGCACCGGTATCAAGGATCAGACTGCCCGAGAATTTATTACAGCAGCAAACTTGTTCTTTGTGGCACTGTAATTGTGTGTGCATGCATTATGTCTGTCCAAATTCATAGTACATACATCACAAAGAGTAAACATTAATTTCAGCAAAAAGGGTTTTTGTTGTTGTTGTAAACCATTTAGGAAACCGGCTAAGAAGTTGGCATAGTGGGTAATGCTGTGATGCTGGTATTAACATATGGGCACCCGTTTGTGTCCAGCTGCTTCACTTCCAGTCCAGCTCCCCAGGAAAAGCAGTGGGATATAGCCAGGATATTTGGGCCCTTAAACCCATGTGGGAGACCTGGACGAAGTTCCTGGCTCCTAGCTTCATCCTGGCCCAGCGCTGGCTATTTGTAGCTGAGTGGGAAGTGCATTAGTGGATGAGATCTCTCTCTCTCTCTCTCTTCCCCCTCCTACTCCTCTTTTTGTAACTCTTAAAAATAAATAAATTTTTAAAAATCATTTCCAATGTTGGTGCAGGATGCAGATTGTGACTAAACAACCTATGTTCTACAAATATATGAAACAATCTCATTATGTACACCAGAATTTAAAAAGTAAATTAATGATGTATTTTTAGAGTCAAATTTCTCACTATTGATAGGGAGCTTACAGATAAGCAAGGGAATGGTATAGTAATTCTTTAGGGTTAAAGAGTGTTAGTAAAGCTAAGGAAATTTGAATTAACTATCTAGTTGTAAATAATGTATCAATATTAGTTTATAAAACGATACAAGTGGTAAAATCTGGCTGTGGTATGTATGGCAAATTACTTCCTCAGCAATTTTTCTGGTGCTGTAAAATTTGCAAATAAGAAGTTCATTTGGGGTAGGAATTTAATCTAGCGATCAAGACCCTGGTGTGCAGGCCTGCATCCCATATTGCGATATCTAGATTCAGAACCCAGTTGTGCTTCTGATCCCAGCTTTCTGATGATGTGCCCCCTGGAAGGCAGTAAGTAATGGATGGCTTAAATACTTGAGTACAGACAGTTCATGGGAGAGAGCTGAATTGAGTTCCTACTCCTGGCTTCAGCTTTGCACAGCCTCAGTGCTGTGCTTTCTCTATGTCTCAAATAGTTCAATGAAGCTTAGAAGTTGATTTTAGCAAAAGGAGCTTCATTTGCATTAAGATGTAAAAAGTGCACATTACCAGAAATCATCAGTTTCCTGGGGATTGAGAATGGCAGGGGTGAAAATTAAAAGAAAGCATGAAAAAGTGACAGAGATGATGAATATACTTGTTATTTTAATTGCATTTATGGTCTCACATCTTTTTTGTTTCAAAACTTATTAAACCCTACACTGTACCAAGGAAATTGTGAAGTTCATTGTATGTCAATAATTATTTAATAATTACATTACAGGTAAATGATCTAAATTTGACCCAGCATTTTGCTGTGTTCTTGAATACTGATATATATTATCTAAAAGCAAAGGGAAGTTGTGGTAGGAGACAATGCCCTGCAAGCACTGTCAATTGTAGGCTGTGGTGGCTTGCTATATTAGGACTACACAAAATAAACTTTACAACACAACCTAGCAAAGATTAATAAAGACATTTATAATGACAAAAGTTACAGTGTAATAAGAATGTGGAACCGTCATAAATGTATGCATATACACCTAATAACAGAGCTTCAAAGTTCAGGAAAGAAATGTCAATACATATGGAAACAAGATAATCTAATCTTCATAATCAGAAACTTCTGTAGGCATCTTTGAGTACTCTATAGTATGGTTAATTAGAAAATCTAGGATACCTTTATGACACTACCAAAAATTTGCCTGACAGTTATGTTTATACATCATAACATTGGAAAACTCTTATTTAAATGTGCATGTGGAACATTCATAATGAAAACTGCATCCTATGTCCTAAGACAAACTTTACCAAACTTAAAAGAATTGAAAATCATATAAAACATTGTATCTACAAAATCTGAAAGTCAGTAACATCTTTTGTAAAAGCTTATGTACATTGTAGATCCATTTATGCAACCTTCTGGAAAAGACGAAATTATTATCTTAAAACATTATTTAAATATTGGGGTCATAGTCAGGTCATTTGTCCTCTGCATGGAGCAGATATATCATTTACATGTTAAATTTGCTGCCATGTTTCTCTTTTTTTAACTTTCAGACTTAGAAAATGTAATTCTATATGACCCCAACATAATTGTAAACATAAATGTGAATTATGAAATGAAATAGCTATTAGGTGACAACTTCTCAGCAGATTCTCAGATTCTAGACTATACAAAAACCAGTTCTACCTGCCATTATATTTTACACCTACTTCCCTACTTTTGCTTAAATGATGCTTTATTTGAAAAGGTGAGTGCTTCACTGTTGTATAGAACAAGGAGACATTTTATTGGAGTTAGAAAATGGAAGTGACTTTGGACAAGTCATTTGATAAGTTTATTTTTGCATGTTAAAATAAGATTAATACCTGTGCTGTTTTATTTCACATGTAAGGATCTCATGAGCCTTAACTTCACAATGTGAATTATTTTATATGTTGTAAAGTGCTTGGCAAATATGTTTTTATTACTAAATGTATTAAATAAACAAATATTTTGTGATCATTTTTTCTCAAGGCAGGTTCAACTCTAAAAGTTGCTATTATTTCCAGAATTCTTGAAGAATGAATAATGAAATTAGCTACTTCCATAGTTTTGCAAGCTTACATTATTTAGTTACCAAATGTGCTCTTAAAACAAATAGTGAGTACATGATTAGATATTACAGTACAAGTTAAAAGTGTAAAAATTGGAGTGAGCGGGGCCCGGCGGCGTGGCCTAGCGGCTAAAGTCCTCGCCTTGAAAGCCCCGGGATCCCATATGGGCGCTGGTTCTAATCCCGGCAGCTCCACTTCCCATCCAGCTCCCTGCTTGTGGCCTGGGAAAGCAGTCGAGGACAGCCCAAAGCTTTGGGACCCTGCACCCGTGTGGGAGATCCGGAAGAGGTTCCTGGCTCCCGGCATCGGATTGGCGCAGTACCGGCCCGTTGCGGCTCACTTGGGGAGTGAAACATCAGATGGAAGATCTTCCTCTCTGTCTCTCCTCCTCTCTGTATATCCGGCTTTCCAATAATAATAAAAAATCTTTAAAAAAAAAATTGGAGTGAGCATTTCATCTACTGGTTAAGACTCCAGTTAAGATGTCTGTGTCCCACATCAATACCTAGGTTTAGTACCTGGCTGAAGCTCCTGCTCTAGCTCCCTGCATTGAACCTGGCAGCTAGTATTAATGGCCCGAATAACTGGATTATGCCACTACAAAGAGCAGATCAGAGCTCAAGTCCTGACTCTTGGTCTTTACTCCAGCTTGGCTCAGAGTTGTCCTGGTTGGTGCCAGGTTTTAGGGAGCCTGAATTCAGTAAGTAACAGCTGTCTTTCAGTCTCTCTGTCTCTGAAGTAAAAATACATACATTTTTTAAAAATTTAGAAAATCCATCAAGAAATGCTAAGCAACATGCTTAAGATTGATTAGAATGGTACAGGAATTCAGTTCCAGTTAGAACTGTAGTTAGTTCTTTCTAGCAGTAGATGCCAGTAGAGTTCTTTTTAAATAAAAATCAAATTCAGCACTTCCATAGCAACAGCTTCCTGGTTACATTACCATTTCTGGAAATATTTCTATAAGGGCTAAATATTACACTTTCTATAAGGACTTTATAACACAAAAACAATTTTATTGGAAAAATGTAGATTTCAAAGGTGCTCAGCTAGCACAGGTTTTTTTTGGGGGGGTGGGTACAGCAATTTTTTTAAAAGTTTCATGTTTTAAATGAATCAGTCCTAATGCTTTAACTAGGAATCAGGAAATTCTATACTTAGCTCAAACAACTTTGATCATAAATAGTCTGAGTAGACATTTAAAGTGAATATGGTCAGGCTAATTGTTAAAAATCAATTTTAAAATTTACTGAATATATCATACATGCATTGAATTTATGAATTCAAGTATCTCATTTCATAAATAGCAAATTTTAGCATAAAATTGTGAGATCAGTACACGCAGAGAAACTATCTTGTTTTTTAGGAGGAGATAAAATTTATAGTGAGCCTTGAAAATGAAGAGAATTTTCATTAAGAAGAGAAGTCAAAAGAATTAAAGAATTTTATCCACTTTTTCTGATAGTCAGTCCTGCCCCGTAGTTGTTTTCTGAAGATTATGGACAGTTAATGTATGTTTTGTGTGTAGTATGGCCAGTTGCTGATAAATTTGATATTGTAAGGCAATATTTACATGCAAAGCTCATATTTAAGAGATTCAATCTTATATGTTGCCTGTTTGTTTAAATTTACACTAATTTTCTTAAAGTGTAAGCTAATGAGATGGTAAAAGGCAAAATTCACTAGTCAGTGTTTCATTTGTGGACTTGTCTGTCTGTAAATTCTAGTTTGGTAACATTAATATTCCTGTTGCACTTAATAGTTAGCAAGAAATCTAGAATAAGATTTTTTTAAAAAAATATTTTTTCTTTGTTTTTTTTCATTTTTTTATTTTCCTTCTTTGTATTACTTGGTGCTTCCAAAGAGAAAAGCACACAAATTTCTGTCCCTTTAATTAATTTCCAAAGGTAACTACTCCAAATTTATATAAATGTCACAGGTTACTTTTCTTCCTGTGAATTAAAGATGTCAAGTTTTATTTGTCTTTTTTGAAAGGCTGTGTTTCTGTGTGAGGCCAGTAAGTCAGAAAATCAGGTAAGCAATAATCTTTCAAGTTAAAATTTTAAAACTAACTTGTCTTGTTCAACAAGCAGGGATTTTTTTCCTGTCAATTAAAATTTGCTACTGTTGCTGATATATGGTTATAATTTATAATTAGCTCATGTAACTTTAAATTATTTATCTTACACCTCTTTTCAAATTTTACATGGCTCTAAAATATACTACTAGCAGTTAGAAATACTTTAGTAGATAATAAAGTTGATAAGCAACACTCACAAATTAAATTAAGCTTGTGTCAGCAAATGAGCAACATTAAGTTCTTCTTAAAATGCTAGTTCAGATTTTTTCTTAATTATAACACATGTGTTATAAATTTGTTTTGCAACAATTTGCTATAATTATTCCATACCAGTTTTTTGGATCAAAAGTTAGATACTTATAAAGACATCAAAACTGCATATTAACTTAATTTGAATTTTTCAGAAAACCATTTTAACATGTTACATTTGGAAAGTTTGGTCTTCAATTTTCAATTTGGTTTTCAATACCACATATTTAAATAAACTTCCTTTTAAGAAAATTCAGACTCTATATTTAATTCTCCAAGTCAGAATATTAATATTAAAACACTAAAACATAAAGCTTCTAGCAAATGTTACAAGTTTTTAAATCCCCATCTGTAGTTGAGATGGAAAGGTTTTGCTAAGAAAAGCTCACTAATGTGCTGTTTTATATTAACAGGAAACAGCAAAGGCAGTGGTGGTTTGAATACCCTGCAAACAGGAAGTTTTACACATGCATAGCTCTTAGCTTCTGTGTAAGAAGTTGTAGAACTCCTTCTGGAAGTATTTTCAGTTAATTTAAGGAAAGTGTAAATGCACTTGAATGGCAGCTTATAGAGAACTACCATGCAACCAGTATACAGGTACAAGTACTGCTCTTCAGAAATTGGAAGGTTTTGCTAGCCGATTATTTCATAGACACTCTAAAGGCACTGCACATGATCAGAAAGCAGCTCTGGAAAATGACAGCCTTCACCTCTCTGAACATACTGCCTTATGGGACAAATCAAGTAAGTTTTGTTTTGCTTTTTAAAATGATACATTATAACTAGCAGTTACAATAATAATTGAAGTTTTGGATTTCAACATAAAGAGCTGTGTTTTGTCTGGTAATTTGCATAAAGACATTTTGCAAGATGAAGGTGAACGCATTTTAGAAAAACTTGATTGTAAGTTGAGCTGAATCATGAAGTTTATTGTTCATTTTATAAATGATCACTTAGGTTGACTATCAGTGAGAAAAATCTACAAAATCCTCATGTCTTTTCTAGTGTATGCTACAGATTTTTAAAAACTTTTATTTTAAAATGGAAAGCCTAAGCTTATGAGAAATTGACTTGTTTATTTTTTCAAATTGTTTTTATTCCTGATTTAAACTTTGAAAGGGGAAATAGCATGAATTGCAGTTACATTTCTATTGTGTTTGCTATCTTTTATTTTTAAATGCATGTACGAAATTCTGTTTTTACAAGCAAGATTTTTTAAAATAAAAATAGAATATGATTCTAAGTAAAACTTTGCATTTATAACCATGGAACTCAAATTCTCGTAGTATTTTATGTTACTTGTAAATATGGATGAGAGGGAAAACATTTATGTATGCCTTATATTCTTTCTAGACATATTAAAATGCTTAGGCTTACTTCTTTGTTAAAATGGTGATACAGAATTATTTTTTATGACATGCACTTTAAAAGATAGGCTGTACATATACACATTAGCACTTTTTCCATTCCACATCTCATCTTGAACCCTCCCCAAACTATTTTTGTCAGTTTGATTAATGAAACAGGAGAATTGCCCTTGGCACTATCGTCTCTTTGGTGTTTGTTTGGTCATCAAATAGCACTAGGGCTTGTGACTTCTGTTCATGCATAAGGAAGAAAACTTATTTAAAAGAAAACTAAAGGAAAAATATTCTACAAAATATGCAGATTTATTTAAACAGTTACAATTATCATTCTACAGAAACTTTTTTGAATTTTTTTAATTACAAAACAATTTAACTTTTTTTCAAGCTTGTTGGGGTGAAGGTGAAGAGGGCCATATTTGTTGTAAATTTTTTTTCACTCAAAATATTCAAATTAGTATAAGTTAGTTTTGATAGCAAGTTGACATAAATATTTATTTTCAAATTAATGGGTTGTTAAAGATTAGAATTTTAGTAATAAATTATTAAAAATTTGCCATGTATGCTAAAAGCTTGTTGTTCATTCCACTTGCCTTCCTATTCTGTTGCGTTGTAGTTTCCTGAGCCATCTCAGAAATCATATTTATGCATTTCAGAAATCTTCTAATTCAAAGTTAAATAAGGAATGAGGACAGAAAAATTAGTTTCACCAAAACCTGTTATTCATACTTGTCTGATGGTAGTTATTAAGTGTATGGCAAGTGAACTAATGTCGAAAGGGTGGATTTCCCAACAACTGGCTCCATTTTGCCCATGCAAGCATTTGGGAAATAAATGAGCAAATAAGAACTGTCTTTCTCTTTGTCTTTCATTCTATCTCTTGAGCAAAAAAAAAAAATAAAAAAAACAATTAAAATTTATGTTTGAGCTGGCTTCTCACCATTTTTAAATATATGTGAACCATGATATGTTCTGAAATGCATTTTAACAATCCAATGAAAAATGGTATCATAAATCATGATTTTTTATAAAAACATTGATGAAATGTTGACATTTTTCTTATTTTGAAATAAAAATAAAACAAACTTATTATTATATTCAAATAAGAGTGTGAGTGTGTAACCTGGTAAATAAAAGAATGATACAGGAAACACTTAAAAAGTGACTTTTCAGGGAACCTGGTGCAATAGCTCAGTTTGCTCATCCTCCCCTTTCATATGTTCGAATCTGATATAGGCACCAGTTCATGTCCTGGCTGCTCCGCTTCCCATCCAGCTTTCTGCTGTGGCCTGGTGAAGTAGCAGAGGATGGTCCAAAAGCGTTGGGTTCCTTTGCTCACACTTGGGAGACCTAGAAGAGGCCTCTCGCTTTAAATCGGCTTAGCTGTGGGTATTTGGGGACCGAAACAGCTGATGGAAGATCTTTCTCTGTGTCTCTCCTTCTCTCTGTAAATCTGCCTTTCCAATAAAAAATACATAATTTTTAAAGTGTCTGTTAATTAATTTTCCTCTTTTTCTTTTTTTTATGACCCCAGAATGTCATCAACCCAGCAGTTTAGTTTGTAAGGATGAGTGTAATAAGCTTGGAACTCTTGGTTTCTTTTTTATTAAATTTATTCATTAATTACATTGTGTTGTAATTACATAGAATCTGGGATTCTCCCCCCCACCCTCCCCCCATGGTGGGTTCCTCCACCCCGCTGCATAACCATAGTTCAAGTTCAATTGAAATTCCCTCCCTGCAAGTATTTGCCAAGCATGGAGTCCAACATCCCATAGTCCAGACAAGTAGGAACTCTTGGTTTCTATCATGGAAAGTGCTAATGTAGAAAAACTGACACAGTGAAGCAGAGGAATCTTACTCTTTCAAATGCCATGGTTTATTTTTGTTGCTGAAATATAAGTTTTCATTCATTTGTTAAGTGAGTTAGGGGAGGAGTGTTGACTGTATGAAGCATTCATAACAAACCATATTCTTCAAAGCTTCTTAAATCTGGCATGACTTGTTTGACAAGAAAAGGAATATAAACATTCTGAATGTGCTTGCTGTGAACGTGCTATTTAAAGAGATCAGCTAAATATAGAAACAACATGCAGTTTTCAAAAAATTAGGTTAGGCAGATAGGAAATGTAACAGGCTTTAATCCAAGAGTCTTTATTCTCCAGTGTCATTACATGTCGGAAGAAATGCAGCAAAGGCCATAGTGGTTCCCAGGTGTTCCTTGTTTTACTAGTAAGTTAAGTAACAGGAATTCCTGTTTAGTAACTTAAGTATGTAACAGCTAATTCCATGCATATATATCAGATGCAAAGGGAAAACATAGGACATTTCTGGCTTTAAGTTTGTTTGTTTTATTTCTGTGTTTTGTTTTATTTATTCTGCCTTGGAGTGAAAGGGAATATTGACATTGAATTTTTTTTTTCTCTAGCAAATTTGTTATAGTTAGCTTTTAGATCTTCTTTGATCGTAAATGGCTGCCTGATAAATTATAGAGTATTAAACTTGATCAAAGCTGTACATGATTTAAATATTTGACTCTTTAAGTAATGAATTTCAGGAGCAACATTTTGAAGAGTGAACGTGTCGATATTATCAAACACTTTGTGTCCACCTTTCCCTTGACTTGACAGATAGTTTCTCTAGTAGACAGAAATCTATATTCTTGAATCTTAGATTTAAATACTGTATTGACAGTTGATCAACTTTTAAAATGAATTTCCTCAAGTAAAATTAGACAGATAAAGTGATTTTAGCAGACTTTTTTTGTTGTTGTTGTTTTCATTTTACCCTTCCACAGTTATGGAATCTTTCAGTTAACTTAGAACTTGTTACTGCAGTGAATCCACATGTTTTATCTGTAAAGTGGCAGACTTTACCACACTAACTTTTCATTTACTTTTCCCATTTACAGTTATTGAATAGCTTACTTTATGATTATTTTGTTTATTTGAGAGGCAGAGGGAATATATGTGAGGGAGGGAGTGAGATCTTTTGTCTGGGCTTTCATTTCCCAAATGTCTGCAGTGGCTAGGTTAGGCAGCTAAGAGACTGGAACTTCATCTTGGTCTCACATGTGAATGACAGAGACCCAAGTGTTTGAACCATAATCTGTTGCCTCTCTAGGAGCATTGGTGGGAAGCTGGATCTTAAGAGTAGACAGAACTCAAACTGGTGCTGTGACATGGATGCAGCTCTTCAGGTCACAGCTTTACTGTGCCAAAGAAATACACCAGCTTTTAAAAATGTTTGTTTATTTGTTTGTTTTTAACTTGAAAGGCAAAGAAAGAAACAGATAAAGAGGTCCGTTAGTGCTGGTTCACTCACCCAGTGCCCACAACAGCCAGGGCTGGGGCAGACCAAAGCTAGGAACCTAAAACTCAATGTGGGTGACAGGGACCCAGGTGTTTGAACTGTTACCTGTGCCTTTCAGGGTGTGCATTATCAGGAAGCTGTATTAAACATAGATGTGGGACTTGAACTCAGAGATTTTGATATAGGATGCAGGTGTCCCAAGCAGAACTATGATCTGTCCCCATAAGCTTTTTGATAGCTATTAATTTCTGCTTATTTGGCACGTCTTTTTAAGTATTTACTGTATTAATCTGCAAACAAGATCCTGGAGGAAAAAAAGATATAGTCTGGAACTGAAAAACAATTTTAGAAAGAATAAGCATATTAATATTCAAGGTATAATGAAATGATTGCCTAAAATATATAAACAAGTTATCATGGAAGGCTGGTTTTAAAAAAAATAATATTAAAGACAAGATAGGGGTTTTCAAGAATACTGGAAAATTAATAGGAATAGGATTTTTGAAACACAAAGAAAAAAGATTGCTTGATTTAAAAAAATAACAAGAACAAATACAAGGAAAGTTCAAAAATTTCATGGAGAATGAGATTAAAATATGAATTTACTCAGGTGCAAAAAAGTTTGAAATCTGGACCTGGCGCCGTGGTCTCATGGCTAAAGTCCTCGCCTTGAACATGCTGGAATCCCTATGGGCGCTGGTTCTAATCCCGGCAGCTCCACCTCCCATCCAGCTGCCTGCCTGTGGCCTGGGAAAGCTGTGGAGGACCACCCCAAACCTTGGGACACTGCATCCACATGGAAGACCTGGAGGACATTCCTGGCTCCCTGCTTCGGATAGGCACAGCACCGGCCATTGCAGTCACTTGGGGAGTGAATCATTGGATGAAAAATCTTCCTCTTTGTCTCTCCTCCTCCCTGTATACCTGACTTTGCAATTAAAAAAATTAAATCTTTTTAAAAAAGTTTGAAGTCTGCATACAGTGGCTCTTCAAAAGGGTGATGGAAAATACATATTCTGAAAAAAAATTTTAATGATTTCAAAATTTTTCATGTAGAAACCACTTATTTTTTAATTCTGTTTTTCTGTAACCATTTTGGAGTCTTGTGTGTGAGAAAACGGACATTTATAATTTACATTGAAGAGTTAATAAGACACTATTGAAATGTAGTTTGTGATTGTGATATTTATGTTTTCTATAAGATATTAGGAACTTTGGAATACATTTTAATAGATAGCGGGGGACCGATGATGTTTTTAGAAGTGATAAATTATATAATGAAAGCTTTACTGAAAATGCCTAGAATATTTTAACTGCACAATACATGTTAAGTTAGTGTGCTTATTCTTTTACAGGGAAATGAATATAGCTGCTGTAGGTTTTCCTTTTGCAATGAGCTCAAATACAAACATCTAAGACTTTTAACAGTGTGGTAAACACAGCCATGAATGATCAGATAAAGGATTTCTTTTATACCAGTGCTTGTTCTTGTTATCTCTTTTGACTTTTTTTTCCTGCTCAGCCAGTAATGAGCTTTTGTCTAACTTTAAGACTCCTTTCAGAGATTTTCTCTGTACCCTGAATCACTAAATCATCCTATTCCTTTGTTTTTATTCTTATTAAATTCATCCTCTCCTTTCTTATGTTCTCATATTAAATTATGCTTACTCATATTGTGGTTTCTGTTACAGTATTAAAATTATGTTATTGTTAGTCCTTATATTATCATTCTCCACTATTTAATTTTGAATTTCTTGAAGGCATAAAACTAGTTAGTTTATTTTGATTTTGCCCAAAGTGTTAGCACTGAATGTTAAGTGGCTTGTTAGATTAAAATCAAATAGCAATTTAGATTTTCGTTAATGGACTACTTATAACTTGTGCAATGGGGATTTTTGCAATTTGTCTGAAAAGCCTATGACCATTAATCAAAAACAGTAAAGTGCTGATGTAACTAATAAACACCCCATTCTGGGGCTGCTGTACCTTTCAGTATTTCTGTCTTTAACTTGATTTCCTGTAAGAACCTTAATGACGAGTAGATTTAATAATATAACTAAAATAATTGATATTCAAAATGGTTTTAAATTAGAAAATTTGTCTATTTGTTATTTGCATTGCTGTATACTATAGCAGGTGTACTAACATAATGGGAAGTTTTTACTTGTGCTTTAGAAACATAGCCATAGGATAGAGATAGTGAAGAAGGTTAATTTCATTTATACTCTAGGTGGTTCCTTGTTCAAAGTGGATTCAGAATCCTTAGCATCCCCAAGAAGTTTGGAGAAAGGAAGAATTTCAGGTTCTATTTAGATCTACTGAATCGAAATCTCTATTTTAACAGATTCATCAACTAATGCATATTAAAGTTTGAGAAGCTGGGCCCCTGAGTTGCAGCACAACAGGCTAAGCTATTGCTTGCAGCACCAGCATTCCATACAGGAACACTGGGCCCAGTTTCTGCTGTTTCATTTCCTCTTCAGCTCCCTGCTAATCTGCCTTGAAAAGCACTAGAAGATGGGCCCCTGCCACTATGGTACTGCTGTTTCCTGGTCCAGCTGCCTCTGTTTCTCTCACTCTCTCTGTTGCTCTTTCAAATAAATACATCTTTTTTAAATTTCATTTTATTTTATGACACAGTTTCATAGACCCTGGGATTCTCCCAACCCCTTCCACATTGTTGCAGCATTACAGTTCAAATCCAGTCCTGAATCCTTCATTGCAAGCATATACCATGCATAGAGTTCAGCATCTTATTGTCCAGATAAATTCAACAGTTTTGGGGGAGACCATCCCTGGTCTGAAAGCAGAGCTGGCAGAATATCATCCCATCCAATGAAAAGCCATTACATAACATCAACAACAATTTACAACATTATGGAGTTAATTGACATGGTATTGAGTGACCAATATGTTAGAAAATGCAAGTTCTTAACCACATCCTGTGACTACTTCATTGACACAACTGACTGCTATACACCCTAAAATGTCTTTAGGGCACTATTCAGCTGTCTTGTGTCTATTTTCATTTTTATATTTAGCAGTTTATAGTATTGAAACATAATTTTTACTGAACTTGGCAAATTTTAGGATAGTTCAAACTGGCTTATAACTCTAACAAGCCTCATGTCAACAATTGAGGTGCAGGACTGTTTTAGGAGGGGTATGCAGAGAAATCTTTAATACCTTAGTGAGGAGTCCTACCTAGTAAAGTATATGTGAGTCCCCGCTGACCGTTTCCTGTCTGGTTCTAAGCATTCCTTATTGGTCTCTGTCTATCTAATCTAATAATTTTTGGTGGGGGGGCTCTGGAGCCACCCTGATGGTCATTGCTGATGGTCATTGCAAGAGAGGGTGGGGATCAACCCGCTATCACCTCTGTAGTGTGCAAAGATCTCCCATTCTGTGGGTTGCTTTTTTACTTTGTTGATTGTGTCCTTTGCTGTACAGAAGCTTCTTAGTTTGATGTAGTCCCATTTGTTTATTTTGGTCTTGATTGCTATTGCTTTTGGTGGGTTTTTTTTTTAGGAAGTCAGGGCCTGCACCTAAATCTTGCAGTGTTTTCCAGCATTTTCTTCCAAAAGTTTGAAAGATTTCTGGATGTAAGTTTAGGTATTTTATCCATTTAGATTTGTTCTTAGTGTATAGTGAAAGATGTGGGCCTTTATTTTTGTTTCTGCAGGCCTTTAACCAGTTGTCCTAACGGCATTTATTAAAGAGACCTTCTCGTTTGCCTAGATTGTTGTCTGTTTTTTTGTCAAAGATTATTTGGCTGTATCTGCATGGGTTCCCTGCTGTTGCTTCTATTCTGCTCCATTGATCCTCCTTTCTATCTTTGTGCCAGTACCAGGATGTTTTGATAACCACTGCCCTATAGTATGTCCAGAGGTCTGGGACTGTGATTCCCCCTGTTAACTTCCTATTCTTCAGGATGGTTCTAGCTATTCGTGGTTTTTTGTGTTTCCAGATGAACCTTTGTATCATTTTTCCAGTTCCATGAAGAATGTTTCGGGTAATTTGATTGGGATTGTGTTGAATGTATATGTTGCTTTTGGTAGTATGGACATTTTAATGATGCTGATTTTACCTATCCAGGAGCATGGTGTGTTTCTCCATCTTCCTCAATTTCTTTTTTAAGTTTTTTATAGTTTTCTTCAAATAGGTCTTTGCATTTTTGGTTAGGCTTATTCCTAAATACTTCATTTTCTTCTCTGTTATTTTGAATGGTACCCTGCTGGTTAGATCTTTTCCATTTTGGGATTGTTTGCATACACTGTGGCTGTTGATTTTTATTCATTTATTTTGTACCCTGCCACTCCACCAAACTCTCGTATAAGTTCTAGCAGTCTCTGTATTGAGTCTCTTGGTTCTTCTATGTAAAGGATCATGTCATCTGCGAATAGTGAAAGCTTGATTTCTTCATTTCCCATTTTAATTCCTTTGATTTCTTTTTGTTTTCTTATGGCCTCTGCGAGTACCCCTAGAACTATATTGAATAGCAGTGGTGATAGCAGACATCCTTGTCTTGTTCCAGATCTCAATGGAAAGGGTTCCAGTTTTTCTCCATTCAGTATGATGTTGGCGTTGGGTTTTTCATATATGGCTTTGATTATATTGTGGATTGTTCCTTCTATGCCTACCTTGGTTAGGGTTTTTAACATGAAGTGGTATTGGATTTTGTCGAAAGCTTTTTCTGCTTCTGTTGATACTATTATATGATTTTTGCTTTTCAGTTTTTGGCTGTAGTGTATTACATTTATGGATTTACGAATGTTGAACCATCCCTGCATTCCAGGGATGAATCCTACTTGATCTGGATGAATGATCTGTCTGATTTTTTTTTTAATTCTATTGGCTAGGATTTTGTGGAGGATCTTAATGCTATTTATCTTTAATGTGCCATCTCTACTTTGCATGGTCCTTTAGAGGAAGAAGTAGTTCTTGGTCAGGGTGGAAATACAGTGGATTCTCATTATTAATAGATTCCATATTTGTAAATTCACATACTCACTGGGTTTTGTTCATAATCCTCAAATCGATACTTTCAGCATTTTCCTGGCCAACCAAGCTCACACATGGAGCAATAAAATGTTTGAATCATTTATGGCACAATCTCAGCTAAAGTTAAACAAGGTCATGCAGTTCCCCCCCCCCCCGCCTTTTTTCTCAATCTCATGCCACAAGCATCACTTTCCCAGTCTAATGTCACATTTTAGTGTTTTTTTGTTGCGTAAAATGGTTCTCACGCATAGTATTCAAATTCTGTCAAATGTGCAGGAAGTCTGCACATTCTTTACTGCTCTGCCTCTGTTTTTCTCACTCTCTCTGTTGCTCTATCTTTCAAATAAATAAATCTTTTAAATGTATATATATTGAGAAGGACTTTTGTCTTAATAATTCCCTAGCCTATTTCCAAATAATATGTCTCCACTGGAGAATATTTGAAAATCACAGAGAACAACAAAATGTAAAAATCACACCCAAACTTGTCAAAGATGACCATTTTAACTCTTCTGATTATATACTCTATTTTTGTAAAGGTACACTGATATTCGCCAGCCTCCAAATTTGGATCTTTGGTACTTTGTGTTTCCATCACATTTTTTTCTTACAAAGACTTTTTCTACAATATTTTGGGTGTCCAGACATAGGATTATATAGCCAAATGATTTCACCAACTGCCAAGTTGATTTTTAACTATTTGGCATTATATTTTATAACAATGCTTTGTTAAACTTTAGTGAGATTTTTGTGCATGTTTGTTTTTGTTTTTTATGGAGTACAATTAAATATCTGTTTGACCATTTTAAGCCTTTTGTGTTGAATTAATTGCATTCAAGTTATATACATTTATCGTTTTGAGTTAAATGTTTCAGTATTCAGGAAAGAGACCTGTCATTTTATAATATTTAATTTCCCTAATTAAAGCTTTAGATCCAGGCTCAGTACCATAGCTTAGTGGCTGAAGTCCTTGCCTTGTAACCCCCAGGATCCCATTTAAGGGCTGGTTCATGTCCCAGCTGCTCCACTTCCCTCCCAACTCTATGCTTGTGGCCTGGGAAAGCAATAGAGAATGGCCTGGGGCCTTGGGACTACATGGGGAACCTGGAGGAAGCTTCTGGCTTTTGGCTTTGGATCAACTCAGCTTCTGCTGTTGTGGTCACTTAGGGAGTAAACTAGCAGATGCAGAATCTTTCTCTCTGTCTCTCCTTCTATCTGACATTCCAATAAAAATAAAATTTAAAAAAATTAGGTTCATCAAGTATGCTTTATTTTCTTTGTTATTGTTGGTGGTTTTCTAATTTTTCCCACTTTTTATAAATTACATAAGAAGTTATATAATGATACTATTTAATTATCATAATTTCTAACAAACTATAGCAATTGACTGTCTGGAAAGTAATTATGTAACTAATGTCCCTAATTTGACATCTACTTAACTCAAACTACAATAGTATGATTCTGTTTTCTCTCTCCATGAATTAACACTTAAAAAAAAGATTTACTTATTTTTATTGGAAAGGCATATTTTCAGAGAGAAGGACAGACAGAGAGAAGGATCTTCCAGCCGCTGGTTCACTTCCCAAATGGCCCCAATGGTCAGAGCTGAGCCAATCTGAAGCCAGGAGCCAGGAGCCCTCTCTGGGTCTTTCATGTGGGTACCGTGAGGCTTTGGGTTATCCTCCGCTGTTCTCAGGCCATAAGAAGGGATCTGGATGGGAAGTGGAGCAGCCAGAACATGTACCAGTGCCCATGGGATTTCTGGCACTTGTAGGTGAGGGATTAGCCAGTTGAACCATCACGCTGGCTCAGAACTGACACCATTTGAGTCCATTAGTGTATAGTGCTTCTTTCTGTTTCTAAGAGATAGGTTTTTTCACTTGCTATAATGACTCAGTATTTTTCCCAAATGGAAAAATTTTCTGTCATCTTAAGGCAGAGCAACTGTTCTGATGTTTGTGTCTCTGTATGATCTATGGAGTTCATGGAAAATGCCTATTATGAAGAAACTGTGGATGAATTTCAAATTTTTTGCACCAAATTAATTACATTTCCACAAAAGTTTAAGTATTTATGTGTGTGTGGGGGGGTGTAGGTAAACATTTACCAATTCATCTGTCGGGACACTTCGGTTGATTCTATGTGTTGGCTCTTATGAGTACGGCTGTAATGAGCTTGAGAATACAGTTATCAACATACTAATCTCATTTTCTTTGAATGTATATGTAGAAGCAGAGTTGCTGAAATGGATGTTTTTAATTTTTAAGAAATTCCTTTTTGCAGGTCACCAAATTGTTACTTTTTTTTCAATGCTTGTATTTTTTTGAGAGGCAGAAAAACAGAGAGAGATAGTGAGAAAGAGAGCTCCCATCTGCTAGCTCAGTCTTTGAGTGACTGAATGGCCCCCAACTGGGGCTGAAGACAGGTGCTTGGGAATCAGTTGAGGTCTAGGATCTGGGTGCCAGGAATTGAGTCATTTAAGCCACCACTGCTGTCTCCCAAGGTCTGCATCAGCAAGAAGCTGGATTCCTGTGAAGGTGTCAGGGACTCAGACATGTGGGTCCTCTTGTGCTGCTTCACTGCACATTAGCAGAAGCTGGATAGGAAGCTGAACAACCAGTGCTCTATTTGACATTCTGGTCTGGGATGCTGCCATAAAAGGCAGCAGTGGTTTTATAACCTCAGCTCTTATTGTATGTGTTGTGGATATTGAGCTTTTTCAAAATGGTTTATTGAAGAAGCCTTTGTTTTCTGATTGTGTGTGCTTGCCACTTTCTCTGAAGAAAACCGAGTGGAAATGTGGAGATTTACTTCTGGGCTCTCTGTTTTACTTTATTAGTCTATTTGTGTTTTCATTCAATACCATGCAGTTTTGGCTACTTTTGCTTTAATATGTTCTGAAGTCAGAGAGTACATTGCTTCAAACTCTGTGCCTTTTGCTAAAGATTCCATTGATTCTGTGGGAATTTCAATTAGATTTCACTTCTGTGCGAAATGTCAAAGAGACTGTTATTGTGGAGCACAAGCATTGAATATCATAGAAGAAATGTATAAATTCCTAGAAATTTAATTGACATGGTTCACATGAATAGAAAAAGAATCCCAGTGTTTTTATGGAACTGCTAGTCACCACAAATAAGCATAAGTGTCTTGAATAAAAAATTTTTTCCAGTTTTTAAAGTTGTCCAATTACTATTAGCAAATTATCTGAGACCAAATTTTTGAAAATCAGTTATAATCAGGAATGAAGTAATAAATTAAAACAAGAATGATAAGCGATTGAAGGCTTGAGTTTTACTTGCAACTCCTAGAACAATAGTGACTTTCAGCTCTGGAGTCTAGTTATTTAGTTATGACTACTTAATAAATCTGACCTGCTTTGGACATAAACAGCGTATCATGTTCTATTTTAATTGTTATTTATTTATTTTAAAGTTAGAAATAGACAGAAACAGAGATAAATATCCTATCGGCTGGTTTATTTTCCAAATACTTGCAGCAGCATGCTCTGTTACAGACCAAAACCAGATGCTAGGAATTCAATCTGGGTTTCCACAGAGGTGGCAGAGACTCAATCGTTTAAGCCAACACCTGCTGCCTCCCAAGAGTGCCTATTAGAGACTAATCTATCCAGTGGTTAGATGAATAAAGAGATGAATTTTTTTGGTTAGTTTTTAATTAACTGATTTGCATCTGCAGCTGCTTTAATTTTGCCACTGCTAAGTATTTCGTGGTTTAAACAGATCCTAATGAATATGATATATCCTTGCTCTTTATGGGATGCCACTGATCCTTGTATAGATCTTAGTGATTCTTAATCAGAGGACACTGAGGTCCTACCAATATTATGCTCATTCAAGGATTACATCATAGAATTTTGTTTCTATAATTTGTACTCATACACTTGTCATCCTGGCTTCCTTGGCAGATTGGGAGTATGGGTAGGTGTTTTCAGCGCTTTTGCATACTTTGTCAAAAGCAGCCTTCTTTTCTTCAATAGCTAATTCTGTGTTAGAAAACTACTAGTCCATGACCTTATAGCAGCTCACAGGTTTGTTTGATTTAATCTTCCCACTCTTATATAAGTAATCGAATTTGGGGTGAATATTTGGTGCAGTTAAGATGACACTTGATAGGCCAAAATGAAGTGTCTAGTTAAAGTCCAGGGTCTGGCCCAGTTCAGCTTTCTGCTGGTGTGCACCCTGAATGACAACAGATGATGGTTCATGTTACTGGAACCCTGCCACCTACATGAGAAATTCTGTGAGTTCCAGACCATTGGCTTTGGCACGGCCTAATCCTGGCTTTTGCAGGCATTTGAGGAGTTAATAGAAGATGAGAGGTCTGTGTGTGTGTGTCCAATTTCCTCTGTTTTCTTGCCTTTCAGATAAACAGTAAAAATATATATATATACCATAAATTTGATATCTTATATAACACACACATATACAATACTATGATTTTAAATGAAGAGAATGATATAAATATCCATACTTTGGCATTCTCAAACCATTAGAAAAGCTGGTTATAGTGACATGGAAAAAAATTGGCAATACTGTCATTTTTTTATGAAGATTTATTATTTACTGTTGCACTTACTACTTCTATTGTTTTACTTGCTTGGCCTTTGCAGGTGTCAAGATTTCATGTCTAATGTTAAGCCTAAATCACCACTCAGATTCTCTCTCTCTCTCTTTTTTAAGATTTATTAATTTTTATTGGAAAGTCAGATATACAGAGAGGAGGAGAGACAGAAAGATCTTCCGTCCAATAATTCACTCCCAAAGCGACTGCAACAGCCAGAGATGAGCTGGTCCGAAGTCAGGACCCAGGAGCCTCTTCCAGGTCTCATGTACAAGTGCAGGGTCCAAAGGCTTCGGGCTGTCCCGGACTGCTTTTCCAGGCCACGGGCAGAGATCTGCGTGGGAAACAGGGCCAGCCAGGATTAGAACCGGTGCCCATGTGGAATCCCAGCGCATGCATTATGACTTTAGCTGCTAGGCTACTAGCCGGACCCTTCAGATTCTCTCTCTCTCTCTCTCTCTCTCTCTCTCTCTTTCAGATTCTCTTTTGATAAAGCTGAAGTGTGTCTTCCAACTTATGGTGTGTGTATCTATTGCTAAAATTTATGAAAGAGGCTCTAGTTAAAAGTACTCTAGTTAAAAGGGCTCTATATTTGATGTATATTTGATGTATATTCAGAATTCTTTTTTTATTCAAATCTATTTTGTCTTTTTCCAGTTAATTAGTTCTGTTTACTTCTGAGCTTTGGAAAGAAACGTCTTTACCAAGTCCCACAAGGTTTTGTTAGATTTTTTCTCCAAGGTAATGGCTGCCTGCTAGCCTGACAATTACATAATGAAGCTGTCCACTGAAGGGAGTAGTCCCATGGCAAAGATCTGATTCTTTACCTAGTTAGCTTTCTTTACATAGGTTGTAAAGCACTTGGTAGCTTTTTAAAAAATTGAAGAATAATATACATGCCATAAAACTTATTCCTAATATACAATTCTGTTAATACATTTATGGAGTTGTACAAACATTACCACAATTCAGTTTTACAATATTTCCATCACACCAAAAAATTTTTATAGCCATAATCAGTCAATCTCCTCTTTAACCTCAACTCAGATAAGCACTGCTCTGTGGATTTCCTTTCCTGAAAATTTTATGTAAATGAAATTATATAATCTGTGTTATATTGTTTCTGAGTTCTTTCACTGGGAACAATATTTTTCAGCTCCATTCATGTACTAGAACACATCCATCATCAATTCCTTTTCTATTGTTTGATTATATTATTTTATGTGAATATAACATCTTTATCCTTTCTGCAACTGTGCAGCTGATGAACATGAGAACTATGTCCAGTTTTTGAATATTTTGATAATGTTACTGTAATTACTTGAAAGTGAATCTGTGCATACATATATTTTCATTTCCTTTTGCTAGCAATAGAATTGTTAGATCGTATGATAGTTTCATGTTTGCCTTTTTAAGAAGTTACCAAATTGTTCTCTAAAATGACTGCACCATTTTGCATTGTCACCATTGATATAAGGTTTCCAGTTCCTCCATGCTGGTTTTGATGGTAGACATTCTGTAGGTGTGAATTGCTCTTTTGCAATTGCATTTTCAGCCTGTTTTTCCTTAACAGCTGATGATACTGTAATGCATATATGCATCTGCTTTGAAGAAGTATGTTTTCAAACAAATTCCCTACTTTCCAGTTGAAGTATTTGTTGAGACCAGCAGTGTTGCATGGCAGGTAAAGCCACTGCTTATGGAGCCAGCATCACAATGGGCACTGGTTTGAGCCCTGCTAATGTTCCTGGGAAAACTGTGGGGATTGCTCCAGTACTTTGGTCCATGCCTTCCTGCTGGAGACCCAGATTTAACTCCTGGCTGCTGGGTTTGAATCCATCCAGCACCAGCCATTGTGACCATTTGGAGAGTGAGCCATCAGATGGAAGATTTCTCCTTTCTCTGTAACTCTGCCTTTCAAATTCATAGGTAAATCTTTTTAAAAAGAAGAAATGTTTGTCTTTTTTTTTAATCAATCCTCAAGAATTCTTTATATATTCTGAGCCCAAGTTCATTCCCAGACATGAAATTTTATATTACCTCTTAGCTGCGGTTTGTCTTGTCATTTTAAGGATGTCTTTGAAGTACAAAACTTTGTAATTTTAGTGTAGACTAAAATGTCTTTTTTTTCTTTATGTATTTTATGTTTGGTGCCAGATTTGTAGCAATATTTTCCTAGCCAAAAGTAATGTAAAATTTCAATTTGTACTTTTTCTGTAAAATCATTTTCAAAAGATTTATTTATTTGAAAAGCAGAGTTTAGGCAGAAGGAAGTATCTTCCATCTACTGGTTCACTCCTCAAGTGGCGACAAAGGCCAAGGCTGGGCCAAGCTGAAGCCAAGAGCTAGCTTCATCCATGCCTTCTCAGTGGCTGACATGGGCCTGTATTCAGGCAATCTTGTCCTATTTTCCCAGGAACATCAGCTTGGAGCTAGACTGAGAATGGAACAGCCAGGACTGGAACAGGAGTCCATTTGAAATGCCAGCATCAATGGCAGTAGCTTAATGTGCTAAGTCACAATGTCAGCCTCATAGAAATCCATCATTGAGTTAAGTTTTGTATGTGGCATAATATATGGATCAAACTTTTGTTTTTCAAACAAATAAACAAACTAGAATAGATAGAGAACAACAAGGAAAGCTTAGAAACAGGAAGCGGTCAGCGGGGATGTACTTATAACTCACTGAGTGGGACACAAAAATTAGTCACTCCTCACTGGGGTATTGAAGATTTCTCTGCACACCCCTCCTAAAACTGTTCACCTAAACTGTTGACATATGTCTTGTTAAAGTTATAGAGTTAGACTACCCGAAAAACAGACAGGTTCAGCAAAATCATGCTTCAATGCTATGAACTGCTAAATACTAAAATTAAATAGACATGAGACAGCTGAATAGTAATCTATACCCATTTTAAGGTGTATAGCACCCGGTTGTGTATAAACTAATAATTGAAATGTCAATGTATAAGTCACAAGATGTAGTTCAGAACTTGCATTCCTTTTTTTTTCTCTTTTAACATATTGGTTACTCAATGCCATGTCAACTAATTCTATAACATTATAAATTGTTACTGATGTAATGTCAGGGCTTTTAGTTGATCGGGATGATACTGTGCCAGCTCTACCTTCAGACCAGAGATGGTCTCCCCAAGAAACCGTTGAACTTATCTGGACAATAAGATGCTGGACTTTATGCTTGGTATATGCTTGCAATGAAAGAATCTCAACTGAATTTGAACTGTGGTAATGCAACAAGGTAGAGGAATCCACCATAGGGGGGTTGTGGGACGGGTGGGGTGGGGAATCCCAGTGCCTATAAAACTGTGTCACATAATGCAATGTAATCAATAATAAAAAAAACACCAAAAAAAACACTTTTGTTTTTAGGTATGGATATCCAATTTTTTCTGCTTCAGTTATTGGAAATACTTTTTTCTCTGTTTAGTATGTTAGTACAAAATCAGTTGACCACAAATGTATGGGTTTATTTCTGAGTTTTTGAATTTTTTTTCTTCAGTCTATCTTTATGTCAGTGATACATTGTCTCGATTATTTTAGCTTAAAATTAAAGTTTAAAATCAGTAGTATCAACATTGTTTAGGCGAATCTGTGTCCTTTTAATTTGTATTTCATCTCCAAGTCATTTTATATAATTTCATAAAGTTGTTCCAAGTAATCCCTTGTAAATCTTTTAACTTTATTACCATTAATAATGTATTCTCATTCCTGATTTTGGTGATTATTGTATTCTTTGTTATTGTTTTGTTCTAATATTGCTCAGTCTATCTCAAGTTTTACCAATAAGACTTTTGGTTATATTAATTTATATTCTGTTCTATGTTTTCTATTCATTGAATCGTTCTCTGATCTTTCCCTTTTTTTGGGGTTTTTTACTTCTTTTTTGAAAATTTTATTTATTACAATGAATTGCAGAGAAGGAAAGAGACAGAGAGACAGATCTTCCATCTGCTGGATCACTGTCCCAAGGGTCAGGGGATAGGCCAGGCTGTTGGTGGGAGTAGCAGTTCCATCTGAGTTTCCTACATGTGTGGCAGGGGTCACCTTGCAGTGCTCTCTCTCTCTCATACATTAGGAGGGAGCTTGCCTGGAAGCAGAGCATGTGGTACTTGAACCAATACTCAGATATACTATGCCAGCATTGCAGTTGACAGCCTAACCCATTGTGCCATATACCAGCCCTGACTTGGGGTGTTTTCTTTTGTTGCTTTTGCTTTTACAGTTTCTTAAGGTGAAAGCTTAAATTATTGGTTTGTGTCTTTTCTTTTAAATATAGTGAGTGAAGCTTTGAATTCCCTTATGGTCTTTTTTGTCTATATCCTGTAAATGTTGATGGTTTGTGGGCTTTTCTCTATTCGGTTTCAAACATTTTCTAATTACTCTTAGAATCTGTGTGATTTACTATCCAAATGTTTGGTATTTTCCAAAGTTTATTTCTGTTGTTGATTCCTAATTTAATTCTGGTTGATGAAATAACATATTTTGAAAGATTTAATAATCCTTTAAATTATTGAGAAGTGTTATGTTGCTTGGCATAGGATTTATATAGACAGTCTGCATGTATTTGAAGAGAATATGTATTATGCTGATGTTAGATGCAATATTTTGCACATTTCATTTTTGTTTTTTTATTCAATTTTTGTGTACCTTTACTGATTTCTTGTGTAATTTTTCTGTGAGTTATTGAGAGAAGATGTTGAAATCTCTTACACAGTCAAGCTGTACATAATGATGTTTTAATCAATGATGAACCACATATATGATGGCGGGCCGATAAAATAATGAAACAAAAGTTCGTTTAGCCTAATAATCATAACACTATAGTACAATTATTCATGTGTTTGTGGTGATGCTACTATGAAAAAACATACTGCTAGTTGTATAAAGAAATAGCACAAGTACGTTGCATTACTGGGTTATATATTGACTATACTATATTTTTATCTTTTGTGCTGTCATCCTCCTATTTATTAAAAAAGTTTACTATAAAATAGTATTCCATATTACACTGACAACAACCTCATGCAACCCATATTTATCTCATGTCTCTTGACTGTATTGTTTTCTCTTGCTCTTGATTTAATCTTATATTTGGTTCACCATAGATCTTATGTTCACTATTTGATCTTTTGCCTTCTCAAATCTGCTCTCAGGACACTAATGTGCTTTTAAATTTTGGTTATTGACATTTAAAGTCTCTGGTTTTCATTTTTAAAGTAGTATCTCTTTCCTCTGAAATTCCAAATCTGCTGAATCATTACCATCATATTTTTCTTTAATTCTTTAAAGATAGTATAGTGTTCTTCTTTTAACATATGTAACTAAGCTGCTTGAAGTCTGCATCTGCTAGTTTCTGCATCTATTCCTTTCAGGCAATACTGCTTTCTCCCCTCATTATGGACCTCATAAGCTTTTGTCTAAAATGAGCTTTTAAAAATAATGTTTGTAGTGGCTCTGGATTCTGGTTATGTTTTCTTCTCTGGGGCTCATCTTACTAGCTTTTAATTATGTTCCTAATCTGAATCTGTGGAATCCAAGTCCACATGATATGTGCTTGATTCTCTGTTCATGTTTTGTCATTCTTTATTTTGCTTTTTGCTTTTTAGCCTAACATCCCCAGAAATTATTCTATTTTCCCCTAGCTTTGGTGTTACTCAATTTTTGATCAGAGGTTGTGCTTGAACACTTGGAGCTAGTGTGTGTTTGCAGGATTATGTGTGGATTCGGATAGAGTAGATGGTGGGAGAGACACATTACAGTCTGTACAAGTTTTAACATTCCGCAAAATCTTGTTGTATCTCCCCTTGTCAACCAGGGGTCTTGTAAACTATCTAGCCCTTCTCTACTTCTCTCATTTGTATTTTCCATGTAGACATATTACCAGGATGACCCTTAAGGAACTGCAGATTTAACTGTAAGGTGAGAATGTTCCCTGTTAATTTCTCTTCTTTCTTTTTTTCTACTTTTAAAAGATATATTTATGTATTTGACAGAGTTACAGAGAGGGAGAGAGACAGTGATCTGTCCACTGGTCCACTTCCCAAAAGGAAGCAACACTTGACACTGGCACAGTCCAAAGCCAGAAGCCAGGAGCTTTTTTTGATCTCCAATGTGGTTGCAGGGGCCCAAGTAATTTAGCCATCCTCCACTGCTTCCCCAAACATGTTTGGAAGAAGCTGGATCAGAAGTGGAGCAGCCAGTACTCCAACCAACACCCTTATGTGATGCGAGGGTGCTGGCCCCTCCTTACTAATTTTATACAGGTTTTTTTTTTTTTACAGTGTAATTAATATGAAGTCTTGTCTTCCATTCCAAATCAAGTCGCCACACCCTCATCAGTGAAGAAGCTGCTATCATGACCAGTCATTCCTTAGAAGTGTTATCCTGACTGATAGGGAAAGAATAGGAGCAGCTGCAGACAAGAACATCACAGACTCAGACTCAGCCTCCCACTGTTCTGCAAAGCTCATCAGTTTTTCATGTGCAAAAGCTTCACAATTTGTTGTTTGTGATTGCTTGATTATCAAAGCAGTGATAATTATTTTTCACAATTTTGTCCAGCTCTCTAGTTGTTTGCTGGGAGATTTCCTGACCTACTCACACCCCTGCCACCAGAAGTCCTGCCTCACCTGGCAGCTTTTAAAATGGCAAATTAACTTGAAATTCATACCTGCAAGGCACCATTCTGTAGCTCTCTACCATGTTGGCACAAATTTGTGTCTTTGGGGATTAAAACAGTCTTTTTACCATGCTCTTTGGTTTGTCCACCTTGCTGTACAATAGATCGTCTAAATCCAGTTTGATATGAGGAATTTCACATTTCTAATTGCCAGGATTTTTGTGTGTATTGCTTCCTTTGGAATACCACATGGATGGCATCTGATACTGTTTGTAATGCTGCATTTAAAGGCAGTTTATAAATAATTTATTTCATAATTCTCCTTTATAAATTCGTATACATATACTTTTACTTTGTCTCTTTCATAATATAGAATGTTTAAATGGTTAACATTTGTGCTGCAGAATAGCTTTCTGGCTCATGAAAAATGAAAGCTATCAGCGATCTGGGCAATAAGATTCATCGCCAATAGTCAGTAGCAACAGCACAGAGCATTTTAATATCAGTGAGGTCCACAGCTAGCTGTAAGAGCTGGTGTACTTGAAAGACGTTTAGGTGCAATCATTCTGCTGTTTGTTCCTTGCCTGATTCAACATGGGATTGTGTGAGTATTTGAAGAAAATGTCATTTTTTTTATAGCTTTGAAAGATTTAAAAAGGTTAGATCAATGCTTAAATGTAAGGCACGGGGTAGTTGTAAAAATCATATGTCTCTAAAAAGGGAAGATATTTTATTTATCTTGGTTGATTAACATTTTAGTAAAGCTATTGCTTGGTTACAAGTGAACTGATAATGCTGGTCTAATGTTGCCGTGGTAACAACTCATGCTGATATAATTGAGAACATCTTATACATCCTAGCTTGAACATTTTCTCCCTGCCATTTTGAGTTGTTCTGGTGGTATATGAAGGAAGCTAAGACAACTGGCTTGAAAGAAATTAAATCTGGTTGTATGCATCTTTGGCGTTAATGTGGCGTTTAGCAGTGATATCACACGCTGGGCAGTTATGCTTTGCTTCTAGAGGCTTTTCTTTGTAAAACAAAGGAAAGCTCTCTTCATTTTCTGTGTGCTGCATGTTCCAGTGTATGTGTTTACACCATCGGTTCCTCTACCTCTAGAGATTAGCATAACTCCCTTTGCTATTGGATTGTTGTTTTGAGCAATATGTTTTGGAAAGGTTGCTTTTCATCATGAGTGGTAAGTAAGCTCTTGGAGATTTTTCAGCTATATATTTTTAAAAAATATTTAGCTAAAAGAGAAAAATGCTTCTTAGAGAGACTGTTATGAAACCAGAGCTACAGTGAGTTTTATTTTGTGTTGATGCTTGTGCAGTGAGGTATTATTGTAAATTGCTTTTAAAAACCAGTAAGAATTGTAACAATGTTAACTGTTAATAGCAAATATCAATAACCAGTTTCTAATTTCATTTATGGCTTGATCTATTAAATCCATTTGCATTTTTGTTGTATAAATTAATGAGTAGAATACCCACCCTCAAAAGAGGGATTTATTGATCCTAGAAACAGTTTAACTTCCTTTGATTAGCTTTGAAATACTGACTTTTGCTTATCTTCCTTTTAATTATATTTTTAATTCTTAATTTGAGAAAGGGTTGCTACAAAAATTTGGTGATTTGTTGATTCCTTCCACTAAAATTCATTGAAACATAGGCATTTGGTGATAAAAAAAAAAAAACAGGTAGTTTTGGTTTTGATTGCTTTGTTACGATTAAAAAAAAAACAGCTTTTGGGCAACAATTTATTAGAATTAGTTAATTTGTGATAGTTTCTTTTGTTATTGCAATATGATACATGTTCCCCAAACATTTAACAAAGTGTTGTTTGAGAATATACTACAGCATTTACTGCAGCTTGTCATAGAAAAAAGCTGTTCACTTCAAGCCAAATCTGCAGCTAAAAATAGATATCCTGTTGTCAGAGTGAGAAATATTTGGTTAGAGCTTAATTCATTTACATATTTTTTGCTTAACAAAAAGGATTCTGTTTAGAAGTTAACCTTTTATTCAGATATCTTTGTTAGGAGAAGTATTATATGATTTCTCTGAAAATATAGCAATCTTATAATTTATACTTAAAAGATTTGTTTTAAAATTTAGAACCTAGTGAGTTGGATTTTTGCTGTATAGTGACAAAACACCAAATCAGTTCATCTTTACTTGCATAACTGGAGATTGCCTCATTATCATGTATATATATAAATCTTGCTGCAGTACAACAAAAACCTCCTTAACATTATTAGGTAGTTGTTTATAGAGTGATCTTGCACAGTAAAGGATTTTTACATGGAAAATATTATGAATTTTCTGGATTGTTATTTTCCTGCTGTTGAAGTAGAACTCTCTGGTCTAGGGTTCTAAATCTGGACTAAAATTACCAAAACAACATGTCAACAATCCTTAGGATTTCTATGGATATGGAAACTGATTCTACCTGGTTATCATATTTGTGTTTCTTTGAATCAGGCCAATGTATATTTTTCTTTGAAAGTCTGGAACATAAGTTAGAATGTTTAGAAAACCACTGTGATGTTCTAGAGCTTTTTTCAATAGAATACATTGCTTTTAGCTGAAGCAAATTGCTTCTGCTTCTCTACTGCTTTAGTTTTTTATTCAGTAAAGCTATGGATTATGGATAGTATATAGTTGTTCATATAGGTCTTCCTTTAAAGCCTTTTTCTACCAGAAGAATTATAGTAAAAACAAGTAGAAGTTCTCACCTTTTCAAGAGTAGTCAATTTTAACCAGTTTTATTTTTGCTATAGTTATTAAATGCCTGGCCATTTCTAAATGTGGAAAATTATAACTGATATAGGGTTTATTTGTAAAAATACACAAATGGTAGGCTTTTAAATTTAAGTCTATTTTACTATATATGTGGTATTTATCTGTATGTAAATTTTTCCCAGCTATAAATCTATTCATCTCCTCTATGACAATTTAATGTTAGGTTTTTTTTTTCTGGGAATCTAACATTGGTCTTTTACTGCTGTGTTCTCTGAATGATCTCATCTATGCTTATATCTTAAGCCATTGTCTGAAAGTTCAGTTCAAAAGTGAATTTTCTCCTCCCATCCCCAAATCTCTTCTTAATTTCTGTAAAGACTTAAAGACAGAAATCTTGGAGTCATTTCTAATTTATTTTTTACCCTCCAGACATACACTCAGACTTTAAGTTCTGTTGATTCTGTATCAAAAATACCTCAGAAATCATTCAATTGTTTCCAATCTCACTGACTCTAGGATTGCTTTTAGGTCAGAGAGCCTACCTCTTTTCAGTCTCCTTACAATAACTGCTTCATAGTTCTCGTAGTTCATTTTATTTTTTTTTCCAGATCATTTCCCACCATGTATCATTAAAATGCAAATATGTCTGTTTCTTAACCCAACGTGAAGACTTTCTATTACTTCTAAAATACTTTCTGTTATTTCTAAAATGATGTTAGACTCCTAAGATAATATAAGATTAATGACCTGTCTTCCCAGTTTCATGCAGTTTTATTATAAATTTGATGTAGCTTTTCTATACCACTTATATTTTTGCATATCTATATTATTTGCTTGCAGATATTCTTTATTGTAAATATGCTAAGAACCAACTATGCTTTACAGTGCCTCCAGTTTTGACTGTAGAATTGATTTCTCTGCATTCCCAAACGAACTTATAAACCTAAAATTTATTGTTTTATTTGAAAGCAAATATTTGTATGTTAGCTTTTTATCTAAATTTTGTGCTGTTTATGTCATTCACAATTTTTTTTAATCTAGGTATTCCCATCAGTTATCAAATATATCAATACAGCAAGGAAAACACAAATACTAAGGGAGTCGGTTAATTAAATTTTAGTTTTCCATATTAAACCTTTTTTTCTTATTTTACCATTGAAAATTTTGATTGGTTTGAGTCAGAAAATATGAAAAGTACTTCAAAATGTTTGTAGACAGTGTTAGCAGAAGATTATTTTTGGTGCAATAAGAATATGAAATCCATGTATACTTATTTCATAATATGTTTTTCATGTACTTTTTGAAGGAACATGTACATGGATTTCACTACAGTGAGTTTATCTTTTAATTTAATTTTCTCTAAGATTTTGAAGGACTTATCATTGCTTCATCTGTAATATGAAGTTACATTAAAAGGATTAAGAAAGTCAGTTGTAGGAGTCTGAACTTTCCTGTTTCTATTATTTGAAAATTGTTTGTAAAGGTAAGAAAAGCCCTCATATCCTAATTTTTTTCTTACTGAAAGCTCTTTGGGGAGAGATGTTTCCTTGTTAAGCAAACCAGTCTTCTCAAAAGCTAAGAAAAATACTTTTTAAAAATCAAATGAACTGTCTTAAGGTTCTTTCGTTTAGAAGAAATAGCAAACTATTCAAATAGACTTAAACAGAATAATACAGATACTATCTGCTTAGATTAAAAGCAGGATTTGGAAATTGGTTGGGATACTAGCAACACCTTTCTCAACTTTTCTAAGATCATCTGACTACATTTTTCCTTGCACCTGTTACCTTGGTTTATGTAATATATATTTTTCTGCTACTTGTATAAAATGGAGCTTATTCATCTGACAGGTTAATACTGTATATATTCTGTTAGCTCGTCTGCTTTCTGGTATGTCCAGAATCACTGTATCACAATCTTTGGTGAGAACTGTGGCCTGCAGTAGTTGAGGTCTGAGATCAATAGAAGCAGATGTTAACCTGCTATGGATTATAGGAAAATTTCAGACTTGAGCACAATCACTTAAGTAACTCCCCTTACTATATCTTGACTGAAAATGTAAGAATCGGAAACTGGAAAATTTTTGCATCAGCCCTAGAATAAAGCAGGCTGTTTGCCCAGAAATACACTGTGTCCAATTGATGATCAGACTGCAAAGTCCAACCAATGATTTTACTTTGAGTTGTTTGCCTAGCATTGTAGGGAAAATGGATGCAAGACTCAAAATAACTCATTTCTTTTACTCGAAAGCAACAAATAACCAAGAAGTTATTAGGCCATTCAGAATGGAAACAGTGGCCTCTCTCCAGTTATGACAAGACTCTTTTTGACCCCATGAGCATCAGCACCAACAAGGAGCCCCCTAGTCTTTTCTACATTATTTTTGAAGTTAACTGTATTCTTTAAATGAAAACATAAATATATGTGAACTAAGAGATATGAAAAATTGCTTGTAACAGTACCTTAATCAGGACTGAGTTGGTCAGAAGTAAAATCCACGTATCTTGTTTGGGGGACATTTGTAAAGTTTTGGAAAGCTTTTTGATTATGAATAAATAAACAAGAAAAGCAACAACACAGAGCCTATTAAAAGGACAATGCCCCATGGAGTGTTTAAAAATCACAGCATTAAAATATTAGCCTTAACCTAATATTTGTGGAATATAACCCTGCATTAGAGACAGTAGAAGACACAATAGTCACTGCAGAAATTAATGATGTGAAGAACTTATGCTTAGAACATGTACAGAAGGTTGTAAACATAACAAATCTTAAATAGCATCTGTAGTCTTAAAAGTTTAAGATGAACATGAAAACAACACATGAAAGTTAGGAAGATGAAATACAAGATTTGAAAGGAAAGAGAGCGAAATCAGGCAGGAATGGGAAAAAAGGTAGAGTGGTGTGATAAGGAAAGGTTATAAGATAATAAATGTGGCTTTTGCAGAATATAAAGCTGCATTTTGAGCAATAAGGAACTGAAAATTACTGCAGGAAACTAAAGTAAGTATGTGAAGAACTAGCCTGATAGATCCTTCCAGAATCTAGGGGAAATAAGCAATATAAGTGAAAAATAAACAATTTTCACTATGTTGGATAAAAGTAGAAATCAAACCAAAATATTCCCACCAAGCAAATATGATTAATAGAACAAAAGCAATCAACAAGGATTATTAACTTAAATGAAAATTTATTGTTTGTATCTAAAGAGTTTCTTGCATTTTGACAAGATTTTTTAAAAACACCATTCCTAAATTTGTCTTCATGAAAATTTTTTGCTCTAAGGATAAATAATTCCGTAAGTATAAAGACATGTTTACATGTTATATGCTAACACACAACTTGTCTTAGGAAGAACAAAATATAAAATTAGAAACTGAAAATGCTCTAAGACAATTTGAATGACATCATAACAGCATCTTGAAATACTGTGCATTCTTTTAAATGACTTCCTGAATTTACAAAAATTAAAACCAATTCTCAGACCCCCCTCCAAAAAAAGTGGTAAATGAAAACCATATCTGTAAACTTCCATTAAAAGACAGTTGTTTTCATTGGTTTTGGTTCTTGCGGGTGAGGAAGGAATGTACGTGTGTGTGTATGTGTGTGTGTAACACAGAGAAAGAGACAAAGGGAGAGATGCCTCTCTAGAGAAGTCACAACCAACTGCTTAACCTGAAGTAGGTTTAAGATTTTAATATAGTAACTGTGTGGACTAGGAACAACCAACAAAACATGGATGGAACAATTCCACACTGGTAAAATATATTGGACATTGGGTAAAAGTTAATGGAAAACCCTATACATCTACAATTCAAACCTATATAATTTTCCAAGATACAAGTTCATAGTTCAAAAGCAAAATAGATACACAAACACACACGAATACCTACTACAAATGATATTCAGACATAACAGGTTTACATTCCCTTCTAAACATGTCAGATAGCAGTATTGTCACATTAGCACTCTCATTTAAAATTAATGACAAAGGAGCCACACACATTGGCCTGATGGTTAAGTCACTGGTGAAGGCATCTACAATTCTTCTCACAATACCTATTATAATGGCTGGTGCTGCTTCTAACTCTACCTTCCTACTTTCCCATCAATGTGCACTCTGTGAGGCAGCAAGTGATGGATGACTCAGATCATTAGGTTCCTGCCATCTATCTACTCTTCAATAGGATTCATACTGCACCCAGCTATCCAATTAGATGCGATAAATGCATTTCCTTCTAGAATTTGATTTTTCGTTTATTTTTCTATATAAAATGTGTAAGTGTTTATTTTTTCACAATTTAATGAGTTAGTTTAGTCACTTGTAATCAGGATTTGATAAAGAGCTAGCTAATAATAAAGCTGAAGAGGGAAAATGCCAGTAAAATACATACAATAATAGAAAATGAAACTTGTTGCTTTATTAGATTTCCATGCTTTCATGTATGACTTTAAAGACTAATACCTTAGAATCAAAACTAGTCATGGTTCCATGCAGTAAACTGCACAATTCAATAGCATAACTAATTTTTATTCAAGTATCTGTGTATTTTTTTAGAACCAGCTTTTTAAGACTGTAACTCACTTGTTTTGAATGAACTTGTTTGAGTAGTATGAGGGAACAAAATGAACCTAATTATACTTCAGATTATATGGATAGAATATTACAATTAATATTATAGGATAGAGTTTGTTTAGAAGTGTTATAATAGCAGTAACTGTTATAATTATGTGAAATATTTGAATGTATATATGCAAATATTTAATTCTTTTTCTATGTGTGGTAAACTATAGGTGGTTAACGTCTTATGGATATGTTATTTTATATGTTATTTAATCTCTGTTTAATTTATTTTTTTTTAATCAAGCACGCAAATCATCAGATGCATCTGGTAGGAAACTTCTCTTTATAGAATAACTCTATTCAATTGTTGTAAGTTGGGTTTTTGAGGTATCTTGTGTCAAATAGAACAGTTTATATTTAGCTTTTCTGTGAATTCTATGTATTAAAATGACTTCTAATAACCTATGTATATGTGGGGAGAGGGAGAACATTCTTAGAAATAGCAATAGAGGTCTCAAGAGTTGTGTCTTTAAAGCAGGGCTGGTAGATGCCAGACAAACATACTACTAGTTTCACACTTTCCAGGTTTTTGGCTCTTCAGCTATTTGTTAATAAAACTTCATTGTTTTCATGGATAATTTCACTCCTATTTCTATCTTGTTTATGCTTTTGACAAACACACACTAGATAACTTTGAAATAGAATAGTACTTTTAGTAATGTAAAATAGGGAGATGAAAATACTTTGATTATAAATACAATAGGAGATACCTGAATCTATTGAGTGATAAATTTTGATAGT
This sequence comes from Ochotona princeps, assembly GCF_030435755.1. NCBI lineage: Eukaryota > Metazoa > Chordata > Mammalia > Lagomorpha > Ochotonidae > Ochotona > Ochotona princeps. Next base: position 70,839,032 of record NC_080833.1, read on the forward strand.
TATTGCAAGATCCCATTAAAAACATATTTAGTATTTGTTTATAGTACCTAATACCCACTGTTGTAATAAGAAGTTTCCTCATATTCCTTATATTAACCATCAGCTTACGATGTTCAGGCCTCTAACCCTCATCATTTTCTTGTTACCTTATCTGACTCTCCCCTTACTTCACACACACTGAAAAGCATCACCACTGCAAACATGCCCCTCCCTGGCTGGCACCTGCTTGCCCCTACACTTCACCTCCCACCAGTGTGTACACTCATAGCCTATGCTTTATCTATTCCAAGTCATTTGCCGTTTCCTGGGTAAATTATGCTCTTCCTCTATGCCATCTATACAAGATCATCTCATCTTAAAATTTATTCCCTAACTTTATGTTCCAGAGGGAGTTGTTCTTCAACACTCAGTACAAAAGCTGTGTTCTCTATTATTCCCCACCTTACTATCCAAGAATTTCCTCTTGCAAAATCTACAGCTCCTTACAATCAATTGACTTGGTTGTAGTGCTTATCACACTCCATTAAAATTTCTCCCATTAGCTTTCTTTCATCTCCCTAACAGCAAAGAGATTCTTCTGGTTTGTAGTATTCAGAGATTCACTGTATCATCTGACACTGATAAAGGTGCTAAATAATTGTTGAAAATTTTAAACTAGAACCATGGATACAAGAACTGAAAGGTACAATAGCTGAAAGAAACTACATCTTTCAGAGGCGAGTGAAACAGTGTTAAAATTCGTTAGAGTTGAATTACAGAAATCTAGAGTTGGTAATAGAACAGGTCTAGGATATATATTTCCACATTTGCATGTTAATATTATTAGTCCTATTGCTATGGAAAAAAAGTTTTGTTGTGATTTTAAAGAAACTTGGAATTAATTTTGGCATTTGACAGTAGTTATTGTTTATTTCTTTACCATTTAATTTTAAAATGTCCTACTCAAATATGTGTAGTCAAATGAGTTTCTATATATTGATTTTTATTTCTGCATATATTCTGGGAAAATGTGTTTGGTGACTTCATGCTGACATGCTATTTTTATAAGTGTGATTTAATTGTTGTTTAATTTATTTTTTGGACACAAGCTTGCTCCTCTTCAGAAATATCTGGTAGGCGACTATTTTTTAATAAAATAAATGTTATCTTTGAAACTTTTTTATTTGGTTGTTTGCAAGCTTTTGATCTGCTGTTAAAGTTTTATTTATTAAGTGTATTGAATAAATGAAATAATTTAGTTGATGAAGAAACTTCTATGTTGAATTTTTGTTGAGCTTGAGCTATAGAGCTGATTCATACAGATATTATAGTTTCCTGTGATTTTAGAAATAAAAATCTTACCATTGTGCAGTGAAGGTTGCAGTGAGGAACAGAAGACACAGAATGTAATGCCTAGAACTTAAGTTACATCACCCAGATTAATGTGTGGTTTTTTGAAAAATGCATGCCACTATTAATTTTTAATGAAATGACTAATATTTTAATATTTACTGTAGAAAATTTTATTCTATCCATTTTGTTCTGTGTTTTCCTTTCTAAATTTCTGAAATTGAATAAAAGATAAATAAATTTGTGTTTTTAGTGTCCAAGAGGTATAAAAAAGGTGCTGAAATTTATTACATCATGAACGTCTAAAGAACCAAACATATAGAGTAGTTGTAATCTATATGTAATCTGTATGAGTGATGATCTTTTAAAAGAGTTGGATAGTAGGATGCAGTAATGCACAGCGAGCTCTTTTAATGATAAGCAGTCATCAAATTTATCTACCATAGCACCCAAAGATGCCTAATAAGTAATTTGCAAAATGTTACTAGTTTTCCTTCATATGAATTTTTATTGAATTTTCCTGGTGTTTAAAGTGAACTTTATAATTTAGATTTTAAGTTGTAAAACACACAAATAAATACAAAAATATTTCAGGGATGGATTAAGAATTGTTCTTATGTACCTTTAGAAAAACGTACATATTGCCTTTGTTTATTTTCTCTTCATCTCATGACACAACTGAATATTCCTTCATATAATTCCAAGTGAATATATTGATTCAGTTTTGATGTTTATTTTCCTTAGAATACAATCTGATAGACTCCAAAGAATACAAACTAGGGAGAAAATAAATTTATTTAGGAAATGGACATAATTGAAAAATGAATACTCCTGGGATAATTTGAGTTAAATTTGTTGTGCCTTCTTTTTATCTGCTAGCTAGTTTGCGGTATTATTAACCAACACAGATATATTTGCATACAATTCTTGAGGTTTTTTTTTCCGTAGATAGAGATACTAATTACTGTTGGGTGCTTTATCAATAGGTACCCATGATCAGTAGCTAAATATTAGGACCAGTAGTTTAACCATGGAACAAGCTCCAAAACCTGTGACTATGCTAAGAAACCATGATGATTTAAATACGAACATGGCTTATATAATAGACCTGGAAAACTAAAATAATTGAGAAACTTAGAGTATATATACACTTTACAGGGAACTCTGATTTGAATATGGTGCAATATATGAATCTGGCTGCCACACCTCTTATTTTTATCAACTTACCAAAAAAAAAAAAAATCAACAACAAAAAAGCCTGGTTTGCTAGGTGAAGTTTTTAAAAATAAGCAGAAACTGTCACATAATGCAAAATAATTAACAATAAAAAAAAAAGAAAAAAATAAGCAGAAAAACATGTTGTTATAAATTAAATCCACTGATATCTAAAAGTAATAAAAGCCAGATTAAATACATGTATTTTGGGATTGCTTGTTGTTTTAGGACCACACATAATCTAACATATTGAGAAAAAGTTAATTGTTAATATTTAAATATTTGTTATTTACATTCCTATGCATATTTTGCCTCATGTATTTTTAGAAAAAGTTACTTATGTTCATCTTTACATCTAAATACTGAACATGTGAACTGAAGATTTAATGCATGTTTTTATCTTTAAATGAGAAAAATGTTTCAGGAACAGAGTTTGTATCATGAAAGTAATGACAATATAAATTAATGATAATGTTCAAAAGGAAATCTCTTTTGTTGAAAAAATTCACAAGTGAATATTTGACTAATACTCATTTCTCATAATTTTACATAAGATCTTCATAATATCTCTTGTTTACTTTTTGTCTTGAAGGACTTTATTTCTCCTTAGTTTATGAAATATAACTTTTATTTTTCTTTTTAAAAATTTATTTTAAATTTCTTGATACGATTCCATAGGCTCTGGGATTTCTGTTACCCTTTTTAAAATAGACAGTAAACTCAGAATACTAATGAGTAAAGAGAATCTTACGAAGTTTTTACAGAATGTTCTATCAGTGAATGAAATTAAAAGTAGACCTGGATCTTTTTATTTTATGTCATCTCTAAGCAGATAAAATAATTTTCCTCCCCCAATCTTCCCAGTTTGCCATCTTTGGCAAATACTGCTATTCCATCTTTTGATCAGTTAGTTTTTTTCTTTATTCTATATTTAAGTGTTATGAAAAGCTGAAACAGGACATTAGAGGTGTTTTTGGTTTTTTATTTTTTTTCTCATTCTTTTTTTGTTTCCAGATTTCATGGCCATGCAGAGATCTAGATTTTATACTGGAACTTGAGGCACACGATCTAAAGATGTTTTCCAAAATTTCTTTAGAAATAAGAGATATATTCAGGAAATCAAAAATTGTGTCTTAAAAGTCAGGTTGCCTTTGTAATAAACCATGTCTTATTTTAGAGCCATCATTTCTATGTTAAAGCCATGTGGAGGCATGCCCTTTTCATGCGGGGAAAAAATCTTATAAAACCACTATTTCTTAGTTGTAATTAATACATTAACTGTTAGAAGTAAGATGACTTGAACCATCTAATCTCCAAGAAAATTTAAACACTTTTCCCTCAAGTGCACCTCATGAGGAGAAATTGGATCATATTAGGATAATTAGGTGCCACTGCTTAATTGTTTTGATATATGAGCTTTTTTACAATGGGAAAGGTTGTAATTTTGAAAAAGTTTTGTCTCAAATATATGTATTTGATAATATTTTACAACAAAATACTAATGAAAATTATAGAAAGCAGTAAAATAATGTCTCCAGAAATACATTACTTAAAAACTAATGATTGCTTTTGATGAAATCATCATCATTCAAACTGTCAAAAAGTTTAGAATGTCAGCAGCCTTTTTGATGAATAACAGTGTTTTGCTAAAGGTAACTTCACTGGGAATAAAAGAGGGAATAATAACATATGTATTTAAATGTCTAACTGAAATGCTACCTTTTGAACAAGAGCAAGCTAAAATAAAAACTGCTTGCACAGTCAGGTTCTATTCTCATACCTAGGAACATGAGTGGATTTTATTAATGCCAATTTTTTCTCTTTGAAATTTTCTTTCTATTACTTGTTTTTAGGCAGCTAAAGTTGTTTTATAAACAGAAGCCATCATTAGTAAATCAGTGGAAAGACAATGAAAAAAGAGTATTTTCAAATGCTTTGTCTAAAACTTCATATCACAGCTGTATAAAATAATGATCTGTATAGAATTTATCTATATATGTGTGTGTGCCCATATATTTGTTTTAATTACTTTAGTGTAAATTTGAAATGAACCTCAGACACTTTTTGTCCCAAATTTAGAATGAGATTTTGTTTAAATTTTCTATGATGTTTTGTTCTGTTTTGTTTTTAAGATGGTGTGAGTATCCTCTGTGTGTTTCTTAGTGCTTATTTTGTTTTCTCTACCCTTATTTAGTACAAAGAACAAAAATTTAATAACTTGAATTCTTATACCTGAAAACAAATGTCTATCAAAATGAGTTATTTTTGAACTCCACAAATGAACACGTTCATATCCTCCAGGTTTTTTTTTTTTTTTCTTTAAAGGCTCAGTTACCAGGACTGCTGACTTATTTATCTACAATCACTATTTTGTCCTGGATTAATTTCTAACTTTTATATTACTTTCAGTCTTGTTTTCAGGAACAGTATTTTGTTATTAGATTTGAAGCTATCAAAGTGATCTTCATCATAGAAATTTGAGAAAGTATTAGCTTCTAGTTCAAAGATACTGAATACCTCTCTTACGTGTCATGGTAGTGAATACACAGTTTGTTACAATAGGTGCCATGGTCTGTTTTTTCTTAAGAATTATTTATATGTAGTGTTCTTACAAGACACAATTTGTTTCTATGTATATTTTCAGTGAAAGAGTTTCTAGCCAAAGCCAAAGAAGACTTCTTGAAAAAATGGGAGAATCCTCCTCCGGTAAGAAATATTTAAAATATCCTTATATTCATTATTTTAAAATCATATTCTAAGCAAAATTATGATTCTTGCCCAAGTAATTTACTACTTTAGAAATTTTAGTTTTCCATTGACATTAGTAACTAGAAGTTTAAGATGGGAATTTTGCCATAGTATCATATTTTGATTTATTAGTCCATAATTTTATGTATGCTTAAATGAGAAAAGGAACTAATTTCTGTGTTAGTAGCTGATTACAAATTTAGATACTAATTTCAACTTGCTATAAACTCTTGCAACATTCTATTATATTAATATGTAATTACAACTTTAATAGCATACACAAATGTTAGACATGATTTCAAAATGTTTTGTATTTCATAACATGAAATGGAAAGGGATGTGAGGAAGTTGGTATATTTATTATATAAAGAAAAAATACAGACTAATATAAAGACATACTCTCTTTATCAATAAAGTTTATTTCCAGTATTTGGTTAGACTTTTAAATAATTCAATCCACCTAGTTGCTAAAACCAAGAGTTAAATACTAACCCATACAATAAATTTGAACTGGATTAAACAGGCTTTTTCTACAGTGATAAAGAATCTCATTAAATTTGAAATAAAAATGTTTTTATTTTAAAAGACATGTTTGATTTGCCAAGAGATTTAGTCAACAATTATGAACTCTAATATCTATTCATATTTCTAATTTTTAAAAGAATCTTTATGCATTTTGTTCTCAAACTAAGTATTATGCTGACTGGCCCCTAGAAATATTTCATCTGAGGTTTTCTTGGAGATGTTTGTAATGACAACCTATTGAATAAGTGGGTCAACAATTACTACTTGTTGCTACTTAGCACATAATTTGTTCCTAGTAATTTTCATTTTGTTGTGGCAGCAGCAAATTCAATAGATTGATGCCTCCAATTCTTTTCTTCTTTGCTCAGTCAAAGCCAAACAAAGATGTTCACTTGTAACAAAACATCTATTCAAGAAGAAAAAGAGGCTGATTATTGTTCTTGGACTCTGGCTTTGGTTCCTTGTAGAATGAGGAACTCTTCTTTCCTTGTTACTGTTTTAGGTAATACTGGGTTATTATAACAACAGGGAGAGAAAGCCACTAGGATTTCTCATGCTGCTATTTTCTAGTTTTGTAAGCATGTATACAAATAGAAATGAAGTAAAATGGGCTTTTTCCAGTGAAAGAACTCTGATCCCTCAGCTCATCTATTCATCACAGTCATTTACAAGTATAGACAGACTATATAACTATCATGATTCTTTATCAGTATTATTATGGTCTGTTTGCAGTTATTAAAATGTGTAATTTGTTAGAGATCAATATTGGGTATTTATGTTGGATTATGAACTTTAATATTTCAGCTGAGGCTCTTATTCCTTCCAATTACTGTTATGTTGTATTTTGCAGTTTAGCATTTATTAGATCCTTACTTATTCAAAGCAGTAAGGGGAGGATGGAACCAATGACTCAGAATTATCACTAGTATTTTTATTTTTTAAATGGACATTTATAAATTAAATGATACATTCTAATTACATATTCCTAAAGCAATTGTAATGATCATAATCAAAGTTTTTGGCTCTTTTTTTTTGTATATATACAGAGCAATGCTGGACTTGAGGATTTTGAAAGGAAAAAAACTCTTGGAACAGGTTCATTTGGAAGAGTCATGCTGGTGAAGCATAAAGCCACTGAGCAGTATTATGCCATGAAGATCTTAGATAAGCAGAAGGTTAGTGTATTGCTCAGTTTCTTTTTGCATGATAAATTTCAGTTTTACCAGCTAGGCTACTGAACAGATATAGCATAATGATCTTTATTGAAGCCATTAAATAATTTTCATGTTACATTCAATTTTTATTGTCATTTTTGTGACTATATGATATATTATGCTTTTAGTAGCATGTTATTATTTCAACAATTACCCATAGTATGAATCTTTATGCTTACTAACAAAGTGTTGAATTAAACATGTGAAAAACAAGTTCGTCCACTATTTTCTGCCTTTTGGAAAAATATGGGATTTAATTACTCAAGTTTTAATTAAGGTATCAGAAGTTTAACAATCTTATTTTATGAATGTAGTAGAAACCTCTTAATATGATTGTTTTGGTAAATTTAAATGCCAATTAAAGCATAGAAAAGTTTTAAATCTACAAATAGTAAAAAATAATTTTGAGTATTAGTAATATTTTAAGCATTTATTGAACCTGATATGTCAGAATATGTGAAGAATTCATGCTTTAAATATTAAATATGTTGTTCACTAATAATCACAATTAAGGGAAGAAAAATAAAAACAACAAACCTTGATATATTATTTTAAAGATATTATATTCCCAGGAGTAATTGTTTAGCCTATTGGGACATAGGCAGAAAAATGTGGAACAAACACTAGATATCAGTTTTACAAATGGTGGTTGGACTCATGCTATATGATACAAGCATAAGTGAGCCTCATGCACAACTTGAATGTTTCTAGCAGACACACTTTAAGTTGTAAAAATAGTTGAAAACTTTTCTCATGACATGTTTAATAGCTTGGTACATTCCAACTATTTTCTTTTCAATATATAATTAATATAAGATATGTGAAAATGATTTTATATTTTTACACTGAGGCTTGAAAATCTGAATGGTAGTTCATACCTAGAATATATCTTTATTTGGATAAGCTACATTTTGCCTGTTTAATAACTACATGTGTCTAATTCTTAACATCATGGACAGTGTAGTGTTAGACTTGTCTGAGGTTTTATTCAACCTCCATTTTAACTAGAGCTAATCTGTAACATGAAAAAGGGTTGTGGCTTAAAAGTAAGTTTCTTTAAAATTGAGTATACCAATACACGTATTTATGTATGCATTTTTCTCTTTCTCATAACTTTTCTAATCATGATTCTTGAGAAGAAATATTTAAATTACTCTATGCACTTACTTCCTGTTCATTATATAGTCCTCAACAATTTGGTTTCCTCCTTTTTTATCCCGTATCTTTTGCTACTCCTCTGAAATGGCTCTACCAAAGTTCAACAGTTGATGACCTTATCGCTGAGTCCAGTAGAATGTGCTTTACTTTATGCTCATCTTACTTAATATTTTTTAAGCAAATGGCTGTTCTCAGCACACCATTGAATCTGTTTTATCCTTGGACTTATGAAATCTCATACTATGCTGATTATGCTTCTACCCTCCTGGGTTCCTCTTCTTTTTTTAAACCCTTTTTTGCTGTTTTGTTCTTCTGTTTCCTCTATTATTTTAAGTTTGGTAATCCTGAAGCTCTGCAGTAGCTCCTCTTCTTTGCTTATTCTGTGCACTCATATCTAATAGCCGTGGATATTTCTGGAGCTCCTCACTTCTGATTTGTACAGTCTTAGCAAGGGCTGTTAGAAATTGCTTTGCTCTCATTTCTAGATAGCTTATCGTATCTCAGAGAGGAAAGACAATTTGTGTTAGTAGCAGAACAACAGCAAAACACTTCATATTAAACCTGCCACTAAAATGTTATTGTATGTGTAACTCATAATATTTTTGCTTTCTTAAAAAAATTAATGGAATATCTTTATCAAAAAGTATTCAAAAGGCAGCAAGCTATATACCATTTTATGGATTTAAAGTGGTTATTGAAGAAGTCTTCACATTTTTGTAAGGTTATGAGTTGTTAAGACAATTACTGAGTTGATTATATCAGGAATAAATCATGGAGATTTACTGTTTCTCAGAAGAATGGCTGCCATTTTATAACATTTTTATTACTGTAGTATACATGATTAGATAGAAAAAAACTTGAATTTTTTGAAGTCTGCTTATTTTAATTTGCTAAAATAAGCAATAATGTAGTGAACACTTGGCCTAGTAATTAAGATGCCCTTGCTGCATGCAAAATTCCTGGGTCCTATAAATGGCTCCTGCTCCCAATTCCAGCTTCCTGTCAGTACGTACCATGGGAGACAACATGTGTTGGCTTAAGTACTTGAGTTCCTGTCACCCAAATAGGAGACCTGGGTTGACTTGCTAGCTCTTGGCTTTGACCTGGTCCAGTCCTGGCTGTTGCAGGCATTTGAAAATGAACCAGAAAAATCATTAAATTGCAACTTGCTCTTCTCTCTCTGCCTCTCCTTTTTTCTCCTCCCCCTCTCCCTTTTCCTTTACTTACTGCTTCCCCCTCATCTCTCCAAGTCTGGACTAAAACGAAGGGGAAAAAAAGAATTAAATAATAGTCCATAATAACTAGTAATTCTGTTAATCACAAATTTTGAGTTTACCTGCTGGGCTTCTCCTGTCATCAAGTATATGCTATGAGGAAATGAAAGCCAGTACAGAAATTAAGAAAATTGTGTTTCTGCACTGTATACTGTGTGTCAGTTGTTGCTTGGCACTTTAAATGAGAAAGCTTTGTTTAAAAATTAATGGAAAGTGGAATTAAAAAGTTAAGTTTGTCTCCCCTCCAAATTTTGAAATCCATACTCAAACTTTACATAGTAAACATTTTCCATGACCCTTCATATATATTTTGCCAGTTAATCTTCACAACTATTTTTTGTGGAATTAGTCTTTTACATCAGTAACTTTTTCACATAAGCAATTTTTTTCTAAGTTTTAAGGCTAACTTGATAAACCAAGAATTTGATCTCATTTGTCTTGTTTCAGTGTCTTTACTCCATATTTCTGCTTTTAAAATTTTCTTTAAAATGTGTGAGAATGGGGGGTCATTTCATACAATATTTAAGATGCCATTTAGAATGCTTCTCACATCTGCTATTAGAATGGCTGAGTGCAAGTCTGGGATCTGCTCCCAATTTGAGCTTCCTGCTAATGCATGTCCTGGAAGGCAGCTAATGAGTACCCAATGATTGGATACCTCTGTGGAAGACCTGGAAGGAGTTCCTAACTCTTGGATTCAGTTTGGCATGAGAACAGTGTTCCAGATATTTGTGAATTGAGCATGTGTATGAGAGATATATAAATAAACATATTTTAGAATATAAATTTTAAAGATAAAATGCATGAGTTTTTGTTATTTCTAATATCGTTTTTACTACCATCTAGTTGGGAGTTAACATTGCCTGGTTTTACCATAACATTTTTATTTCTACAACTCTGGACTTTAATCTCTGCTAATTCATCTTTCTCATTACCAACAAAGTTTTCTTATCATGTCGTATCATTTACTCTCCCATCAAAAACCTTCATGATGTTTATTAAATAAAATCAGAATTCTACAGCCAACTTTCAGACCTTCCACACTTTTCTTCCAAATTCCATTGTAATATCTTCTCTGATGTTATTGCCTACATGTCTTCTGTAGTTTATTTCTCTAACATAAAATGGCATACAGGAACATGTAGGACATAATAATTTCTCAAGTGTTTGGCTGAAAAAATAGTAAAGAAGGAAAGAGAGAGAGAGAGAGAGAGAAAGTAAGCAAGGGAGGAAGACCTGATAATAATAACAAATCAGATAAGTACTTTTAAATCCATTTAAGACAGAAATGTTACAAGGTAAATTCAGGGAGAGGCATTTATGTGGCTGTTGGGATGCCAGTTAAAACACTTGGATCAACACTGGAGAATCTGGATTCATTGCTCACCCATGTTTCCAAATACAGCTTCCTCCTAACACAGACCCTTGAAAGGCATGGGTGATGGCACCCGTTTGAGAGACCATGATTGAATTCCAGCTTATGGCTCTGTCACTCATTGCCAGCACCAACCATTGCATTGGAACTAAGGAATGAACTAAGAAATTGGAACTTCGTGTCTCTCTGCTTTCCAAATAGAAAGATAGGTAGTTAGATAAATAGATAGATAATTTTAAAGGAAATACAATTATATAATTCTACATGAAATTTGAACATAAAATTTGAATACCATTCTAGCTATTCCTTTAAAAAAATGATTTGAAATACCGACTGATGGAAGATAGAAAGAGACAGAGAGCTTCATCTTTCATCTGCTGGTTTGTCCACAAATGCCCACATTAGCTGGGGCTGGACTTAGACAACTGCTAGAGGCACAGAACTTTATCTAGTCTCCCACATGGTAGGGTTCCAGGTCCTTAGGCCTCATCCACTGCCTTCCAAGGTGCAATAGCAAAAGGCTAGATTGGAAGCAGAGGACCCTGGACTCAGTCCTAGGCATTCCAATATGGAATGCCAGTATCCCAAATGGTGCCTTAACTGGCCATACCACAACCCCAAACCTTGATTGTCAATTTTACTCTCCCATTTCTGAATACATCATTACCAATTTTTTTTGCCTTTTGCCTATTTTAACTTATTTTTATTGGTTTTTAATTTCACTACCAAGTCTGTGAAGCACTGTTCTTCATTATAGCTAAATGAAACTACAACTCGGATTTTCTGTGTTTTTCCTAGATTTTTTTTTCTGGATTTTAATTCTGACTGAAATTTATTTTCTGTTCTTCCTTAAGCTTTGTAATCTATAAGATCCGTTTGAATCTTTTCCTATTTAAATAGATTTTAATAATTTTTTTGAATTTTTACAATTTGCCAAGTATTATGTACATCATTTGAGATGCATAATTATGCCATACACCTACTTTAAGAGTAGAAGCTGTTAAAGTATATAAATGAATAATCTGGAACTTAGAAAAATTAAATACTCAGTTTCAAGTAAACATTTATTCCTCTGAGCATATATGACATGATTACTCTTATTTGGCAATGTTTCCTATATCTCTATTCGTATATTTTTACCTCCTACTTTCAAATAGAATTTGTGCAGCATGCAGGGAAGCATTCCTTTCTCCTGCAATGCCAGTTATTATACAGAAGATATAATTAGTAGATGTGCATAATTTGAAGTAAGTTAGATTGTAATTTGCTAACTTAAAATAGAACTTGTCTTATTTCCATTCTAATCATGTAAAGTCCAGTACATATATAGTTGCCTTAAGAATGTAAGGTGGAAAGCCTCTCGTTGTCCTTTTCATTACTTATTTCACAAGCCAGTATGTGTTTATGTTTAATTCAAACCTTGCTATGTGATAATACACAAAGAGAAACCTAATAAGTAATAATTCCCTTTGTAATGTTACCTAAAATGGGCAAAGCATCAACCAACTACCTAATGTTGTAAGTTGAAAACCCCTGAAGTATATAAAGAGTTAAAATACCAACCCCAAGGTTAGAATGCTGATTGAATAGATGGCCTGGAGAAGAACACAAATCTTGTAACCCCAGTCTAGTATTCTTGGCTTGGTATTATTTGTAGACTCCTAATTTTATGTATAGAAGTGAATATATACCTTTCTTTCTCACAAATAATTTCTTCTTTGATTATATTGACAGTGGGTTTTTCATAAATTGCTTTGATTATGTTGTGGTGTGTTCCTTCTATGCTTACCTTGCTTAGGGTTTTTAGCATGATGGAATATTGGATTTTATCAAATGTTTTCTTTGCATCTATTGAGACTATCGTGTGATTTTTGTTCTTCAGTTTCTTTATGTGGTGTATTACGTTTATGGATTTGCAAATGTTAAAACATCCCTGCATGCCAGAAATAAATCCCACCTGATCTGGGTGAATAATCTGTCAAATGTATTTTTTTATTCTGTTGGCTAGTATTTCGTTGAAGATGTTAGTGTCGATGTTCATCAAGGATATCGATCTATAGCTTTCTTTATTTGTTTTGTCTCTCTGGCGTTGCTTTTCAGGTGATGTTAAATTCATAGAAAGAGTTTGGAAGGATTGCCTCCCCTCCTATTGTTTTGAATAGTTTATAAAGAATTGGAGTCAGTTCCACTTAAAATGTTTTGTAGAATTCAGCAGTGAAGCCATCTGGGCCTAGGCTTTTCTTTGTTGGGAGGGCTTTACCTACTGACTCTATCTCTGTTTCAGTTATAGACTTATTTATATTTTGTGATGCCTGTGACTTAGTTTTGGTAGATGGTATGAGTCCTGGAATCTATCCATTGCTTCTTTGCTGAATTTCTGTCTCATTGATCAGTTTATTGATGTTAATGGGATGTTAAAGTCCTCAGCTATTATTGTATTGGCATCTGTGTCTCCCCTTAGGTTAATCAATAATTGTCTCATATAGCTAGGTTCTCTTGTATTTGGTGCATATAAATTTATTATTGTTATTTCTGCTTGGTGTATTACTCCATTTATCATTATGTATTGTCCCTCTTTATCTCTTCTAATATTCTTCATGGTGAAGTCTACATTATCTGAGAGTAGAATGATTACACCAACTCTTTTTTGTTTTCCGTTGGCATGAAGTGTTCTTTTCCATCCATACACTCTCAACTTTCTTGTATCTTTGTTGATTAGATGTGTAGAGACTGGCAAATGTTATCGAGGATATGTTAATAATTAGTGCAGCCTCTGTGGAAAACAGTATAGAGAGCTATTTAAAATATAGAAGTAGACTTTTAATGTTGTCCAGCAATCTCACTACTGGCCATATACCCAAAAGACATGAATGTATTTATACTAAAAAAATACTAGTACCATCATATTTTTAACAGCAGTGTTCATGATAGCCATAAGATGGAGGCATCTCAGATGTCCATCATCAGATGAATGGATGAAGAAATATATATACACACACACACACACACACACACACACACACATACACACATACATAGTAGAGTCCTGTGAGATTTAAAAAGAATAAAATTATTTAATTTTCATAAAGAGTTGTGACTAGGGAGTATCTTGTTGAGTGAAATACATGAGACAGTAAAACAAATTCTGTGTTTTCTTTCTTATATATGGTAATTACAATTTTAAAAGTCAAAAAACAAAACAGAAGGAAATGACTGTGTATCATTTTGTCTTAAATATGGTGTTCTGTCAAACTTTACTTTTAATCTTTATCAGGCAAATTATTAGGAGTTTTGAGGATCTGTTACCATCTTGAAGTTTGTTGTAGATTGGTAAAGTTGACTTTTTAAAAATTTTTGATTGTTTATGGCCCTTGTTTTTGATTGTTTGACTATAATGGAAAATGAAAATGTTCATCTTAAAAACAAACAAAAACTAAAATAAAATGTGCAAGAAGATGTTCTCTTCCTCCACCTGTTCAGTCCCTTTGTTTTTCTCTCCCTCTTTCCCTCCCTTCCTCTTTATACGTCACTCTGCCTTTCAAATACATAAAATAAATCTTTATAAAAATAGACATCAGGAAAGAAAGAAAGAAACTGATTATTTATACTATAAAAAATTATTTATACATCTCAAAGGTTGCATTTTCTTACCTTCAAAATGGAATTATGGTCTTTACTAAGTCGAAGTGAATTGACTTCCTTTTCTGTTGAATAAACAATGCAGAGGAGTCTTGATTAATCCTGGATGATCTGTTAGAAGGATGCAGAGCTTATTTGCCTGAATATTTCATCTTCTTTTGTGACTTTGTAAACTCAATATTTAGAATGTATTTTTTTATTTATTGACTTTTGTTAATCCTCAATTTTTGAGATATTTAAAAATCAGTATTTCACTAAATTAATTGAATCCAGCCTCTTTATGGACTGTAAGTCTTTAAAAGCGAAATATTTTCACATATTAATTTTAAAGTAATTTAAAAACTGGAATCTTCTTTAAAAATTGTTTTTTTAATTGAAAAGGCAGATTTTCAGAGAGAAAGATCTTCTGTCTGCTTGTTCATTCTCACATGGCCAGAGCTGTGCTGATCTGAAGCCAGGACCCAGGAGATTCTTCAGGTCTTCCACACAGGTTTTGGGCCATCCTCCACTGCTTTTCTGGGGCACAAGCAGGGAACTGGATTGGAAGTGGAAATGCTAGAACATGAATAGGATCCTGTAAGGAATGCAGGAACTTGAAGATGAACATTAACCAGTAGACCCAGTAACTCAGTTCCAACACTAGAGTTTTCAATCCCTTATTAGTTTGCACTTTTTTTTTAATTTGAATCTAATATACATGGTTGGTACAAGTGGAGCAATCTTGCTTATAAGAGTTCATTATTATATGAAAAACATTTCTTTTAAAATTATGGGAAATATGGTTTTGCTTAAAATATATTTCTCTCTCAATTGCAGGTTGTTAAACTGAAGCAAATAGAGCATACATTGAATGAGAAACGAATATTACAGGCTGTGAATTTTCCTTTTCTTGTTCGACTGGAATATTCATTTAAGGTAAGATTTCATAACCTCTAAATAAGATACTTACCAACTGGTGATGTTTTTTAAAGTATGAAGTTTAGTAAGATCTAAACAATATGATAGCAATAGAGAATGCAAATAAGCAAATATTTTTATATAAACTAAAGATTTTATGTAGTTAACTTTTTATACTTATAAAATTTAGTAACATTTGGAAAGATTTTAATTGTTTCTTGGGAATTTTTTAAGGTTACATGCGTAATTTTTCATGAGATGGTATTATAAAATCAAATATTTAAAATGATAGATAAGCACAATGATGCTGATTAAGCACTTCTTACACTCATGCAACTGAATGTCATTAACAAAACTTTTTCTTCTCTTAAGCCCTTCCTGACAGGATCTCCCCAAATTTTTATTTCATAATTTTTCTTCTAGTCATTTCACTTATACAAGGCATAACAGCTTTTGTCAAGTGTCTCACAAAGTTGGACAAGATATTTTGAAAGTTGGCATCTTTTCAGCATTTTAGAATGATGCTTCGTATCTGTCTGCACTGTTGAGTCATATAAAATACTTTACCCCCCTCTCCCACATTATTCTTTAAATCAATGAAGACCCATGTTTTGAGGTATTAAAACCAAAAGTCTCTCAGTCACAAAATGTAAATATTCTTATTTACTTTTTAAAAATGTTTTAACCCAGTTATCATTTGCATATGCTATCATTTTAAGTCATTGCTTCAGTGTTTTAGTTCCACATTTTATTTCTGCTAATGTAGAAAAGCTGAAGCATTTTCCATTTATTTTTTATGTTCTTGTATTATTTGCTCTATCAAGTAGACATTAGGTTGTTTTTCCTGATTGAACATGGTGTACTTAAAAACATCTTTTAATTTTTCATCTTTATAATTTGACTTATATCTTCTTATTTGTTCATAGGATAATTCTAATTTATACATGGTTATGGAATATGTTCCTGGAGGTGAAATGTTTTCACATCTAAGAAGAATTGGAAGGTTCAGGTAATAATGCCTTCTCCCTCTTCAAATCTTCATATGTCTGTGTTCATTTTAAATAACAAAGTTTTTTTTAAATAAGTTAATACCAGTGTCAAAGCCTGCTTTCATTTAATTAGCTCATATTTTAGCTATATGGAAACATTACTAAAAGGAAACATCATATGTGCATTTTTTTAAGATTTCAAAAATTTTTATTGTTAAGTCAGATATACAGAGAGGAGGAGAAACAGGAAGATTCTTCCGTTTGCTGATTCACATCCCAAGTGGCAACAGTGGCCAGAGCTGAGCCAATCCAAAGTGTGGAGCCCAGAGTTTCTTCTGGGTCTCCATGCAGGTGCAGGGTCCCAAGGCTTTGGGCCATCCTCAACTGCTTTCCCAGGCCACAAGCAGGGAGCTGGATGGGAAGTGGAGCTGCCAGTATAAGAACTGGCACATATATAGGGTCCTGGTGCATGCAAGGTGAGGACTTTAGCTACTGAGCTACATGAGTTTTAATATTCAAATAAAGGCCAGTGCAATGGCATAGCAAGCTAAGCCTTTGCCTGCAGTGCTGGCATTGTGCACACTTGAGTTCCAGCTAATTCACTTCCCATCAAGCTCCCTACAAATGGCCAAGGAATGCAGTGGAGAGTGTCCCAAGTTCTTGGGCCTTTACACTGATGTGAAATATCCGGAAGAATCTCCTGGCTCCTAGCTTTGGATTGACTCAGCCTCAGCTATTTGGCTCATTTGGAGAGTGAACCAGCAAATGGAATATCTATCTTTGTCTCTTCTTATCCCTCTGTAACTGCCTTTCACATAAAAATAAATCTTTTTTAAAGAGTTTCAAATAAAAGCACTATGAAACCAAGTTAAACATTCTGCCATTAGTAAGCATTGTAATGATTCATTATTTGATAAGTTTTAAGAAATTTATAAGTTAATTTTTAAAAAAGATTTATTTATTTTTATTACAAGGTTAGATATAGAGAGAGGAGGAGAGACAGAGCGGAAGATCTTCCATCCAATGATTCACTCCCCAAGTGAGCGCAACGGCTGGTGCTGCGCTGATCTGAAGCCGGGACCTCTTCCGGGTCTCCCACGCGGGTGCAGGGTCCCAAAGCCTTGGGCCATCTTCAACTGCTTTCCCAGGCCACAAGCAGGGAGTTGGATGGGAAGCAGGGCTGTCAGGATTAGAACCAGCGCCCATATGGGATCCCAGCATGTTCAAGGCGAGGACTTCAGCCGCTAGGCCACAACGCCAGGTCCAATTAATTGAATTTTAAAATATTAATGTTCTTTGGTATTGTTCTTGAAAAATTTAAGTGATGCAACTTCTGAGGCAGGTTTGAAAGAATGAAGAAGAGATATATAATTGATCTTAGCAGTAATCAGGGTATTGTGATGATGAAAGATTTCACAAATATAATTCCTAAAGTTATTATATTTTTAAGTGTATAAAAATTTAATATTTTACTTTATGATTAATTTATTAGTAGTATTATCTCACATTAATTAGACTAGCTTATGATTCAATGATTTTTACCAGTATTTTACAGCTTATAAGCTAATACTATTCATTAATTCTTCCTATTATAATTCAGCTAAACTCAAGACCAAGTTCAGCTTCATTCAGTGTGATATAAAGTGTCACTTTACAGAAAGATGATAGAACACTTGAATTGTCACAAGATAGTATTAAGTACTAGGGAAAATATTATACTTTTTCATGTTAGATGAACTAAAGTCAAATTCATTTACTGACCTAATATGAACAGGGCAGCTAATATGTGTCAAGTCACCATGACAATGCATAGTAGCTTTGTTTCATCTGCTCACGCATTTTCTCTCCTATCACCAGTACTCCAAGCAGACCCAGAATCCTCTTATTGTATTAGAATTATTCAATGTTATACAAAAAACACCACACCTTAATTAGTGGTCAAAGTTTTCTGCCCATTTTCTGTAATTACTAATGTCCACCCTTTATTTTATAATAATGGGTTACTACAAGAAAAGCAAATTAATTGAAATGGTCACACTGAAACAGTGAGGCAGCAAGAATATGAGCTATTCTTTTGCACAGAAACAGGAATCATTAGGATTATCTCTTACTTAAACAGATTTAAAGATACTGTAGAATGAAGCCTTACTATTGTCCTCCTACATTTCCTTAAATATTAAATAGAACTGTCTAATGATAAGTTGTGTTTGAAATATTTTGCTTTCATTTTCAACAATCTGATGATAGATCTGTGTAATGTCTGTAGTCCTAAAGATATTAGTATGTGTAAAGAAGTAATTATAAGGTGCTTGTATTTACACATATGTGGGAAAAATAGGAGGTTTCCCCACAGCAAATGTTTCCAAGTTGAATGTTTCTTTGACTGGGATGATTTTCTCTATCTCTTTTTAGTGTTCCTCCTCATTCTTTGACATTTGATATGCAAAGCAGATTGTTTAAAGCATTGAGATGGGCTGAAATTGGAAGAGTATTAAAAAATATTGCATCTCAAAGTATTTTACTTTACATATTCATTCAATAAATATGAATATGGGTTGCACTCTGGGAATTGAGATGATAAATAACAGGAGCAATGTATTCTCATATAATGCAAAAAATGTATTTCTGGTACTACTAGAACAAACTCATGGCCATATCTTGAAGGAAATTTAATCCATAATTATAATTGTTCATAGAAGATAAAAATCTGAAAATTATTGTTATTTATCTGACAGATTAGTGGAATTGAGTATAAATACTGGAAAATGAATTAGTAACCCAAATTATAAAATTGGTATATCCTTTTACAGTAATGTAATGTGATATTGGAATTTTATTGGTATATTGTTATAATATATACATGCAAGAACTGGACTTTTTACACAAATCTACAGATTATACCCACATCTTGTCTAAATAGACATGCATAGTAGAAGATTTGGAAATCTACATGCCAAAATTGTATCTGTAACTTCTGGGTTGGACTTTGAATGTTTATTCTTCACCAGTATATTATGAACTTTTCTATAGCAGACATGGTTGTTATAACAGTAAATACTAGAAAAATGAGCAAAGTAAAATCAATCCACACGTAAATTCAGTTAAAGATATTCCATATAGAAAAATTCTTTGAGCACTTTAAACTTCTGAGTAATATAGAACCTATATTAGTCAAGTTTTAATTGTTTTAACAAATGCTGGAACGGAACTGCTCCGGAAATTATTTCAGTTTACAGTTTTGGAAATTCACAGCCCAAGATCAGGCGGCCACATTAGCCCAGTGTCTGATTAGGGCAATGGATGTTGGAATGTGTGCAGATGGAGAATGTCATGATGAGTTAGGAAACAGAGCTAAGCTGAACTTGGCATAAATAACTCTCTTGGGAGAACTGCTTTCACAAGACGCACCCCTGATACCTTGAAGACTTCTCATTTGGATGACATTCTAGACACCTTAATTGTGTCATGTCTCTACCTTTTATTCTGTCAACAACCAATGTTAATCCATTAACTACTAACATAAGGTTTGGAATTTAAAAAGTCTGTGTGAGCTGGGAAAGCCAAATCCTGTTCAAACCATAGCAGAGCCTATTAACTGTAGCAATGACTGGTAGAAAGTCTACTGGGCACATTTGCTTTTTAGCCATTCCCTAGATCAGCATAATTATAAAGACATTGAGATATTCTAATACAGGCAGCAATAGATAACACTAGATGGCTATTTTAGGGTTTTGGTTTTTTCAACATGTGCTATCCCCTAAATAAAGCATCAATTGAAGACAGTTTAGATACTAAAAATATTTTTTAGAAGAAAAATACTTTTAACTCCTGAAATGACATTTCTTATGTTAATGTTTAGGATTAGTCTACTGACATACTTGTTAATCATTTTACATGGAATTAATGTTTTCTTTCTTCTCAGTGAACCCCATGCACGGTTCTATGCAGCTCAGATAGTGCTAACATTCGAGTACCTCCATTCACTAGACCTCATCTACAGAGATCTAAAACCAGAAAATCTCTTAATTGACCATCAAGGTTATATCCAGGTATGACTTGAAAGTGTTATACATGACACATTTGCAAAAATAATGGATAAGACTATTGGATGTTTAACTTAAGCTATCAATATTAGATTTTTCTTTCTGAGAGAATCAATTATTTCTTCCTAATATCTTTAAGTTGAGTTCATCCTTCTGCCACTTAAACAGAGAAGTAGAAAAACACTATCTTGAATGGAACCTGTTTCATAATCTGTATGTGTGAACTGAAATGTGTGAGCATTCATTAAAGTCAGGCATTGGTCAAATGTTTTATGTATGTAAGTTGAGAATCCATGATCTGAAAGTCTGAAATACAAAATACTCCCAATCCAAACCTTTTTGACCACTGACATGATATCATAAGTAGAAATTTCCACAGGTGACCTCACATGAAAGGGACACTGCAAACACAGAAGTACTAAATATATAAAGTTACCTTTGGGCTACTTGTATAAGATATATATAAAACATAATTGAATGTCATGTTTTAAATATTTCTTATCCTCCAAATATTCCAAACAGGAAAAACCTGAATTCTCAAACATTTTGGAAAAGGGTAATCAAATTTTATTTGATCCTGTAATCCTGATAAACGTATGAGGTGACAGTGCTGTTGTTATCCTCATTTTAAGGCTAACAAAACTAAGGCATAGCAAGGTTGCACAGCCTATAACTGGGAGTATCAGAGTTTTAACCGGGGCAGGTTTGATTCCATAGTCCTTTCTTTACCTCTGTAATACCAGTGCCACAGGAACCCTGACTACCTTTGCTGCACTGGGAACAACACTTTGTTGCGTTTCTACCATCAGAGATTGGGAGCATACCGTTTTGCATTGTTATCAATAGATCTCCCATTGATGCTTTTGTACTTTCGATGGTACGGTTAATGGCAGAGGACATTTTTAACATAATGAGCACTTTTATCATTGTTTAATTTTTATGAAAACTATTTTTTGCATCCTGTTTTCACTTTTTGTTTCTTGAATCTGAGCCCTTAAGAAAATGATTGAAAAGAGCTTTTATTGTGGTTCTCAGTTATTTCTTTGTTTTGAGGAGGGGCAAGATTTTCCAATTTGGATTGGTTTAACCTTGATTCATTAAATATTGATTCATATAAATTAGTCTCTGTCACATAAACTGACTCTCTTTTTTTGTATATTTCATTACTTTAATTTTAACCCTGAATTTTAAAATTTCAATTTAGATACAGTAAATTCTTAATAAGTTTTGGTTTTTTCCTCTTAAAGGTCACAGACTTTGGGTTTGCCAAAAGAGTTAAAGGCAGAACTTGGACATTGTGTGGCACCCCAGAGTATTTGGCTCCAGAAATAATCCTGAGCAAGGTATGTTTATAATGTCAGTATGTTAAAAAGTAGAAATATAAGCATGCATCCCTGTATACTTTTGTAAAAATTAGTTTTCTTGATCAAATTTTACATTTTTATTTATTCTATATTACAAATTTTTAAACTATCCATGCATGGTAACTAAGAAACAATTAGACTTAACCACTAACTCCCTGACATCTTTAAATTTTAACTTTGGGTTGAGAAACTGTGTGAATAAATCTGGCCTATAGATTCATGTTTTGAAGCAAAGAATACCGTCTTCATAATCATCCTCTTTAATGACTGAGTGGAGAAACTTATTAATCTCTTCCCGAGATGAATCTCTAAGTGTGTGGGTCCAATACTGAGCTGCTCCCCTGACTCTAGCTTCCCGCTAATGTGAACCTTGGGAAAGGCTTAAGTGGCTGAGCTTCTGTTATCACCATGGGAGACCTGAACTGAGTTCCTAGTTTCTGGCTTAGGCCCCAGAGGTGACCACTACACGCATTTGGAGGATATACCACTGGATGGGATCTTTCTCTCCCAACCCCATTTCTGTCTCTCTTCCTCTCCTCCATTGTTCGTTCTCCCTCTCTCTCTCTGCCTTTCAAAAAAAAAGAATTGATTTTGGGGAAAAAAGAAACATATTTAGCAAGATATATGCTCACTGCCAATCCTTCTGTTCCCATATACAGTTTTAGTTCAAAAAGAATATTAAAGCAATTGCATTGTTTTAGTCTTACTGAATGCAATCCTAGTTTTCTCAACAATGAAGTGTGAGAGAAATTGTAAACTTATCTTTAAAAAAATGCTTTAACTTCTTGTTCTCTTTCCTCTACCATTCTTCAATAGAGAAAAGTAAAAAGAAGAAACATAGCGAAAACTGAGGCATAAATAGGGACAGGAAAGGGAAAACAGTTGGGCACAAGCCTGAGTATGTCATGCACTAAATAACTGAAGTTCGGTTAATTTTTATGTATATTAGAATATAATGAAGGATTTTGTATAGCTTTCCTCTTACTATCATTTATAATTTAAATCCCTTACTACTGGCTAGTGCTTTATAATCCAATATAATTGCTCTTAACACATTGCTTCTTATTTAAACACATTTAACAAAAAATGTGACTGAAATATAATAAGCACCACAATGTTTAAATGTCTATATATTATAAAAGTAATAGATATGTATTGTACAAAATTTGGAAAATACAGAAAAAAATGTAAAGAAACAACCCAAAAACCTGAAATCCTGCCAGTCAATCTCTCTTTTTTTTTTTAACATTATTATATAGTTTCCTGTGCATGTTATCATAGTTGGGGTCATAGAGAATGCATAGTTTTGTGTGTGACTTTTTTCAGTTGCATGAGAGCAAGCATGCAAACATTCTATTGGCTTGTTTGCAAATGCATCATAAAGTTTGTAGTCATTCTTTTATTGCTGAATAATCAAGTTTTGTTTTTATTTTATTGTTGCTGTTTTAGTTTTTTTTTGAGTTTTTTCATTTTTTAAATTTTTTTGCTATTATAAATAACTGTGATAAACATCTTTGTGCATAAAGCTTTTTCTGTATTTCACATTATTTCCTTAGGATAGATTCCCAGAAGTGGAATTACTGGGTCAAAGGGTATGAACATTTTTAAGGCTCTTGATACATATTGATAATTGTTTCCCCCCCAAAATTGTACTATTTACACTCCTACCAGTACTGTATGAGAATGCCTATTTTATCACATTCTTTCTATCACTGGTTATTCTCATTTTTAAAATATTTACTAATATGTTGTTCAGTAAATGATATGCCCATTTGTTTTATTTCTCATGTCTGATTATTTGTGTTTCAGATGCTTAGTATCCATTTGCTATTTCTTTGTGCATACATGTAAATTATTGGTTCATGTCTTTTGCTCATTTGTATATTAAATGAAGCATTTTTTTTCTTCTTGATTTGTTTCAATTCTTTATACCCAGGGTTTCATTGTTTCTTGCATATTTACTGTGAAGATTACCACAGAGTTTAAAACAGAAATGAAAGCAAAGGTGATACCCATTTTTATTAGCAAAAAAAAAAAAAAAACAAGCACTACTCTTTTCATACCAAGTGCCTCCCTTGAAAAAAAAAAATATACACACTCAGAAAAATAAGGAAAAGAAAATCTCCATAAAATGGTATATTATTTTAACTAATTAACTGAAAACTAAATAGGGTATAGAGGCAAAATTTTCACAAAATGTTGAAATGCAAGGAGTGGATAAATAGAGGATACATTCAAGGAAACAGAATGTCTGGGAAGTACTCCGATTGCTGCTTTTCAAGATCAGATGCTTATTAGGATCTTTCCCAATAATCTTTTGTAGCAATTGACATTGATCTTAGTTTATTTAGAAAACTATGTACACACGTTAATATGTTATGTTACATGTAGATATTATAATAATTTTCTTATAAATATTTGAGATGTTAATTTTAATAAGCTTAATATTTTGTAAAAACCAGATAAGAATCTTTGAGTTATGCATTTGCAAATTTACACTGTTTGTAACATTATTCTCTTTCATTTGATATCATACTCCAATACCCTAAGTACTAAGGTTTTTTTCTTGCATTTTTTAAAAGATGAGAAGCAAAAAAAGTCAATAATAAAGTAATGAGTACTTAAATAATAACTTCAATTGTATTGCATATGAACCATTTAGTTTTCACAAAATTCTGTGAAGTGAATGGAACTACCTCAATACATTCACCCTCCTGACTCCCAGAATATTTTTAAAATCTGCTCCAAACTTACTGAATTTCAATATCTGCCATATTATTTCAAAACTTTTAACCATTCGATGTGTTACAGGTAATCTAATTAATAAGATTATGAGCTTTACAAGGTATTTAGATCCAATTCCCACCCTATGATTGAGCAATAAATGAATTATAACAATGAAATAGAGGATATTTTCATCATCTATAATACTATTAATTACTTTAGGAAGAAGATTTGATAATCCTTCCTAATGTCCAATTTCTCTGGAAAATCTCTATTGAATTTAAATCTTACCTACTAACATTTTGTTTATTTAAAAAATTACATTCTGAATAGCTACTTTGCAAATACTTTACAAGTTTGTTTAACATGCTCCCAGATAATTTTGAAGTTACCTATGACTTCCTTTTCTTTTGAGTAACTTGAAAAATAATTAACACTGTGTTGGTTTATCTAGGGCTACAATAAGGCAGTGGATTGGTGGGCATTAGGAGTGCTAATCTATGAAATGGCAGCTGGCTATCCGCCATTCTTTGCAGACCAGCCAATTCAGATTTATGAAAAGATTGTTTCTGGAAAAGTAAGTAATACATTTTATTATTCCTCTGTTATTCATTATCTCTGCATATTTGTTATTAAGCTTTGTAGATTGAAACTGTCTCGTATCATCATAATATATGTTAAATTGCAAAATGTCATGAAAACTTAGTGTGTGATGTCCTATAGCTAGCACTTCTTTAATCTGATACAAGAAGTATCAAACCACTGAAGCTTTTAAGGAAAAAAAAAACACAGTTTTACAAACAAGTTGACAAAATAGGCAATTTTTACTATTTTGTCAAAGTACAGGCTCATTGAGCTAATTCATAGTAGTTAAGTGAATATTGCTATTTCATGTGGATATCTCATTGGATAAAAGTTTCAGGGACTGCTTTTATATATCCTTGATTTTTAGGACGAAATTCTTGCTTGAATTATGCCAAATTCAATAAAATTAGAATTAAATGTAAACTCTGTAAAGCTTTTAGAGTGAAATTCATAAAATTGTTTTTACCAGAATTGTTCATGTTGACTGTAATTCTGATTGCCGTGCATTTTTATCAGATCTGGAAATAAAAATTAGTATTTCTTGCATTTAGAAATATTCATGTCATATTTTATATTTTCAGGTTATTCCATAAAACTTTCCTTCTGTTGCATATATAATCTCTAATTTTGCTCCTTAAGATATTTCATTTGCACTCAGTCATAGCCTCTTCCCTTAGCTCTGCCCTGAGCTTGCATTAAAAGCACTGTATCTCAGTCAGGGTCAGTACATGATAGGAGCTTCCTACCAGGTAACAGAGAAAGTAGACTTTCAAACAGTACCAGAAGGAGCCAATGTATTCATTAGTAATAGACTAAAGAGAAAGAGGTGTTTTTCTATTTTCCTATTTTCCTGTATGTAGGCAGTCAACAGGGTCACAAGATTTTCTCTTGTGTTTCACTGTATTTTATTATGTCATTATTTACAAACTAGGGGGCTAACTAAAGAATTCATACTTAAAGTATGTCAAAGGCAAAAATAAATGCTGTTTACAAATAAAGAAAGTGAAATATATAAGGATTTATACTGATGAAGCAATACAGTTGGGTGGAATGTAGTATGTATTTTAAATAATTAAGGGTCATTACTATTTCTTATATATTTGAAAGTCCAGGTTTCAGATTTCTTACATTTCTAATTGCTTTCCTCCAGCAGAATGTAAAAGATCATAGTAAAAGAAATTTGATATGAGCAAAACAGTAAGAAAAAAAGACAAATCTGAGATTTATTATTGGAAATTTTGAGAAGTGATTATATTTTAAGAGAATAAGAGCAAAAAGTCAAATGAGAGATTAATGGGTAGACTGAAATATGCTAAATCAAAAGTTAGAGAAGAGTAATTCCGAGACTAATAAGCAGAAATTAGAGAAATAACTTCTAACATTTAATTAGAAATAGTTATTAAGTTCCTCAGTCTTTACTATATTGCTTTATACTTTGTCATGGAAGAAACCAGATTTTAGGACAAGGATGTTATCAGAACTAATTTACATTTTTCTAGAAAAAAACTCCTCGTTTAAAATTAATGTTGTCTGTATGAAACAGCCTCAGCTTCCTATTCACTTTATATTGGCTAAAATTTTTTTTCATATCTTTTTGATATATTTTCATGTCATATAAAATTTTAACTTTCTGTGCCTAATAATCTTCCTATGTACTAAAATGATAATAGTTTAAATTCTAGTCTCTTTAGAAAAATAATAACATAAAATTTTGTCATAATCACAAAAAATATTTCTTGTCTAAAAATGATTCAGTACAATGTAAATATTACTGCATTAACTCATACTTTCAAATTCAGAAAAAGCAGTTGTGAATGGAAATTGCTTTCTAAAATGATATATAATTAAAATCGTTGAAAATCAATTGAAAGAAATTGAAAATCAAATTGAAGTCATTGAAAATATTTGAATGCAAAAGTAGAATCTACAAACATAAGATCAAAGTTAGATTTTTAATAATTTGAGCAGTTAAGAAATATTAAAAACTAATTAGTTTTGGATTTGGCTTTAGCTACTAAGCAGAGAGATAATGCTGCTTTCACAGTGTGGGTAGAGATACATTCTAGTATGGATTTTTGTGTTGAAATAGATAGGTTTTTTTTTTAAATAGATAGTTTTATTGAAAAATAATGCATATGATTTATATTTCACATAGTACAGATTCCTCTCTAGAAATTATTCTTTAGAAATGCCTCTCAGTTAATGGCAATACTCCGCTTATGTGAATTCTGTTCTAGATGAGTAAACGGAGCAAATGATTGAATTAACTTTATATTCAACAGGAGGAGAGATAACCTGGTACCTTCAGTTAAAAATGAAAGATTTTAGGTACCAGTGACTTATCAAAATTAAAAGTTATTAAGTGAGCAATTTACAAAATACTGAATGCTTTACCAAATATAGTTGAGCATGATGTTTTTAAGTATTTCCTCGTTAACAGCATTTTAGTTCAGGCTGGTATTTTTAAATACACAGAAAGATGATCAATCAGCTTGTTAGATTCTCTCCTACATATATTTTGCCTTTCAAAAAAGAGGAGGTGGTATTTAAATGTCAAATTATTCATGTGGTACTAAGGTTTAGAAAGGCATAGTTGACATAAAAGACTTGTAATTCCTACATTAACATTAATTTATTAATTAATGAATGAATTAATTCCTAATGTCTCATATGCTGAGTTTCTCTATATAGTCTCTAAATTTCATGCCTCAGTGCGTATTTTCTGTGATAACTATCATAGTTATCATGGCAACTCTGTGTTACCCATAGAAATATACAAGTAGATGTTGTGGTTAACTTTAATTTTTTTAAGTAGTAAGTGGTGTAGAAACCTTAATTTTAGAGTTCTTGACCTAATTTGAAAAATTTGTAGCTTCATTACATATAGGCGAATATTATGCTATTATGCCATTTTTAACAAGCACTAACATTGCAAAGGAGATGCCATCTTAAAAAAAAACACACAGAGCGGGGTGAATGTAATGTAAGCCTGTACTGAATGACCAAATAGAGTCTGTTAATTTTCCCTGAAGGAAAAATTCTGGATTTTCCTGGTTGGTAGCTAAATTGCTACCAATTCTCTTTCTTTGTCGTGGGCCCCCAAGGCCATCTCCAGGGTTTTTGATTCACAGGGAGGACTCACAAACTTAGCAAATACTGGTAGTCATGGTTAAGAAGTATTACAGTTTAAGGATACAAAGCAAAGGGGAAAGGCAATTAAGACAAAGAAAATAGGGAAACATTTCCAAAGTTCTGTTCCAGAAGACCCACACGGATGCATGTAAGTTTTGAGCAACACACTGTGACAACACATGTGAAATATTATGGACCAGTAAAGCTCATTAGAGACCAGTCCCCAAAGTCTTCATTGAAAACTGGTCACGTGTGCACCTTCTGCCCAGAACAGGCTGCCAAGTGAAAGCAGATGTTCAGCATAAGCAATATTGTTTGTATAATCAAAGTACAGTAATCCATTGTGATCACTGAGGGCAAGTTTCATGTCAGTGTAAGGAACTGATCAAGGGCCAGACTGACAGTCCTTTGGATGACTGGCAATCCCACACCTGTTGTGTTAATTTTTTTCTGCATACTTTTTGTTTTCTAGATACTAAATACATATTGAGATTTAAAAAAACTATACTTCCTATAAGACACCATGGTTAACACTTTTGGGAAAATTGAGACATCATTTTCTATTTGGCCATAGCTATATATAGGTAAAAAGATTTAGAAGTTCTCATAAGTAATTTCAGAAAACACAAAAGCAGTTATACTGTTTGGATTAAAATCCAGGGCCATTGTTTTAAACACTTTGCCATGGTCATTTAAAATTCTTATTAACACTTGCTTTTAAGACATCTCTTAATCTGTTGGCTGTTTGACCAAATGTTTATAACACTGGCTCCTTAGATTTGAAAGGAAGGGACAGGGAAAATGATGAGTAACAGCCACCTGCACCCATCCAGGTTGTTTATCTACCACTGTTCCCATGAAAGGAAGAGAGCAGATTGCTGAGCCCACAGAGACAACACCAATACTTGTAAAACCTTTTAAGGTCCCGCCTGTTTCTTCCTATGTATATATAAAATCCAGGCCAAGTAAATTTTCTCTAGGCCCTATGAGGCAGTATTGAGATTGACAAATAGCTGTAGAAAGTCTAGTATGTGAAAACTATCATGCCTTTTGAAAAACTATGTAATGTAAATGCCTGTCTTTGCTAGATAAAATTTTTAATGGGATTACAGCTTTTTTTAAGAACCTATTTTAAAGATTTTTAGTTATTTGGAGGCAGAGAGAAAGAGACATTTGACAAAGAATGATCCCGTCTGCAAGTTTACTCCCAGAATACCTGTAATGGCCTCGTCTGGATTATAGCAAAGTTGAGACTTGCAGGTCTCCCACTTGAGGGGCAGGCACCCAGTTACCTGAACTAGCACTGCTGCCTCCCCAGCTTTGGTAAGAAGCTGGAACGAGAAACCAAGCACAGGGACTCCAGTGTCAGCCACAGGCATCTGACTGCTAGGGTAAACACCCACTCCCAAGGAACAGTGTCTAAAACGTATTCCAACATGCTTATGGCCAGAAGTTAATGGATTTTTGCTTATTTTCTGTGGCAAACACTTTGAGTCATTTTTGATTTATAAATTGTATCCAAGTGCCTAAGAGGCAATGTTGTTAGTTATCCTTATCCTGGCCGATAATTACAGAATAGCAGTAAGATTTTTCCCTTCTTTTAGTCAGACTTTAACCCTGTAATTTATTTGATTAAGGTAAGTTTAGACCAATTGATTTGGTCTCATTTTGTTTCTAAAAGAAAAAAAAAGTCAGCCAGCTAGTAAATTTATCCACTATGATGATCATAAGAATATGAATGACTTGCTTTTTTGGTATAGCTTCCTCTTAAATTTTTAGAAAGTAGTCATTCCACAAATCTGAAAAGAACAAGATCTTATAATTGGTGCTGAAAGCAGAACAAATATTCTGTTGAGCTGGCTCAATTTAGAGTGAGTTGCATTGTTTGTTTAACACATTACATAATGTATTTTGATGAAGTGGTTTCACATATCAGCTATATTCACAATGCTGTTCTTATGAAACAAAATGATAAGTCACGCATTTTCCCTCTGACTCTGTGAGACTGAGGATTAAAAAAAGATGAAAGTAGAGGCCAGAGATGTGGCATAGAGGATTATGCTGCTATCTGCATCACCAGTATCACATAAAAGCACCAGTTCAAGTCCTAGCTGCCCAGGTTCCAAACCAGGTTCCTGATAGACCTGAGAAAAACAGCATAAGATTATTTGGGCCCCTACTACTCACATGGAAGACTCCAAATAAGTTCCTAGCTCCTGTGTTCAACCTGGCCCAAGTCCTAGCTGTTATAACCAACTGAAGAGCCAACAAGCAAATGAAAAATCCCTTTCTCTCTCTGTAACCCTGCCTTTCAAATAAATAAATCTTTTAAAAAACAAAATAAAAAGATATTATGGCCCAGCACAGTAGCCTAGTAACTGAAGTCCTTCCCTTATATGCACCAGGTTCCTATATGGGTGGAGGCTTGTATCCCGACAGCACCACTTTCCATCCAGCTCTTTGCTTGTTGCCTAGGAAAGCAGTCAAGGAGCTGGATGGGAAGAGGAGCAGCCAGAACACAAACCAGCACCCAAATGGGATCCTGGCAGTTGGCAAGGCTAGGATTTAGCTACTTGACCAGCACGCTGGACCCTCTAAGGACTTGTAAAACAGACTATAGGAATTCTGGAACACAATGGTAGATACAGACTTACTCTGTCCCGAGTTCATTCTTTGATTCAGGAATTCAGCTTCAGATCATTAAAAAGGTATTAAAATAGGAATGTTAAAAATGAAAAATGTATTGAATTAGAGTATACAAGATATTGGGCATAGTCCAAAGCAGTATCCTAAATGTAACATAATTTTTTTCACATCTGCCAGATTAAAAATACTATCATAATTTTATAGACTAGGAAACTGGGGGAGGTGAAAGGGTTTGCCCTATAGCACAGCATATTTATGTAACTGGAATTTGGATTAACAGCCAAGAATTTTTTCAACTGAAGAAATCCCAGTGCATATAAAAATGTGCCACATAATGCAATATAATTAATAAAAAATAAATAAATTTTAAAAAAAGAAATACTTGGAGATGACAGTACTGTGGTACCATGGTTTAAGTTGCCGTTTGTGATAATAGCATTCAGTATTACAGTGATGCCACTTGGAATCCAGACATCCCCACACATACTGACCGCTTCTCACTCCATTTTTGCTGCTGTGACTGGGAGGGCAGGAGAAGATGGGCCCGACTACTTGGGCCGTTACTCCTATGTGGGAAACCCAAATGGGATTTCAGGCTCCTGGATTTAGCCTAAGCCCCAGAACATTTGAGACATGAACAGTGGATGGAAGATTCATTCTCTCTGTTTCTTTCTCTTTCTCCTTATATCCTTCCCTTCCTGTCTGCTATTCTGCTTTTCAAATAAAATGAATCTTAAACAAGAAATTGGTGGAAGTTTCTAGGTGGCAAGAATATTTTATCTAACTCCTTCATTGTATATGGAATTAAATCACAGAATTGTCCAAAGGCAAGGAGTAGTTTATGACAAAGCAGGAAATAGGGTTGAGTTCAGTTTCTTCATTTATTATTTCTTCCCTTGCTTCAGTGACTCTTCACAATCTTGGTTTTATTCCTCCATGGCTGATCTTCCCTTCTATTTATTCTTCTTTGT
This sequence comes from Ochotona princeps, assembly GCF_030435755.1. Taxonomy (NCBI): domain Eukaryota; kingdom Metazoa; phylum Chordata; class Mammalia; order Lagomorpha; family Ochotonidae; genus Ochotona; species Ochotona princeps. The sequence goes on from NC_080833.1 coordinate 70,870,860, forward strand.
ACTTCCTCCATGACTGACTCTTCCAACCTCATGACCTTGAATGTCAACTGACTATTCCCAAATTCATTTTTCTAGTTCCTATCTGGTTACTGAATTACACACTCTTGTATACAGTTTCATACTCAAGATCTCCACTCCAGTGTCTCATAAATATCTCAAAGTTAGCTTGAAAAACAGGCAATTGCCTTTGTCCCCCCCAAAAAAATCTGTCCCATTTACAACCTTCACTATCCCAGTTGATGGTAACTCCTTGATCAGACCAAAACAACTGGGATTTCTCCTCCCATAAAGAAATGTTTGTGGCGCTGTCTTTAGAATGAATACAGATTCAGTGGTTCTTACCATCACTGCCACCTCACTCAGTAGTCTTCAGTCAGATCCTTTTAGTCCCTTCAAAACCTTTGGTGATTCCCAGTTTTCCTCAGATTAATACTTGAAGATATTACAGTGCTGTATTTTCTGAGAAAAAATAAGATGATTTTTCAAATAATCTCTCCAGTTGCTAAGTTATGTTTTGTCATCTGTCTTCTTTGCTATAATGTAAATCCCACAAGAGTAGGAATCTTTGTCTTGTTTTGTTTATTATGCTTAGCACATGGATATGTTCAGTCAATATCTGTATGATTGGAATTCATGCTTTTTTAAAAAAAGAAGTTATTAAGAACACAGAATATGCCAGAGTTCTACATGGGAGATATCGCAGTTTAGGTGTGGTGTGTACCTTCATGAAACTTTCAGGAAGTAGACTCCATTTTGGTGTCCCACTCTGGAGATACTGGTTCATTTGGTTTTCTGTGGATGCCAAACACCTGTGTTTTTCCTAATGACAGTAAGAAATTCTGATTGAAACCACATGTTAGGAGAGTGTTCTCAGTGAGGATGTGTACCATGAGAAATCTCAGGAGTTTTGTGGCCTCTAACATTTGGTGGACTGAGAATTATAACAAAGAAATAATATTAAGAAGAAAACACCACCGAAAAAATACTCGAAAATGTTTATGTTGCCTGTGTACCTATTTCATACTGTATAGACACCTCTTCCATATTCCAAATTTCCAAGAATCTTCTGACTCATAGTTAATGGTTCAATAAGTTTAGACTTCCCTGTTTCTTTATCTGACATAATATAACTACCTTAACATTTTGTCCTATTCTGGGCCGGCAAAAAGATCATATTTATGAAAGTGAGAAGAATTAAGTTATTTTCCCAGTGATTTCACTGACTTAATTGGTTGCCTCACTAGAGTTCAATTTTTTTTAATATGAAACCTTAGACTCAATTAAATTCTCTCTAGCACCAATGTCCAAAATTCTGATATCACTTTCAGTAGATGTGATTGATAATAATAGTACTCCTCTTGATGTAGTCTGAAGAAAAAATGAGCCACTCTTCCCATCATAGAAGTCATTGGTTTCTCCAGGCTTGATATGCTAAATATAAAGGCTTTACATGCAAGATATAATTTTGTCAAAATCTTGTTGCTAATTCTAGTTTGATGAGTCAATATGACTCTTTAGAAATTCAGTCAACAAGGAAATAACATTTCGGAATAATCATAGAAAGTATACTGTCACAATAATTCATTATTTCTCCTCCAATATACTCTGAGAATTTGACCGATTCATTAACATGAGCCTCTGTGAGCACATAGGTTACCTATCAGTATCTCTTGGCAAGAAAGGGATGTGATATAGAGGTCAGGAGACTATGTGTATAATCTTAAATGATTCCCATAAAATTTTCATAGCTGCCATCCCAGCCTACCACCGCTCCCAGTTTGGAAATTGTATCACAAAGATTAGACACATACATACACACTACCCCATAATAACTAATTCAAGACCATCACTTTATTTGCATTCCAAATTTAAAAATAATAAAAAGTGAAAAATAGTGCCCTGTGCTTTGAAAGACAATGTGTCTGGACTTATAAAAACATTTTCCAACTTGCTTTGTGGTATATCTCTTTTCAAAATGTACACACTGATTTCTTTCACATGTGTTTGTCTCATTTGGGTAGAACAAGTTTCAGTTTGTGTATCTTTGAGACAAGGGCTCTCTTTTGAACATAAGTGAACATAATGGTATTGTTGGAAAAGTTATGTATATGTGCATATTTACCCACAGACTGCCCAATATTCTTAAAGGGAGTTTATAGCTAAAAGGTTTAGTTCATTCGTATAAATAACTATTTTCTTTAAGACTAATATGGGGACAGCAACTTTACTTAAATACATTTAAAGATCATCATCAGTAGGCATTTTGTTTATATAATGTCCTGTGTCTTAAAAAACATGAAACCAGAATAGAAACATCACAAATTTGGGGATATGTGTCTTACCATTTGTTGTGTTTGTACAGGTGCGATTCCCATCCCACTTCAGTTCAGATCTCAAGGATCTTCTAAGGAACCTACTGCAAGTGGATTTGACAAAGCGATTTGGAAATCTAAAGAATGGTGTGAGTGATATAAAAACTCACAAGTGGTTTGCTACAACAGATTGGATTGCTATTTACCAGAGGAAGGTGAGACTTTTTAAAAGTTGATGTTTAACTTATATGCAGTAGAGATATTTTCAACTTAATACATTAGGGGGAGAAAATGTTAATGTTCTAGTTGAGTGTTTTTGTATATTTATAAATAATACTGTTGTGAAAGATTGTAAAACCAAAGCAATAAGAGTTTTGAAGTGCAACAACCAGTAGATATAACAAAACCTGAATAATGTGAGTACAGTAAAGCCTGTTTGTTACAGAAGTGAATCACTCTCCAACCATTCATGAAATAAAGCTATTAACATTGTTACCGTAAATGGATGTGCTATGTAGTCAAGAACAAGGGTCACAGTAACTTAAAGTAGACTTCACCTGTCATTAAAAATTTATTTTCCCAGATTTGTTAGCAACAATGTAGTACCTTAAAAACATCTCATTTTAATCCTTAAGGTAAATTTTTGAAATAAGTGGTATGATTTAACTCATTTTACTAATCAGAAAATCAACTCAGAAGGTTACTGAACTTATACATAACCTTCCTTGGAACTATGGAGTGAGGCCTGTATTCCATCCTATGTTCTTCAGGGTCCTATTCCCGGGACCATGTTTCCAATGTACAGTCTTCTTAATATGGTCACTAAAATGAAGCCCCAAGCCACTGCACAATATAGTCTTTCATTAAAATTTTCAGATCGTCTGCTTAACTTTCATGGAGAGAGCATTGGGAAAAAGAAGACTGTTCCTCAAAAGGCACTAAAAAAATGAAAATGAACTCCAAGGCTCAGTTCCAGGTCAACTAAGCATTAGTAATATGAGCTTGAACAAATAATTTAACTTCTGTAAGCATCTGTTCAGTCATCCTTAAATGGATGAATAGTTTAAGGAGAAAGGTTACACAGATTATCAAGGTTCCCTTTGATTTCTGGTTGATATGTTTTATTGTAGATGAAGTTGGATACTTTAAGAACAGCCAAATCTTGATTAACAAAACAGATGCAAGGAACCCTGGATAATTTACAAATAAAAATAATTTATTACTTTAATTTCACTATTTGTTTTGTTATTATCTTAGATACAACTATGCTTAGCACTGCAAAAATAAATTTGAATCATTTTCATAATGATTCTGTGACCCAGTGTTCATGAACATGAAACAGCCAAGTGACTCCAACAGAAAAAAATGTTATTCTTAAAAAGGAGCGAGGGGAAAAAGGACATGGATGACTCAAACTGTGTATAATCATTCTTCAGAGATGGTCACCCCATAAGATCAATCCCAAAGGGTTGCAATGGCTAGATATGAGGCAACTATATGCTTAGTTTATTCTTCTAGAACAAAACAGTCCTGAAAGCACATAAAAATATCTGAGTTTTCATTCCAATTCATTTTTCACCTTAAAATGTCCTTGTTTTGTGTTTATCTTATGTTAATGTAGTCATTTGTGTAAATAGTATGTAAATAAATAACTTCAAATATTGCTAATTTATAACTAGGAACCATTTTATAGAAATGGTTACAGAAAGAGATGCAAATCAGAAATATCTGGGGACCAGTGGTACAGATAGCACTCTGTGCCACAAGTGGAAAGTCATAAGTTTGAGACTTGCATTAGCCGCCCCCCCCAGTCATGTGATTTTAGCCAACTGTGTAACACTATTTTATGATTTTACAATCAAACAAGAATTAAAATGCCTACTCTGCCTTCCTCATAATGTGGTATTGAGAAAGAAATGAGAAAAAATATGTGTAATTGTAAATTCTGTGAGTACTGTGTAAATTATGACATTATTTTTGCAGCTTTTAAAATATTTTCCCTGGATATATTCAATACACCACACCTTTCTAAGAGACAATTTGCTTTCATAATCTAAAAAGAAAAATATTTAGGTTTTAACAGTTTCATATTTCCAAAAGAGATTCTTTCCTTTCCAACTGTTGAGGAAGTTGCACATTTATAGATAAATAATTAAAGTAAACTTAGAAATGTAAAATGTAATGTGATTTAAAGTAAGGCTAAGATATGTCTGTTAGCTTCAGAAGAAAGAAATATAAAAGGGGAGATAGAAAAATAAAGTCTTTGAACATAAACTGATAAAGGAAAAACTAGCTGTCTGTAACCTTTGCAGTCTACACCTTGGTGTCAATACTATCCTAGACATTTCTTACTGCTTTGTCCTTCACCATCACATAAATGAAAATGATGAGTTCAGTATCAAATCTGTTTGCTGTTGCGTCATATCCCATTGTATTTTAGGAATTTAATGCTATTCAAAGACACCATCCAGTTAGTAAGAGTAGAGGTTTGTTTTCCATAGTGTATGGAAACACTCAGGAACTTAGTTTTCTTGTTTTCCTCTCTATCCCACTGTGTAGGTTGAAGCTCCATTCATACCAAAGTTCAGAGGCTCTGGAGATACCAGCAACTTTGACGATTATGAAGAAGAAGATATCCGTGTCTCTATAACAGAAAAATGTGCAAAAGAATTCTGTGAATTTTAGAGAGGGCCAACAAGTTGAAATTAGAGCTCACACTCTTTGCACTCTGGTGAGAGACAAGGTGGAGCTGAGACCCTCCTTGTCGAAGCAGTTACCTAGTTCCTTCATTCCAGCGACTGAGTGAGGTCTTTATTGCCATCATCCGTGTGTGCACTCTGCATCCACCTATGTAAAAAGGCACCGCTAAGTCAGCATTCTGTGTGCCATGACGCAGTACTAGACCACTTTCTGCTTCTATTGGTTTGTCTTTCTCCTCTCCTCCTACAACCACTATTCTTTTTCATTAGTTTTCCTCCAAGCAGTGCTCCATTTTATCTTGCTGGTGTTTCAGGTGTGCAGTGTTATGACTATGTGATCTTTGAAGGGAAGGACAACTGTTGCTTTTAGTAGCTCCTGCCAAATGTTTTTGTTGGTCAGTGGCATGAAGATGAACTTTCTGATCATTGTTTTTAGTTTGAGTAGCTCAGACTTGGTTTTGCCAAACTTGTGACAATTTTTGAACATAATGTCTTACCCCCAAAGACATTTGCACAAATTGAAATCATTTTAATTTTCTTGAAATTCACTATTCTGGCAATAAATTTAGCTAGACTAATATAGAGTAGCTGTACCCAGAAATTTGGATTTGTATAGATCAGAGGGTCCCTTTTCCCTTTGCTTCCTTTTATGTTATCTTCCCTGCTCCCACCCCTTAATTAAAGAAGTGACCAACCCCGTGCAGTGTGACAAATGCGGCTTCTCCAACAGCAAATTCCAATGTTAGGGCTCCCAGCCCAGATTCTGTCACTTGGAAGCAGCATTTCTGTAGGAATTACAGAAGAGCTGGAAGGCGTATCAACCTTACCTCTTTCTTGAGGGTTTTAGCCAGTATTTTAACAGAATATGATAAATGGAAATAACAAAACTCAAAGTTTTTCAAATGGTCTTTACCGTAAAGTTTTTACAGGAAAAGAAGCAAGAACATTGGTCTTACTAAGTCAAAGAAATGACTCGATTCTTGCAAATAGTGTGGAGGTATTTTTGATTAAATGAGGTTTTGTTCTACTTTGTCTTTTAATACTTAAGAACAAAAGAAGCTGTCACTAGCTTATCATTCTGGTGTGCTGTGTGCATAGGCCCACGGTAGGGGCAAGGTTGCAACTTGTGCTTTCATCCCATACCTCATCACTGAGGAAAGGAGACAAAGTTTATAAAACTGCCACAGTTGTGTTTTACTTTTGAGGGATAATATTTTTTAGATAAATCATCATTTCTAGCTTCTTTTCTCTCAGTAACCAGAATGAATGATCATACAGATATAATTTTGGTATTTGAGTTATTTTTTATACTTTTTTGCCAACTGACTTAACAACATTGCTGTGATGCAGAAATTTCAAGCATTTTTGCACATTTAGTTCAGTGTTTTTTCAGATTCCTTGGCTTAATTCATTTTTAACTAATTTTTCTTTCATTTCATTTTCCCTATTTGATTTGATCTGTATGTCTCAGTGACCTATCTTTAAACAACACACCAAAACAGTTTAAAATAAACTGCTTTCATCTTTATGATCAGTTTACAACCATATAAAAGAAATTGTTACTCACATTGATCTTGATGTAAATAACCATTGTTTGCTTCGTCACTGGTGCAGGTGCATCACTGACACTACTTTTCATCTGTACCATGCCCTTGTAAAGCTTTTGAAGACATTAAGAAATTCTGTCTGAGATACTCTCTTCACGAATCTATGTCTTTTGGTTGCCAAGTATTTCTGCATGATAATGTTCATGTAAAGGCTGATACTGATTTCAGTTGGTTCACCTATATTTATAATGTGCAAGAAACATGAAATACTCTGCTGTAGCAAGTTTTATGTAACAAAATATATCATCATGTCAATAAATTTAAAATAGCATTTGTATAAAATATCTTAATGTTTTTGTATTTCGTTTAGATTCAAGAACATGCTGATGATCATTGTATTCTATATGTATGCTACAAATTCTATGATAGCTTTGTTGTATATTATTGTAAAATTATTTTAATAAATCACAGGGATGACAATTTGATTATTACAATTTCATTTTCAGTAACCAAAAATATTTCTATAAATTCTGAAATTATTTTTTCTATGAAATTCCTAGTGCCCAACTGTAGAATCTGCCCAGGTAGATGACTTCCAGGCTATTCAGCCATTCAACTTTACTCTCTATTTAAAAGGACAAGAGCAAGCTCTCAAGTATGTCAAGGGACTCTATTTTTGACCAATGAAGTATGCTTAATTAGAATATTTTTAAAGTACGTGAAATTCGCAAATCCAGCCACAGTGTAGCCAAGAACAAGATAAAAACTTGAAGACAAAAAATGGCATAAATCAGTGTTTAGCCTCAAATTTTATTATTTGAAACAGAAGACATTGTGCTTTTTCTCAGAAAACAAAGTTGACATCTATAGGAAGGGACCCTAGACTGAAAATCAAGACATGTGAGTTTCAGGCCAGAAAATTATTCGAATGGCCCTGGCCTCAGTTCTCTTATCTGCACTATGGAAGCATTAGATTAGGCAGTTTATAAAGTCCCTTCGAACTTACAGTCGTTATGACAAGATTCTCTTTTTATCTGCTGTTTTGAAGGGGTGCTGTGTTTAGAAGCAGTCTCTGTAAAGCAATGTATTATAGGGCCATCTTTCTTATCTCTGACAGTGTTCTGAGGATTCTTTGACTATCACGAGAATCTTGTGTCTGTCCTGATTCCTTCCTCATTCACTGATGCTGAATACCCAGTTGATATCAAACTGTCAGCCTACCAAAAATGATATGTGGCTTATGGGTATTGCTGTCTTGTTCATGGTATGTTCTTGTATTGACTGCCCATTGGCCTGAAAATACTCATTGTAAGCCTGAAAAAAAATCATTTTTATTTGCCCCTAATTGTTTTTTCTGCTTGTTGTAAGACTCAAATGAAATAATGTATGTGGAAGCACCTTGTACACTGTAAGCTATCAATGTAAAATGTTAAGGTGTGTTGTTATTTCATTAATTACTTCTTTATTTAGAATGGAGTTTCCTATGCATTATTATAGCTAGGAAATGCTAAAACCAACTGTGTTTTTTAATTAATCAATAACTGCAAAATTAAAGTATCTTCAAAGATAAAATAATTTATTGAGTCTTGAATCACATTTGATATCTTTATTTCCTGATTTATTTTCTAGTTCTATGGATACTTAGAGATTCTGAATTTCACTATCTTTGGGTAGATAGTTTAATTGTGGAAATAGAAACACAGAGAAAGAAATATCTAACGATCTATTCACAGTGAATATTGATTAAGCAACTGCAAGTATTTCTACAACCCTGTTATTTCTCACATTTCTCCTAACATTGGTAACATTCGTACTTGAAAGGATGGTATTGCATCCTCATTCTTAAACTGTAACAATGAACTTATCCTTTCTTCTTTTGGCGCTTCAGATGAACTATTCCTGTTTTAGTCAGGTTAATTAGTGTGTACGTCTATAGCTTTCCTTTATTCTAGGAAACATTGCTTTAAAAAAAAAACAATTGTTAACAACTTTACCACTTTTTTGTTGCGTAAATATTTGTAAATACTGATGCATTTTATAACATGCTTACTATTTTTATGCTAGTGCTTGATTTATTGTTAAAGCTCAATATAAATTCCAGTGTTCACATTTCCTTGCAAAAATAATTATACAAATCTGAATATGCCTTCATTCCAGAACTATCAGCATTTGAAACCCCATTAAGTATAAATTTTCTCTTAGGTACAAATATGAGATATAAAGTAGAATTATTATTTTCATTGTAGCTTTTCTGAAGATTTTGTATATATTATATATATTGTATATATATTATATATGATATATATGATATATATAATATTTTGTATATTATTATATACAAGATAGATTTTGTATATATATATATATATATATATATATATTTACAAGCCTCTGTGTATACTGTCATGGAATTCAGCAGTGAATTTCATCAGGGAAAAAACTCATCTACTGAAGTCCTAAGGAATAATATAGGAACTCAGATTGTGTTTGAGCAACTAAGATAAAATGAGGTCTTATGGATGCACCCTAATCCACTAAAGCTATTGTTCTTCTTAAAAAAAGCAAAAAGATTCAGACATACAGCAGAGGGAAGACCTCTGGAAGACCCAAGGAGAAGATGGTTCTCTTCAAGCTACAACAGGAGGCTTCAGAAGAAGCCAGCTCTGCCAACATCTCGACCTTAGATTGAACTTGTTTAAGGAACTCAGTCCATGGTAGTTTATTTGCTGTGTAAGCCTAGCAGACCAGTGGAGCCATGGAGCTATGTGTTCCTTTGGTGAGAGGCTTACATTGATCTCCCTCATGTGCTTTATGCTTTAGGTGTGGCCAGAACTGAACTGACATCACAGAGAAAATAACCTGAAAGTATGTCCATGTGGTCACAGACCTTAGAGTCCGTGAAATTTCCTGGAACACAAGAAGAAAATAATAAACAGTAGTAGCAGAAGACAAGGATAATGCAGACCACTAACTCCAGATCAGACTTAACTCTTGGTTCAAACTGTCCTCCGAAATCAGTACTAAAACAACACAAAACTGAGCAGACCAGGTTGTTTATGTTTACAGTCTTTTCCCATCTTTTAGTGGTGATAATACCAGTGAGGTAACCCAAAGGGAAATGGGACTGGGAGTAAAGGGTTGTTTCATTACCTCTTGAGTGCTAGTAATGCAGCACATGATTCCCATATTATGTATTCATTTACTCATTGCTGCTCTAAAAATTTCTACAAACTTAGTGGCTTGTAAGTAACATAGAGTTATCTCTGGCCTAAATCCAGATTGAACCTCCTTAAGTTAAAATCAGGATGCCAACATGGTCTAGGAGAATCTTTCCTTTCTTGCTATTTCTCATTTTCCTTGATTTGTCACACCATTTCTCCATCTTCAAAGTGAACAGCATTGAACCAAATTTTCACACTGTGTCGCTAGGACCTCTTCTGCCTCCATTTCACATTCAGAGACCCTTGTGAATATTAGATGCACCTAGGAAATCCAGGCTAATATCCCAGTTTTAAGATTAACTGATAAGCAGCATTAATTCTTTATGTTACCTAGGTACGTTGAAATTTCTATAATATCACTGTTTACCAGTGCAAGACAGCTCTCAGGTTGGCTTTGACATCCCTTATATACGTGCAGATGTCCAAATAGCCATAAAATATGCTGGGAATGGGCCCAACACAGTAGCCTGGCACTAAAGTTCTCAACTTGCATGCCCTGGGATCCCATATGGGCGCTGGTTCTAATTCCCGGTGGCTCTGCGTCCCATTCAGCTTCCTGCTTGTGGCCTGGGAAACCAATTAAGGACAGCCCAAAGCCTTCAGACTCTGCACCCACATGGAAAACCCAGAAAAGGCTCTGGGCTCCTGGCTTCAGATTGCCACAGCTCCAGATGTTGCGGCCACTTGGGGAGCAAATCAACAGATGAAAGATCTTCCTCTCTGTCTTTCCTCCTCTCTATATATGTGCCTTTCCAATAAAAAGAAAATAAGTCTTTTTAAAAATATGCTAGGAATGTAATACAAGGAACTGCCTGGTTTCATCAAGGGGAGGTAAGAACTTCCTAGTATAGCAGGTGTATGTACCTTTCAAAGCTTTCTCCATAAATATCATTGCCTAAGAAATTCATAATCCCTGGAGACGTGACTTTCAGCTCTCCCAGCTACACGGAACATATGGAATGCACAAAAATAAACTCCATCCAGCGGAGGTGTTCTGGTAACGCCACAGTCAAGGCTCCATAGGAGATGATACAGACCCAGATGAAATTCCTGGCTCCTGACTTAGTCCTGACCCAGCCCTGGATCTTGGGCCCATTTGGGGAATGAACCAACAGATCGTGGATCTCTGTCTCTGTCTCTTATTGTTCAAATTAAAAATAAGTACATCTTTTAAAAAGTATAAGGGGTATTACACCTCAGGCACATATTTAGACATATCCACCCAAGATTTCATACTATTGAAATAGTATGAGGGAAAGCAGAGAGGAGTGGTAAAAGGGGAAATCCTTGAGGCTATGAAACCATATCATGAAAAGGAAAAAAAAAATTCTGAGACAAAATCTCCACCCAAAGGGAAATAGCTAATTTTCAAAAGAACAGTTTTATTCACATGAGATACCAAGAAGTAAAATGACACCTTCAAAGTGATAATAATTATTTCCTAACTCAGAATTCCATAGCTGGGGCTCATGCTGTGAGTCAACAGATTAATCCTCCACCTGCAAGAACTGATACTCCACATGGGTACCGTTTCATGTCCCAGCCGCTCCATTTCTCATAGAGTTCCCTGCTTCTGGCCTGGGAAAGCACTGAAGAATGGCCCAAAGTCTTGGGACCCTGCATCTGCATGGGAGACCCAAAGGAAATGCTTAGTTCTTGGCTTATGAATCCTGGCCTCAGATTGGCTCTTCTCTGGCTTTTATGGTCATTTTGGAAGTGAACCAACAGAAGGAAAATCTCTATCTCCCTGTCTCTCCTCTCTGTATATTTGCCTTTCAAATAAAAAGCAAATCCTTGAAAAAAGATAGGTACAAGCTTGTTTGTTTGTAGAAAGTGATGGAGATGAAGACCTGTGGGGATTCCAATTTCTAGACAATACAGTCAAATGGCATGCAGATAGAGCCAGCTGATGGGAGTGATTAAAAACAATGTTTCAAGGATCAAGATGGCAGAATAGGGTAAGGACACATTTAAACAGATGTAGAAAATTAGGCAGTGTGAAGCAGAGAGGGCACATTTCAGAACACAGGAGAGGACACAATGACAGCAGAGGAGCACCTGGAGACTGACAGACACAGGAAAGCATTGGACAAAATGGTGTGGTGTTGCAGTGACTGATACTCCAGAGGCATTCAGCAAATGGCAATCTGAACTACACCAATAGCTGCTACAACTCTACCAGCAATTAGTTGGAAAAGGACTTTCACTGGGAGCTCAGGAGGTGAACCCAAACAAAGAACTGCCCATCCTGGTCTGTTTCATTTGACCAGGAGCAGAGAGAGCAGCAGAGCAGATCCTAGATGCGTGGTGCAGGAACAGGGTGGATTTCACATCATCCCAGTACACTCCCTAGAGCCAAATTGGACGCAATTTTATGTAGGGAAAAAAAGGTTATGGGACAGAGCTGCACATGCACTGATCTGGGAGTTAACTCAACAAACTGCAACAACATGGCATCCTACAGGTTCTACCCCACATAGATCCGGTCTCAAGACCTGACAGCCAGCAGATCAAGAATTCTAGTAGTGGCACATCAGGTGACATTTTATACAATGGGATAAAAGCTTTAAGACTGCAGGGACAACAGTGAGCTGCACATGCACTGAGCTGGGAGTGAACTCACTGAACTCAGTGTATTGCACTGGTCACACAGGGAAAATAATACTGACATTAGCATCCTACCGGTCAAAATAGGTCCGTGTGGCCCTTAGACCTAACAGCCAACAAGTTCCAGCAAGATAAACACCAACAACCTGGCTATACAGGTGTCTCCCCAATCCTGGGACCTGCTCCAACCAGAAGTGGGAGAAAAGTTGTGTAGACAACAGTTCAATCTCAGCACGGGATCACAGGAGATGGAGACTAAGGTGCGCCAGGAGCTGGGGCTATGGAAACCATGGTGGAAATGTAACATAAGAACCCAGACCTGGAACTCACTGAAAGAAGTGGCACAATTGACTGCAAACAAAGAGCATGTACCAACTGCAATAAGTAAAATCAAACTGTAGACCTGTGGTGGCACAATGTAGAAACCTGCCCCAAGAAGAAGACTCTGCTAACCAGAAGTACAATGACCAAGAGCAAAAGAAGAGACACAGGCACAATGAATATTACTGAAGACTCCCCTGCAAAGGAGCAAAACCCTATGCCAACCTCAGAGTTAACTGAAGAAGACATTGAGAAAATGGGGGATACAGAATTCAAAACACTTTTTATAAAACTTCTTATCAACAATGAGAAGCAAGTACAGCAGTCATTCAAGGAATTTAAGGAATATGTCACACTGGAAATGAATCAAATGAAAGCTAATATATCAGAATTGAAAAATACAGTGGAGCAAATTAAAAGTACAGTGGAGAGTCTCCAAAACAGAATGAAGGAGGCAGAAGAAAGAATCTCAGAATTGGAAGATATTTCTTGTCACCAGCGGGAAACAAAGAAAAACTGGAAGTAGAGTTGAGTCAAGCTAAAAAAAAGTATTCAAGAATTGAAAGACACCATTAAAAGGCTGAATATAACAGCTATGGGATTCCCAGAAGCTGCAGAAAGATAAACTGGTTTAAAAACGTATTTAATGAAAGGAAACCATCTCTAATATGGAGAAAGAATTGGAAAATAACATCCAGGAGGAGCACAGAACTGCCAACAGGCTTGACCAAAAGCAATCTTCACCACACACATGATAATCATGCTCTCTTCTATTGAACATAAGGGATAGATCCTTAAATGTGAACATGAAAAAAAATGCATTGACATATAGAGGAATGTCAGTCAGATTCACAGCTGACCCTCATAGGAAACTCTACAGGCCAGAAGAGAATAGAGTGACATGTTTCCAGATTCTAAAAGCAGAAAATTGTTGGTCCAGGATAAAGTAACCAGCAAAGCTTTTCTTTGTTTTTGAAAATGAAATAAAAGTCTTCCTAGTAAAGAAAAGTTGAAAGAATATGCCTCTTCCAAATTTGCCCTACAAATAATACTTAAAGATGTTCTCTTGATAGAGAAATAGCACCCACTAAAACCAAAGGCTACTGTGAGGAACATCCAAATAAAATAACAACAGAAGACTAAATCAATGAACAACCCATTGCTTAATGACAGGACCAAATTACTACCTATTTGTATTAATTCTTTAAGTAAATGTCTTAAACTCTTCAATGAAACATCATAGATAAGTAGACTGAATTAAAAAAAAACAAAACCCATCTTTTTTTTTTTTTTTGCCTATAGGAAACGTATCTCACCAACAAATATCAGTAGAAACTGTATCTCAGGGATATTGATTTTTTTGTTAGTTTCATCTGTTCAAAACTCTTTCTTGTTAAATTCTTCAATAATTCATAGATCATGCAGTAGCATCATTTTTCTGCAAGAAGAATCTTGATTTTCATTTCTTCCGCGACACATTAGTCATTCAGTAGCATGTTATTTAACTTCATGGCATTTTTAATTTCTTTTTTTTCTTCTTGTTGTTGATATTGTATTATGGCTTTTTATTTAGGAGGATGTTCAGTAACTGCAGTGGAGACTGTCATATCCAGTAGCATGTTATTTAACTTCATGGCATTGTAAATTTCTACTTTTCTTCCTGTTGTTGATTTTCTGTTGTGACTTTTCATTTAAGGGGATTTATAGTAACTGTGTAATGGAGACCATCATATCCAGATGTGAATACACACTGCACATGCATCTCTACTTCCAGATCAAAGATGTTCTTCCAGTGAAACTGTTTACTGTATCTTGACAATAGGATGCTGGACTCTGCCATTGTCCATGCCTGCAATGATGGACGTATGACTGTTTGTGAAGAACTATACTATAGCAATTATATAGGGGAACTCGGAGGAGGGGAGAGCTTGGGTAGAGGGGAAGGAAAATCCCAAGGCCTATTGAACTGTATCATAAAATGATGATAATAATAATATTAAAAAGACAAATTATACTTAAAGACACTGAAGGTTTTCCTCTGCAGCTCTCCTGGCTTTCTGTCCCTTCTCTGGGCTCTTTGGCATCCTAACTCTGACCAACATCGTGGTTCCATGTTCTCTGAGTGGTTCCAGCTCCTGAGCTCTGAATTTTCCTCCTTCTCTTTATTCTTGAGACTTAGGGGTGATAGAACTGCCTACTTACTGCTTGTCATCTTTGGATTACTTCTCCAGACTTTTGTTGTCTTAATTTTTACATGGTTTTATAAACTTCCCACAAATGATGTGACAGATTTCCATCTGCATTTATATAAAGTGCATTTGTCTGACTCTGTATTGATTCATTGCCTGTTTAACCCACTTCTCCAGTTGATAAATTAATATATTTCCTCTGTTGAAACACTTAGAATGTTTTCTATGTTTCTGACTAGACATTAACTGATATTCCTATTATTATCTATTTTATTTACACTGTACTAACTGATTTTAGCCATTAGGAAAAGCATTAACAGTGCAATAAAAACCATTTCAAGTAAAAGTGAATTTTGTATCCCGAGATCCTTATTATGGAACACTGAAAATTGTATTTCAGGGAGAAGAAAGATGATTCCAGAAAGTGGGGAAAAAAGCCTCTAGAGTGACTGAAGGAAACAAAAAGGAATAAAATATAGAAAATGCAAAAATAAAAATTGGAAATAAGAAATTATAGAGACCAAGAACTGTCTCTAAAATAGAACAGAAATCTAGCCTGGCTGGGACTACAAAGACATAGATTCTCCTATCCTCCTTCTGTCGTCCTTTCCTAAGCATAAAGCAATGATAGAGCATCTTTATGGGCACAAGCTGTACTCAAGATGAGCTAAATATCTCTACAGAATAAAAATACTCAGATACCTGGAATCTGAAACCACAGACTTAGTAACATACAGGGAAGAACTTTATTATAATGAGGTGATCATAGTGAGTAGAGAAGAAAAAAATTTAAAGAAAATTCAGAGATGGGAACAGATATTGAGAATAAACGGATCCATTACTATTGGTACATGAACTGAGGAAGTAATGAACAAAATGGGAAAAGTGTTCAAATATTTCATGCAGAAACTTTGTTTTGGAATGAAACAAAATCACCAGTTGAAACAGCATTTATTTTTCAGAAAACTAGAAACATAGAGATTTCATCCTTAAGTCATAACTTGGTTTCTAATTTTAACAATTATAATTTTATGCCTAAAAATTAAGTTCCTTCACAAGATGATGAAGAGAAATTCAGACTGTCCTTAACTGTTCTTGCAATATTGTTTACTGCCAAAAGAATTAACCAATGGCTACCAAAGATCAGCATAAAAGGAAATGTGTGCTGAAGGTACTTAATACTCAGCCTAGTTAAATCTACATGAAATGAGCAAGGCAAATATCTTTGATCAACAAAAACAAAGGCTAGAAAATGTATGGACCCTTCACATCCAAATGGATATAAATCAAAGTAAAGAGCTTAGTAGCGGAGAAGCAGTGATATAAAGGTCAAGGTATACAGAGGCTCTGCCTGGCTGCAGTACTCGTTATAGGCAACTGAGGTCATCTCAAGTATAGAACCAAGTGTAAGTGCAATAAACCCTAGCAAACATAGATTGGCATGTCTGACAACTGACAACCTTGGAAGGTAAGGAGAGAAGGAAATAAAGACACTACAGGATTTCTAATTTCCATGCCTTTTATGACATTAAGTCCATGAATAGACTCTAAAACTAGTATATGTGGTTAAACAAAATAATGACTCTAACCTCTCAATGTTATTTTAAAATTTTTAAAACTTCTGTAGTGCAGAAGGAACATGCATCAGTGACTTTCATTTTCACTTCAACTTCTTTATTGTGTTGAGTTCAAAAGCAGTTAGTAATGTTTGCATTTCAGTTTCTTCTGGAAAAATGGACTTTATAAGTAAAATTAAGCTGATTACTTTCTAACACTAAGTATGATATAATCTATCTAAATCTAGTGTTATCTAATTATTTACCTCCGTATCCTTCTCTGTTTTTCTCTGTCTATACACACACACACACACACACACACACACACACACACATATATATGCTATTACATATATATATGTATAAGCATTACTGGTGGTAAGTGATTTGGGGTTTTTCATGATTTTCCTCTGATACTTTGCTGAATTATTTGAATTCTTCATAATTTCAGTCATAGGAAAAGAGACTTTAAAGTATGCTTTTGCGGGCCCGGCATGGTGTCCTAGCTGCTAAAGTCCTTGCCTTGAATGCACCAGAATCCCATATGGGCACCGGTTCTAATCCCAGCAGCTCCTCTTGTCATCCAGCTCCCTGCTTGTGGCCTGGGAAAGCAATCGAGGGCAGCCCAAAGCTTTGGGACCCTGCACCCATGTGGGAGACCTGGAGGAAGTTCCTGGCTCCTGGCTTCGGATTGGCGCAGCAACGGGTGTTGCGGCCACTTGGGGGAGTGAATTATTGGATGGAAGATCTTCCTCTCTGTCTCTCCTCCTCTCTGTATATCTGCCTTTACAACAAAAATAAATAAATCTTTAAAAACAAAAAAGCATGCTTTTGCAAATGGTAAACCACACAATGCAACGTACCTTTAGTCATTTCCTCACAGCAGGAAGTCTGAGGGTGGACTTTGGTTGAAATGTGATCAAAAAGATCAAACCACATCATGAAAATTCTGCTCTGCACAGAGGTGACCTCAGCTTCATGGACTGTTTCCACCGGACAGAAACCAAGACCACTCTAAGCTTTCATGTTCAAGAGCTAATGGGTCACAGATGCAGAAGGAGGTCTCTCCTGGCATTATCAAGGCCTCTAATGGCCAAGCAGAGCTGGGGCAGGGCCTACCTCAGTGGCTGTGCAAGGGGAGACACAGGATTGACGGCCTCACCAATGTTTTGGGTGTGGGGAGAGGAGCGTTTCTTCAAAGAAACTTGTGCTGCTCACCAAACAGCTGAAGAGAGAACAGAGTAAAATCTCTTCCATTTATGAAAAAGTCCAACAATTTTAAACAGAAATTTTTTTCTGTTGTTCTTGGGAAAAAAAGCTGCATGAATTTACCTAACTGATACATATAAAGCTTTGCTGATGCTATACCCCTTGTTAAGAAGTTAACATGGGGCCTATGCACAGACATGTCAGGCTAATCCACCTGCACAGCCGTCATTCAACATGGATTTTGGTTCGAGTCCTGGCTGCTCCACTTCTGATCCAGCTCCCTGCTAATGGCCTGGGAAAGCAGTGGAGGATGACCCGAGGCTTTGTGACCCTGGTGCCCTTGTGGGAAATTCAGAAGAAGCTCCTGGATCCCAGCTTTGGATCAGCTCAGCTCTGACCATTGAAGCCATTTGGGGAGACAACCAGCAAATGAAAGATTTCTCTCTCTTTAACTCACTTTCAAGTAAAATAAGTAAATCGTAAGAAAAAATAGCAATAAAAAAAGAAATTGCATGATAGATAAAAGGAAGAATGATTGCCCAAAATGGTTGGTTTTCTCCTCCTCTCACTTTTATTTTTTCTGCTTTACATAAATCATCAATCCTAGAGACTTATTCTGTTGTTACATTGTTAATTATCTTAATAGAATCTATTTCACTGTTTATAATTTTAAATTATTATGATGCTAAGTATTTTCCAGTTTTCATTATGACTTCTTTTATTGAATGATTTGTATACATTTTTCACAATGAAGCATGAAATTTAATAATGTGTAAGTAATGTAAAAAGTTTTTAAGATCAAGCTACACCATGTTAACTGTGTGCTGTTTTAGAAAAAAATAGCTAAATATCCCTTATGTAATACTTCACACATTTTAAACCTATCTACATTGAGATATGATATCATGTTCTTGACCATTGATACTGTGCTTATCATGGTGATCCCTTTCAGCCAACGGAATACTGGAAATGGGATGCCATGTCACTTTTTAGGGTACATCATTAAATAACAGCATAGCTGTGACCTATTTTATTGATATACTCTAATCTGGAGGCTTTTTTCCACCATGTCAAGTATTCTGAAATTTGGTATCTAGAACTACTATGTTAGAAGCAAGGCCAGACCAAACTTTGGCCATATCTGATGTCTACATCAGTATCATCATCTGAGATCTGGACCAACAGCCAGAACTGAGCTCTAGATAATGATTCCTCCAGATAACACCAACCTGCACCCAGTGAGTCACTTCTGGCTGGCCAGTGCTTCCCACTGGCTGACATGGGGATGAAGACCAGCCATTTCTACTTACCTTTTAAATTCATGATCCATGAATCCTCTGAATTTAATAAACTGGCTATTTTAAGAAGCAAAATTTTGGGATAACTTGTTAAGTAGTAGACAAACAGAACATGTATGTCCAAGAATGTAGTAGATAAAAACACAAAAGGAACAAACTTGCCTACACATCAGTTGAACAACCCAGAACGCCAAACTAACAGCAGCAAAGATGTAGAGCTATTGAAACTCGTGCACTGACATTGCAAACACAAATTGGCTAAGCATTTTGGAAGGTAAGTCTGACAAAATCCAGTCAAATTGCCAAAGCACATGTCCTACAGTCATTTGTTTCACTCAGAGGGACATTGCCCTGTAGGAATTTATTTGCCTGTCAAGACATGTACCATTACAAAAAGTTCATAAAAAATGAAATTAAAAGTTATGTTTACCTTGATGTAATTTTTTGAAATTAATGCGTTTTAATAATGTGTATTTTCCATAAACTTTTTGAAGGTACCTCATATGCACACATTTTAAATGTCTTCCACTGAAATAAATTTATCTTTTAATTCAATCTTCCATGAACATCTTGAGGTTCTTTCATATAACAAATCCATTTTGCAAAACTATTTGTAATAGCAAAAATGGAAGCAATCTTTAAATACAGTCAAACACAGATGATTGACTTCTATGCAGAAAATTAATGCTAGGTAAGCATCATTTAAACAAATAGGATCTCCAAGAATACAAACAGATGAAGAAATCATAACACTATTAGCACAGACTAGGATGCCAACTCAATTTAAGTTGTACAGGCAATCAATTTTCTGCCTGTGAAACATGCCCCTAAACCTTCAAAATTTTAGTTTCCTCATCAATACATGGAGGTGGTAATAACCTCTACCTCGAAGAAGATTTCATGAAGATTCAGCACTTTTAATTCCCTTAGGAAGAAGTAAACAGAAATGACAAACACCAAGTCAGAATAATAGCTACCCATGGGGTGGGAAAGCGAAACGAGAAAACGAACCCAAAGGAAACTCCTTGGGGGCACAGGAAGCTCCCGCTGAATCATCAATATTTCCTTTATTAAACTGGTTGGAACTAGCTAGTTCCTTTGTCAAGGACAAATGCGTAGCCATATCATGGTAGTATCTCCATACCACAGTTTCCCCTGGTGGAAAAATCTATAACTGATACTTAAATTATAATCACATGAGTGAACCAACCGTCATGAAAGAGCTTGCAAATTCAACAGAAGAAGAAATCAACTCCATAATACTTGGGGCAATAAAACAACAATAAAATGTTATACTCTCAAACGTTAAATTCTGAGAGGATGCAAAAATTGCAAGAATCAACTGGAAATTCTTGAAATAAAATATGTAACCACGGGGAAGTAAAATGAGATTATGGCATAGTAACCTACTCACAAATGAAAACAGAATTTAAAAATTGCAAAAGGAAACTGATTAAACAACTCAAAATTCAGTAGAGAGACAGAAAAGTATAAAAACTTTAATATACTTGTAGGATAGAATAGTTTCTAGACAGTCTATCAAGTTTCACCTAGAATTTTTTGTTCTTGAACTTTTAGTTGAGAGGATAGACAGCTGCCATCTGCTTGTTCATTATCCCAGATACCAGCAATAGCTGCGACTAAGCTTAAGCTGAAGCTGGAATAGGGAAATCCAAGTAAGGTCTTTTTCATGCGTATAGGAACCCAATTCCTTGACCTATCACTACTGTCTCTTAAGATTGACATTTGTAGGAAGTTGGAGTCAGGAGCCCTACCTGGGGTTCCAACCTACGTATGCTGACATGGGACTTGGGTGCTTTAACCATAAGACTACCCTTACGTGCTAAAGCTCAGTCATTTACATTGGTTTGTCATGTGTTCACTTGAAGTTCCTTGATTGCACTTCCTAATTTTTGGCCTTTGATTTTTTTGCTGTTGTTGTTGTAGATATTTTCAAATTTCCATTTATGTTATTTCCATGAACAATTATTCTTTTTTTTCTAAATTGGGTTTAGATTTTCTTGTTTCTTTTTTAAAGATGTGTTTAATTTATTAGAAAGGAAAAATTACAAGGAAGGAGGGAAAGAAAGAGATTTTTTTTTTTGTTCACTGGCCCACTCCCTAAATAGCCAATCCTGGGTCAAGCCAAAACCCACAGTCAGGAAGTCTGTCTGGGTCTGCAAATGGGTGACATCCACCCAAGTATTGTGGCCATTTTCCGTTGCTCTCCCAGGAGCATTAGCAGGGAATCAGATGGGATGTAGAACAGCCAAAACTTCAACTCGTGCCCATATGGGATGGCACTGTCACAGGGATCACCTTAGCCCACTGCACCTCAACACCAGAACACTAAATTAAGTTTTGATACAGCTATTTTTTATGAGTAATAGAGATTAATTGTTTGTTAAATACTCAAATAGTACAGCATTTTTATTCCAGGAAACTCAATTTTAATTATGTTTGGTAGTGCTTATAAGCAGAATCTCTATATCTATTTCACAAGGTACAGAAAATGTAGCTCCCCCAGGATTTTTGCCATTATGTTAAGGAAGGAAATAGCTCATTTTCACAGCTGTTCATTTTCAAGTATAATCCAGTCTGACATGTCAGGAAGCTCCATTAGAAAACAGTCCATCTCTCAGAAAGTACCTCCTCCATTTGGCTCTCATCTGCAATAGCTCATCTGCAGGAGGAAGGTGACAACTGATTTACCTGGGTCTGCTTATTCCACTGGGAAAAAAGACTCTGCTTGGGCTAGTCTGTGCATGGAAAATACCAGCATCTACAGCAGTTCAAGACACGACCAAGGTGTACCCTGAACTTTTCAATTCAGTTTTTTTGTTGAGCTCCTTCACATACCAGGTACTGTACTAGACAAGTGTCTAAAGCATCACTGTTCCTCATCAGACCCTCTGTTTTGCTGTCCTGTTGATTTCCCTCCCTCCCAGCATGCTGACCTCGCAGTGATTCTCAAGCACAAGAGCTCTGAGCATACCGATGTGCTATCATCTGTTATAACCCAGCAGCTCTTGTTTAGCTGTTAATAATTCAGTCATCACTGATTTGTTTTTATTTAACATTAGAGCATATTGCAGTAATATCTGTAACAACACTCTCCCAATTACTTGTATTCCAACACACTTCTCAGAGTTGGAAAAAGAAGAGTGACTAACGTATCTTAAAAATAAAGACCTACAGTAGTGTTCTACACATCAATCCTGCCAATTGTCATCGGAGAAATGTGCAGAATCGCTGAGTTGTCTGCTTATTGGAGGCACCTCCTATATTATGCCACTGCTCTTATGTTATTCCTCACTGGTTTTGTCTGATCAGATAAAACGTAGAGCTGGCAGGCAGGCAGGGGCTGGTTCTTAGATCTCTTTGGATCAGCTGGCAGCCCCCAGGCGTAACATATATTGATTGATTGCTCAAATACTTGTGCTAAGAATACTCTGGACACATGGGCCCAGTCAAGGTCATAAACAGATATCTAAGTCAAGCACAAAAGCTAGCTGTGTACAGCTATTTTTCTGTATTAGCAGCACCAAAAATAGAGAAAATATGACTTTAAAATAACATCCATCTGGAATAATGTCCCTATCATTTACTGGTTGTGTAGAATTGAAAAAGCAACATGGCATCACTGATCACCCATTTCCTCACATGTAAAATGGAAATTTAAGAAATACAAACAAGATTAAAACAAGAAAAGAAAAAACACCTAAAGCATCACACGACCGTCCTGGTTCAGGGTAGACACATAGCATGTGGTGTCCTTTCTCAGTGAGGAGAGACAGGTGGCATTCTCAGGGACATGGGAAAGAGAAAACCTGGAACAGCATGAAACGTAACATGTGCTATCTGTGGGCCTGGAGTGAGGTTTTCTTTCACCTGGCACCTGCTGTATGGTTGAGCTGAGTATGACGGTCTGATCCTCAGCCACTCTCTTCAAGTCAGCCCACAGGCTCTGCTGGCCCAGCAGGACAAGCACCCCTTTGTGTACATGCCTTCTATTTTTAGAGCAAAGACTAATCCACTCTCAGTCTGAGAGAGGAATGCTGTGTGAATCCTGGTCCTTGCTTGGATCTATGACTTTATTGCAGGAGCCTGTTAGGCTGGTGGGGTTCTGGGACTGCCTGAGGTGTTCTCAACTGACCCAGAGTGGCCTCCCCTTGTGCACATTACAAAGAGGGTGTCACAGTTGGACAGCAATAGCTGCGGAACAGGAGTGCACACAGCTAGACCCCACTCATATTAACCCTTATTTGCCCTTGGAGGGGAGAAAAGCCCTCCTTTTTAAAGAAAAATTAGCCAAGAGTTATTGTTTTGTCCAGGTCATGAGGAAAATAAGTGTATTCTAAAGAGGAAATGAAGTGGCATTTCTTGGCAGCCACTTTTGAATTCTTCATTTTAAGTCATTCAAAGCACTTCTGCAGCTGGCGGATGATGGAAACTAGTTTGAGGGGAAGAATGAGAAACTCATCAAAGAATTGCACCTCCTTGGGATAATTTTGATCATAAATAGGACAGATGCCATCTGCTTAGCATTGCTCCCTCCTTCATTTGTAAGTTCATTCAGAAATAGCATGAGATGTGTCTGATAAGTACTTGTGATTCAAAGATTAAGAGGAATACAGTTGTCTGTGAACAAATGATCCATGTGACATGAGACAGAGGCAATAAAGAATGCACGAGCAAAGTGCACTCTCAGCTAGGGGGAAGGGCTATGGAAGGGCAGAGGGAAAGAACTCAAGGAGCATCTCACAGTGTAAGTGAAACCCAGACTTTGGTTTAAGGATGAGTAGGTCTCCATGAATGTTAATAATGGAAAGGCAGGTGGGACAGCAACTGTTCTATTTAAGATTTATTACATTTTTTGTTGGAAAGACAGATCTACAGAGAGACGGAGAGACAGAAAGCATCTTCCATGCTCTGGTTCACTCCCCAAATGACTGCCAGAGCTAAGTCAATTCAAAGCTAGGAGCCAGGAGCTGCCTTGTCTTCCACACAAGGGCAGGGCCCAACGTCTTGGTGGGGGAAAAGAACATTCTCCACTGCTTTTCCAGGCCATAAGCAGGGAGCTGGCTGGAAATGGAGCAACTGGGACACAAACCGGCTAGCAGATAGTGACGGAGGATTAGCCAACTGAGCCATTGCATTAGCCCCGGAAAAGTAACTGTTAAACACTACTTTGTATAAAGGGAACTGTGATTAGTGTTCACTAATACTAGAAGACTAGAGAGCAATGAGAAGGTGTTAGGAAATGATGACAGAGAGTATGCAGTGTTGTATCGTGGAAAGTCACACTAGGATTTTGGACTTCTCTTGTAGATTGCTTGAAACCATTGAAGGGCGATAAGTAGGAGAAAGACACAGTGAGATCTGACTTGCCTTGTGATTATTTTGTATTACAGACTGAAGGTTTCTGTTTTCTCAATGTGCATAGATTGAAATCTAAATCCCTGATGTGGTAGTGTTCGGAGGTGGCATCTTTGGGAGTCAAGGTCCAACGGCAGCACTCTCATGAAAGGTATCCGTTGCCTACTCAGAAGAAGCTAGAGAACTGGCTGGCTCTGCTTCTTCCATGTGGGGATTGTCACAAGAGCAGGTCTGCTGCCCAAAGAGGATCTTCTCCAGAGCACAACCACACGGGCATTCATTTTGCCCTCTGAATTTCAACCTCCAGAGTTATGAGAAGTGACAATTTGTTCATAGAGCAAACAGCACCAGCAGGAGATGGGAGAAAGACTGGAACCAAAGGGATGAACTTTTCAACATTTCAAATTTGGAGGAGTGGGAATTTAGTCTAGCAGATAAGATAGGGTTAAAAGTTTTGTTTACTGTATCAGGGTGTCTAGGTTTGCTTCCTAGCTCCAAATCATGACTCCAACTACTTGCACATGAGGGCCCCGGGGGAAAAGGCTTAAAGGTGCTAATAGTCAGAGTCTTAACAACCGTATATGACCCTGACTTAATCCTCAGCACAGCCTTAATTATTGCCAGATGTTACAAAATGGACTAGTATATGGATGCTCAATCTATCTCTTTCTTTCTCTGTGGCTCTACCAATATAGCTCATCAATCAATCAATACAGTGTTTAAAATAGCAAAATTCATGGGATACAAAAATATTTCTGTTTTTCTAAAGTTTTGACTTTTCTGAAAAATCAGCAGATCTGGTAACACTGAACACTCATCCTCATATTGCCACAACTGACTCGGACCAATCACCCACTGCTCCTTTAAAGAGGATATCTAATTTCAACCCTTTTGTCTTCCTGTTCAATTTCTCTCATTTGCAGTATCTGCTGGATCCCTAAAAACCTAATTTGTCTAGGAGAGGGCTGAAGACCCATAATAAAAGGAACTGCACATCTGTCCCAAGGATGTCTATGTCCAAATTCAGAACCTGAGGCTAGCTAATGATACATGCCAAAAGGAAATGAAAGTAGCAGACAGAATTAAGGTCGGTCATCAACCAACCTTAAATAGACAGAGTGGGGCTGCCACAGTGGCACACTAAGCTAAACCTCAGTCCTGTGGCACAGCATCTCCTATGGGCACTGGTTCATGTCCATGACTGCTCCACATCCCATCAATGCTCCTTCCAGAGCCCATGCTTATGGCCTGGGAAGGTTGGAGAGAATGATTCAAGTCCTTGGGACTCTACACCCACATGGGATACTGGGAAGAAATGCCTGGCTCTTGGCTGAAAGAATCAACCCAGCTCTAGCTGTTATGGACATTTGGGGAGTGAATCAGAGAATATAAGACTTTCTCTCTCTGTTTTTCCTTTCCTCTCTGTAAAATCTGCCTTTCAAATAAAAATAAACAAATCCTTAAAGAAGAAAAAAAGGCAGAATATCCTAGATGATCCAAGTGAGGTCAACACAATTGCAAAATCTTTAGAAATAGAAGAGGGAGACAGAAGAAGCTGTGGAAGCAGTAAGAGAAGGACTTGGCTGGATGCTGCCAACTATGAAGGATGAGAAATGAACAGTGTGTGGAAAAGGAAAGTCACAGAGAAGCATGGTCAGTGTGACTGATGGAATATGAGAAAGACAGGTCAGCAGTTCCTGGCTTGGAGGAAAGAAGATGGCTCTGGGCCAAGGAATGTGATGAGCCTATGGAAGCTGGAAGAGGCAAGGGATGCCTCCGTTGAAGCCTCCAGGAAGGGAC
Organism: Ochotona princeps; assembly: GCF_030435755.1. NCBI lineage: Eukaryota > Metazoa > Chordata > Mammalia > Lagomorpha > Ochotonidae > Ochotona > Ochotona princeps. The sequence continues at coordinate 70,896,998 of NC_080833.1, forward strand.
ACAGTCCTGCCACAGCTCTGGGTGCCCCGTGTGTACTTCACACCTACAAACCTCTACATTGGGCTTTTCCTGTTAAAAAGATTTGTTTTTATTAGAAAGTCAGATCTACAGAGAAAAGGAGAGCCAGAGAGAAAGATCTTCTATCTGCTGGCTCACTTCCCAAGTAGCCACATTGGCTGGAGTTAAGCTGGATCCAAAGCCAGAAGCCAGGAGCTTCTTCTGAGTCTCCCACGCAGCTGCAGGGTCCTAGGGCCTTGAGCCACCTTCCGCTGCTTTTCCAGGCCACAAACAGGGAGCTGGGAGGGAAGTGGAGCAGCTGGCACATGAACTGGCACCCATATGATATCCCAGGCATGCAAGGCGAGGATTTAGATGCTAGGCTATTGTGCCGAACTCACACTGACTTGTTTTTTTTTTTTAAGTTTTATTTATTTTTATCACAAAGTCAGATATACAGAGGAGGAGAGACAGAGAGGAAGATCTTCTGTCCAATGATTTACTCCCCAAGTGACCGCAAGAGCCAGTGCTGCACTCATCCGGAGCCAGGAGCCAGGAACTTCCAGGTCTCCCACACGGGTGCAGGGTCCCAAGGCTTTGGGCCGTCCTCGACTGCTTTCCCAGGCCACAAGCAGGGAGCTGGATGGGAAGTGGAGCTGCTGGGATTAGAACCGGCGCCTTTATGGGATCCCGGTGCATTCAAGGCGAGGACTTTAGCCGTTAGACCACCGCGCTGGACCCCCACACTGACTTTTTTTTCTTTTATTACATTTCATTTTATGACACAGTTTCATAGGCTCTGGGATTCTCCCAACCCCTCCCCATACCTTCCCCTCATGGTGGATTCCTCCACCTTATTGCAGACACTGACTTGTTTTAAGCCACAAGATTTTGCCACATGTTTTGGAAGCCGTAGAAACCCAATTCATGGCTGGTTGAAAAGGAGTATGCTGGGGAAGAGACAGGGAGAAAACTGGAGACAGGAATGAGCCAGAGAGGATTGCAAACAGGGCATCAGAAGACCACACATTCTCAAGAAGGAGATGACCTCAAATGGCACTGAGCTGTCAAGTACAGTTACAAAAGCAAAGGGTGAGCTTCAAACCCAGAGCTGCATCAGAATCACCCAAGGACACTGTCTGGAAAACCAATTTCCAGAACCCACCCCTGGCTACTGCAGTGCATGTTGACATATAGCCAAGTTTGACCATCAGTGAATGAGATGGCCTGGTGTTTGTCTAGTAACACGGCACTTCATATCTGCATGATTTTTGTCCCTATGTAGATAATAAACCCTTAGCAAACTGTGAATATTTGCTAAATATGTGCTGAAAGGATAAATGAAATGGATGTAGCCACTGGGGGACTTTTTGTTCTGAAAGCTAACAGAAGGAACAGAGATAAGTTCTCTTAATTAAAAAAATTCAGGCTAACTATTTAGATTCATTTAGTCCTAATTTTCTGTTTAGGTGTCTGAGATCTTCCATGGTGTGTTATCTCATCAGAACCATACAAAATTCACCCCTAAGAAGGGTTCATACTTGAATGAGTTTGATAAAGAACCTCCTTTTACAGCTCTGTTCCTGAAACTGCCTTTGGTGATAATACACTTGTCCAGATAAACTAAAATCAATTCCCGTCCTAATCCTGGGTGTTGCAGAGAATATTCCCAGTTCACTACCCAGAGAGCGAACCTCAGAGGTGGGCCCCTGATATTTGCTGAGCTAAGAGCACCAGCCTTGGGAGAAGGTTAAGCCACAGCAGCCCGTCTCTAGATCGCATAATTCCAAGTCAAAAATGTGACATCCTGTTGGCCCTTGACACTCTGAAGGATGGAAACCTGTTCTACTTTGCAACCTGGGTCACATCCCTGAGCCAAGGAAATAGTGCATACGGTCACAACTCCAACACAAAGAGGAAAAAAAATATAAACTAAAATTGAACTGTGAATGGGGGGTCACAGAAAGTGGTTAAGAAATCGCATTTATTTTTAACATGTTGACTGCTCAATACCATGTTAATTATCCATAACAATGTTAATTGTTGCAGATGGTATGTTAGTGCTTTTCTTTGACTGGGATGATACTCTGCTGTCTCTGCCCTCAGACCAGAGAGGGTCTAACCAATAAGTAGTTGGACTTGACTGGACTATAAGATGTTGGACTCTATACTTGGCATATACTTGCAAAGAGGGAATTTCAACTGAACTTGAACTATGGTTATGCAACAAGGTGGAGGAACCCACCATGGGGGGAGGGTGGGGGGAGAATTCCAGATTCTATGTAATTACAACACAATGTAATTAATGAATAAATTTAATGAAAAAAAAAGATTACAAATACCCTGTTAATGGAAGGCTCATGAGCTTGGTTCCAGAGCATGGAGGCTGGGAAAGCCTGAGGGACACCCTGGCTTGTGAGAGAAAAAGGGTGGGATGTCCTCCCCTGGGACAGTGAGAAGAGTGGGTGACTGAGGAGTGCTGTGTGCCTTCATGCCAGCGAGGGCAGGAACAACCAGGACAACACTGGAAGAGTCAGAGAAGAACCCAGGATACAGAAGGTGAAGGGCATGCTTTGGAAGTCTCAGATGAGGCAGGAAAGTAGGTCATGGTACTAGAAAGAAATGCCACAATGAAGGAAGATTTTTGCGTGTGTGTTGTGTGTGTGTATGTGTTTGAGGGGTTGTTTTTTGTTGTGTTGTTATTTGCTTGGCTTTACATTTGGAATTAGAGTATTGAGGAACTATATTACCATAGGAAAGAAGAAATTTGAAACAGAAATAAAATGGGAGAAATAAGAGATGAATGTGAGGTTAAGAGTTGGATATGGGGGCCTGGCACGATAGTGTAGTGGTTAAGTTCCTCACCTTGAATGCACCAGGATCCCATATGGGTGCTGGTTCTAATCCCAGCAGCTCCATTTGTCATCCAGCTCCCTGCTTGTGGCCTGGGAAAGCAGTTGAGGATGGCCCAAAGCCTTGGGACTCTGAACCGGCGTGAGAGACCTGGAAATAGGTTCCTGGCTCCTGGCTTCGGATTGATGCAGCACCGGTGTTGCGGCCACTTGGGGAGTGAATTATCGGATGGAATATCTTCCTCTCTGTCTCTCCTCCTCTCTGCTTTTCCAATAAAATAAATAAATCTTAAAAAAAAAAGAGTTGGATATGGCTCAGGGCAATGGTTCAATAGCTAAATTCTCTCACCTTATAAATGCCAGAATTGTGTGCGGTCACCGGTTCATGTCCTAGCTGCCCCACTTCCAATTTTGCTCCCTGCTTGTGGCCCGGGAAAGCAGTCTAGGATGGCCCAAAGCCTTAGGACCCTATACCCTCATGAGAGACCTGAAAGAAGCTCCTGGCTCCTGGCTTTGGACTGGCTTATCTCTGACTGTTATATCATTTGGGGAATAAACCAGCAGGTGGAAGCTCTTTGTCTTTTCTCTCCATAAATATGATCTGCCTTTCCAATAAAAACAAATAAATCTTTAAAAGAGATTAAAAGAGAGAGATGGATGCAACACCAGTCACGGGGTGAGTTAATAAATGTTCTCTGAAAAGTTCGGTGCATTAGGCTCTATGCTCAGGACCGAGAATGAACCACAGAAGCACAGTCCTCTCATGGTTGCGTTTACATCCCAGAGGCAGTATATTCTCAATTCCCTCTAGTTACAAATAACAGAACCCAATTATCTTAAGAGAAAAAAAGAATGGGTTAATTCATGCATCTGAAAACAATGCATGCAGGGCTGCCGCCAGAACCTCAACAAAATGACCCCGATTCCTTTCTGCACCCCATAACTGCCTTTCCCTCCCTCATTGCTGCCTCCCTCCTTTTGTCACCTTTGCTTTCGTCTCTACTGGTTTTGTTTCTGCATTCTTGTGATAGAAAATGTGGGCACATTCTCTCCATCCTGATATAGTCCCTAAGGCCTAAAGTCTCAGGAAAATGGGTGTTCTGCCTTTCAATGGCCCTGGCAAGAACTCTGGATTGGCTCCTATTGGCTGAGGTAGTCACTATGTTTTCATTTTAACTGTGACTGGGGGCATGTTGTGTGATTTTATTGCTTAATACGGATCTCATGGAGCAGAAGTGAGCACAGAATCAATGCCAATTAAAAAGCCTGAGCTGAAATAGGGAGGGAATAATTCCAAAAAGGTCATCAGGGGTCAGAAGAAGGGACAGTGGAACATGAACCCACTGTACAAGGGGGTGTACTTGTGTGGAATGAAGTATTCTCATTATCTTGGGCTAGGGGGGTGGATTGGTGCCAAAATAGATAACTATAAAGACACAGGTCTAAAAATGAGTCCCAAAAGACTGAGTTTCACCAGAGAAGGGAGACCTGTGCACACAGAGAATGGGTGAGAACGGAGGTATTAGTTTTAAGACTTGGGCCACAGAGAAAAGACTTAACAGAGCAGCTCACGGAAATAGAAAAAGGAGCTGACCGATGCCTAGAGGATTGCTAAGGGTTAACTTGTTTTGAAAACCATGGATTTGTTCGGGCCCTAAACTTCACAGCTGTACAATTTTCTCCACAGTCTTGGCCTAGAATAATGACAGATAGGGCCATTTGTGTAGAAAGAGCACAGTGAGGAGCCCAATCTTCTGACCCATTTGGGAGCAATTAGGCTATCAGGGCAATCCATTTTTGGATTTGGGAGTTACATCTGTGTAGGACTCCCAGGACTTGTGAAAGAAGTGAGGAAGAGAATGAGGAGTGGGCATATATGACACGTGGCTTAGATGACACAGCCCTCCTACACTTCAGCAAGTCACCCACTGCCTATGTACAGGAAACTCACCAGGTCACCTGAGAAGGGGACAGAGTTTGATATCTCTTGGATCCCTGGCACCTTAGAGATGAGGAATACACAGCCTAAGCCTTTGGTACCTGATTAATGCTTCAGGGGTTTATGCTTGTACCAATCTATACCTGGTACCTTTCAAAGAACTATTGTTAAGCTCCTATTGAATATCAGACACATTAAATCTGGCATCTCACAGAGCCCTGTTGTCACATTGATAAGGTGGGTGTTGCTAGTCTAACTTTAAAGAAGAGAATATTGAAATTCAAAGATGTTCATGAACCTTCCCAAGATGATATAGCTTGCAAGCAGAGGACTTCAGGGTGTAGAGGTCATATATGGTCTGTTGTAAGCCCCTGCTTTCCATCACTGAAATGTTCTAGTACAACGCTCCAGAATGAATACCGTTTACTTAATTGGAGTCAAAAGATTACTGTGATCCTCAAATACATCCTCAAGTTCTGTGATAATGTTTTTCTTCTTTTGATTGCCTGTGCCTGAATTGTAGAGCCTGACCTTGAGAATGGTGCTTACTTCTGGGGAGGCAGACATATTCAGCCACAAGGAAGTGTGGACAGCAGCGTGGGGAGCCAACATTGAGACTGCGCTGGTGTGAACTCTCCAACACTGACACTGCCCTGGTATGAACTCTCCACAGCACTGCCTTTGCTACTGCTACAAGAAACACCCACACACTTGAATGTCTCCAGGACAAGAAGGGCACGGAAAACTGAGTGTTAGGCAGTGTTGCATGGTTCATTGCACTTTAACAGCATTTTCACCAAAAAAAAAAAAAATGAATTTACTCCTACCAAGCTTCCCTCCAGAGAAGTATTATTGAGTCTGTTTCCTAGGGTAAGAAACTGAGCTCAGAGCAGTGAGTTCACACAACAATATAGAAACAGCAGGGGCAGAAATCAATCTTTGGACATTCCAAACAGAATGATTCCATTGAGCCCACTTGAAGTGCATTTCTGGGCAAAAGTATAGACATCAGTGCAGGGGTCAGTTGCCATCTCCTTGAGTTATCTGGTTAATATACTTCCATACCACTGAGCTGTTTCCTCCCCTTGAAAATACAGTGAGTCAACAGATATCTTACAAAGGAGCGTTCTTGGTGAAAAGTGTACTTGAGGGTAAAGGCTCACTGTCCCTCATTCAGCTGATGAGGGTTTTTTTTCCAGGACCTCCTGCAGTCATATAAGGTACTCCCTTAAATAAAGTCAAAAATGTAATCCACTTCCCTTGCTGAGGTCAGCACAGGTTAGCCTTATGAAGTCTACAATGGTGATAGAGCAGGAGGAGATGAGACTTTGGAAAGAACTATATATGTTGAAGAGAAAAATCTCACAGTGCAGATATCCATTATTTGAGTCTTCTATTACTTTCTGGAACAATGACCCTTGGTGCCTGACAGAAAGAGGTGGGGACAGAGCCACTCGGTTGGTGTGATTTCTTTTTACCTCCGCAATTCATTTACTGCAGTGCATTTTTCTCTATGTTTTAATTGTAACTAATAGTTAGCATTTGGGAAATACCATTTTAAAAACCAGATTTCCAACAGAACTCGACGATAAGAAATGAAACTATCAGTTTAAAATGGGCAAAGCCTTCATTAGACATATCTCTGAAGATCTACAAAATGACCAATAGGCATATGAAAATCATTCAATATCTCCCATCATTTTGGCAGTATAAATAAAAGCCATGAGCCACTTCTCACATTCATCATGATGGCCACAACTATACATAAGAAGAAACTGGAACTCCTCTGCATTGCTGGTGGGAATGTTGAAAGTGATGCAATTATTGTGAAATAGCATGGTACAGTCTCAAAAATTAACAAGAAAGAACTTCCATATATGTCATCAACTCTACTTTAGGATACATGCCCAAATAAATTGAAAGCAGAAATTCAGACAGATGCTTCTATGCCCATGTTCATAGTAGTAGTATTAGTAATATTCATTTGGGGTAAACCACTCAAATGTTCATGGATGAATGGATGAACACAATATGGCATGTTCAAGAAATGGAGTGTTACCCAGTCTTACAAGGGAAGGAAATCCTGACACATGCCACAACATAGGTGAACGCTGAAGACAATATGCTAAGTAAAATAAATGAGTTATAACAAGGCAGCTATTGTAGGATCCCCTTATAGTAGGCTCTCAGATTAAAAAAATTCAGAGATGAAAAGGCATGAGTAGTTGACAGGTTGGATGAGGGAGGTGGATGGGGATAAGCAATTATTTTTTGAGAGTACAGAGTTTCAGTTTGAGAAGATGAAAGAGTTCTGGGGCCAGTTTCATGGCTTGGCAAGTAAAGCTGCCTATGCAACACCAGCATTCCATAATGGGTATCTGTTCAAGCCCCGGCTGTTCCACTTCTGATCTCACTCCCTGCTTATATGCCTGGGAAAGCAGCAAGAGATTATTAAAGTGTTTGAATTCCTGCCACCCACATGGCAGACTTGAAAGAAACTTCTGTTTCCTAGCTCTTGAATGGTTCACTCTGGCCTTTGTAGCCATTTGGAGAGTAAGTCTGTACATAGAAAAAAAAATCTCTCTCCTTCCCCCTCTCTCCAGCTCTGCCCTTAAAATAAATAAATAAATCTTTTTTAAAGTTTTTGAAGGTGAATAGCCATGATTTTATAACAGTGAGTTTGCTAATTATCACTGAAATGCACTTAATAATACATTTCCTATTATATATATATCTTTCCATGTCCCTGACAATAGAACACATGTCCCTGAACAAAGAATACATGTATCCACATCGAAGCAGTGGATGATTTTTCACCCAAGAAGCTCACCAGCAATGGAATCCTGTGAACCTTTAAAGGACTTGTGGAAGAAAACGTGATGGAAATGATAAATCTTGGGAATTCAAATGTCATTTTTGGCAATGTGAATAACCCACCAAGACCAAGTAGGTGTTGATCATCTGGACCATATTGTACAAGAATACTTTGAAAAGTTCATGGAAAATGGAATTGAAGGGTAAGCTTATTTTGGAGCCCAAAACCTGAAGTCCCTGCATAACTATTTCATAATACTGAACTTTCATGACCTTTTTGAAGGGTGCTCATATGCATGGTTTCAAAATTCATGTATCACAATAAGAATGTTTTATTTCAATTTCCATGAACTTTTAGAAGTACCTCTTACATTCTCATGCTTTCAAACACACCTAGGTGTGCTAGCAGGTCATTTAAATTCAGGTATTCAATGTTTGACTTATTGTGGGTCTTTGGAGTTGGGAACTGGCTTCCAGGTAAACTGACATTCCAGTTTTTTGATATCTGTAGCCCAGGTGTGTGAAGTTATGTGTTTGACCACCACAATAAACCAAGCATATTGATTTGCTCCTAAGCATCTCATTAATTGTAAACTTAGAGAAATTTCATCATAATTTTTTTTCTTTATTTTATGATCTATTTCATGGGATGAAAAATAAAAGAAGCCATTACATGTTAAAAATAGTTAAGAAAGCAACCTATGAATTGGTGTTAATTAAATTAATTTTAGTTAGGCATGAATCTTTGGGAACCCAAGATTAAATCTAGAAATCTTGTTAAGGTCCATAGTCTGTCACATCAGGAAAAGCTGTGCCCTCAAATTAAACAACTTAACCCACACTTAAGAATCCTCAAAAATGTTGATTTTTTTTTTTTAGTTTACCTAACAACAAGCAAGTGAAGAAAATTAGGAGGGAATTTCTTGAGTCCAAATGGAAAGGTATTCTTACGGTTTGAATGCTTGGTCCCCTAAAATCATGTGTGAAAAAGTTAATTTCCCAAAGTCTTTAAATCTGGATAAAAAATCTCTGGGAAGTGATTGGGTCATGAGGACCTTGTGGAAAGACTGATCCACTCAAAGATTAATGTACTGATGGTTTTCCAAAAGAGTGGCTTTTAGCATCACTGTGTACCTCCTGCTTGTGCTACTTGGGGACCCTACAGAGCATTCCTATCACCAAGTTTCACTTCCTCAACCTTTGCTTTTCCAGTCTCCTGAACTGTGAGCTGAATAAACTCTCATTCTTTATGAGTTATACAGTCTGTGGCATTCAGTTACAGCAACAGAAAATGGGGTACGACAGCCTTGATATGTGTTCCTGTATCAACTCAGGCAAGGAAATGAGTACTGATGGAACCTCTGTTCTGAGTTGAGGATTTTCAAAGGTTCCAAGAAGAGCAGAATAGAGATGAGGAGGAAGGGTTGCAGGTAGGAGCAATGAAATCAAGGAGATGTAGCTCACTGAGTAACGGGGTCAGGTTTGGAACAAGTTGTTCTGTGGTGTCCAAATCTATTGGGTGCTCCTAACGACTGAAAACCTTTTATTTTCTATCCATTCTCTACTTCTCTAGTTTCTATTAGTTTCATGCTTTGAAACTCACATACATTTTGAAGTTGGAATTTTTCAAAACAACTCAGCACAACCCATGATGCCCTGTGCTTATTGCCTTTATGTGATTTCAAGGTGAAAGTCTATATTTAACTTCATCTATTACTTTCCCAAGAAACTCCTAACAACTGTAAGGAAGCTTTGAGGAGGTTCTCATATCAAGGGGGTCCACCCAGGATTCCACCTCTGGGTAGAAAGTCTAAGGTCCCAGGCTTGGGTCATCTCTAGGACACTGATCTGTGTATAAACCACATACAGAGTTGTGTTTGAATGTTCTTCACTTAAGCTCTGTTTAAATTCCACAGTTACACATTGGATATAGGCACCTTTCTTTGTTTTAAATTTGTATTTTATATAAAGTGACTGGTAACTCTTTCCAAACCAATCTGGTCACCATTGTAGGAAATTTCCTTAAGAAAACCAACATAACTGTCTCACATCCTTCATCTATGCATGGCCCTTTCTGATGAAGAGTGCTACTGTGATGAAACTCCCCTTGCAGCAATCCAAAGTCAGAAAAGTCATCTGGTTGATGCAGGATGCTGGTACTTTCTTCTGACAAGAAAAAGTGATTTGTTTCATTTTTTACAGAAATAGAAAGAAGAGAGAGTTCTAGAAAGAAGATGGTAAACACTAATAACACAAGGACAGTTTTCCATATCCAAGAGGAAGAGGGCATGGAGCCCTTTTTCCATGTCAACGGCTGTGTGGATTCATGACCTTGTTCTTGTTTTGTTGTTTTTTATCTCTCATGATTATAAACCACCAAACCCATGCCAACCTTGCAAGAAAGTGTATTCTATAGACAAGCCATGGGGGCAAAGTTCCACTAAGGCACATGTTCCCGAGTAAGATCTGGATCTGAGAACTGTGTCCATTACATACTTGCTGTTAGTGAAATTGTTAACCCTAGCTGGGTGCGCTTCCCCATATGTAAGCAGTAATACCTTCATCAGTTTCTTCATGTATAAAAAGGCAATAATAATTTTACCTACTTCCCTGGATTAGCGTGAAGAAAAATAAAATCAGTGCATACAAGGTGAGAAGCACAGATTATTAACCTACATCAGAGATTATGATGAGTATGGTAGCTAGAAAACATCATTCAACTGTGGCTGAAATATGCAACACAGAGTTGAGAAGAACATTCTTTTGTCCAAACTACATAGATCCTCTTTACAAATGCTGAAAAACTCTCACCATATTTAGCCTAGCCCACCTCAGACTTCAATGTCTTTTGGGCACCAATTATTCAAATTTGGCACCTTAATTCTTATTCACCCTCAGGTAGCAGGCCTGCTCTTCTTTCTTATTCATTTTTCCCTCACTCATACAGCAGGCTGACAGACACCCCAAGGCCTCCCCCACCTCTGCGTCCTAACATTTAACCCTAAATGTGACCCATATCCATTGTCTTCAGCACCCCTTTGGCCACTATTTTTCTACTTTCAAGCCTCTTCCTCTCTTCCCTGACCTGCTGTAGCAGCCTTAGTCCATGTTCTTTCTCCATAATCTCTTTGTCCTCTGCTCCACCCCACACACACTCACAGGCAATCACGAAAACAAGCAATCTGGAAATGTTGCGCCCAAGACTAAGCCCCAGCAGTGCCTCCCTATCCATAAAAGAATTATCTTCTGTCTCCTTGCCCAAATTTACAAACTTTATGCTCCAGCCCTACCTTCCCATGCCAACCTTTTCATTTCATGATTATGCTCCATGCTGACAATGAGAAACTGCTTGTAATCCCAAGTGTCGTGGCCACACTCCAAGAATGGCTTCAATGATCCCAGCCTCGTGGAATTCACCATTTTGCGTGGTCCCCTCCCACAGTATACTAAAGTGAGTCTACTTGACCAATAGGAAGACAGTGCTGAAATTACGTTATAAATGGCTGGGGTTTCTAGCTTAGAGAAGCCAGCCGCCCTGCCATATGATAATGTTTACGAGAGTTTCTTTTATACCTCGTTCCTACCAACTATCCAACATCACCAGGCAAGCATTAGCTAGAAAGTCACTTTGTCTAGAAAGCTGCACCACTTCTCTGATGCCTCCTGACTTATTGTTTATATTTACATAGCATTTGCTACTTGCCTCCATTATAGCACATCACATTGTCTTATGTGACAGGCTGAACAAAGGTCACCTGAGAGGTTGCCCAATCTAATCCTCAGATCTATTTATGTGACCCTATTACATGACCTATGATGAGAAGATTATCCTGAATTACCTTACTGGCTCCAATATCACCATGAAAATCTAAAAGAAGAATCTGAGTGACAGGAAAAAGGTGAGTGATAATGGAGGCAGATATTAGAGCATTGGACTTTGAAGATGGAGGAAAGAGATACACACCTAGACCCCAAGGGACCAGCCCAGTATCTATGGGTTAAACCTCCTATGGCACCAGAATCCCATATGGGCACCATTTGTGTCACAGCTGCCCTAATTCCCATACAGTTCCCTGCTTACAGCCTGGGAAAAGAGTGGGGGATGACCCAAAGTCTTGGGTCCCTACCCAAGAGGAGACCTGGAGGAAGCTCCTGGCTCCTACCTTCAGATCGGCTCAGCACCAGCCATTGTGGCCATTTGGGGAGTCAACCAGCAAATGAAAGACCTTTTCTTGTGTCTATCCTTCTCTTTGTAATTCTGCCTTTCAAATAAAATGAAACAAATGTTCAAAAAATGTCTAGAATACAAGCAGCCAGTAGAAGCTAAAAAGACAAGGAAACAAGCCCTCTCCTAGGGTCTCTGGGAAGGACACTGTCTCCTGACACCTTCACATCAGTGGAACAAGATCTATTTTGGACTTCTCACTTTCAAAACGGTGAGGGAACAAATGTGTGTTGTTGAAACCCACTAAACATGTAGTAATGTAAATTATTGCAGCAATAGGAAATTAATGCATTCTGTATTCATTTATCCTCTCCTCCATAAATACACACCACATGCTTAGCTCGTTGACCATGTCACATTTATTTCTTTATCCCCAGGTCTTTTAAAAAATTGCCCAGCATATGTTAGTGCTTGGGAAAAATATGTGAATCTAAGAAATGAACTAGTTTAAATCCTGTAGATGACAGTTTAAATATTTCATTGCATAATCAATTATAGTAGCTTCTTTCAAGCCTTTTTTTCCCCCAAGTGAAATGCCATTAATTTCCTTACATCCAGACAGACTGAAGATTTCTATGAAAAAAAAGAAGGGAAAAAAAAAGAATTGCTAAGCCTTATGTCTAGAGCAAGAAGGAGTGTTAGAAGTCCTTCTCTGGGTGCAGCTGAGCAACTATTTCTGTAGAAGATCTTTTCCCTCCTTGAAAAAAGATATAGAGGAGTAAAATGAAAATGGGGAAGAGTTTTATCAGGTTCTTCACGTGCATAGTTTCATGGTTGATTAAGATTCATTTATTTAACAAATACGTATTAAGCATCTACTACAACCAGATACAGTTCTGGGTGTTGAGAGTAAATCTCTAAACAAAACTCTCTTTGTGGATTCTAGGGAGGAAGCTGGATGATAAAGAAAATAAATGAAAATGCTATAGTATGTTACATGGTGGCAAATTCTGCCAGAAAGAGTAAAAGAAGCAAGGGGCTCAGTGAATATGGGATGGAGTTGATATAGTCAAGGAGGTTCAGTAAGGGTCAAAGAAGTCTTCATTGAGAAGGTGAAGTTTGAATAAAGTCCAGTATAGGAGAAGCAACATTTACATCAGTGGAAAGAAAGCCATCCAGTAGTGAAACAGCCAGTGCACAGGCCCTGAGGCAGACACATACCTGGTATACTCAAATGCTGGAGGATAACAAGTTGCCCAAAGTGACTTCATTGGAACATGCAAGAATGGGAGTGAGTGGGAATCAAGACACGGAGAGGTTTTAATGAAGGACCAGATACTATGGACCAGCTATGTCCAACAGACACATAGGGAAAGCCACAAGTCAAATTTAAATTCTTTCAGGGGGCAGGCATTAGTTAAGATGCCCTTATCTCATATCAGAGGGCCTGGGTTTGAGTCCCAGCTCTGGCTTCCAATCCAAGATTCTTGAAAACTCTAAGAAACAGTGATGATATCTCAAGGACCTGAGTTCCTGCCACCTACACAGGAGATCCTGATTGAGTTTCCAGCACCAAATTTAGCCTGGCCCCGCTTCAGCTGTAGTAAATATTTAGGAAATGAACCAGTGGATATCTGTCTCTATCTCTTTGCTTTCCTTTCTTTTTTATTGCAAAGTCAGACATACAGGGAGGAGGAGAGACAGAGAGGAAGATCTTCCTTCCATTGATTCACTCCCCAAGCATCCACAACGGCCAGAGCTGAGCTGATCTGAAGCCAGGAGCCCAGGACCTCTTTGGGGTCTCCTAACCAGGTGCAGAGTCCCAAGGCTTTGGGACATCCTCAACTACTTTCCCAGGCCACAAGCAGGCAGCTGGATGGGAAGCCCCAGCACATTCAAAGCAAGGACTTTAACCACTAGGCTACTGCTCCAGGTCTCCATCTCTTTGCTTTTCAAAGCTGTTTAGTGGGCACACTGAAATAAATAGAAAGAAATAAGTGGGATGGATTTTAGTGACATATTTTATTTAGTCAATATATTAGCAATATGAAAATTATTGGGACTGGCATAGTGGCACAGTGAGTTAAGCTACTGCCCACAATGCCAGCATCCCATGTCCCTGCTCAAGTCCTGGCTGCTCCACTTATGATCCTGTTTCCTAATAAATGTTCCTAAAAAATCAGTAGAAGACAGACTGAGTATTTGGATCCCTGCACGCATGTGGGAGACGTGGATAGAGCTCCAAGTTGCTGGCTTTGGTTTGGCCCGGCCCTAGATTTTGTAGCCATTTGGGGGAGTAAACCAGCAGGTAAAAGATTTCTCTCCCTGCCTTCCTCTCCTCCTTTTTATCCTCTCTGACACTGCCTTTCAAATAAATAAATAAATATTTTCTTTAAAAAAATTTTAACAAGACATATAATACTCCTACTTACAAACTAAGCCTTCAAAATCCATGTGTGTTTTTTACACCATTCTGATTGGCCACATTTCAAGTGCTTGCTAACCACATGCAACCACTGCTTACTGCCTTGGACAACTTAATTGTAGAGACTTATAGGCCTTTGTAATATCTTCAGTTTTATCTTAGAGGAAATTTGAAGGTATTAGAGGTTATTGAACCAAGGGTTGACGTGATCTAGCCTACATTTTAAAAGGCCCACATTGCTTGCTATACTATAGGAACAGCAGGTGAAGGAGGGGGACCAGTTGGAAGGTTGAGGTAGCAATGCAGAGAAGCAGTGGTGGCCCCACCCCATAACAGAGGTGGAGATGAGAGAAGGGGTTAAGCTCAGAGAACACCTGTGTTTTCAAAGTGAAACCAACGGGATTTCCTGACATATCGGACGGATCATGAGAGGAAGAAAATAGCCATGAATTAAGCCAGTGAAAAGAGCACAGTGGCTCATTTTATTCATGTAGTTGTAACAACTAACTTTCCTGAATCCAAGTGTCCTCTGACAATTCATGCCACCACTCATCAGAGGAACCTCAGATACAGGGATCTTCAGCAGGGAAGAACAAGGAGGCCAGCACAACTGAAGAGGAGCAAGCATAGTAGACAGCAGTAGTTGATGAGGTCAGGACGGGAATGGGAAAGGTGGCTGCAGCTGAACCATAATGTGCTTAATACAATTTTAGGGCACACGGGGCATCCTGGGTAAACTTGCCTACGATGAACGGCTATGCCTTGAGTATAGAGAAGCAAACTTAGCTTCCAATTCTACAAGGCCATGTCAAAGATGAGAAAGCTAGACATTAATGAAAAGATTGACTTGGTAACTAGTGACAATAAGGGCAAGGTCTGAGAATGACTTGGATTTGCACAAAGATGTCCAGATAATTTTAAAAGGAGAATGGGGAAATAGGGAAGTGAATGCATAGGCGCTGGGTAGAGTGAGGGAAGTGAAACTCTCCAAAGTGTTGGGCAGTGTCAGGATGATGAGGCCAGCTATGCCCAGGGATCTTGTAATTACTGGGGTCAGAATTCTTTCCTTCCACAGAGACTTGGAGTTAGGCCTGATCCTTCAGGCCCTTGTACAGAATGCCCCTGAGTCACAGAAGAACTAATAGCATCTTGAAAGGAGGCCTCACAATTTGTAAGTGCCCTAGAACAAATACTGTTTGATAGGCACTGAAAGGGTCTGGGACTCCCCAAGGGTCAGGCTTATGAAGCTGGAAGCCCTGCTAATAGTCAAGGCTCTTGGTGCAGAGTACTGACATGTTCCTGCTGACAATTCCTGTGTTCTGCAGCAAAACAATCTCATTCTTCCTTCTTTCCATTCCTGCAAATTCAATTTGTCCAGTATATGTTAAAAGCATAGATCTTTTGAGTAACAGACTTCTGATTTGCTCCAAAATGAAAAACTACACAGAGGTAGATATGATGCAAAGATGATGAAGTATAAACTTAGAATCTTTATTTGTAAAGGCCCCTTCAACTTACTTCAGTTTCTTTTTTCTTAAAAAGGAACTTCAAAAAATATAAAGACATCAGAACCAACAAAACCCGGAACTCCTTTTTACTAGGAACATTCCACCTTTGACCAATCCCAGGAATAAAAATAACTGACTTGGAGAAAAGCCAAGGAGCGGTCTGGACACACCTGTCTGACAAGCAGCCAACACCCACCCAGTTGCGGTTCTTGACAAAGGTGAAATTAAACCAAAAAAACCATGCCAGAAGAATTAAGTCTGTCCTCCCCAACCTTAATCATAAAATCAGGTGTGTTGTTCTGTTTCCAAATTGAGTTTATTTTTCAGAGTTGTTTCAGGTTTACAACAAAATTAGGCAGAAGGTTCAGATTTCTCATGCATTCTCTGTCCTCACACATGAATTCCCTCTGCCTTGCACAACATCTCATGCCAGAGTGTTATCATTGCTACAATGAAAATACAGAGTATACAGTGTGCACTAGAGTTCACTATTGATGTCATACATTCAATTGATTTGGATAAATTTGTAAGATTTGGGTTCATCACTGTAGCATGAAATGTCATAGACAATGCTTATTTCAAGAAGCTGATGTGTTGATTTCAAAAATATTTTGCATCAAAATAAGCCTACCTTTTAATTCAATTTTCAATGATTTTTTTGCAGTACCCTGGTGTCCGACAGATTTTCACTGCACAAAAAAA
This sequence comes from Ochotona princeps, assembly GCF_030435755.1. NCBI lineage: Eukaryota > Metazoa > Chordata > Mammalia > Lagomorpha > Ochotonidae > Ochotona > Ochotona princeps. Next base: position 70,913,400 of record NC_080833.1, read on the forward strand.
TCCCCTGCACTCCATCCATTCATGCATCCTCCTAACTCCTGGGAAACACTAATGCTGTCATTGTTTCTGTAGTTTTCTTTTCCAGAGTGGTATGTCGTTGGAATAATACAGTATGCAGTGTTTCAGACTGGTTTCTTTCGTTGAATAATATATACGTAAGTTTCCTCGGTGTCTTTTTGTGGCCTGAGAACTCTTTTTTTTTTTTTTTTTAGCATGGAATAGCATTAAATCATCTAGATATGCCACAACATGCAAATTACCTACTTAAGACCATGATGGTTGCTTCTAATTTTCATTAAAGTTATTAGAAATACTCATGTACAGATTTTGTATGGACATAAGTTTTTTATTCCTTTGTGTAAATACCAAGGAAATAACCTTGTTGAACCATATGATAAGAGTATGCTTAGTTTTGAAACAGACCATCACACTCTGTTGCAACATAGATGCCCTGTTTTGCGTTCCTGCCAGCAATGAATAAGCAAAGTTCCTTTTGCTCCAAATATTTCCCACCATTTGGCATTGATTATTTCAGTCTAGAGCATTCTAATAGATATTTAGTAATTTTTTTATTTGGAGCATGTCTCTGTGTGCTTATTAACCATCTGTTTCTTAATTTGTCTGTTAAGGACTTTGGTCCACATTTTAGTAAGGTTGTTTTCTTGTTGAGTTTGAAAGTTTTGTTCTATATTTTGCAAAACAGCTCATTGTCCAGTGTGTCTTTTTCAAATACTTTATTCTTATCCATGGCCTATTTTCTTATTGTTATGTCAACGTTTTTCATAGGTTTTTAATTTGACTGAAATTGAAATTCTCCCCTTTCATGGATTACTTTGTTGTTGTATTTGAAAAGTCTTCACCATTCCCATGATCATCTATATTTGCTTCTACATTTTATCTTCTAGAAGTTTTATAGTATTTTGTTTTCATTCCAATCTGCAACCCATTTTGAGTTAACTTTTGAGAGGGGAGCAAAGTTTCTATGTTTAACATTTTCCATGTGAATGTCTAGCTTTTCCAGAATGTTGAAAGGGCTAACTTTGCTCCACTCTATTACCTTTGTTCCTTTGCCACAAATCAGTTGATTATGCGGAACCACTTCTGGAATCTCTATTCTGTTTCTTTGAACTATTGAATCTTCTGCCAATATTACACTGTTTTAATTATTATAGCATCACAGTTTTACTTTTATTGGAAAAACAGATTTACAGAGAGAAAAAGAGAAAGAGCTTCCAACAGCTGATTCACTTCCCAAGTGGCTGCAACGGCTGGAGCTGAGATGATACAAAGCTAAGAGCCAGGGTCCCAAGGCTTTGGGTCATCCTCGACTGCTTTCCCAGGCCACAAGCAGGAAGCTGGATGGGCAGTGGAGTAGCTGGGACACGAACTGGCGCCCATATCGGATCCTGGAGCATGCAAGGCAAAGACATTAGCCACTAGGCTACCGTGCCAGGATCCACAGTAAGTTTTAAATTAGAGTAGCTTCACTCTAAGCTTTGTTCTTCAGTATTCTGCAAGGTATCTTAAATTTTCTACCTTGTGTTTTTCCTGGTTTTGTGGGAAATCTTCATTTTTCTCACCAGTCAGTTGTTGATTGTCTGTTTTCGATGATATTGTTTATCAAGTTGAGGGAGTTTCCCACTATTCTGACTTTATAGAGAATTCTGGAGTCATAAGTGGATTATGTCAAATGCTTTTTATTTCTGTATCTATTGATATAATCATGATTTATTCTCTAGCTTTATTGGTGTGATTAATTATATTATTTTTTAATTAGCCTTACATGCGTGGAGAAAATCTGAATGTGTCATGGTGTGTGATTCTTTAGTTCATCTTGCGAATATTTTGTTAAGGACTTTTAGATATAGATGCATGAGTGTGATTAAGCTATAGGTTTACTTATCTTGTAGTGACATTGTCTAGTTTGGCTGTTAGGGTAATTGTGGCCTCATAGAATAATTTAGGAAGCATTCTTCCTACTTCTGTCATTTGGAAAATATTCATAGGGAATTTTAATAATTTCTTGCTTAGATGTTTGACAGAGTTTAACAGAAAGCCTGGTGCTTTCTATTTTGGATATAGGTATCGGTATTGCCTAATTCTTCCTATGTGACCTTTTAGAGATTATGTGTTTCAAAGAATTGGTTTATTTTGTCTAGGTTATCAAGTGTGTGGGAATAGTCATTCACAAAATTCCTTTATTATTCATTTTGTGATTCTGAGGTCATCAGTGATTTCTCCTCTTCCCCTTTTTGTGATAGTAATTTATGCCCTCTGATTTTATTTATTTATTTTTAATTAATCTGACTAGAGGCTTACTAATTTTGTCGGTACTTTAAAAAAGCCAGTTTTGGAGTTTAATAGCATTGCCATATTGATTCATGCTTTCAAGTACATTGATTCCTGTTTAAATTTTGTTAAAAATTATTTGAAAAAAAAAGAACCAGAGGGAGAGGGAGAGACAGAGGGAAAGAAGGAGGGATCTTCTATCACTGGTGCATACCCAAAATGGTCAAACAGGCAGGGCTAGGCCAGGCAGAAGTCAGGAGCAAGGATTTCCGACCTAGCTCCCTACAAGGGTGGCAGTGAAGAAAGTACATAGCTCTTCACCCACTGCCTTCCCAAGAACATCAGCAGCAAACTACATGAGAAGCAGAGGACCCAGGACTCCAACCGGCACTCCAATGGGGTGCTGGTGTCTGTTCTAATTTTTACTTTCTCTTTTCTTCTGTTCATTTTGGATTTATTTTGTTTTCCTTTCTCTGGATTTCTAAGTATAAGCTTAGTTCATTTTGTGTAGTTTTTTTGTTTGTTTGTTTAAGTGCATTCAGAGGCCAGGGTTGGGTGTAGCAGAGAAAGCTGCTTCTTGTGATGTTGGCATCCCTGATGAGTATGGCTTCATGCCCCAGCTGCCCAATTTCTGATCCAGTTCCCTGTTGATGGTCTAGAAAAAATGAGTGGAAGATGACCCCAAGATTTGGGTTCAATAACCCGTGTGGGGGATTGAGATGGAACTCCTGACTTCTGCTTTCAGCTTGACCAAAAACTAGCCATTGAGACCATCTGGGAACATGAATCAGCAGATGGATGATTTCTCTTTCTCCCATTCTCTCTCTCTTTAAGTGTGTGTGTGTGTGTGTGTCTTTCTCCATTCCCTCCATCTGTAACTCTAACTTTAAATAAATCATTCTTTAAAAAAAAAAACTGCATTCAGTGTGATACTCTTATTGTGTCGCACCGATTTTCACCAGTTGTAATTTTATCCACACTAGTTCAAAATATTTTTTGACATTTTTTCATGTGATTTTGTTTTGCTTTTATGCTATTTAGAATCACGTTTGAGATTTTTATCTAGCAACTTTCCTGTAATTCATCTCTAGTTCAAATCCATTGTGGTGAGAATTCCGCATGTATGATTTCTATACTTTATGATCTCTTTCAATGTGATTTATGGCCCAAATTGAGGGCTGGTTTAATGAATGTTCTATCTTAAACGTAAAAATATTTATATTCTGCTGTTTTTGGCTAGTGATCTCTAATTGTCTGTTATATATAATCCACTGGTGGTGGTTTGAGTTCAACCACATCCTGACAGGTTTCCTGTCACTTGGTACTGCCCGTTTATGGTAGTAGGGTCATCTATTTCACATTGCAGGGCTATCAGGCTTTGCCACATGTATTTTGAAGCTCTGTATTAGGTAAATACACATTAAAGGGTGTTTTGTCTTCATACATTTTGAAATGTTCTTCTTTGTCCCTGATGAGCTTCCTGCTGTAAAGTCAACTCTATCGAAAGTTTATATTGTCTCTCATGCTTTTCAAAAATTAATGTTAGTTGAAGAAAATGTTGGAAACACACTGGAACACTTAGGGGTAGGCCCTCACTTCCTAAAAAAGACTCCAGATGCAGTAGAAATCAAGACCAAAATAAACAAATGGGACCTCATCAAACTAAGAAGCTTCTGTACAGCTAGAGAAACAATCAACAAAGTAAAAAGGCAACCCACAGAATGGGAGAAGATCTTCACACACGACATAGGTGATAGAGGGCTGATCTCCAGAATATACAAAGAGCTACAAAACAACCAAAATGTCAAAACAAACAAGCCACTCAAGAAATGGGCACGGGAAATGGGCAAACACTTCACAAAGGAACAAACCCAAATGGCAAATAAGCATATGAAAAAATGCTCAAGTTCCCTGGCAATAAGGGAAATCCAAATTAAAACATCAATGAGGTACCACCTAACGCCAGTAAGACTGGCCCACATGAAAAAAAGCATCAACGACACTTGTTGGCGAGGTTGCGGGGGAAAAGGGAACCCTACTCCACTGCTGGTGGGGCTGCAGACTGGTACAGCCTCTATGGAAATCAGTATGGAGAATATTCAAACAACTCAAATTCAACATACCGTATGATCCAGCAATAGCACTCCTAGGAATATATCCAGAACACTTGTTCTATGAGAAACCAACATGCACTCCTATGTTCATAGCAGCACAATCAGTAATTGCAAAAACATGGAAACAACCAAAATGCCCATCAACAGAGGATTGGATAAGAAAGCTATGGTTCATCTACTCCATGGAATACTACTCAGCTATTAAAAAAAAACAAAATGCAGTTCTTTGTGGCCAAATGGGCCAAACTGGAAACCATAATGCTAAGGAAAATGAGCCAATCCCAAAAGGTTAAATACCACATGTTTGCCTTGATTTAAGATGATATGATGTTATGTATAACATGTTATGTTTTGAATGTTATATGTTGTGTATAAACTAAAATTGAAGTATAGGTGAGGTGGTCACAGAAGGTGGCTGGGAACTCGCATTTACTTTTAACATATTGGTTACTCATTACTATGTCAATTAATTCCATAATGATGTAAATTTTTGCTGATGGTATGTTGGAGCTTTCAATTGACTGGGATGATACTCTGCTGGCTCTGTCTTCAGACCAGAGAGGGTATACCTAAGAAGCCATTGAACTTGACTGGACAATAAGATACTGGACTCTATGTTTGGTATACGCTTGCAATGGGGAAATCTCAACTGAACTTGAGCTGTGGTTATGCAACAAGGTGGAGGAATCCACCATGGTGGGAGGGTTTGGGGAGGGGTGGGGAGAACCCAAGTATCTATGTAACTGTGTCACATAATACAATGTAATTACTGAAGTTAAATAATAAATAATTAAAAAAAATTAATGTTAGCATAGCATATGTTTAAATGTTTAACTTTTTACTTCTCTCTCCGTTTACAGAGCCTTAAGTGTATTCATACTGAAAGTGTCATGTGAACCATGTATAGTTGAGTAGTTTATCTACTCTGATAATCTGACATTTTTGTCATTATACTGCTACATTTACAATATTTCCATTCAGCTGATTATTGATAGATTTGGATTTAACTTAACCGTATTTGTTTTATACCCATTGCTCCTTTCTTCATTCCTATTTTTGTCATCAACTTTTTTTTTCCTTCTGTAGTTAGAATTGAGCATTTCATACAATTCCATTTTTCTGCTTTCTTAGAATATCAATTGAACCACTTAAATCTAAAAAACTCTCTTACTATGATTGTTTACAGTCTGTAGCATATATTCAAAATTACTCCTAGTTTGCATTTAAGTAAAACTATGACATTTCATGAGTACTGTGAGTATATTATGAAAATAAAAAATCCTAATTTATCTCTTCTGTCTTTTGTGTCATTACTATATTCATTCCATTTATACTTACAGTGCATAAATGTGAACACCTGTATTATTATATAAACTGTTATCAGATGAGCTAAGAATATGAAGAATAAGTTTTATTTTCATTAATTCCTCCTCAGATTATTTTATTTTCTTCATGAAGATCTAAGCTTCTGATTTGTGTTCTTTTTCTGTAAAAAGAAAAAAGAAGAGAAAACACTTTATGTTCTTTATCTGTAAAGAACCTCTTTAAACTATTGGAGCTCAAAAGAGAGTTTGGCAATGTTGCAAGATATAAAATCAGTGCAGAAAAATCTCTGTAAAGAACCTCTTTAGATTATTGGAACTCAGAACAGAGTTTGACAATGTTGTAAGATATAAAAATTAGTGCAGAAAAATCAGTGACCTTTGTATACATGAACAATGCCATGAGTCAGAAAGAGCTTTTAAGATCAGTCACATTCATAATAGCTATGAAGAAATTAAATTACCTTACAGTGAAATTAACCAAGTATTCAAAAGATCTCTACATCAGAAATTGGAAAATATGAAAGAAAAAAAGTAGAAGACACCAAATAAAGGAAAAATCTCCGAATTGCTGGATTGGAATAGTTTATGTCATTGAAATGTCCATATTACCAGAAGCAGTTTACAAGTTAGGTAAAATCCAAATCAAAACAACAATGTTCTCTCAGATCTAGAAAAAAAAAACTATGTCAAAATTCATATGGAAACACAAACAAAGCCAGAGGCATCATAATAGCTGACTTCAAGAAATACTACAGAATAGTTGTAATTAAATGAGCTTTATTTTAGCACAAAAATAAACATGTAGAACAATGGAATAGAATAGAGACCCCGGAAATCAATCCATGCATTTATAACCAAGTTTTTGACAAACTTCAGTCAATTCATAGAGAAATGGAGAAAATATTTGCAAACTATGCACTTGAGAAAGGATTAATACCCATGATCTATAAACAGCTTAAGGAACTCAACAATAAAACAAAAATGTACAACCATTATAGAAGGCAGTGTGGAGATTGCTCAGCAATATGAACACAGATCTACAATGTGACCCAGCCATCCCACTGCAGTTCAGTTCACCATAGTTCACTGTATGGAATCAATACGGATGTCTACTGACTGGTAACTGGATAAAGAATGTGATATATACACATTATGGAACACTACTCAGCCATAAAAATATGAAACCTGTGTTCCACAACAAAATGGATGCAACTGGAAATATCATGGTTAGTGAGATTTGCCACTCTCATAAAGATAAATGTCATATTTTTTTTCTGATTGCAGCAGTTAAGATAAAGAACGTATAGTAAATAAATGGTCATTTTGACATATGATTCTCATGTTTGGCTCTTGCTTATACTCCTGAGGACTTGGTTGTCTTCCTATGTTTTGCTTGTTGAAAATGATGATTTGTGGTGAACTAAATCTGTAAATATATAGTGGATTAAAATTATGTATTAGCAAAAACTGATGAAGGAAAGGAAGAGAGAACAGGTGTTGGAGAGAGCACAGGAGTGTGGGAAGTGTGGCTGTCTTCTTGGAACTGTATTTATAAAAGCATAAAATCTGCTTTCTTTATACTATTAAACACATGATGAAAAACAATCTCTCTTAGAGTTTCTTGTAAAGAAGGTCTGTTGGCAACAATGTCCCATATTTTGCCTGAGAAATTCTTTCATTCTGTTTCATTAACAGGATCCTCAGTGAATTTTTTTCACTCTCAACATTTCAAATATGTCCTTCTGATTTCTTTCCTGCTAACATGGTTTTGAAAAGAAAGGCCAGATGTAATTTTTGTGTTTTTCCCCTTCTGATTTCTTTTTGGAATTTTTTCCTTAACTTTGATTTTCCATAATTGGAAAAGTATGTTTAGGTGCTGTTTTTCTGTTATTTATCCTACCTGTAATTCTCTGAGCTCCCGAAGACCAGCCATAGGTGAGGGAAACAGTCTCCAAAATGCTGTTCCCAAAGTGGCCTTCACGCTCCAAGGATGTGATCATGCCTTCCCTCAGAAGTACCACCTTCTGCACCCACAGGGATTTGCGTCAAAACGGGGGGGGGGGGGCGGGAGAGGGCGGGGGAGGTGGAAGGCTAATAAACAACAACAAAACCAGGGGGGCCTCTGCTTCCTGGATGTCCAGTGTCTACACTGGACACGGATCTGTTTAGACAACAGTTAGGATGTCACTTGTGAAATGTACATTGCCTGGTTACAATTCTGGTTCCTCTGCTCTGGTCCACCTTCCTGCTAATGTGCACCTTTCAAGCAGCAGCTGACAGCTCAGGTCATTTGGCATTCTGCCATCCATGTGGGAGACAATAATTCGGTTCCAGGTTACTGACTTTAACCTGGCCTCGTCCTGGCTGTTGCAGGTATTTTGGGGTATAAATCAGTGGACTGAAGATCTCCTTTTGTCTACTTCTGTCTCTCTCTTTCTCCTTGCTCTCTTTCAAACAAAGTGAAACATTTACCTATATTTTTAGAAAATAACAGTAATCAAGTAAAGTAACACAAAAAGCCATCACAATGATTATTAAATGTAAAGACCAATTGTGGATTGAATAATGGCATTCTATTTTATTTATTTTTTGTGCAATGAAATTTTATTTCAGTTATTTTATTTTTAAAAAAAGCCTAAAGAATATGCTGAGGATATATTACCACACTGTAAACAAGAGAAGGGGATGGGAAATTCTCTCAATTCTGTACTGTTTCTGATGACTTACTTGTATCATTGTTCTAACAAAACTACTAAGGGTACAAAAGAAAGGGAAGGAAGTTAATCACTGAATTTATCTGATACTTGCTTGCCCTTCCCTCCCTGATATTCTTGACAGGGAGCGATCACAGTTAAAGCTAGACAACTGATTGAAGTTCCAATATTAAGCCAAAAACACACTACACTGAGTTAGGAAGTCAGTGAAATACAAAGTCTTAGATATAAACCACTAATAGGGTACGCATCGCTATTGCAGGGGAGTGGAAAGTGGATAGAAGATTGTCCCTGTCATCCTGTCTGTCTCTCCCACCCACAACCACTTGCTCATTCTGCTTTTCTGCCTTTCATAAAAGTATATACAAACCTCTTGGTAATAACTTGGAAATTTCACATATTTTGGGGGAGATGGGATGTAGCAAGCATTTGAAGATGGGTTGATTCTTTGAGAACTAATGTGCTGGAGAAAACATGAGATAAAAAGGAACTGAATCACAGGCAGTGTGGGGTTCTGTTTTGATAAAACAGTGGCCCTGGATACAAATCAAAGGGCAGGAGGCTGCACACGCTGGCAGTTGGACTAGGTCCCCACATCCAACTCTCATGTCACAGCTGTACACAGAGATAGCAAATCAGTATCTTCCCTTCTGAGGAGCTGAGATAAATGTTGCACAGCAACATAGTTCTTCTGCAAAGGAACATTACACCAACAGGCACATTGCTTCTGAGAAAGATGCTCCCTATTTTTCCTGTTGATCTGCAGCCTCCAGTGTAACCTCCCTCTGTCCTCCCATCCCCCAGGAAGTCCAGTTGCCACACGCATCGCCTCTCCATGTGCATAGCTGTTTAGGAACTTTCCTGTCTCCACAGCTGGTTGTTTGATTTGACTTCAGACTTAATTACCTTCTGAACTAGGATTTATTCCAACCTGTAACAACAGTTCATGCACATCCATTTTTTTCAGGAGAGTGTTATATATGCTGCCAATGCTGGAAAGAATCAAAGATGACAACAGGGCACAATGTTGCTGTTATATGGCAATGACCACACACTCATGCTTTATTCAAAATGTTGCTGAAGATAGGTGCTTTTGGAAGTTGCAGTTCAAATTTGAAATATTGTAGGCAGATTACCTAGAGTTTCTCATTCGTTAACACATCACTATTGTTAAAGGGTACTAGAGGAGGAAACATTGGTATACACTGGAGGCCATAGTGTACTGAAACTAGCCGAATTTTAAATAAGCATGGCTGTTAAGGAAGAAGGAAAGGCTCTTGAGCTGATGTAAAGGGAAGGCATAAAATGAAGTTCCAGAATTTTAAAGGATCAGTGGGAGTTGGCTAAATGAATTGGGGAGAGCATTTCTGGGCTAAACACTGCAACAAGGTTTGTAGCATGGAGTTCTGAAATGTCATTAAATATGGTTTTTGAAGCTGGTGTTTATCAGTGGAAATAAAGCATGGGTTTAGGGAAACGGGTAGATATGACACTAAATGAACAGTCATGGGTCAGAGCATGAAGACCCTTGTGCACTAATTTAAAATGTTGAACTTAGAAGAGGCATGAAGAATTCTGAGAGTTTAGATTTGTGAGAGGAATAAATTGGATAGAAGTCAAATTAGTGCCTGAAGTACCAACTGGTAATATGCATTGCATGGATCATTCGAAAAACAAATGAACATCAACTTCTCCACAGAATCCAGATTTTAGGACAGTATGTCAGTGTAAATCTGAATTACAACACAGTAAGAGAACAATGCGATGTGGTGTGGGGTGAAGAGTAAGAGCACAGGTTCAGGTCTCACTCTGGGTTCAAAACCAAGCAACTCAAGATGGCACTTCCTAATTTATGGACTCTGTAGATACAACAATGTCTGCACAGCAGTCACTCAGTACCCATTACAGTTGGTGTAAAGAAGGCCGTTCTGCCTCTGAGTCACTCCCAATAAGATGACTTTTTAATTGACTTCCACTCTTTTACTCTTTTGACAGGAATTAGCAGTCAGTTAAGCCATATGGGCATGACATGGTTGCTCCCAGTTACTGAGTTTTGCAAATTTTTTACTTTTAATACTCACTTGAGCATCAGTAAGATGGTAATGCCCGAGAGAGCTCAGTTAATTGTAACTGTAACACTAAGTTACATTCTGGTCAGACTTGGTTGCTTCCTTTTCCTTCTTCCTCTTCTCATTTCTTAAAATTTGAAATATCAGTATTTGAAGTCTGCAATATAGCATATGCCCCCCACACACATTACAGAACACATAGACACACACACACACACCACACACACACACACACACACACACACACACACCAGGCTGAATCTCAGTCTGGATCTCCCAGTTGGGTGGTGGGGACTCAACAACAATCACTTGCTTTGCCTTTAAGTGTGTATTATCAGGAAGTAGGAGTCAGGAGCAGAGGTGGGTCTGAAACCACAACAACTTAGATATATAATGTCGATATTCTGGGAAGAATATTAACTGCTGCATCAAATACCCACTTCCAATTTTTAACTCTTTAGTTGGTGATTAGAAATGCAACTGATATCAATCTTGCATCCATTAAATATTGAAACCGATATTAACATTTATGCATATTTATAAATGGAGAATTTTTATGCATGAATATGAGGTATGAATATGGATAAACTCCAGATACAGTAGTGTCTCAGTACCCATTACAATAGACCAGTACTACAGTGGAGTTGGATTATTCACACATAATTGTTTATTCACATGTAATTTTATAGTCACATAGAAGTTTCATCTTCATCTATAAACAAAGGAAATATTTCTCTTAAATTTGCTAATATTTTTCTTATTGTGTAACTAGATTTTCCAATATGTACTAGCTGGAAATGGTAGTATTAGCAAGCATCTTCTACTTCTTTTAAGGATCTTTAATGGAATTCTTCTCATCCTACATCAGCGTGTAAACTTTCCCTGAGGTTCTGGTAAATAAACAATTAACCAACTTAAGGAAGTTAACCTCTTTGCTACATAGCTAAGTTTTGTTTTTTTGCTTGTTTGCTTTCAAATATTAAACATTGTAGGATGATTTACCTGCTACTCTTAAAATAAGCATGTGGTTATTCTTCTTTAGTTCATGTGAAAATTTGATTTAAAAAAAATTATATATCTATTTGAAAGACAGAATTACAGGGAGAGACAGAACAAGCAAGAGAGAAACCAGAAACCAAAGATGTTAGGAAATTTTAAGACATGTTTAAAAAAATTGGTGAAGTACAATTTAGTGTTATATTTGAACTAGACAAGGTCAAGTTACTAGAGGAAAAATGCAGTTTATCAAAACTGATTTAGGAAGAAATAGAAACCCTAACTAGTTTCAAAGTTCTTCAATAAATTGGTTCAGTAAGTTTGAGATCTTACTCCAAGGAAAAGAATAGACCCAGAAGATGATATTACAGGTGAATATAAACATTCAAGGAATATAATCCTAACCTAGTGCTTTCTCTTTCAAAGAATTTGAGTAGAAACATGTTCCAACTTCTGAAACACACCAACTTCTGATCTGATTCTATGGAGGAAAAGCTATATATTTTCTTCAGTAAACCCAAATCCCTTTCATTCCCATCCTGTTCCTTTCTTTTAGAACAAGTAGGCCAGGTAAATGTTTTGATGCCATTCATCTCTTTCAAAACTTAATTATTTGCATTGTTGAATTTACTTCATTTTTGCTTTTTATAACATTACCTGGTAACCTAAAGTTTTATACTCTCTTCTGTTCTCTTTGAATCAATTCTACAGTTCTCATGATTTCTCATGAATGCTTGGTTCATCATCATTCAGGATTTTTTAGTTTGTAACAGAACATGTATTGTTTAAATTCCCCATTAAGTCCTCCTTAATTGCAGTTGTTTTATTTTTTAAAGATCTACTTATTTTTCTTGAAAAGGCAGATTTATAGAGAGAAGGAGAGACAGAAAGATCTTTCATCTGCTGGTTCACTCCGCAAGTGGTAACAATGGCCAGAGCAGAGCTGATCTGAAGCCAGAAGCTTCTGTTGGGTCTTTTACACGAGTGCAGGGATTCATTTTTTTTTTTTAATCTTAGTTTATTAGGGTACAAAGGGCCAAGGGCTACAGGGTGAAAGTGGGTAATACCATTGTTTCCACACTAGTATTATCATTTTTCGCTATATCTGGGGTCAGGGGAGAAACAAAGGGAAAAACCCCACCCAGCCTCCCACCTTCCCATAACCCCAATGGGAGGCGTGCTCCGAGGGTCCTGCTCAAACAGTTTTGATAGTTCATCAGTTCTGGATTGCTGCCAATTTCTCAGTTCCAATCGCAATGAACCCTATTCAGAGTCCACTGGCTGACAGTCTCTTCATGGTTGGGATTCTAAGATCAGCAGTTCAGTTGGAGGGATCTCCAAAGAAACTTCATCTGAGATGATCCCAGGCCTGATTCTTCTGCGAGTTTGCTAGTACACAGTCCAACACCGTCCGTCACACCAATCAGCTTATGCACATGCTGGTCATTAGGATTGCTGGGTTCGTTCTGTTTCCAGTCCTGTCTTCCTTGTGAACCAACGGGTGTTGTAGTCCAGCTCGATCCTGCCCACTTCATACGTGGTCCTCATGCAAACCAGTTGGAGCTGCAGCCTAGTTGGGACGACTCCCCATAACCCCCACCAGTTCTGCCCCCTATGCTGGTTCCCATGCTTGCAAGTATGCACCACAGGCTTGTTCAGTCTGTCCCATATCCCGTTTAGCTCTCACACATGTCACTGAAGCCCAGCTCAACCCAACCAACCTACTATCCAGCCCACACACCTACTGGCAGGTGCCCTTCTGTACAGCCACCCCTGCCCCTGTCCTGGTGTTCGTGCTGTCCAGTGAGAGTGATAGCCCCGAGGGAGGTGCCCACTATTTCCCTTCTAGGCCACACCCACTCCCAGTTTATGCACTCTCCAGGTAGTTCTGGCATTTGACTTGACAGAATTAGCTCCCAGTGCCAGCCTCTGCCAGTTAGTGCTGCGGCTAGCCCAAGCAACCCTCACCCAGTCTAGTTTTTGCTTGCAGCAGTTGGAACAGTCAGTCCACTGTAGTCCTTCCCTTATCTAACTCACATGAGGCCCACAGGTGTTACAACCCTGCCTAATCTGATCTGCCCCCATCCTGACTCATGCTTTCCAATGGAAAAAGTTGTCCAGCAGGGGAGCCTACATTCCCCTGTTGGCTTTGCCTCCTCCCCCTGATTATCACATGTGCTGTTTGGGCGCTGCAACCACATCTGGTACTGCTTATCTCACCTTGGCATTCCTTATTGTGTACTAATATGTGTCGCATCCGAACCTAGCTCGACCCACACTCTGTTCTGGCGCTCGGACTCACCAGTGGGTGATGTGAGCAGGTTCAGCCTGGTCTGCCCCCAATCCATGCCATGTGTATGCCGGTGGAATAATTTCCATAGCCTCTTCTGGGCTGTTTCCTATCATGTTTCTTGCGCTTACCTGCAGGGACTGTGTTCTGCCAGAGGAGTTGTCCAGGCTCCTCCATCAGAAACTCTCCCAGTGCCAGATTTTGCGCATACCAGTGGGTCCATGAGCCAGTCCTGAGTGCAGGGATTCAAGGCTTTTGGTTATTCTCTACTGCCTTCCCAGGCCACAAGTAGGGAGCTGGATGGGAAACGGAGCAGCTGGGACATAAATTGGAGTCCAAATGGGATCTTGGCAATTGCAAGGTGAGGATTTAGCCATTAGGCTATTGTGCTGGGCCAACTGCACTTGTTTTATACAAATTGATAGGGTTTTTTAAAATCACTGTTTAGCTAGGAAAAAGTTATTATCTTTATTATGATATACCCCTTGATTGTTGAGTTATCTGGAAATGTGCTTTTTAATTTTCTGCTGAATGTCTTTTATCTTTTAACTGAATCATGATCAGAAAATAGAATGTTTAAGAAAATCAACAACCTGCAGGGCAGCCATTTGCAAGAGCCAACCCCTCTGATTCTAAGTCCTCAACCTAGATCTGTCCTTTGATCCTGAAGTTTCCTGTGGTCCCTAGTGACAAAGTTTTAGTCTCCACTTCCAGCTTCCTTCAGGCTTGCTTTGTCTTAGAGCTTTCTTCCCTGAGTCTGCCCAGTCACATTGAATGAGGCTTCCCCACCTCCTACTCCAGGATGCAATGATCTTATTCCAAATGCTAGGTTTCAATGTCCTAATACTTTAACATATGTGGGGGGAGGAGGGTGCGATTCAAACCACAACACTAATTTTTTCTCCAGAGAGATTTTATCTTCCAACAGACATAGATCATATTGTTCTAGAGACATAGGATTTGGCTTTCTCTGTACTGTTTCAGTGCCATATTATTAGCTTTCATTTACAGTGGTATAGGAAACAACTTAATGACTATCACTATTGCATTTGCTGATTAAATTCATTAAGATGCTGCCCCATTTAAGTTTTTTTCAGACTAAGTGCTCCAAAAATGTTGCCCTGAATAATTCATAGATTTCCTTTTAGAGTCGATGAGAACAATATATTATAGCTCATTCTATACTTCTTTTTATTTTAGATGCTAGGAAAAAAGCTTAAAATTTTAGTCATAAGTTAATTTCAATAATTTTGCAGAGTGATGCAACTACATAACTGGCTTTTTTACTTTTGCTCTAGTTATCTTCATGCTGATGTTACACAGTTTTTAAATGTTTTTAATGTTATTACAAGTCATTCCCAATGGATAACATGCAGATTACAAGCTATCAACAATCATTTTCCAGTTTACATTTCAAGTGAATGACAGGAGCAGTATTCAGGCATACAGTGAAACGCCCTAAAAGAAAGCTATGGAGGGTCCTGCACTGTAGCCTAGTGGCTAAAGTTTTTGCCTTGCATACACTGGGAAGCCCTATGAGTGCCGGTTCATATTCCGGCATCCCCACTTCCCATGCAGCTCCCTGCTTGTGGCCTGGTAAAGCAGTCGAGGATGGCCCAAAGGACCCACATGGGAAACCCGGAAGAGGTTCCTGGCTCCTGGCTTCAGATTGGTGCAGCTTTGGACATTGCAGCCACTTGGGGAGTGAATCATCAGATGAAAGAGCCTCCCTTCTCTCTCTCCTCCTCTCTGTATAGCTGACATTCTAATAAAAAATTTAAATCTTTTAAAAACGCTATGGAAAAACCATGGGACTCATAAGAACTCAAATTTTAAAATGTATGGAAAAGCAAGTGAAACAAATGAGAAGAAATCAGGTTACCGACAATCATATTAAAAAATGCATCAAGAAGTAGAAAAACTGCAGAAAATTGGGCATTATGGGCAATCTATTTTAAAAACTCACACAGAATCTAGTGGAAAATAACATGGAATGAATGTAATCAGAAAGAAAATGAAAGAGACTATAGCAAGTGGAGAACTTGGTAAATGAATATCGACTGCCTTTGGAGATGTAAATGATCAAGTGGAAATGCAAACATTCACTTAATGGGATAATTCTATGTAAAATAAAACATTTTGAAATCGCATGTTGAAAAACTTCACTATATTGTTAAGAAAATTTCATGCAAGCTTTCTTTTCAGGACATAAAAATTCTGCATTTATCTAGGCAAAAGGGGAAATGTCAACTGCATAAACAAAGATTTTGGACATATTCTAAGAATCTTGGGTATAAAAAGAAAATGGATCCATGGGGTCCCTGCACTATAGCCTGGTAGCTAAATTCTTGCCTTGCATCCACACCAGTTGGTGTCCCAGTGGCTCCACTTCCCATCCGGCTCCTTGGGAAAATAGTAGAGGATGACCCAAAGCCTTGGGACCCTGCACCCATATGAGAGACCCAACAGAAGCTCTTGGCTCCTGGCTTCAGATTGCTCAGCTCTGGCCATTGTTGCCACTTGCGGAGTGAACCAGCAGATGAAAGATTGTTCTGTCTCTCCTTCTCTCTGTAAATCTGCCTTTCCAATAAAAGTAAAATAAATCTTTAAAAAATAAAGAAAAAATGGATTCATGCTTAGTCAATATTGAAGGGGAAAAAAGGATTTAGTATCTGGCTTAAGTGGGTCACTGAAAAATTTACTGTCCATTTTATCCAACACCAGGTAGTCACCTGCCTCCTTACCACTCTCTTAAAGTATTTGCCAAAGGGGCTGGCACAGATGACACTTTCCCTAATTCTGCAAAATATAGGCTTATCCTCCATAACTCAGGAATATTTTTATCAAGCATGTGAGAGACCTTCCACTTAATGTAACCATCTGGAAGGATGAGACCTCCATCTCCCAGCTCTGTGGGAGATAGGATCCTAATCTCAATAATGCCCAATTTGCAAACACCATTGGCTAAATTATATTTACACTGATCAACCCTTCACAACTTTTCCACTTCCCTGATCACCTGAGCCGCCACATTTCTTCTCTCATATTTCTACCTTTCTACAAATAGAAATTCAGTTCAGTTCATCCTGGACTCTTTTCTCACTGTTTTAACAGTTAATATTGGTTAACATTTACTCTAATCACTTTATCCGGGAACCTGCCTTGTTTTGCATTGGCACTGATGCAAAAATGAAAGAATACAAAAGAAAACACATTATTATAAACAAAAGAGAAAAATCACAAAATTATAATGCAAAATTAAACAGATATGATTAGATATTTAATTAAAATCATTTTAAGTGGGATAAAATAAATTATTAAAAATAAGTGGCTTAAGAAAGCAGAAAACAAACTCACAATACAATTTTTGCTAGTATAAATCGTCATGTATCAAATAATATAGCATTAAAATATATAATACAAAATGCTTGGAAATAAGAGAAGTTAAGGAAAATGTTACACTTCAACAAATTTCTATTACTTCTTAAGAAACCAAGAACATGAATATGGATAGAGGCATACAGAATATATGGATATGGAATATATAAACAGCATGATAAAATATTGATGTAATACTATCTGCTTTGTACAAGATGCTCAATAAATTTTATTATTTAAGTTTAAAGCTCATGAAGAAAAAAATGCTGCATATCATTTATTAGGTATTTACTTTAGGAATGGGTTTGGGGTGGGTGGGATTTTTCAGTTGACGTCAGTCTCCACAAGAAGTCAGACTGCCAGGTCATTCCTAAAGTCTCACTCACACTATATTCCAAATATCCTGCCTCTGTCTCTATCTCTCACCCCTCTCCAATCAATCATACCACTCCCCTGAGCTCTTTGGAATTCCTGATGCACCTCCCACACCTAAGTCATCACTTTGAGTTGCTACTACTTTGATTTGAGCGACTTAGTCTTGTCTGCAATAGCTTCTTGCCTAGTCAGCTCCCACTGACTCATCCTTGATAGAGTAGACCAACAGATCCTATAGAAATATCTCTGATCTGAAGAACTGAAAAAGAAAATTAAGAACCTTCTTGAAGAAAATGATGCTACTGTGTGATCTATGAGTCAGTGAAGAAGTTAATGAAATGAAGTGTTTTGAAGAAATGAAGCTAAAAGAAAAAAATCAACATTTATGATATATAGTTTCTGCTGATCTTTGTTGGTGATATGTCTCCTGTAAGCAACAAATAGATGGGTTTTGTTTTTTTAATCCAGCCTACTAATCTATGATGCTTCATTGATGAGTTTAAGCCGTTTGCATTCAGGGTTAATATCAATGGGTGGTAATTTGGTCCTGTCATTCTAGCAATGGGTTGTTCATTGATGTGTAGTAACTCTGTAATAGAGACTACCATATCCAGACGTGAGGATACAATGCAGTATGCATCTCTACTTTCAGATCAAAGATGGACTCCCAATGAAACTGTTTACTATATTTTGACAATGCTGGACTCTCTGCCATTGTCCATGCTTGCAATGATGGGAACTCAGTTAGAGGGGAGGAGACCTGGGGAGGGGTTGAGGGAAACCCAAGAGCCTATGATAATAATAATAAAGTACCATTTTAAGAAAAGAAATATCTCTGATTATGTCATACCTTTGCTGCAACTTCCCAACAGATTCCTGTTTCATTCAGAGTGAAGAACTTCAGTGCTTGAATTGCCATCGAGCCCTACAGCATGTGTCCGAGGCCCCAAGGGGCAATCCTTCCATTTCTTAAGGCTAATACATCCCCTACTCTCTCCACACCAATCATACTGCTGTCCTTGCTGTTTCTATTTGGAAATCCACAGCTACTCTCTTACCAGCTCCAGATCTTTCCTTGAAAGTCATCTTCTCAATGAAGTTTTCTCTGACACTGTACTTAACATTTCAACCCACATTCTTCCTCCTTCACTCCCAACTCCCACTCTCAACTAATATTTTTATTTTAAATTAATTTATTTTTCTTGGAAATGCAGATTCATAGAGAGAAGAAGAAAGATCTTCCATCTGCTGGTTCACTCCCCAAATGATGCAACAGCTGGAGCTGAGCCAATCCAAAGTCGGGAGCCAGGAGCTTCTGTTGGGTCTTCCACGTTGGTGTAGGGTCCCAAGGCTTTGGGTTATCCTCCACTGCTTTCCCACCACAAGCAAAGAGCTGGATGGGAAATGGATCAGCTGGGACATGAACTGGTGCCCATATAGATCCTGTGTGTATAAGGCGAGGATTAGCCACTGAGCTACCATGCCGGGTCCACAACTAGTATTTTTAATAATTTCAATATGTTAATGACAGTATTTATTTAGCTTATATTTATATTCATATTTATTGTCTGCCTGCCTCTCTGTTAGGATACAAGTTTATAAAGGCAACAATCTTAACGTTTATATATTCATGTATTGTAAGTGTCTAGAATGAGAAGGCACTCAAAAGATTGTCATTAACTGAACAAATAAGTACTTCTCTACCCTGACAAATCCAATGCCCCTTTTCATGACACGAATAGAAGCTTCTGCAATGTTTTGAGGTGAAAGTTTTAACCTACTTACACATGTTACTTAAAAACCAAAAAAAAACCCAATTAATTAATTGCAGTGTGAAGGAAAAAGTAAAGAAAGTAACTGCAATAAAACAGCAAATGTTTGCATATTTAAATGCTCAGGAATTTCTAAATTGAAAGACACAAAGAAGTAGTCAGGTATTTTTGTCCATCTATAGAATCACTATGAAATGGACAACTACAACATGAATAGTAGTGGCAATAAAATGCCAAAATATACATCATTATTCCATTTATTACATCCTAGGAGAATCCAATGCAGCTCAAGACTGAAAAATACTATGTTCATAAGTAAAATTCACTCTAGGCCAGGTAATTACAAGCAGGTTTTTCACTTACACAATAGTACAGAGAAGTCCACAGCATGTGGGACAATCTTTGCTATCCAGGACTGTCTGGTCTATGGAAGATGCCTCCCTGACCTCCCTGGCCCCAACACCTCTTTTCAGGTAATGTTTCCCTTCCAACTGAGAGGAGCAAAGATCATGCTGGCAAATTTCCATAACAACCCACTCATCTCTATCCCAATAGCCCGTGATTTTAAAATGTAGTGACCTCTTTCTGTTGTTACTGGCTACCTCTTGGTAGTGAGTGACCGGCTGGTGTGCTCCCAGCCGTGGGGTGGGGGAGAAGGGCTCTTCTTTTATCCCTGGCTCCGGTTTCCCTTGCAGGCTTCCCTTCCCCCTAGTTCCTGCCTAGTATCCTTGTAAAATTCCACACCTTCCCTTAGCGGCTGCTACAGCGTTCTCTTCTTCTCTATTCTGCTACTGTCCCAAGCAATATACTCTTAATCCCATCTCTACATAAAATGTCCAAAATCACCACTCCCAAATGCTACTTGCTCATTCACTCACAACCACCAGAACTCCAGGTTCCCCCGGCTTCTGAAATCCTGTTTCCTTTTGGCTTCTTTTCTCTTGCTCATAGAACCTTCTTGTTATTTTCTGCTCACAGTTTTTGTGTGTGAGCCTCCACTGCTAGTTTTCTCTTCCCTGTCCGTTCTCCAGTCCACAGGTCCTTCTTTTGGTTTTACTTATCTTCTTGTTTCATAACGATTTGCTAATCAGCCATTTCAAGAAAGTTCCGCACAGCAAGCTCCTCTTACTGCATCTGTTCCCAGCCCTCCTCCTCACTCTTCCTTCCCAGCTGCTCAGAGCAGAGTTGAATAGGAAAATAAAAAGTGCAGAGTGGCTCGAGCTCCACTGGTATAGACACAAAAACGCCCTCCAACGTGAACTTTTCTCTGCCTAAATCCAGAGTATTGTTTGATAATTCTAATTCAGCGAACCAATTAGGTGAACAATGCTTCGCAAAACTAAGAGAGCTATAAAGCTCCCTGCAAGCGTCATGTGCAAACATCCGCTCTCCTTTTGCACGCCCAGGGCTTCAGCTGAATCGCTCTGGAGGAACCGAAGAGGTGTTTCAAGCAAAGAATGCCAGGTGGGTCTTCAAGGTCAAAGAACAGAGCCCTAAAGAGATGAACCTGACTCAAGAAACCTCGATTTATCAATACCGCCCAAGTCCAGCTGAAAACTTCATCGGGGTTGTGAGGAGCAATTAAGACTGGAAGGAAGATGAAGTTAAGCTGAGAAACCCCCCCCCCCCCTCAGCTGCATCGAAGTTTTTGCACCCGTCTGCCCTCACAGGACCCTCACACCCAACTTCTCGGACCCCGTGGCCCAGGGCGGACTACAACTCCCGGCGTGCCGCGCGCCAGCTCCTGGTGGGCGCGTTGCTGCCACCGAGCTCCGCGCGGGAGGTAAGTGCTGGCCTGTGTGGCCAGGGCGAGGGTGTGCCCACGCTCTTCCCTCCCCAGGAAGAAAGGCTGCGGAAGAGCGCCCTGTGAAAACCCCCCGCTGCCCTCGTCTCTGCTGTGTGTCCGGTGGTCCTGTCGACGGTGGCGTGGAATTCTGTCACCCTGAGGGGCGCTGGGGGCGCAGGTGGGCCCCTCCCGGAGGCGGCGAGGCTCGGCCGGCCCGCCAGCGCCCCCACTCTCCCTTTCCGGGGGACAGGCTCTGCCGGGCGCCCCAAACAGAAACAGTGTGTCCTGAAAAGTCGTAGCCAGAAACTTTGTGCTGGTGTTGCCGCTGCCACACTCGTGAAGTGCCTCTCGGCCGGCGCCGGCGCCGTTGCCCACTTCGGCTGCCCCTTGCGACGCGTGGAGCTCCGGGCTGGGCGGGCGGTTCCTGTGGGACAGCACTGCGGTTCCAGGGACGTCTGCGCTAACGTAGGGCAGTCATCTAAACACACACACACACACACACACACACACACACACACACACACACACACACACACACACACACAGCCCTCCCTCCCCCGCCGTGTCCCTGGGGAGCCCACTCCTCTGTGTGCCCAGAAGTCCTGCTCTGGAAGCCTGACGCTGGCTGTCTTCAAGTAGCGCCGCCCATGCTGAGCCCGCTCAGAGGTTTTGTTTAAGTAGCCCACTGTGCCTCATAGACACCGCTCGCACTACACGCCTTACAACCATGCATATAGCACACGCATGGGACACACCCCATAGCAGACATGTGACACCCACATAGCATTCCTTCTCTCAAAGAGGAATGTTTTGTGAATGATTTGTGCAGGGAGTGAAGAGGGGGAGTGGGTGAGGGTACTGGTGAATATATATTCACAAATGAAAATGTATTATCAAAGTCAGAACTTAGCTACTTAGCTAACCAGTGGAACCTCCTGTTATTATATAATGTAGTTGGCCTTTGATGCTGATTTTTTATAACACAGGAGTGGTTTTCTTACAGCACCAAACACTTGCTCACCAAACTTTTGATCACAGCAGGCAGGTGGAAAGAGATCATCCTTTGCCCCCTGTAGGAACAAATACTTGGAACAGTTTCACAGGGTCCTCCCTCCCGTGTGTCTGAGGAAGGGTGGGGTCCAACTACTTTGTGCTTGCCCCTGATCCTGGGAAGGAGAAGTGAGCCAAGCAGCATTTGTTCTGAGCCATGCCAGCAGGGCACCCTCCTCCCCTTCCTATGCCAGCCCCCTTCTGCTTATATTTGGCTGAGGGTTAGTTCAGAAAATTCAGGAAAATTCTACAAGGTCCAAAAGCTTTGTAAAATCTCTTGGTGATATAGCCCTCTATTGCCCCAGTAGCCCATGGTTTTCATCAGCTGTGGTGAACCACTCATCCTCAAAAAAAAAAAATGGCCCTCAAAATATTTAAGTATTTAGAATGCATTTTCATGGAGGCAATAGCAAAGCTGGTTAGAACAATTGAAAATCTTTGCCAGTCACAATCTTTGAAAATGCTGAAGATTGCTGATATCATTCCTGGAACAAGTTAAAATGGAAAAACAATGTTTTGAAATTCAGTTTCCAATTTTAGTTTATAGTGTACGCTCTAGTGCCCTTAAAGAAGTAGTAAAAAAAAAAAAAAGTAGTTAAGTAGTAGAGAATGAAGCAGCCACTGTGCTGGTCATTTCTGCCTATAGTCCTTAGATCATTATAGAAGCGAAGGTTTTGTAGGATCCTTCTGGGAACCAGCATTCTCTGGGAACCAGTATTGTTGGTATGTTGACCTAAAAGTGTCCTAAAGTGCTTGCGTGTGTGCACAGTCACCCCATATTTTCAGTGTATGCACAGAGCAATTTGCAGTTTGTGGGACAGAAATGTCCTCCAGCAGTGGTTCCAGACCAAGCATAGGAACTGTAAGGCTGACCAGAAGAGCTGAAAAGATCTTGCCCAGGCTCGGTACTCCTCCCAGTTTCCTGAGTTGTTGATTTAGGCTGATGGTGGGAAAGACTGAGTTTAGGAGTTGGCACCCTATTGTCTTATTCACATGAAACTCATGCAGTCCCAGGTGCTGATGGTCAGATGTATGAAGTTATGCTTTATTTGTACAATTTGGATATAAACAGTTAAGATTAAAACTACCAGAACTAATTGTTTTCATTTTGTAGAATAAGATTTTGTTTATTTCTGTTTAAATTTTGACTGGCTTTACTGGGTAGACCGAATGCCAAAAATGAAGGAATGTGGGTGTTTGGGGAGATCTGGTCATCTATTTTGCATGCTCTCTGAAATATGCTGCTTCCTGCATAATAGAGAGAAAGGATTTACTGCTGGGCAGTGCTTTCCTTATTCTCACAAAGAGATTGCTTCAAAGCCAGCCCTGGGAACTTTGTCCACAAATCTCTATTAGGAAATAAAAATGGACAAGGAATTACAGCTTCTGAGTGTTCATTGAGTATAGTGGCCTTCTCTTTCCTCTATGAAAAAGAAATAGTTTGATATATGATATTCATGCTCAGAAAAAAAGAAAGTAAAGGCATATGCAGCAACAATAAAGGGAGGGAGAAAATAAGAGGCTATTGAGACAGCTTGTTTCTCTTTGTATAAGACAGGTGCGTGGAGAATTCTGCAGTTTGGGAGTTGCAATTCAATCACTTCGACTAATTGTACTGAAGGTAGTTAGTAAAAGTGAACAGGCACACTGTAGCTTTAAAAAGTCAGCCATGAACCAGAAAGCAGTTGGTGCAGCTTGTGTGTGATTCCTAACGTCATGTTGGCTGAGAGCCAGCCTGGTTTTATTTCACTGTGTCAAATTGTACCTCCTTATTGAATTCCTTTGCCAGCCTACTTTGTGAAAGAAAACATTGGGGTTTCTTTGGCTGTTCTTGATAAGCCTATAAAAAATGATATATTTTAGTTGCTTCTAGGTAGGTTTTCTTTTTACTCTTCCACCAAAAACAGAGAAAAAATAGTAATAATAAGACAATGTAGAGTGATGTTGCAGAGTGTCAGTGTGAGTGTTTTGTTTTGTGAGATGCTTAGAAAATGGTGAATGTGTAACAGTTTCCAACTGGTGTGAAATCATTCTGGTAGCCTAGAGAAGCATCACTCTGTTCATGTCTACTCTGTAACGGTGTATGAACCAATGCTAATATCTATGTGTGTATTAAATGTTGCTTTCTCTAGCAATATTCTAAGTGGCTTAGCAACTGGAAGTTTGTGTGTATGTTTCAGGAGTAAAGATTAGCGCACACTTACAGTGTTATTTGCTAATCATCTACTTTTCTAACAGTGATAAAATCTTATGAATATACTAAATGATACACTTGCCATGTCAGAGTAATCCCAGGAGGAGTGCCGGAGTATGAAGTGATTGGAGAGCAAATGTGTTTAATTTATGGCTTCAGCTGAATAACAGAAAACACGTTTGAGCACTAGTTTTTTGTTGTTGTTTTCTTTTCGCAGTTTTGCTTATAGTATTTTTATGTTGCTAGTTGCATATTGATTGTAGAGTACTTTTGTTTTTCACAGGATTTTAATTTTTTTCCTCATCCTACTAAACAAAAAGAGTGATGGTTGCTACTGTCTCTCTTTAGATGTCTTGATGATTTTACGTAAATCCAGCGAGTTGCCTAGGCTCTCGTACGTACACACACACACACACACACACACACACACACACAGTATCACCTTTCTGTTCTTGGGGCTGGCTGGCATATTTGTGACCTTCCTGCATTAGCACAGCATGGCCATCTCACAGAGGGGCTTTAGAGGCTTTGCTTGTGGAATATGTGAGGTAGGGAATACTTGCAGACAAAAGCTTTAAGTGCCCTTCTGCATGGCAATGGAAAAATGTAGGAACTGGAGAAGTGGGGAAAAAATACAATTGGAAAAGAAAAATCACAGCCCGTGGTGGGAGGAGGAGGAGAGCCAGGATTGTTTTTCTCTACTTTTGACTCGTTTCTGAGTTGCAATGTCTTAAGTACGAGCTTGGCACCCAGTGGAAGCTGTGCCAGTTCACACAGCACTTGTTTTGAAGGAGGATTCAATTTCATTTGCAAATGCTTATTGTCAGGGCAAGCAGTGCCAGTGCAGATGAAAGCACCCCAATCCGTCTCCTCCGGTCCTTTAGGTTTAATCGCGTGTCTCCAATCGCTGAGGGAACTGGAGGTTTAAACAAACATACGTGAACTGGTGTGAAGCTGTAAAAGGGACCATTATGTTTCCGACTCAGAATATCTATTCTTCTCTCACTTTCTAAGAATTAAACACAAGCTTTTCTCCCTTATTGATTAGTTGCTGAAGTAAAGGAACCCTGCAGCCTTCCCATGCTATCTGTTGACATGGAAAACAAGGAAAATGGCTCTGGCGGTGTGAAAAAGTAAGTGAAGCTGGCTTCTGAGTTCTGCTGCTGCAGACCACAGAGGGACTCGGTTTCTACTTTGATACTTTTTGCTTAGCTACTAAAATACAGTTTGGGGGTTGTCTCAGTTTGTCTACACTGGCCACCAGCCTCACTTATCCCCCCAACCCCACCCAGTTGCCTTTTTCTGTCTTCCATTTCCAAGACATGATGACTCAGACATGAGAAAATGCCTGGAAGGTGAGCTTTATCAGCCTTTGGAAACGGGGTTGGGGATTTCAACCCTGCATTCTGTCTATTGAAGCAAAACAAACAAACAAACAAAGCAAGCGGAGACTGCCTTCCAAGTCCTTACTTAGGTTACCAGGGTGGGGATAGAAGATGGAGTTTGAAATTTTTTTGGAAATAAAATCACTTGTCACTCTCAAAACTAAGAGTAATGTGAAGGAAGGAAAAAGCTTCATTAAGCATACTAAATTTAACAGCTTCTCTGTTGCTGTTCCCTTTTTAATCTGTTCTCACATTTGCAATCTCTGATAATACTTCTGTTTGTTGTGGAGGAAGTATAAGCTTGGTTCTTCTAAATAGAAAATCTGTTGCATTGTGTAGCACAGTACTCTGAAACCAAACAAAAAGCCAACTTTCAAAAAGTCCATGAGTCAATGAAGGAAGCATGTATTCTAATTTAGAAGTTATCTCTAAGCTATCACTACTTTGATAATAAGGATAAAGGAAGTTCCAGGAGAGTGTTATCTGTTTCATTTTTTTTCCTGTGTCATTTAAGATTGCTGTAAAGTTGAGCTATGAAAAACTAATTAAATGTAATCTGTAGAAGATGTGATATTTTAATGAGACAATGTGCTATATGTTCATGAATAGAAGGTATAGTTTGTTTCACAGCAAAGTTATGTTAAAATTAATAAAATCCTCTTTTTTTTAATTCTTGGGTAGTTTATGTGTCAGTGCAATTTTTTTTTGTTTTCCTCAAATGGTTTCAGGTTTGAAAGTTTCAGTGTTTTGTAGTGCAGGGTTTAAGGTGTTGTCCTTAGTCTCATTCTTGTTGTTTGGCATAAGTAGATGTAAGAAGAAATGGCTTGAGTGAGCTACAGCTGTGCTGTGTGGTAGTACTTCCTACAACCATAGGCATGCTCTGTGCATGGGCTTTCTAAAATGGTAGCTGCTGACCAGGTGAGGCTATTAAGCACTTGAAAAATGACTAGTGTAACAGATAAGCTAAATTGTAGATTTTACTTATTTTTAATCTGTTTTAAAATGAACAGGATTTTTAGTGTAATGAATATATGAGTTTTATGTGTTTAAAGCATAAACTGCTAATTTTTATATTTATGTATGTCTGTCAAATCATGTCCATAATAAAGATAGTGAACACATCAATTATGCCCAAGGTTTTCTTATAGTCTTCTAGAGTCTCTTCATCTCCTTTCCTGCCACCATATCTCTAAGCAACCATTGGTGTGCTGTCATTGTAGTTTGCTTTTTCTAGGTCTTTGTAAAAAGAAATGCATAATAGTGTATATATATATGATTACATGTGCATCTTACACACAAACTTACACAAAGGAGCTTCGAAAAGATCACGGAAAATGGAGTTAAAAGATAAATGTGCACTTTCCATGGCCTTTTTCAAGCCACTGTGTGTTTATGTGTATATATGTGCGTGGGGAAGGATTTGGTGTCCTTCACTTAGCAAAATTAATTTGATATTTGATATTAGTTCATGGCTTTTTATTACTGAATAATTTCCATTATATGAATTTTTGACTTTTGAAAAACTGTTTAGCCATCTATCTGCATGATGGTAGACATTTGGATTGTTTCTGTATTTTCAGCTATTACAAATAAAACTGCTTTGATAGTCATGTACAGGTTCCTGTCTATACATATACTTTCACTTCTTTTCCCGTAAATGCTCACGGGTAGAATTGGTTGCTTGGAATGGTAGATGTATGGTTACTTTTTAAGACTGCCACTTGATTTTCGAAACTGATTGTACCTTCTCCATTGCCAGCAGCAATGTGTGCGTGCTCCTGTAGTTCCATGCTCTCCCAAACTTGGCATAAGCATTCTTTTTCTATTACATGTTGTATTGCATTCTTTTCAACTTTATTTTCTTAGTGACCAATAGTATTGAACATCTTCTTTGTATGCTTACTTTCCATCCTTGCATCTTCGTTGGTAAAGTATTATTCAACTTTTTAAAATCATTTTTCCTGCATTAGCTTTTTCCATGTTTATCATGTTATGAATGCAAGTCTTCCATCATATAGATAAGTTCCTTCCATAATTAGCTAATATTTTCATTCTGTCTGTAGTGTTGAAAGTGCAGATGTTTTTAAATTTTGGTGAAGTCTCATTTATTAGCTTTTTCTTTTATGGTTATTGCTTTTGGTGTCATAGCTAAAACATTTAGCTAATCCAAGGTCACAGTGGTTTTCTTGTTTAGCACTGTGGATTTTCATTTAACTTTCGTTAAGTAAGGATTAAATTATTTCTGTTGCTGTGGTAGTAATAGTGTTTTGTTTCATCCTCTTTGCTCTGAATATCCAATTTTTCCAGTACCATTAGTTCAAAAATTAACATTGTTGAAAATAATCACATGTATTTTAATTTCTTTCTAGACTTGATCATAGTCCACTGATTGTATATTTATGCCAGCACACACTATTTTGATAACTGTGGCATTGAAAACTACAACCTGAAATCAGGTTGTAGTTTTTCACCCAATGTTCTTCCTTTTTCAAGATTATTTTGGTTCTTTGCTTTCCATATGAATTTTAGACTCATCTCATCAATTTCCACCAAAATACATACATACATACATACTTACACACATACTTAAAACACCTGATGGCATTTCAGTCGGCATTGACATGTATCAGTCAGGGAAGACTTCAAATGTTAACACTATTATATCTTCCAAAAACGGAGCATAGCATAGCTCCATTTACTTAAATCTTTACTTTCCCACAGTGATTTTGAATTGTTTTTAGTGTATAGGTATTGCATGTATTTGACATATACATCCCTGACAAATTTCATGTTCTTGATGCTTTTATAGATAACGCTGCTTTTTAAACTTGAATTTCTAATTATTCATTTCCACATAGTGTTTAGAAATACAACCTAATTTCACCTATAGTTCTATATCTTACAATCTTGTTAAACTTAGTTATGATTTACAGTAGCTTTTTTGTAGATTTTTCTTACAGTAGAAATAGTTATGTCTTGTAAATTAAGGTAGTTTTAGTTCTTTTTTCCTTTATCTATATGCCTTCTATTTTTTCCTTCCTTGGCTGCACCAAAGAGAATCTCCAGTAAAAAGTTGAAAGTAGTGGTGAGAACCAGCATGCTTGATTTGTGCCTCATCTTCATCTTTTTTTTAAAAAAAAAATTTTGTTTTTTATTGCAAAGTCAGATATACAGGGAGGAGGAGACACAGAGAGGAAGATCTTCCATCCGATGATTCACTCCCCAAGTGACCGCAATGGCTGGTACTGTTCTGATCTGAAGCCAGGAACCAGGAACTTCCTCTAGGTCTCCCATGTGGGTACAGCATCTCAAGGGTTGGGCCATCCTCAACTGCCTTCCCAGGCCACAAGCAGGGAGCTGGATGGGAAGTGGAGCTGCTGGGATTATAATCTGTGCTTATATGGGATCCCAGTGCTTTCAAGGCGAGGATTTTAACCGCTAAGCCACCCCAATGGGCCCTAATCTTCATCTTTTGCTTGTTATTTGTTTTTTCTTCTTGTTTTCTATCAGCCTAAAATATTTCCTTCTTCATCACTGTTTTTTGAAGCAGTTCATCATGAGACTTGATGAGATTGTCTTTGTTTCCTGTGATGGCTTTTACTTTGTTTCTGGGATTTAAGTCTTTGCCTAGCTTTTATTAAATCTGGAAATTTGGGGGCCATTATTTTTCAGATAATATTTTGTCCCCTTTCTCCTTTGGGGATTCCAGTCATATGTATATTTGATTGCTTGCCTAGTATTTTACTAATGCTCTGTTAAATTTCTCTCTTTTATCTCTGTTTTATATTCGGATAGGTGATTATTGCTTTGCATTGATGTTCTTCTAAAATTTCTCATCCCTTGTTAATTCCATCCAATGTGTTTTTCATTTTATACAATGTAGTTTTCATCTCCAGATCCTCAGCTTGGCATGTTTTACATATTTGGCTTCAATGTTTCTATTTAATACACTGAAATTTCTCTGTATATTTTTAAAATATTTTTTGAAAGCCAGAATGACAAAGAGAAAGGGAGACAGAGAGATTTTCTTTTTGAAGATTTACTCCCCAAATTGCCACAAAGACCGGGGCTAGGCTAAAGTAGTGAGTTAAAAATCTGTACCAGAAGCCAGCACAGTGGAATAGTAAGCTAATCTGCTGGCAGTGCTGTTACCCCCATATGGATACAGGTTCATGTCCTGGCTGCTCCACTTGTGATCCAGCTCCTTGCTTATGTCCTGAGAAAGCAGCAGAAAATGACTTAAGTTCTTTGCCCAGCACTTGCATGGGAAACCCAGAGAAGACTCCTCGCTTCAGATCAGCTCAGTTCAAGCTGTTGTGCCATTCATTTTGAAAACTGAACCAACAGACGGAGGATCTTTCTCTTTATCTCTCCTGTCTGTTTATCTCCTTTCTCTTTATCTTTTCTGTCTATAAAAATCTACCTTTCAAATAAAAATAAATAAATCTTTAAAAAAGAATAATTTATTCCAGTTTCCCACGTGAGTGACAGGGACCCAAGTACTTCAGTCATCTTCCTCTGTCTTCCCAGGCACAGTAGCAATGAATTTGAACAAAACAGAATAATCGTAACTTAAGCTGGCACTCCAAAATGCGATGCTGTCATAGGAAACTACTTAACCGACTGCCACAATGCCAGCCCATGCTCTATTAAAAAAAATACAATAATAACTGTCATTTCAGTATCTCAGGGAGTAAATTCTACCATTTGTATCATTTAGTTTCAACTGGCTGCTTTTTCTTCTGTCTCTGTTGTATTTTCCTATTTTTTTCACATGTCTGCTAATTTTTGAGTGAATACCAGACATTGTGATTTTTTCTCACCTTATTTTTTTTTTTTTTTTGCATTCTTATAACTATGCTTGAGCATTATCCTTGAAAGACCTCAAGTTACTTGGAAAGAGTTCGTTCCTTTAAAGTTTTGCTTTTTACATTTTGTTAGGTAGTAGCACAGCTGCATTTATTTTAAGAGCTGTCTTGATTTTTCCTCCTTTAGTGAGTTAAGATCTTTCTTTATGCTCTAACGGTGCTCCTCAATTATAAGATTTTCCTCTCCAACAGGTAGACAATGTCTATCTACCTACTTCTACATGATCTTCAAAGATTGTTCCCACTAATCCATTTGGTTTATTCTTCTACAGGCTCAAGTAGTTTCCTCACATGCAGATGCTGATGAGGACTGTGTTGACCAGAGTTCTTCTACTGTGTATCTCTCTCCTCTGCAGTACTGCCCTTGACACAGCCTAAGAGCCCCACACAGCAAATGTGAAGGGTTTGCTTTCTAGTTTTCCATCTCTCAGTGATCATTAACCTTCACTTCCTGTGAGCAATATTTCACATGACATTGTCGTCTGTGTTTGGGCTACATGGAGTTTTTGATTTTTTTCTTAATTTTTCTGCATATTGATTGGAAGTAAGAGTTTGAATTAATTTACGTGCCCACAACAGGCTAGTGGCTAACACATTGAACAGGACACCGAAAGTTTTAATGCAGATTTCCTAAACACATAAACCACAGGTTCTGAAGGCTATTTTGTGAAGGGAATGTAGGATGTGTGGCAGCATCCCTGGCCTCTCCCAACCGAGGTGGAATACTCTTCCCAGTTAAGACAATCAAAATGTCTTCAGATATTGCTAAATGTTTCCTGGGGCACACAATCCTCTCTAGTTGAAAACCATTGCTCTAAACTAAACTCTACAAAGGGAATGTGTAGCAACAGATTGGCTCTTAAGTATCAGAAACTTGTTTACAATTTGTAGCTGTCACGCAGAATGAATTTTTGAATATTTCAAATGAGAACTTCCTCTGTATTCCTGTTTTTTGCCTCTTAATTTATACATCAGAGAAGAGAAGACAGGGAGAGAAGAGAAAAATGAAGCAAATGTAGTTAAATATTAACATTTGGGAGAATTTGAATGATGCATGTATAGGATTTTTATACTATTCTTGCAATTTTTCTGTGAGTGTGAGACTTTTAAAAACACCCAGTTTATAAAAGGGGTGAGAATATTACTGTTCCCTAGGAAAGAAAGGGTATTCCTGCTCAGGCTTGGCAACTAGGGAGGACCTAAGCATGACCTGGTAATGGTAAGTTATTGACTTTTAAGTAAGTCTTAGGTGCAGAAGTTAGGTTTCACCTTGCTTTTATTTCATAATTAGCAAAGGAATTATAATAAACATAATAGCATGAGTGATAATAGATATAATAGAATAATAGTAAATTAGTTAATTTTTCTCACCTTGCTGGTTTTGAGTATAAATTGGAA
This sequence comes from Ochotona princeps, assembly GCF_030435755.1. Taxonomy (NCBI): domain Eukaryota; kingdom Metazoa; phylum Chordata; class Mammalia; order Lagomorpha; family Ochotonidae; genus Ochotona; species Ochotona princeps. The sequence continues at coordinate 70,945,403 of NC_080833.1, forward strand.
TTGAAGAGATGTTAGGATCAAAACAAAGCACTTGAATGCATTAGAGTAATATATAGCAGCAACAGTCTTTATTTTCCAATGCAGAATGCATTAAGAGGACCTAGAATGAGCCATGCTTTCTGGTAATGATTGTTACACACATTGTCTCATTTAATTATCTCTGTATGAGAAATAGTAAATGCATTGCAGCCCTTTTTTCCAGTAAGTAAATGGTAGCTTAGAAATGTAACTGAGAAAGGGGCGAGCCTGAGGTTTGAACCTAGCTCTTCTGACTCCAAAAAGTGATTATTTTATTTCCTCCTACAGCCTATAACTATCCTTACAGTGCTATAAACTGAAGTAGATCTGGTGCTAGTCAGTTCAGGGGCAAGCTTTGTGTAGGCCTGGACAGTTGATTCTTCATGCGGTTTCTGTTAGACAAAGGGAAGGATACTTGAAATTTATTTTTCAGGCCTTGTGATTTGTCAGATGTGTTGACCCAAGTGACTGGGATTGGAAAATAACCTTGACAGCTTTGAACCAACATCCTACATTTATACGTTTATTCCATTTAGGAGTTTAATGTGGATATTTGTGCAGATTGCTACTTTTGCATCATGTGAGTCACTGTGATTTTGGCATAATAATCACCAAGACTTAGATTCTACTTGAACTAATTCAGAAAAGCAAGAATAATTGTATTTTATACTTTATTTTATGGTTAGGGTCTTTAACAGTAGTAACCGATAAATCAATCATAAAAGCAAAGCAGAAGAATGTCATTAAAAAATGGTCACGGGGCCTGCATTGTGGCATAGTGGATAATACCACTGCATGTGATGCCAGCACTCCATATGAGTGCAGGTTTGTGTCCTGGATGTTCCGCTCTGATCCAGCTCCCTGCTAAAGGCCCAAGAAAAGCAGCCAAAATAGGCCCATGTGCTTGGTCCCTGCCAATGAATTGAAGATCTCTCTCCTCTCTCTTTGTCTCTCTTTCTCCCTGCCTCCCTTCCTCTCTCTTCAGCTTTCTCAAATTAAATAAGTAAAGCTTACCAAAAAATAGTCATAACATGAGCAAACATTTCACAGGAGTAGCAATATATATGGCCAATTAACATTTGAAAAGAAATTCTTATCATACCCATGTACTTGGCAAAAACATAAAAAGTCAACAATACCGACCACTAGAGAAGATACAAATTTATAGGCCATGGTGCCAGAGAGATTGTAAATTGGTACAGCAACTTTAGAAAGGTTTGACATTTTTTCTAGTGTTAAATATTTTATAGTTCAGCAATTTCATTTCTAGATATGTATTTGTATTAATGCTGCCTAGTAGAAATAAAACCTAAACATGTAATTTTGACTTTTCTGATCATCATATTTAAACTAGTGACATACATTTTAATAAGATGCTTTATTTAACTTAATATATGAAAAATGTTAATTTGATATGTAATATAAGATTCTTAATGAGATATTTTACATTTTTGGTACTATATTTTCTAAATCTGTTGCATGGTTTACACTTACTGTATGTGCTGATTTGGACAGACATTTTTCTTTGGGAATATTTGATTTGCAGTTAGATTTCAAAAAAAGTAAAAGCTGAAAACATAGATGTACATATTCAAATAATTCCAAACACACTTAAAAGAACTAAAAAAATTTTGCTAATATTTGCATGCAAATTGATATAACTGACTTATCTTGATCTGACTTTGAAACAAAAACATACTGGTTTCAAAATTAAATATGTCGAAGTTAGATAAATTTATCAATGGTCAATGCAATGTTTTTAAAATTGTATTCAAAGTAGTACTGCATCAGCTATTACCTTATGAGTGCCAATAAATCATCATTCACATTTTCTTGGGAGTTCTTATGAGAAAAGTGTAAAATAATTACTATTATATTCTGAAAAGATAGTTTTCATATAAAAGTTCTTTCTAAAGATTTATGTATTTTTATTTTTTGCTTGAAAGACAGATGAGGAAGGAAGAGATCCCCATTAGTCCCAGTGGCCAGAGCTGGGATTGGATGAAGCTGGGAGCCAGGAGCTTCTTCTAGGTTTTCCACATGAGTCTGGGGGCACAAAAACATAGGCCACACCACTGCTTTCCCAGGCCATTAGTCTGGAGCTGGATCTGAGATGGAGCAGCCAAGGACTGGAGTCAGAACCTTTATGCTTCACAGGCAGAGGCTTAGCCTAGTATGTCAAGACACTCAGCCCTAATGTAAAGTTTTATATCTGATTAGGCCACAAAGCAGCTTTAACTTTCTTTGGAACTTCCAAATTTAGTTCATATGCACTGTGGAATTAGTTATAAATTATTCTACTATTTTAATTTTTAATTCTTGAATATTTGACAAATATTTCTGTTTCAGTAAAATATTAAGGTTGTGTTAATAGTACAATAAAGCTTTTCTGGGCCCAGCACAATAGCCTATTGGCTAAAGTTCTTGCCTTGCATGTACTGGGATGCCATATGGGTGCTAGTTCTACATATGGGCGCCAGTTTGTATCCCGGCTGCTCTGCTTCCCTTCCAGCTCCCTGGCTGTGGCCTGGGAGAACAATTGGGGATGGGCCAAAGCCTTGGGACTCTGTACTCTTGTGGAGAGCTGGAGGAGGCTACTGGCTCTTGGCTCCTGGCTTCAGATTGGCTCAGATCTGGCCATTGCTGCCGCTTGGGGAGTGAACCAGCGGATGGAAGATATTTCTGTCTGTCTCTCCTTCTCTCTGTAAATCCAACTTTCCAATAAAAAATGAAGAAATCTTTAAAAAAAATTTTTAAAAAGCTTTTTCATGACTTGCTCAGTATGTTTAGAAAATTGGTCATTAAATTAGTCAGAAATAAATCATTACATTTAGAATCTTACATTTCATCTAACAGATACATTAACCATTACTGGTCCATTATGTTTGCAAACACATTGCAATTTAACATTGGTACCCATGACACTTCACAGGACTCTTCAGAAATTTGAATGTAGATATTAATGACAGGAAGCAATAAGGCAAATGTTGGTCTCTTACCTTGAAATTACAATAAACCTAGATTTTTAAAACCTAAACATGGCTGAACAATGTCCATGAGGCTAGATGCGATATATATGTATTTTTTATAAATCTAGCTGAAATTTATCTTTGACAAATGTAAAAGATTTAAAAATATCTAAATCATGAGTTTGGCTTCTCAGTCTGTAAACTGACATTTCTTTAAATTTGGAAGTTTTTGAAGATAAAACATACCTCAAGTGTTAATTGGGTAGTGTCTTTTATATTACACTTCCATCTAAACCTAAAAAATACTTGGGATTTTTCAGATTTTCAATCAGTTTATCTTAATTATTACAGTTTTTCAGATGATTTTTTTGTGGTATGATTGTGAGAACAGTCTTTTTGTTTAGTGCCTTCTACAAACTAGGAAGCTGAAATAGTTGTATTTTCATTGAACAATTGTTTTCTTTCTTTTGCGAGACTTGTAAACAGTATGTAACTGCATGGAGTTACAAGTTCAGATTCAGTTTTGAATCATTTTAAAACATTTTGTTGGACAATTAATTTTGATTTAAGTGACTAATTTCATCAGTTCTTTTTTTGCCTTTTGGAAAGAAACTTGCCAAGTTAATTTGCTCAGAGTGTCCATTTTTTAATCTTTGCCATTTTAAAACATGTTATAGTATTTTTTTTCCTTGTTTCTCCTCCAACAGTTTGAAGTTGCTACTCTTAAAATTTCCAAAATGTCTTGTTCCTATCCCTTTTATCCTCCTTTTTCGTTCTGGAGCTCATTATTGTGAGCTCTCAATTCTGCCTCCTTTTCAAATTTTAAAATACATTTATGCTTATGTTTGGCTAAGAACTTTATTTATATGAAAACTAGAATAATATTGATGATAGCAACTTAATCACTAGTTAAATTAATTGGTAATTACAAAAGGATCCTCATAGCTCATGTTGCATGCAAATATTGATCAAATATGGATGCAAAAGGAGAAATTGTTTAAATTGATTCAATCTGTTGATACCAGCTAAATGAATGATGTGTTGACATGTGCTACTGGTGAGAATATATACATCTGAAATGAGAAACTTATTTCAATAATGATATCGTCTGGAATGGAACAACTGAAGGGACGTAGTTGTGTTTAACCGAAAGTATTTGTATTTTGTACATTTTAACTTACGGTTTTGAGTTACACACACACAAACAGCTCCTCAGTCAAGTTTTAAACACTTAATAACCACATGTTACTGCTGGCTGCTATGTTGAAATACAGAACATAGCTGAGAGAAGCTGTTGAACACATACACTAGGACTGAAGTTAAATGGATATGAGATTGAGGATGAGAATTTCCCCAGGTAGGAAGGAAAGGTGAGCGCCTGAATCATATGCATACGCTGTAGTTATGGCAAGATTGCAGCTTTTATTTTGCCTGGTGGATTTAAAATAACTAGAAAGGAGCTAACTTAATAGTTCATGATGCACTGTTTTAGAGAGTTTGAAAACATAACTCTTGATATCCCTATATAATCACACAGTAATGTACAGATATATTCCTATGTAGATACATACACAAACATATACATATATTTAAAGAACACATATGCGTAAGCTTGTATTGAACAGATGGGTCTTAGTATTCTGTTTTTATGGATTTCAGATGTGTAAATTTTTGATGAATTATAATCTAAAACATGACACCCTCTTATTGGTAGAACATGACACATTCTTATTGATGTGTCTTAGAATTTTTAATAAGTTGTATAAAGAAAGTCTCTTGCATTTGCATGCATTTCTGACTAAGTCACAAATATTCAAATTTTTGGTCATTCATTTGTTCTTACACCTTCCCCCCAACCCATCAACTTATCTTCTTTCTCCCCCTTTCTCCTGGAATGGTAAGAAAGGCTAATACTCCCGTGGGGTAGTTGCTTACACTAAGTCAGCAGCTTTTCAACGCGAAGCAGTTTATCTACACCCCACCCTACCCCAGGGGTTCCCCCACCTGCCTCCTCCGGTCTTGGAGTAGAGACTGCCTCAATAGAACATTCTTAGTAATGAAATCCAGCAAGGTTTTTCAGAGCAATCTCTTTCTTTTTAATGCCATGGCTTTTCTTGCTCATATATATCTCACTACATTCTGTGCTTTTTGTTCAGTATGTTGTTTTATTATGAAGTAAAGACTTTTTTCTTAATTTGGGAGTTAACATTCCTCTCATTTGTCTCATAGTTTTGGTAATGTTGTAATGCTTTAAACTAAAATAATGCTAGCTTTTAAAATGATCTTGTGTTTTCTCTTCATTTTCAAAACTGGCTAAATACCTAGTTAAGCTAAGTATTAAGTTAAGGAAGTTATCAATTTTTGCCTAGGTAAATTCGAGAAGAGGTAAATAGCCAAAATAATATAGTAGGATAGAGAGATACATTGTTACTGCTGTAGTATTGATATTTTTTAAATTTTAAAACTCTAACATCATTAGAATTATCAAAGAGAATTTTTCATGTAACAATAATAAAACAATGTTTACTAGTACCTCATTTCAAATACCCAACTATACTTACATATGCTGTAATCTGTGTCAGTCAGATCTTCATCTGTAAGGGAAGTTGTCACATGTAGAATTGAATTAATAATCTCAAAAGGTATTTGATTACTTACCTGGAAACCTGGTATGACTTTTTAGGGAGGGAGGGTTGGAAAACTGATAGAGCCGCTGTGAGCTCAGGTTTCAGCTTTTGTTCATTTATTCCTAACCCTGTCCTGCTGTGGCATTGCATTAATAACTTGCAGTTCTTGATAGTATGTTCTTTAAAATCAAGGAGGCAGTTTCTCTAGCTCTCTCAGCAGTTCCTGGATCCTTTCTTTCTATCTTACCTACTTCTGTCTGTTTCATCCACCTTTCTCAGTGCTCACTACCATGTCACCTTGACTCAGTCTGAATCCAGTGATAAGATGGTTCTTGGGATGTCCTTCATCCCAAGGAACAGCAGTCTAGCATAGAAAGTGATCATGATGGTCAGATAAGGTTGTGTGTTAAAGTCAAGGGCAAGCAAAATAATACTCCACATATAAATGCCAAAATATTAAATTCCTCTTAACAGTTTTAGAAGAAGAGAAGAAGAAGGAAACTGAGCCAATAATTGGAACTTAAAAAACGACCTTTGTAATCAAGACCTGATTTGTAACTGTTTTGCAGATCCTGTTATAAAGAGATAAGTTAGCTCTTTTGTGGATAATGTATGATGGATAAGTTAGTACCACCTGGATTCTTTCTTTCTTTCTTTTTTTTTTCAATGTAAGGTCATTTGAGATAGATATCTCTACAGATTTATCAGTTTACAGATAAAATGCCACTATCTATAAGCATGATGTGTACAGCAGATCTCCAGAATTTATTCATCTGCATCAGTGATATTTTATTCCAGCAGATTAGCAATAGCTCCTTCTTACTATCTCTGATTGTGCTGCTAGTATTGGTTCTATGAGTTATATTATTTTAGATACTTTGCTGGTAAGTAGAATCATGTAAGCTTATTTCTGTAACAGACTTACTTCATTTAACAAAGTATTCTACAGGATTCATCCATGTTGTTGCAAATAAAAACCTGTTTTAGGTTGAATAATATTATTGTGCATAAGTACTGTATTTTAAAAAATCCATCCTTAAATCAATAGACATTTCTGTTATTTCCACATCCTGGCTATTGTAAATATTGCTGTAGTGAATGTGGGTGCCCTAAGATGTCTTTGAAATTCGGATTTACATTATATTTATAAAAAGACCCAGAAGTGAAATATCTGGATCATTTGCTCATTCTATTTTTGATGTTTTAGGAACTTGTATACTATTAACATATGAATGGCTATAACATTTTTGCATATCCACTTGTAGTATACAAAGATTCCAGGGTACCTAGGTCCTTGCTAACATTTATGATTGTTGTTTTGTATCCTGACAGGTATGAGATGACTTATTGTGGCTTCAATTTAAATTTTCCCTGTAAATTCTGACATTGAGCATGTCTTCATATACCCAAAGGCCATTGGTATGGCTTCTGAGGAGAAATATCTGCTCAAATTCTTAAGCTATTCTAATTAGGTTATTGGGTTTTTGTTTTGTTTTGTTTTGTTTTGCTTTGCTTTTTCACTGTTGAGTTACAGGCATCAGTATATACTTCAGAACTTACCCACTTACCAGATACATGATTTGGAACTTGTTCTCCCATTTCATAGTTTGTCTTTTAACTCTGTCAATTGTTTTCTTTGCTATGCAGAAAATGTTTAGTTTTATATAGTCCTGCCTTTCTATTTTTCCCCATTTTCGAAGGAGCTGGTGTGTTTGGTATCATATCAATGAAATTACTGTCTTGAAGTTTTCCTCTAGAAATTTTATAGCTTCAGGTCTGGAAGTTAAGTATTTAATCCATTTGAAGTTGTGTGTAGTATTAGGTAAGGGTCTAATTTAATTTGTTTGTGGATAGGTATCAAGTTTTCCCAATACTGTTTGTTGAATAGACTAACCTTTCCCTATGGTATATTCTTGACACTCTGTCAAAGATCACTGGACAATGTATGATATATTTTGGTGATATAAAGGCTCTTGCATCATTGTGTATGTCTATCTTTATCCTGGTACCATACTGTTTAAATTACTGTAGCTGTATAATATATTTTAAAATGAGGATATATAAAATACATTTTGAAATGAGACTATCTGAACCTCTAGCTTTCTTATTTTTTTAAGATTGTTTTGACGATTTTGGGTCTTTTCTGGGTCTGTAGTAAAAAATGTTTCTGTTTTTAAAAATACCATTAAAATTTTGATAGGAGTTGCATTGAATCTATAGATTACCTTGGGTCATTTAGACATTTTAACTACACTTCAGTTTTGCAGTCATGAATTTGGATGTCTTTCTATTTGTGTCTTCTTTTCATTCTTTTCATCAGTGTTTTTTGGTGTAAGAGTATGTAATTCGGCTTATTCCTAATTGTTTTACTTCTATTGAGACTATTGTAAATGAAAATTTTCCCCTTGTTTTCAGGTAGTTTATGAACAGTATATATAACTAAAGCTTTTTTGTATATTAATATGTGTCCTGTAACTTGACTGGATTTATTAGTTCTAAAAGGTTTTTGGTGTAATCTTACAGTGTTTCCTTTACACAAGATCATATCCTTAGAAAAGGGAGGTAATTATTCTTTTTTTTTTCTAATTTGGATGCCCTTTATTTCTTTTTATTCTTGCTCTAGATAGGACTTAAAATACTGTGTTGACCAGAAGTGTCAGGAGTAAACATTCTTCCTGTGTTCTTGATCTTAACGGAAAAGCTTTTGGGTTTTCACCATTGGGTATGTTTTTTTTTTTTCTTCATATATGGCCTTTAATGAGTTGAAGCTAATGACTTCTATTCCTAGTTAACTCTAAACAATTTTTGTTGTAAAAAGTATTGAATATTGTCTAACACTTTTCATGTGTCTATAATGATGGACTATGTGTTTTTGTCCTTTATTCTATTAATCTGGCATATTACGTTGATGGAATGGTTTTTATAGGTAGAATGATCTTGTATACCAGGAATAACTACTATTTGGTCATCCATCATGTATGGTACTTTCAAAGTGAGAATGAATCTAGTTTGTTAGGTTTATGTTGAGGATTTTTGTTTCTGTGTTCATCAGGGGTATTGGCCTATAGTCTTGTGGCATCTTTTTTTTCTGGGGTTAGTAGTAAGGTAATACTGACCTTGGAAATGAGTTCAGAAGTATTCCTTTCTATTCAGTTTTTGGTAAGAGTTTGAGAAGAATTGACAGTGTTTTATAAGTATGCAATAAAAATCTCCAGTGGGGTACATTGTCTTAGACTTCCTGTTTTTGTTTTTATTTGAGCGGTATGGCAGAGAGAGAGAGATGGAGTATATGTGGTGTCATGAACTGGTTGCCCACAGTGGCCAGGATTGGGCCAGGCTGAAGCTGGGGTCTCAGTACTCAATCTAGATCTTCCAGGGGGTGGAAGGAACCTAATTACTTGAGTTATCAGTGCTGCATTCTTGGATCTGTAATGGGCAGGAAGCTGGAAAATAGGATCCCTTGTTTAGCTAAAAGTTTGCCACTTTATTTTTTCAAAAGAACACTCTTACTTTTGTTATTTTTTTCTATTTTTTCCATTTTCTACTTCATTTATTTCTCCTCCTGACTGAATTTAGTGTGCTCTTGTAGAGTTCCTTGATATGTAAAATTAGTTTTACTAGAAATATTGCTTCTTCTTTAGTATAAATTTTCAATATAAACACCCTTCTTAGTACTGCTGTTGTTGCACTCCCTAAGTTTTGGTATGTTTTATTTTATTTTCATTTGTCTCAAGATACTAATTTACAGGTGTATTTCTTCTTTGTCTCATTGGTTGTTAAAAAGTGTGTTGTTAACTTTCACATTTCTAAATTCTCCAAGTTTTCTGCTGCTATTGAATTCTAAGGTTTACTTGATAAAGATTGCAAAAGATACTTGTTATAATTTTAATCTTTTTAATTTTGTTAGGTGTTATTTTGTGACCTAACAATGATGTGTCCTTGAGTGTTCCATGTTTAATTCAGAAGATTGTATACTCAGAAGATTGTTGTTGGTTTGAATGTTCTGTGTATGTCTGTTAAACTTGTAGGTGTCCCATAGATACCTACAGTGCTGTTTAAGTGCACTATTTTTTGCTGAGTAATTTTTTTGATCTTGATAAGTGCAACTTAATCAACATGCAGTTTTTCTTAGGAAAGCTAAATTCACATTTTATAGCTGTCTGTTACTGTGTTCTTATGAGAAATAACTAATGACTCCCTCAATTAAATGATAATGTGAATTAAGAATGAGTTTATCTATTGTTTTAATTTATATCATTTTGTAGTTTTAAGTAACTTGCTTAACTAAGTATATACTTGAAAAAGTAAAATTATACATATTTAGATAACACATTTCAAGCTGAAATGAACAGGGGTTCCAGTCATTATATACTTACCTAGATAAACAGCCTTGAAGGGTTGTTGTTTTCTGTATGGTTTCTATTTGCTATTCGTATCCCTGCAGAAGCAAGATCAAATTTGTCTAAGCAACAAAGCCACAGTCACTCTAATGCTTAGGAATAGTGTTGTGCTGTGGCTCAGAGCAGAGAAAGATTCTCCGAGCCATCGCTTAGCTGTTGTCTTTGGTACTAATGATTCCGATTTTAAATGTTAAAGTGTCTTTGAGGGTTTAATTTGTATGTGATACTAAATAGAAACAAATTCATTGAAACATTTTGAAAAATGTTTTTATACTAGTTTGAATGACTTGATTTATTACTGTAAGTTATAGACAAAGAAAAGAGACTATTTCAGATTCTTTGTTTTTGGAAAGAAAGGGTGAGTTATTAGGAAGACATATTAGGCAGAGATGTGCTAAAAATAGGATGCTGTATAATTGCTTAGGACAGCAAGCAGCCTATTCCCAGGGGAAAGAAACCTACTACAGGTGAAAAAAATTATACTGGATGCTGCCTTATTGGTCATGAGTACTTGCCTCTGGGACTGTTAACTCAGAGCTCCAGAGCTTCATATCCGTCCCAGCCTGACTCTATTTGCCAAGTGGACTTTCAATCTGTCCTCCATCTATTTGCCCTGTTCCTGAACCACATTCTGGGATAAGGCAGGGAACAATGTGACTCTTCATCTTGCAGCTTACTGGAGATTATTTATCTCAGTAGCTTCCAAAGAGCTTCCAATTCTTTCTACACTCCTGATTCATAATAAGCAAATTCAAGGCAATTAATTAATGGCTATGTTAGAACATTGATTAAAGGTGTTCGGGTGGTTACATTTAACTTTAAAGAAGCAAGTAGGACTCAAATCTCTGGATGTTGAGGTTTGAGGGATATAGGCAAAGTCTTGGATATAGTAATATCTAGGATGTTGCCCTGCTGACTTTGCATAACTACAAAGGTGTTTAAATCAAGTCTCTGAGTACAAGGGTAAACAGTTTGGAATACATAGAATTCTTAATGAGTTCTTTGCATTTTTTTAAAGATTTATTTTATATTTATTGGAAAGTTAAATATACAGAGAGGAGGAGAGACAGAGAGGAAGATCTTCCATCCGATGATTCACTCCCCTTAGTGGCTACAACAGCTGGAGCTGTGCCAATTCAAAGCCGGGAGCTAGGAGCCTCTTCGGGGTCTTTCACACGGGTGCAGAGTCCCAAGGCTTTGGGCCATCCTTGACTGCTTTCTCAGGCCACAAGCAGGGAGCTGGATGGGAAGCAGGGCTGCTGGGATTAGAACCAGCACCCATATGGGATCCCGGCGCATTCAAGTCAAGGACCTTAGAAGGTGAGGACCTTAGCTGTGCACTTTGTCCATGTTTTAAAACAGGCTCTGGTTAAAAGCAATTTAACTTAATGCTAATAAAATAAATACTCTCTTTCCCTATACCTTATCTAAAAGTCAAGAGATTCAGCAGAACACATTCAATCCTCTCATTTCTCTCTTCATGCTAACAAGTAGGATGTAGCTAAAAAGCATGCTTAAAAACAGAAAGGAAGACTCTGAACTTTTTTACATTTTTCTTTTTTTTATGTTCAGATAAGTGTTGACTTCATTTAGCTCCAGTAATCCAAGCAATGAAAGTGCTTAAACAGCAAATAACTTGGGCATGGCGTGGTAGCCTAATGGGTAATGTCCTCTCCTTTGCAGGCTCCAGGATCCAATATGAGCACCACTTCTTTTTTTTTTTCCTTCCTTCTTTGTTTTTTTTTACATTTTATTATTTTTATTATTACTGTTATCATTTTATGATATAGTTCCATAGGCTCCTGGTATTTCCGTTATCCCAGCCCGAATCCCCCCCTAGTTCTTCTATATCATTACTAAAGTATAGTTCTTCATACACAGTCATATGTCCATCATCGCAGGCATGGACAATGGCAGAGAGTCCAGCATCCTATTGTCAAGATAAAGTAAATAGTTTCATTGTAAGTCCATATTTGTCTGAAAGTAGAAATGCATACTACATTGTATCCTCACATCTGGATATGTTAGTCTCCATTTCACAGCCACTGTACATGCCCTTAAATGAAAAGCCATAATGCAAAATCTAATAGAAGGAAAAATTGAAATTTACAATGCCATGAAGTTAAATAACATGTTACTAGATATGACAGTCTCCATTACACAGCTACTATACATCCCCTTAAATGAAAAGTCACGGAACAAAATCAGCATCAGGAAGAAAAAAGAAAATAGCAACACATGAAGATAAATAACATGCTACTAAATGACTAACGTGTAGCTGAAGAAATGAAAATCAAGAACTTTCTTGAAGAAAATGATGCTACTGTGTGATCTATGAATCATTGAAGAATTTAATCAGAAGAAAATGTTTTGAAGAGATGAAACTAAAATAAAAACCAATCAATGTGATATAGTTTCTGCTGATATTTGTTGGTGAAATGTGTCTCTTCCAGACAACAAATAGATGGGTTTTGGTTTTTAATCCAGTTTACTAATATATGATGCTTGATTGTTGAGTTCAAGCCATTTACATTCAGGGTTGAAATTATGGGTGGTAATTTGGTTTTGTCATTTTAGGAATGGGTTGTTCATTAGTTATTCTTCTGTTGTCATTTTACTGGGATGTTTTTCACATTTGCCTTTGGTTCTGTCTGGTGCTATTCCTCTTCTCTGTCAAGAGAACATCTTGAAGTATCATTTGTAGGGCAGGTTTGGAAGAGGCAAATTCTTTTAACTTTTCTTTAGTGTGGAAGAATTTTATTTCATTTTCAGAGACAAAAGAAAGCTTTGCTCGAAGTGTTATCCTAGGCCGACAATTTTCTGCTTTTAGAATCTGGAATATGTTACTCAATTCTCTTCTGACCTGTAGAATTTCCTATGAAAGATCTCCTGTGAGTTTAATTTGGCATCCCTTTATATGTCACTTGATTTTTTTTTTTACGTGCACATTTAAGGATCTTTTCTTTGTGTTCGATTGAAGAGAGCTTGATGATCATGTGTCTAAGTGAAGATCTCTTTTGATAAAGCCTGTTTGGAGTTCTGTGCCCCTTCTGGATCTTGTTTCCCAATTCTTTCTCCAGATTAGGGATGTTTTCCTTTATTATTTCATTAAATCTATCTGTAAAACCAGTTTCTCTTTCTGCAGCTTCTGGGACTCCCATAACTCTTATATTAGGCCTCTTAATAGTGTCTTTCAATTCTGGAATACTTTTTTTGGCCTGATCCAGCTCTGCTTCCAGCTTTTTGTTTGCTTCCCCCTGATGACAGGAAATATCTTCCAATTCTGAGATTCTTTCTTCTGCTTGCTTCATTCTATTTTGGAGACTCTCCACTATACTTTTAATTTGCTCTATTGTGTTCTTAATTTCTGACATATCAGGCTTTACTTGCTTTATTGCTGCTACTGGCTTGTGTAAAATATTCCTTAAATTCCTTGAATGACTGCTTTACTTGCTTCTCATTGTTGATCAGAAGCTTTATAACAAGTGTTTTGAATTCTGTATCCCCCATTTTCTCAATGTATTCTTCAGCTAACTCTGAGGTTGGCATAGGGGAGTCTTCAGTAATATTCATTGTGCCTGTGTCTCTTCTTTTGGTCTTGGTCATTGTACTTCTGTTTAGCAAAGTCTTCTTCTTGGGGCAGGTTTCTACATTCTGCCACCACAGGTCTACAGTTTGATTTTACTTATTGCAGTTGGTACACAACTCTTTGCTTGCAGCCAATTGTGCCACTTCTTTCAGTGAGTTCCAGGTCTGGGTTCTTATGTTAGATTTCCACCATGGTCTCCGTAGCTCTAGCTCTTGGCTCACCACTCTCCACCTACTGTGATACCGTGCTGAGGCTGCACCGTTGTCTGTACAGCCTTTCTCCCACTTCCAGTTGGAGCAGGTGCCAGTATTAGGGGGACACCAGGTATCCTATATAGCTAGGTTGTTGGTGGCGCTGATCTTGCTGGAACCTGTTGGACATTAGGTCTGGGTACCACATGGACCTATTTTGACCCGTACGATGTCACAGTTGGTATCATTTTCCTGCAGGACCAATGCAACCCACGGAACTCAGTGAGTTCTCGTGAGCTCAGCACATGCATAGTTCACTGTTGTCCCTGTAGTCCTAAAGCTGTTGCCACAGTGTAAGAAATGGCGCCTGATATACCCCTACTGGTGTTATTGATCTGCTGGCTGTCAGGTCTCAGGACTACCCAGACCTATCTTGGGTGGAACCTGTAGAATGCCATGTCGATGTAGTTCACTGAGTCAGAAATGTGTTCACTCCCAGCTCAGTGTATGCTCAGTCCTTTCCCTTGTCTTTGTCTCTTTACGCAAAATGGCGCCCAATTTGGCTCTAAGGGGCTGGCTGGGCTGTGAAATCCACCCTGTTCTTGCACTGCACATCTGGGATCTTCTGCTCTGTCTCTGTTCCTGGTCAAATCAAATGGACCAGCTGGACGGACAGTTCTTTGTCTGGGTTCACCTCCTGAGCTCCCAGTGAAAGTCCCTTCCCACCTTGTTGCTGGTGGAGTTCTGGCTGCTGGTGGAGTTCAGATTGCTGTTAGCTAAATGCCACTAGAATATCAGTCACTGTACCACCACACCATTGTGTCCACTGCTTTCCTGTGTCTGTCAGTCTCCAGGTACCCTCTGGTGTTGTTCTGTCCTCTCTAACATCCTGGAATGTGTCCTCTCTGCTTCATCCTGATTAAATGTTTTTCCATCCATTTAAATGTGTCCTTACGCTATTCTGCCATCTTGATTCTCTGAGTACCACTTCTAATCCCAATGGCCCTGCTTCCCATCCAGCTCCCTGCTTGTGTCCTGGGAAAGTACTTGAGGATGGCCCAAAGCCTTGGGACTTTGCACCTGTCTGGGAGAACCCTAAGAAACTCCTGGCTTTGAATTGGCACAGATCCAGCCATTGTGGTCACTTGGGAAGTGAATCAGTGGACAGATGATTTTCCACTCTCTCTCCCTATATATCTTAGTTTCCAATATAAATAAATAAATCTTAAAAAAAAAAACGTGGGCAAAGAGTAAGTTAATCTAATTTTAAAACTTAGTTAGAGATCAAGGCAGTGAAAAGAATGCATTTCTGAGCATAAAAGTAACTGACATAATAAATATTTCAAAAAGGTTTAATATGATACATATATTATCATAAAATAAATCATCAATCAATGAATGTGATGTAGTTATGAAATCATACCCAAATTGTATTCATTCAAACTACCCATTGGACTTAACCATCTCTTAGGATTATAAGATCTTAAGTACCACAAAATGTACCTGTGCTAGGTTTAGACAAAGCATATAAAAAACTATTTTCTACATGACTTCGTATACTATAAAGGAAATGACGACTCAGCACTTTGGAAATTATGATGTTCTTAATAATAAGATCTCAAGCTGTTTATAACAAATTTATTTTCTCTTCTCTTGGTTATCTCTTTAGACTTGTTTAAAACTGAGGAGATTGTTCAATCAAATGATAACCATATCTTAGTGTGCATTATCAGTCATATAATTTTTATTAATACATGATGTATCTAATCATGTTTACAAGGGTTGTGAAGTGACTGGGTTAAATGGAAACATTGATTTTATTATACTAAGAGATTGAAAAAAACACTTCTGTTCTTCATTTCTTGTTAGTATTTTGCAATATGTATGCATAGGAGCTTTTATGCTTAAATAAGTAGTATACGTCCATGTACATATATTTATATATTTATTCTGTTATAAAAACATTTTGCTATGATGGTAGTGAATAATTTTAAATAGCAATGGCACTTTTTTTTTTATCTCATTTCACCAGTATAAAATTGGCAGCTTTAGTCAAACACCATCTGAGAGGTATTTCAAACTGTCACTTAAATTCCTCTTGGAAAAGAAGTAGAGAGAATGGTCTATTTATAAAGGAATAATGTTAAGTGTTCATTTGGCCACAATTACCAGTCCTTGAGGAGATGTATCATTTCCCAACAAGGAAAGATATCCCTTAATCTATCCTCTAAAATTCCCATTGTCAGCAAATACTTGGCCTTGGTTTCTTCCCCCATCCTGGCTCTTTGTGTTGTTTTGCATAATCTTCAGCTTTCTTCTTAAAACTTACTGAGATCGCTGAAAGGGCCCAGTGAAATCACCCATCATGCTTTAGCATCAACCTAGGAGTGATGATGTGTGCCTCTGCAAGACGTCTCCCCATCAGGCCCTAGCTTAACAGAGTATGCTTTGAGTAACAAAGGCCCATAAACCTTGTCATTGGAAATCTTCATGTGTCCAAGTCAGGCAAAACTTAATAGGCATTCCATTGTATGTGTGCCCAGTGGTACTTTGTGCACCCCTCAGTTCTTGCTTTAGGTTGTGTTAGTTATTTCTATGTCTACTTTCCCTCCCCCAGATTTCCAGTTTCTTAAGGGTGGTCCTCATAACCCAGTGTGTAGCATAGTTTTGAGAAGATCTTGGAATCTTGGTAAATTGCTGTTGAATCAGTGAGTATAAAAGGAAAAGAATAGATTTTGAGTCCATTCTATTGGGAATCCAATTCTTATTTTATCTCCTATATAATCTCTAGTGAATTTTTCAACCTATCTAAGCCTAAAAGTGCCCTCATTAACCAGTTCCTCAGGAGGTGGGTAATATGCTGTATAGTTTAGGTGCTCTGATGGGCTGTCCATTGGACCAAAAAAAAACTTTACTGTGTTAGTTGTGCACTCCTCCTCTATGAGTTCCAGACTGAAATCTCACACTAAGTCTCCCCTCAGATATAAATGGTGCCCCAGTTTTAACATATCCAGCTAAACCTGAGAGTGCATGTCACTGATGTTTCCACCACCCACTCAGTTCCATTACACTCCCATCCCCTGTGTATCTAGCAGCACTAGTCATGCTGATTTTGTTAAACTTACTTTAAATCAACATGCTCTCTGCTTTTCCATAGCACTACTTTGAGTCCAAGTTATCATGGTCTCCTACTTGAGTGACTATAAGTAGGCTTCTCAATTGGGTCTTTTTTTTCCCCCTCAGCTCCTTTCTAATACTATCCTTTAAAAATATGAATTTGATCAGGTCCCCCTTTATACGTAAGACCTTTTGACAATTTTGAATTGCTCATATCAAAACCCTGAATGTGTGTTGAAAACTTGGCATAACCTGGAATACTCTTTACCTGACCCCATGTGGCTAACTTCTGACTGTTTTTTAGGCTTTACCTCAAATGAAATTTTCATAGAAAAGTTCCTCCTTCCCCTTAAACTGCCAAAACACATTATAACTGTCATTGCTAGCATTTAACAGGACCTGTGGCTGTATGTCTATTTGTATATTTCCTTATTAGTGTTCACTGCCACAGGAATGTAAGGCCCATAAAAGTAGGATCTGGATCTATTTAGATGCCCAAGCTATTCCTAACTGCAGAGCTGAAGAGTTTTGTTCCAAAGGACTTCCTAAGTCACATATACTATTTATAGTTTATTGTGAGGGCAACAGGAGGCTTTCAAAAGATTTTAAGTAGAGGAATTGTGTGATCATATAAATGCTCAAGGTCAGAGATTCACCATGTGAAATGGAAAGGAATCTAGACAAATATTCACGAACCATGGAAACAAGGTAGAGTCATAGTAACTGCAAATCATTGGCATTCTCTCTTCTGCCTCTTCTACTCTCCTCTCTGAATCTAATGAGGAGTGCTCTCCTGAACTCTTTCAAATACCTCATTGTCGTGTTTGTTTATTCATTTGGACAATATTGAGTTCCTAATGATGTGCTTCACACTAGAAACTTTAAAATGAGAAGTGATCTGGCTCAAATATATGCCTCTATACCATACCTTGCACTCCAGTAGGAAAAAGTATACAATAATTAGTATAATCCCATGTACAGGAGCTCACAATGGGACTTTGAACTCAAGAGATTAGAATAAAAAACACTTTCCTAGCTTAACTAGGAACTGTTTCATAGAGGAGGTAGCTTTTGAACTGGTTGGAATAGTGGGGTTTTGTGGGGGCTAGAGGCAGTTGAGGGGGGGCACGGTCAATGGCAGAGTTAGAATATACAAGGCCTAGATTTGTAAAAGAGCATGACCTTTTGAAGATTGTTTTTACCCGTGAGTATGTAGGTTTGGGGATGAGGAAGGTAGTAGGAGAGAAGAAAAAGATGCTTGGATCATGTTGGAAAGGACCTGGTGTTTTTAAGTTTATGACTGGGCCACTTTAAATGTCTTGATTTGAAAACAAAGTATGGGAGGTTACGTGAAAGAGTACATATATGGAAGGGAAGTAGTAATTAATTCAGTGTGTGTAATCATCATCTAAACACAAGAAATAGAAGAATCAGTCTGATTCTGCAAGGAGTGTACTTAGATCTGGGCACCTGAAGGGAGACAGCTTGTGAGCTGGGAGGCTAAGTCGTGAGTTTGGACTAACTCCAGCGGATGCACACATGAACTTGTTCTGGACTTGTGTTTTGCAGTTCTGTGGAGAATGGGAGGCCACCTGATCCTGCAGATTGGGCTGTGATGGAT
Source organism: Ochotona princeps (assembly GCF_030435755.1). Classification (NCBI taxonomy): domain Eukaryota; kingdom Metazoa; phylum Chordata; class Mammalia; order Lagomorpha; family Ochotonidae; genus Ochotona; species Ochotona princeps. The sequence goes on from NC_080833.1 coordinate 70,963,935, forward strand.
GTCGTCAATTATTTCCGGACAGCTGGATTTGAGGAGCAAGCTAGTGTTTTTCAAGAACAGGTAACTGAGTCTGAAGAAGGATGTTATGAACAGTCACTTTCTTCCCCACAGTGAGAGAAGGCAGTGAAAAGGGGCAGGACCAATGAGCATAAGGAGTCAGTGGGGCTCTAAGAAACTGAGGGGTAGACAGTCTAATGATTCCTTTCTGCAATATAGAAACACCAGGCTTGAGGCACAGTGAAACAGCAAAGAAGAAGGCAACATCTCATTAATGTAAGTGTCTTCTGAATGACTGATAATGCTCAGGGTGGAAGTCTTCAGCCCTGCCTTATAATACAAGTACACCAGAAAGCCAGAATCATAGGAAAAAAGAAAAGAAGGGTCATATTTGGTGGAGACACATACAGTGCTTATTGCTGCCTACATTGGCACCTGCTGAATGCATAAGCACTTGCAGTTTGCTGTCTTGGTATTAGAAAGATGAAGTGCAGTGAGCACCGGATTTCTCCTCAAATTATGGTTCTTCTGTCTCTTTGTGACCACACCTAAGTTGCTGTACTACACTCTTTTTACCTATAATGTGAGGCTGTCACATTATAGCAATTGTTTAAGACCATTATTGTGAGGACTAAAGAACAGTATTCTAAAACAGCCAGGAAAAGTCTTGCAACAGTATTGGTGTTCAAAAAAATGTTAATTCATTTCCCACAGATCCAGGGTTGGAATTAGAAGAAGAGAGGAGGAGGGATCCTCTCAGTTATTTGGGCAAATCAGGGTTCCAGTTTGTGTGCTAGACCAGACCAACTGTGAGAGTTCGTCCTCAAGGGGCTTTTAAAATGATGAGGCAAATTGGGAAATGTATAAGCCACTCCATATTAGCTTTTCTTTAAAAAAGATTTATTTATTTTCATTACAAAGTCAGATATACAGAGAGGAGGAGAGACAGAGGGGAAGATCTTCCGTCCGATGATTCACTCCCCAAGTGACCTCAATGGCTGGTACTGTTCTGATCCGAAGCCAGGAGCCAGGAAATTCCCCCGGGTCTCCCACATGGGTGCAGGGTCCCAAAGGCTTTGGGCTGTCCTCAACTGCTTTCCCAGGCCACAGTCAGGGAGCTGGATGGGAAGAGGAGCTGCCGGGACTAGAACCGACGCCCGTATGGGATCCTGATGTGTACAAGGTGAGGACTTTAGCCGCTAGGCCACGCCGCCAGGCCCTCCATATTAGCTTTTAACAAAATACAATCAAAGCTACCGTTTTCCCAGCATTAAATTTATTTGCCTAATATTGTGATATAGTTGAGGGAATCATGAACTAAAAATGAATGCAGCTGCTTGCCACATATCCCTCCTCTTATGCCATTGTTTATTCTCTGAAGCTATAGATTGCATAGGCTAAGTTTGGGTAAGTGAACTTTTCTAATATTATATACATCAATCTCTAGATTTCTGTCAACCAGTACTTCCTTCCAACTTGATCCTTGTACATGTATTCTTTGCTAGCTTGGAAAATCTGCCAAAATAGAAGCTTAAATTACTTACACCCACCAGAAGAGCTAAAATTAGAAAGTCTGATAATGCCAAATGTTCACGAAGATGTGTAGCAACCAGAACTCTCCTACTTTGTTGATAAGAGTGTAAACTAAACATTCATACAGCTATCCCATAATCCAGCAACTTTACTATTGGGTATTTGTCCAAGAGAAATGAAAACATGTCTGTAATGGCTTATGTAAAATTATTCTTAGTTACTTTTTAATAATAGTAGAAAATTAGAAGTTTAAATATATTTGAATAGAAAAATAAATTACAGATTATGCTCAAACAGTGGCATACTACTCAATAACAAAAATGAATTATTCAAAAAGTTATATCTGTTGTGTTATATACTTATATATATCATTTTATATAATATAATATAACTTATTACATTATATTATATATGATATATAATATATACAATCTATTATATATTATATTGTATTATATTATATATAGGTCTCAAAAACCTAAGCCTGAGAGGGAGAATCTTTACAGAACAGAGTTCAGACTGAATGGTTGCATTAGGATAAAGATTCAGAAGAAAACAAATCAGTGATAAAAAAAAAATTCAGAGCAGTGGTTGTCTCTGGGTAGGGAAGGACAATTAATAAAATGGACAAAGAACATGAACAGACAATTTTCAAAGGATGTAATACAAATGGCCAATATACATCAAAAAAATGCTTGGGCTCACTGGCCATTTGAAAATACAAATAAAAATCACAGTGAGGTTCCATTTCTCCAGGAATTGATTTCAATTGTTTGTCAAAGATTTGTTGGTTATAGTATATGGATTAATCTGTGGATTTCTATTCTGTTCCACTGGTTTATCTGTCTCTTTTTGTGCTAGTACTTGGCTAAATGATTATGTCTTGAAGTCTTGGTATTGTGACGTCTCTGGCTTTGTTTTTATTGTAGATTAATTAGCTATTTGGGGGTCTCTTGTGTCTCCACATGAATTTTAGCATTGTGCTTTCTAGATCTGAGAAGAATGTAATTGGTATTTTGATTGGAATCACATTGAATCTGTAGATTGCTTTCAATAGTATGGATATTTTAACATTAATTTTTCCAATTCACAAATAGAACATGGAGGACTTCTTCCAGTTTTTCTGTCTTAGGTTTATTTCTTTAATGTTTTATGATGTCATCATTGAGATCTTTTGCATCCTTGGTCAAGCTTATTTCAAGACATTTGTACTTTTTGAAGTTGTGAATAGGACTGAAACTACCAACTCTTTCTCACCCATGGAATTGATTGTGTATATGAAAACTTTTGATTGTTTTGTGTTGATTTTATATCCTGTAACTTTGCTAAACTCTCTTATGAGTTTATATAGGATCACTTCATTTCCATGTGTTTGTATATTTCCTAAAATTTCTAAAGTTACTCATTTCCAGATTCATTCCATTGTGATAAAAAAAGATACATGGTATGATTTTAGATTTTTGGAATTTGCTGAAGTTTGCTTTACGGCCTAGCATATGGTGTACCCTACAGAAGATTCTCTGGACTGATGAAAAAAATTGTATTCTGGAACTGCAGGATGAAATGTTCTGTGGTTATTGGTTAGATTTGATTGCTCCATAGCATAGATGGTTTGTTCTTTCTTTGTTGATGTTTTGTCTGGTTGATTTTATTCATTGGTGAAGGTATGGTATAAAATTCCCCATTACTATTGTATTAGAGTTTATGTCTCCTTTTATATTAATATTCTTTAATATTTTTTTTTAAATCAGGTGCTCTGGTACTGGGTGCCTGCATGTTTTCTTTTTTTTAAATTTTAGAATTGAAACTTTATTTTTAAAAATCTTTTAAAATGTATTATTATCATTTATTTCATTTTTTATCAGTTAAAGAGGCTGCTAGTATTTCCCTTATCCCCTCCTCAATTTCTCCTCCCCCAATTAATTCATCTATATCATTACTAAAGTATAGTTCTTCATACACAGTCATATGTCCATCATCGCAGGCATGGACAATGACAGAGAGTCCAGCATCCTATTGTCAAGATAAAGTAAATAGTTTCATTGTAAGTCCATATTTGTCTGAAAGTAGAGATGCATACTACATCGTATCCTCACATCTGGATTTGTTAGTCTCCAATTTACAGCCACTGTACATGCCCTTAAATGAAAAGTCACAGTACAAAATCAACAATAGGAAGAAATATCGAAGTTTACAATGCCCTGAAGTTAAATAACGTGTTACTAGATATGACAGTCTCCATTACACAGCTACTATACATCCCCTTAAATGAAAAGTCACGGAACAAAATCAGCATCAGGAAGAAAACAGAAAATAGCAACACATGAAGATAAATAACATGCTACTGAATGACTCATGTGTTGCTGAAGAAATGAAAAAGAAAATCAAGAACCTTCTTGAAGAAAATGATGCTACTGTGTGATCTATGAATCACTGAAGAATTTAATCAGAAGAAAATGTTTTGAAGAGATGAAACTAAAACAAAAACCAATCAATGTGATATAGTTTCTGCTGATATTTGTTGGTGAGATATGTCGTCTATAGGCAACAAATAGATGGGATTTCTTATTTTATCCAGTCTACTTATCTATGACGTTTGATTGATGAGTTTAAGCCATTTGCATTCAGGGTTAATATCAATGGGTGGTAATTTGGTCCTGTCATTTTAGCAATGGGTTGTTCAGTTATTTTAGGATGTTCTTTACAGTAGCTTTTGGTTTTGATTGGTGCTATTCCTCTTCTCTGTCAAGAGAACATCTTGAAGTATCATTTGTAGGGCAGGTTTGGAAGAGGCATGTTCTTTTAACTTTTTTTTTTTACTAGGCAATTCTTTCATTGCATTTTCAAAACAAAGGAAAACTTTGCTGGGTACTTTATCCTGGACCAACAATTTTCTGCTGTTAGAATCTGGAAACATGTCACTCCATTCTCTTCTGACCTGTAGAGTTTCCTGTGAGAGGTCTCCTGTGAGTTTAATTGGCATTCCTTTATATGTCACTTGATTTTTTTCATGTGCACACTTAAGGGTCTTCTCCTTATGTTTGATTCAAGAGAGCTTGATGATCATGTGTTGTGGTAAAGATCTCTTTTGGTCAACCCTGTTTGGAGTTCTGTGCCCCTCCTGGATGTTATTTTGCAATTCTTTCTCTAGATTAGGGATGTTTTCCTTTATATATTTCATTGAGTACACCTCTAATCCCAGTTTCTCTTTCTGCACCTTCTGGAACTCCCATAACTCTTATATTAGGCCTCTTAATAGTGTCTTTCAATTCTGGAATACTTTTTTTTTAAGCTTGACTCAGCTCTGCTTCCAGCTTTTTCTTTGTTTCCCCCTGGTGACAAGAAATATCTTCCAGTTCTGAGATTCTTTCTTCTGCCTCCTTCATTCTGTTTTGGAGACTCTCCACTGTACTTTTAATTTACTCCACTGTATTCTTAAATTCTGATATATCAGCTTTCATTTGATTCATTTCCAGTGTGAAATATTCCTTAAATTCCTTCAATGACTGCTTTACTTGCTTCTCATTGTTGATCAGAAGCTTTATAACAAGTGTTTTGAATTCTGTATCCCCCATTTTCTCAATGTCTTCTTCAGCTAACTCTGAGGTTGGCATAGGGGAGTCTTCAGTAATATTCATTGTGCCTATGTCTCTTCTTTTGTTCTTGGTCATTGTACTTCTGTTTAGCAAAGTCGTCTTCTTGGGGCAGGTTTCTACATTCTGCCACCACAGGTCTACAGTTTGATTTTACTTATTGCAGTTGGTACACAACTCTTTGCTTGCAGCCAATTGTGCCACTTCTTTCAGTGAGTTCCAGGTCTGGGTTCTTATGTTAGATTTCCACCGTGGTCTCCGTAGCTCTAGCTCCTGGCTCACCACTCTCCACTTCCTGTGATACCATGCTGAGGCTGCACCGTTGTCTGTACAGCCTTTCTCCCACTTCCAGTTGGAGCAGGACCCAGGATTAGAGAGATACCTGTATAGCTAGGTTGTTGGTGGCGCTGATCTTGCTGGAACCTGTTGGACATTAGGTCTGGGTGCCACACGGACCTATTTTGACCCATATGATGCCAAAGTTTGTATTATTTTCTGTGGGGACTAGTGCAATGCACTTAACTCTGTGAATTCACTCCCAGCTCAGCACATGCATAGCTCACTGTTGTCCCCAAAGTCTTAAATTCTTTGCCACTCGGTAAGAAATGGCGCCTGATATGCCCCTGCTAGAGTTATTGATCTGCTGGCTGTCAGGTCTTAGGGCTACCCAGACTCTATCATGGGAGGAACCTGTAGGATGCCACGTTGCTGCAGTTCACTGAGGCAGAAATGAGTTCACTCCCAGCTCAGTGCATTTGCAGTCCTGTTCCATAGCCTTTGCCTCGTTAAACAAAATGGTACCCAATTGATCTCTATGGCTATGAAATCTACCTTGTTGCTGCACTGCCCATCTGGGATCTGCTGCTCTTTCTCTGCTGCTGGTCAAGTCAAACAGACCAGCAGGATTGGCAGTTTTTTTGTCTGGGTTTACCTCCTGAGCTCCCAGTGAACTCCCGTTCCTACCTCGTTGCTGGTGGAGTTCTGCTTGCTGCTGCAATTCAGATCACCACTGAGTGCTGCTGCTGGGGTATCAGTCACTGTAATATCAAACCATTGTGTCTGCTGCTTTCCCATGTCTGTCAGTTTCCAGGTACCCCTCTGCTGTGGTTCTTCCTCTCCTGTGTCCTGGAATGTGCCTGCTCTGCTTCACAGGCTAATGTTTCTTCCTCTGTTTAAATGTGTCCTTACCCTATTCTGCCATCTTGATTCTCTCTGCTGCTATTTCTGATCCGTTACTTATCTCTTTCTCTGCCTTCAGGAACTCCTAAGACACATGCATTTGAACTTAGATAGGATCCCCTAAATCCTGAGTACCATTTTCATTTTTTGTAATTTTTCTTCCTTTGTATTTTCTGAGAGGTTTTCAATGATTTCTCATGTGTCTCAGATAATACTTTCTTCTGCTTCACCATGTGTGTTGTTGAGGCTTTGAATTGTGTTTTCAATTTGTGATGTGTAACTCTTCATATTTGTTTGATTTCTTTTCATATCTTAATCTCATGGAAACATTTTTCTTCCATCCATATGCTATTTTCTTCATCTCATGATTTTTCTTTCTCTGTTTCTGAATAATCTTATGATCATTTTTTAATTTGTTTTCATGCATTTCACCAGTCTCTTTGTCTTCATTTTCTAATATTGAATTATTGTGCTTCTTTTACAGAATCATATAATCTTCCTTATGTTTGTTTCTTTTATTTCTTCACTTACTTTTACTTTTTTATTTTTCTATTCTTTTTAATTATTATTTAGATGATGTTTACATATTTGAGCAGGGTGGAAAGAATACAGAGTTGGGAGAAGTGAATATCATTGTTTCCAAACTATCTATTTCTTCTTCTTTTTTAAAGACTTATTTATTTTTATTGCAAAATCATATATACAGAGAGGAGGAGAGAAGAGAGGAAGTTCTACCTTCTGATGGGTTACTCCCCAAGGGGCCGCAACAGCTTGATCTGAGCCAATCTGAAGCCAGGAGCAAGGTCTCCCACATGGGTACAGGGTCCCAAGTCTTTGGGCCGTCCTCGAATGTCTTCCCAGCCCATAAGCAGGGAGCTGGATGGGAAGCAGGTCCACCAGGATTAGAACCGGCACCCATATGGGATTCCAGTGCATGCAAGGCAAGGACTTTAACCACTATGTTATTCCATGGGGCCCCAAAGTTTCTATTTCTTCTTGCCACCTCTGGAGAGAGCAGGAAGACAAGGGGAGAAGCCATACCCAACCTCCCAACCATCCCGGTATCCAAGGATGGGGAACAGCCACCCTATATCAATTCAGGTTCCCAATGTGGTACATGCTTCCAAGAGTTCTGCTTAGGTGATTGCAATAGTTCTGAAATGCTGTCTATCTCATCAATCTGTGAATGAGGAATCCCTTCCAATGTCCATTGGTTGACACAGTTGACCCCAGAGTCTCCATTCATACAGATATTTGCTGTCATCATTTGGTTCTTGGATTTGCCAGTGGATGTTATGAACTGGTGGGCCTGGCCTAGCCTACTTCCAGACCTGACCCACATGCATGCTGGTAGGTAACGTAATCTGGCTTGGTTTGTGCCGCTCCTTGCCTTGGTTCTTGCATTTATCTGCACGGATTATAAACTGACAAAGGAGTTTCCCAAGTTTCTCTATCAGGTCTCTTCTCAGTGGTAGATCTTGCGTATACCAATGGGTCCTTGGCCCAGGTTGATTTTGTCCACCTGTTGTCCTGGCAGGAACAGTGTCCCTGCCTAATCAGCCCATTCCCTTTCCAGTTCTTACTGTTGGGTGGTACAGTCCAGCCACACCTGCTCCATGCCCAGACACAGCTCTCATGAGGTTCAGCAGAAACTGAGACCTAACCTAGCCTGTTCTATACTCACGTTGACTCTCACGAGTACCAGTAGGTGCTGGAGCCTAGCCCAGTCTGGCACTCCCCAGACCCAGTCCACACCCATGCCAAGGGAGACTGCAGCCATGTCCATCCCAGCCCAATGCCCCCATTCTGGCTCTCAGGCTCACCAATGGGAATTCCAACCCTGCCTGGGTATCTCCTTAACTCTCAACAGGTCTATTCCCAGCCACAGATCTCGAGTGGCGATTGCTCTTTCACATGGGCAAACTCACAGATTCTACCCCCAGATCCAGTTTCACTCATGTGTGTGTTGGCTTCATGGCCCAGCTTCACAGTACCCATTTTCTGTTCCGACACTTGCTAATGGGTTACACAATCTGGCCCTGTAAATACAGTGGCCTTGTCATGGGAAGTCCTCAGAAGTCATTCCTCACCTAGATATGAACCTTCAGGTTCTGGCTCACCCCCACCTGTGCCATCCCCCCAGACTCCCTGTAACCCCTACTCCCAAGTCCCCTGAGCACACCACCAGGTGGCCAAGGCTTTGCCTGGTGCCATAGTTGTCCTGACTACCTGCCCAAGTTACCCTGGCCACAGCCACAGAGCTGTGGAAGCAGTCCCAAACCTCCAGCCCAAACCTGCTCAAGATCCACCCACTGCATGGCAGCAGTGAACAAAATCAAAATTCCGAGCCTCAAACCCAGACCCGCTCGAGATCCGCCCAGTATAGTGGTGGTATATGGAGCAAAATCCCAGGCCTCCAGCCCAGACCAGCTCTAGATCTGCCTACCACATAGCGGCAATGAAAGGAGCTAAAATTCCACGCCTTAAGCCCGGTCAGAGTTCCCCTGGCCTCAGCCATGCAGCCATGAGAGCGACATCCTGAGCTTCAAGCCCAGACCTGCTCAAGATCTGTCCTCTCCTTATTTTTTAGGCATTTGTGGAAATCCTTGTTGCCTTCTCTTCTTGTGGCTTTTATGTTTGAACTATGGTTCTGTGCCTTGGTAAAGTTTATTTCCCTTCAGCAAGTATTCAGAGGGTGTACTTGGTGGGGCCAAAGAGCTCTGATCAGTGCTGAAGGGTGAGGCAAGAATCCATGTGACACCCAAGTTGGGTGTCATGGATCTTTAGAAGTGGGGAAGATGTGATCATACCCATTGATGTAACCATAGCGTCACTTACTCTCTTCCTATGTGATCAATGCCTGGAGTATCACACAATGGGTACAACTGTCATCCACAAAGGCTAATATACCACATAAAAGATCTGAGCAATGCTCAGTATTTGCGCGGAACCCTCTGCAATGACCTACACACTCACTGAGCTACCTGTAGCCTCGGAAACTAGATGCAGTGGTTGCCCAGAGATACAGTCTCACCCCATGCGTTGTTGTGCAGTCACAGAATTCCCAAAGTCATAGAGCTCAATGCTTCCACATTCACAAAGCACAGAGGATCCACTCTCAGTCCCACAAGCCTACCCCATTCACAGAGAGAACAGGGAAACTCCCACAGCCAACTGCCAGTGAGTGCTCTGTCTTGGCTGTTTGAGCCCCAGAGCCTTGATAGGTTGTAGGGGAGAAGAACAGCTCAGAGTTCTACATGGTTGGCCAGCACCCTGCCAATTCTCTAGGCCAGACTCAAGTCTGGACTCTAGTATCCAGACTCCAGTAGGGAGTATGGATTTATTCCTCTGATCAAATTCCATGATTGCACGCATGCCCAAGCTGCCATGGCCTCTATTAGCATTAAGATGCGGCTTTCTCCCTGCTGGTTGACAAATATCCTTGTGGAGGGATGAGGAGAAAGAAATGTTGTTTTCCTTCATGGGGTTGATGTAGGGGGAGGTACCCTGCCCTCTGCTAGGACTCCAGACCAGACTTAAAGGCAGTATCACCGATGGCATGGGCTGTCACAGTCTGTTTTCATATCACTTCTAGAAGCTGGGGTCTTCACTCAGTGCTTCATGTTTGTACTGTCCACACTGCTCCACAGCATCTCTCTTCTGTTTGTAAAATATGCTCTGCAAACTTTTCTCAAACTCTGCTGTGTGAGTGCACTTCCTCTACTCTTCTCTGCTTAGAATCAGTATGTTTTTGGTCTGTTCAGTCATCTTGGGATTTCTGAAAGTTTTATAATGAAATTATGATGGAAAATAACAGCTCAAATTGGAAACTGGAAGGAAGCTGGTCAGCTGGTGCATATTTTAGTTTGTTTTTTAATATCAGGCAGTCAATTTTGACATTGCAGTTGAGTATTCCCTTCCAAAATTAAATTTAAATAACATTGCAAAAAGTTAATAGAAAGAACTTAGCAAAAAGTGCTGTTTGCAAGATTCCAACCTTTCCAAACACCTTTCTCAGTCTTTACCCAGACACTGTTGAAGCTGGCATCCTGATAATGGGGGCATCAGATGTTCTCTATGCTGTTGCAGTTCTGGGTAGGATCTCCTAATTGGAACTGACCAACTCTCTGAGTGTGGTACAAGAGCAGGCCATACAAATTGACTTCATTCTGGCACCTACATACAGGAACATTCATTGGAAAATCCTTTGGCAGGAAAATTGGTATCATCTTGCAACTGTTTTGGATTGGCCAATTTAGAGGTCTGAGAAATGAATTCCTGGAAGATTGAAGTCTTATACAAGCATTATCCAGAAACAAACTACTCAATTCTCATGGGAGAATGATTGGGTTGCAGGAAGATTCTCCTGAAAATAGTTCCTAGAAATAATTCAAATACACTTCATACTCTGAAATTCTCTTCATTTTTCATCTTTCCATAAAAAGAAGGAGAAAGTGAGAAAGGAGTTGTTGACCAGTCTCAGGGTGGTGAGTAGTTGCTGTGAATTTCGAGGACTGAAGCTTATGCTCTGTGCTTCGTTAATCTTTCTCTCCCAGTATTATGTTAAACCGCCATCACTGACTTCCAGGATATTTGTGGTAATGAGCCTCAAGTAGTCAGCCCTTACTCATGTATGTGCTGATGGGAACGTCTGCAGGTTACCATCAAGCCATATCCATGACTAGACACATGATCTAGGTCATAGCAGCTGGTCAATAATGAGAATTGGACACATCCATAAATCTTCTCAAGGAGGGTTTTTCTGTGCCATTTGGTGGAAACAGGGCAAGGATGGACACATAACCTAAATAAGTTTTGAAAGAGACAAGTACAAGTACAGAAGAGGCAGCACGGTTGCCAGAATGTGGGAGTTTACTGTTTTGTGGCTGATACATATGGATTGTGGACTTAATGCTGTAATGCCATGAGTTTTTATTTTGAAACTTTAACTCCCAATGTGATATATTGGGCGGTGGGACTTTTGGGGGTCATTATATTTAGTTGAGGTTGTGAAGTTGGATACCTAAACATGGCATTAGTGTTCTTCTAAGAAAATGAAGAAACATCTGACAGCTTTTTTAAATTTTTTATTTTATTTTATTTTATTTTATTTTTTGCCGTGTAATGATCCATTCTCAAGCCAAGAAGAGAGATTGCATTAAGTGGCCATGCTGGCATCTTAATCTTGGATTTCAAGCATTCACAACTGTGAGAAATAAATTACTGTTGTTGCCAAGTCTGCAGTGTCTTTTTACAGCAGTCTGAGCTAAGATACTGGCATAGATGTTAAACAGGCCCACCATTAGGTGGGCTGACTTTTTCCCTTTCTAAGGGAACAGCATTCTCAGTAAAGGCATCTCTATTGAAAATGCTTTTAGCTGTCTGTTAAAGAATTCTGGAAATGACTCTTTTAGTTGCATACTTCCTTCACTCTTGCACTTTTTTTGGCCTCCCTAGCACCTGCTTACTCTCTGGCTTTCTGCAGACAGACTCAGAGGACAGAGAGCTCCTGAACATGGGGCCTGTATGGCTGTAACCCTCACCCTCTGTTCATTGCTTGAGTGAGAAAACTGACAGAAACTGATTTGCTCAAGACAACACAGATGAAACAACTCTGGACCATTAACTCAGAGAATTCAGGATGGCTGGTTGTGGAAGGCAGGTAAGGTTGAGTGTGCAGAAGCTTAGGGAAAAGGATCCAGTGGAGTGGAGAGCTGGAAGAAGAAAATCGCTGGGCGAGGTGATCGAAATTTCCTGGAGTCCACCGAAGGGAGACAGGTACCATGCAGGTGCGGAAGGGCTGCTGAAAATGCTCAGAATTGCAGCTGGCAGCCCAGGAGGGTGAATATAAATGCACCCCAGCCACAGACAAAAACCTGGCAAGTTTCAAACCAGTACAGGGAGACTCCCAGCAGGAGTATTTGTCTTCTCCAAGGAGGCAGTGGAAAACAAAGAAACCCATTTGGCAAAACACCAGTGAAGGTAGACAAACCTGAGGAGAAACCCAGATTCTCAGACACAAGATTGGGCGACTCCCCCCTGGCCTCCACCGAGAAGGAGGGCACACCATTGGGGAGGGAACAGCTGAGGGGTGGATCATTTGAAACAGGGACATGCGGAGCTAGAACTTAGTCTGCCCCAAACTTAAGGACCTATATCCTGAGCCCCCAGAGAGATACCGGGATCACCTGTGAGGGAGATGTAGGATCCCTGGAGGCAGAGCCTGGACCGAGATGCTGAGTGGTGGGAGAGTGCAAATTCTTGTTCACACAAAGCAGTGGTTACTGGTACGCTTTCCCACCGCTTTCTCTAGCCACAGCTATTGGCTTGCCCAGTACACACTGTTCCAGGCACACCGTCTACCACCTGAAAAAGGTAAGTCAGAGAGAATACTCCTCCCCCAGATAGGGACACAGCAGATGTCCCTGTGCCTCACCAGCCTCTTGGAACTCAAACAGGCATCCCAGAAAACTCCAACAAAACACCAGAGACCATCTATCTATTGCCTGTAAGAGACACATCTAATCAACAAAGGTACAAGAAAGCTGAGAGTGAAAGCATGGAAAAGGTCATTTCATGCTAATCGAAAAGAAAAAAAGAACTGGTGTAGCGATTCTACCATCAGATGGTATAGACTTCACTATGAAAAACATTAAAAGAGATAAAGATGGATACTACATAATGATAAAGGGAGCTATCCACCAAGAAGAAGTAACAATAATGTATACACACCAAATACAACAGCACCTAGCTATATAAAATAATTATTGATGGATCTAAGGGGAGTTATAGATGCCAATACAATAATAGTTGGGGACTTTTACACCCTATTAACATCAATAAACAGATCAACGAGACAGAAACTCAGCAAAGAAGCAACAAATCTCAGACAACAGAACAAATGGATTTAATAGGTATGTATAGGTATATTCCATCCCTTGGATACTGAATATACATGTTTTTCAGCTGTACATGGAACTTCTAGGATCGACCACATAAAAAGTCACAAAACAAAACTCACCAACTTTAAAAAGTTGAAATCATATCATGCATCTTCTCAGACCACTACAGAGTGAAACTAGAGATCAATAAATCAAAATACCCCCAGGATATTTGTAAACTCTTTGAAGCTGACCAACATGCTACTGAACAATGAGCAATGAGTCAGAGAAAAAAATGAAGCAAGAAATTTAAAAATTCTTGAAACCAATGAAAACACAAACACAAAATACCAAAGCCTGTGGGACATTGCCAAGAGTATAAATTTAAGAGGTAAATTTATTGCAATTGGTGCATATGTTAGGAAAGAAGAAAGACACCAGATAAGTGAGCTAAGTTTAAACCTGAAGGAACTAGAAAAACAAGAGCAAAATAATCCCAAGAGCAACAGAAGAAAAGGAATAATCAAAACAAAAAAAGAAATAAACAAAATAGAGATCAAAAGAACAATACACAAAGTGGACGAGTTGGTTCTCTGAGAAAATAAACAGAATAGATATGCCATTGGCCCAACTAACACCAACAAAAAAAGCTGGATCATAGAATTAATAGTATCAAAGATGAAAAAGGAATATCTCAGCCATACGGAGAATAATCACAAGTTACTTTAAGTAACTATACACCAACAAATCAAAAGACTTCCAAGAAACGGATAGATTCCTACACTCATACCATCTACCAAAACTAAGTCATGAGGGAACAAACAATCTAAATAAACCTATTACTGAGACTGAGTTGGAGTCATTAATAAAGCCCTCCCAACAAAGAAAAACTTGGGCACAGACGGCTTCACTGCTGAATTCTACCAAGCATTCCAAGTAGAACTGATGATAATTCTTCATAAACTATTCAAAAATAGAAGGGGAAGCCATCCTTCCAAACTGTTTCTATGAGTCCAACATCAACTTTAACACCAAAACCAGACGGAGACAATACAGAGAAAGACAGCTGTAGACCAATATCCTGGATGAATATTGACACTAAAATCTTCAACAAAATACTAGCCAACAAAGTGCAAAAATACATTAGACAGATCATTCACCCAGACCAGGTGGGATTTATCCCTGACATGCAGGGATATTTTAATATATGCAAATATCTGAATGTGATACACCACATCAAGAAACTGAAAAATAGAAATCATGATAATCTCAATAAATGCAGAGAAAGCATTTGATAAAAAATCCAACATTCCTTCATGCTAAAAACTCTAAACAAGGTAGACGTAGAAAGAACATTCCACAACATAAAACAATTCATGAATACCCAAGGACAGTATCATACTTAATGGGGGAGGATTGGAAGCTTTCCCAGTAAGATCTGGAGCTACACAAGGATGTCTGTTAACACTACTGCTATCTAACATAGTACCAGAAGTACTTGAAAATGCTATGAGACAAGAAAAAGAAATTAAAAAAAAAAAAGAAAAAAGAAATTAAGGGAATTCAAATAGAGATATTCCCTGTTTGCTGATGATATGATTCTATACATAGGATCACCAAAAGACTCAATAAAGACACTGATAGAATTTATAAGAGAGTTTGGTAAAGACACAGGGTACAAAAGAAATGAACAGAAATCAAACAACTCCAATGCAAACAACTCCAAGGCTGAAAAAAAATAATTCAAAATAATAGAGACAATAATGAAATACCTAAGAATAAACCCAACTAAAGACGTGGAAGATCTCAATGAGGAAAATTAAAAACATTAAAAAAAAAGCCCCTGAATTCATTGCAGCACAATCAATAATTGCAAGAACTTGGAAATAACTAGATGCCCATTGAAAGAGGACTGGATAAAGAAACTGTGGTACACCTACTCCATGAAATACTACTCAGCTATTAAAAATAATGAAATTCTGGGTTATTTACCTCCATGCTTCTTGCGTTTATTTGTAGAGTCAGTGTCCTGTCAGAGGATCTGTTCAGGTTCCTCCCTCCGACTCCTTCATGGTGTCAGGCTTCACTCATTCCAGCAGGTCCTTCGGCCAGCTCCGCTCTTCAATCCATTCTGGTTCCTGCTGTTGAGAGTTTCAGCCCAGCCACGGCTCGTCCATACCCACGCATATCTCATATATGGCTCAGATGGGGTTGAGGCCTAGCCGAGCCCGTCCAACGTCTATCCTGGTCCTCCAGAGCACCAAACTGTGCTGTGGTCTAATCCAGCATGGTGCGTCAAAGCCGAATTGATATTTGTGCCAAGGGATTACAACTGTGACCCGACCAGAACTCAGCCTCCCTCCAGTTCCTGTGCCCCTTAGTGGTAGGCTCCACGCAGCCAAGGCCTCCACCACGCTCTCCAACCAGGCCTGTTGCCAGCCAGTGTTAACTATGCCAGAGGTTGCTCTGGTCAGCCCAGAGCGTCCTATAGACTGTCATGCCTCCTGCATAGACTCCACCGGCCCTTCTAAACCGTCCAATGGGGTCAGAGTGTCAGGGCATTGGTCCACGTATGCCTTACACATTCTAGCCCCGAGTATGGTTCTTGAATGCCAGTCAGTGTCACAATAATGCCTTCTGTGACCCCTCTGCTGATCCCTCATCCAGAAGAGGCTTTGGAATGTGACCCACTGGAATACACTTGGCTCGGGTTGGGGCAGACCAGGCTGAGTCAGTTCATGTCATCCACTGGCAAGCCCAAGTGCTGAAACTGTGTGGGGGCCTGGCCGTGTTTGGATGCGAAAAAAAAAACAAAAAAAAAACAGTACAAAACACAAAATGCCAAGGTGAAATGGCCTGTGCTAGCAGGGAATGCAACACCCGACCAGCACTCCTCCCACTGGTTTAGGTGAGGGACAAGAGTGTGATGGGCAGAGCCGGGGAGAGATGCGATACTCATTGGTTCCAATAGAGGTCGGGGCTCAGAAGAGAACCAACCCAGGGGTTAAAACCATCAGCTGATCGGAGTGATGGACTGTGGCGGGCACTGTGCTTACTAGTAATACATGTAGGAGCCTGGACTGGGAATGCCTCAAAGTTTTTTTTAGGGGGATTCCCCTGAACAAAATGGAGGAATCAAAGCATTAATCAAAAAAAGATGGAAAATGGAGTAGATGAATCAACCACCTCAGCTTTATGCTTGCAGCGGAAAACTGGACAAGGGGAAACCCTAAGACGGACTATGTCAATCAGTGGACTCTGCACCAGCCTCATCATACCTGGACTGTTGCTGATGATATGTTGGTGCTTCTAATTGATCGAGGTGACGCTCTGCTGGCTCTGCCTACAAACCTGAGAGGGCCTCCCTAAGAGGCGGTTGAACTTGAACTGGACAAGTGGGATGCTGGACTCTGTATAGTGTAAACTTTTAATTAGGGAATCTCAACGGAACTTGAGCTGTGGTTATGCATCAAGGTGAAGGAATTCATGATGGGGGAAGGGTTTGGGGTGAAGGGGGGGGAATCCCAGGACCTATGAAATTGTGTCATGTAATGCAATGTAGTTAATGAATAAATGAATATTAAAAAAAAAAAAAAGCCCTAAAAAAAAAAAAAAAAAAAAAAAATAATGAAATTCTATCATTTGCATCCAAATGGACCCAACTTGGGACCATTATGCTAAGTGAAATGAGCCAATCCCAGAAGGATAGATATCATATATTCACTGTAATGTAAGACAACTTCCATCAAAAATACATAACAAAAAGGGGGAGAACAAGCGCACACTTGTAACCCCACAAACAAAGGATGTAATGGAGACTAGACTACCAGGAATCAAGGAAAATAAGACATCTGTCCTAAAGAATGAAGGTAGACTCCCAGTGAAATGTCTAAATACACCTAGAAAACAAAAAATTACAATTCCTACTAGTGACCATGCCAACAATGTCGTGACCCACCTAAAGAGCAAAAAGTAGGAACCATTTCTCTTTCCTCTCTAATTTCAAGTGGTTTTCCCCTGGTGACACTCAATGCTAATATGGCTGAGGGGTTGGTTTGTTCATCTACTTAGGGAATGGCTCTTTCTTATTTCAACTTGCAGGTATTTGGTATAAAATCTAATTATTTTGCTGTAAATGTTACCTTTTTGCATTTCCTATTCATTTGTATCTTTTTAAATAAGTTGTTGTGGTTTATTAATTGATCATCCATAAGAGACTTTTTGATTGCACCTGAGGTTGTAAATGAGCCCTTCAACACTATTTTTGCTACATCTCATGGGTAATGATGTTCTTGTTTTTATTGTAATTTCTTCAGCGCCACATGGGTCATGCAGTAGCATCAATTTCTACAAGAAGGTTTTTGATTTTCTTTTTCCTCACTCTAGCGACACATTGGTGTTTTTGTAGCATGTTTTTAAACTTCATGTTGAAAATTTTCTGTCTTTCTCCCTGTTGTGGATTTTGTTTACTGGCTCTGTATTTAAGGGGATGTATAGTAGAAGTATAGCAGAGACTGACATATTCAGAGGTGCAGATGTAATGTAGTATATCTCTCTACATCCAGACCAAAGATGGACTCCCAGTGAAATAGTTGAAAATATCCTAACAGTAGGGTGCAGGACTCTCTGTCATTGTTCATGCCTACAGTATCAGGAAACACTTTAATACCAACATGATGGACTTATGATTGTTTATGAAGGACCACCCATTGTAATAATAGAGGGGAAGGCAAAGATGGGGGGGAGGTAGGAGAGAGGACACAGAGTCTATGGAACTGTATCATAAAACAATAATAAAATAATTTTTTAAAGTTCTGGAAATGTAGTGTGTAACTTCATACACTCAAATTACATGGTAACTGCAAGTCACAAAGACAGCTCTTCTAGTGCTGTATTGCCACTTCATTTCTATGGTTTTATCTCACATACTCAGAATACATATGAAGATGATGGAAGATAACTGCCATTCAGTCAATGTCATGTAACTCATAATGCTGAAGTCTCCCAAAGTTAGAGCTACTGTCCTCAGCGGTCTTATTCATATAACAATGCATATCTCTGAGATCATTTTTTTCCACAGAAGATCATGACAATATAATATGCAGCTCAAGCTGATTAATTAATTTACTCTATTGTCTCTTTCCCTGAGTCACTTAAGTAAGAATGTATTTGAAATGCCTGGCTGGTTATTTAAGTCATTTATTTGAAACCTAAAAATTCATGTTTCTTTTCAGTTGTCTTATTGTTAACTTTTCATGAGTTTCTGAAGTTATTGACCAAGTAAAGATGAATAAGTTTCTTTAATGCTGTAGATTGCCAAGTAACACTGACTACTTCAATATGCAGCAGTAAATTTAAAGGGAGGCAATTAGAGCATTTCTGAGTTGAAGTCACTGAATTAAAACATAGTGAATCCTAATGGATAATTCTAATTAGACCAGAAGCAAATCCACAATTGGACAGGAGGTGGAGAGGGCTCAAGTTTGTATAATTCCAAGAGGCCCCATTGGGAAAAAATTACATGATCTTGAATACAAAGTTGTGAGGGCAGAATTTAAGCTTCATTAGCTTTGTGGTAAACTCATTTCTGGATTAGGCTAATTAAAACCCACAAGTTGGAAATAACTTTTGTTACTTTGCCAGCATTTAATAATACCAGCACCAAAATATTCAAGTTGCTTTGACACCTAGTATTTCTTAACAACTGAGGACCACTAGAATGCTGAAAATATTTTGTAGCAAAAATGTACATGGAAGTGGCACCTTGTGATCTGTAACTATGTCCTTTTAGCCCATGAAATTTTTTTAAAAAGAGTTAAAATAACCAGCAAATGCACAATGCTAATAGGAATATGGGTAGGCAAATTCAAAACAAAACTGTTAAGAAACTTTGAAATATTTATTGAAACATAGCAGCTTTATATATTACTCATATGATTGTTTTATTCATTCACATGAAATTAGAATGAATAAAAGACATGAGAAGTCAGCCAGGTAGGTAATGCTTCTGTGGCTTATCTACTTTAGTCATGGTTTTCATAAATAGTGTAGTCTTTTGTATCACTCATTAAAATAGGCATAAGCTATGAAAGTAAAATAATGCATCTGAAACCAATTAAAGCATCTAAAACCAATACAAATATGAGAACCAACTGAGGAAAACACAGAAGATTCTAGGCAGAGCAGAGAACCATATTTGAAGTTTTGGGTATGTGAAACAATTGGATTTATGTTGAGAAAGCCAAGTAAATGGATAGGAGAGGTAGAGCAGAGTATGCTGAGAGATAAAGAGACTGAAAGGCAAATAGGGTCCAGGAAACAGAGTGGCTTTTCTCGCAGAGGAGAAACTTGGCCCAAGACATTGAGAGGCCACCGAAAGGTATTCAATGGGGAGTGTCATGATATTTGTGATTTTGAAAGATGAAACCAGTGGCATGATGCAGAGTGGTATGAAGACAAAAGGCAGGAAAGCTGTTATGGTAGTCTCAGTGAGCACAGAACAAAAAGGATAGATTAGGAAGCCCAGAGAAGAAGATAAAATTAATTCAGGCAGCTAGTGCTGATGGACAGTGATGCATTGTCCAGCCTTATTCTCCGCCTAGAGGCAGGACTGAACCCTGTTCTCAAGGCAGGAGAGGGAGAAGGCATGACTGACTTGCAGATTGGGTGGTTGTGGAAAAGTGCCATCAACTACAGGAGATAAGTGTTTAAAGGAATATAAGAATCATACTTTGAGGCACATGAAACCTAGGGCTTGTTGTATATCTTAAGTAAAGCTACCTAGAAGACAACTGAAGCCTTGAAATGGAGATATGCAAGTTATCAGTCATAGTCTTTTCTAATCAGCCATAAGTCTGTCATTCTGATGTGTAGCACTGCAGGGGAGCACATGACCTTTTTCTCCAAGTTGAGGAATGCACTGAATCCATGCACGTGCATGTGTGGCCATGGCATGGCAGTAGCCAAAGGGTCATGTAATTTTGAGAGCTCCTTTTTATTGTTTTAAGATTTATTTATTTATTTATTTACTTGAAAGACACAATTACAGAGAGAAAGAGAATGAAAATATTTTCCATCCACTGATTTACTTACCAAATGGCCGTGGATAGCAAGGCTAGGCCAAACCAAAACCAGGAGCCAAGAGCTGGATCCAGATGACACACATGGGTACAGGCCCCAAGTACTTGGGCTGATCTGCTTATTTCCCAGGATCATTAAGAGAGCTGCATCAGAAATGGGGCATCCAGGACTCAAACAGGTACCTACATGGGATGCAGGAGTCACAAGCTTGGCTTAATCCACTGAACCACTGAGTGAACCTAAACAGCTCTTTCCTAAGACAGCCAGGCTTATTTACAAGTACCTGTCAAAAGAATTAGACAAGTTAAAACTTCTGGAATTTTGGATTAGTAAAATGAAGCAAACTGCCTAGGGCTATAGAGAAGAATGGGACCAATGGAGTATGCAGGGGTCAGCACTGTGGAAAAGCAAGTAAAGCCACCACCTGTGATGTCGGCACCCCACAATGGTGACATTTCCTGTCCTGGCTACTACACTTCCTTTCCAGTTCGCTGATAATGGTATAGAAAACCAGCAAATGATGTCCAAATACCTGTGACTCTGCCACCTGTGGGAAGCTTCTGACTCCCTGCTTTATCTTGACCCAGTGCTGGCCATTATAGCCAATGAGGAGTGAACCAGCAGATGGAAGATCTCTCAGCCACCTCCCCATAACTCTGACTTTCAAAATAAATGTTTTAATTAATTAATTAAAAGATATTCTCACCCTTTCATATTTTTTAAAAAAGAGATATTTCATATTACTTGAAAAAATGGATATAAAAGTGTGAGAATATGAAGAGACTAGATCCTTTGTACATTGCTGATGAAATACAACATGATTTAGCAAATGTGGAAAACAGTTTAGATGTTCTTCAAAAAGTTAAAAGCAAAATTACCATAGAACTAACAACTCCACCAAAGTGAATTAGAAAGACATATGTAAACATAAATTGTACTTGTGCTGTGGACATTGCATAATTACAGCGTCAATGATAATGGTGGAAACAACTGGGCTGTCCCTGAACAGATGAACGGCTAATAAGATTTGGTGTGCACATGCAATAAAATGAATTTTAGCCACAAAAAGGAATGAAGTTCTGATATGTGATGCAACATTGATAAACCTTAAAAGCATTCTAGGTGGTGAAATAGGCCAGAAAAATATTACATAATCTCCTTTCATTAAATAACTACATAGGCCAATTCATAGGTGTGGAGTAGAGTAGATACTACTGGGGGCTAGGAGCAAAAGGCTTATTAATGAGTGACTACAAAGTTTCTGTTTTGGGTGATGAGAAGCTTTTTAAATAGTAAAGTGATTAATTACAACATTACAACTGTAATTAATGCTACTATGTACTTTAAAGTGATTAAAGTGGTATATTTCATGTTACATGCATACCACAATAAAAAATGTAATACCAGCCATCCTATACATGATCAGTTGATTTAGTCAGTAAAGAACCATATTTCCTTTTTAAATAAAAGTATGAAAGAATTAATACTGACCAAGAAATGGATATCTTCCTCTAGGATGGTGACATAGGTGAGTATCTCTGCAGACATTACTATATTATCTGTGGATACATATATATATATGATTACCCTTGTGTGATGGCTGACTTTATGTCAACCCTCCTAGTGTAAGGCATACTTAGAGAGTTGGTGAACATTATTTTACCAACTGTCTATGTGGCTGTTTGTAAAGAAGGCTCACATACAAAATAATTGATTGCCCTTACCAGTGTGAGTGAGCATCATGTAATCTGACAATAACCTAATTGAACAAAAAGTGGAGAAAGATTGAATTCCTTCTGTTTGTGCCAGCAGGGACATCCATTTTCTTCTGAACTGGATGCTGGTGTTCCTGCTTCTTTGGATTTCTGGACTCCTTTTTATTGAAGTATATTTATTACTTACCACAATGTAATTTTGTAGGTATAGGATTCTTTCAGCCCTCTTCCCTCCATCCCTCTCCATTTTCCACTCTGCCATTTTTCTCCATGTTATCACAGTAGTATAGTTCCTTAACAGCAGTTACAAGATTAGTTTTCTAGTATCATACTATATAAGTATATTTACATGTTCCAATGGAGTTCCTTATTTTATTCAGGAGTGGATGCGTACTAAATGTTGGTCTCCATTATACAGTTCATCTGTAGAATATATGTATATACTTGAATACCTATGGTTTTTATCTTACAGTTTGCATAACAGCTGCCATATAACAGAGGGGGCATATGCTCTTCATGCTTTTGGGACTGACTTATTTCACTAAGCATAACAGTAGATATACCACAGTTACATTTCTTTTATGTTTTTAAAGATTTATTTTTTTTTATTGGAAAGTCATATTTCCAGAGAGAAGAAGAGACAGAAACATCTTCCATTCACCAGTTCACTTCCCAGGTGGCCGCAACAGCCAAAACTGAGCTGATTGAAAGTCAGGAGCCAGAGCTTCTTTCAGGTCTCCGATGTGGGTGCAGGGTCCCAAAGCTTTTGGTCATTCTCTACTGCTTTTCCAGACCAAAAGCAGGGAGTTGGAAGGGAAGTGAGGCAGCCAGGATATGAACTGCATGCAAGGCAAGGACTTCAATCACTAGGCTACTGTGCCGGGCCCCCACAGTTTCTTTATCCATTCATTTGTTGACTGACATCTGATTTGCTTCCATGTCTTCACTATTGGGATTTGTACTGTTGTAAATATAGGGTTGCAGGTCGCTTTCTTGTAAGTGGATTTTATTTCATTTTGGCATATTCCCAGGAGTTGGAAAGCTGGGTCATAGGGTAGATCAATTCTTAGTTGTCTGAGCACTCTTAATACTGAATTCTATAGCATTTACACTAGTCTGCATTCCCACCAACAGTGGATTAGGGTACCTTTTTCCCCACATCCTCTGCTGCAGTTGTTAGTAGATTTCCAATGTAGGCCATTCTCACTGGAGTTAGGGGGAGCCTTAATGTGACTTTATTTGTATTTACCTAATACTTACAAAGCCTGGGCATTTTTCGTATGTTTCTTAGCCCTTTGAATTTGTTCTTTTTGAAAATGTCTGCTCATGTTCTTCACCCATTTCTTAACAAGGCTGTTTTGCTACTGTTGAGTTTTGAAGCTCTTTGTATATATTGGGTATTAGTCCTCTCTCTGTTATGTAGCATACAAAGATTTTTCTCCCATTTGTTGGTTGCCTTTTCACTTTATTGATGATTTTCCTGCCGTACAGAAGCTTCTTAGTTTGACATACTTCCATTTGTTTATTTTAGCTTTTACTACCTGTGCTTTTGGTGTCTTTTCTAAGAAGTTTTGCCTACCTATGATTTCATCTAGGAATTTGATTATGTCTGGGTACAGATTTAAGTTCTTGCTCCATGCAGAGCTGATTTTTGTATTAGGTGAAAGCAGGGGTCTTGTTTCTTGCTCTGCAAGCAAAAATACAATTATCCCTACAATGTTTGTTGAAGAGACCAAATTTGTCCCTGAGTAATTTTCAGTTCTTTTGTTGAAGATCATTTGGCTGTACATGCATTGGTTCACTTTTGGGGTTTACATTCTGTTCCATTAATCTCCATGTTTGTACCAGTACCATACTATTTTGATTATAGTATGTTTTTCTATACTGTTATATATTGTTTTGCCTTATAGTATGTCTTGAAATTTGGAATTGAGATTCTTCCGGCTTTATTTTTGTTCTTCAAGATAGCTTTGGCAATTTGTGGCCTCTTATATTTCCAAATGAATTTTTGTATCATCTTTTCTATTTCTGAGAAGGATGTTTTTGAAATTTTGATTGGAATCTTAAACCAGTCCATAAGCATGATGCATTTCTCCATGTATTCTAATTTAATGTATTCTATTTCTTTAATGTTTTATAATTTTCATCACATGGGTCTTTCACATCTTTGGTTAGGTTTATTTCAAGCTACTTAGGATTCTATTCCACTATTTTGAATGGGATTGTACTTACAAATTCCTTCTCAGCCGTATAATTGTTTGTATGTACTAAGGGCATCAATTTATATTAAATTATTTTGTATTCTGCTATTTTCCCAACTATCTTATGCATTGCAGAAGTCTCTGTTGAGTTTTTTTTTTTTAAGATTTATTTATTTTTGTTGTAAAGGCAGATACGCAGAGAGGAGGAAAGACAGAGAGGAAGATCTTCTGCCCAATGATTCACTTTCCAAGTGAGCGCAACGGCCGGTTCTGTGCTGATCCAAAGCCAGGAACCTGGAACCTCTTTCTGGGTCTCCCACATGAATGCAGGGTCCCAAAGCTTTGGGCATCCTCAACTGCTTTCCCAGGCCACAAGCAGGGAGCTGGATGGGAAGTGGAGCTGCCGGGATTAGAACTAGCACCCATATGGGATCCCGGCGCGTTCAAGGTGAGGATTTTAGCTTCTAGGCCACGGCGCCGGGCCCAGTCTCTGTTGAGTTTTTTGATTTTCCTGTTTTTCCCCAGTACCTCTGGCTAGGACTTCCAGTTTTATGTGGCAAAAGTGGACATCCTCATCTGGTTCTGGATCTTGGTGAGAAAGCTCCTAGCCTGATCCTGGTGTTGTGTTTTATGTATATCACTTTGACTGTGTTATGGAACATTGTTTTTGTGTCATCCTGCTTAGAGTTTTTGGCATGAGATGGAGCTAGGTTTTATCAAATGCCTTCTTTGCATTGATGGAAATAATCGTATGGTTTTTATTCTTCATTTTGTTGATGCGGTGTATTACAGTTATTGATTTGCATGTTAAATCATCTCTACATTGCCAGGGATAAACCTACTTGATCTGGGTGAATTATCTATCTACTGTATCGTTGAATTCCACCTACTAGTATTTTGTTGAGGATTGTTATATCTGTGTTCATTAAGGATATTGGTTTGTAGTTCTCTTTCTCTGTTGTGTTTCTGTCTGTTTGGTATCAAGATAATGTTGGCTTCATAGAAAGAGTTTGGGAGGATTGCCTTTCTTGCTACTGTTTTGAATAGATTTTAGAGAATTGAGGTAATTTTTTCTTGAATTGTTTGGTAAAATCCAGCAGTAAATCTATCTAGTATTACACTTTCTTTGCTGACAGGGATTTAATTACTACTTCAGTCTCAGTTCTCTTACTATCAGGTTTTCAATTACCTAATGTTTCGGTTTTGATGGATCATATGTGTCCAGAAATCTAAGCATTTTTCCAAGTTTTCCAATTTGTTGATGAATAGTTGCTTATAACACTTCCTGATGATTCTATGTCTGAGGTGTCTATTGATATCCTTTTTCATCTCTGATTAATGGATTTGTGTCTTCTCTTTCCTTTTTTTTTTCTTTTTGTTTGGTTGGGTTAGTGTTGTACCTATTTTGTTAATTTTTCCAAGTACCATCTCCTTGACTGTTTTCTATTTTATTTATTTATCATCCCTTGTTTCTTTCCCTTTTTTCACTCATTTATTTTATTTATTTTCCTTCTTTTCATTCTTTCTGGCAATCTTGGTTTTATTTTGCTGTGACTTTTCTAGCTTCTTTCATATGTAGTTAGCTGGTTTACCTGGTGCCTTTCTAGTTTTACTGGCACCGATATCAGTGAACCGTCCGCTTAGCACTGCATTCACTATGTTCCACAAGTTTGTATATGTAGTGGAGTCTCCCTGGTGGTCCAGTGGCTAGGATATATTGTGTTGATTCCTTCAAATGTTTCAAAGAATTTTTAAATTTTCTCTTTTATTTCTTCTATAATCCACTGTTTATTCGGCAGCATGTTGTTGAGTTTCCAAGTATTTGTTTATTTCAGGGAGTATTTTCACTTGTTGTGTCTTCAGTTTCATTCCATGATGGTCTAAGAAAAGGCATGGAAATGTTCTGTTTCACTGTGACACAGTCTACTGGAGGCTCTGTCGTTATCAACTGGCAGGTTGTAAACTCATCTATACATTGACACCCAGTTGATGTATGGAGAAAAAGCAAGGAAGAACCCACATAAGTGATTCTGTGGTCCAGGCCTGGAAAAGGTATGCATCATCCCTTCACATGTCGCTGACCACAAGTTATCTCAGCATAACAAATTACAGGCAAGACTGAAATGTGAAGTGGTGGTGGTGGGGGCGGGGGATCCTAAACAAAGAGCAACCAACAGCTCTGTGGCTGAGAAATGTGTTTTAAAAGCATTTGCTGGGCCCGGCGGCATGGCCTAGCGGCTAAAGTCCTCGCCTTGAACGCGCCGGGATCCCATATGGGTGCTGGTTCTAATCCCGGCAGCTCCACTTCCCATCCAGCTCCCTGCTTGTGGCCTGGGAAAGCAGTCGAGGACGGCCCAAAGCGTTGGGACCCTGCACCTGCGTGGGAGACCCGGAAGAGGTTCCAGGTTCCTGGCTTTGGATCAGCGCGCACCGGCCCATTGCGGTTCACTTGGGGAGTGAAACATCGGATGGAAGATCTTCCTCTCTGTCTCTCCTCCTCTCTGTATATCCAGCTTTCCAATAATAATAATTTTTTTTATTCATTAATTACATTGTATTACATGACACAATTTCATAGGTACTGGGATTCTCCCCCCTTCACCCTAAACCCTTCCCCCATGGTGAATTCCTTCACCTTGATGCATAACCACAGCTCAGGTTCCATTGGGATTCCCTAATTACAAGCTCACACCATACAGAGTCCAGCATCCCACTGTCCAGTCAAGTTCAACAGCCTCTCAGGGAGGCCCTCTCAGGTTTGAAGGCAGAGCCATCAGAGCGTCACCTCTATCAATTAGAAGCTCCAACATATCATCAGCAACAGTCCAGGTACGATGAGACTGGTGCAGAGTCCACTGATTGACATAGTCTATCTTAGAGTTTCCCCTTGTCCAGTTTTCCGTTGCAAGCATAAAGCTGAGGTGGTTGATTGATCTACTCCATCTTCCATCTTTTCTTGATGAATGTTTTGATTCCTCCATTTTGTTCAGGGGAATCCCCAAAGAAACTTTGAGGCGTTCTCAGTCCAGGCTCCTACATGTACTACTAGTAAGCACAGTGCCCGCAACAGTCCATCACTCCGATCAGCTGGTGGTTGTAACCCCTGGGTTGGATCTATTCTGAGCCCCGACCTCCATTGGAACCAATGAATATTGCAGTCCATCCCGGCTCTGCCCATCACACACTCGTCCCTCACCTAAACCAGTGGGAGGTGTGCTGGTTGGGAGCTGCATTAATAATAAATCTTTAAAAAAAATAAATAAAAGCATTTGCTGTTTGGATACTGATTCTTAGTTTAGTTCTTAAGCCCAAGATATATTTCAAAGGATTGACATTAAGTCGTATTGAGTGAAATAAGTTAGACACAAAAAGATAAATATCTCATATTCTTCCTTATATATAGAAGCAAATTAAAAAATTTAAAGAGAAAGAAATGTCTATCAGTTTTGCTACAAATATGGTGTTTTGTCAACTTTTGTTTTATATCTTTGTCAAACTGATTAAAATGATGTATTATGATAGCTTTAATTTTGTGATTATTTAAAAAATAGCTGTATATGGGTGAATTTGATCACTTATAACCTTTGCCTATATTTCTGCTGAACTTTGGTCTTGCTTTTTATTCCTTGACCTTTTTATTTAGTGGAGCATTGTGCCTTTTGCTATAATTTTTATTGTTATCTCAAAAAAGTTTAAATAATATATGGAACTTAAAAGGGATAATTGACATTAAAAGTTCAACTGAAGAAAACTTATGTGATAATACATGAAAAATCATCACTTCTAATTTTTTCCTCTCAATCTATCCTTTTTAAAATCTGCCTAGTCTTAGTGACCTACTTTCCTCATTTGCTAAAATGAGCTTCATTATGTTTCCTTCATCAGAAATGGATACAAGATCTTTTCTGCAGTACAACCCCTTTACCACTCACCTGTTCCAGCAGCATTTATTCAGTAGCAGAGAGATGCTCGTGAAGCCATTGAAAGCATTAGCCCTCACAGTAAGCCAGAATGCCATTTCAGTCTAACTGCAAGTCTCTTTTGAATCATGGCTATTGCATTAATAAATTTAGTAAAACTTGTTAGTCACACAAATACATGAATACTTCAAAGTATTCATGAAGAGATAAGCATTTGGCACGACAATTTTGACACCAATTGGGGCATCTGTATCCCATGTCCTAGTACCTGGTTCAAGTCTTGGCTCAGCTTCCTATTTCAACTTCCTGCTAATGCATGCCTGGGAGGCAGCAGATGATGGCTAAAGTGGGAGATCTGGATTGAGTTCCAGGTTCCTGGCTTCAGCCTGACCCAGCCCCAGCTGTTGTATTCACTTGGAAAGTAAACTGGTAGATGGATGATACCTCTTTTTCTTTCTATCCTTGTGTCTTTCAAATACAGTGGAAATAAATAAAAGTATTTCTGATGGTTTATGGGTAATTTAAAAGTATGTGTATTTTTGTGATTTTTTTGAAATCTGCTTAGTTTTGAATAATCTTTTTCACATATTAGGAAAAAAATGTACTAAAGTAAACTTATATGTTTAATTTTATTTTCAAATATAATTTCACTTATTTTTTTAAAAAAGATTTATGTATTTTTATCTGAAAGGCAGATTTATAAAGGAGGAGAGACAGAGAGGAAGATCTTCCTTCCGTTGATTCACTCCCCAAGCGGCCACGATGGCCAGGGCTGAGCCCATCCGAAGCCAGAAGCCTGGACTCTGCAAGGCCACCAGGATTAGAACTGGTGACATATGGGATCCCAGTGTGTGCAAGATGAGGACTTTAGCTGCTAGGCTACCACACTGGGCCCTCAAATATCATTTTAAAGTTACTTTATGGCTTTTCTCTGTTAATAAGCCACTCAATGTTTTTTTTTTTTTTAGATTTATTTTATTTTTATTACAAAGTCAGACATACTGAGAGGAGGAGAGATAGAGAAGAAGTGGAGCTGCCAGGATTAGAACCAGCGGCCATATGGGATCAAGGCGAGGACCTTAGCCACCAGGCCACGCCGCCGAGCCCCGCCACTCAGTATTAATTGTTAAATCAGATAGAGTCCTCCCAGTACATATACCATTTACCCCAAATCTCCCACGAATTGGAGGACAGCAGGAAGCACAGCATCAGCTGACAATCAGTGGCTGAGAATGTTGACCTCATAATTACTCTACCCAATGAGCTTCCTACAGCAATGAGTGGGGTGGGACATATGAAAGATCACTACACTAACAGGAATTTCTCCTCCAGAAGAGACTATCCTAAGAACCATGTGATAAAATTCAATCTGGTAGTGAATTTGAATGAGTCACCACCTTCCTTTGTAACATTATATGGAAATTCTTTAAGTTCTGCGTCTTAATAGAGGAAGGCTATTTGAAGAAACATGGTGAACTACTATCAACTACTCGGGGTACCTGAGAATGCTTCCACCTCTGATATCAAGAAGGCTTATCATCAGCTGGCTCTGCAGGTACATCCAGACAAAAACCTAGAGAACAAGGAGGCAGCTGAGGAGAAATTCAAACAAATAGCAGAAGCCTATGAGGTCTTGTCTGATGCCGTGAAGCGCAACAGCTATGACCGGTCCAGAGGGAACCACACCAGAAGGGAATATAGAGATGGCAGATACAGAAGCCATTTGGAGGAGGACCTGTGCTTTGAGAGGCCACACTATGTCTTCCAGAATGTCTATGAAGATGAACACCGCCACTCAGGACATTATTTTCCTACTGGCCATTCGGGTAGGCCTGAGAGAGTCCACTACTCCATCTTTAATGTGACCCCCATACTAAATACAGGATTTTCCACTTTTGTATCTCTGCCCCACACATCAAGTCTACCTACCTCTGAAATATTTGTACCCTTTGTAAGCATGGGAATGGGAAACTTCAGACTGGTCACCACCTGCAGCCAGATAGTGAATGGTAAAAGAGTTGTTACAACAAAGGTGCTAGAAAATGTGAGGGGGAAGACTGAAGTGAAAAGAGAACAAGAATCTCATCAGATTCCTCCACCTTGCTGGTAAGGAAGTGTTGCTGTGTTCTGGAGCAGCATAACTTTCATAGGAACCCATGTGAACCTAGTTTGGATACTTATAAAGGACAGAATTAGAATCTGTGTGTGTGACTGGAATGGACAGAGGTCAGCTCAGTCTAAAACTCTTATTTCTCAGAAGAGGAGGGTTGTGGGTCAGGTATTTACATAAGAAACAAGTAAGCAACAGATTTGGCCTTCTAGCCAGTCTTCTGATTTTTAACTAGAGCCTTCTTTCTGTCTCTACGCTTCTTGAAGCATTAATGGCCACAAACACACATGACCTTCTGAGTCAATCGCATCATAAACCCCACTGACTTCTGCTCAGCCTATTCCCTGTCCTGCTTTCCTTCTCCCTTGTTGGCTACCCTTTCCCTCTTCCCAATCTCACTGCTTCTTCTCATATCATTTGCTTCCTATGCATTTCCCATGAACCTTAGCATAATCAGATCTAAACAGTTACCTAGGCATAGATTAATCCTGGCAGAGAGCATGTGAAAAATAAATAGGTTAAAATTTTTATACACATTAACAACTAGCATTTTTGAGTGCTCAGTTGATGTCAGAAATTCTACTTCACATGCCTTATCTCAGAAACCCTTTCAGCTACTTTCCCACTATCTTATAGATAAGAAAATGAGGTTTAGAGATTAAGTCACATGCCACAGACCCCACCTAATAAACAGTAAGATAGTGTTCTACTCTAAAGCACATGATTATTTACTGGATTATAACAACTAAGGATATTACTTATCTATTTTTAAATCCAGAACCTTGCCCACATTGGAAACTTAACCCTATCATCACTAAACCTCACTGGAAGACGTGAGTACTTGCTGAACCACATTAAGTTAGCAAACATTTGACTTTTATTGTCCAACAACAATTTGAAAGTTAATTTTATGGAAAGAATCATTGTAAAGAGTTTCAGAAGCTAACAGGTGATTATTCATTAACATAAGAATCTCAAGATGTGAATTGTTCTGTTGTTTGGTTTTAATCAAAATGTGTATGTGAAGTCTTAGGATTTTTATTTTGCTTTGTTTGCTTAACTGGAGCTGGTCTCACTCCACCCTCTTCCTTTTTGCTTACAAACACACTGGGCTCTGCGGAGAGTCCTTGTGGAAAGTTACTGCAGGAGTCTGCACTGGAACCTCTGTCTTAAAGTTTCTAGACCCAAGTTCATTGTAGTACACCTTATGTAATGGCAAAATTGAGATAGCATATGCATCACAATGCTTTATGGAATGTAGATAACAATGATTAGCTTTCTTCAATAAAAAAACTTTCCTCTATATGTTATTTTTATAAGACAAACATTAAATGCGATATTTGAACTTTTCACACTTTAGCAAAAATATGTCTATGTCCCTCTGCATCTAAGTAGAAGGTAGATTTGGAATCAAAATAGTCCCCATTTGTTTCAAAGCCTATGAGTTCCCATTTAGCAGTGTTTAAAAACCCGTGTGTCAGGATGACAGGCACTATGCACTGTGTGTTTGCCATCAATAATTTCCTTTA
This sequence comes from Ochotona princeps, assembly GCF_030435755.1. NCBI lineage: Eukaryota > Metazoa > Chordata > Mammalia > Lagomorpha > Ochotonidae > Ochotona > Ochotona princeps. The sequence goes on from NC_080833.1 coordinate 70,995,673, forward strand.
AAAAGCAAATTGGAAGAGACCCACCCTCTACTGGTTTACTCCACAGATGGCTTCAGTAGCTTGGGCTGGACCTGGATGAACCCAGGATCTAGGATCTCCTCCTACATGGATTGTGGTGACCCAGGCACTTGAGCCACCATCTGCTATCTTCCTGGTACATTAACAGGCAGTTAGATCAGAAGCATAGTCAGGATTCTGTCCTGGGAACTCTTGATATGGAATGTAGGAGCCCAAATACGAATCCCCGCCCAATACTATGCCCAATACCAATCCCCACCCCACCCCTCCCCTGCCAAATGCAGCTGTTTTTGTTTCCATATTGCTAGTGAAAAAAGCTGAGTCTCACAGTTCAGTCCCTTCAACAGTAGCACAGTCAGTTGTGGAGACATAAGCAGACTGCAGCTTGCCTGGGAGCTGTAAGTCTCACTTCCCATTAAGCTGTGTTCTACCCTCATTACAGTGAGGCACTGCCACCACCATGGTCGAAGGAGGGAAAGTGTTGTGGTGTGTGTGAATTAACTCTGCCCACTTAGATGTTTTCTAAATGAGGGTTTCCAGATGGAGCATTCATTTACCAACCCTGATCTGAGGTGGACTGCACTGTTTCTAATGCACACACATACAGACACACACACAAAATTGAATTAAAGTATGAAATGTGATATTCTATTTGTCCTAAGTAAAATGGAAGCTTCATCAATTTTCAGGCATACTTAGCTCTTGACAGAAATGCTGACATACAGAAGGATGTTTTACCAACAAAGTTTTAATTCATTTCTTAAGAATTTACTTAGCCTAGGAAGTTTTCTTATAGGAAAATCAAGCACTGTCATCTCTTCATGATGTCTGTCAAAACCAGGCAGTTGGTGAAGTGTATGCAAACAGCAGCAAAGGAAAGATTCCACAGGATGAAGAGGGCTTGGCAGGTGGTAGAGCATCCCAGTTTGTATTTACTGCATGCACAGAATGAGGCCCAAGCTTTGAAGTAATCTGTAGGGCCAATTACTGTGACCTAGTAGTGTCTTCAGGACCACTGCAGGCCATTTCCAGGGACCAAAAGCTCCCCCACCAGCCCCCAAACTTGCAGGTCCCACTGAGAGTCAGTCTTATGAATTACTTGTTGCTTCAAATAGGTAGTAAAAAGGGACTAGTGAGTCATTTCCTGAGTCCTTAAATACTTTGCTACTTTTGCCCTCTCAGAAAACTGCTTTTTTAATGAACTGTGCTGCCAAATAGTTGGCTTCCACAAATTAACATGAGTCATTTTGGCTGATGGACAAAAGGTAGCTGATGGAGGAAATGTTTCCAAAACTCAAAAACAGTGTGTACCACTGGGAAGCAGTTCCCTCTCTGCTCTGGTTAAGGTGGCTGACAAGTGAAAAGAGGACAGGGTCCTGTTGAGAATGTGGAAATAATGATGACTCATAGCTCGTGGGGGTGTTTACAAGAGCAGCTTCCTACAGCATCCTGTCAGAAACTCCACATCCTCCCAATACTGAGCCAAAGGGCCAAAGGAGGGAGCTGGATGGGAAGCAGGGCTGCTGGGATTAGAAATGGTGCCCATATGGGATCCTGGCGCATGCAAGGTGAGGACTTTAGCCACTATGCTATCGTGCACCAGGCCCACATGTTACTATTTCTTCCAAAAACACCTTATATCCTTAGGGGTGCAAGTTGAAAATTGTCTATTGATGTTTTTAAACATGTGATCTTGAAAACAAGGTTAGCTATAGGTTATGGCCAATTTCAAAATATAAGAAAAAGGAGATGAAAACAGTTGTTTTCATTTTTTACTATGTTGACACTACTAAAAAAAAAAAGTGTGTTTTTAGCTTGCAGGCAACCAGCATGACTTTTACTGTTAAACTTCCTTTTTCCTTCATTGACCTTGTGTTTTTGAAGTTAACCTATTGGCTTTACCCTCGCTTTCCTTTCTAGGAAATTGACGGAAAATCCCTGCTACTGATGACAAGGAATGATGTGTTGACAGGGCTTCAGCTAAAACTGGGACCTGCTCTGAAAATGTACGAATATCACGTAAAGCCTCTGCAGACCAAGCATTTAAAGAACAACTCTTCGTAGTACTGTAAATTGGGGCGTTAGACCTCAAAAAATACATGACGACATAATTTCGTTTCATGTGATGAAACTTTGTAAACACAATACATACATGTGTATATGTAAAGGAGTTCAACTAAATAACATGTTATCCTATTGGATAGACTAGGCAATCCATCAGCTGACTCTAATTGAGCCAGGAGGAGCAAGGGCAAGATGCCCCTGGGATAGTTTTCCTTGTGGAATTTGTCAAGAAGGATACCGTTTGATGTGATCAAATGCCCCTCGCTTACAAAGGGTTTGAAACCGTAAGGATTTTCTTCATTTCTTCGGAGTTTTTTTTTTCCCCAAAGAAAGCCTTGTTAAAAAAAATTGAACGAAGCAAGTATCTTTTAGTTATAGCTAGAAAGAGTTAAAAACAAGAAACTTGGGGAGGGGATGAAAAAGACAGTGATGATTGCCACCCTTAGATTCTGCTCCTTAGAGCATGTGCTACCTGGATGGCGTTGCCAAAATCCTTTTCTATAGAGGGTCTTCTACTTGACCTTATTAAGGTTTCATTGGATATGCTGCAATGTTTGAAATGAACGTGCCCCTTCAGGAGCAGAGTTATAACTCTGAAAAGAGAAACTCTTGTGTCCTGGGGAAAATCACCCATATTTAGCTAGCTTTCATAGGGGTTAATGATGGTTTCTGCTTAGATTTGTTTAACTTGGTCCTTTGTTTCTGAAGAAAGTGTTTTCTAAACTTTATGATTTGTATTTATAATTTGTTTCTTGAAGAAATTTAGCAAGTTGCAGCTCAAAAAGCCTTGTTATTAGTACAGAATATTTTTATATATACATTCCTTCATGATGGTGTTATATTTTTTTAATTGTTCTATGCTTTGTTTGATTCCTGGTTTGAGTACTTGTTTTTAATAACTTGAAAAAGTGGGCTTGCTGCATCTCTGTTCAAAGAGACATCTGTTCAATCTCTGTGTGTCAATGCCTTGTTGAATTGGTGCTTTGTGGTTGCAATAAAGCATTGCTTCAGTTATTTCCTGTGTATCTTTGAGCTTTTCAGTTGGTTGCTTGTTTGGTTGGATGGAAGACTAGAGCTTTATTGAAATGATGGGGAGAAAATTCAGCCTTAAAAAGAAAACAAAACTTCAGAATTTTCGTAACTCTGTATAATGGGTTTCTCTTCTTTATAAGCTGAATCATCATTCCTCCTCTTACCCCAACCCAGCAACCAATTTTAGCCAAAGATCAATGATTTTTCTGTAGGACATTAGGGGTCCTGATTTTGTTTTACTTCTGGGGAAGATTTGGACCTTCTCTCCAAGAAAAAGCTCGTAACCCCATATGTAAAGTTTTGCAGAAAGGTGAAATAGTCCCTGATTTTCCCTCTTCTTCCTTGCCAAGAGTTCTTATTTTTTATTTGTTTTCATTTTGTTTGAAAGAGATACAGACACAGTGGCAGTGAGGTGTTTTCTCTGCTGGTTCACTCCAGAAGTGTCCACAACATCCAGGGACAGGCCATGCCAGAGGCAAGAGCCTGGAACTCAATTTGGGTCTCCCACCTGGAGTGCTACATCCCAGGATACACACTGGCTGGAAGCTGGATCAAAAGTGGAGTAACCAGATGTTTCAAGCAGCTTAACTGCTACACTGAACTCCCACTTCAGTAGTTTTTATATTTGAGCATTGTAATTCATTTCTATATAGAGAGATAATTTCTCTAAGTAATAGAAACATCTGATATGATTTAAAAATACAGGAAATGGTACAGTGAATACTTCAAATTAACTCAGTTGTGGAGCTTACAGAATGTCTTAAACTTCAGTAAAGCATTGTTTTGTGTTATAAATGGGAAAGGTGGCTACAAAAGAGAATCTGCTGTCCCTATGTTCTCATACTCTGAGGCAACTCACCAAAACAAGTAAAAGCATGATAACAGAAACAAAAGACAAGAGATGTGGTTGCTGGAGACCTGGATAGAGAAGTAGGTTGTGAGGGATCAAGATAGAATGAAGGAAGGTGAAATGAAAAGCTTAACTCAGACTTTTTGAGGGCAGACCTTTAACACTTCTATTCCCAGAATCAAATATGGCCCCATCGGAATCCCTGGCTTTGATCCCTGGTTTCAGCTTTTTTTTTTTTTTTTTTTTTTTTGACCTCAGCTTCCTGCTGATGCAGAGCTTAGGTGTAGCAGGTATTGACCTGAGTCATTCAGTCCATGCCAGCCCTTTGGGGAAACTGGATTGAGTTCCTGGCTCCTGGTAATGGCTCCCTGGCTAATGCAGGCATTTGGGGAGTGAGCCAGTTGATGGGCACTTTCTGTGCCTCTCATATCTTTTTTTTTTTAATTTCTGAAGAAGATTCCCACAGTAAAATAGTGATGATGCTTGAACCCCCTGTACTTCACAAAGGTAACAGGAGCAATGAGGTGGTCTCAGCATAAAGGTAAAGCCCTGTTATTTTTTACATCTGGCTGGTTTTCTTGACACTGGTTTGGGGTAGGTTGGGCTGTTTGATGCCATATAACCCTCCCCCACAACTTCCCTGCCCCATGCCTATGTCTCTGGTGAATGTCCAGATAGTTGGAGCCAGGGATGACAGACTCCTCGCATCTTCTTGTTCCCTCATACATTTGCTGTGCATCTTAACATCTATTCCCAGAATCAAATATTGTATAGCGCAGAATGGTGGCTTCAGCTCTTAGCATCACCACTTTGATTGCAGCCAGCAGGAAGAAAAGCAGGAAGGACTAGACCATCTTCCTAAAATGACACTGCTAAGAAACTGTGTATATTATTTCCTCTCACATATTGACTAGATGCCCTGCTAACTATAATTCAGTCATATTACCACAATCAACTGCAAAAAAGACTTTGAAATATTTCTCTTTTTTGGAAATCATGAACCCAACCAAAAATCAGAGGTTCTGCTGTGTATAGATAAGGGGGAGGAGAGATATTGAGGTCACTGTTACCAATATCATTTGATCACTAAAACCTCAGTTAAAATATGATTTAAAATGTCTTCATCTGCATTTTTCTCCAGATTTGAACTTGGATTCAACTACTTCAACATCAGACCCAGAGTTTTCTATATATGTGTGTTGGAAGGATACAAAGACAAATAAAAACAGAGGCAACAGAGTACTATAAAATCGCTGCCCAGCTTCTGATGGCAGCTTTCTGGCAAAATTAGTGAATTACAGTTGCCTGCCTTGCTTACATCCAGTGTAAAGGTGTGTGACAGGCAGGATTCCTGAGCTCTTTGGCAGTGACTGAAGGTACTTGCATTCTGTGATCAAAATAGCTGTAGAGAGAGGCTGGGAGTACTTGAAATTCAGCAGGTAAGCAGCCTTTGTCTGCAGACAGCTGTAAGCACCAGACACATGGATTCCTTTTCATATCACACTGAATTTTTCCTGGTGTGATCTGGATCTGCAGCTTGCAGCAAATGCACTTGCTGCATAGGAAAGCACATCAGGAGCATGAAAGGGAATGGACGTGGCCTGATGCCATCTATTTTATGGGGAAAGTGTATGTGAGAACTGGCGAATGCTGAATTTGTCCACTCTCAATCTACAGGCACGGGAGATATTCAAATCACAAGGGATTTAAGGCAGTGATTGACACTCCACCTCCATTCTTCACCCCCACATTCAAATTCAGATTCAGACCTGACAAAGGAGATTGAATGAAATGCTTTAAAGGCTAAATCACAGCTGAACATTTTTTCAGTGGAACCTAAATCAGTGTGTTTTCATTTGACCAATGTAAGGTTAGTGTGTTTTTGAAATTACCTTTGCATCCTTCTAATAAGGCTGAAATCTCCGATTTGCTAGTCTCTTCCATTACCTGTCACAGTAACTTTACACGTTAACTGTCTGGACCCTGAAGGCATTTTATTTTCAGACACAGTGCTTCAGCTAGAGAAGTGGGAAAAAACTTAGCGCTTCCTTAGAGAGAGTTAGTTCAGGAAATGGAGGTAGCAGGGATATGCAGCTGAAAAGAAAATGAGGTGGTGCATTGCATTGGTATGCACAGCAGTTTGAAGCCTATGCCTGATTCTTAGTGGACATGATGATAAATAGGAAGAAAAAGAAGCCAGTTAGGGATAGTCTATTCATGTTCTCAGCAAATATAGGTTTTTGTCCTTCAGTGATTAGCATATGCTCTCAGGAACACACACTTTAACTGTATTAGTGAAATTCATCTTTGGGAGAATTTCATTTGCAAAAGTCTAATGACCCTCAGTGGCTCAAACCCCCTGTTTGGAAGCCAAATACAAAAAGTACTTCGTGCTGGTGATTCATTTGCCTTTGACGGTCCCGCAGATGGGATGTGTGGGGGTCAGGGTTTGGGCCCAGAGCCATTAAGTGTTTTCTGTAATGATTTGGATGATGAAGTTAAATTTTCAAAGAGCTGACTGCTGCAGGACAGATATGCCTCTTAGAGAAAAACTTGTTAATTCTGCTTCCAAACCAGGAACAGAAACCACAGGAAGGAGAGACTGCACAACGGGTACATTAATGAATAGCTCGTTAGTTTCATGCTGTAGTTCCAGAGGCAATTAAGTAGTCTGGGTACCATTTCTGGCCGAACTATATAAACAGAAGGAGACTAAAACAATCATATCCAAGTTCATTCAATGACTATGGCAGTCTTATGTCTGGAAATTATTGGAGATAGGAAAGAGTTATGTCTAGCCTAGCAATGGGTCCTAAGAATAAAACTGGGAGGTCAAGATGTCTCCTTACCCCAATTTGGTCTGAATGTTCCTGTCTACCAGGGCCTTTTGGGAAAAATCAGGAAAGATGGTGGTGCTGGAACATCTCCTAGTGGAAAACATGTCCCTGTTCTACAGAACAAATGCATTGAACAACCAACTACATGTACCTTAGGGGCAAAGGTATGAACAAAACTCAACACATTTATTGCCTTGCTGAGGAAACCATGGCCCAGGTAGGTACATAAAGGGAAACATGCAGCAAATTGGATCATGCTATCACCCAGGGCACTGTTGGGGCATCTTTTGATTGTGGGGTTAGAGGCCTTGAGCTTCCAGGAAGGCAAGGGAAAGTAAGCAACTCAAGCTGTGTCCCTAAGGACCTCTACTTCTGTCCTCAGTGATATGTACCTACAGGTAAAATGTGCCAAGTTAAATGTCTTCCTTTGGTATGAAAGCCAACATAATCACTTAATAAATTGTTTCATAGTCTTTTAAAAAAAAGATGGATTACATTTTATTTTCATATGCTGGGAAATAACTTGAAAATAATGTTGTGGAACTCATCCTATTATAAACATATTTTGAGAAAGAATCTAAAGCTCTTTCTGCCTTAAGAATTTGTATTAGGCATAGCATTGTCTTCTCCACACCTGAGTCCAGCGACACCAGGTAAGATGCACTGTATGCAGTGGCAGGAAGCATTTGGGTTGCAGTAGGCAGACATGAGTTTGCATGCAGACCTGCCACGTACTTGCCATGGGAACTTGGGAAAGGTACACAGGGCCTCAGGTACTGCCTGTCTTCTCAGTGCGTGTATAAAGACAAAGCAGCACTAGCCCAGAACTGGCCAGTAAGATACAGGGGGAACTACATATATAATTTAAAATTTCAAAATCATCACATTAAAAATAAGAGTAGTCAGAGAAATAAAAGAATATGATTCATAAGCCAACACAGCCAAAATATGATAATTTAATGTTTAAGCAATATAAATTATTAGTGATATGTTTTATAATCTAATCTTATTAGCCTTTGAAATTTAATAAATTTAGGCTTAAAGTACATCAAAGGACAAGTATAGTTCAAGTGTATAATTTAGGACTAATTTCAATTGGAATTCCTAAGAAACAATGAGTTAAACAACATGAGGTTTAAAGGCAAGCAGTTCAGGGTAGACATGGCTGATGCATGATGCTTAGGTCCCAGTTTTCTCTTTGCATGCTGCATCATCACTTCTAGCCAGGAAGTAGAAACGATATCCAATATAAGGAATTGCATACAGCATTCCTGCTGACATCCTTCTAACAAAAGTTTGGTTATTTGGCAATAAGCAAGTTGGGAACTGTTTTAGGCAGCCAACTGTCCAATTAAATAAGGACAGGAAAATGAGTGCTGTGGGAGAGCTGGCAGTCCTTTCATAGTGCCACTCACATACCGATGATGGGAAATTGAGAATATAATATATAATCCTTGGTACTTCATTAAAAAGCATACTAAAAATATTTTATTACTATGATCTCATCTCATTCAAGACAAGAACAGTCAAGATTAACAAGTGCACACCAAACCCAAATGCTACTTATTTAATCCATTCTAAGAACATCAGAAAAAATAGAATTAAGTCTTCGGAGACTGAGTCGTTCTAGGTGCTTCATCTTCATAAGTTCAAATGAGCCACAGCCAAATCTAAAACCAAAAACAGAATACTTAGCCATCTAAAAAATTAATAAACTGAATTAAGAGAAATATGCTGGGAAAATGCGTATAAATTAGTTTTGGTCTCCAATTAGGCAGAAAAGTTGGAAGTGGTGCTAAGTTCTAAATATATCCTATCTCCAATCTAAAATGAGCATTCAAAAGGATTCAAAATGGTTTTGTGAGTCTAATGAAAGGGAAACTTGTACTATCTTTGTGGTTATAATGAAGATGAGTGAGGGTCAAAGCAAACAGCTTTTAAAAATTAGAGCTATAGTCATTAATTTGAGCCAATTAGGTTGACACCAGTCAGCTTAATTGTCTAGCTGGGCATATTTCTCTAATGTACTTTTAATGCTAAGATGACTTGTCCCATCTACCAGCATTTCTGTAGGTTGCTCATCAGCCTTCCATATGGAGTGTATACATCTTGAGAAGTAATTAATATTGGCTGAATGTGCACACAGTTAAAAAAGAAATGTGGGGGGTCCATGAGTCTGTGATGGAAGAGGAGAGGTGTGCTGGACTGAGTCAGAAGCTCCAGTTCTGACCTAAGGCTTCCTGACTTAGAGCCCTTGAAAAGTCTTAGCCTCTCTCACTCAAGCAGCTAAGTCCAACTAGAAGTTTATCTCATAGCATTGCTGTGTTCCACACTGTCACTTCTACTTCACAGATGTTCTCAGATTTTGGTATTGTTGTGGTTGTCTCTTTGTGGTGAGCTATGAGCAACTGGTTTTTAAAAAGATTTATTTTTGTTTGAAAGACATATTTACAGAGAGAAGGAGAGACAGAGAGACAGAGAGACCTACCACTTGCTGATTTACCAAAGATGGTTGCAACAACCTGAGCTGAACCAATCCAAAGCCAGGCACCAGGAGCTTTTTCCAGGTTTCCCACACAAATACAGGGTTTCAGGGCTTTGGGCCATTCTCCACTGCTTTCCCATAATCAGGCAGTGGATAAGAAATGGAGCATCCAGGACTAGAATTGGTGCCTACCTGGGATGCCAGCACTGCAGGCAGATGATTAGCTTATTGAGACACCACACTGCCCCCACCCCCAAAAACGGCTTTGCTTGATAATTGTCAAGTTTGCTGACAGGGCAATCCTGGAGCTTTTAAGTTTAAATAACACACTATCCCTTGGAGGAGGTAGTCTTAGGAATAGACCTTTTAGATGATCAGAATTTAGATTTGAGAGAATGAGAAAATGCACCTTTTCCAAGTTGGCACTGGAAGTGATGGTACATAGAGAAAGGATGGTATGCCATTCCTATTTATTATCTTTTAAGGAACATAGTATCACAGAAGAGTCAACAGTTTAGGGTATATGAAAGGATAGCACCCCATTATCACAGTGTAGCATCTCCAGGCTGGCTCCTCAGTTTGCCTTAAAAATCAACTCTTTGAGGGTGATAACTTTAGGATGGTGTAAGCACGTTTGAGAATCAGTGCAGCATATGGACACTTACAGATTGTCACAGTTCCAGAATAGGTATCCCATTCTAGTCCAGAAGAAATCCTGCCCTTTCAGTGAAGTATTCAACTTGCTACCAAACAGCTGGATAAACTGGTCCAATGACAAGCATTCACTTCAAAATAGTTTTTGTTCCTGGAATGTTAGATGTCTACTAGCAGCCATTGTCAGTAATGGAGAGCTTGACCCCATGATTTTGGGCCTTTGTATGGCTACTCTATGAATTCATTGTGCAAGCACTGGGACTGCTTATGACAGAGGTTGACTAACATCAACTGGTCAGAATATTCTGCTTGATTATTTCTTGCCTTTTCCGTAGTTGATGCCCTTTGATAGACAGTAATAGGCAGAAGAGTGATTTTTCCACTTCATGTCAATTCCAACTGGTCTACTTACATGCTTCTTCCTTCTGACCTATCTCTTAAACTTTCTCTTTGCAGGTGCCAGACCAGCCATGCTACTTGTCACTGCCCATGAGTTTGTATGTATTCTTGCCTATAAACATATCACACACAAGTAGATGACCTTTTAGTGTATTTCCTGAACACACACTAATTAGGAGAATTTCCCCTGAAGGCTCAACTTCTTCAATTGTAAGCATGGGAGGTGCTGCAGACACAGTAGGGGCTAATACAGGGACTTGTTAATCTGCACATGTACATTCCTGAATCCTCCATGCCTGCTTGTGCCTGATCCCAGATTATTTGTTTCCACCATGCAATGGACCAGCTGGCAAGTTTATGCTGAGAACCCAGCTCATGATGAGCAGCTATTGTCATAAACCCTACAGATGCCCACAGAGGTTGGTCTTTATTATGAGACTGAGTAGTATAACAGGAGCTGATTTTCAAATGATGACGAAGGCTTTGCAACTCATAACATGGCCTTACTCCAGAACACTGGGAGTGTATATTGTAATTTTCCAACTGGGTCTTGCCAGAGCCCCACACAGCTTTTTCTCCCCAAGTGTGGAGTACAGTTCTCCTAAAACATCAACGACTACCAGGTATTGCATATTGCTCTTAGTGGTGGGAATGCTGAGATGTGGTAGAAACATCCTTGATTTTGGAGAAGATACTCTGCACAGCCCAGACCAGGAAGGCAATAAACTTTCTATAAAGTATCAGAGGGTAAATGTATTAGGCTTGTAAACCAAGGCTCTACTCTGTCATTATAAAGTGAAACCACAGCCAACACATAAGCAGATGGATGTGGCTGTGTTCTGATTCATCTTTATTTACAAAAACATGCAGAAATAGGCCAGTCCTGCAGACACAGAGACTTCAGGTAAGGCTGGGGATTTACAATTTAAATCACATCAATCAGGAGCCCGAGCTTGGTGTGGCACATCTGTCAGAGTTGAGAATTCAATTTTCCTTGGAGCTCTGCTACTTTTGTAATTAAGTCCTAGGCTGAACCCTAAGCTTTCTCTTTCATCCGAATGTAGAGTAGCTTTGTATAGTGCCAAGCTGTCCCTCTGGTAACCTTGCTTTGCCTTATAGTGGTTATTAATTATCCTTAGCTGTTCATGCTAATGGTTCACAGTAATATCAGCACAAAATTCATGGTCCTTTTGATAACTGCTTTTTTGTAAACCTCTCAGGGTCTGAGATACTGCTCCTGTGGATGGATTCCTTTCTTCCAGCATACCACCATCCCCTTCACCTCTGGGGAAAACAATACACATTGCATGATCACAACATTGCAGGGGCTCCATGCCCACAAGCAAGTGGATGATTCAGCACCAGAGTGTGATGTTAGAATCTTCATCATATTCTGATCCAGCTACCCGCTCTTTTGTCTAATAGAGAGGGAGAAGATGCCCCAAATGTTTGGGCCCTGGCAACCCATGTGGGAGACTTGGATTAAGTTTCTGGTTTCAGCCTGGCTCAGCCTCAGCTGCTACAACCACATGTGGAATAAACTAGTAGACAGGATGTCTATTTTTCCCTCTGTCACTCTTTCAAATAAATAAATAGGCCTTTCTTTAAAAAAAAAAAGAATCTCCATCATAGAGTCACTCTTGGTGTCACAAATAAAGAGAAATCTAGCAAGACCCTCAGATTTTCATGCACGAGTCTCCTGGGAAAGCCCTATGGGAAAAATGCCATGAGAGGGTGGCAAGCAGTTTGGGGCAGAGGAAGAAAATGAACACTAGTTCAAGCCCTGACTGCTTCCTTTCAGATCTAATGCTCTGTTAACGCACCAAGTAAAGGATGGTCCAAATGCCTGTCCCTCTGCCACCCACATGGGAGACTGGTGAAACCACTGACTCTTTGCCATTACCTGGCCCAGCTGCAGCCATTGCAACCAGTGTGGGTAGTGAACCAATGGATGCATGATCTTTCTTACTCTACACTCCTTTCTCTGAATGTGGACTCAGACTTTCAAATAAATAAGTTGTACCCACAAAGAAATTTCTGAAGGGGACTTTGGGGAAATGAAAGAATGAGAAGTTACTGGGTTAAGACAAACAAGACAAAGATCAGGAAAAATACCAAGATATTAAGTTTGAATTACTTACGAACAGGAAGAACCCGATGTGTCTGACTAGGAGGTTACAAATCCATATCTTTGCAAACAAGCTTTGGTTCACTCCTCAGGGCAGGTAAGGAAGCAAATGTGATGAAGGTTTTGCAAGGGCAACCCACAAAGGACAAACTCAACTAGCTCAGAGTGAAGGAAAGGAAAGAAGCATGCTCTCTGTAGAGAAGACAAATTAGTAAAAACTCTTCCTTTGTTTTCTGGTATGGATTTCTCTGGTCAAAAGCCATGGGTGGTAGGAAAGAGGGCAGGGTGGAATTCTGCTATTCTGCTTCAGTAGCAAGTAAAATGCTGTTTCAAAAACATTTCTGTGGTGCCAGGGAGGAAAAGCAGTTTCTAAAATTAAGGTATAGCATGAACTGAAATTGTCTTACTCTGAATCTGCTTCTAGGAAAAGTTACAAGATGAAAATTTGAGACCACAGCGCAAGGTTTAGCCCAAACCACAGACCCCAGATGCCGGCCAGCTCCATCCACCTCCTGCCAGCTGCCCCCTCACAGTACCTGGGCTGTGGACTCACCTGAAGCTTTCCTCCACAGAAGTTTTTCAGAAGGCATGGAGGTGGAGAGGAGGGAGGGTGTTAGGAGAGCAGCTCTGCTTCCTAGAAAGCTGGAGCAGAATTTCTGTAGCCTTGCTTAGCAAAATGCCACCATATTTTACCACAAACTACACAAAATGATAACATGTTTTGCTACAAATTATCCCACAGATGTTTACAAGTTCAGCTCCGCCAGCCCCTTTGCCAAAACTGAAAAGGACAGGTGAAACACAAAGCTAGTTTTCAGCAAGTATACCACATTCTAAGCTCAGGAAATCACACTTCACAAAACATAAACCTGCTCCTTAAGGATTGCACAGACTGCATACAACATTTTCTGGAAAATATAGAATTTTCTGGCAAAAAAAAAATGCCAGGATATAGCATCCAGTAGCACATTTATAGCCCATTAGAGAAGATAATAGGAGAGTGCAGGAGATGCCAAATGTGTCAAAGTGTAAGCTGGATCTCAATATCAACAGGTACTATTCCGCATGGACTTCTTGTCTAAAACACACAATAATACATAATATTATGCAATAATGATAACATGTTCATATTATGTTTTATAATGCATGTTTGCATAGTAATGTATAATGTGAATATTATATATAGTTATATATAATATGAATTATATGCATATAAACATTCTTGAAACTAGCAAGAGGATATCCAGTAGAAAGGTTTATATTATGTGTGTATATGTATGTGTGTATGTGTGTCTGTGAGTATGTGTGTGTGTTTAGGAAAGATCAGGTTACACTCTTTTCATTTGGAACAGAATTATCAGACATGAACAAGGGAATAAAATGTACCAGTTATTTAGCCATGATACGTTTGTAGCATGAGTCTTGAATGCAACACAGAACTTTCCCTATCAAACAACTTGCTTTGTCATGCCATTTCTAAGACTGCACCGGCTTGTAGTGGCCTCAGGCATCTTTAGGGTCTGCTGCTGCTCTCAAGACCACCTGTCCCTCACTTGGCCCACAGAGGCCAGTGATGCCTTCTACTTTGGTCTAGTACCAAAGGAAAAGAGGTAGGATGTGTATTACAATCAGCAAACACCTCTACAGGAAATATCTGTGTGTCAGACACAAATGCTACCAGAGTATTTTACAAACATTTGCACTTCTATAATTGCCACTATCAAGTCAACTGTGCTAAAGATGGGGAAACTTGATGCACATCCAGTGATAACATGGAACTGGGACTTAAGAGTTTATGCAGTCAGCCACTAAATTCCACGACCATCAGTAGTAGTTTTGTACTATGTGAGTAAAACGGAAAGATTAAATAATAGTAACAGCTCATGTATAAACATTTATTAACAATGGAGCTTTTATTTGTTTAAGAAAATGGAAATTTTAAAATATAGAAAATTCACATGGGTAGGCTTTCATTGAGAGTTTCTACAATTGTAAATCATGTCATATGTAGAGTAAATAATTGTCAATTAATAGAAAGATAATCACCACTCAAACCTGCATTCACTCCTAAATAATTTTTGTAATACTTCTCTGATTATAGAAGCAATAAATGTTCCACAACATGGTGAGATTTTTAAATCACTTGTAGTTCTATCTTCCAGAAATCATCACTGCTGATTTTCACTAGGTTTATTCCCTAATCTTCTTTATGAGCATTTTTACATTTGTATAGTAACAATATTTATGAAATGTGGCTGTTTATGCCAAAGTGATCCCTTATTCAAAGAAAAATTTCAACTTCGTTATGGTATCCAAGTGTATACTAAATAATCACCAAGTGCTCTAACTCTGCAAAAGTGATGTACAAGGTGGGGTGATGTTAAGATTCTTATTAATGTTCATGGTTTTGTCTTACAAATGTAAAACTATTCCAAAATATAAAATTTTTAAAAAGAAAAAAATTCACCTTACAAAAGTATGCTTAGAGAAAAATCGACTACTACTAATATATATGCTAAACATTTACATTTCAAATATTCCATCAACTGAAATCATGGTAATGATATTTAAATATGATTTTTATTTTCTTTGCTGCTTAACTCAGAGGAACAAGATGAAAATAATATTTGCTTTTTGAACTTGTACACAAATTAATTGATGTGACACTTTCATAAATTCATGAGAATTTTAACAAACTGATTCAAAAGCGTCTCTAAGATAGGAAGACACAGACAACCAAAAGGAAATCATGATTTATTCTTGTTCTAATTCCTCTCAGCAGTTTTTAAAGCAAGCTATCTAGGAAGCATAGTATTTTTATCAACAAGTGAATCTCCCAAATCTTCATACAGGAGGAAAATGAACCCTCCAGTCAATATATCAGGTTGAAACTGTGCATAGCTGTAATCTCCGGTATCACAAAGGATTGGGAGGAGACTGAGAGGAGATGGCTGCTGCTAGCCCAGTGTCACAGCCTTGAAGGCAGCTTCCTCTTGACGGTGCCAGTAATTTTGCCATATGGATTGTCTAATGGTAGCAAGACCTGCGGAAAAAGCACTTGGTAATTTCAGCGACATTAAAACAGCCCTTTCCTTTATATAAATCAACATTAAAACAACAATGGAATGACAACTTGTGACACAGGCAATGTGTATGTGCCACAGTAAGGTCATTTTAAGCATGAGAACAGCTTATTTCTGCCTTGAAGCCTTGATAAATGACTTGCTTTTCCAGAAAATAAGAGTGTTTTTAGTTATTAAGATGGAAATGTTTCTAAAACACATGACATATCCCTGCTTTTTAAGTAGGATGTAGTGAACACAAGTTGACCTCTCCTTGATGACTCAATTTGGCCATCAATAATTGTCCAAGGCTGCAATGCCACCATGCCCTCCAGAGCAGCTGAGGACAGCTGAGCTGTTAGCTCAGTGCTAAAGGGCTCCAGACAGCTGCACTCGGGAGTTCTGTCTTTCCACCTTGCCATTTGTTACTTGTTGTCACAGGCTCCAAGTTCATCCTTCGTACCTCTACCTCATACATACCTGTTGGTTGCCCAAGGGCCAGATATTGACCTCAGCCATCCCCAAAGTGCAAAGACAGACACAGGGACAGCTTGTGCCTTTCTGTGCAGTCCTGACCTAAGCAGGGGCTAGAAGTCCCACCACTTAGAATATTTGACCAGCCAGCTCCCTAGGAGGGGTCGCTGCAGGCTTGAGGCTCGGGTCATTGACAAGAGCCTCCTCCCTCTGCTTGCATGCCTTAGTTGAACATCACTGTCTATCTTGGTAGCTGACCCCTCTTCTGGTTAGTGTCCTCTTGTTTTGCAACAGGTGGACATGGCCAAGATTACCTTCAGGTCTGTCTTCTGCTGAGAGAGGCTGATCATTTTTAAAGGGCTCTATATTCTAGCCAATGGTCTACTGGTAGTCACCATTCTTTCCTGTCTCTGGAGTTAACACCAGTGCTTCCCTCCTTTTAGTGAATGAATAGCACATGGATCAGAGATTGCAACTCAGGGGTCTATGTCAACCTACACCAAGCATCTAAGTTTTCCCCTTGCTCCCCAAAACCACTCTGTCACTCCACCTGCAGCCAAAAATAGTATAACACTCAGTGGAGTCTACCAACATTATTTGCACAACTGTCACAAGGTGCCTAGACAAAAGAGTCGCAAGGCCATTGAATCAGCAGATCCAGAATGGGAGAACTGGAGACCTCAGTACCAGCCCTTTGCCACTAAAGGATATGACAGCACAGCACCAGAGCCATGCTAATAAGCTCCTTTCCCATCTCATTCCCTCGTGTACCAAACAAAGTACCAAGAATTTGTGTTGCAAATTCTAGGAACCAGTGGGAGGATGAATCAAAAGGAGAACTACTGTAATTTTGAAAGCCTAAGAGGCAAGGGTTGTTCTTTTCCCTAGGAACTGATCACAACAGGCAATGGATCAGGGATTCAGGCTGCCAGGCCTGACACACTGGAGGAGTTAGCCTTCTGCTATGACTAAAAACAAGTCAGAGTAAGCACCATTTCTGAAATAAAGGTTTCCTTTCAAAAACTGAATTTCCTCATCTTGCCTTCTACAATTGCAATTAGAAATACAAAAATGCTTCATCCACACTGTGTGTATTGTGCTGCATACTTTTCAAGTGACTGTTTCATCAAAAGGTAGAGAAGAAGGAAGAAAATACAAATGGAATTCACCCTTTTCCTCCTCATTGCCTCATGATGAAAGAATAATGAAGCAGCAGCCTTGTTGGCACTTTTCAGAATAATGCATCTCAGAGCTGTTCGCCAGACACGCTCTGTTCTTCCCGTGTCCTCTTCTGTTACTCCCAAATTTGCTCCATAATCATCACCTACTTCTAGGGCTCTCCAGCTTCAAGCATATGAAAGGCCCAGAGTCTAAGAGGCTTCTAGTCAGTGGCAACTATGAATATTCCCCAAAG
The DNA here is from genome assembly GCF_030435755.1 of Ochotona princeps. Lineage (NCBI taxonomy): Eukaryota > Metazoa > Chordata > Mammalia > Lagomorpha > Ochotonidae > Ochotona > Ochotona princeps. The sequence continues at coordinate 71,013,090 of NC_080833.1, forward strand.
CAGGAGCAGGTGCTTGGCACGGCTGTTAAGATGCCCGTTGGAGCGCTCACACCCATGTTGGAATTGCTGAGTTTGAATCCTGGATCCACTCCCAGTTCCAGGTTGCTGCTGATGTATACCCTAGGAGGCAGCAGTTGGTGGATCTTGTAATTTGGTCTCTGCCATTCACACAGAACATCTAAATTAACTTCTTCACTTCTATCTTAAACCTGGCCCAACCTGGCTGCTGCAGGCGCGTAGGAAGTGAACCAGCAAAGTGAACCAGTGCATCTTTCTGTTTTGATCTCTTTGCCTTTCAAATAAATATAAATAAGTAACTAATTAAATTTAACTTAATTTTGATGATATTATTATGCAATGTTAATAAGTAAATTGGGCCAAAGAGTATGTGGGAAGTTTGTTATCATGACCCTATAATTTTTGTTTTCTAAATTTAAAGTTATTCTAAAATATTAACTAATAAACACATGGATGTGTGGCTATATACATAAATAAATATTCTCCAAACTGACAGTTGTTAACCTTGACATTATCAACTCCAGCTTATATCAAGGCACAAGTGGAGCGGGACGGAGACTACTTACCTCTTCCTTGTTGATCAGTCCCATCTTGGACATGTCTATGTTAAAGTAGTGAATGTTTGGCAGGCTGATTTCCATATCCTCTATCTAGAATCCACAACAAAATGTATTATACTGAGCAATAATAAATCCTTCTGTCACTTTTTGTATCTCATCCCACCTATCTACTACCTCATTACACAGGTCCCAGTTCTGTGTTGAAGGCACCCTCTGATGTTCCTATATTCTCCAATACGGTTCTTTCCTGTGTCTCTTATTATGAGATGTTGGCTATCTCTTTGAAAAACAAAAATTCTTTGGGTCAGAAATCTGGGACCTTTTCGGCATCCAATTGACTGGCAGGTATTGGCTGATCAACATCCTAAATTCTTCCTCTTTCTATTCATTCTTTTCCAGGTCTGTCTTTAACATTTACAAGTCCTGGAATAAAACTTTAATTGGAGATCCAAGTACCAGATTGATAGACTTTGAAGTTATAAATTAAGCTAACAAAAACTTTTAAGTAAAATATGTTCTTTCTCCTAACTTGACAAATATACTTTTCTAACACCCTGGGAAGCCAGGTGTTCATTTAAAATGTTTCTACTCTTTGGAATCCCAGGCCAGGACAAGGCAGCATGGGAACAGTCAATTCCCAGCACCTGTCTTGGACTCACATGGGTAGGCACGCTGGCTTATAAGTCAAGTCCTTCCATGCATCCTACAAACACCTGCCCCTTGGCCAGCTCTCAGTCCTTGTGTTCTCTGCCCTTCAGAGAATGGTTCTTAGGGAGAAGTTGGCTCCAGTTCCGCAAGGAAGCTCAGTGCTCTTTGAATAGGAAGTTCTAAGAAAATAGTAGCTCCTGAAAGGCTGGTTGTTTTGGTCCCACCAACTCCTCACCCTGCGGAGGGAGAACCAGCCAAAAGAAGGCCTCTAAGTGCAGTGCCACCATGGGAGTCCCTCTTGCCCAGGTCTAAGGGAGGCACGCCTCCTCCTCATTTTCACCAGGGCTTTGTCCCATGCTCTCCTCATTGCATTTCTGCAATTACTCCCAGGAAAATCTTGCATTTTAATCTGTCCTACTTCTGTCAGAAATCTTTTCTAGAGTGCAAATTTAATCATGCCTCATTCAATCTAAACCCCTCGTGGCTTCTAGGCACTTTCAGGGTAAAGTGTACAGGCTCACTGCCTCTTCGCTAATCACAGGCAGACTCTCACCCCTCCAGTTTCATACATGGGAGATCCTTAAAAGTTAGTGACTCTGTGGCCCTGTTTTAATACCTCTTCCCTTCATAGTTTTCCTTACAGTAATCCCCATTCTTAAGTGTGGACTCAGCTTTTATTTGTCCCTAAAGATTCAACACCAACACCTCTCCCTCCAGAAAATGTGACTGGCTGGAATGAGCATTCCATAATACTTTTTCTCTACAGTAAATTTACCAGCTAACTTACTTGTTTTTATTGCTGTTTTCACTTAGCCCTGGACTCTTGAAGGGCAGGGATCATGTCTAATTGATCTTTGTATCCCTAGTGCACTGCCAGAGACACAGCCATCTTTCAACCACTGAATGAATGGATGGGTGAGAAGGTGCATGCCCTCTCCTACATCTGGTATCCTTCATTTTTTTTTCTGGCTCCCCTTGAAGCATAGATCCTCCATCTATGTACCTCTCCCTTAAGTCAATCAAGTAGCCTAAGCATGAGGCTTTAGTCCATGGCAGGTTGGAGAGACTTAAAGGAATTTCAACAAAGTTGAAAAACTACAGCAGTGGCCTGCATTTCAGGTTGGACAGATTTTTCCATTTTTTGCTCTCTTTTAACTTGCTATAACAAGCTTTTGAACAACAGCAGATGTCATGTTTCATGTGTCTCCCACTTTCTTATTTTAACTCTCAACTCTATCTCAGAGCTGACAGGAGACACAACAATGTTCTCAATCCCCAAAATGGCAAGTACCAACACAACCTACCTCAGGGACACGGCTCAGAGCAAGCACCTGGATGTCATACAGGGTCTTCTGGACAGAGGGCGAGTACTCGCCTTTGTCATAGGAGCCAGCAAATTTCTCCAGGACAGTGTCACGAACAATGTCCCTGAAGCGCAGTGGTAAGAATTATCATAGGATAGATTTTTGCAAAGCTTTACAGAGCCAAGAAGTAGAAAACTTTTCTCCCCCAGAAAACAATCATATCAATGGTTTCAGAGGATAATAATACTTTGTAATGTCAAGAAAACACTCACCCTCATTTTGCATTGCCTTACACACACACACACACACACACACCCTTCAACAACTCTATTGAATATCAACAGGCTGTCTTCATAGTTCAGCACCAGAGCTACATGGGTATTCAGACTAAGTCTCCCACCATGTTTCAGGAGCCCATAATGAAGACTTCAGAGTGCTAAATACATCTAATTGGGTTGCTTGACTGGTCACTTGAATTGCTATATTAGTGGATTTGCTTTGTGCCTAACCTGTGCTAACCAGTCTGTGGCTGTTACTGAATTTTCAATATAGATGAAGCAGATACTATTAGATTCACCAGTTAAGAGAAAAGGAAACCAGGCTTAATATCTACATGAGAGGTACTGTTCAGTGTAACAGTTAAGTCACTGCTTGGAATATCTGCATTTCACACTAAGCGTCTACTTTAATTCCCAGCTACTCTGCTTCCCACCCAACTCCCAACTAATGGAGGGAGGTGGAAATCCTGAGGGGCAGCAGAGGCTAGCTGAAACAGGTGACCCCTGCTACATACAGGTGAGATCTGGTGCTGAAACATAATAGGTTGGGCCTCTGCCTGAGGCACTGGCATCCCATGTGGCCACTAGCTTGGATCCCAGCCGCTGGACTTCAGGTCCTGCTCTGTATTGGCAGTCTTGGAGGGCAGCAGAGGATGGCCTGCACCCATGTGAGAGACCCAGAGGAAGCTCCTGGCTTCTGGTTATTGTGGTTGTTTGGGTAGTGAACTATTGGATGGAAGATCTTTCTGTCTCTCTCTTTCTTCTCGCTTTGTAACTCTGCCTTTCAAATAAAAATAAAATAAATCATAAAACAATACAAAAAAACACTGTTCATAAAATGGGAGAAAATCTATCTCATAATAAAGGGAGCAGGGAAAGCTATGATAGGGAAAGAACTATGATGGGTAAACCCCAGCTCCCAGGCAGAAAGCAAACTCAGGGGGTCCAAAGGCCTAATTGTCCCTTGTCAAAGAGATAATTATAGTAATAGCATCTTGAGATTTTCCAAGCATTTGTCATTTTCAAAGTGCATCTATAAAATTCCTATCATTTTGAGTTTCTCCTGGAGTGACCAATAGTCTCAGTTTTCCTAGGCTCATGGCATTTTCCATGACATGGGAAGTTCTGTGTTCATAACAAGAAAATGGGCAAACTGGGGCAGGTTGGTGACTAGGCTAACTCTATCTGCCTCACCACAAAGCCAGATTTTCTCTTCATTTGATACAGGGCTCCTTACAATGTGCTCCATGGTGCACCAGATTAAGTTTCATCTGGGAGTTTGTACGAAATGTAAATTCATGGACTTATAGATAGGAGCCCCTGGCAGCCGGGGCTCCTATCTTCATTTGAACAAGCTTCAGGTGATTTGGGAGCATACTAACATTTGAGAACCACTGATTTAATAAGGCAAAAAGTGGAAGAAATTTCTGAATAGCAGATAAACAGCTTTTGTCTCCCATTTAAATCTAAGACTCCATGAAGCCTGGCTGCAGGGGAGAAACAAGACACTTCCTGTCCCAGTGTCAGCTCCTCTACACACTCGTACCAGGTGGCCTCAAAGTCCACATCTTTGCTTTGTTGGTAGCGCCACTTGCAGTACACTTGGGTGGCAAAGCACCGGTCCTTCACCTCCGGGAGGGTAGTAAACTGGTCTTTAATGAATCCTTCAAAGCCAGACTGGGTTGTTTTCAAGACCTTGAGGTCTTTGATTCCAGAATGAATGACTGCAGGTCCTGTTCAAAGTAGAAATGTAGGAGAGGATGAGATCATAGACAAAATGCCTCCTGCAAACACCTGACCTGAGTAGCACGGTCATAAATACAATACTTCGTGGCCAAATGGATCAAATTAGAGACCATTATACTAAGGGAAATGAGCCAATCCCAAAAGGTCAAATATCATATGTTTGCTCTAATATAAAAAAATATGATGTCAAATCTAGGAATATTACATGTGAATCTTACCTTATGTCATTTCCTACTGACCTGTACCTTCTGTAATGTGATCTTGTGATATAATTCATTAATCAACCATCCATAAGAGGCTGGTTGTTTATAATTACCTGAGATGGTCAATGTTCCTTTTATCACTGTTATTGGTACTGCCCATAAATAACAAGGATCTAGTCCTCATTGCACCTTCATTAAGACCCTGGGATACAAGAATGAACTTACAATGAAATGACTAACAATCTCCCACATGGTTGGGAGACAGCATGATGGACTTGTGAAAATTCACAGAAACACACCCATTGTGAAACTGGAAGGGAGAACATACGGGAAGGGAGGAAACTTTAGGAGGGGTAAGAGAGACTCTAGCACCAAAAAACAATAAAGATAATTACAAAAAAAGAACATGGTACAATATACCTATGCCAAGAACCATTTTCCTGCCTGTCTTTCCTGCCTTCCTGTGTCTTCTGAAGACTGAGCCAGGCAAATTGTGGCCTTGTCCTTCCACCTGTTTTGGCCTCTCCTACTCTAGGAAGACTGACTTCTATACTATGTCAAGGACATGGAAATGAGCATCTTCCTCCTCTCTATGTGCAGCAATGTCTCAGCCAAATGACCTTAAAAATTTTTGAACTCTACCTCATTCCACTGGCAACTTTGCTGAAATGTTTTTTTGGTAAGTCCTTGAGAGAAGTCCTCTCTACTTGCCATGGTCCCCCTATAGGGGGCAGTCCTTATGTTGCTCATCCACAGTGGTGGACAGCTCCAGTCAGCACTGGGCCCCAAAAACACCTCTAGTCTCCTATACTTATGAAGGTAATGAACTAGACAACTTCAAGAATAGGTAGCAGCACAGACCTAGCTGCACCTAAAGAAATACTGGGAGGATGAGACTCATGGCTCTCTGAGCATATGTTGGCTTCAGCTGATATGATGAAGGCTTGTGAGCGTTGGCTGAAGGAGAAGTGTTAAAGCTGGGTCATAGACACTGTGGGAAGATGAAGAGGAGTTAAACACAATGGAGGAGATGAGGTAGATACTCCTTCTATCTCTTCTACTCCTCCTGAGCTAATGGGGCAGGCAAGTGCCAGACCTAATCTAAAGTGCTTTCGATGCAAGCCAGCCTTGCAGTTACAGCATAGGGCCCAGGTAACTGGTGGAGCACAGACTCAAGGAGGTGAAGTATCTCTCTTTCTCTTTCTATATGAATCACTATACAGCCACAGAAGCTTGATGAAGTCTAAGGAGAACACAGCATTGGGTAATACATTGGGAGACATCCACAGTGTGGATGTCACATTGTGAACAACGGACACAGTGAGTGCTGCAAGGTGGGAGTGTTTGTTGGGATGTTGGAATAGTCTAGAAGTTTTATAGTATGAAAGCTACAAGATCAAGAAGATTCAGGAATTGGCATTCCAATTCTTATATGTAGGGGCAGGTTGGTACCATTATGGGACCTTTGGGTAGCACTTGACAAACCCCAGAAGCAAAAGTATGATGGGAGATTTATTAATATTGCCTGTTTTCAGTCTCTAAGTCAGCCCTGGCTAGTAGCTGTCCCTCTTGAGCTTAGTCTAAAACTCAAGGGTTAGAGGTGCCAGAGATCACCATATCTGTGGTCTTAATTGGAGATTAAGAATGTAACTCACTATCCTCAATTAAAATTCAAGGAAACTCTTAAAAAAACTCTTTAAAAGAAGTCAATGATTTGCATCACCTGTGTGGTTTCAAATGGTGTGGTTAGTTGAGGAGCAGTTTTAGACTATATTTTGGTATTTTCATATACTACACAGAAATAGCAATGGCCAGTGGTTAGTGTGAGATCTTCTGATTAAATAAGGAGTTCTGGTCAAAATGTTCCAGGACAATGTGGTTAAACAGAAAAATAATGCTTAACACTCTTAAGTTCTCACTAGACGCTATATCTAAAGAAGGATCAGAAGAAAAACACCAGCACTACCTTAATGACTTCAGTTGGTGGGGGTTACCAGAAATATATTATAAACACATAGTGCCTCAATATTAGAATTTTCTTAAATGTAACGAATCAAAATCAGTCAATAAATATTTGTTGAATAAATGAATAGATTAATAGTAAGGTTGATTCACATCAAGAAATAAGATGTTTTTCTTTCCTAAACAGTTCACTGTCATCAATCTTTTCCACTCCCCACCCTGATCCCCCTCCGCTGTCACCCACAGTATGGCCAGGGAAAGAATAAGACTGACAATGCCTTAGAATCTCCAGTCTGCAGGCATGCTTTTGATTGCTGTCTTTTTAAGTCTTAATCTTCCTTAAAAATCAAAAATTTATAATGTAGATTTTTTACACATCTGACATTTAGTCATTTACATTTAATCATATGGTTAGAAACTAACATACTTGAAGTAGAAGTTCAATACCATATTGTTGGAATCAATGCTTTTCTTCCTCCTTTTTTGATCATTCTCCATCTATGCACCCTTCCATCCTTTCTTTACCTCTTTCTCTTTTATGTGCTGCAGTCTTTCCAAGAGACAAGGTTGATACCTCAATTTCATAGTGTGATTTGAGAGACTCAAACAGGACCCCAACCTGAAAAATACAATCTCCCTTGGTCTGAAATGGAGCCAGACACATCACTTTTTAAAATGGTGTCCAGGGCCCTGCGTCGTAGCCTAGTGGCTAAAGTCCTTGCCTTGAAAGCACCACGATACCATATGGGCACTGGTTCTAATCATGGCCACCCTACTTCCCATCCAGCTCCCAACTTGTGGCCTGGGAGAGCAGTTGATGACAATCCAAAGCCTTGGGACTCTGCACCCACATGGGAGACCCGGAAGAGTTCCTGGCTCCTGGCTCCTGGCTTCAGATCAGCTCAGCTCTGACCATTCCGGTCACTTGTGGAGTGAATCATCGAATAGAAGATCTTCCTCTCTGTCTCTACTCCTCTCTATATATATCTGAATTTGCAACAAAAATAAATGAATCTTTTAAAAATGGTTTTAATGTATCTTGAAAAAATTATATTTCATAAACATTTATTATTGAAACATAGCAATTCCTTAGCAGAGTAACTCCTTCAGCCTGTGCAAGTTAATATTATCTACTTGCAATAGTAGCCCCTTCCAGAAAACAAAATCCCATAGAAATGAAACATGAGTTTGTCATCAGGAGTGGTACATACCTGAGTAGTGGGAACTTTTCAGAGGGAATAACGCGAAGGAGGAGTAAGACAAACCTAGTCCTTTCATTCAGCTGACTTTGAACATTAGCATCCATATAAACCATTCTAATTTTGGCTCTTGCATTGGACTGCATCTTTCAAGGATTCCTGCATGCAGTGCTACATGGTGCTTGAACCCGCTGAGGGACTCACATTTCTTAATTTAGATCCTAGCATTTGCATAGTTTCCCCAACTCCCATTTTGAAGAACACTATGCTCCTGAAGAGATTATTAACCTCTCACTTCTTTGACTTTCTCATCTGAAAAGTGGAAACAATAATCTTGTCTATTTATTAGAGAAGCATATGGCCAAGATAATGCATGAAAAGGACTTAGGAGAATAGATGCCTTCAACAAATCTTCCCTGAAAGTTATTATGATGATTTTTCTTACCAGCTTCAACCACCTGTAAATACTCCCCTCAAGATTTACAAAAGCTCTTGGGTTGTGCTGAGCCATCCCCTCCTCTTCCAATTCAGGAAAAGGTGACCCAAGGAGAATGGCAGTCTAGTAGGTCTCATAAAATGTCAGGACTACCCCTAGAATTCGAAAAAGAAGAAAGCGGGCACATTTTTAACATTTGTTTTGGCATCATTTTCACACTAAATAAAATGTTTTGTGTTCCCAGCGACAATTAACTATTGCCACAGCTTTGGCAGAAAGCAAACCTACTCTGGTGCTCTCATTTTACGAACAACACAAACGAGACTCTTGAATGTTAAAACAATTTTTTCCTTGGCACATGTTAAACACCCTGGATGAAATCACAGAGCTTATTTTATCTTCTGGATTGGCAGTGTCCCAGCTTTCTGAACATTTGTAAGAACCTGAAGCTTTCAAATTCATGGGCTCATCAACTTAAAATATAGTGCCTCACACACACTAAAAAAAGATGCCAATTTAGACTAACAAGAAATAATTCAACCAAAAAGACTGTCCTTTTCTAGGTTATTTTACATGAAACCACTTAATCAGCTTTGTTTTTTCTGCCATGGTTATAGAGTAATGCAAAAGTAAGGAAGATTTTTTCATAATTTACATTTTAGACTATAATCTTGTCTAGCTTTCACTGTCCTCCCACGCACTTAACAGATTGTGGTTTATCTCTCGGAGAAGCATCCACCCTATCCTCAAGCTCTCTGAAGGGGAAAAAGCCTCACTGTGAATTAATAGAAAATAAGCCCGATTTCTTACCTACGCATCAGGTGTCACAAAGCACAAAGCTTTACAGAGCCAAGACAAAAAAAAGAAAACCTTGTCATGAAGAGGATAATTGCTTCCACATTTAACACCTCCAAAAAGACACAAATAGCTAAAAGGAGGATATTTTAAACTATATTAAATCATTCTAGTAGAAGCTCTCAAACTTGTAAAGTGCTAGAAAAAGTGAAGATCAATTAAATATAGTTTGCCCTTGAGACTCCATTTAGCTCATGCTGGGAGAGGAAAAGCTCACCCCGGATAGGGAGAGATGACATCACACACTGGGAAGGGAGTGAACTGGCATCTGTGCAACTAAGTGATGGCCAAGGTGATTGTAAATGACCCCATGTTTGCCAAGAACTTTTCTTGTATGGGAACCGAAGTGCACTTTAGGACATCCACAGCCTTCTGGGCAGTGGTCACCTCTGACCATGGTTTTCTACTTTTCCTGTCTCACTTACATTTTCTCACCTTGTCACCTCTTAAATATGTCCACAGGAACTGCACTTTCAACAGCTCCTTTCCTTAAAAGCATCTTCTTACCCACACCTGTCTTCACTTCAATGGATGTAAGGGACTTTTTTTCGCCACCAGAAGACAGTGTCTCTAACTTAGCTCTGTCTCTTTTTCACCTTGACGTTGGCTGAATCATTACAATTAGTGTCAAAACAGTAGAAATCTGATACTTTAAGAACTGTGGGTTATAATTTAAATAGTGCACAAATTTAGGAGCAATTCAGTTTAAATTAGTGACTCAACGATCTCAGCAACATCGAGGCTTGGCTAAGTTTGCATTTCAGCAAAGGAAAAGAGTTCTGAAGATCACGATTCCGTGTGTCGCCTGCACTGACAGCCCGCATCACACCTGCACAGGCTATTTCTCATATCGGAAAGTCATAAGCCTACCATCATTCTTCATCCCTGGGAGTCAACAAGTTTTTTCTACCAGATTCTCTCACAGAACCAGCAGATTTTGAAATATATACAGCTCAACAATGTAGCTTTAAAAGAAATAGCATAGTGATAGTTTCAGAAGAATTTCAAATACTTCAAATGGTGCTTAGGATTCATTAGGGTTTCTATAAATACTTTTCAGTTGATAAATAAGAATGAATCAAGTCTACAGGGAGAAACTCAGTCACAAATCTAGAATGCAAGCATCACTTTGGGAGTTGTGTGACTGTGTAATTAAATTTCTATTTTATTTATTGATTTATTTATTTGGAAGGTAGAGATACATATAGGAAAACAGAGCGAGACACAAAACTTCCCCATTTGCTAACTCACTTCCCAAATATCTACAACAGCCAGGACTGGGCAAGTCAAGGCCAGCAGCCAGGAATTTAGTCCAGGTCTTCCAAGCGGCTGGGAGGGATCCAAGTACTTGAACCAGCACCTGCTGCCTCCAAGAGTGTGTACCACCAGGAAACCATAAGTCAAACCCAGCACTTGTAGGTACCCTGAAAAGAACTTAACCTTCGTGCCAAATTTATATCCCAAGACCTATGTTTGAAGAGGCAAATTCTCACCATTGTAGCCAGCCTCCTACCAAAGCCCCCAGTTAGAGGTTTATACAAACATCCTTCACACTGCATGCACTCATAGATACTTCTTATCATACTGAATCTAATATTGACATGTATTACAATATCTGCAATTGTCACAAATTAAGATTAAACTCTTTTACCAAAAGGGCTTACATCCCTGCTCTTCAAAGAGGGACTAAACAAGTACCATCTTTATAGAGCTCTGGAAGATAACACGCACACTCATACACATATAACTGCTTATACTTAGGGCAACAGCTTTCCCTCCCCTCGCCCTGATCCCTGCCAACCCTGCATGATACAGAATGGGACTGGACTCGAAATGAGTCAAGCTGGAGCTTCTGGGAACACTGCCATGATGATCTCAGTCCCCTGAAACTTTCAGCTTTCGACAGAGAGAAAACACTCTTCCCTGATTATGGCGGCTATTTTTCCCACTCTACAGCAGGTGGGTGATAAGGGTTCAGGTTGATCTTAAATCTCAGGGACTCCTGGAAAGAACTAGTATCAAGAGAAGCCTGCTTTCTTTTCACAGTCAATAGAACCTTGTACTTGGACATGTTGTTTCCACCTCCCTGGCTCTGCTAAAAGTACTCCAGTGGGAGCCACCAAGCAGGCCTGTTTGTGAGCTGCACAGATTCTCTGAATGTCTTATGTTCATCCATACTTCTTAGCCCTTCTGTGTCTAAAGCTATGTCCTCTTCCTCCTGAATACCCTGCTAGACAACACTTGGCAGCCATCCCCACCCCGCCCCTGTAGCATTAGCTACAACAGTGTGATTAGATTTTTAGCAAGAGTCCCATGTGTTTTGTTTTTGTTTGTTTACTTTTTAAAAACTTTTATTTTGAATTTTGAATTTTATGGTACAATTCCATAAAGTTGGGGATTCTCTCCATCACAAATTCCCACCCCCCTGACTGATTTTCCCCATATTGTTACAATAGTAGAGTCCTTCATAAGGAGTTTTAAAGGCTTGTGGGGTTCTGTCCCACCCAACCCTTTTAACTGCTCCAAGTTATTTTCCTGTGCTGGATACTTGGTATGAGGATCTACTCTCAGGATAAATCCAAAAACTAAGTGTTAAAATTGTAAGAATGCCATCAACTTGGGTTTCTGCATAACAACATGTAGTGCAATGCTGTTTCCCCCACCACCCCTCAACACACATATACACATGGTGACTGGGCACACAAATGCTAAACTGGACTCACCTGTGAAAAGGCAGCTTCTTGGACTGAGACACAGCACACAGGCTTACTCAATACGCATCCTGTTCTCACAATAATCAGACCTACTTTCCTAAAACATATATTTCTTCTGCACCCCTGACACGACTATTCCAATCCTTCTTCAGTCTCTTTCTCTTTAAACTGCTCAGCCCTAAAATTAAGGCGTTGTCCCTGGAACGCTCATATTTTCTGTTGGTTTTTTGGGAATCTCATTTCTTATGACATCTTCACCTACTATCACTTTATTGACGTTCACCAAATAGATCACCAGGTAGTTTTTCCAAACTCACCAGCTTTCCCCTAAAACCCTTCTCCTTGGCTGTATTCTTTCTAGTAATTTCCAGACTCTCCCACTTTAGGGTCACTTTACCTCCAGCTGTCCAAATCTCATATATATTCAACCCTAAAATCTATTGGTTGCACTTCACAAATGCCTCACATAACACCGTCACCATCTTGATCTCTTCACCTCAACTTGTACTGCCTTAAATCACACACCATTCCATGTTCATCTGGGCAACAGTTTTCCAGACATCTCATCATTGGCCTATTTCTCTAGAATGTTCGATGAGCCTTGGTCCAAATAACTGAACCAAAGGATGAATACACACACATAATCACTCACCTAAATGCTAAAGACCTTACCTAGTCCTCCACTGCCCTTCTAAACAGTAATTCCAGCTCTTATTTAGGAGTACTTTCAGGGGGAATCAAGATGGAGGAATAGGGTAAGGACACGTTTAAACAGACAGAAAAACATTTAATCAGGATGAAGCAGAGAGGACACATTCCAGGAAATAGGAGAGAACAGAACAACAGCAGAGGGGTACCTGGAAACTGACACACACAGGAAAGCAGCGGACACAGCAGTGTGGTGTTGCAGTGACTGATACTCCAGCGGCATTCAGCTAACAGCAATCTGAACTCCACCAGCAGCCGGAACTCCACCAGCAACAAGGTGGGAGGGACTTTCACTGGGAGCTTGGGTGGTGAACCCAGACAAAGAATTGTCCATCCAGCTGGTCCATTTGATTTGACCAGGAGCAGAGACAGAGCAGCAGTTCTCAGACAGGCAGTGCAAGAACAGAGTGGATTTCACAACCAGGTCAGCCCCCTAGAGCTGAATTGGGTGCCATTTTGCATAAAGAGACAAAGACAAGGGAAAGGACTGAGCATACACTGAACTGGGAGTGAACACATTTCTGACTCAGTGAACTACATCAACGTGGCATTCTACAGGTTCCACCCAAGACAGGTCTGGGTAGCCCTGAGACATGACGGCCAGCAGATCAAGAACTCTAGTAGTGGTACGTCAGGTGTCATTTTGTACACTGTGGCAATAGCTTTAGGACTGCAGGGAATAACAGTGAACTGCGCATGCACTGAGCTCGCGAGAACTCACTGAGTTCCGTGGATAGCACTGGTTCTGCAGGAAAATAATACTGACTGTGGCATCATATGGGTCAAAATAGGTCCATGTGGCACCCAGACCTAATGTCCAACAGGTTCCAACAAGATCAGTGCCACCAACAACTTAACTATATTGGATGCCTGGTGTCTCTCTAATCCTGGCACCTGCTCCAACCGAAAGTGGGATAAAGGTTGCAGAAACAACAGTGTAGCCTCAGCACGGTATCACAGGAGGAGGAGAGTGGTGAGCCAAGAGCTGGGGCTGTGGAGACCATGGTGGAAATCTAACATAAGGACTCACCTGGAACTCACTGGAGGTTGTGGCACAATTGGCGGCAAGCAAAAAGTTGTGTACCAACTGCAATAAGTAAAATCACATGTAGACCTGTGGGTGACATAGCTTAGAAACCTACCCCAAGGAGAAGACTCTGCTAACCAGAAGTACAATGACCAAGAGCGAAAGAAGAGCAAAAGCACAATGAATATTACTGAAAACTCCCCTGCAAAGGAGCAAAGCCCTATGCCAACCTCAGAGTTAACTGAGGAAGACATCGAGAAAATGGGGCACACAGAATCCATAAGACTCATTTTAAAGCTTCTGATCAGAAATGAGAAGCACATGCAAGAGCTCAAAGAATTTAAGGAAGCAATAAAGCAAATCAAGGCTGATATATCAGAAATTAAGAACATAGTAGAGCAAATTAAAAGTACAATGGAGAGTCTCCAAAATAGAATGAAGCTAGCAGAAAAAAGAATCTCAGAATGGGAAGATATTTCCTGTCATCAGGGGGAAGCAAACAAAAACTGGAAGCAGAGCTGAATCAGGCCAAAAAAAGTATTCAAGAATTGAAAGCCACTTTTAAGAGGCCAAATGTAAGAGTTATGGGAGTCCCAGAAAGGGGAGGGAGTGAATTGGGGAGAGGATAAGGAAAATACCAGGAACCTATGAAATTGTATCATAAGATGATCATAATAATAATAAAATGTAAAAAAAAAAAAGGAGTACTTCCTTTGTGCCAGTTACTCTGCTCCATGTTTCAATAAAATAATTGTAGAATTTATCTGCTTTATTTCTCTAAACTATTACACAAGAGGAACTGATATTTCTCTTTTATAAATGAAAACCCCCTGAAGTAGTATAATTTATTTGCTTTCAATCACATAGTTATGAAGTAGTGGAGCTCAAACTCAAATACAGTTCATTCTGACCTTGAATCCTCTGTGCCTAACCAATGAACAAAACCATGTGCAATTCATGATAAACTTGCTGGTGTGGCACATGAGGCTCTTTAGGATGCAGTCTCAACTATCTTCATCCTCATTTCTTCTTCTGACATTCTGGGGCTCAGCCCCTCTGGATTCTTGTGGCTGTTTCTCATATGCTTTGCCCTCTCAACAACTGAGTAAACCACTCACCCAGTACAGAGCTCAGCCTGACACAGGTTTTCAAACTATTTTAGTTCCCTGTTTCATTGCTTCATGTATTTTAGCTGTATGAAGCCTGTTTCTTCTACCGGTAATTCCTTTCTCCTTTTCTATGCTTAGCATGTTTTGAAGCATTTTCCAAATATTGTTTCAAATATTTTTCTCCTGTCTTGTCAAGCTGTGAGAAGAGCTAAATTTCTGGTTCTGTAACATGCCCAGTCCCTCTGTGTGGTACTCATCTTCTCATAGTATAAAAAATCTATTTAAAAGTCTGTTATTATTCATCTGCTATTAACTCAGGGGGCTGGAGAATGTTGAATTCATCTTTTATCTATAGCTCCTTACATACCAAATAAGTCCTCAAATGCTAGTTTTTAAATGGATAGTGTATGAAAGAGTATTACATAAGCATTTCTCAGAAGTACTCTCACTTTTAAATTCTCTCTCCTGCAGTCTAATTTTAGTCTTTCTTATTATCCTACATAACTAAAAATGGAATGAAGAAAATGCTAAGAATCACCAAAGACACTGAACACCAGTGTTGAGCTGTGCGGATCAATATAGCAGCCACAAGCAACATGGTGCCATTTAGCACTTAAAATATGACTAAAGTGACCTGGGTACTATAAATTCAAACTGCACAGAGCATTTCATGGACTCAATTTTTAAAGAGACATAAAATATTCCATCAATAATTTTGTATGTATAACATAATGAAATATTTTTGATATATTGAGTTATAAGAAATATACTTTCAAACTTGATTTTCTTCACTTATATTTGCTTTTCCAATGTGACATTTGGAAAATTTTAGAAATATGCATGTGGCCTGCATTATATTTCAATTTGACAGTTAGTTTAGTGTTTCTAATTTAATGAGTATAATTAGTGTAGTTTGGGTGGTAAAATATCAACCAAAGAACCAGAAAACTTTCTTTTCTTTCTTTTCTCTAAGGTCACATGGCTAAAACAAGATGAAAGGAATGGAGTGAGGGGAAGAGGAAGGAAGAAAAAATGGAAGGGGAAAGGAAGCTTGTTGTTTACATTTTAATAGCATACAGTTCATCCAGTCCGCAGAGCTCCCATGACTACACATTTGGGAGATAAAAATTCAACTTCCCCTTAACACAACTGTTATTCTCTGTTATATAAGCAACATATTTTAAACTGACAATTAACTATTAAAAAGGTGCTGTGTCTCAACTTCACTACAGGTGGTGAAACTGTTCAATGAAATCAGCACACTAGAATTTTTTGATGAAAATATTATCCAACAGAACTTACAGTTGGAAGGGACCTTTTATCTTATGAATCTTATAATCTTCCTCATGTTTATTGTATGTCACCTGAAACTCTTAGCTTGGAAGAAAAAGAAAAAAGCAAACAAGATAAAACAAAGGCCCAAAACAGAGAAAAGGGAGGTAACTGGGGAGAGACATAATGGAAAAATGAAAAAGTTCAGAGTGCATGTGCTCAGTTTATAATTGAAATGTTTTTTTGTTGAGAGAGACATTCCCACTTCCTTTGGTCCTATGATTCCCAGAGATATAATTGAATTTTTAGCCAATTATTGCATTTTATTCTGATAATTTCAACAAATCAGTGAACTCAAGCTTTAGGAATTATTATCTGCTAAGTTCGATAATCAATTGTAATAGTATCAGAGGTTTTATTGTGCTACTTAGTTGTAGTAATGTATGATGCAAAAAGTATTGCTTGGAAAGTTCAGAAATTTGAAATTTCACCAATCTGACTTTTTTCCCTCAAGTCAAAATCAGATAATTGAAATGATCAGTCCTACTCAACCCTCAGATTTTGTTGCAAAATGAATTATTATGTGTTAAGGCAAAATGTGGCCAATGCTTTACTGTAATTCAAAGTCACAGTATTCATACCCATTTACAATGTAATTGAAGAATTCTCTAATATTTCCTTCATGTTAATAAAGAGTTGTTTACAAATAATAAACTTCTGAAATCAATTTTGCAGAATCAAAGTATGAAAATATTTTCTTACCACTCCTCAGCTGTTCAACCTCACAGAAGTGTGTTCCAGTGGGAGTATGAATAAATGCATGGACATGTTTAACTCCATTCTGAAAATTAGGATAAACTGGTGTTCAATAACATTTCAGCAATGCCATAGACCCAATGTCTTTAATTAAACTTGGAAAATAAATCAGGAAGATAACCTTTTCAAAATGCTTCCAGGGAGCTTCCTCCACGTAAACATGAGCTCGGAGGACGTGATTAAAGGAAGAAAGGAAATGCTCACAGATATTCATAGCAAAGGCTTCTATGCTTTTGATCTGTAAAAGAAACAAACTGCCAGCAGACAGAAACACTTGCTGCATCTAAAAATAATCTTTATCCAAGGATCTCACTTTCTTGATCAATTGCGTTTTAGGAGAGAAGCACAAAATTGGAAAGAATCTGAAGAGAAGCGTTAGCCCTTACTCCACTTTTTCACTAGAGCTCCCAAGTGTGGTTAATAGATCACCATTGCCAGGACAGATCCTTTCTCTGTCCCTCTCTTTTTCTATCTCTCTCTCTCTCTTTCTCTCTCTTTAAAGATTTATTTGTTTTTATTTGAAAGGTAGATTTTACAGAGAGAAAAGGAGAGAAAGAGAGAGAGAATTTCCAACCCACTGTTGCACTCTCCAGACAACTGCAATGCCTGGAGCTGAACTGATCCAAAATTGGGAGCCAGGTGCTTCTTCTGGGTCTCCCTCTTAAGTACACTGGCAAAAGGTCATGAGCCATCATCTGCTGCTTTCCCAGACACATTAACAGAAAGTTAGATCAGAAGTGGAGCAGCCAGGACACAAGCTGGAGCACATATGAAATGGGCTGCCTATGGAGGATTAGCCTGTTATGCCACTGCACCAGCCCTGACTTCCTTGTTTTCTCCATGACTGAGTAAAACATGACATAACGTTCAAATTCTTCTTCATTATGAACTCAATTTCACCTACACAAGTCACAATCTTTTCCATAACACTATCATCCCTTCTGGACATTTCACAGTGGACCTCCATGTACCCTGAGAAAAAAATGGTAATGAAGGAACTCGCATAGTCCTTGCCCTGCCTACAGGCCTTCTATTGATCATCACCAGCTCTCTTCCTCTTAGGCAATTCTGATTCTCACATGTACTCTTCATATTAACTCACAGGCAATATTTGATCCTAGCACAATTTATGACTTGATAGTGGCATTGCCAGTAATTAAGATCAACTGTACAGGCATCCCCAATCTGGTTCAATTTTACACCTGTTGTCCAGAATAATTCCTTTTTAAAAGACTTATTTATTCCTTTGGAAGACAGAAATTACAGAGCAAGGAGCAGACAGAGAGATCTTCCATCTACTGGTTCATTATCCAGATGGCTGCAATGCCCAAGTCTGGGCCAGGACTAAGCCAGGAGCCAGCAGTTTCATCTCTAGGTTTCCCACATGAGTATCAGGGGCCCAAAGACTTAAGCCAAATTCTATTGCTTCCCACCAAGCCGTTAGCAGAGAGCTGGATCGGAGGTGGAGTTGCAGGGACATGAACCAGTGCTCAAATGAGAAGCTAGCTTTGTAGGTGATGGTTTCACCCTCCATGCCACAGCACCAGCTCCATGAGAATAATTACGAACAGCATCCTATTTCACTCTCTAAAATGACCTGTCTTCTATAAGAAAATACATTATTGTTCTATCTGTACTGAATGAATTTAAACTATTTTCAACATGTAGATTCATTCCATCACTTGCCTTCAACTCTTCACACAGCAATACGTGGAAGGACTATGCTGCCTGGTCCTCTTTTCCATCCTAAGACAAGCCTATATTCCAACGACTCTTATCAAAGAACAATTTTTTCCCTTCACTCTGTGTTTGCCAAGCTGCTCTGATCAGGAAGAGCAAAGCCTGAGTGGAGATAGGCTTTACAGAATTGTATTGGTTCTTTTATTTGTAACAAAAGCGGCTGTTCCAGTGTACATTTCTTGTCTTTTTATACTTCTTGGTAAGATAAAAAAAATTATAAATTACCCAGAGGCCTGTTGTGAACAAAATATCTTCACTCACACCCCAGAACAACTGGATGTGAAATTGCTAAAATATCAGTCTCTATCCAATCTCAGTCTCCACTGAAAAACACAATTAATTAACACACATGAAGAGTAAATGGTAGTTAAGTGGACAAACTTAGAAGATATTAAAATTTGCACAGATTTTGATAGCTTTTTAATGTGTTTTGTAATCAAAATTTTCTTCTGCAGTAATACCAGAAAGAGTAAGCACATTTTCTTCTGTAAATGCATGTAACTCCACAAGAAAAAATAAGTTACAGGAGAGAATAAAACGCCTGAGGAAAAATGTGTTAGATTCTGAAACCAGGGGCATCAGTAGTCTGTAAGCCTAAAAATGGAATACTATGTTAATGTGTCACATAAGGTCCTCTGCCTAAAAGATTGTAGCTGTAAAGGCTCAATCCAAGCATAGAATGCTAATTACTAGAGGCTTGGAGATGAGAGAAATAAAGGTAGTTTGGATTTTTAAAAATAGAGGTATCCCATTTATTGTGAAAAAATAGATGAATATGAGCTGTTAATAAAAGAGGAGGTGGGTGAAGGGTATATGGAAACTTTGTTAGTGTTTTGCAATTTTTGCTTTGTAAATTAAAACTACCATCTAATAAATATTTTAAAAGATAAAAAGAAAAGATTGCAACGAAGGTCAAGAAGCAAAAACAAAAGTGGAAGAAATATTTCTTAAAAAAAAAAAAAACTCTGTTGATGGACATTTTGGTTGCTTCCATGTTTTTGCAATTACTGATTGTGCTGCTATGAGCATAGGAGTGCATGTTGGTTTCTCATAAAACAAGTGTTCTGGATATATTCCTAGGAGTGCTATTGCTGGATCATACGGTATGTTGAATTTGAGTTGTTTGAATATTCTCCATACTGATTTCCATAGAGGCTGTACCAGCCTGCAGCCCCACCAGCAGTGGAGTAGGGATCCCTTTTCCTCGCAACCTAGCCAACAAGTGTTGTTGGTGCTTTTATTCATTCAGAGGATTGGATAAGAAAGCTATGGTTCATCTACTCCATGGAATACTACTCAGCTATTAAAAAAAAACAAAATGCAGTTCTTTGTGGCCAAATGGGCCAAACTGGAAACCATAATGCTAAGGAAAATGAGCCAATCCCAAAAGGTTAAATACCACATGTTTGCCTTAATTTAAGATGATATGATGTTATGTATAACATGTTATGTTTTGAATGTTATATGTTGTGTATAAACTAAAATTGAAATGTCAATGAGGTGGTCACAGAAGGTGGCTGGGAACTCGCATTTACTTTTAACATATTGGTTACTCATTACTATGTCAATTAATTCCATAATGATGTAAATTTTTGCTGATGGTATGTTGGAGCTTTCAATTGACTGGGATGATACTCTGCTGGCTCTGTCTTCAGACCAGAGAGGGTATACCTAAGAAGCCGTTGAACTTGACTGGACAATAAGATGCTGGACTCTATGTTTGGTATACGCTTGCAATGGGGGAATCTCAACTGAACTTGAACTGTGGTTATGCAACAAGGTGGAGGAATCCACCATGGTGGGAGGGTTTGGGGAGGGGTGGGGAGAACCCAAGTATCTATGTAACTGTGTCACATAATACAATGTAATTAATGAAGTTAAATAATAAATAATTTAAAAAAAACTCGTGTGATTGTATAGCAAGCCAATTCTCTGCCTGTGGTGCTGATATCTCATGTAGGCTCCTATTTGAGTCTCTGCGACACCATTTCTGATCCAGGTCCCTGCTTATGGCCTGGGAAATCAGTGGAGAATGACTTAAGTTCTTAGGACCTTGCACCTACATGGGAGACCCAGAAGAAGCTCCTGGCTTCTAGCCCAATTTTAACCATAGCAGCCATTTAGGGGGTGAACCAGCAGAAACAAGAGTATTCTCTACCTCTCCTCTCTAATGCTTTCAAGTATAATCAATAAATCTTAAAAATGAAGAGGGGAAATTGTAGAGAGGGCAAGCTTTTTGGCAAATCTGGGGTTTTAGTAAAAAGAAAATGCTTACATGATTTAAATGTTAAATACACTAAAAGGCAAAAGAATATGGAAGGCTTACATCCCAAACCCATACGAGTATCCAGAAAACTCTACCAAGATAGACAGTGTCCAAGGAGACCAACACATACCCCTTTGAACTTGGCCAAGACATGAATGGTGTTCTTCATAGTGTCTGTAGGGATGATGTCTGAATTGTCTCCATACACATAATCTTTTTTTGAACTTAGAGTAAGCTGCACTGAAGCTGCAACCTCTTTGATACTGTGATATTTTCCATCTCGTCGAATATGGAGTACTTTTACCATATCCTTTCCATAGCCGGTGCGTACAAACTCCACCTCCTCATTCTGCAATGACACCACAATTATCTTTTAGAAGAAGACTAAATGAAAGCAACGTGTCAACTGTTAAAGTTTTAGCTTACTATATCATTGCAAAAGGTGAGAAACAGAGTATTTATAAGTGAATCCCCCATTCCACCTTTGAGGAAATGTGGGATCTTGTGTAAAAACAAAGCAAACCCCAAAAAGCAACTGAAAATGGATCCAAATGCTCTGATAGGCTGAGATTTGTGTGATAATCATAACTAATAATAAAACCTCTTGAGTCAAAGCTGAACCACTTTGCTCTATTTTTTATTTTTTTAGTTATTTTTATAATCTTACTTACATGATTTGGGTACAAAGGGTCGAGGGCTACAGGAAAGTGAGTAGACCATTGTTTCCACACTAATATAATCCTTTTTCCCACTGTATCTGGAGTCAGGGGAGAAACAAAGGGAGAAGTCCCACCCTGCCTCCCACCCATCCCAGATCCCCGAGGTGGAGCATGCTCCAAGAGTCCTGCTCAAGCAGTTTTGATGGTTCAACAATTCTGAATTGCTGCCATTCTTGCTATTCCAAGCACAATGAAATCTCTTCGGAATCCACTGGCTGACATAATCTCTTCAAGTTGGAGGGATCTCCAAAAACACTTCGTCTGAGGTGATCCCAGACCTGGTTCTTGTGTGTGATTGCCAGTACAGGGTCCAGCACAATCTGTCACCCCAATCAGCTTATGCACATGCTGGCGGGTCAGTTGCAATTGCTGGGTCAGTTCTATTTCCAGCTCTGTCTTCCATGCAAACCAATGGGTGTTGCAGTCCAGCCCAATCCTTCCCATTTCATACTCGGCCCTCCCTCAAACCAGTGGGAGCTGCAGCCTACTTGGGGCAAATCCCCACAAACCCCACCAGGCCTTCCCTCTACCATGGTTCCCATGCATGCCACTATGTACCACAGACTTGTTCAGTCTGCCCACATCCCTTTTAGCTCTCACACATGTCAATGGGCATTGAAGCCTAGTTCAACCCAACCAACCCTATTATCCAGCCCACACATATGCTGGAGGGTGCCTTTCTGTCTTGCCACCCCTGCCGCTGTCCTAGTTTAAGTGCTCTCCAGTGGGAGTGGTAACCCAAGAGGGAGATTCCCAGTATTTCCCTACTAGGCCACTCCCACTCCTGGATTATGCACTCTCCAGGTGGTCCTAGAGTTTAACTTGACAGATTTAGTCCCCATTGCCAGCCTCTGCCAGCTGATGCAAAGCCCAGCAAACCCTCACCCACTCTAATTTTTGCTTGCACCAGTCAGAACAATCAGACTTTTCCCTGATCTAGCTCACATGAGGCCCACAGAAGTATTGTAGTCCTGCCTGGGATGGTCTGCCTCCATCCCAACTCATACTCTCCAGTGGGAACGGCTGTCCAGCAGAGGAGCTCACATTCCCCCTGCGGTTTTGCCACCTCCGTCCCTGGTTCTCACATATGCTGTTTGGGCACTGCAGCCACTTCTGGTACGGCTCACCTCCCCTTGGCATTCTGTAATATGTTTGTGTCGCAACTGAGCCTAGCCCAACTCATACTCTATTCTGGTGCTCGATTTCAACAGTGGGTGATGTAAACTGGTTCAGCCTTGTCTGCCCCTGACCTATGCCAAATGTATGCCAGTGGGTATCTTTCTCTGGTCTGGTCTGATCTGGATTGTTGCCTATTGTGGTTCTTGCGCTCATCTGCAGGGACTGTGTCCCAACAGAGGAGTTTCCCAAACTCCTCCATCAGAACCTCTCCCATTGCCAGATCTTGCGCGTACTTGTGGGTCCATGGGCCAGCCATCCTTGCTGGCCTTCAATCCATCTTACTGTTGGATGTTTCAACCCAGCCAAAGCTTGTCCATACCCAGACACTGCTCACACATAGCTCAGTAGGGGCAGAGACCTAGCCTAGTCAGTCCTACATCTACCCAGGTTCTCCAGAGCACCAGATGGTGCTGGCATCTAGCCTGGTTAGGTGTGCCCAGCCCCAGTTCACACTTGTGCCAAGGGAGATTGCAGCCATATCCAGACCAGAACACAGTCCCCACTCTGGCCCCTGCACTCTCCCATGGGAAACCCAACCCAGCAAAGATGTACTATCACAGTTCCCCAACTGAGTCTATTCCCAGCCATAGATTACATGCGTGCCAGTGATTGCTCTGACCCAGTAGGCTTAGCCCCTCACCTGTCTCAGTCTTTGCCTTTGATGCTGTGACCTAGTATGCCTGGCTCATGCAGACCAGTCGGTGTAAGAGCCTAGCTTGGCATGACCTGTGCTTCAGCCTGATTTCTGTTCTTCCTTGTGAGTTGAGGTTTACTTGGCCCTGCCCGGTCCACCCCCTTCCATTTGCAGCCCAGCCCACCCCACAACATATTTTAGGACACACTTTCGGGTGCTGCTGCCTTGACCTTCCCAGACTGTTGTCGGTTCCTTTACCTGTGAATGATGGCAGGTTCCATGGTCACACCTAGCTCAGCCCATCACCACCCTAGCTCATGAGCTAACCTGCGGGACTTTTATTTCCACAGGATTGGGCCCACACTTGCCCCAGAGAATCTACCCCTGAACCTGGTTCTCTCAAGTGCTGGTTAGTGTCTTGACCCTGCCAAGTGTGACCAGTCCACTATTCTATCACCCAGTCAAGTAAGGGTCCCTAGCTCTGCCAGACAGGCCCCCATTCATAGCTTTGGTGTAGACTGGTGTGTGGCAGTCAGTGATGCTCTATGCTAACAGCCCATCTCAGGATTCCCATGGGCTGATGAATCAGTCTGACTCAAATAGATCTTATGGATACTTCCCTCCAAACCAGCAGGTCTCAGTCCCCATGCCTGCCAGAAAGTTCTGGGACCCTGTTACTGGGAATCACCCAGAATTCATCCCTCACCTACACTCATACTTATCTTTTACATGGGTGTCCCTAGGCAGCAATTACATATCTTAAAAATCCCAGAGCTCAGCACTGGGTGGCCAGCAGGCGCCACTTGGTGTGCTGACCACTCAAAGCCTAGGACTTAGTCAACTGCCTTTCAGCAGTGACTTTGGCCTGAGGTCCCAACCTTGGGTCCAGCCTGGCTGGAGCACTCCCCACAGCCACCACACTGCAGGGAGCTGCTTTCACCCCAACCCCATGGCCCAAACCTGCCCTATTTTTATGTAAACCTTGCTAATCTAATCCTTGTAACATCTCTGTGGAGCTCATCATGCCACTGTACAGAGATTGAGCTCCAAAGTGATGAAGTGGCATACCCTAGTTCACACAGCTAGGATTTACCCTCACATTGATTGCCTTCTCATTGCAGAGAGCTTGTGATATAAACTTTCTTGAGTAGGTCCGTGGGAAGTAATGATATACCTTTTGGACAGAGAATGACATTCTGGCAAGAAAGTTCTGAGACTAACAGAAACCTTGTGAACACTGCCTTTTCCACCTGCTGTCGGGAAGAAGAACCATTGATGACAGAGTCCCGATTACCTTCATGCGTGCAGAGCTGTGGCCATCTAACTGCAGGTAGAGCTGTGCTGTTAGCACAGGGATACTTCATAAAAGCTAGTGCTTGACTCATTAGTACCCTTGTCTGACACTGGAATTTCAGCGAGCAAATATGCCTTCAGGTGTAGAAGCCACTAGATGGGTCCCTGGGCTTGATTGCTGTTTGAGAGAAGAGGCAGGAGGCAGCAGAGCGACAGAACACTGATTTGATTTAGCATGTAAATTGAATATGAAAATACTCGTGAAAGAAGGTGACGAGCAAAATTAAACATAAAACAGCAAACAGTGAGAGTCTGGGTAGGGATACGGATAAGGAAATTTACCTGCAGACAGCTCTCAGGATGGACACTAAACACTCAAGTGTGTGAAAAGTCACCAAATCTTCTGAAAATTAAAATGCTAGCCCAAATCAGAAACAGTTGCTGTGATCTTAAAGTGGGAGATGGGAGGTTACTTCAAATGTTGGGACTGGAGCTGGGTAGGGCAGATGTTTTCTATCATTTAACACTTCCTGGGGACTTGAGGTGTCTGAATTAGGTTCTTTCTGCTTCGGAGGTGCAACCTCTGAGGCCAACTTGGGAGACTCATCTTGAAGAAAACAGTCAAGAAAGATATCAAAAGATCAGACTGAAGGCAATCCTAATTAGAACTGTAACACTCATGGGAAGCAGAGCCTGCGGTGTAGCTGCAATGGCCGTGGAGTCAGACCCAGTCCAGATTGAGTCTTGCTGCTTACAGTCTCCTCATTTGATGTCTCCAAGCCTCAGTTTCTCCATTAGTCTAAGTGGCAATAACACCTTTACTGCATAGGGCTGCTTACATATATGTGTGGCCTGGATGGGTTTCAGTTAGCCAAAGATGTAGCAACGTCAGTGCCAGCAATAGTGGCCAGGACCAGTGTGGTGATGGGAGGCACAGCAACAGAGGGCTATAATGAAGGGTCCTAATTTTAGGACAGAGAACCCTGCTGGTGGGAGAAGGAGAAAGATAACAGCACATCAGAATCCACAGAGAGGGAGAGGGAAAGAGGGGGATCCAGGACCAAGTGTCTCTTAAAGCATCCATTATCCCCAGCACACTGTCAGGCTCAACAAATAAGACTGCTCAGTCCCAGCCTATGCCACTCAGTGTCCTAGCTGCCGCAGTTCAGTCTGAGAAAGTAGGTGACACCTCCATGCTGCAAAGAAAGCTTAGACAATAACCACCCTTCCCGTCCTCTGCCTGCCTCTTATCAAACTCTGCTTCAGCCATTCTGAGCTAAGCCGCCAAGGCTCCACAGACGTTATCTGCCTGAAGGCCTTTGACTTCCTTATTTCTTCTATTCCAAACACTCTCCTCCTGGTTTCCCAGCCACCAACCTTTTTCCTAGTGTAATTTCTCACCCTCTTTCAGATCTCACAACCTCACTTCCCCAGAAAATATCGATAGGGATCCCTTTTCCCTACTCTCACAATGCTTGAGACAATCTCATCAGAATCATTATCAAATTCCATTGCAATCACCTCTTTATGTGGCTGATTCCCTCAAAAACAAACTATGAAAGGAAGGCCAGGTTCTGTCTCGGTCACCATGGCAACGCCAGCACTCAACACAGTGCCTGGAACATAAATAGATACTTAATAGATGTCTCATGAATGAATGAATGGTACCACTGTCACCCCACTGCCTGTATGATGATGACATGTAATAGCTCACGAAAACACACAAAAGATTGCAATACAGGAAGAGCCACTTCAGCTCCGCTCCCAGTCAGGAAGTTCCTCTTCCTGAGAAGGTGTGGGAAAGGGGCTGAGGCCTGGAGATCACAGACATAGCTGCCTCGAACAATGGCCCAGGAAGGACAGAAGTGAGTGTGGAGAACCGGGAGAAGGCAGCACAAAATATTCACGTTGCACAGCAATGCATGGGTGGTGGCAGGGAGTGGGGTAGTCAGCACTCTTTAGCAAGGCCACCATGGTGGTAAGCAGAACATGGCATTCAGCAGAGCTTGAGTAACCCCATTTACTGAGCGTTGAATTTGAGCCAAAATCCTCACCATCTGTGCCTGCATCCATACAGACCCTGTCCAACACGGGACACTCAAACATAGCTCTTGGGAGGACCTGAGAAGAGATGCTGGCCCAGCCTGGAGCCCAGACTGTCCTCCCCTAGTTCTACATTCAGAGAATTAAGAATGCCACTGTCTGTAACATAAGCTGCAGAGATCCTTGTCTGTGAATGTGAAACGACAGACCGCTGAGAGGGGCAGGAAACTTTAGGTTGTAGGGTTAGGCAGCCCAGGCGGAGTCCCCTGGTCTGCTGTCCATCTTCCCTGAATGCACATGAGTTTCTCCATATGTGAGATGGGAGTAATGATAGCATCCATCTCTCAGGACTGACTTGGGAAGACTACAAGAGAGAAATGTTTTTATTTAAAAAGATGCTGAAGAAATGGCAAGCATCAAGCAAATATTAGCCACACTTATCACTGATAAATAACTGTGACAATTTTTGCATCAAAAGAGTCTTCCATGCCTACTGTGACATGCACACCTAGTGTGTCCTCCGGAACTGGAATGATACCAACAAAGGGATGCTGTTGACAGGAAGCCTGCTTCTGTTTGCCAACCTCAAGTCCACTGACCTAACTGAAGACATGATCACTGATACCAACAGCCTTGACTGTCCTTCCTCAGGCTGGTCCTGTGAGAAAACAGCTACCCAAGGACATTCAATTTCTCAGGGTACAACTCTGGACAAAGTATTTTAGGAATAAAACTTTAAATCTTTACCAGGCTCTATCCAAAAAGGAAAAGTCTTTTCTTAAATCATAAAGAGTTGCAGAATCACTACCTGTGTCTGCAAATAATGGTGAAGACAGCTCAAGAAGTAAGATGTAAATTTCAGTTCTATAACGAGATAAAGCACATGTTCTTTATCAACATGTCCAAGGCCATATTGAAAGTGACTGGACTGTCACTGCAATCTAAGCCTGGGTCTGTTAACCTCAGAAGGCCCTGTGAATGGACTTGAAATGGGATTGTCAACTTCACGCACTTGTAACTAAAGTTTCATGCATTTGGGGCAGAGGAGCAGAGGGTGGGTGTTTCTAGGAAGAAGAATAATCATTGATTTTGTTAGATTTCAAGGGAGCTGGATCATGACTCACCAAAGATTAAAAGGCATTGTTCTGTATACCTGGAGTCTAAATTTTTAGGGTCTCTTTAGCCATATTTGCTGTCATGGTCTAACAAACAGCTGTAAGATAGCAGAAGGGATGCCATTTAGTCATTGTTCATGTGCAGACACTTATAGGCAATAGACCATCATTTTAAAGATTAAGACTCCATCACCAACCAGCTACATGGCACTATGCAAACTACTCAATCTTTTTGCTCCTTCCATTTCTGATCTGAAAAACAGGATAATCATAACAACGTTTTATTTTTCTCTCGTCATGTGATTGAAGGTAAGTACTTTGGTGGTGACTAGCACATGGTATCAGAAAATGTTCATTATCTGGCCTGCCAGCTTGACCAAACATAGCAGCTTGAACATTTTGATGTCAATTCTATCAATCAGTCTTGCTTCTGGTTTTGATTAGGCAAATTGTGTATGCCATACAAATATGCATTACTTTGTGCTGCAAGTATGATACTGATTTTAAACAACTATGCCATTCTTAAATTTTGTGAAATTGGGTATATTCCTAGGAGTGCTATTGCTGGATCATACGGTATGTCGATTTTGAATTGTTTGATTGTTCTCCATACTGATTTCCATAGAGGCTGTACCAACCTGCAGCCCCACCAGCAGTGGAGTGAAGATGGTTAAGAAATTGCAATTGTTTTTAACATACTGGTTACTCAATACTATAACTATTAGTTATACAATGAAGTTAATTGTTGCTGAGGGTATGTTGGAGCCTTTAATTGATCGGGTTGATAATCTGATGGTTCTGCCCTCGGACCGGACACGGTCTCCCCAGGAAGCTGAGGAACTAGATTGGACTATAAGATGTTGGACTCTATGTTTAGTTTATGCTTGCAAAGAGGGAATCTCAACTGTACTTGATCAGTGGATATGCAACAAGGTGGAATATTCCACATGGGGGGAGGGCGGGGGGAGGGGTGGGGTGATTCCCAGTTCCAACGAAACTGTATCACATAATACAATGTAACCAATGAATAAAAATATATATATATATATATATATATAAAAACTTGTGAAATTTATTTTACTCATTTGAAGGGCAGAGAGATACTGAGAGACAGAAACACACACACACACACACAGAGAGAGAGAGATCGAGAGAGAGAGAGAGATCGAGAGAGAGAGAGAGAGAGAGAGAAACACAGATGGGGGCAGAGAATAAGAAAGAGTGATACCCGATTCACTGGCTCCCTTCCTAAAAATCTCCAGCACTACGGTCTGGGCCAGGCTGAAGACAGCAGCCAGGAACTCATTCAGGTCTCCCACTTGGGTAGCAGGGACACAACCATTTGAACCATCACTGCTATCTCTCAGATTGCATCAGCAGTAGCAGAATCGGGGCTCAAACCCAGGTATTCTAATGTGGGATGCAGCCATCTCAAGCACTCTTTTATGCCAAATACTCCTCCTATTTTAAATGACTTGTGGATGGCCAAACACACTGAAGAGAAATCTTTATACAAGCGAATACTTTCTCCATCCATATGCTGTACAGCTTTTACCCCTTTATCCACACTTCCTTTTAATAATTATATTTACATATTCATACTCACACATGCCAGATATTAAATTAATTTCCCCACTTTATATACAAAGTCCAAGGCAGAAATAAATGCATTTCAATCTGTCTCTAACCAGGATTTGACATCTAGTTGCTGTGATTTTAACCACCAAGGAATATTCTCTGCTTAGAATGCTCTTTTTCCAGATAGCACAGCTCTCTCCACATTGTGTTTCCTCTATGAAGCATTTCCTAATGCTCCCAAGGGGAAATGATGTCTCTTGCCTTGAAACATCCAAAGAACTAATAGCTAATCCAAAGGCGTTAGTTATTTAGGTTGTTGTCTTCCTTTATTATTCTTGGTTGTGTACGTGCCTTAATATTCCTAGTAGTGATATCTTGAGGGTGGGAGCAAGTAATTTTTATCTTCCCATAGCACTGACAATCCTTTGTAAATTCTCATGAATTATTTGTCCAAGGATCAGGTTCCTTCATTTTGCAGATTATTTCAGAAAATGTAGGTCATTCTAATTTTAGTGCAAAAAACATTGCTTCAGCTTTAATTTACCCTATCAATTCATCTTCACATTCACATCTTTAAATTACAGGATGAGTTGAAGGGGTAGAGGGAGCCCTCACCTATACCATTCTATATTTATGACAGAAAAGAAACAAGATTTGTTTGAGCATTTATGTGCTCAAAATTATTCTCAGAAGATGAAAAGTTCCCATGAAGAACAGAACTGACCATGAGCTTTTATGTCATTAAATATTATAAGTAAAATAAGAAAATTATGGCACATTTCCAATACTTAAATCTCTAGCAGTTATTTTTTTTTAACATAGAATCCTTATTTTAGTGGCTTGTTTGGCTATGGCTCTGTAGTTTTGATCTCAATTTCCCAAACTGCAACCACTGAATTTCTCTGCTGAGCTGGCAAGAGTTTATTGTTTGTAATTGTAGATTTTGCTAATACCAAAAGTTGAATATTGATTTAGTATATGTGTGTATACACCAAATGTGTATTTATATACAGATTTCAATTAGAAACTGTTGGAAAACTATCAAAGATGATACTTCTATAAATTCAAAATTTTCAAAAAATTCATTTGTTCAAAATTTCTATTTGAAACACAGAGTTTACAAAGAAGAGAGTCAGAGAGAGAAGCATTTTGTTCACTGTTTCATTCCCCAAATGTGCACAACAGCTGCAGCTGAACCAATCTGAAGCTCGAAGGTAGGAGCTTTTTTCTAGTTAGATGCAGGCGACCAAGGCCTTGGGCCATCCTCAGCTGCTTTCCAAGGCGATAAGCAGGGAGCTGGAGTACAAGTGGAGCAGTCAGGACACAAA